>NC_064924.1:92078181-93344014 GCF_023897955.1 Schistocerca gregaria
ATGTTAGTATAAAATGTTTAACCTTCAATGTCACATAAGTTCATAAATTAAAAGAAAATGATACATGCAACGTTGTACATTTTAGTTCATTATTTTATTGTTAAAAATTACCTAACAGATACAGCTGATTTTAAATGAATGTAGCAATCCTACATTTCATCATGTAGCTAGTATACAGTTTCTTCTTTTGAAAAATTTGCATTTTTGGACTAATGGTATTTTCGGAATTACTGATTCAAATTTACTTTTCGTTTCGGCAACTGAGAGCACCGCACCGCTGTAAACATTAAATGCAAGTATCTCAATTAATTTTTCACAATGAGAGTGGATGTTGTATTACCGAGTGATTAGACTTTGGTTACTGACACAGAAATGGTAATGCTTTCTCTTTTTTCTTTTTACTTCCGAGTGGAACCAACAGTACACGTGGAGTGACGTGTGTAATGGTGATTTGTGACCCTTAAAGGGAAGACTGCTAACGAATCGCTAAAAGTTGCATTAAATGCGTAATAATCTTAAAATTCAGAGAGATAGTAACTGAACTAGTTCACGATTTTTTTACTGTGAATAGAGAGCAGCTACTGCCTCATGTAACTATGTTACTGTATTCTACTTAAAATGTACACCTAGGACAGCGGTTAATGAAAGCATAAATAACCTACATCCTGAATCGTGATATATACAGTCAGTCCATTGCGCGAATAGTTTGCTGCTTTGTCTTGCGCTACGGCTTATCCCTCTTTGCAGATATTCTGAGCTGTGTATCTTGCTGAGTGTCTTATACTAAGTACAAGGTTTAGAGTGGATATTTAAAGTAAATACTCGCTAGTCATATGGCCTTTGCGGTTCGGTAACTAATTTACGTTAGTGGCAGTCCATCTGGACATGAGAGGGGTTGTCGCTTTTGTCCACGGTATAGAAGGTGCAGCGAAACTTAGCACCTACCCAAAATCGGTCTCTTTTCAGAAACAGGGTACAAACCTAATGGTTCAGTACTTTTAGTGTGTGAATATTATAGATGTCTGTTATGAGCACATATCATAGCAGTAAGGAATAGTGCAGGTGTCCGTAGACAATGTGGTCCAGGATGTACTGTTGACTGTACATAGTGAAGTCGGTACTTTCTGAGGGTGTTAGGTGATAGAAGAAACAATTTATCTGAAAATGATACAGGAGAAGGAGTGGATCTATTCACAGTGGGACCTTCGATATAATTAAATAAAAGAAAAGAATATTGGTTTGATTAGTTATAGTACTTCAAATCACTTTAGGATAAATGAGACATAGTCGAGTATAGATAAGGCGTAACGAGGATGCAGCCTGATTGTACTTCATGCTCTGCCTCTGCTGTCTTCACTGCGGCTACCAACGGCGAGCTGTTTGTAGCCACCTCGACAGGTTGCGGAGAATGCGCTTCAGGATGTGACTGACCAGATTAGTAGCAACCATGTTAAAGTTAATTCCGAGATTAATAAGTTAAGTACTAGTGTATAAGACTGAATAACTAAGGCACACAGATAAGTAGTAGACAATGTGAAAAAAGCTAACCTTTTACTATCTGAAGGCAGTTTTAACCAGAGTAAAATCAGCACTAACTGAAAACCTGATGGTGGTAATAAGAGTTGTGAGTCTTCCACTCCATGCAGTAGTACAGATAGTGTGCTGATAGTGGATCAAAGGAAATCTGAGAAGGATCATCGGGATTTTCACGCACCTCTATTAAAAGTAAGTCTTATGTGTAGAGAGTATGTTCGTGTAGTGGAACTAAAACTGGTAATGAGAGACAGTAGTAACCATTTCCTTCCATTCCACCGTATTGATTGAGTGAATCTATTAATTTTTCTTGAATCGTTTACAGGTGTTCTTCCAGAGTCATGGGGTAATAATAGAAGTGTGATAATAAATTTTAATGTATTTTCAACTGTTCATCAATTTATTAAAGCTTTTAAAGTAATGTATTCGTCATAGAGTATCAAACACAAACTAAGACTAGAGTAGTTTGGCCCACATAAATACAACGAGAGCTGGGGAGGAATGCGCAATTTTATGAACTACCGTTCAAATGAAGTAAACGAGTTGCATCTCGTCGAAGAACTTGTTACTCAACTACCAGATGGTGTTTGAGAATGAGTGGTAAAGGAGTGAGGGACCGAGGTCCAACGCCTCTTGTAAATATTAGATCAGTTACATCGTTTGAACTGATGTAAACAGGAAACGGTACAGGGGAACTTAACTGGGTGTCTGTAAAGTATATATTTCAGTCTGGTTGGTTTCATGACCGGCCACTGCCAGGTTATACTCGCTGTGGAATTGCGGAAATACGTGACTTTTCTATTTAACAGGCGAAATTACCAGTTTAAAGTTCTACCATTTGGATTAAATTGTGTGTATCAGAGTTCTTTCAAGTATTAGACCTTTCCTTAGGAGATTAATTATTAAGTAAAGTATTTCTATATGTTGATGATGCAGTGTCTAGAACATGGAAGAAACACACAGAAATGTTGTTTAAAAGTTGAAGATATTAGGGAATTTTTTGGGAAACATTGTAAGTCAGAAAATTGTTGGCAATTAAATGTTGTCCTTTCCCTAAAAGAAGGTAACAGCTGACGGCTTTTCTAGGTTTTACAGAAGGAATATTCCTCGTAATATTATGAATTGTGTGCACCTTAATATGTTGTTATAAATGACTACACCTTGTAGAGGGGATGAGACTTGTCAACAATTGGCTGATGCTTTCGTACGAGAACTTAGTGATCCTAAATTTGTAGGGCATCCAGGTATGACCAAAGAGTTTTGTGTGGTTGCTAATGCGTAAGGATTTGGTTTGGGTTGTCAGGCAATCAAGAAAACGGTAACTGAATGAAGAACAGTGACATTAGCATTTGCCAGCCGTATGTTAATCAGCTGTGAGTGGAGTTACTCAGTTACTGAAAAGGATCCTTTAGCAGTAACAACGTCTGTAAAAAAGCTTAGGTATATGTCCTATGTGAGAAAGATTGGATTTCATACTGTACAAAGACCATTAATATTTTTAAGGAGAACAAAGCTTTTGCACAGTCTTTTGATGCGATGGATTTGTTTTCCATCAGGAGTATAAGTTAGAAATACGATATTTTACGCCTGTCTGTGGAATGGAAAGCGAATGGAGCTGTGAACTGGGGAAGGAGTTCACTTTCCAAAGTTCGTCATTTAGAATATGAGCAAGAGTTAGAGACAGTGCAAAAAAAGTCTTAGTAGAGAACAAAAGAAGGATAAGTATCTTTGAAAATTCAAGGAAGATTGAAAAGGAGGGAAACCAATGAAGGGGAAGTGGATTTTCTCTAATGAGGTTTTATTCGTTAGCAACTTACCACAACCTTTTTGAGGAAGAGTCGCAGTACCAACTTAATTTGTAACAGAGTTTATGGGTATTTTGGTACAAACAAGTGTATAGCACCCTTACATAAGTATTATCTTGCATGAAAAGGTTAAGAGTAGGATAGCTAGGAAGGAGTAGAGAACTTGTGAGGTGTGGCAGTAAACGAAGATTAAGAATCAGAAAGATACAGTGCAGCCTGTTGCAGTAGTACCCAAGGGTTTGTGTGAGATATTTCAGCAGTTGATATTCTAGGACTATTGTCAAGATAGGTTGGTGGAGAGATTTTTGCTGTGCATGTATTGGAGGTTTAGTCCAATTTTGTAAAATTGTGTCAAGTGGAGGTGGCGACCAGTAATACAGCTATGCATATCCTGGAGAGTCGTATTTCCCTATCGTAGGGACACCATCGCGACTATTGTCACACAATGAAGTGCAATTTGTGTCTTATGAATTTCAAGATATCTTGAAACAGAACAAAGTACAAGAGTTGTTAATAGCCAAACGTCACCCAAATCGAATCCTTGAGCGAGCATTATCCGCTTAATTGGGAGGCCTGAACATAGTTGTTGTGCGAAGAGGCATTTGACTTGGCCTAAATGTATTCGAGAATTTGAGAGGGTACTGAAAGATAAACTCCCTGCTACTATTGTAATGGTGCCTAGAGAGATAACAGAAGGCAAGATACAAGTGTATCGTCTTTTTGACAAGATTAGGTATCCACCTGTAATACCTAGCTTTCGATATAAAGTAATTAAGTGTGTAGATACCAATTTAAAGAAGAGTGCTGAAATCAGACAAAGAAGATTTGGAAGACAAGGGAAAGTAAACGCTTACGGGGTAGGAGATTCAGTGCTATGAAAAAGATGTTATAAAAGCAACAAATTAAATAACAATATGAAAAAGTGTTTCTACCTGTTTGAATGACCATTTATTGTTAAAAGTATTCCTCATGCTACGGCAGTAGTGATGAAAGAAGTTAATAATGATAAGGAAGTAGGGAAACGTAATACTCACCATATTGAGAAGTACTTGGTGCCTAATGTTGCTGAATGTAATTGTGAACACAATTTTGTGAGAAAGACGGTGTAGTGAAGGACTTGTACCTTACATTGTGGTAAGAATCTACTTATTAATGTGGGTGGAGTAGAAAGTTTATCAACAAAACTGAATTTATACTGCTGAATCAAGTAGCGAAGAACATAATTCTAACAGCGGTAAGATTATTACGAAATGGTGAGAACATCTAACCTGTAGATGTATATATTAAGAAGTGGGAATAAACGAAAACTAAAGAAAGAAAAGAAGAAAAATACAAAAAAAAAATCAGTCAGAAGGCAGACAGCCTCAGGGTTATCAGCAGTATTAAGAAAGAGTGAAGTTTGTGGGAAATGTAAACTAGTGGTTATGGCAGAGTACAGCGTGTTGTTCGATACGTTGTAAAATTATTGTAGCTAGAGGACTGGGAGTTTGGACGGGCCTCACGACACTTTTGGCAGGGCAGTTTTTGCTCGGGCGACAAGGAATTTCGTCATGTCGGCAATCGTAGTTGCTATGAGTCGCTGCTCAACCCCACTGCCAAGCAAATGCAAATTTTATGGTGTTGTACGAATGTAGTGCTGTTCCTTTAGTCGAGTAAATGGTTCTACGTCTGTTTGGATGGCAATAAGGGCTGCCTTCAAATCCGAGATCCCCAGGCGGAAATTAGAGCACAAGCAAAGGAAGAAGGTCTATGCTAGGCGCATGTATAGCTACAGCTGTTTGATGTTCCTAAATTAAAGAAAAGTAATTAAAACGGTACCAAAGAAAATAATTGTAGCGCCAGAGACAGACATACAAAAGTGTTTTGTAACTAGCCTCTGGCGCTGTGAATTAATACCTCGAGGTTAAGAACGACATTGGTGAAGTTTCTAAGAATGTGGTTTTTGAAGATATATTTCGGATGATAATATTGGTAAAAATTGCGGTTCTTGACCGATGTTAGCGTTTCCCGAAACGCAGTGTATGCTGGCGAGATAACGTAGTAAGGAATTTGCACGTAAAAGTCCTTGGCTCCCAGGTTTAAACAACTGTATGAGGGCAGGTTATCCGTTTATCCATTCACTGGTTTACTGTTTAGAGAAACAGATTGATTGCCAATTCGTTACTAAACTCAAGATTGTAGGCGGATTGGATGACTGGTCTAGTGGGAACACAAAAGGTGATCCACGACTGTTTTATGGATGGAATTGTTGGAAGTTTCTTATGTGGAAGCTATCGAAATGCTGTACAGAATTAATAGAAGGCTCTTTTTCTTGGGGGGAGGTAGGGGTGTCAGCCCTAATTAGTTTTAGAAGACGAAAGAACAGTGATTGATGATACCTCGACTAAGAGGTGTTTTATTTTTTTAAATGGGAGTCTGTATGGGGAAGTAAGAGTACACTCGTCAGAATCCTTCGTCAAGCAACACGCAGTTTCCTCGCATTAGATTAGTAAAGCTATGGCTATTTATTGAAAATAAAACAAACCCATGTTCTAAACTAGAAATTTGGAAATTTAGATCCGTACCTACTCACACCTTAACCCTAGAATGAACCCATTAAAGACTGGAACCTCACAATATGCCAATGTAGTATTATTGTGAAATGTTACTATGAAGCTAAGGAAGAAAGAGTTATTACAAAATATAGCTAAGATTCTTTCTGTAACAACACAAAACAGAGGTTTTTTTAATTTTTCTCTAAATCTAGATAGTAACAATCACCCGCGACTAATTATATTCATGAACGTCAGCAAGGTGATAGTTATTTGGTACTGTCGTTCAGAATAGAGTTTTAAAAGATTATTTTATCGTAGACTACAGAGACACCAACTATCAATAATGAAAGTAGATGCCTTAGATATCATAAATAATCTGAAGGAATAACCAGAAGAAAGTAGTATTAATATTTTTGAAAGAAACGAACAACAGGAAATATACATTTTCGGTTATTTTAGATGGGTGAGGAGAAATACCGTAGCAGTAATCACTGAGCTTGTCGCTGGTATTCTTGGATACAAGGAACATCTCTGCTCTAAGATTGTGTATTTATTTCATTCAAAGAAATAAATTGAAGTTAAACACAGAAAAATATTAAAGATATTCTTGTGAGAGGAGGGGTAACCAACAACTTCCAGGTTATTATTCCTGCGTACGACTCATAAGGCAGCGAAAGTAGTTGTTCCATTTAATTATCAATAAAATTCCAGCTGTAGCAACCACTACTGTAGTGTGTTCACGAAAGCTCTGATTGTTTATCGAAATAAAGTACCAGAATAATTAAGCGGAAAGTTACGTTAACACATTAGTGGATGAAAATATTTATTTTTCAAAATGGCTCTGAGCACTATGGGACTCAACTGCTGTGGTCATTAGTCCCCTAGAACTTAGAACTACTTAAACCTAACAAACCTAAGGACATCACACACATCCATGCCCGAGGCAGGATTCGAACCTGCGACCATAGCAAAATATTTATTTTTCTGTAGTATACGACACCTGCTGGATACGGAGATCCTATTGCCCTTTTATGAGCGGATAAAACAAATGTACTTTTGGTTTCAATACCCTAGGACACTGCAGCGCTATCAGCGTAAAACCCATGTATCTAAAATAATTTTAAACTATTAAAAGTGGTTGTTTAAGTATCCTCGAGTGATTAGATTATGGCATTAACTGAGAAATAGTATTTCTCATTTTTTTTTTTTTTTACTTCCGGGTGGAAAGAAGAGCACACATGACGTGAAGTGCGTATTGGAGTGGTTCATAAAAGAAAGACGGCTAATGAGTCGTTATATTTATACTATATTTGTAGTAATCATGAAGTTCAGAGAGATGATAAATAAACTGTATATAGATAGTCCACTACAGGAATATTCTGTCACTGTGTTTTGAGCTCGTGCTAATCTCTGTTTCGTGGTATTCCGCGTTGTGTGTGCTGCTGAGTGTGATAGACTACTGAGAAACCATTATCTGGGGCTAAAAGAATAGCTGTGGTAAAGCTCTCGTGCTCTACTAAATAAAAAAGCTTTGAGTGATCGTTAGGAGTAAACACTCTATAATCACACGGCCACTGGTGTTCGGAAACGCATTTACTTTAGTGGACCAAAAGGGCGTTTGTTACCTTTGCCTACGGTCTAACAGATTTACGGAGACGTAATAGCCATCTAACAGGGTATTTCTTTTTCGAAGCAGTTTCCAAAATGATCGATCAATAACGATAGTGAGAGGATAGTAATGTTGCCCACTATCACATCAAATTACCCTGGTAAAGCCCAGGAGGAAGGGGTGGTTTTATCGACGCCTTTATCACACACCCTGAGGCCATTTTGTGTCGATTCTCAGCGTAGGGATATCTGAAATGTTTTCCCGGCCACACGCAAGGAAACCGCGTGATTGCAGTTTTGCTTGTCGTGGTTATGTCGTCCATCGCAGACGCATCGATAGACGGGGTGAAATTTGGGTAAGAGGGGGTGAGTCACCCTCCCCATCGTGTGGAGCGTCCACGGTGGCACGGGGCAGAACTGTGGTGACTCTTTGGTGCTAACGTGACGTCATTAATTCAAGTGACAGCTCACTGGAACGTCTGAGTTGCGGCCTTCTTTCAGCGCTTGTTAACACTTTGCTGTTTCAAAATGGTTCAAATACCTTTAAGCCCTATGCGACTTAACATCTGAGATCATCAGTGCCCTAGACTTAAAACTACATAAACCTAACTAACCTAAGGAAAACACACACATCCATGCCCGAGGGAGGATTCGAACCTGCGACCGCAGAAGCAGTGTGGCTGCAGACTGAAGCACCTACAACCGCTCGGCCATAGCGGCTGACTGACAAACTTAGTTGCGGTAAAGTTTTACTAAAGAATAATGGTTCTGCAATAAATCTGATATTAGTCGAATAATCATATATCGAAAATAATTCAAATCATTGTCTTAACCCTCGCAATACCAAGGATAGATAGGGGCGGGGCACTTTATGTCCACCATTTGGAAATATTGTTATCTAGTCATTTACACTAAATTGTAAAATTTTGAAAAAATGTTTAACGTTTTTAACGAATTATTCTTCCAGATCCCATATTTTAATTCTTCAGTTAAAGTTAACAGAAAAATGAAAGCCGAAAGTGTACAAGTTACTTCCCTGATGAGTGTTGTACTCAGTTATTCGTGTTTCAGGACTTCACTTACTCATCAACATCTCTTTAACTAGTAAGTTGTCAGTAAAATTCAAATTTGCGTTTCTTAAATATCTTTTTCTGTGGACGTAAAGTACTCCGACGCCCCTTTGGTATTACACATTACTCTAGGTGTGTTGTTATTTTTAAGAGTATGCTAAGAGACATTCTCAGGTTGCGGTCTCTACTTACGTAACATTATGTCTTCAAACACTATGCTGTTGATATAGGACAAAAATAAATAACGAATTTTATATTTTTTTCATTGTGTTTTAGGATGGGCATTAAGTACACAGCACGCCCACCCTTGATAATGTTCGCTATCAATATGCATTGGTATTAATAAAGCTAAGTTTCTCAATACATAAATATTGTCATTTGGTCTGTAGCCAGTTGAGAGCGAGCGTTGTGATCATGTAATTTTTTTCATTTCATTACCAAAGATATGTTTGTACGTTGTTAGAAATGCAGAAGTGAGTTCATTGTGTTGATCAGGCAGAGAAACCGGCAAAAGAGGTTTATTTAATCTATTGCAGAGTGAGAGTCTATAAATATCGTCAGAGAACCCAGATGTGAATACATGTTTTCGTTATCAGTTAGTATGAGAGGAGCATAGCAAGTTCATTGTCAAATGCTACCCTACACCATAGGTTTATACAGACACGACAGAGACACAAATAGAAAAGATATTACAGCAGCTTGTCATTGAACCTACTGTTAGTTCTTACAATAATCCGTTGTCTGATGTCCCAAAGAAAAGAGTCAGAGTTCTATCGTCCACTAACATGAGATATGTTATTGTCAGATCGGGTTGCATCTGCCTTGTCCAAAATATACGTCATCTTTACGTAATGCCTCTCGTAATCGATCTGACAAATAGCCGTCCGGACTTATGGTGAGTTCAGCTACGTTCATTAGAGGTTAGAAAGATTTAATAAAGCGTGCAGCAACGTATCTTTATTATATCTTGAAAGCAGAAAAATACCTGGGACTGCCACATTGATCTACAGCATTTAATTTAATCTCTACCCCCTGACAATGCACCTTTAAGTTTGATAGTCGTCTTTCACTCATGTGTGCAGCGTCATAGCACAGTTCAGTGTGTGATATTCGGCGCACAGCGCTCACTTGACCCATCTATGTTTAGAAATAACTGATTCAGTGTAATTATTCCAACCAAGCTTCTATGGTCTAAATTTTCTGTTTGAAGTGGTTAATGTCATATTGTGGCGAGAGGGATCTTGCTAAAACTGACTGAAGTTGAACTGGTTGCAAACACATCATAATAACTGAAAAAATGTGCGGTTTGGTCTGTCAGTTCTTGTTTGCCCAAGATGTTGTAAACGCTTTATGAACTTGAATACTTAAGCTACTTCATGTCTTTGCGCACACACGGCTAAAAACGCCCCGTGGAGTTGGGGTGCGTAGGTGCAAACTGAATTCAGTGGTGTGAAACAGGTTCTTCTTGAGGCTCCTCTCCTAACATAAATTGATTTGAGTAAAGATTTTTCTCTCTCTTTGATCTGGCCTTACTGCAGAGCTGTTTGAAGAATTTGAAGATGATGATTTTATGTGTCATCTAACTACTGCTTTGCGTGATCAATGCTCACAATATGTGAATGTTACTATTCAATTATTGAACTGGAAGATTGTGTCAGAAGGGGCTTAGTCAATTTCGTTGTTATCTGTTCTATTAAGTGGCCAAAGTATCCATACACAACAGAGCATTATAATTTTTGATGGGTTAAATCAGGTGGGTCCTATAATTGATTTGATTTCAGTGTTACTAAAATTCTTGTAAAAAGAATACATTATTGCCAGTCTTGTCTAGAGTTACTTTCAAGCGCCTAATAATGAAAGTAAGGGCAATCATAATCAGAATAGATTAGTTTTTTCATGGTCAATTGCCAGTATTGGTAAGGCATTGGTCAAGGATCCTCCCTGGAAGAAAGTGAAATTGAAGTGGATAGATCGCTTCACTACAGTGATTTGGCAATACTAGATTGTTGAAACTGACACTTTTTTATGATAAAGGATATCGGTGATTTACATGGGGTTGATTTTATACATTCTTTGTAATGTATGCTTCTTTGTAAAAATAGGGAAGAGAATCTGTAAGCCAGAGCTTCTGGCAATCTTGTTAGACAGGTAAAGCTGCTACCAGTGTCTCATGATGGTCTGATGTCTCCTGTCATTCCTTCACAGCTAAAGAGGGTCTCTGTGGTCGATCTATTTGGTCCACTGCCAAGGAATACTAAGAATGTCTCATATCTCTTTATAGCGGTATAACTGAAGTAAAAGTATGTGTCATTGACACCACGTAAGGAATAGACTCGTATGTCTGCCATATGAGTTTTAGTTAAACATTTTATAAATCAGTTTGACATGTTCAAAGGGCCATTTTGGACAACAGGCTACATTTGTAGTCACAAATATGAAAGTGAACATTGTAAGGATGGAAAAATAGACTCGTTTTAATGTTATCAGATAACCTGGCTTCATACTCATTGCTACAGGTTATGAAAGCATTTTAGTAATTACTAGCCACAAACCTTTGTTTAAATAATAGTGTAGCTTACAGTACCACCGTTGTTATCGACCCTCGTATAGACCCACATATCGTACAGGCTTTTGTTTGTTTTGCTTAGAACAGCACAATATTAGTTAGACTGCCAGAGTGAGAGCACCTGGAGTTCCTGCTGGTAATAAGTCGAGTACACTGTTTGATTGTTACACATTTTTACGAGCTTGAAATGGGACTGACTTCAGTAATGGTAAGGAAGCGAGTTGAGCTGGTGACCCTTCGCTCACAGCTCCAGGTGTTGTTGGCTTCTGTCAGAGAGCTTGAGGTTGCTGCCAAGGTCCATCACTGTGGGGGGCCAGACACGGGGAATGTAGAGACATCGAGCATGTCCCACATGCGCCCTGATCTGTCCACTGCTGTGGCTTCGCAAGTACTGCCTGCACTGAGGTTGACCCCTCACACGTCTTCCAATGGGAGATAATTTCAAAGTCTGGCAGGCAGCGAAAGACTTTCCGAGGGGTCGATCATAGGGCCTCCTCAGCTCGTTTGACGGACAGGTTTTGGGCGTTATATGTGGCTGACAAAGTCTCTGAGCCGGATGCAGTCGTCGACCCTGTTCCAGAGGAAGCTTTTCGGTCCTCAAAATTTGGGCGATCAGAGAGGGTGGGTTTGCTGGTAGTTGGGAGCTCCGAAGTTAAACGCATAATGGTGTCCCTTAGGAATATGGCTGGCACAGGGGGAAGAAGCCAGTGTGCACTCTGTGTGCAGTGCGGGGGAGAATTCCAAATGTGGAAAGCGTTCTTCGGGATGTCTTGAAGAATGCAGGGTGCAGCCAACTGCAGGTGGTGGCCCATGTCTGTACCAATGAAGTGAGTCGCTTTGGATTGGAGGAGATTCTCTTTGGTTTTGGGCATCTAGGGGAAATGGTAAAGACTGCCAGCCTTGCTTGGAGATTAAGGTGGAGCTCACAACCTACTGCTTCGTCGATACAATCGGCTGTGGTCCTTTGGTGTAGAGCCGAGTGGAGGGTCTGAATTAGAAGCTGAGGCGGTTCTGTGACCATATGGGATGGAGGTACTATGACTTTCGCCATACGGGGTGGGTTTCCGGGTTCTGCTTAATAGGTCAGGAGTCCACTAAACGCAGGAAGCTGCTACATGTGAAACGGGTACTGTGTGGAAGGGACTGGGTGGTTTTTTAGGTTAGAGGGTCCCATGAAACCACAGAAAATGCGTCCGTCTAAAAGGGAGCAGGTAAAACACAGTAAGGTAGTTGTAGAAATGATTGGTATTGTAGCTGTAAATTGTCGTAGCTATGTTGGGAAAGAACCAGAGCTCCAAGCCCTGACAGAAAGCGCTGAAGCTCAAATAGTTTTAGGTTCCGAAAGCTGGCTAAGGCCGGAAATAAGTTCAGCCAAATTTGTTTCAAAAGACCTAACAATGTTCAGAAAGGACAGATGAAATACAGTTTGTGGAGGAGTAATTATTGATGTCAGAAGTAGTTTACCTTGTATCGAAACTGAAGTAGATTGTTCCTGAGAAATAGTATGGATAGACGTTATACTTGACAATCGGGCTAAACTATTAAGTGGATCGTTTTATTGACTCTCCCCCCCTCCCCGCTCGACACAGAAAATAGAGTTGCTGAATAGTTCAAAGAAGACTTGAGTCTCATTTCAAACAGGTACACCAATCATACAATTCTAGATGGTGGTGACTTCAATCTACCCTCGACATGCTGTAAAAATTATACGTTTAAAGTCACCGGCAGGCATAAAACGTCATCCGAAATAGTACTCAATGCTTTATCACAAAGTTATTTTGAACAATTAATACATGATTCCACTCGAGGCGTAAATGGTTGCGAAAGCATATTTGACGTCTTAGCAACAAATAATCGTGGACAAATAATTAGTACTGTGACAAATACAGGGATTAGCGACCACAAGGCAGTTGCTGCTAGGCTAAATAGCGTAACACCTTTAACCATAAAAGAGAAACGCAAAGTACATCTATTTAAAAATGCTGATAAAAGTTCTCTTAACCCTTTGTAAGAGACTGTCTCCCCTCCAGTTCTGATCGTGCAAAGGGTAGAAAAGTTGTGGAATGGTATCAAAGAGATAGCATCGACAGCAATTGAGAGATATATACCACATAAATTAGCAAGTGATGGATCTGATCCCCAATGGTACACAAAACGGGTGAGATTGCTATTGCAGAAGCAACGAAAAAGGCACGCCAAATTTAAAAGAACGCGAAATCCCCAAGACTGGAAAAAATTTGCAGAAGTTCGAAAGACAGTGCGTACTTCAATGCGAGATGCTTATAATACTAGGCACAAAGAAACTCTGTCTCGGAATCTGGCAAAGGCCGAAAGACATTCTAGTCCTACATAAAGCACACCAGAGGCAAGACGCAATCAATATTTTCACTGCGCAATAACAACGGTGAAGTCACTGATGACAGTGCCACCAAAGGAGAGTTATTAAACACGGTTTCCCGAAACACCTTCACCAAATAAGACGAAGTAAATATACCTGAATGCCGACTAGGAACAACTTCCAAGATGAGAAACACAGAAGTAGATATCCTCGGTGAAGGAAATAGCTAAAATCACTTAATAAAGGCAAGGACTCCGGTCCAAGTTGTATACCAGTCAGGTTCCTCTCAGAGTATGCTGATAAAATAGCTCCATATTTAGAAATTATATACAACCACTCGCTCACAAAAGATCCGCACCTAAAGACAGGAAAATTCCTCTAGTCACACCAATACCCAAAAAGGTAAATAGGAGTAATCCCCTGAATTACAGGCCCATATCATTAACGTCGATTTGCAGTAGGGTTTTGGAACAGTGTTCGACCATTGTGAATTATCTCTAAGAAAACGATTTATTGGCACATAGTCATCACTGATGCAGAAAAAAATCATTCTTGTGAAACACAATTAGCTCTTTATACCCATGAAGTAATGAGTGCTATCGACAGGGGATTACTGAATAGCTGTGTGATATCTGGCCAACCATCATTTCCGTAGTGCAGTACGAAAATAGTTGTTCACTACCATAACTATGTTCTCTGGATATATCACTAACTTCTATGACCTTTAACTGGGATTTGGAACATAGTTACCAACTTCTTGCTTACTTGTAGTGGTAGCCCATTAACTTATAGAGAACAAGAACTGTTAGCAAATATGGTAATATCCAGGGAAAAATATCAACGCCTGATGGATGTATCGATAGTGGAACGAATACCTGCGAGTTACTCTGTTTGTACCACGGTCCAAACTAAACTGATACACAGCACAGTAGCTGATGGGAATGACTATACGTGTGAAATGCCATTACGGCAGCTCCCATCATCCACCATCCTAATGACAGCCGATTTATGCTAACAGTAGTGAGAGCACACGAAAAAGTAGTACACACTTCTTTAAACAGATGGTGCATAGTCGCAGAGTTATTTCCATGAGCTGTAGAACACCGTCTAGTTGGTCTGCCCCTCCCATTTGTGGCCAGATCTCAGATCACGTGAAAGCACTACATGATATTCAGTAAACAAATAGCGTGATGTACGATAGGCAGTTATTAAAATAACTGCTAGTATCAGAGGAGTGGGTATGACAATAACTGTTACTTCCCAGTAGCCGGTTATTTCTATTAGTTAATTTTTTTTTGGCGCTTCTGTATGTGAGTCACACAGTTGAATGGTGGTGCTGTTGTACCTATGTAAAATTTATTAACAAGTTGTCCTATCTACGCCACAAATATGTCAGGGAAATGAATGTGTTAGCTACACAGAAAACAACAATGAAGCTGTGTGCCACATTTAGTAGTAAAATTCCAAATGAAATGCTTGACTATGTAGTCATGTCTGGTATGGAAAACTTGCTGAGCATAGGATTTTGAGTGAAAGTTTTAAGCTTATTTATCCATGTATTTACGGAGATCTTCCTTGACTGAATTAGCTGCAGATCTCTCTTGTTAATTTTCCCTGCCTTCACAAAAGTATGTTCATAATGTTTACCCAGTGTGTGTCCAATCTACCCACTTACTACTATCGCATCAATCACACAAGCTTTTCTTAGAACAGACGAAACGAAAGATACAAAAAGCAGGTGAACCAGGAAGGCAAGAGAAGGTTTGGGAAAGGTTACTTTTCCACTGTACACAAGTTTGCAGTAATAAAAGCAACATAGGACAACTAATGCTGTATATTCCTGAAGGGCACAAAGCATTTTATCTGGAATTGACTCAGCGGCCTCTGTGGACATTCCTGGACATGATTCATAGAAAAATCTGTTGTTTAGAACAATCTTTGCGTAGATTTTTGTCAATGTCCTTTTTAAGAAAATAAACAATTGGTGTGAAGGTATCCTAGAAGTAATGTTGTATTAGCTTATATTTGATACTGTAGTGGAACAGTATATGAGTCTGGTCTTGAGGACTGTGCAGTATGACACAAGGTGGGGAGGTGAGGACGCTGATGCTGTAGAGGAGACGAGGGGCGGGCGTCCAGCGAGCTAGTGGCGGCTATTGTCAGGGTCACCCAGATGGTGCAGGCAGACCACCTTCGCCGGTGAGTCAGAGGCATTCCGTGCACTATGGGAGCCCTCAAGACAAGGGATGGCGGTCATGGCTGAAACAACTAGTTTTCAGTTACACCAATTCTTTTTGTGTGCAGTTTAACCTGAGTATGAAAACCGCTCAAAATAACAGGCTTCTGAAATAACCGATCTTCAGTTTTTTTGTTACTGTTACTGCCAGGAATAAATGTAGACGTTAAACACAGGTCGAAAATTTCTAATCGAGGTGAAGGATTAGCCAATCATGATCGATATTGGGGTTGAGGCTGCCACATATATTGGTCGCATTGCCACCGGCAAAGATTGTGAAGATGAGGCGGACATTCACAGCGACAGCAAAAGCGAAAGTAAGAAAGCATCTTCATTTTTGGATGGTGTCAATTTTTCAACCTGAAGCGATCTCAAAATTAAGGGCATGTACATCATTGCTACGGCACTTCGTGAAGCATTTCCTTTCCACAGGTGGTGGCATACTACACGTACACACAGGCCATCTAATAGGCCCTGCCACATGGCAACGTGTGCGTTATTTTCTCTGCAATACTGCAACTATTTTGTCCACGAAAGCTCTGATTATCTATGGAAATAAACTACGGGAATAATTAAGCGGAACGTTACGTTAACACATTGGTGGATGAAAATATATTTATTTTTCTGTAACATAGGACACCCACTGAATAGGGAGATCCTATTACCCTTTTATGAGCGTATAAAACTAATGGACTTCTGCTTTCACCACCTGACGACACTGCAGAACTATCAGCATAAAACCATTTACCTACAATAATTTGAAACTATTAAAAGTGGCTGTTGAAGTATCCTCGAGTGATTAAACTCTAGTATTACTGAGAAATAGCAATTCTCTATTTTTATTTTCTTCCGAGTGGAAAGAATAGCATACTTGAAGTGAAGTGCGTATTGGAATGTTTCACAAAAGAAAGACGGCTAACGAGTCGTTAAATTTATACTAAATTTATAGTAATCATTAAGTTCAGAGAGATGATAAATATACTACATATGAATTTTTTCTGTGAATAAACGGCAGCTACTGGCTCGTAGGATTACACCGTTGTATTCTGAAAACCGTATTCTTGGGACAGAGCTTAATATTAGCATAAATAATCTACATCCTGAATCGTGATTTATACAGGGTGTTACAGAAAGGTACGGCCAAACTTTCAGGAAACATTCCTCACACACAAAGAAAGAAAATATGTTATGTGGACATGTGTCCGGAAACGCTTACTTTCCATGTTAGAGCTCATTTCATTACATTTCTTAAAATTACATTAATCATGGAATGCAGACACACATCAAAGGAACGTACCAGCGTGACTTCAAACACTTTGTTAGAGGAAATGTTCAAAATGTCCTCCGTTAGTTAGGATACATGCATCCACCCTCCATCGCATGGAATCCCTGATGCGCTGATGCAGCCCTGGAGAATGGCGTATTGTATCACAGCCGTCCATAATACGAGCACGAAGAGTCTCTACATTTGGTACCGGGGTTGGGTAGATAAGAGCTTTCAAATGCCCCCATAAATGAAAGTCAAGAGGGTTGAGGTCAAGAGAGCGTGGAGGCCATGGAATTGGTCCGCCTCTACCAATCCACCGGTCACCGTATCTGTTGTCGAGAAGCGTACGAACATTTCGACTGAAATGTGCAGGAGCTCCATCGTGCATGAACCACATGTTGTGTCGTACATGTAAAGGCACATGTTCTAGCAGCACAGGTAGAGTATCCCGTATTAAATCATGATAACGTGCTCCATTGAGCGTAGGTGACGAAACTAAAATGAGCTCTAACATGGAAATTAAGCGTTTCCGGACACATGTCCACATAACATCTTTTCTTTATTTGTGTGTGAGGAATGTTTTCTGAAAGTTTGGCCGTACCTTTTTGTAACACCCTGTATAGAAAGTACACTGCAGGAATATTCTGTCACTGTGTCTTGAACTCGTGCTAATCCCTGTTTCGTGATATTCCGCGCTGTGTGTGCTGTTGAGTGTGATAGACTACTGCGAAACAATTATCTGGGGCTAAAAGAATAGCTAAGGTAATACGCTAGTCCTATACTGAATAAGAAAGCTTTAAGTGATTGTCAGGAGTAAATACTCTATAATCATACTGCCAGTGGTGTTCGGAAACGCATTTACCTTAGTGGCCATTCCGTCTGGACCAAAAGGTGGGTTGTCTCCTAGGCCTACGGTCTAACAGATTCGCCGAGACCTAATAGCCATCTAGCAGGGTATTTTTTTTCCAAAGCAGTTTACAAAATGATTCGTCAATAACAGCAGTGAGAAGATAGTAATGTTGCCCACTATCACATCAAATCACCCTGGTAAGGGACAGAACGAAGAGGTGATTTCATCGACGCCTTTATGACACACCCTGAGGCCATTTTGTGTCGATTCTCAGGGTAGGGACGTCTTAAATATTTTCCCGGCCACCCGTTAGGAAACCACGTGGTTGCAGCTCTGGGTGAAGCGATTCTGACGCCCATCGCTGACGCATCAATAGACGGGGTGAAATTTGGGTGAGATGGGGTGTGTCACCCTCACCATCGTGTGGCGCGTCCACGGTGTCACGGGGCAGAATTGTGGTGACTCTTTGGTGCCAACGTGACGTCATTAAAACAGCTGAAAGCTCACTGGAACGTCTGAGCTGCGGCCTTCTTTCAGCGTGTGTCAACGCTTTGCTGTTCCAGAATGGTTCAATTACATCTAAGCACTATAGGACATGACAACTGAGGTAATCAGTGCCCTAGACTTAGAACTACTTAAATGTAACTAACCTAAGGAAATCACACACATCCATGCCCGAGGCAGGATTCGAAACTGCGACCGCAGCAGCAGCACTGCTCCGGTCTGAAGCACCTATAACCGCTCGGCCACAGCATGTGTCTGACGAACTTCTATTGCGGTAAAGTTATATTGACGAATAATGGTTCTGAATAAAGCTGGTATTAGTCGAATGTGCATTTAGCGGAAAGAACTCAAATCATTGTCTTAACGCTCACAATACCAAGGATAGATAGGGGCGAGGGCACTTTATGTCCACCATTTGGAAATATTGTTATCTAGTCATTTACACTAAATTTTAAAATTTTGAAAAAAGTTTACTGTTTTTACGAATTATTCTTCCAGGTCCCATGTTTTAAATTTTCAGTTAAAGCTAACACAAAAATTTAAGCCTTAAGTGTAGAAATTACTTCCCTGATGAGTGTCGTATTCAGTATTTCCTGGTTTAGGACTTCACCTACACATCAACATCCCTTTACCTTGTAAGTTGTCATCAAAATTCAAATTTCCATTTCTTAAATTTTTTTCCTTTGGACGTAAAGTACTCCAACGTCCGGTTGGTATTACACATTATTCTAGATGTGTTGTTGTTGGTAAGAGTATGCTAAGAGACATTCTCAGGTTGCGGTGTCTACTTACACATCATTATGTCTTCAAAAACTATGTTGTATATAAAAGACAAAAATAAATAACGAATTTTACATGGATGGCCATTAAGTACGCCCCACGCCCCACCCTTGATAATGCGCTGTATGTAAATGCATTGGTATTGATAAAGCTAAGTTTCTCAATAAATAAGTATTGTCATTTGGTCGTTAGTCAGTTGATAGTGCTAGAAATGCAGGAGTGAGTTCGTTGTGTTGAACTGGCAGAGAAAGCGGCGAAAGAGATTTATTTAATCTATTGCAGCGTCAGTCATACATATTTTCAGAGTACCCAGATGTGATTACATGTTTTCCTTATCAGTTTGTATGAGAGGAGCATAGCAAGTTCACTGTTATATCCTACCCTACACCATAGGTTTATACAGACAGGACAGAGGCACAAAGAGAAAACATATTACAGCAGCTTGTCATTGAATCTACTGTTAGTTCTTACAATAATCAGTTGTCAGATGTCCGAAAGAAAAGAGTCGGAGTTCTATCGTCCACTGACACGATATATGTTATTGGCAGATGGGATTGCATCTGCCATGTCCAAAATATACGTCATCATTACGTAATGCCTCTTGTCATCATCTGACAAATTGCCGTTCGGACTTATTGTGAGTTAGGCAACGTCCATTAGAGGGTAGAATGATTTAAGAATGAGTGTAACAACGTATCTTTATTATATCTTGAAAGCAGAAAAATACCTGGTGCGGGCAGATTTATCTACAGCATTTAATTTAATCTGTGCCCACTGTCAATATTTAGCACATCAGAGCATTTAAGTAATAAATAGTAATATAAAACTGAACCATGAGATACTATATAGTCTCCATTTTGTAGTAAGGAAGAAGTAATAGAATTAACATCAAGAGATACTACGGAATAAAATATATGGGCATGGAACAGTTCTGCGTGGGATAAGCGAGATTACCAGCAAGAGTCAAAGCAATGATGCAGGCGAGAGACATGAAAAAGAGAATCATCAGACAGATCGTTGACCATAGGTGCCTTGATGAAGAAATGGATATTGAAGATTAATTCTTGTAGGCACACCAGATGTAATGATGTGCTGAGCAAGAAGCCAGGGTGTTCATTGAGTAAGGTTTCCGCAGACTCAACCAAGTTAGCATTTACCAGATGCGTTCAGACGCTGTAATGTGAGTTTTAGCAGACGTAGGGGCAGATGCTGCCATTTGAGATTGATTCTGTATGGATGTATGTGAGTCCAGCACGCTGAAGTTTTGTTTATGTTGTGATGACTTACTGTACCTGCAGGAATTGTTGATATGACAGAAAACTGAACGAAGAGGATATCCATGTAATATAGAATTCAAAAATTGGAGAAAATAAACGAGGACATCCATATTAAAAGAAGTTGTGTTCACAAATGTTGAGTCTGCCCCTGAATATGGAGACAGACGAATAACAGTGTGATGGGGTACAAAGTATAAAACAGACATATAAAGAGCGACATGCAAAACACACAGGTAATCTAAAGATGTAAGAATTGAAATGAACTGATAAGGATAAGTTTTGTATGTGCTGAGAGTCAAATTATGCTTCTGATCTTTCTGGTGACTGATCTCCAATCTGAAGGAATGCCACAATGAGTAATGAAGGGACTTAAAGGGTGGAAGGACGCATGACGAATTTTAGAGTCGAGATGATAAATGAAAAGAATGACGACCACAACGAACCAAATTGGGGGTAAAATTATAAGCATTTCTGTCGCCACAGTTGTTTTGAGGTTAAGTAATTTATGGCAAATGTGGGAATTAAGGAGAGGGCTTTAAATCATTGGTAGGTCTTTGGTATAGCATAATATGGGTCGCATCCAGAAAGTAACTTTCGGGATGTTTCCTTTAAAGTAGCCTTTTTCACACGGGAAAATTGCGCATGCGCAAGAGATGTATGCCGTGACAGTAAAATGCTGGCCAGACTGGTTGTGCCTGGTGCCAGTACTGAAGACGTGGAATTCTCACTTGATCCTGGAAACCAAGCAGCAGTCAACGCATTGGTATCACCGTGGATCTCCGGTGAAAACGAAATTCAAACAGTTTTTGTCGGTCAAGAAAGTGATGTGCAGGGTGTTCTGAGACAGGAAGGTCATTCTGCTCATTGACGTCCTACCCAACGGGTGAAGACTATGTGCTGACCGTAACTTGTACGTATTGTTTTCAAAAGATGGTTCAAATGGCTCTAAACACTATGGGACTTAACATCTGAGGTCATCATTCCCCATATTTAGAACTACTTAAACCTAACTATCATATGGACATCACACACATCCATGCCCGAGGGAACCTGCGACCGTACCAGCAGCGCGTTTCCTAACTGAAGCGCCTAGATCCGCTCGGTCACAGCGGCCGGCCCTATTGTTATCCTTGGCGAGGGAATTGCGAAAGGGTGTCTTTAGTAGCTCTGCTTTAGGAGCACTCTCATCGATAGTATATCCATTGCTATCGCCCTGAAAAGGCATTGATTGTCTTTTGCCGCTAGCATACTTCACATACGACCAGAATCTCTTTGGATTTTCTGCCAGGTTTCCACACAAGGTTTCGTTGTGGAAACTACAAGCGTCTCGCATTCAAGTTCGTGCTAAATTTCTAATTTCTGTATAAAATCGCCTATATTGGGGATTTTGCGTTAGTTTCAAGTTTGTTATTTTCGTTGTTTCTGCAACTGTGTCCCGATCTGTTTTGAGTACCATGGGAGGGATCTGCTCCATCATTTGTTTATTTAGTATAAATGTATCAAATGCTGTCGATGCTATTGCTTTGAATTCAAGCCATATGTGGTTTACACTTACATTGTGAATATGGAAGAAGCAGAGATTGTCTCTGAGGAAGGCGTCAAGCGAAATTTTATCTGCTTTTTTCAATCGATGTGCGTTTCATTTATTTTGGAGGATTTGGGAATTAGAATATTCAGTCTCTCCATGGTAATCCCGAGCTCACAAGTACCTTCATCCTTTGGATGCTCGTTGTTAGCTGATTTGTTACTAAGAGGTGAAATGTGTTTTCACAACCGTTTACTATTCGAGTGGGCTCATGAACTAATTTCTCAATATATCTTTCAGCGAATGAGTTTAGCACAATTTCTGAAGATTTTTTTATGCGGACCTCTGGATTTAAACATGTATTTTCCCAACATATCGAGGGTAAACTGAAGTCACCAAAAATTATAATTGTATGAGTCGAGTACATATTTGAAATTGGACTCAAGTTTTCTTTGAACCTTACTCCAATTGCATATTCTGAGTTGGGATGTCGGTGAAAGGATCCAATTCTTATTTTATTCTGGTTGCCAAGGATGACCTCTACATTTACTAACTCACGGGAGCTATTTACTTCAATTGCCCTGCAAGATAAACTACTTCCAACAGCAACAACCACGCCTCCGCCAACGTGTTTAGCCTATACTTTTTGAACACCGTTACGTTCTTCGCAAAAATTTCAGATGGACTTACCTCCGGTTTTAGCCAGCTGTCAGTGCCTACAACGACTTGAGCACCAGCGCTCCTAATATTGCTTGGAGCTCTGGTACTTTCCCAATACCGCTACGTTATTTACAATAGTTAAACCGATGGTACCTTGATCTACATTCTTCCTGTGTTCAGCCTGCTCCCTTTGATACTGAAGCCCCTTTTCTGTTTCTCCGAGAGCCCCTAACCTGAAAATCAGCTTAATTCACACAACACAGTCCCAGCTACCTGTGTAATTGCCTCCTGCATGTAATGGGAACGTGCCCAATTTAGTGGAACCCGGGCAACGGAGACTTACACTACTTTTGGAAATTGTATGAATAATATTATGTAGAAGAGCAGAATATTAATAGAAAACAGAATACATATTACGTGAGGTTGTTTCGTTGAATTTCAATTAAATTATTAATTAACTTCATTTCATTAGTAATAATCTTGAGGTGACAGTAATAGTTCTACATCTATATCTACATAAATGCTCCGCAACCCACCATACGGTACGTGGCGGAGGGTACCTCGTACCACAACTAGGATCTTCTCTCCCTGTTCCACTCCCAAACAGAAAGAGGGAAAAATGACTGCCTGTGTGCATCTGTACGGGCCCTAATCTCTCATATCTTACCTTTGTGGTATTTCCGCGAAATATAAGTTGGCGATAGTAAAAATTACTGAAATCAGCCCGAAATGCTGGTTCTCTAAATTGCCTCAGTTGCGTTTCACGAAAAGAACGTCTCCTTTCCTCCAGAGACTCCCACCCGAGTACTTGAAGCTTTTCCGTAAAACTCGCGTGATGATCAAACCTACCAGTAACAAATCACATAAAGGTGATTAAATCTGCAAGTATTTTATAGGCACCAAATGTAATAATTTGGATATAATTAGATCTTTATGTAACTTGCGGAAAAGATAGAGCAATAATCTGAATATGTTGCATATTAGTATAACATGATGTGAAAGTTAAGTAATGACTGAATATGTTGAGAGTAGTTATTAAAATGTTATAAGAAAGGATTGTGTATTTGTATGTATTTGTGCCTCTGTAACCTCATTGTAAACTTGTTCTGAGGCCGCAAAATTACACGAGGGCTTGAGATCTGAAAATAAAAATGCAAATGGAAAATGGCACGTTTAATTGTATGGGCGCTGAACCTTGGGCAGGCATGAGACACACACACAACTAAACTGGATCAACAGGCCGTGTCTCTAGTTTGTGGCTGCAGTTACTGTACATCAGTTGGAGTCGCTACCAGAAGAGAGACCCATGAGCCAAAAGATTAAGCTGACTACAATACGCTGGTTACTGTCCGCCGGCCTCAAAAAGCCACCGGGAGATCCCTGATCTGCTGTTGTTGCCAGAGGGAGTCTTGCCGCTTTGTCACCGCACAAATCAGCTAACGGCAGCAACGTCATTTACAGATGCAATGACTACAAAGTCAGAAAACACTTAAAGTAGCCTGTTGACATATTACTGAATGTTTCACAGACCATGGGAGACTATATTTCATGTTGCACAGAAAATACAACTCTAATGTCACATGAATGAACTCAAACTGTTACTGTGTAAGATCAGGATTCTGAACACTTCCTTTGCATGAACACTGTTAGTAGCCCATAACGTCAAATGCTATTGGACAGCATCCTTCACTATTAAAAGACACAACTTAATTCAACGTCAAAAGACACTACACAAATCATTCAATACCTGCAACCAAAAATTTCAATGCACTCAGGTGTGTTCTGGTCAAACAGTTGAATTTATCTAACCATATCTAGGTCACCTACGCTTTGAATAAAAGAGTTTCGATTAGTATATGTGTAACGAAAAGCACAATGCTGTGGATGATCAAGTATCGCCAAAAGATTGCCTTATGTCGAACGGAGCTCCATCTGCTACTTTGAAATGAACACTTCCAACGAAAAATGACTATCTACCCTAACTGCGTCCTCTTATACCTACACAAGCGATATTCTGCTTCTCTGCATTAATTGTGCCTCGAACTAACGTAAATTTTCTATGGTGTGATGATTTTTCAGGAATGGTAATGTTTGTACTAATTTGTTAGTTGTATTGTACTTTTAATTGGATAGTTGTGTTTCCTGGAGAAATGAATTGCGAATGGGTGTCATATAGAATGATGGTTTGACTGTCAGTGTGAATGAACAGTAGTTTTCGTGAATTACTGCTCGATATTGTGTACAAATGCCGTGTACATCCACTTCATTTTGTTAAGTGTTTTATGAAGACCTATTTTTGCAGTTTTATGCACTTTGTACTCCCAGTTTCATCTCGTGATGAGTATATTTTTCTTATGTCTTATTGTGAAGTATTCAAGTTTGTCATGGTATTGGATGTTATAAGTTTTGTGAGAGTGGAAATGGAAAAATATTAATTGTCTGAAGAGTAAAGGGAAATGAATTATTCTTTAAAATGATGGAATGAGTGTAAGCTACAAACGATCAGTATGTATGAATAGAGAATATGATTTCTTGTAAGATAAGTAAGAATTAGTTGTAAAGGAAATTTTCAAGATACGTAAATGAGTATAATGTAGGACACCAGCAAAATTGATGGTTGCATATCGTCAACAGTTTCAACAGTGCACATAATTCCAATGTCACACAGCACCAAAATGTCTTTGACACACTGGTGCTTTAACAAGTTTTGGGCACAACTGCATTGGCACAAATTTAAAACCGGGACGAGTTGGTGATGTAATGGCACCTTTCTTCCTGAACCACTCACATAATGTATGCTCATTCTTAATGCAAGTCGCGTTTGATTAGAATATTTAAGTTACATGTGAAGCAGGAGTACTAGTGATTGTCAGAAACTGTGTGATATAACTTACTATTCCTTTACTCCTAGATCTAATTTGCATTTTGCTGTTCTGGTAGAAGTGAGAAAACGTCGAAAGCTTTCTGAATGGTGAGTAATAACAAGGACAGCCAGGGCAGTAGATTCAACCTCCCCACAGAGCCAATTCGTGGAGGATTGGCGATAGAGAGCCGAGTGACAGTAGCCAAATAGACCACTGCCATCACCTTGGTGTCGCCCTAGGACGTCCACGCATCACATGTACGAACACCGATAACATTTCTCATACAGTGAACTCCTGGGGAAAACATTTTCGACCTGAGAGTGGAGTGAGAGGGCTTCCTGTTAGTGGAAGATACCATCATTGGGACGAAAATATAGAAAACTAGCAGTTTTCCAGAAAATACTCAAAGTTACAGATAAGCTCCTCAAGATATGTTGGCGATCTGCAGTCCTGGACCACTGAGAACTTGTGACAGCACTGAACATTTTGTCTCATCACTCACTAAATATTTCTGCAACACAAAATGCATCAGCAATGGCTAATTTGAATATACTGTAAGTTAGAGACACAGGACGGTGAAGGAAAGAGTACCTCATTGGTCCCAGAGAGGAACAGAGAGAGTGAGTGAGTGAGAGAGAGAGAGAGAGAGAGAGAGAGAGAGAGAGAGAGACGTGACTTTTCTATACAGACTGATAGAACGAGGATGTAAGTTACTGGGTAACCACCTAGAGGAAGGAGGCTAGTATCTTGTAGGGATCACTTCTATCAGTCACCGCTCAGAACATCCAGCTTCAAGTCAAACATTATTTAATAACAGATGCAAAACCTGCTAGTGCAAGGTTTCCTTTTGATCAACAATCGATCAGAAATCAATGAATCATCGTGAGTCTCTGCCTTCCATGTTGATAACTGCTGTCAGCCTATCATGCTATCTTGACTGATGACTAGGGAAATTTGCATATTTTCGGCGTATCTTTACCTAGGCGCTAACGAAATTCATTGGCTCCATCAATAATTGACCCTGCAGCAATCTCATCAGGTCCTGGAGCAGTGTCTCTAGATGCAGACAAACCTTATTCCAGTTCCCACATGGAGAATGGATCATTGTAGTCTTTCTCATTGTGCAAGAAGAAACTGAACTTCCTCTCTGCAGTCTGATGGAACACCTCAAAAGCAGGAGCTTCTGTGGATGATGTAGTGGCAGTAAGGAAGTGTTCTGCTAAAATATGAGCCATGCCATCTGGCGTGGTCACTCAGAGCACATTACTTGACAATGCCGTAAGGGGATGTGTACTACTACCCTTGCCCAAAATCCATCTTATTGATTTCCAAACTTGCGCAGTAGTAGTGGACCGATTAATAAAAGTCGTTAATTTCCTCCAAGAAGCCATCTTCCATTCTTTTATCACTTGCCTCGCATGTACTCTCGCAGATCCGCTGCACGTAGATTTACTGTAGTTGGACAATGTCTGAAATTCCGCAGAGCTGCTCGTCTGGCCCTGATTGCCAGTCGACAGTCGTCATTCCATCAAGGTACAGGCCATCATCTGAGTTGGATAGTAGAGTTGGAGATGGACTCTGCTGCAGCCCGTTGCAACTCACTAGCGATATTGGCCACCGTCTTCTGTCCCCAGTCCTTTTGTTCAAAAATAGCCTGTCGATTGTACTGCAAGCCATTTGCCCTTGGTATCACCCATCTGCATGGTCCCCTGTCAGCCACCATCCTAATCGCGCAGATGGAGCCACACTGGGAAGTGGTCACTAGAATGTGAATCTGTACCCACTTCCCTCTGAAATGAGTCTGCAATAGCCGGGGAACAAAAACGGAGGTCAGTGGATGAAAAATACCCTGTAGCTACAGAAAAGTGTGTCATCTGACTTGCGTTCAGAAGGCAGATAATCTCAGAATGGACGAGTCGCTCGATCATCCGACCCTTGTAGCAAGTGGTAGTCGAGCCCCACAGTACATTGTGTGCGCTGGAGTCCCCCACAAGGCGGAATGGACATGGGTGTGCCCAAAGAGTTCTGCCAGTGCGTCTGCATTCAAAGCTTCATTAGGGGTTAGGTACAAAGAACACACTGTGATATAGAAGGGTGTGAGCACTTTCACAGCAGTTGCCTATATGGTCGAGGTAAGAGGGAGAGAAGAGAAGTGTCATCTAGTATCAATGGAAACAGCCACTCCACATTTAGCCAGGTCTCCAGTAGTATCGTCCTTCCTATATGTGTGGTAAACCTGTAATGCAGGTGTGAAGGTGACTTTAAGATGCATTTCTTGTAAGCAGATGGGCAACAGTTTCTCTTGGACCTGGAGCTGTAATTCTTCCAAATGTGAGAGATATCCATTCAAATTCCATTGAAACACTCAAGTCCATGGGAAGCCATTGTTTAGCGCTGGTTGTTCTTCCCGTTCTCCCTCAGAGTCGGTTATTTACTGCAGAGGCCAGGGAGAGTGTTAGCCGGTTCCCTGATCTCTGGTTCTTCTGACTTTAAGTCCATATCCTGAAGAACATAGTCCCATCAGAGAGGGAGAGACCTCGACGATCAGAAGGTTTAACTACCGCTTTCATAGACTTGGAACTACGGTTTGAAAGAGGTTTTTTTTTTTTTTACTGATAAAAGAGGTGGTTGCCTGGGTTGGGGAGACAGTTTAGTTGGCTTCTGATTTTGGGTACTGGTATGTGTCTTAGGTGGTAAGCCCGTTGTTGATAGCTTCCAAACGACTTCAGTTTCAAGTGGAGCTTTGCCCCAACAGTGTACACTGACACGTGCATGTGTTCGTACTTGAATCTGTGGTCTGAGTTTGTGTGGAGGCATCACACTTAAGGGCTGATGCAAAAGAAGTAGCAAAAACTGGGGGTTGCACAGCTTTGAATTTTCCTTTCCTCGTTGTAACCTCACACTTCCTGCACCACACTGGGTGATCCCCAGGGGAGTTTATACATTTCAAAGTGTACAAGAATTGCCTGATTCCTGAGCTGAGCCTCCACAATTGCCTCACGTAGCCCTCCAATTACATCCCATAGTGGTATGTCTAAACCTTGACGTTTGTAGCACCATATTGGGTTAGAAACAAACAGTCGAACCCTAAGACAGACATAGCCTGCAAGGATACGTTCAGGTAATGCCGTAGTACTAAACGTTAGACTGAATGTTCCCAATTTTTCCAATTTTCCATAGTTGTGCACTTCTGTAACGCCAGTATTTTTCCATTCCTCACGTAACTCTGCGGGGTCCACCTCCATTAGATCGCAGTACATAACCACGCCCTTACTAAAGTTTATAGTATTATGCAACTCAGACTCTATTGGATAGTCACCTAAGGCCTTACATCCCAGGAGCTTGGATATTTTGGTTGAATTAGCAGGTTCAACTAGAAGTGTTCCATTACAATGTTGTTTGGCACTCTTTGGAGACCCTGCATTATCTTCCAGTGAACATAGAAACGGTTCCCTCGGTTTGCTTGATTACAATGACAGTGTTATGACACACTAATGCCCTGTTACCATGATTCCGAGACTTTTCGGGAGGACTAACGAACCGCACTCTGTGTCATATGTGGGTGTAGGTAGTGCCTGATGGTACACCCATTCTGTCAGTAGCAGTAGCTTGATGAGACCGTTCCATAGGGATTCCACGAGATGTTAGGGAAATACCCATCAACCCAGGCAGAACCTCCAGATTCGCTGTCGTTTCACAGATAGGAAGTCTTGTGAAGTACTTTTGAACAACTTTTCCGAAAATATGTCGAGTATCTTGTTCGAGAGTCCATACGTAATAGCAATGTTTCATATCATGTAGCTATGAACAAACTTGATCTTATCGACTGTGTCAGTATAGAGACAGGAATCTGTGATTATAATATCATAGCAACGATGGTTGTCAATGTATACAATTCAATCACAAGAAGACTAGGAGAATATTTTTGATAGAAAATGCAGATAAGTAATTGTTAGCATCATGGTTAAGAGTGGATTTAACAGAAAACGTAAACATTTATCTAAGGAAATCATTACAGCCATAGTTATTAATGTACACATCTAAAATTTTGTAAGTGTAAAGAAAGAGCTGTACTTTAATGGAAAAATATAAAAGACGCTGGATTAATTTTTGTTACTGTCTTTTATACAAAAAACCATAAGTCAAATTCCAATCATGAAATGAATTTGAAAATATTATTGTAGTGTGCTAAGACACTTATAAGACCACATCATTACAAACATTAACTTATGGTACGAATTGTATTATTAATGATTATGAATTTGCACATCCTATAAAAATGAGAAAGTAATATATATATATATATATATATATATATATATATATATATATATATATATATATATATATATATATGGAAGACCAAAAATTCATTCGAAACTCCAGTAATTAATGACAGAAAATTTTAGCCGTTCATGCTAACAGACAATTTAACAGATATTAAAATCATACTTCCAAAAAAACTAACACTTGGAAGTCAGCCAATTTTTCAATAACGCAATAGAATAACGAAGCTACTACCCGCAAGGTGTTGCCAAACAGTTTGACAGCACGACACCTTCACTCCACCGTCGGTTGGAAAGGCCAGAAAGGTGTAAAAAAAGATTTACAAAACACTAAGGGTCTGTGTGAATGACCAATGACGGCAAAGATAACATAACAGTTTAGACAGACACAGCCCCTGTAAGAACAGGTTATTACATGAGATGTTCCAACATACAGAGCGGCCATCAACAAGCGCCAGAGCGGATCGCACACAAGCGTCAGTGGCGGACACGAGAGCACGCGAGAACCGAGGAGAGCTGCCACAACGCACAAGACCAGCAGATCCTCGTGAACTGCAAACAGTGCAGACCGTCTAAACGATACAATGGTCGGCCACCTAACGGTTGTAGTGAATCAGTCGTGGTCGAAATAAACTTGGCGCCAAGAATGATTAACACATTCGGATGATATTAAATTAAGTGACACTTGATTTAAGGATATTACATTATATACTGTAATTTACCCTTGCATGGTATCATTGAATTAATCAGTGGTAAAAGCTCCAAACCAATGCTGGTTAGCTAGTTATTTACTTCTGTCAGCGGGCCTTTTAAAGGAACTCACTGGCATTTAAATCTCGCTGTGTGAGCACCACGTAATCGTAACTTCAGTGTAGGCTACGTACAGGGCACTATCAGGTAAACGTGTAATTAATTTAGACCCAGCAGGAATGGCCAACAAGGCACCCAGATATTCATACTAACGGCCCACAATTGCATTGCCGGAACAGACTCCGTCTTGTTTTCGTGACTCACACCGATAGCAGCGCAGTAAGTGGCCAGTAAGCAACACTCTGAATACGACACCGCTTGAGTGAGGATACTAACGTTTATACTGATCTGTAGCTCTGTTATTACAATAGAGCGTCTTTTTAGTGCAGTGGTTTCGGGGACCATTAGCCCCTGACAGCAATCACGTATCTGCTAGTACCCATCAGCATTAGCGACTGACAAAATATTAGAATGGAACAAAACTTTCTTTGACAGTTTTATTTTTAGAAAACAAACAATATTTAGATTTTGTAGGTATTCCATTAAGCCACAAAGTACTGAGTCAATGAGATAACTGCTAGAACATTTTGAATAGAATGGTGGAGCAGCTGCCAGAGCGTCACGATTGCTGCCTAGAGTCCTTCTCAGAGAAGAAAGCTAACTACTCGCACTGAGCGTAGCCACTTGTTACAAGACATGGTTTCTCTGCACCAGTCCTCCCCCTAGCAGCACATGGCTTCACCCACATACTGCACTCCCATTTCAAATCAACTATACATAGTTTGTAAATCACTTCATTGCTGGACTCTTTACTTTGGAATTAAAATCGTTTAGCAGAATTCAAGCTGACAGTGTTTAGTAATAATAATAATGATAATAACAGTAGAGTGTAGGCCTTACAGCAACATAATGGTCATATCCGTAGTTATTGTTGCGTTGTCAGTTAGTTTCTTCTGCTGCTGCCAAATCAATAATGAAGCCTTTTATAGTTTATTGCGAAACTATCTACTACTTGGATGTTTGCCATGCGATATTTAAGCATATTTTACGTATATATCTCAATTTTACTCTCATAGATGAATGGTATAAAACACAAAGTATGTGTGTAGTGGATGGACTAGCTGAGGACAATGACATGAATAAATTCCTTTCAGAAGGTGGAACCTTCATCATATGGAGCCAAGGGCCAATGACAGTACGTGAAAAACTATGTAATTAGTATTACAATCTTTTTAAATAGTGTGGCAGTACTAGTTAGTCACATGTCACGAAGTAGCAATATATATATGGAAGAGCAGGGCCTGTGAATTCTGACATTTTAGCACCTGTTTCTCCCAGCTGCTGGAATGTGGCGAGATGTGCCACATGCGAGTTCTGCATGTTGGGAAGACAATGGCTGAAACCCGAGACGTTTACCGCCAGGAATTCCCATGGACAACGGTCGTGTGAGTGAGGGACTGGGAGTGCCTCTTAAGCCAGAGTACTTCAAAAGATTCTTTTAAAGCAGTGCAAATCACAGGAGATCGTCAGAGAGTTTCAATAAAAGCTTCCAGATTGCCCTAAAGGCGGAAGGGGACAAATGAACACCGCTACGTTTCTGTGAACGGTGTGGGAAGCGAAGTGCATTTACACGCCCAGACATGATGCCGTCAATCGTAAAGTGAGGGCCAAGACACTGGCGACTCTTAGTTTGTTAACAGAAAACGCAACAAGTACTGGGGAAGTAGATTCTGCAAGATTTCGCTACATGTAGCAACAAAGAGTGAGATTTTCAGTGGTCACAGTGGCAACCCTGTAATTTTCGTCTCCTCTTACGGTAATTTGGATAAGTATGTCAGAGCAGGTAGTCAGCAGAGCATTTTGGGGCGAGCACACATTAGCGGCAGTTCGTGTCTCGTTTGAAAGTCTCCCTGTGGCGCACTGCTGCAGCGTCACGCTCCTTTCTCTGTTTCTGAGTGAGACTCACGTTTGCGTCGTCTGTGCACTGCGTAGCTGACACTTTGTGAGTCTTTTTCGTGACATTCTGACTGATTTCTATCGTTAGTTCTCTCTCAAACTGGCATCAAAACTCGAAGCTATCCAGTATATATCGATTGTGTGAGCTGAGCGGCCTTTGGGAGGCGATTTGCTTGTTATTACGCTAGTGCTTCAGAAAAATCTTAACCTTCTACGCATATTGCCGTTTAAATTTTTTGATGAAGGTAATTGTTAATCAATCCAACTTCAACCTGAAAAATATTGACTGAGAGAAAATAAATTAATTATTTTTTAAATGAGTTTTGCTCAGTCTAGTTTTTATGAAGCGACACTTTTAATGAAAAATATCGTCAGAGGACCCTAGCTCACTGAACTACAGTCTCAATATGACGCAGTTTCCGATATAACAGAGGTGCCATTACACCTTCGTTTCTTTTTTTGAAATTTGGAAAGTTTGCTGGATACTTTCTAATTATACGAACAGAATTAAATTTTGTTTTGGGAATAACGAAATATCACCTGCATTGTCATTTAGCAGCATTAATAATTATCAATTTAACATTTGTATTATTGTGTTGGATTCTGCCTGAGCTCAGAATCGCTTGCTTCGCCGTTTGCTTGTTGAGTTCACGTGCTTGGCAGGCAGCTTGCAAAACGTAACCACTGCAAAACTTCAGTCGACTCGCACACACAGGTACGGCAGAGAGCCATAAACAAGTCAGTAGTAATAATAGAAATAACGTTTTCAAAATAATTGAAAAACGTGACGAACACAATCGAACCCATTTTGTTTTCATTCCTCAGAAAATTTCATTTTGTCCCTCAGCGGTAATTACCCCCAGCTTGGGAACCATAACTAACATAAAAATCGACAATAACTACAAAATTACACAACATTTGTCATTCTGTAGTATCGTAAGGACCCTGGAAGGTACGTAACGGTACACCAGAGTACTGTTTATTTACGATTCTGTTGTATCGTGCAGATATTTACCGAATAACGTTTACCTTTAACAACAAAAAATTGTTACCAAATAACAGAAGACCTCGCCCTTTGCATAAAGACATTGTATGTCTACCCTTGCGAATTCCAAGTCGAATTTTGTCCGCTACTTTTCAGGCCAAATCAATGAATTTGGAACATGATTTCACCTACATCACTTAATGTACGAAATACGCCACCACAGCTGTAGCTTGAGATAAAACGCCTCAGACGCGATAATAAATCATCAAAAGCAATAGAACTGTTTCCCAATACAAAAGGAATTAGTTCCACACATGCTGCTAAATTGGAACCACAAACGGCAAGGAACATCAACACGCCCGTTTTTGAAGCAGAAGTAGCTAGATTTTTCAAAATTAGTGGTGCGTTAGAGAGACGAGTAAAGTTTAAGAATAGGCAAATCGTTTGACTACTTCACATTCTTTAAGTGTCAAGGAAGGTATTTATGATAATAACAACCGGCAACATCAGAAACATGGGCTTCACATGCTCTAAATACACGTTTATATTCCCTTGCTTTTAGCGGAGTAAGCTGCAAATATGTCGGTACATGAAAGTATATCTTCACAAATAATTTGTAGCTTATGTTATTGAATTAACGCAATTCGGCTGGTTTCATATGAGTTTTACGATAATTCATGTCTTTAGGTAATTTACTAATGCAAGGTATGCACAATTATAACAACCGTTTCGTTGACAGAGTAAAAAATAATCAAAAACCAACACTATCGGCAAGACGCAACTGACTGACTGCTTTCTCTTCGCTTGGTGCGCTAGTGTCGCTGCAGCCATCAAATGTTAACAACTTTCTCACCTGAGTGTTCCGTGGCTGTATTTAATACACTGTGACGTGTATCAAGGCGTAGAGGAATTATGGGCAAAGCTTAAACTGATTGTAAATCGCTCCATTGCAAGTACCTGCCAAGTGGATTAAGGGAAGCATAAACGCGACACGGTTTAATTCTAAAATTCTTGATAAAACAGAGGCTGTTGCACTCTTGCTGCAAAACAGAACGCGCAGATGATTATAGATAGTAAAATCTTGCATCTGTAAGAAGACCGATGCGCGAAACATAAAACTACCACCATTACCTTGCGAAAGATATTCCCGATAACCCGAGAAAATTCTAGTCCCACGTAAAATCTCTCGACGGGGTAAGACCCATTCACTTTGTGACTAGTCCAGTGTGGCAACGTTGCCACGTAAGTCAATGAAAGAAAAGCCGAAGTTTTAAACCTAGTTGCGAAAACACACTTGACATCTTAGCCACAAACAATCCAGAGCTAATAGAGAGCATCGTGACTGATACAGGGATTAGTGATCACAAGGTCGTTGTAACTAGGCTCAATACCGTTTCTTCCAAATCCACCAGAAACAAACGCAAAATAATTTTATTTAAAAAAGCGGATAAAGTGTCTCTAGAAGCCTTCCTAAGAGACAATCTCCATCCCTTCCGAACTGACTATGCAAATGTAGAAGAGATGTGGCTCAAATTCAAAGCTATAGTAGCAACAGAAAGTGAGAGATTCATACCTCATAGACTGGTAAGAGATGGAACCGATCCCCCATGGTACACAAAACAGTTCCGAACGCTGTTGCAGAGGCAACGGAAAAAGCATGCGAAGTTCAGAAGAACGCGAAATCCCGAAGATTGGCTAAAATTTACAGACGCGCGAAATCTGGCAAGGCCTTCAATGCGAGATGCCTTTAATAGGTTCCACAACGAAACATTATCTCGAAATTTGGTAGAAAATCCGAAGAAATTCTGGTCGTATGTAAAGTACACAAGCGGCAAGACGCAGTCAATACCTTCGCTGCGCAGTGCCGATGGTACTGTTACCGACAACTGTGCCGCTAAAGCGGAGTTAGTGAACGCAGTTTTCCGAAATTCCTTCACCAGGAAAGACGAATGGAATATTCCAGAACTTAAAACACGAACAACTGCTAACATGAGTTTCTTAGAAGTAGATACCTTAGGGGTTGAGAAGAAACTAAAATCGCTTGATACGGGCACGTCTTCAGGCCCAGATTATATACCGATTAGGTTCCTTTCAGATTACGCTGAAACAATAGCTTTCTACTTAGAAATCATATACAACCGCTTGCTCACCGATACATCTGTACCTACAGATTGGAAAATTGCGCAGGTCGCACCAGTGTTTAAGAAGGGTAGTAGGACTAATCCATCGAACTACAGACCTATATCATTGACGTCGGTTTGCAGTAGGGTTTTGGAGCATATACTGTATTCAAACATTATGAATCACCTCGAAGGGAACGATCTATTGATTCAAAATCAACATGGCTTCAGAAAACTTCGTTCTAGTGCAATGCAGCTAGCTCTTTATTCACGCGAAGTAATGGCCGCTATCGACAGGGGATCTCAAGTTGATTCCGTAATTCTAGATTTCCAGAAAGCTTTTGACACCGTTCTTCACAAGTGACTTCTATTCAAGCTGTGGGCCTATGGGGTAACGTCTCAGTTGTGCGGCTGGATTCGTGATTTCCTGTCAGGACGGTCGCAGTTCGTAGTAATAGACGGCAAATCATCGAGTAAAACTGAAGTGATATCATGTGTTCTCCAGGGAAGCGTCCTGGGACCTCTGCTGTTCCTGATCTATATAAATGACCTGGGTGACAATCTGAGCAGTTCTCTTAGGTTGTTCGCAGATGATGCTGTAATTTACCGTCTAGTAAGGTCATCTGAAGACCAGTATCAGTTGCAAAGCGATTTAGAAAAGTTTGCTGTATGGTGTGGCAGATGGCGGTTGACGCTAAGTAACAAAAACTGTGAGGTGATCCACATGAGTTCCAAGAGAAATCCGTTGGAATTCGACCACTCGATAAATAGTACAATTGTCAAGGCTGTCAATTCAACTAAGTACCTGGGTGTTAAAATTACGAACAACTTCAGTTGGAAAGAGCACATAGATAATATTGTGGGGAAGGCTAGCCAAAGGTTGCGTTTCATTGGCAGAACACTTAGAAGATGCAACAAGTCCACTAAAGAGACAGCTTACACTATACTCGTTCGTCCTCTGTTAGAATATTGCTGCGCGGTGTGGCATCCTTACCAGGTGGGATTGACAGAGGACATCGAAAAGGTGCAAAAAAAGGGCAGCTCGTCTTGTATCACGTAATAGGGTTGAGAGTGTGGCAGACATGACACGCGAGTTGGGATGGAAATCATTAAAGCAAAGACGTTTTTCGTTGTGGTGAGATCTATTTACGAAATTTCAGTCACCACCTTTCTCTTCCGAATACAAAAATATTTTGTTGAGCCAAACCTACACAGGTAGAAATGATTATCAAAATAAAATAAGAGAAATCAGAGCTCAAACAGAAAGGTTTAGGTGTTCGTTCTTCCCGCACGCTGTTCGGGAGTGGAATGGTAGAGAGATAGTATGATTGTGGTTCGATGAACCCCCCTGCCAAGCACTTAAATGTGAATTGCAGAGTAATCATGTAGATGTAGATGTACCTATTAAGAAATCATTCACCCAGGAGAAACGCACAAAAACATCGTCGTCTGACCGTCACGTAAGTTCCCGTATAGAAGACAGATTAATTGGATTCACTGATGTACAGAAGCAACTGAAAGAGTTGAAAACAAAGAAGTCACAAGGTCTGAAAGCAGTCGGTGTTCGATTTTACGCTGAGTTACTACGGCATTTGCCCCTTACTTAGCATGCATTTATCTCGAATTTCTCACCCAGCGCAAAGTCCCAAGCGACTGGAAACAAACGGAGGTGACTCCTTTACATAAGAAGGGTGAAAGGACGGACCCATATAATTACAGATCAATATCCTTACCATAAGTTTACTACAGGATTCTTGAACGTATTCTCAGTCGAATATAATATCATTACTTGGAACGGAGCGTCTTCTGTTCATAAATCTGCTCGAATTTAGAAAGCATCACAAGTGCAAAGCTCACGTTGCCCTTTTCTCACGTGATATACTGCATATTCCTATATTTCCGCAAACAATTTGACGCAGTGCCCCATTGCAAACAGTTAAAGAAGGTTCGAAGATACAGAGAATGCGAGAATGGTTCGAAGACTTCTTAAATAACAGAACTCTGTGTTTTTTCCTGGACGGTGAGTGCTCACCACAGACAAGGGCACCGTTTGGAGTGCTCGAGGGAACCGTCAAAGCACCGTTGTTGTTATGTATATACATAAATGATTTGGCGGACAGGGTGGGCAATATTCTCCGGTTGTTTGCTGATGATGCTGTGGTGTACGGTAATCTGTCGTCGTTTAGTGACTGGATGAAGGTACAAAACGACTTAGACAAAATTTCCAGTTGGTGCCATGAATGGCAGCTTGCTCTGAATATATAATAATGTAAGCAACTCCAGATGACTAGGAAATCCTTCCCGTAATTTTCGAATATAGCATTAGTTGTGTACTGCCTGACATAGTCGCCTCGATTAAGTATCTAGAACTAACACTGCAAATCTGAAATGGAACGAGAACGAAAGGACGATAACACGGAAGGCTAAGGATCGAAATAGGTTTGTTGGGAGGATTTTAGGAGAGAGTGGTTCATTTGTAAAGGGGACCACGTACAAAACACTAGTACTACCCATTCTTCAATACTGCTCAAGTGTTTGGAATTCGCAACAGGTCGGATCAGAGGAAGACATCTAGGTATTTTCGAGGGGAGCCGCTTGATTTATTGCTGATGGGTTTCATTAACTGAAGTAGTTCTCTAACTCAGATGGGAAGGCGACTGAAAAAATTTACAGAACCGGGTTTTCAAACTGCCTGCGGACAGATTCTACTGCCGCCAACGTACATTTCCCGTCAGGCTTATAAAGACAAGAACAAGGAGGGCTTGTATACACACATACGGAGAGCGCCTTTTACGTGTCGCCCTATTTGCAAGTTGATGGGAAAGGATATGTGCAAATAGAGGTATGTAAGGTACCCTCCGCTACTCACTACATCTTGGCTTGCCGAGTATTTACTGCATGTAGATGTTCGTAGTGAGTCTAATAGTGGCCCAGGGCTGTGCGAGGAAATAGTACGGTGCAATTAGGCCCAAAACCTCAACATCCAAAGTGAAAGTCTGCTTCCAGCTCCAGAGAGTTTCATAGAGTTCACATATTGTTTGGTAAAATGTTACATCATTTGTAAGCGTCGGGTTTGGGGGAAGGGGTGTAGAAGTTGGTAAATTAGTAGTTTGTATCAGATTTTCTTAAATATTTCGCAATTTAATCTACATTAAATTGTGAACAATAATAGCCCTGTGCACAATATTGCTAAACCGAACGATTCCAGAGTTACATAGGGTTTCAAAAGTAAAAATGTTTCGTACTTTCTAGATGTTTTTGTATACGTATGACATTGTCACTAACGAAACTAATTTGTCAAATAGTCTTGTGCTTTCTCAAAGCAAATTGTGATTTTAGTGGCCGGTGGTATGTTAGTGATAAGCCCTTGAAGGAACGACAACCTCACCACCTTCTCAAGGGGCGCTACTTTTTAAGGGAAAAGAGGCTTCCACAGGCCTAGGCCATATAAACCTGTGGTACGGAGAAACCCACTCTGAACTTTCTCTGGACAATGTCCCTTTAAGAATGAATACCTTTTCAAAATAAATGATTTTGAATTATAAAAATGTGTATAATAATTATGGTACATAATTATATCATTTTGATTCCTATTATTTTTAAAACTGCAGCTTTTGGAGGCTTTTCATCAGAAAAAAAAGACATATTTGACTGTATATTGCATACTATTTCATTTAAATTTTTGAAGTTCATAAACTGAGTTCAGCAGTAATATTGAATAAAAATCTAGAATGTTAAATGCGACCTTAAAGTAATGTAATGTATTTCATCAGTATTCAGTCCTCATCTAGATCTTCATGTATGATATTCGTGTCCCTGTTAACACATCCTAGATCTGAAAAATTACCGCATATGCTTGAGCTGTTTAGACCCCTCTTTCTGCACTCGCAGTTACGGAAGCATACGTCTTTGCAAGCACACACTACGAGGGATAGTAATTCCCAGGGAGCTGCAGAACGTATTGTTGTAATTGGTCTGAGGTGTTCGCCAGTCTTCTTAAACCCGCACTCTAGTGGATTCTTCTTCTCAGTCAGCCACTGCTGCAACTGGTGGTTGGCTCTAAATGAATGCTGCCTGGAAGCTGCTGAAGTGGGGGGATCTGCAGCAAACGTGAAGAATTAATGTATAGGCTGCATGCAGTAGCCTGCAAGTAACGTTGGTAGGTAAACCAATCTAGACCTTTGGTGTTCCTGGCTCAGAATATCGCAAGTAGGAATTGCTTTTCAGTGTCAGAAACTGCACTGGTTTTAATTTGTGGTCGTTGAACACTAAAAGTTTCGTCTGAAGAGCGTTGTTGGCTGCACTTCCTATACGGTGTAATTTTCCCCTTCTTGTAGATCGCTGATATAGTGTCACATCCTGTGAAGGCATACATTGGTAAGAGTACACCTTTCATATCCCCAATGTCTCGCAGAATGTCAGAAATAGTGTACACTTTTTCCTGCTGATTGTCTTTCTTTGGTACCACCATTTTCAATTTCTTCTGTGATAGTGCGTGGACAGTCAACAAGTCTGTGTCATCACCAGTTAAACAAGCTTCAACTCCTTTCTTCGCTTCATCAGTCGCTGTTAAAACTATTGATAAGTCATCATCATCCGATGTTTGAACTGTGGACCACCTATTTGCAAGTGCACTATAAGGAGAGAAAGAAACTTTCTGGCTGTATCCTTTTTTATGTGCCTATTGTAGTTTTCATTTTCAAAATGTAGTATTACGTGGTTATTGAGATATATGTTGCTTAAAGTAAGCGAATCGCCTGGTTAGATGTGAGAGGGGGCCTAACGATCCCCAGACTGCCAGATGAAATTAATGAGTGAATAAATAAATGAATTAGAAATTAAAAATATTCATTGTTTACAAGGGATATAATCCTCCCAGTTACACAGTAGTACCATACTGTCTTAACTTGGCTCCAATGCTATCTGACATTTCTTATAGACACTTTACGTCATTTGATAGGGTACACGAAATTTTGCAGATCCTAAGATTAATCGCGTCTTGCTACAAGCTTTTCTGCTGAATTATCCAACCTAGGTATCTAAATTTTTTTCACGCGATTACTCTTCCCTTTATTTAAAATCATCTTTTGTGGTCCATCACTGATATTTGTATTTTATTTTATCTTCTCAAAGGAGGATTGTAATCCTACTTGCTCAGCTATCTCTTTTAGTTGATGAATCTTCGTGAATGGTGAATTAATGTTGTAGGAAAAAATGGCTAGATCATCAGCTGTGTTTGGGTCCTAGTCTGAATCATTATTCATCCCCATCCTCTTAGCTCATTGTTTTCCTCCATTCTCGAATGATCTTTTCCAAGATACAGTTAAAAGGGAGTGGGGAAACTTCATCGAGTTGTCTGATACCAGTTTTGGTTTGGAAAGCGGTCCGAGATGTTGAAACTAAATGCACGTTTGATCCTGTATCGATCAGAATCTGTTGAATGATGTACTCCCAATCCTTCCATAACATTCAACAGTGACTCGCTTTCAACTGAGTCGTGCGCCTTTTTTATCAATGCATACTATCGCACGGCAGTACCTTCCAGACGCTTAATTCTTTATAATGTTTTTCAACTTGAAAATCTCTAGGCAAAAAGTTACTTTCCTGAAATTGGCCTGGTACTTATTAGTCTATTTATAAAAATAAACGTCAATTCAGTTCTGTACTGTTTCGGAGAGCGTCTCCCATGGAACAGATACTAATATAATACCTGTTCAACTGCTGGTACCCTTTTGAGCCACCAATTTTATGGAGCTGGTAGACTAGGACCGATAGGCACACAGAGGATACCCGACCACTTCCCTGTATCTCCTCAAAGAGTTCAGCTGGTATGTTCAGAATGTCTTCATTGGCCAGCTTCCGGGACTCTACGACAATTTATTCCTTTCAAACTGCTTTGTTGTTCGTTAGGGCATCTATGATCTGTTTAATTTCTGTCTTAGATGTGTGTATGTGCGTTTGCCGCTATTTTTTTCTCTGAAGCACGTGGTTGGGTGTTGTTACACTTTCAGATTAGACTTGAATATTTGATTGAAATCCCTGAGACTGTTCTTTAGAATATCCTGATCAATACGTTCCATATGTTGTTTCAAAAATAATGGCGTTGCAAGTCGGATCACAGGGGCTGCGTGCTTCCGACTTTCACAAAAGGAGTTAAAATCTTCATGTTCCTTCGGAGAGTTTAATTTTGTCAACGAATGTGTTCTGAGTGCGTAATTTAGTTCCGAGGTCTCGTTGCACCATCTTCGTTTCCGTTTGCGAAATTTCAAGCTTCTTGTATTGCGTATTGTATTGTGCATTGTATTGTACGGTCTGTCCAGTTCTGAGACTAAAATGTTAGTTGCTGACGGCACTCTATCAATACTTGTTAACTGATTTTAAATTTTGCCACATCATCTCTGCATTTGTTCTTTCCAGCTGTTGGAGCCTTTCTGAGAAGAATGAAATTCATTTTAATCCTGGAGAGGTAATTATATAAATAATACTTGGTACTTCTTTGAACTTTAATATTCTTAATTTCCTTCATCGCATTCCTAGAATGGGGCACATCGACGATTTTCCATCATTCGACTTGTTAGAAAAAACCAAATTCAAAATGTCTTGCTCCTTCTGTGCGTAGGATGTTTTCCTGTACCTGTTCATAATTTGCTACTATTCCACGTTAGCTTACAGTCGTCGACAAAGATCTTAATATTCTTTGTAGTTATTTTCGCCTTCTCCTTCTCTAGGAGATCCCAAAATTGTTCTATTTTCTCAGGACTATGGCTTCTGTTCTCACAGATGAGATGGCCGCATGTGCATTGAGCAGGGTGTAGCCTTTGCACCTCATCAAATAGTGAGTATTGACAATTATTTGATACGCTAGAAAAATTCACTACTGCGTTGATAAACGTCTTATTTACAGCAAAATCTGCTGCAAACATTGATATATTCTTGCTTATGTTCACGGCTTCCTTTTTTTCATAGATCATATACCCTACATTGTCCATAACTCTTTCGTGCTGATAATGTGTATTTTGAAACCTAGGGTTGTGATGTTTTGGTAGTCCAACAAATTGTTAATCCTTATTGTTTACCAAATTGTCGCAATAATTTCACATTTGTGGTAGCAATGTAATATTCGTTTTCCTTTTTCAACTTAGTATTTCTGCCTCAGAGCATGCAGGTCCTTCAGATATCCCTAACCCTGTAGTTGCACGCTAACAGGACCCCAAGATATGCTTGCACTCCTAACAGTGATGGGTTTCTGTTTATAGTTACCTCCGGTTTAGTGTTTCTTTTTTGACGACTTTCGATGATGTCTGATTCTTAGGGAAATGTGGGTCGGATTTGTTCCTTCCCAGTAGTAGATTCAAAGTACTAAGCCATGAAGCTTGGATTTCGTTTGCTATATACACCTTTGGTATGCATGGTCCACTTCTGCTTTAAAAACCGTTGACTTGTTTCATCTATAATCCCGAAAAAGGATGCTTTCAAATTGCTACCAGATGGAGCAGCTGGACCAATTTCTTTCTTCTTGTCCTTTCTTTTGTGTGACAGGCAGAGCCTGGTTTCGTAGTGTTGGGCCCACGTTGTGGGATTTATTGTTTGCTTTATTAAAAATCTGAGATGGTAATTTGTTTGTAATAAATGAGATCTATAATTCATTCTGATTTAGCTAACTTATCTCCACATACTTACACTTGTTTTTAGTGATATTTAAGGTGCTGAGAATTATAAATATTTTCAGATTATAAAGATGCTACCTGAGGTATCTTTCTTTATCTTAACTTTACATTATCATCATGTTGTACATTGAACATTCCTGAGAATTTAATTGAGCTTTTCATTAAAGTGTGCCATCATAATATTTTATCACTTTGTTAACTAATTACCTTCTGTTATGGTAGTCTTCCCACTAACATGTTATGTGGGTTTTTCAGCTAAGTGTTTTGTTTACCCATTTGAATAATTTTAACTGTCGCCAAGAGAGGAGGACTACAATGTGTGTCTGCATGCATACTACCAAGGCAGGATCCAATTTGTGGTGTCTGGGGAGGGAGAATTTGTGCAGACTGGGAATGATACTTCTAAAGTGGTTGTAGTCGGGGCTACTGTACTAAACTAATGGCTGATGGGTTTCCTGTAACAGTACAAGACATTCTCAAAACTCCTGGACGGCAGTATCATTTTGCTGAAGATTGCTGTTACTTGAGGGCAGGAAATAATCAAGAATATGCTTATACTCTTTTCCTGTGGTTAACTGGCTGAAAGCTTAAACATTTTCGTAAAACTTCTAGGAGCTCGCTAAGTCGAGGAATTGTGCATAAGCCTTCCATAGTACTGGAAGTTCTGATGTCGAGAGGTAAGTCTGCGAGTCTTGTATACATCACATTGGTTGGTTACTGATCCGTCGTGACCAGTGGAGTTACTTTTGTGAGACAGAATACCTGAGAGAATTATTTTCTCTAAGTAATGTGGGGACTTGGTGCTGTATGATGATAATTTTTATTTTTTTCTCTTAGGCTATACATTTGTTTCGACTTAACTGCCATTAACGAGTGACCTGTTCTACAGTGTGGGCGACGTTACTCTCATTATACATTTTTTGTTATAGTAGCACACTATAGTCGAAACTGATCTGTAGAGAAGGGGAAGAAAACAGAATTTATTATCACACAGCAGTGAGTCTTGACACACCTTACAAATATGTCACATGCTGACTTATACTACTCCCATTATTGTGTAGTATGAAAATGAGGCAACCAGTCTGAAAGTACTGGTAGTTTCAATAAATAATGAAAGTATATTTAAAACATACTCCATTTACGTGGTATCTCTTTTACAAAGTAGGCACCTAATTTTGTGGAGAAAGATTCATTTCGTTTTCTAAACTCACACAAGCGAGGACACACACACAGACACACACACACACACACACACACACACACACACACACACACACACACACACACACACACACAAAATTACATAAAGAGTATAAATTGCTGCGTTTTGTAATATTTTAAAGGGGGTTCAGAAATATGAAACACACAGCAGCATATTTATCAAAAATATTACGTAAATCAGCAATTCTGTACGTGTAGAGATCGAAAGATTCCTGAGATTAATTGGTCCCCACATCTAATTGCTGTCAAGCGTCACAAGGTGGACAGATAACCAGCGGAAAACGAAGATTGATGACTCTGCAATTTACAAGCCTCAGGTGGTGTGAGGTGAGCACACATGCATTTTTGTCCAGTCGACAAAATATAACATACTTGGAGATTTCGAAAATATTGACTCGCTGCCTAGCAAGGGAACTATCCCAGATGTAAATAAATGGTCTTGATGATTCGTAGTATTCGTCATAGAGTATCAAACACAAACTAAGACTAGAGTAGTTTGGCCCACATAAATACAACGAGAGCTGGGGAGGAAACCGCAATTTTATGAACTAACGTTCAAATGAAGTAAATATAGTTGCATCTTGTCGAAGAACTTGTTACTCGACTTCCAGATGGTGTTTGAGAATGACTGGTAAAGGAGCGAGGGACCGAGATCCAACGCCTCTTGGAAATATTAGATCAGTTACGTTTTTTGAGCTGATGTAAAGAGGAAACGGTACAGGGGAACTTAACTGGGTGTCTGTAAAGTACATATTTCAGTCTGGTTGGTTTCATGACCGGCCTCTGCCAGGTTATACTCGCTGTGGAATTGCGGAATTACGTGACTTTTCTATTTAACAGGCGAAATTACCAGTTTAAAATTCTACCATTTGGATTGAATTGTGTGTATCAGAGTTCATTCAATCATTAGACCTTTCCTTAGGAGATTAATTAGTAAGTAAAGTATTTCTATATGTTGATGACGTAGTGTCTAGAACATGGAAGAAACATACAGAAATGTTGTTTAAAAGTTGAAGATATAAGGGAATTATTGGGAACATTGTAAGTCAGGAGTCAACATTACCTAACCCAAGGAAATTGTTTTCAATTAAATATTGTCCTTTCCCTAAAAGTAGGTAACAGCTGACGGCTTTTCTAGGTTTTACAGAAGGAATATTCCTCGTAATATAATGAATTGTGTGCACCTTAATATGTTGTTATAAATGACTACGAGAACATAGTGTTCCTATATTTTTAGGGCTTCCAGGTATGACCAAAGAGTTTTGTGTGGTTGCTGATGCGTAAGGATTTGGTTTGGGTTGTCAGGCCATGAAGAAAACGGTAACTGATGGAAGAACAGTGACATTAGCATTTGCCAGTCGTATGTTAATCAGCTGTGAGTGGAGTTACTCAATTACTGAAAAGGATCCTTTAGCAGTAACAACGTCTATAAAAAAGCTTAGGTATATGTCCTATGGGAGAAAGATTGGATTTCATACTGTACAAAGACCATTGATATTTTTAAGGAGAACGAAGCTTTTGCACAGTCATTTGATGCGATGGTTTTGTTTTTCATCAGGAGTATGAGTTCGAAATACGATATATTACAGGAAAGGAGAATTGTCCGTCAGATGCACTATCTCGCCTGTCTGTGGAATGGAAAGTGAATAGAGCTGTGAACTGGAGAAGGAGTTCAGTTTCCAAAGTTCGTGATTTAGAATATGAGCAAGAGTTAGAGACATTGCTAAAAAAGTCTTAGTTGAGAACAAAAGAAGGATAAGTATCTTAGAAAACTCAAGGAAGGTTGAAAAGGAGGGAAACCAATGAAGGGGAAGTGGATTTGCTGAAATGACGTTTTATTCGTTAGCAACTTACCACAACCTTTTAGAGGAAGAGTCGCAGTACCAACTTAATTTGTAACAGAGTTTATGGATATTTTGGTATAAACAAGTCTATAGCACCCTTACATAACTATTATTTTGCATGCAAAGAGTAAAGAGTAGCATAGCTAGGAAGGAGTAGAGAACTTGTGAGATGTGCCAATAAACGAAGATTAAGAATCAGAAAGATACAGTGCAGCCTGTTGCAGTAGTACCCAAGGGTATGTGCGAGATATTTCAGCAGTTGATATTCCAGGACTATTGTCAAGAGAGGTTGGTGGAGAGATTTTTGCTGTGCTTGTATTTGAGGTTTAGTCCAAATTTGTGAAATTGTGTCAAGTGAAAGTGGCGACCAGTAATACGATTATGCATATCCTGGAGAGTCGTATTTCCCTATCGTAGGGACACCATCGCGACTCTTGTCAGACAATGAAGTGCAATTTGTGTCTTATGAATTTAAAGATTTCTTGAAACAGAAGAAAGTAAAAGAGTTGTTAATAGCCGAACGTCACCCAAATCGAATCCTTGAGCGAGCATTATCCGCTTAATTGGGAGGCCTGGACATAGTTGTTGTGCGAAGAGGCATTTGACTTGGCCTAAGTGTATTCGAGAATTTGAGAGGGTACTGAAAGATAAACCTCCTACTATTATTGTAGTGGCACCTAGAGAGATAACAGAAGGCAAGATACAAATGTATCGTCTTTTTGACAAGATTATGTATCCCCCTGTAATACTTACTTTGGTATAAAATAATTGTGTAGATACCAATTTAAAGGAGAGTGCTGAAACCAGTCAAAGGAGATTTGAAAGAGAAGGGAAAGTAAACGCTTACAGGATAGGAGATTTAGTGCTATGAAGAGGACATTATAAAAGCAAGAAATGAAATAATAAAGTGTAAAACTGTTTCTACCTGTTTGAATGACCATTTATTGTTTAAAGTATTCCTAATGCTACGGCAGTAGTGCTGAAAGAGGTTAATAATGATAAGGAAGTAGGGAAACGTAAAGTTCACCATATTAAGAAGTACAGGGTGGCTAATGTTGCTGAAAGTAATGGTAAACATAATTTTGTGGGAAAGACGGTGTAGAGAAGAACTTGTACATTGCGTTGTGGTAACAATGTGTGTATGAGTGCGGGTGGTGTAGAAAGGTTATCAACAGAACTGATTTTATATTCCTAAATGAAGTAGCGAAGAACAGAATTGTAACAGCGGTAAGATTATTACGATATGATGAGAACATCTAACCTGTAGATGTATATATTAAGAATAGGGAATGAACGAAAACTAAAGAAAGAAAAGAAGAAAAATACCAAAAAAATCAGTCAGAAGGCAGACAGCCTCAGGGTTATCAGAAGTAATAAGAAAGATGAAGTTTGTGGGAAATGTAAACTAGTGGTTATGGCAGAGTACAGCGTGTTGTTCGATACGTTGTAAAATTATTCTAGCTAGAGGACTGGGAGTTTGGACGGGTCTCACGACACTTTTGGCAGGGCAGTTTTTGCTCGTGCGACAAGGAATTTCTTCATGTCGGCAACCGTAGTTGCTATGAGTCGCTGCTCAACCCCACTGCCAATCAAATGCAAATTTTATGGTGTTGTACGAATGTAGTGCTGTTCCTTTAGTCGAGTAAATGGTTCTACGTCGGTATGGTTCGTAATAAGGGCTACCTTCAAATCCGAGATCCCGAGGCGGAAATTAGAGCACAAGCAAAGGCAGAAGGTCTATACTAGGCGCATGTATAGCTACAGCTGTTTGAGGTTCGTAAATTACAGAAAAGTCATTAAAAGGGTACCAAAGAAAATAATTGTAGCGCCAGAGACTGACATACAAAAGCGTTTGGTAACTATCCTCTGGTGCTGTGAATTAATACTTCGAGGTTAAGAGCGACATTGGTGAAGGTTCTAAGAATGTGGTTTTTGAAGATATATTTCGGATGATAATATTGGTAAAAATTGCGGTTCTTGACCGATGTAGCGTTTCGCGAAACGCAGTGTATGCTGAAGAGATAACACAGTCGGGAATTTGAACGTAAAAGTCCTTGGCTCCCAGGCTTAAACAACTGTATGAGGGCAGGTTGTCCGTTTATCCATTCACTGGTTTACTGTTGAGAGAAACAGATTGATTGCCAATTCGTTACTTAACTTAAGATTGTAGGCGGATTAGATGACTGGTCTAGTCGGGGCACAAAAGGTGATCCACGACTGTTTTATGGATGGAATTGTTGGAAGTTTCTTATGTGGAAGCTATCGAAATGCTGCACAGATTTAATTGAAGGCTTTTTTTTTCTTGGGGAGGGGGGGAGGGGTCAGCCCTGTTCAGTTTTAGAAGACAAAAGAACAGTGATTGATGATACCTCGACTAAGAGGTGTTTTATTTTTTTAAATGGGATTCTGTATGGAGAAGTAAGAGAACACTCGCCACAATCCTTCGTCAATCAACACGCAGTTTCCTCGGTTTAGATTAGTAAAGCGATGGCTATTTATTGAAAATAAAACAAACCCGTGTTCTGAACCAGAAATTTGGAAATTTAGATCCCTACCTACTCACACCTTAACCCTAGAATGAACCCATTAAAGACTGGAACCTCACAATATACCAATGTAGTATTACTGTGAAATGTTACTATGTAGCTGAGGAAGAAAGAGTTATTACAAAATATAGCTAAGATTCTTTCTGTAACAACACACAACAGAGGTTTTTTAATTTTTCTCGAAATCTGGCTAATAACCTTCACCCGCGACTAATTATATTCATGAACGTCAGCAAGGTGATAATTAAGTTATTTGGTACTGTCGTTCGGAAAAGAGTTCTAAAAGATTATTTTATCGTAGAGTCACGACTGCAGAAACAACAACTATCAATAATGAAAGTAGATGCCTTAGATATCATAAATAATCTGAAGTAATAACCACAAGAAAGTAGTATTAATATTTTTGAAACAAAGGAACAACAGTAAAGATACATTTTTAGTTATCTTATATGTGTGAGGAGAACGACCGCAGCAGTAACCACTGAACTTGTTTCTGGTGTTGTTAAAACTGTGCTGTATACAAGGAACATCTCTGCCCTAAGGTGCCGTACTTGTTTCATTCAAAGAAGTAAATGGAAGTTAAACACAGAAAAAAATTTATGACATTCTTGTGAGAGGAGGGATAACCAACAACTTCAAGGTTATTATTTCTGCGTACGACTCATAAGGCAGCGAAAGTAGTTGTTCCATTTAATAATTAATAAAATTCCAGCTTTAGCAACCACTACTGTAATGTGTTCACGAAAGCTCTGATTGTCTATCGAAAAAAAGTACCAGAATAATTAAGCGGAAAGCTACGTTAACACATTAGTGGATGAAAAATATTTATTTTTCAAAATGGCTCTGAGCACTATGGGACTCAACTGCTGTGGTCATTAGTCCCCTAGAAGTTAGAACTACTTAAATCTAACAAACCTAAGGACATCACACACATCCATGCCCGAGGCAGGATTCGAACCTGCGACCGTAGCAAAATATTTATTTTTCTGTAGTATACGACACCTGCTGGATACGGAGATCCTATTGCCCTTTTATGAGCGTATAAAACAAATGTGCTTTTGGTTTCAATACCTGAGAACACTACAGCGCTATCAGCGTAAAACCCATGTATCTAAAATAATTTTTAACTATTAAAAGTGGTTGTTGAAGTATCCTTGAGTGATTAGATTCTGGCATTAACTGAGAAATAGTATTTCTCATTTTTTTTTTATTTCCGAGTGGAAAGAACAGTACACATGAAGTGAAGTGCGTATTGGAATGGTTCATAAAAGAAAGACGGCTAATGAGTCGTTATATTTATACTAAATTTGTAGTAATCATTAAGTTCAGAGAGATGATAAATAAACTATATATAGATAGTCCACTACAGGAATATTCTGTCACTGCCTTTTGAGCTCGTGCCAATCCCTGTTTCGTGGTATTCCGCGTTGTGTGTGCTGCTGAGTGTGATACACTACTGCGAAACAATTATCTGGGACTAAAAGAATAGCTGTGGTAAAGCGCTCGTGCTCTACTAAATAAAAAAGCTTTGAGTGATCGTTAGGAGTAAACACTCTATAATCACACGGCCACTGGTGTTCGGAAACGCATTTACCTTAGTGGACCAAAAGGGGGGTTGTTTCCTTTGCCTGTGGTGTAACAGATTTACCGAGACCTAATAGCCATCTAACATTGTATTTCTTTTTCGAAGCAGTTTCCAAAATGGTCGATCAATAACGATAGTGAGAGGATAGTAATGTTGCCCACTATCACATCAAATCACCCTGGCTAGGGACAGAAGGAAGGGGTGGTTTTATCGACGCCTTTATGACACATCCCGAGGTCATTTTGTGTCGATTCCCAGCGTAGGGACATCTAAATTAATTCAAATACCTCTAAGCCCTATGCGACTTAACATCTGAGATCATCAGTGCCCTAGACGTAGAACTACTTAAACCTAACTAACCTAAGGAAATCACACACATCCATGCCCGAAGCAGGATTCGAGCCTGCGACTGCAGGAGCAGCGCGGCTGCAGACTGAAGCACCTATAACCGATCGGCCATAGCGGATGACTGACAAAACTTCCGTTGCGGTAAAGTTTTACTAAAGAATAATGGTTATGCAATAAATCTGATATTAGTCGAATATGCATTTATCGAAAAGAATTCAAATCATTGTCTTAACCCTCGCAATACCAAGGATATGTAGGAGCGGGGGCACTTTATGTCCACCATTTAGAAATATTATTATCTATTAATTTACACTAAATTTTAAACGTCTGAAAAAATGTTTAACGTTTTTAACGATATATTCTTCCAGGTCCCATATTTTAATTCTTCAGTTAAAGTTAACACAAAAATGTAAGCCGTAAGTGTAGAAGTCACTTCCCTGATGAGTGTTGTACTCAGTATTTCGAGTTTCAGGACTTCACTTACATATCAACATCTCTTTAACCAGTAAATTGTCAGTAAAATTCAAATTTGCGTTTCTTAAATATTTTTTTCCGTGGACGTAAAGTACTCCGACGCCCCTTTGGTATTACACATTACTCTAGGTGTGTTGTTATTGGTAAGAGTATGCTAAGAGACAGTCTCAAGTTGCGGTCTCTACTTAAGTAACATTATGTCTTCAAAAACTATGCTGTTGATATAGGACAAAAATAAATAACGAATTTTATATTTTTTTCATTGTGTTTTAGGATGGGCATTAAGTACACAGCACGCCCACCCTTGATAATGCTCGCTATCAAAATGCATTGGTATTAATACAGCTAAGTTTCTCAATACATAAGTATTGTCATTTGGTCTGTAGCCAGTTTAAAGCGAGCGTTGTGATCATGTATTTTTTTTCCTTTTATCACCAAAGATATGTTTGTACGTTGTTAGAAATGCAGAAGTAAGTTCATTGTGTTGATCAGGCAGAGAAAGCGGCAAAAGAGATTTATTTAATCTATTGCAGAGTCATTCATAAATATTGTCAGAGAACCCAGATGTGATTACATGTTTTCGTTATCAGTTAGTATGAGAGGAGCATAGCAAGTTCATTGTCAAATGCTACCCTACACCATAGGTTTATATAGACAGGATAGAGACAGAAATAGAAAAGATAATACAGCAGCTTGTCATTGAACCTACTGTTAGTTCTTACAATAATCCGTTGCCGGATGTCCCAAAGAAAAGAGTCAGACTTCTATCGTCCACTGACATGATATATGTTATTGGCAGATTGGGTTGCATCTGCCTCGTCCAAAATATACCTCATCTTTACGTAATGCCTCTCGTAATCGGTATGACAAATTGCCGTCCGGACTTATTGTGAGTTCGGCTACGTTCATAGGAGGTTAGAAAGATTTAATGAAGAGTGCAACAACGTATCTTTATTATATCTTGAAAGCAGAAAAATACCTGGGAGTGCCACATTGATCTACAGCATTTAATTTAACCTCTACCACCTGACAAATCATCTTTAAGTTTGATAGTCTTCTTTCACTCATGTGTGCACTGTCATAGCACAGTTCAGTGAGTGATATTCGGTGCACAGCGCTCACTTGACACATCTATGTTTAGAAGTAATTATTCCAACCAAGCTTCTATGGTCTAAATTTTCTGTTTTAAATGGTTAATGTTACACTGTGGCGACAGGGATCTTGCTAAAACAGACTGAAATTGGACTGGTTGGAAACGCGTCATAATAACCGAAAAAATGTGCGGTCTGATCTGTCAGTTCTTGTTTGGCCAAATTGTTGTAAACGCTTTATGAACTTGAATACTTTAGCCACTTCACGTCTTTGCGCACATACGGCTAAAAATGCCCCGTGGAGTTGGGGTGCGTAGGTGCAAACTGAATTCAGTGGTGTGAAACAGGTTCTTCTAGAGGCTCCTCTCCTAACATAGCTTGATTTGAGTAAAGATTTTTCTCTCTCTTTGAACTGGCCTTACTGCAGAGCTGTTTGAAGAATTTGAAATTGATCTAACTATTGCTTTGCGATATGAATGCTCACAATATATGAATGTTACTATTCAATTATTCAACTGGAAGATTGTGTCAGAAGGGGCTTTGTCAACTTCGTTGTTATCTGCTCTGTTAAGTGGTCAAAGTATCCATACACAACAGAGCATTATAATTTTTGATGAGTTAAATCAGGTGGGTCCTATAACTGATTTGATTTCAGTGTTACTAAAATTCTTGTAAAAAGAAAACGTTATTGCCAGTGTTGTTTGGAGTAGTCTCAAGGGCCTTATAATGAAAGTAAGGGCAATCATAATCAGAATAGATTAGTTTTCTTTTATTTGTAGATTTTTTTTTCATGGTCACTTGCCAGTATTGGTAAGGCATGGGACAAGGATCCTCCCTGGAAGAAAGTGAAATTGAAGTGGATAGATCGCTTCACTACAGTGATTTGGCAATACTAGATTGTTGAAAGTGGCACTCTTTATGATAAAGGATATCGGCGATTTGCATTGGGTTTGATTTTATACCACCTTTGTAATGTATGCTTCTTTGTAAAAATAGGGAAGAGAATCTGTAAGCCAGAGGTTATGGCAATCTTGTTAGAGAGATAAAGCTGCTACCAGTATCTCATCATGATCCGATGTTTCCTGTCATTCCTTCACAGCTAAAGAGTTTCTCTGTGGTCGATCTATTTGGTCCACTGCCAAGGAATACTAAGAATGTCTCATATCTCTTTATAGCGGTATAACTGAAGTAAAAGTATGTGTCATTGACACCACGTAAGGAATATACTCGTATGTCTGCCATATGAGTTTTAGTTAAACATTTTATAAAGCAGTTTGACATGTTCAAAAGGCCATTTCGGACAGCAGGCTACATTTGTAGTCACAAATATGAAAGTGAACATTGTAAGGATGGAAAATTAGACTCGTTTCAATGTTATCATATAACCTGGCTTCATACTCATTGCTACAGGTTATGAAAGCCTTTGAGTAATTACTAGCCACAAACTCTTGTTTAAATAATAGTGTAGCTTACAGTACCACCATTGTTATCGACCCTTGTATAGACCCTCATATCGTACAGGCTTTTGTTTGCTTTGCTTAGAACAGCACAATATCAGTTAGACTGCCAGTGTGAGAGCACCTGGAGTTCCTGCTGGTAGTAAGTCGACTACACTGTTTGATTGTTACACATTTTTACGAGCTCGAAACGGGTCTGACTTCAGTAATGGTAAGGAAGCGAGTTGAGCTGGTGGCCCTTCGCTCACAGCTCCAGGCGTTGTTGGCTTCTGTCAGAGAGCTTGAGGTTGCTGCCAAGGGCCATAACTGTGTGGGGCCAGGCACGGGGAATCGAGAGACATCGAGCATGTCCCACGTGTGCCCTGATCTGTCCACTGGTGTGGGTTCACAAGTACTGCCTGCACTGAGGTTGACCCCTCACACGTCGTCCAGTGGGAGATAATTTCAAAGTCTGGCAGGCAGCGAAAGACTTTCCGAGGGGCCGCTCATAGGGCCTCCTCAGCTCGTTTGACGGACAGGGTTTGGGTTTTATCTGTGGCTGACAAAGTCTCTGAGCCGGATGCAGTCGTCGACCCTGTTCCTTCCAGAGGAAGCTTTTCGGCCCACAAGATTTGGGCGTTCACAGAGGGTGGGGTTTGCTGGTAGTTGGGAGCTCCAAAGTTAAACGCGTAATGGTGTCCCTTGGGAACATGGCTGGCACAGGGGGGAAAGAAGCCAGTGTGCACTCTGTGTGCAGTGCGGGGGAGAATTCCAAATGTGGAAAGCGTGCTTCAGGATGTCTTGAAGAATGCAGGGTGCAGTCAACTGCAGGTGGTGTCCCATGTCTGTACAAATGACGTGAGTCGCTTTGGATTGGAAGAGATTCTCTTTGGTTTTGGGCATCTAGCGGAAACGGTAAGGACCGGCAGCCTTGCTTGGAGATTAAGGTGGAGCTCACAACCTACTGCATCGTCGATACAACCGACTGTGGTCCTATGGTGTAGAGCCGAGTGGAGGGTTTGAATTAGAGGCTGAGGCGGTTCTGTGACCATATGGGATGGAGGTACCATGACTTTCGGCCTAGGGTGTGGGTTTCCAGGTACTGCTTAATAGGTCAGGAGTCCACTAAGCGCAGGAAGCTGCTACATGTGAGGTCCCATGAAACCACAGAAAGGGCGTCGGTCTAAAAGGGAGCAGGTAAAACACAGTAAGGTAGTTGTAGAAATGATTGGTATGGTAGCTGTAAATTGTCGTAGCTATGTTGGGAAAGAACCAGAGCTCCAAGCCCTGACAGAAAGGGCTGAAGCTGAAAAAGTTATAGGTTCCGAAAGCTGGCTACGGCCGGAAATAAGTTCAGCCAAATTTGTTTCAAACGACCTAACAGTGTTCAGAAAGGATAGATTAAATGCAGTTGGTGGAGGAGTAATTATTGATGTCAGAAGTAGTTTACCTTGTATCGAAACTGAAGTAGATAGTTCCTGAGAAATAGTATGGATAGACGTTATACTTGACAATCGGGCTAAACTATTAAGTGGAACGTTTTATTGATCCTCCCCCCCCCCTCCATGCTCGACACAGAAAATAGAGTTGCTGAATAGTTCAAAGAAGACTTGAGTATCACTTCAAACAGGTACACCAATCATAACAATTCTAGATGGTGGTGACTTCAGTCTACCCTCGACATCCTGGAAAAATTATACGTTTAAAGTCACCGGCAGGCAAAAAACGTCATCCGAAATAGTACTCAATGCTTTCTCAGAAAATTATTTTGAACAATTAATACATGAGCCCACTTGAAGTGTAAATGATTGCGAAAGCATATTTGACGTCTTAGCAACAAATAATCGTGGACAAATAATTAGTACTGTGACAAATACAGGGATTAGCGACCACAAGGCAGTTGCTGCTAGGCTAAATACCTTAACACCTTCAACCATAAAAGAGAAACGCAAAGTACATCTATTTAAAAAAGCTGATAAAAGTTCTTTTAACCCTTTGTAAGAGACTGTCTCCCCTCCCGTTCTGATCATGCAAAGGGTAGAAAAGTTGTGGAATGGTATCAAAGAGATAGCATCGACAGCAATTGAGAGATAAATACCACATAAATTAACAAGGGATGGCTCTGATCCCCAATGGTACACAAAACGGGTGAGATCGCTATTGCAGAAGAAACGAAAAAGGCATGCCAAATTTAAAAGAACGCAAAATCCCCAAGACTGGAAATAATTTGCAGAAGTTCGAAAGACAGTGCGTACTTCAATGCGAGATGCGAGATGCGAGACGCAATCAATATCTTCACTGCGCAATAACAACGGTGAAGTCACTGATGACAGTGCCACCAAAGGAGAGTTATTAAACACGGTTTCCCGAAACTACTTCACCAAATAAGACGAAGTAAATATTCCTGAATGCCGACTAAGGACCAACTACCAAGATGAGAAACACTGAAGTTGATATCCTCGGTGTAGCAAATAGCTGAAATCACTTAATAAATGCAAGGCCTCCAGTCCACATTGTATACCAGTCAGGTTCCTCTCAGAGTATGCTGATAAAATAGCTCCATATTTAGAAATTATATACAACCACTCGCTCACAAAAGATCCGCACCTTAAGACAGGAGAATTGCTCTAGTCACACCAATACCCAAAAAGGAAAATAGGAGTAATCCGCTGAATTACAGGCCCATATCATTAACGACGATTTGCAGTAGGGTTTTGGAACATATACAGTGTTCGACCATTCTTAATTATCTCGAAGAAAAAGATTTATTGGCACATAGTCATCACTGATGCAGAAAAATCATTCTTGTGAAACACAATTAGCTCTTTATAGCCATGAAGTAATGAGTATTATCGGCAGGGGATTACTGCACAGATGTGTGATATATATCCAACCATCATTTCCGTACAGCAGTACGAAAATAGTTCTTCACTACCATAACTATGCTCTCTGGATATCTGGATATATCAATATCTTCTATGACCTTTAACTGGGATATGGAACATAGTTACCAACTTCTTGCTTACTTGTAGTGGTAGCCCATTAACATATAGAGAACAAGAACTGTTAGCAAATATGGTAATATCCAGGGAAAAATATCAACGTCTGATGGATGTATCGATAGCAGAACAAATATGGTAATATCCAGGGAAAAATATCAACGTCTGATGGATTTATCGATAGCAGAACGAATACCTTCGAGTTACTCTGTTTGTACCACGGTCCAAAGTAAGCTGATACACAGCACAGTAGCTGATGGGAATGACTATACGTGTGAAATGCCATTACGGCAGCTCCCGTCATCCGCCATCCTAACGGCAGCCGATTTATGCCAACAGTAGTGAGAGCACACGAAAACGTAGTACACACTTCTTTCAACAGATGGTGCATAGTCGCAGAGTTATTTCCATGAGCTGTCTAGATGTTCTGCCCCTCCTATTTGTGGCCAGATCTCAGATCACGTGAAAGCACTACATGATATTTAGTAAACAAATGGCGTGATGCACGATTGGCAGTTATTAAAATAACTGCTAGTATCAGAGGAGTGGGTATGACAATAACTGTTACTTCCCAGTAGCCGGTTATTTCTATTAGTTAATTTTTTTTTTGCCGCTTCTGTATGTGAGTCCTATCAATGTCACAAATATGTCAGGGAAATGAATGTGATAGCTACACAGAAAAGAACAATGAAGCTGTGTGCCACATTTAGTAGTATAATACCAAATGACATGCTTGACTATGTAGTCATGTCTGGTATGGAAAACTTGCTGAGCATAGGATTTTGAGTGAAAGTTTTAACCTTATTTATCCATGTATTTATGAAGGTCTTCCTTGACTGAATTAGCTGCAGATCTCTCTTGTTAATTTTCCCTGCCTTCACAAAAGTATGTTCATAATTTTTACCCAGTGTGTGTCCAATCTACCCACTTACTACTATCGCATCAATCGCACAAGCTTTTCTTAGAACAGACGAAACGAAAGATACAAAAATCAGGTGAACGAGGAAGGCAAGAGAAGATTTGGGAAAGGTTACTTTTCCACTATACACAAGTTTAAAGTAATAAAAGCAACATAGGACAACTAATGCTGTATATTCCTGAAGTGCACAAAAGCCTTTTATCTGGAATTGACTCAGTGGCCTCTGTGGACATTCCTGGACATGATTCATAGAAAAATCTGTTGTTTACAACAAGCTTTGCGTAGATTTTTGTCAATGTCCTTTTTAAAAAAATAAACAATTGGTGTGAAGCTATCCTAGAAGTAATATTGTATTAGCTTATATTTGATACTGTAGTGGAACAGTACACTGAGTCTGGTCTTGAGGACTGTGCAGAGTGACACCAGGTGGGGAGGTGAGGACGCTGATGCTCTAGAGGAGACGAGGGGCAGGCGCCCAGACAGCTGGTGGCGGCTATTGTCAGGGTCACCCAGCTGGTGCAGGCAGACCACCATTGCCGGTGAGTCAGAGGCATTCCTGTGCACTATTGGAGCCCTCAAGACAAGGGATGGCGGTCATCGCTGAAACAACTGGTTTTCAGTTACACCAATTCTTTTTGTGTGCAGTTTAACCTGAGTATGAAAACCGCTCAAAATAACAGGCTTCTGAAATAATCGATCTTCAGTTTTTTTGTTATTGTTACTGCCAGGAATAAATGTAGACGTCAAACACAGGTCGAAACTTTCTAATCGAGGTGAAGGACTAGCCAGTTATGATCGATATTGGGGTTGAGCCTGCCACATACACTCCTGGAAATGGAAAAAAGAACACATTGACACCGGTGTGTCAGACCCACCATACTTGCTCCAGACACTGCGAGAGGGCTGTACAAGCAATGATGACACGCACGGCACAGCGGACACACCAGGAACCGCGGTGTTGGCCGTCGAATGGCGCTAGCTGCGCAGCATTTGTGCACCGCCGCCGTCAGTGTCAGCCAGTTTGCCGTGGCATACGGAGCTCCATCGCAGTCTTTAACACTGGTAGCATGCCGCGACAGCGTGGACGTGAACCGTATGTGCAGTTGACGGACTTTGAGCGAGGGCGTATAGTGGGCATGCGGGAGGCCGGGTGGACGTACCGCCGAATTGCTCAACACATGGGGCGTGAGGTCTCCACAGTACCATCGATGTTGTCGCCAGTGGTCGGCGGAAGGTGCACGTGCCCGTCGACCTGGGACCGGACCGCAGCGACGCATGGATGCACGCCAAGACCGTAGGATCCTATGCAGTGCCATAGTGGACCGCACCGCCACTTCCCAGCAAATTAGGGACACTGTTGCTCCTGGGGTATCGGCGAGGACCATTCGCAACCGTCTCCATGAAGCTGGGCTACGGTCCCGCACACCATTAGGCCGTCTTCCGCTCACGCCCCAACATCGTGCAGCCCGGCTCCAGTGGTGTCGCGACAGGCTTGAATGGAGAGACGAATGGAGACGTGTCGTCTTCAGCGATGAGAGTCGCTTCTGCCTTGGTGCCAATGATGGTCGTATGCGTGTTTGGCGCCGTGCAGGTGAGCGCCACAATCAGGAGTGCATACGACCGAGGCACACATGGCCAACACCCGGCATCATGGTGTGGGGAGCGATCTCCTACACTGGCCGTACACCTCTGGTGATCGTCGAGGGGACACTGAATAGTACACGGTACATCCAAACCGTCATCGAACCCATCGTTCTACCATTCCTAGACCGGCAAGGGAACTTGCTGTTCCAACAGGACAATGCACGTCCGCATGTATCCCGTGCCACCCAACGTGCTCTAGAAGGTGTAAGTCAAATACCCTGGCCAGCAAGATCTCCGGATCTGTCCCCCATTGAGCATGTTTGGGACTGGATGAAGCGTCGTCTCACGCGGTCTGCACGTCCAGCACGAACGCTGGTCCAGCTGAGGCGCCAGGTGGAAATGGCATGGCAAGCCGTTCCACAGGACTACATCCAGCATCTCTACGATCGTCTTCATGGGAGAATAGCAGCCTGCATTGCTGCGAAAGGTGGATATACACTGTACTAGTGCCGACATTGTGCATGCTCTGTTGCCTGTGTCTATGTGCCTGTGGTTCTGGCAGTGTGATCATGTGATGTATCTGACCCCAGGAATGTGTCAATAAAGTTTCCCCTTCCTGGGACAATGAATTCACGGTGTTCTTATTTCAATTTCCAGGAGTGTATATTGGTCGCATTGCCACCGGCAAAGATTGTGAAGGTGAGGCGGACATTCACAGCGACAGCAAAAGCGAAACTAAGAAAGCATCTTCACTTTTGGATGGTGTCAATTTTTCAACCTGAAGCGATCTCAAAATTAAGGGCATGTACATCATTGCTACAGCACTTCGTGAAGCATTTCCTTTCCACAGGTGGTGACATACTACACGTCCACAGAGGCCATCTAATAGGCCCTGCCACATGGCAACATGTGCGTTATTTTCTCTGCAATGCTGCAACTATTTTGTCCACGAATGCTCAGATTATCTATGGAAATAAACTACGGGAATAATTAAGCGGAACCTTACGTTAACACATTGGTGGATGAAAATATATTTATTTTTATGTAACATAGGACACCCACTGAATACAGAGATCCTATTACTCTTTTACGAGCGTATAAAACTAATGTACTTTTGCTTTCACCACCTGAGGACACTGCAGAACTATCAGCATAAAACCATTTACCTACAATAATTTGAAACTATTAAAAGTGGCTGTTGAAGTATCCCCGAGTGATTAAACTCTAGTATTACTGAGAAATAGTAATTGTCTATTTTTATTTTCTTCCGAGTGGAAAGAATTGCATACCTGAAGTGAAGTGCGTATTGGAATGTTTCACAAAAGAAAGACGGCTAACGAGTCGTTAAATTTATACTAAATTTGTAGTAATCATTAAGTTCAGAGAGATGATAAATATACTACATATGAATTTTTTCTGTGAATAAACGGCAGCTACTGGTTCGTAGGATTACACCGTTGTATTCCGAAAACCGTATTCTTGGGGCAGAGGTTAATATTAGCATAAATAACCTACATCCTGAATCGTGATATATATAGAAAGTTCACTGCAGGAATATTCTGTCACTGTGTCTTGAACTCGTGCTAATCCCTGTTTCGTGGTATTCCGCGCTGTGTGTGCTGTTGAGTGTGATAGACTACTGCGAAACAATTATCTGGGGCTAAAAGAATAGCAAAGGTAATACGCTCGTCCTATACTGAATAAGAAAGCATTGAGTGATTGTCAGGAGTAAAGAGGTGGTTTCATCGAGGCCTTTATGACACACCCTGAGGCCATATTGTGTCGATTCTCAGAGTAGGGACGTCTGAAATATTTTCCCGGCCACCCGTTAGGAAACCACGTGGTTGCAGCTCTGGGTGTCGCGATTCTGACGCCCATCGCTGACGCATCAATAGACGGGGTGAAATTTGAGTAAGATGGGGTGTGACACCCTCACCATCGTGTGGCGCGTCCACAGTGTCACGGGGCAGAATTGTGGTGACTCTTTGGTGCCAAAGTGACGTCATTAAAACAGCTGAGAGCGCACTGGAACGTCTGAGCTGCGGCCTTCTTTCAGCGTGTGTCAACACTTCGCTGTTCCAGAATGGTTCAATTACATATAAGCACTATGGGACATGACATCTGAGGTCATCAGTGCCCTAGACTTAGAACTACTTAAATGTAACTAACCTAAGGAAATCATACACATCCATGCCCGAGGCAGGACTCGAAACTGCGACCGAGGCAGCAGCACTGCTCCGGTCTGAAGCACCTATAACCGCTCGGCCACAGCGGCTGTCTGACGAACTTCTATTGCGGTAAAGTTATATTGACGAATAATGGTTCTGCAATAAATCTGGTATTAGTCGAATGTGCATTTAGCGGAAAGAACTCAAATCATTGTCTTAACGCTTGCAATACCAAGGATACAGAGGGGCGAGGGCACTTTATGTCCACCATTTGGAAATATTGTTATCTAGTCATTTACACTAAATTTTAAAATATTCAAAAAAAGTTTACTGTTTTTACGAATTATTCTTCCAGGTCCCATATTTTAAATTTTCAGTTAAAACTAACACAATAATTTAAGCCTTAAGTGTAGAAATTACTTCCCTGATGAGTGTCGTATTCAGTATTTCCTGGTTCAGGACTTCACCTACACATCAACATCCCTTTACCTTGTAAGTTGTCAGTAAAATTCAAATTTCCATTTCTTAAATTTTTTTTTCCTTTGGACGTAAAGTACTCCGACGTCCGGATGGTATTACACATTATTCTAGATGTGTTGTTGTTGGTACGAGTATGCTAAGAGACATTCTCAGGTTGCGGTTTCTACTTACACATCATTATGTCTTCAAAAACTATGTTGTATATAAAAGACAAAAATAAATAACGAATTTTACATGGATGGCCATTAAGTACGCCCCACGCACAGCCCTTGATAATGCGCTGTATGTAAATGCATTGGTATTGATAAAGCTAAGTTTCTCAATAAATAAGTATTGTCATTTGGTCGTTAGTCAGTTGATAGTGTTAGAAATGCAGGAGTGAGTTCGTTGTGTTGAACTGGCAGAGAAAGCGGCGAAAGAGATTTATTTAATCTATTGCAGCGTCAGTCATACATATTTTCAGAGTACCCAGATGTGATTACATGTTTTCCTTATCAGTTTGTATGAGAGGAGCATAGCAAGTTCACTGTTATATCCTACCCTACACCATAGGTTTATACAGACAGGACAGAGGCACAAAGAGAAAAGATATTACAGCAGCTTGTCATTGAACCTTACAATAATCAGTTGTCAGATGTCCGAAAGAAAAGAGTCGGAGTTCTATCGTCCACTGACACGATATATGTTATTGGCAGATGGGATTGGATCTGCCATGTCCAAAACATACGTCATCTTTACGTAATGCTTCTTGTCATCATCTGACGAATTGCCGTTCGGACTTATTGTGAGTTCGGCAACGTCCATTAGAGGGTAGAATGATTTAAGAATGAGTGCAACAACGTATCTTTACTATATCTTGAAAGCAGAAAAATACCTGGTGCGGGCAGATTTATCTATAGAATTTAATTTAATCTCTGCCCACTGACAATATTTAGCACATCAGAGCATTTAAGTAATAAAAAGTAATATAAAACTGAACCATGAGATAATATATAGTTTCCATTTCGTAGTAAGGAAGAAGTAATAGAATTAACATCAAGAGATCCTACGGAATAAAATATATGGGCATGGAATAGTTCTGCGTGGGATAAGCGAGATTACCAGTAAGAGTCAAAGCGATGATGCAGGAGAGAGACATGAAAAAGAGAATCATCAGACAGATCGTTGGCCATAGGTGCCTTGATGAAGAAATGGATATTGAAGGTTAATTCTTGTAGGCACACCAGATGTAATGATGTGCTCAGCAAGAAGCGAGAGTGTTCATTGAATAAGGTTTTCGCAGACTCAACCAAGTTAGGTTTTACCAGATGCGTACAGACGCTGTAAAGTGATTTTTAGCAGACGTAGGGGCAGATGCTGCCATTTGAGAATGATTCTGTATGGATGTATGTGAGTCCAGCACGCTGAAGTTTTTTATGTTGTGATGACTTACTGTACCTGCAGGAATTGTTGATGTGACAGAAAATTGAACGAATAGGATATCCATGTTAAATAGAATTCAAACATTGGAGAAAATAAACGAGGACATCCATTTTCAAAGAAGTTGTGTTCACAAATGTTGAGTCTGCCTCTGAATATGGAGACAGACGAATAACAGTGTGATGGGGTACAAAGGATAAAACAGACATATAAAGAGCGACATGCAAAACACACAGATAATCTAAGGATGTAAGAATTGAAAAGAACTGATAAGGATAAGTTTTGTATGTGGCGAGAGTCAAATTATGCTTCTGATCTTTCTGGTGACTGATCTCCAATCTGAAGGAATGCCACAATGAGTAATGAAGGGACTTAAAGGGTGGAACGACGCATGACGAATTTTAGAGTCGAGATGATAAATGAAAGAACGACGACCACAACGAAGCAAATTGGGGGTCAAATTATAAGCATTTCTGTCGCCACAGTTGTTTTGAGGTTAAGTAGTTTATGGCAAATGTGGGAATTAAGGAGAGGGCTTTAAATCATTGGTAGATCTTTGGTATAGCATGATATGGGTCGCATCCAGAAAGTATCTTTTGTGACGTTTCCTTTAAAGTAGCCTTTTTTACACGGGAAAATTGCGCATGCGCAAGAGATGTATGTCGTGACAGTCAAATGTTGGCCAGACTGGTTGCGCCTGGTGCCAGTACTGAAGACGTGGATTTCTCACTTGATCCCGGAAACCAAGCAGCAGTCAACGCATTGGTATCACCGTGGACCTCCGGTGAAAACGAAATTCAAACAGTTTTGGTCGGTAAAGAAAGTGATGTGCAGAGTGTTCTGAGACAGGAAGGTCATTCTGCTCATTGACGTCCTACACAACGGGTGGAGAGTGTGTTCAAAAAAATGGCTCTGAGCGCTATGGGACTCAACTGCTGTGGTCATCAGTCCCCTAGAACTTAGAACTACTTAAACCTAACTAACATATGGACATCACACACATCCATGCCCGAGGCAGGACTTGAACCTGCGACCGTACCAGCAGCGCGTTTCCGAACTGAAGCGCCTAGATCCGCTCGGCCTCAGCGGCCGGCCCTATTGTTTTCCTTGGCGAGGGAATTGCGAAAGGGTGTCTTTAGTAGCTCTGCTTTAGGAGCACTCTCATCGATAGTATGTCCATTGCTATCGCCCTGAAAAGGCATTGATTGTCTTTTGCCACTATCATACTTCACATACAACCAGAATCTCTTTGGATTTTCCGCCACGTTTCGACACAAGGTTTCGTTGTGGAAACTACAAGCGTCTCGCATTCAAGTTCGTGCTAAATTTCTAATTTCTGTATAAAATCGCCTATATTGGGGATTTGGCGCTCGTTTCAAGTTTGTTATTTCCGTTGTTTCTGCAAATGTGTCCCGACCTGTTTTGAGTACCATGGGAGGGATCAGCTCCATCATTTGTTTATTTAGTATAAATGTATCAAATGCTGTCGATGCTATTGCTTTGAATTCAAGCCATATGTGGTCTACACTTACATTGTGAATATGGAAGAAGCAGAGATTGTCTCTGAGGAAGGCGTCAAGCGAACTTTTATCTGATTTTTTCAATCGATGTGCGTTTCATTTATTTTGGAGGATTTGGGAATTAGAATATTCAGTCTCTCCAAGGTAATCCCGAGCTCACAAATACCTGCATCCTTTGGATGCTCGTTGTTAGTTGATTTGTTACTAAGAGGTCAAATGTGTTTTCACAACCGTTTACTATTCGAGTGGGCTCATGAACTAATTTCTCAATATATCTTTCAGCGAATGAGTTTAGCACAATTTCTGAAGATTTTTTTTGCGGACCTCTGGATTTAAACATGTATTTTCCCAACATATCGAGGGTAAACTGAAGTCACCATCAATTATAATTGTATGAGTCGAGTACATATTTGAAATTAGACTCAAGTTTTCATTGAACCTTACTCCAATTGCATATTCTGAGTTGGGATGTCGGTGAAAGGATCTAATTCTTATTTTATTCTGGTTGCCAAGGATGACCTCTACGCTTACTAACTCACGGGAGCTATTTACTTCAATTTCCCTGCAAGATAAATTACTTCCAACAGCAACAACCACGACTCCGCCAACCGTGTTTAGCCTATACTTTCTGAACACCGTTACGTTCTTCGCAAAAATTTCGAATGGACTTACCTCCGGTTTTAGCCAGCTGTCAGTGCATAAAACGATTTGAGCACCAGTGCTTCTAATATTGCCTGGAGCTCTGGTACTTTCCCAACACCGCTACGTAATTTACAATAGTTATACCGATGGTACCTTGATCTACATTCTTCCTGTGTTCAGCCTGCACCCTTTGATACTGAAGCCCCTTTTCTGTTTCTCTGAGAGCCCCTAACCTGAAAATAAGCGCAATTCACACAACACAGCACTAGCTACCTGTGTAATTGCCTCCTGCATGTAATGGGAACCTGCCCAATTTAGTGAAACTCGGGCCTCGGAGACATACACTACGTTTGGAAATTGTATGAATTATATTATGTAGAAGAGCAGAATATTAATAGAAAACAGAATACATATTACGTGAGGTTGTTTCGTTGAATTTCAATTAAATTATTAATTAACTTCATTTCATTAGTAATAATCTTGAGGTGACAGTAATAGTTCTACATCTATATCTACATAAATGCTCCGCAACCCACCATACGGTACGTGGCGGAGGGTACCTCGTACCACAACTAGGATCTTCTCTCCCTGTTCCACTCCCAAACAGAAAGAGGGAAAAATGACTGCCTGTGTGCATCTGTACGGGCCCTAATCTCTCTTATCTTACCTTTGTGGTATTTCCCCGAAATATAAGTTGGCGATAGGAAAAATTACTGAAATCAGCCTGAAATGCTGGTTCTCTAAATTGCCTCAGTTGCGTTTCACGAAAAGAACGTCTCCTTTCCGCCAGAGACTCCCACCCGAGTACCTGAAGCTTTTCCGTAAAACTCGCGTGATGATCAAATTTACCAGTAACAAATCACATAAAGTTGATTAAATCTGCAAGTATTTTATAAGCACCAAATGTAATACTTTGGATATAATTAGATCTTTATGTAACTTGCGGAAAAGATAGAGCAATAATCTGAATATGTTGCATATCAGTATAACATGATGTGAAAGTTAAGTAATGACTGAATATGTTGAGAGTAGTTATTAAAATGTTATAAGAAAGGATTGTGTATTTGTATGTATTTGTGCCTCTGTAACCTCATTGTAAACTTGTTCTGAGGCCGCAAAATTACACGAGGGCTTGAGATCTGAAAATAAAAATGCAAATGGAAAATGGCACGTTTAATTGTATGGGCGCTGAACCTTGGGCAGGCATGAGACACACACACAACTCAACTGGATCAACAGGGCGTGTCTCTAGTTTGTGGCTGCAGTTACTGTACATCAGTTGGAGTCGCTACCAGAAGAGAGACCCATGAGCCAAAAGATTAAGCTGACTACAATACGCTGGTCACTGTCCGCCGGCCTCAAAAAGCCACCGGGAGATCCCTGATCTGCTGTTGTTGCCACAGGGAGTCTTGCCGCTTTGTCACCGCACAAATCAGCTAACGGCAGCGACGGCATTTACAGATGCAATGTCTACAATGTCAGAAAACACTTAAAGTAGCCTGTTTACATATTACTGAATGTTTCACACACCATTGGAGACTATATTTCATGTTGCACAGAAAATACAACTCTAATGTCATATGAATGAACTCAAACTGTTACTGTGCAAGATCAGGATTCTGAACACTTCCTTTGCATCAACACTGTTAGTAGCCCATAATATCAAATCCTATTGGACAGCATCCTTCACTATTAAAAGACACAACTTAATTCAACGTCAAAAGACACTACTCAAATCATTCAATTCCTGGGACTAAACATTTCAATGCACTCAGGTGTGTTCTGGTCAAAGACTTGAATTTATTTAACCATATCTAGGTCACTTACGCTTTGAACAAAAGAGTTTCGATTAGTATATGTGTATGTGCAACAGAGTAAGGAAAAACACAATGCTGTGGATGATCAAGTATCGCAAAAAGATTGCCTTACGTCGAACGGAGCTCCATCTGCTACTTTAAAATGAACACTTCCAACGAAAAATGATTATCTACCCTAACTGCGTCCTTCTATACCTACACAAGCGATATTCTGCTTCTCTGCAGTAATTGTGCCTCGAACTAACGTAAATTTTTCTATGGTGTGATGATTTTTCAGGAATGGTAATGTTTGTACTAATTTGTTAGTTGTATTGTACTTTTAATTGGATAGTTGTGTTTCCTGGAGAAATGATTGCGAATGGGTGTCATATAGAATGATGGTTTGACTGTCAGTGTGAATTAACAGTAGTTTTCGTGAATTACTGCTCGATATTGTGTACAGATACCGTGTACATTCACTTAATTTTGTGAAGTGTTTTATGAAGACCTATTTTTGCAGTTTTATGCACTTTGTACTCCCAGTTTCATCTGGTGATGAGTATATTTTTCTTGTGTCTTATTGTGAAGTATTCAGGTTTGTCATGGTATTGGATGTTATAAGTTTTGTGAGAGTGGAAATGGAGTAAATATTAAATTGTCTGAAGAGTAAATGGAAATTAATTATTCTTTAAAATGATGGAGTGAGTGTATGCTACAAACGATCAGTATGTATGAATAGAGAATATGATTTCTTGTAAGATAAGTAAGAATTAGTTGTAAAGGAAATTTTCAAGATACGTAAATGAGTATAATGTAGGACAATAATGCAAAGTACGAATTCAGTACACCAGCAAAATTGATGGTTGCATATCGTCAACAGTTTCAACAGTGCACATAATTCCAATGTCACACAGCACCAAAATGTCTTTGACACACTGGTGCTTTAACAAGTTTTGGGCACAACTGCATTGGCACAAATTTAAAACCGGGACGAGTTGGTGATGTAATGGCACCTTTCTTCCTGAACCACTCACATAATGTATGCTCATTCTTAATGGAAGTCGCATTTGATTAGAATATTTAAGTTACATGTTAAGCAGGAGTACTAGTGATTATCAGAAACTGTGTGATATAACTTACTATTCCTTTACTCCTAGATCTAATTTGCATTTTGCTGTTCTGGTAGAAGTGAGAGAACGTCGAAAGCTTTCTGAATGGTGAGTAATAACAAGGACAGCCAGGGCAGTAGATTCAACCGCCCCACAGAGCCAATTCGTGGAGGATTGGCGATAGAGAGCCGAGTGACAGTAGCCAAATGGACCACTGCCATCACCTTGGTGTTGCCCTAGGACGTCCACGCATCACATGTACGAACACCGATAACATTTCTCATACAGTGAACTCCTGGGGAAAACATTTTACGACCTGAGAGTGGAGTGAGAGGGCTTCCTGTTAGTGGAAGATACCATCATTGTGACGAAAATATAGAAAACTAGCAGTTTTCCAGAAAATACTCAAAGTTACAGATAAGCTCATCAAGATATGTTGGCCATCTGCAGTCCTGGACCACTGAGAACTTGTGACAGCACTGAACATTTTGTCTCATCACTCACTAAATATTTCTGCAACACAAAATGCATCAGCAATGGCTAATGTGAATATACTGTAAGTTAGAGACACAGGACGGTGAAGGCAAGAGTACCTCATTGGTCCCAGAGAGGAACAGAGAGAGTGAGTGAGTGAGTGAGAGAGAGAGAGAGAGAGAGAGAGAGAGAGAGAGAGAGAGAGACGAGATTTTTCTATACAGACTGGTAGAACGAGGATGTAAGTTAATGTAAGTTACTGGGTAACCACCTAGAGGAAGGAGGCTAGTATCTTGTAGGGAGCACTTCTATCAGTCACCGCTCAGAACATCCAGCTTCAAGTCAAACATTATTTAATAACAGATGCAAAACCTGCTAGTGCAACGTTTCCGTTTGATCAACAATCGATCAGAAATCAATGAATCATCGTGAGTCTCTGCCTTCCATGTTGATAACTGCTGTCAGCCTATCATGCTATCTTGACTGATGACTAGGGAAATTTGCATATTTTCGGCGTATCTTTACCTAGGCGCTAACGAAATTCATTGGTTCCATCAATAATTGACCCTGCAGCAATCTCATCAGGTCCTGGAGCAGTGTCTCTAGGTGCAGACGAACCTTATTCCGGTTCCCACATGGAGAATGGATCATTGTAGTCTTTCTCATTGTGCAAGAAGAAACTGAACTTCCTCTCTGCAGTCTGATGGAACACCTCAAAAGCAGGAGCTTCTGTGGATGATGTAGTGGCAGTAAGGGAGTGTTCTGCTGAAATCTGAGCCATGTCATCTGGCGTGGTCACTCAGAGCACATTACTTGACAATGCCGTAAGGGGATGTGTACTACTACCCTTGCCCTTGCGCAGTAGTAGTGGACCGATTAATAAAAGTCGTTAATTTCCTCCAAGAAGCCATCTTCCATTCTTTCATCACTTGCCTCGCATGTACTCTCGCAGATCCGCTGCACGTAGATTTACTGTAGTTGGACAATGTCTGAAATTCCGCAGAGCTGTTCGTCTGGCCCTGATTGCCAGTCGACAGTCGTCATTCCATCAAGGTACAGGCCATCATCTGAGGTGGTTAGTAGAGTTGGAGATGGACTCTGCTGCAGCCCGTTGCATCTCACAAGCGATATTGGCCACCGTCTTCTGTGCCCAGTCCTTTTGTTCAAAAATAGCCTGTCGATTGTACTTCAAGCCATTTGCCCTTGGTATCACCCATCTGCATGGTCCCCTGTCAGCCACCATCCTAGTCATGCAGATGGAGCCACACTGGGAAGTGGTCACTAGAATGTGAATCTGTACCCGCTTCCCTCTGAAATGAGTCTGCAAATAGCTGGGGACAAAAACGGAGGTCAGTGGATGAAAAAGACCCTGTAGCTACAGAAAAGTGTGTCATCTGACTTGCGTTCAGAAGGCAGATAATCTCAGAATGGACGAGTCGCTCGATCATCCGACCCTTGTAGCAAGTGGTAGTCGAGCCCCACAGTACATTGTGTGCGCTGGAGTCCCCCACAAGGCGGAATGGCCATGGGTGTGCCCAAAGAGTTCTGCCAGTGCGTCTGTATTCAAATATTCATTAGGGGTTGGGTACAAAGAACACACTGTGATATAGAAGGGTGTGAGCACTTTCACAGCAGTTGCCTATATGGTCGAGGTAAGAGGGACAGAAGAGAAGTGTCATCTAGTATCAATGGAAACAGCCACTCCACATTTAGCCCAGTCTCCAGTAGTATCATCCTTCCTATATGTGTGGTAAACCTGTAATGCAGGTGTGAAGGTGACTTTAAGATGCATTTCTTGTAAGCAGATGGGCAACAGTTTCTCTTGGACCTGGAGCTGTAATTCTTCCAAATGTGAGAGATATCCATTCAAATTCCATTGAAACACTCAAGTCCATGGGAAGCCAGTGTTTAGCGATGGTTGTTCTTCCCGTTCTCACTCAGAGTCGGTTATTTACTGCAGAGGCCAGGGAGAGTGTTAGCCGGTTCCCTGATCTCTGGTTCTTCTGACTTTAAGTCCATACCCTGAAGAACATAGTCCCATCAGAGAGGGAGAGACCTCGACGATCACAAGTTTTAACTACCGCTTTTGTGGACTTGGAACTACGTTTTGAAAGACGTTTTCCTTTACTGATGGGAGGAGGTGGTTGCCTGGGTTGCGGAGATAGTTTAGTTGGCTTCTGATGTTGGGTAGTGGTATGTGTCTTAGGTGGTAAGCCCATTGTTGATAGCTTCCGAACGACTTCAGTTTCTAGTGGAGCTTTGCCCCGACAGTGTACACTGACAAGTGCATGTGTTCGTACTTGAATCTGTGGTCTGAGTTTGTGTGGAGGCATCACACTTAAGGGCTGATGCAAAAGAAGTAGCAAAAACTGGGGGTTGCACAACTTTGAATTTTCCTTTCCTCATTGCAACCTCACACTTCCTGCACCACACTTGGTGATCCCCAGGGGAGTTTATACATTTCGAAGTGTACAAGAATTGCCTGATTCCTGAGCTGAGCCTCCACAATTGCCACACGTAGCCCTCCAATTACATCCCATAGTGGTATGTCCAAACCTTAACATTTGTAGCACCATATTGAGTTAGAAACAAACAGTCGAACCCTAAGACAGATATAGCCTGCAAGGATATGTTCAGGTAATGCCGTAGTACTAAACGTTAGACTGAATGTTCCCAAATTTTCCAATTTGCCATAGTTGTGCACTTCCGTGACGCCAGTATTTTTCCATTCCTCACGTAACTCTGCGGGGTCCACCTCCATTAGATCGCAGTACATAACCACGCCCTTACTAAAGTTTATAGTATCATGCAACTCAGACTCTATTGGATAGTCACCTAAGGCCTTACATCCCAGGAGCTTGGATATTTTGGTTGAATTAGCAGGTTCAACTAGAAGTGTTCCATTACAATGTTGTTTGGCACTCTTTGGAGACCCTGCATTATCTTCCAGTGAACATAGAAACGGTTCCCTCGGTTTGCTTGATTACAATGACAGTGTTATGACACACTAATGCCCTGTTACCATGATTCCGAGACTTTTCGGGAGGACTAACGAACCGCGCTCTGTGTGATACGTGGGTGTAGGTACTGCCTGATGGTACATCCATTATGTCAGTAGCAGTAGCTTGATGAGACCGTTCCATAGGCATTCCGCGAGATGCTAGGGAAATACCCATCAACCCAGGCAGAACCTCCAGATTCGCTGTCGTTTCACAGACAGGGAGTTTTGTGAAGTACTTTTGAACAACTTTTCCGATCTATGTCAAGCATCTAGTTCGAGAGTCCATACGTAATAGGAATGTTTCAAATCTTCATCTTATCGACTGTGTCAGTATAGAGACAGGAATCTGTGAATATAATATCATAGCAACGATGGTTGTCAATGTATACAAATCAATCACAAGAAGACTAGAAGAATATTTTTGATAGAAAGAGCAGATAAGTAGTTTTTAGCAACCTGGTTAAGAGTGGATTTAACAGAAAACGTAAACATTTATCTAAGAAAATCATTACAGCCATAGTTATTAATGTACACATCTAAAATTTTGTAAGTGTAAAGAAAGAGCTGTACTTTAAAGGAAAAATATAAAAGACGCTGGATTAATTTTTGTTTCTGTCATTTATACAAAAAGCCATAAGTCAAATTCCAATCATGCTATGAATTTGAAAATTTTATTGTAGTGTGCTAAGACAGTTATAGGACCACATCATTACAAACATTAACTTATGGTACAAATTGTATTATCAATGATTATGAATATACACATCCAAAATTAAGTTTATATACACAGAATCCTATAAAAATGAGAGTGTAATCGCAGGATATCGTATTTTTTCAATCCAACGAGATAGAAATATGTTTAGAACACATCCCGAAAATTTCATAACATTGGCATCTATACTTTGTGAGAGAAGGCTTCTGATAGTGCAAAAAACGTAAAACCGAGAAAATGGGCTTCAGAGATTTCCTTCCCACGCCTCTACATATAATAAGCTTACCTCAGTTTTAACATCCTCCATACTGACACTCCTCATTTCGCAGGCTTTTCTTCTCTCCACTTTTAGTCTGCCTGGACTGTGTTAATAGGCATGACCTGCCAGCTGCTCTCATCTATGATATAAAATACTTCTGTTGTAAACACCTCTGCATCTATAACAGATCCCTTCAGCAAGTAAATTCTACTATTATTACATAAATCTCCATCACTGACACTCGTTTTGGGTAGTTCAAGATCACAGAATGTCCTTTTTTGGTATCTAATCCAAATTAAAGTACTGAGGCTTTCATTTGCATTCTGTGTCGTTCTATTAAGAGACTGCCTGGCTAAACGAGGATTTGCAAGAGACCTGAATGTGGGCTTAGTTGCATTTACAACTGGTTCTGGTAATGATTTTTATCGTTAATACGTCTCATTTCTTCTGCTGTACTTACATGTCATCTATCAGATACAGATTATGCATTGGTGTTTGGTCAGTGGATATTGTGCGGAAAAAAATGCCCACACAGCACGTTTCATTACCTCTAAACTCTTTGGGTTTTTCCTGATTCCTCCTGCCCACATAGCACGTTTCATTGCCTCAAATTGTTTGCGTTTTCCTGGTAACTCTCCAGTAAAATAGCTGAAGAGAAACAATTTCTTTAAGAGTAAACCTTCATTATACGGTTAGAAGTTTTCCATCCGCAGTCACTTCAAAACGTAAATAAAACACGTACTTGAAACATATCAGCCAAAGATATAGATGTCAGTCAAAGGAATGGAAAGAAAGTAGCCTTTACACTCACAAAAATTTCGTGGAAGCAAGCAGTTTCCCAAATGTCGGAAATGGTGGTAGTGTCTGTCAGTGTAGAGTTACACAGTTTAATATTTTACAGGAAATTCTAATCCTGCAATCGCTATAAAATTCACACTCTGCATAGATCAATCTCTGTAGATGAAGAAAACAATGTTTTTGCAAAATGGATTTTTGGACTCAAATCTATTACATCTCTCCTTGAACAATTTATGGACATAATTTATTTCCTGTATGATATGCGTCAGTTTAAATTAAATAATAAAAAAGGGTGACGCAAGGAGCAGCTCACGAGGGTGGGGTGTGGAGGGCTGCAGCGTTCACAGTCACACACACACACGCACACACACACACACACACACACACACACACACACACACACACACACACATAGTCACTTATTGTCTACACTAAATAACGTTTCTATTAGAATTTTTTGTCAAGTCAAGAGTTATGCCCATAGGCCAGTCAGTTTTGAACAGTTACATTTGTCTAAATCATTAAATGATCAACAAACATTCAAATTTCAACTGATTACTGAGCTGAAACACAAACATTACCTAATTACGCAAGGCAGACCTATTCCCCTAGAATGATGTCAAGGGAACGATCTATTGATACAAAATCAGCTTGGCTTCAGAAAATATCGTTCTTCTGCAACGCAGCTAGCTCTTTATTCGCACGAAGTAATGGCCGCTATCGACAGGGGATCTCAAGTTGATTCCGTAATTCTAGATTTCCGGAAAGCTTTTGACACCGTTCCTCACAAGCGACTTCTAATCAAGCTGCGGGCCTATGGGGTATCGTCTCAGTTGTGTGGCTGGATTCGTGATTTCCTGTCAGGAAGGTCGCAGTTCGTAGTAATTGACGACAACTCATCGAGTAAAACTGAAGTGAAATCAGGTGTTCCCCAGGGAAGCGTCCTGCGACCTCTGCTGTTCCCGATCCATATAAATGACCTGGGTGACAATCTGAGCAGTTCTCTTAGGTTGTTCGCAGATGATGCTGTAATTTACCGTCTATTAAGGTCATCCGAAGACCAGTATCAGTTGCAAAGCGATTTAGAAAAGATTGCTGTATGGTGTGGCAGGTGGCAATTGACGCTCAATAACGAAAATTGTGAGGTGATCCACATGAGTTCCAAAAGAAATCCGTTGGAATTCGACCACTCGATAAATAGTACAATTTTCAAGGCTGTCAATTCAACTAAGTATCTGGGTGTTAAAATTACGAACAAGTTTTAAAGTTGGAAACAGCACATAGATAATATTGTGGGGAAGGCGAGCCAAAGGTTGCATTTCATTGGCAGAACACTTAGAAGATGCAACAAGTCCACTAAAGAGACAGCTTACACTATACTCGTTCGTCCTCTGTTAGAATATTGCTGCGCGGTGTGGGATCCTTACCAGGTGGGATTGACGGAGGACATCGAAAAGGTGCAAAAAAGGGCAGCTCGTTTTGTATTATCACGTAATAGGGGGGACAGTGAGGCAGATATGACACGCGAGTTGTGATGGAAGTCATTAACGCAAAAATGTTTTTCGTCGTGGCGAGATCTATTAACGAAATTTCAGTCACCAACTTTCTCTTCCGAATGCGAAAATATTTTGTTGAGCTCAACCTACATAGGTAGGAATGATCATTAAAATAAAATAAGAGATATCAGACCTTGAACAGAAAGGTTTACGTTTACGTTTTTCCCGCGCGCTGTTCTGGTGTGGAATGGCAGAGAGATAGAATGATTGTGGCTCGATGAACCCTCTGCGAAGCACTTAAATGTGAATTGCATATTAATCATGTAGATGTAGATGTAGATGTACCTACTAAGAAATCATTCACCCAGGAGGATCGCACAAACATATCGTCGTCTGACCGTCACAAAAGTTCCCGAATAGAAGACAGATTATTTGGATTCACTGATGTACAGAAGCAACTGAAAGAGTTGAAAACAAAGAAGTCACATGGTCTATAGCTTTGCTGATGTGGAGTCCACATTACACTCAGGTTGATTTAGGGCAAGTACACTGTTTCAATCCGGTATTCTTACTCAATGTCTGCTGCTACAGTTCGCTATGATTTCTTTTAGGTCAATGATATGAAAATATTGATTCAGTGTCTATCGCTGTTTTCCTTCTGATGCAAACAGCGCCAATAAACAACTTTAATTTACTTTAGTATTTCAGTTAATGTGACGTTCAAAACGTCAACAGCTCTGTGTTGAAAAGATCTGCCTCGGTATTTTTGTAACAGATCTGACAAAGATTCAAGGAATCTAGATACTTAAGATGTTCATCCTCTGTTGGTGCAAAGTGTTTGATATTTACGTGGAAGTAGTGGTTACATGGATTTTTTTTATTTTATATTAAAATGTTCACACTATTTCACGTCCTTTCCCTAGTTTGTTCTATAGGACTGGTAACTCGACTACGATGATTACATTTCAAGATATTCCCTGTTTCCTCTTTTAAAAGATGGAACTCACACTACTAAACTCTTTATCTATGAACCGATACAGCTTATAAGAGGAAGTATACTAATATGTATTTTCTTACGTTATTTCATGCTATGCATTATAAATTACGTCCAACACAACAATTATTCTATGGAATTCAGGATGAGGCTGGCAACAGATAATTCCACGGTTGAACTGAAAGGTTTTTACTTCCATTACGGAGACTATAGACTTCTCCTTCAAATAAAACAGTTTCAGTTGAAAATTTGAATGTGACGTAACGATTAAGTCTTTGATGTAACACCACGGTATATTTACAGTGTACTGTGTCTAGTATATATGAATTATAATTTATGTTATTCTTCTACTCACCACTGCTTGCATAGCTAAAGCTCCTGCAATACATTACCTCTGCCCCTTGTGTGCTGTCGCCTTCTCCGTGCAGCTCCTCCATCCATCTGCAGCGGTCCTGGGCGCTTCCGAAATGCTTCAGCACCCACACAGATATCAGCTCTTGCTTGTCCTTCGAGTATGTTTCCTGCAACGGGAAAACACAGTTAGATTAATTCAGGATTACTTTCCCCGTCAATGAAACATATACCTATCAAAACAAAGAGTTGTCAGTATTTGTATTCCAAAAGAACACCGCTTTTCCGATCTTCTATTATTCATGTCGTGTACACTTCCATCCTGCAGCAGATGAAGACACTGCAGTCAGTACAGGGTTAACGAAACGATAGATCCGTTTAAATAGAAATTTCTCTCTATGCTGAGTGTTGGATCATTGTTGTCAACGGTGGCGTGAATGACGAAAGTACAGAGAATGCGAGCTACAAGGGGTTTGTTCGTGATTATGTTACACAGTTTCAGGAGTGATACAAACGGATAAATATATCAACCGCATGGGACTCTCGTCCAGAAACGACAGAGTCTAAATTTGCAATCGAAAAACGTTCCGATACTTCTGACAGTGGAAAAGATTTGTATTTCATATTTTGGGATTAGGTAGTTTGAACCAAAACAACAAAAATATCCAGTAAACAAGGGCTCTAAAACACATACCTAATGAGCTATGAGTAGTTGTTCAGTAGAAGAGATGTATTTCACAGTAGCAAACGTTAATAACTGCTCATAGCCCTTCAGGAAAGAACTTTAGAGTTCACATTTAGTGAACCTGTTTTTTTATTTATCGATTCTACTTTCTCCCCAAGTACGGACAACGAAGAGCCTGCTGCAGAAAGGCGAGTGTCAGAGACACCAGAATAATTTTCGCTTATAACTTTCGACTCGCTCGTTTACTGGACATGGCCCCCTAGCTCACACTGATTCATTTACCCTTTTCTGTCAATCCTGACAGTTTGTAACATCATCTGTAGACTGCATATTATTCTCCAATTAAGACATTACCGGTAAGTACAATTTGTACACTGCTTGGTGAAAATGTTATCTCTCATTATCGTTCGACGACTATTGTGTGTGTATCAACGTAGTATATAGAGGCATAAAGACTGTAATTTTTCAGATTGTATTCTGGTGTGTAACATCCCAGTCCGTCGTTATGTGTAGGTACTAGTAACATCTAACTCAAGTCAATCTGTTCTAAAATTGCAGCATTTCTGATTGACATATGAGAACACACCAATTTGAATGTTACCAGCCAACAGCTAATGCCGGTACAATTTCTCCTATGTGATACCCAGCGGCATTCGTGATTTGGAATAACGTAGAGGTAATTTCAACAGCTTACAACCAAGACAAATCTCTGAAGACAGTGGACAGAAGCAGGAAACTGTAGCCATTTTAATTTTCATTGGAGAGGGACATGTCCCAGCTAAAAGTATCAAGGGAGTATTCGTAAGCCTGTGTAACAGGACAGAGTCGGTGACTTTACTGGTGAGTGTTACAAGTATGCATCACATATTGAGAAGATAAAAAGTTAATTAGTTACAGCACTATATCCAAGCTACCAAAATTTTTTATTAGAAAATGTTATATTTGCCTTGAAATAAATTAAAAATTATTCCTAATCCCCAGTTCGAAGCAAGTATTTCGAAAAACTGACCTTAATTTCAATCCATTTTCCAGTATGAAAACCTTGCTAAACATTTCCAGATGGGGAACCGTCTGATTCACTACCTTGTCAGCTGCCATGTGACTGACAAGATCTGGCCTGTGGAACCTACCTCAAACTATCCACACTACTCTCTGTGCTAGAGAATGAAATGTATAAAAAGATAATTTCAAACTTTCACTGTGTACCACTTCCTTAATCGCAGAGTATCATTTCTTTTACAGGTAGAGTCAAGGTTAGATCGTGACTCATAGACTACACTACGTAGACAGACTGAGTTACTATTTACAACGAGTCTTATTTAAATTAAGCTTCGTTAGGCTTCTGTTGTGATAAGTACAATTAACCATATACTACAATTTTTCGTCAGGTCAGAAATGATGCCAAGTACTCTCCATCATTACTCAGTTAACTACTAATCAAAATAATGTATCGGCTAGTGGACAAGTAGTAGCATCTTACAAGTCTTTACAAAGATTTTGTAAGTTCTGTTCATGTTTCTTTCAATACATACTGGGATTTGGTTGGCAGGGCTCACTTCCCTAGCCTGACTGTCAGGTGTTGGCGCTTCTTCAGGATGAACTCTGAAATAAATTAAATATTTTTAGTTTTATTTATTCATGATTTTAAAATCGTTTTACAAAAATTTATTCATACAAGGAAGTACACATGTAGCAGCCATGGCAAACTGTTATATAGCTATGATTACTTTAATTTGATTAAAACACATATATGATTATCTCACATAAATAAAGCAAACTCTTTGATACTTGAGTTACTGTTACAATATGGTTTTTGCACATTCTTCATACCCATTCTTTGAACCTGATTGAGCTGTTTCCCTACAATCAGATTCCTGAAGCGTGAGAATTAATACTCAAGTCCCAGCACACATCTTCAGAACATAAATTTGGATAAGCCAAAAAGCCCATCCCAAACTCCCTCCAACCCTAGAGGTCACTGTATGGGGCAGTAATTACCGAATATTCACGAATTCAGCTGCGCTACAAGGTAAGTTCCACGCTGAAGAATTCTGAACCCACGGCACAACAGGCTGGACTCACCTGCTGGTCCTCCTGGACCTGCGGCCTCGTGGCAGCCTAATGCAGAGGCAGCAGGCCAGCAGCCGCCGCAGCAGGCCGCTGCTGGTCTCGCCCTCCCTCACCTCCTCCTCCCCCACCTCCTCCTCCTCCTCCTCCTCCTCTTCCCCCACCTCCTCCTCCTCTTCGCCTCCCTCTGCCTCAACCGCATCGCGGTGCTGCTGTGGAGGCTGCTGTCGGGCTGTTTCGCCTCCGCCTTGCCTCTCTTGTAGTTTTGGCATGTCATCGTAAACCTGCTTGCGTAAAATGGGTGATGGGAAAACAAGACAGAATATACTCCTTGTAGGGTTATGTCGGAAAGATGGTCACTTGGTCCAAAAATCAAGTTATTCAAGTATAGCTTGTTAACACAGAAGGGATTTTGGTTTACAACAAATAGTGGCCCAAATTTTATGTGCAATACTGTTTGCCTGAAGGCAGTTACGTAAACTGTATGGACCAGATCACAGTAGAGTTTAATTCACAGTGCCCTCATTTATGAGCTTCCATCACAGTTTATAGGGGAAATTGGGTGTTACTATCATATTGATGGTCTCACCTGTTGTAAGCATAAAATCTAAATACCTCAAATAATTTTTCACAATGAGAGTGGGTGTTGTTGTATTACTGAGTGAATAGACTTAGGTTACTGACACAGAAATAGTAATGCTTTATATTTTTTACTTCCGAGTTAAACCAACAGTGCACGTGAAGTTACGTGTGTATTGGTGATTTCTGACCCTTAAAAGAAAGACTGCTAACGAATCGCTAAAAGTTGCATTAAATAGGTAATAATCTTAAAGTTCATAGAGATAATAAGTGAACTAGACTCACCATTTTTTTTACTGTGAATAGAGAGCAGCTACTGGCTCATGTAACTATGTTACTGTATTCTGCTTAAAATGTACACCTAGAACAGCGTTTAATAAAAGCGTAAATAACCTATATCTTAAAATCGTGAGATATACAGCCAGTCCATTGCGCGAATAGTTTGCTGCTTTGTCTTGAGCTACGGCTAATCCCTGTTTCTTGATATTCTGAGCTGTGTATCTTGCTGAGTGTCTTATACTAAGTACACGGGTTTAGACTGGTTGTTGAAAGTAAATACTCGCTAGTCATATGGCCTTTGCGGTTTGGGAACGTAATTTACCTTAGTGGCAGTCCATCTGGACATAGAAGATGCAGCGAAACTTTACAGCCTCCTAAAAAAGTTTTTCTTTCCAGAAACAGTGTACAAACTAATCGTTCAGTACTTTTAGTGTGAGAATACTATAGTTGTCTGTCATGAGGACATATCATAGCAGTAAGGAATAGTATAGGTGTCTGTAGACAATGTGGTCCAGGATGTACTGTTGATTGTACATAGTAAAGTTGGTACATTCTGAAGGTGTTAGGTGATAGAAGAAACAGTTTTTCTGAAAATTATGCAGAACATACATGAGGGAGAGAGTGGACCTATTCGCAGTGCAACGTTCGATATAATTAAATAAAAGAAAAGAATATTGGTTTGATTAGTTATAGTACTTCAAATCATTTTATGACAAATGAGACATAGTCGAGTACAGATAAAGCATGACGAGGATGCAGCCTGAGTGTACTTCATGCTGTGCCTCTGCAGTCTTCAATCCGCCTACCAACGGCGAGCTGTCTGGAGCCACCTCAAAAGGTTCCGGAGAATGAAGAACAAATAACGTTAAGTAATAAAACAAGAGTTATTTGTTTATCTGATTAGAGGAATGTTTTTGGGACTGTTGTCAGACAGCTATTCCTTTTCAATTGCGAATAGAGTTAAACACTGTAGGGAGTTATTTTGTACCAAGTGGTATCCCAAGCAGACTGTGACTTTTTTTAAGTGTAATTACGAGAATTTAACGCTCGTGAAGTAGAGTTCGGATATTTAAAGGAAATACTAGAGTCTTTTTAAAATGGCAGAGCAGTATCCACTCCTCTTAGCAGAATTTCTAGAGGAGATTAAACAGTTTCGTAAGAAGAGAGAGGAAGATACTAAACAGTTCCGTGGGGAACAAAACAGAAAACTGAATATTTGTCACACGGTCAACAATGCTTCAAGGAATGAGTTAGTTAGCGCAAAACAGGACTAAAGCAGTTTTAAATAATACGATAATCTTGAGTTTACACATGTTAGTACAAAAATAGGAAATCTTGAGGAAAAATTAAATGAAGCAAAAGAGGAACAGGAAACGTCTACAAGTCCCTCGCATCAGGATGTGACTGACCGGATTAGTACAAATCATGTTAAAGATAATTCTGAGATTAACATGTTAAGTACTAGTGTATAAGAGTGAAAACTAAGGCACGCAGATAGGTAGTAGATAATGTGAAAAATGCTAACCTTTTAGTATCTGAAGGCAGTTTTAACCAGAATAAAATCAGCACTAAGCGAAAACCTGATGGTGGTATTCGTTGTTATGTGTGTTTCACTCCATGTAGTAGTACAGATAGTGTGCTGATAGTGATTGAAGGAAATCTGAGAAGGATCATTGGGATTTTCACGCACCTTTATTAAAAGTAAATGTCATGTGTAGTGAGTATGTTCGCGTAGTGGAAATAAACTAGTAATGAGAGACAGTAGTAACCATTATCCTACATTCGACCCTATTGCTTGTGTGCATCTATTAATTTTTCTTGTAGCGTTTATAGGTGTTCTTCCAGAGTCATGGGGTAATAATAGAAGTGTGATGTTAAATTTAAATGTATTTTGAACTGTTCATCAATTTATTGAAGCTTTTAAACAAAGTATTCGTCATTGAGTAGGCAACACAAACTAAGACTACAGTAGTTTGGCCCACAGAAATACAACGAGAGATGGGGAGGAAACCGCAATTTTATGAACTACAGTTCAAATGAAGTAAACGATTTGCATCTCGCCGAAGAACTTGTGACTTGACTACCAGATGGTGTTAGAGAATGACTGATAGAGGCGAGAGGGACTCAGGTCCAACCCCTCTTGGAAACATTAGATCAGATACATTGTTTGAACTGATGTAAAGAGGAAACTATACAGGGTGACTTAATTGGGTGTCTGTAAAGTACATATTTAAGTATGGTTGGTTTCATGGCTGGCCATTGCCAGGTTATACTCTGCGTGGAATTGCGGGTTTAAGCGACTTTTCTATTTAACAGGCGAAATTATCTGTTTAAAGTTCTACCATTTGGACAGAATTTTGTGTATCAGAGTTCATTCAATTATTAGATCTTTCCTTAGGAGATTAATTATTAAGTAAAATATTTGTATATGTTGATGACGTATTAGTAGTATCTAGAACATGGAAGAAACACACAGAAATGTTGGTTAAGTTATTTAAAAGTTTAAGATCTCAGGGAATTTTTGGGAAAAATTTCAAGTCAGGAGTCAACATTACCTAACCCAAGGAAATTCTCGGCAATTAAACGTTGTTCTATCCCTACAAGTAGGTAACAGCTGAAGGCTTTTCTAGGATTTAACGGAAGGAATATTCCTCGTAATTTAATGAATAGCGTGCACTTTAATATGTTGTTATAAATGACTACATCTTGAGGAGGGGATGAAAGTTGTCAACAAGAGTCTGATGCTGTGGTACGAGAATTTAGTAATCCTAGATTGTTAGGGCGTTCAGGTTTGACCAAAGAGTTTTGTGTGGTTCCAGACGCGTAATGATTTGGATTGGGTTGTCAGGTGATCAAGGAAACGGTAAATGACGGAAGAACAATGACATTAGCATTTGACAGTCGTATGTTAACCAACTGTGAGTGGAATTACTCAATTACTGAAAAGGATACTATAGCAGTAGCAACGGCTCTAAAAAAGTTCAGGTATATATTCCATGGGAGAAAGATTGGATTACATACTGTACAAAGTTCATTGATATTTTTAAGGACAAGGATGCTCTTGCACAGTCCTTTGATGCGATGTTTTCTTTTTTATCAGGAGTATGATTTAGAAATACGATATATTATAGGAAAGGACAATTGTGGGCCAGATGCACTATCTCGCCTGTCTGTGGAATGGAAAGCGATTATAGCTGTGAACTGAGAAACGAGTTCAGTTTTCAAAGTTCGTCATTTAGAATATGAGAAAGAGTTTGAGGCATTACTAAAAAATCTTAGTAGAGCACAAAAGAAGGAGAAGTATCTTACAAAATGAAGGAAGGGTGACAAGTAGGGATACCAGTGAAGGGGAAGTGGATTTGCTGTAATGACTTTTTTTTTTTTAGCAAGTTCCCAAACCGCAGTATCAACTTAATTTGTAAAAGAGTTTCTGGGTATTATAGTATACACAAGTGTATTGCACACTTACATAACTATTATTTTGCATGTAAAGGGTAATAGTAGGATAGCTAGGAAGGAGTAGAGAACTTGTGAGGTGTGCCAATAAACGAAGATGAAGAATCAGAAAGACACAGTGCAGCCTGTTACAGTAATACCCAAGGGTTTGTGTGAGATATTTCAGCAGTTGTTATTCTAGGACTATTGTCAAGAGATGTTGGTGCAGAGATTTTTTTCTGTGCATGTATTGGAGGTTTAGTCCAATTTTGTGAAATTGTGTCAATTGAAAGTGGCGACCAGTAATACGGTTATGCATATCCTGGAGAGTCGTATTTCCCTATCGTAGGGACACCATCGCGGCTCTCGTCAGACACTGAAGTGCAATTTGTGTCTTATGAATTTCAAGATTTCTTGAAACAGAACAAAGTACAATAGTTGTTAATAGCCAAACGTCACCCAAATCGAATCCTTGAGCGAGCATTATCCACTTATTTGGGAGGCATTTGACTTGGCCTAAATTTATTCGAGAATTTGAGAGGTTACTGAAAGATAAATCTCCTGTTAGTATTGTAGTGGCGCCTAGAGGGATAAAAGAAGGCAAGATACAAATGTATCGTCTTTCTGACTAGATTAAGTATACACCTGTAATACCTAGCTTCAGATATAAAATAATTGTGTAGATACCTATTTAAAGGAGAGTACTGAAACCAGCAACTTGGTGGCTAATGATGCTAAAAGTAATGGTAAACATAATTTTGTGGGAAAGACGGTGTAGAGAAGGACGTGTACCCTACTTTGTGGTAAGAATGTACGTATGAATGTGGGTGGAGTAGAAAATTTATCAACAGAACTGAATTTATATTGCTGAATCAACTAGCGAAGAACAGAACTGTAACAGCGGTAAGATTATTACTATATGATGAGTACATCTAACCAGTAGATGAATATTAAGAAGTGGGAATGAACGAAAACCAAGCAAAGAAAAGAATAAAAATATTTAAAAAAATCAGTCAGAAGGCAGGATTATCAGAAGTATTAAGAAAGAGTGAAGTTTGAGGGAGACATAAACTAGTGGTTATGGTAGAGTATAACGTGTTGTTCGATATGTTGTGAAATTATTGTAACTAGAGGACTGGGAGTTTGGACGGGCCTTACTACACTTTTGGCAGGGCAGTTTTTGCTCGGGCGGCAGGGAATTTCTTCATGCAGGGATCCGTAGTTGCTACGAATCACCGCTCAACCCGACTGCCGAGCAAATGCAAATTTTATGTTGTTGTGTGAATGTAGTGCTGTTCCTTTAGTCGAGTAAATGGTTCTACATCGGTTTGGATCGTAATAAGGGCAGCCTTCAAATCCGAGATCCCGAGGAGAAAATTAGAGCTCAAGGAAAGGCAGAAAGTCTATGCTAGGCGCATGAGGGATAGCTACAGCTGTTTCTGGTTTGTAGATGAAAGAAAAGTCGTTAAAAAGGTACCAAACAAAATAATTATAGAGCCAGAGATAACTTACAAAAGCGTTTGGTACTAGCCTCTGGTGCTGTGAATTAATACTTCGAGGTTTAGAACGACACTGGTGAAAGTTCTGTGTATGTGGTTATTGACAAATTATTTTGGATATTAATATTTGTAAAAGTTGCGGTTCTTGACCGATATTAGCGTTTCGCGAAACTGAGTGTATGCTGTAGTGATAACGTCGTGGTGAATTTGAACGTAAATGTCCTTGGTTCCCAAACTTAAACAGCTGTATGAGGGCAGGCTGTCCGTTTATCAGTTCACTGGTTTACTATTGAGAGGAATTGGTTGATTATCTATTCGTTACTAAACTCAAGATTGTAGGCGGATTGGATGACTGGTATGGTGGGGACACAAAAGGGATCCACGACTGTTGTATGGATGGAATTGTTTGTTGGAAGTTCCTTATGTGGAAGCTATCGAAATGCTGCATAGAATTAATTGAAAGGGGGGTGGGGGCGGTCAGCCCTGTTCCGTTTTAGAAGACGAAAAAATAGTGATTGATGATACCTACAGGGTGTTTCAAAAATGACTGGTATATTTGAAACGGCAATACAAACTAAACGAGCAGGGCTAGAAATACACCGTTTGTTGCAATATGCTTGCGACAACAGTACATTTTCAGGCAGACAAACTTTCGAAATTACAGTAGTTACAATTGTCAACAACAGATGGCGCTGCGGTTGGGAAACTCTATAGTACGACATTTTCCACATATCCGCCATGTGTAGCAATAATATGGCGTAGTCTCTGAGTGAAATTACCCGAAACCTTTGACAACGTGTCTGGCGGAATGGCTTCACATGCAGATGAGGTGTACTGCTTCAGCTGTTCAATTGTTTCTGGATTCTGGCGGTACACCTGGTCTTTCAAGTGTCCCCACAGAAAGAAGTCACAGGGGTTCATGTCTGGCGAATAGGGAGGCCAGCCCACGCCGCCTCCTGTATGTTTCGGATAGCCCAAAGCAATCGCACGATCATCGAAATATTCATTCAGGAAATTAAAGACGTCGGCCGTGCGATGTGGCCGGGCACCATCTTGCATAAACCACGAGGTGTTCGCAGTGTCGTCTAAGGCAGTTTGTACCGCCACAAATTCACGAAGAATGTCCAGATAGCGTGATGCAGTAATCGTTTCGGATCTGAAAAATAGGCCAATGATTCCTTTGGAAGAAATGGCGGACCAGACCAGTTATTTTTGAGGATGCAGGGACGATGGGACTGCAACATGGGGCTTTCCGGTTCCCCATATGCGCCAGTTCTGTTTATTGATGTAGCCGTCCAGGTAAAAATAAGCTTCGTCAGTAAACCAAATGCTGCCCACATGCATATCGCCGTCATCAATCCTGTGCACTATATCGTTAGCGAATGTCTCTCGTGCAGCAATGGTACTGGCGCTGAGGGGTTGCCGCGTTTGAATTTTGTATGGATAGAGGTGTAAACTCTGGCGCATGAGACGATACGTGGATGTTGGTGTCATTTGGACCGCAGCTGCAACAAGGCGAATGGAAACCCGAGGCCGCTGTTGGATCACCTGCTGCACTAGCTGCGCGTTGCCCTCTGTGGTTGCCGTACGTGGTCGCCCTACCTTTCCAGCACGTTCATCCGCCACGTTCCCAGTCCGTTGAAATTTTTCGGACAGATCCTTTATTGTATCGCTTTTCGGTCCTTTGGTTACATTAAACTTCCGTTGAAAACTTCGTCTTGCTGCAACAACACTGTGTTCTAGGCGGTGGAATTCCAACACCAGAAAAATCCTCTGTTCTAAGGAATAAACCATGTTGTCCACAGCACACTTGCACGTTGTGAACAGCACACGCTTACAGCAGAAAGACGACGTACAGAATGGCGCACCCACAGACTGTGTTGTCTTCTATATCTTTCACATCACTTGCGGCGCCATCTGTTGTTGAAAATTGTAACTACTGTAATTTCTAAGGTTTGTCCGCCTGAAAATGTACTGTTGTCCCAAGCATATTGCAACAAACGGTGTATTTCTATCGCTGCTCGTTTAGTTTTTATTGCCGCTTCAAATATACCAATCATTTTTGAAACACCCTGTAGACTAAGACGTATTTTATTTTTTTAATGGGATTATGTATGGAGAAGTATGACAGCACTCGTCACAATCCTTCGTCAAGCAATACGCAGTTTCCTAGCAATAGAATAATAAAACAAAGGCTATTTATCGAAAATAAAATAAAATAAAATAAAGCAAACCCGTGCTCTAAACTAGAAATCTGGATCCCTACCTACTCACACCTTAACCCTAAAATGAACCCATTACAGACTGGAATGTCACAGTATGGCAATGTAGTATTATTGGAAAATGTTACTACGTAGCTAAGGAAGAAAGAGTTATTACAAAATAAAGCTAAGATTCTTTCTATAACAACACAAAACATAGTATTTTTAATTTTTCTCCAAATCAGGCTAATAACCTTCACCCGCGACTAATTATATTCATGAACTGTCGTTCAGAATAGAGTTCTAAAAGTTTATTTTATCGAAGAGTCACGACGATAGAAACACTAACTATCAATAATGAAAGTAGTTGGTTTAGGTATCATAAATAATCTGAAGTAATAACCACAAGAAAGTAGTATTAATATTTTTGAAAGAAAGGAACAACAGGAAAGAAACATTTTTAGTTATATGTGTGAGGAGAAAGACCGTAGCAGTAATCACTGAGCTTGTCGCTGGTATTCTTGGATACAAGGAACATCTCTGCTCTAAGATTGCGTATTTATTTCATTCAAAGTGATAAATTGAAGTTAAACACAGAAAAAATATTAAAGATATTCTTGTGAGAGGAGGGATAACCTACAACCTCAAGGTAATTATTTCTACGTACGACTCATAAGGCAGCGAAAGCAGTCGTTCCATTTAATTATTAATAAAATTCGAGCTGTAGCAAACACTTCTGTGGTGTGTCCACGAAAGCTCTGATTATCTATCGAAATAAACTACCTGAATAATTAAGTGGAACGTTACGTTAACACATTGGTGGATGAAAATATATTTATTTTTCTGTAACATACGACACCCACTGAATAGGGAGATCCTATTGCCCTTTTATGAGCGTATAAAACAAATGAATTTAAAAAAAAGGTATATGCAATGTTGTACATTTACAGTTCATTATACGTTTCATTTCCTCTGCTGTACTTACATGTCATATTTCAGACACAGATTATGCATTGGTGTTTGGTCAGTGGATATTGTGCGGAAAAAAAATGCCCACACATCACGTCTCATTACCTCTAAATTTTTTGTGTTTTTCCTGATTGTTCCTGCCCACATAGCACGTTTCATTGCCTCAATTGTTTGTGTTTTCGTGATAACTCTCCTGTAAAATAGCTGAAGAGAAACAATTTCTTTCAGAGTAAACCTTCATTTTCCGGCTAGTGGTTTTCTTGTCCGCAGTCACTTCAAAACGAGAATAAAACCCGTACATGAAACATGTCAGCCAAAGATACAGATGTCAGTCAAAGGAATCAAAAGAAAGTAGCATTTACATTCACAAAAATTTCGTGGAAGCAAGCAGTTTCCCAAATGTCGGAAATGGTGGTAGTGTCTGTCAGTGCAGAGTTAAAAAGTTTAATAACTTACAGGCATTTCTAATCCTGCAATCACTATAAAATTCACAGTATGCATAGATCAATCTTTGTAGATGAAGAAAACAATGTTTTTGAAAAATGGATTTTGGACCCAAATGTATTACATCTCACCTTGAACAATAAACTGACATAATTTATTTCCTGTATGATATGCGCCAGTTTAAATTAAATAATAAAAAAGGGCGACACAAGGAGCAGCACACGAGGGTGAGGAGTGCAGGGCTCAGCGAGGTAAACATACAAGGCCAGCAGCATTCACAGTCCCTTATTGTCTAAACTAAATAACGTTTCCATCAGAATTTATTGTAAAGTCAAGAGTTATGTCCCTAGCCCATTCAGTTTTGAACAGTTGTGTTTATCAGAATCATTAAATGATCAACAAGCATTCAAATTTCAACTGAACACAAACATTAATTAATTAAGCAACGCAGTCCTATTCCCCTAAAATGACATCAATAATCAAAAAAATGGTTCAAATGCATCTGAGCACTATGGGACTCAACTGCTGTGGTCATCAGTCCCATAGATCTTAGAACTACTTAAACCTAACTAACCTAAGGACATCACACACATCCATGCCCGAGGCAGGATTCGAACGTGCGACTGTAGCAGTCGCACGGTCCCGGACTACGCGCCTAGAACCGCGAGACCACCGCGGCCGGCCATCAATAATCACAACCGAAGAGTTGTATCATCACAAATGCAGAATTTTAATCAAACTCAGGTTGCAGTAATCTTGCACCCAAAGTGGCTTTATTAGTAATGGTCATGATTAGTTACTCAGACTTTATACGACTGAAAATTTGAAATCAACTTCAGTTACAATACTTGACAGTGACAGTAACGAATACTTATAACCAAATGGGTCCCCCATGAACGATGTATCTTGCCGTTGGTGGGGAGGCTTGTGTGCCTCAGTGATACAGATAGCCGTAACGTAGGTGCAACCCGAGTGGAGGGGGTATCTGTTGAGAGGCCAGAGAAACGTGTGGTTCCTGAAGAGAGGCAGCAGCCTTTTCTGTAGATGCAGGGGCCATAGTCTGGATTACTGACTGATCTGGCCTGGTAACATTAACCAGTGGTACTGTGAACGGCTAAAAGGAAGGGGAAACTACAGTCGTAATTTTTTCCGTGGGCATTCAGCTTTACTGTACGGTTAAACGATGATGGCGTCCTTTTGGGTAAAATATTTCGGAGGTAAAATAGTCCCCCATTCGAGCCTCCGGGAGGGGACTACTTAGGAGGACGCCACTACCAGGAGAAACAAAACTGGCGTTCTATGAATCGGTGTGTGGAATGTCTGATCGCTTAATTGGGCAGGTAGGTTAGAAAATTTAAAATGAGGAATGGATAGGTTAGAGTTAGATATAGTGGGAATTAATAAAGTTCGGTGGAAGGAGGAATAAGACTTATGGTCAGGTGAATACAGGGTTACAAATACAAAATCAAATTGGAGTAATGCAGGAGAAGGTTTAATAATGAATAAAAATAGGTTTGTGGATAAGCTGCTACGAACAGCATAGTGAACGCATTATTGTAGTCTAAACAGACACAGAGCCCACACCCACCAGAATATTACAAGTTTATATGCCAACTAGCTCTGCCGATGACGAAGAAATTGAAGAAATATATGATCAAATAAAAGAAATTATTCAAATACTGAAAGGAAACGAAAATTTAATAGTCATGGGGGACAGGAATACGACAGTAGGAAAGGAAGAGAACGAAAAGCTGTAGGTGAATATGGACTGGGGGAAAGGAATGGAAAAGGAAGCCGTCTGGTGCAATTCTGCACAGAGCATAACTTCATCATCGCTGACATATAGTTTAACAATCATGAAAGAATGCTGTATACGTGGAAGACAGACACCTGGAGACACAGGAAGATTCCAGATTGATTATATAATGCTAATACATTTCCGAACGATGTTTTAAATTGTAAAGCGTACACAGGGGTAAATGTGGACTCTGACCATAATTTATTGGTTATGAACTGCAGATTAAAACTGGAGTAACTCCAAAAATGCATGAATTTAAGGATATGGATACGAATAAACTGTGAGAAATAGAGAATACAGAGTTTCAGAAGGAGCATTCTGGAACGATTCAAAAGAACTGCAGAAAGGAATACAGTAGAAAAATGGGTAGCTTTCAGAGCAGAAGTAGTGACGGCAGCAGAGGATGAATCGGATAAAAACCTGAGGGCTTGTGGAAACCCTTGGTTAACAGAAGAAATACTGAATTTAATCGATGAAAGAACAAAATATAAAAATGCAAATAACTGAATTAGGCAAAAAGGAACAGAAACGTCTAAAAATGAGATCGACAGGAAACGCAAAAGGCTAAGCAGGAATGGCTAGAGGCAGATGTAAGGTGTAGAAGTATATATCACTAGGGGGTAAGGTAGATGCTGCCTAAAGGATTACTATAAAGAGACCTTTAGAGAAAAGTGAAACACCTATACGAATATCTAGATTTCAGATGGAAAACCAGTCCTAAGCAAAGAAGAGAAAGCAGAAAGGTGAAGGGAGTATATAGAGGGTCTATACAAGGGAGATGTACTTGAGGCCAATTTTATGAAAATGGAAGAGAACGTAGATGATGATGATAAGAGAGACATGATACTGCGTGAATAATTTGACAAATCACTAAAAGACTTAAGTCGAAACAAGGGCTCAGGAGTAGACAAATTTCCGTTAGAGCTGCTGATTGCCTTGGGAGAGCCGCTCATGGCAAACTTTTTCATCTGGTGAGCAACATGTACGAAACAGGTGAAATGCCTTTAGACCTCGAGAAGAATATAATAATTCCAGTTCTAAAGAAAGCAGGTGCTGACATTGTGAAAGTAAGTCACGGTTGCCAAATACTAAGACGAATCTTTTCCAGAAGAATTGAAAAACTGGTAGAAGCCGACCTTGAGGAAAATCAGTTTGGATTCAGGACAAAGGTAGGAACATGCAAGGGAAAACAGACTCTATGACGTATCTTAGAAGTAGGTTAAGGAAAGAAAAGCCTATCTTTATAGCGTTTGTAGACCTAGAGAAAGCTTTTGACAATGTTGAAAGGAACACTCCTTCAAATTGTACACGTAGATGGGGTAAAATACAGGGAGAGAAGGCCTATTTAGAATTTGTACAGAAAGCAGATGGCAGTTAGAGTCGAGGGGCGTCAAAGGGAAGCAGTGGAGGAGAAGTGAGTAAGTCAGGGTTGTAGCCTATACCCAGTCTTATCAATCTGTATAAAGAGCAAGCAGTAAAGGAAAGAAAAGAAAAATCTGGAGTAGGAATTAAAATACAGGGAGAAGGAATAAAAACTTTGAGGTATGCTGATGGCATTGTGATTCTGCCAGACAAAGCAAAGGACTTGGATTAGCAGTTTAATGGAATGGACAGTATTTTGAAAGGAGGATATAAGATGAACATCAACAAGAGCAAAACGAGGATAACGGGATGTAGTCGAATTAAATCAGGTGATACTGAGGGAATTAGATTCGAAAATGAGATACTTGAAGTGGTAACTGAGTTTTGCTATTTGGGAAGCAAAATAACCGATGCAGGTCGAAGTACGGAGGATACAAAATGTTCTGGTGTAAGCACAAGCGGCGGAACGAAGAATGCAAGAGAAGAGAAGGCGGTGGAACGAAGTCTGCCAATGGTGCACTGGTGAGGACCGCACCACGACAGGAGTGGTCTCTACAGGAGGAGAATATAGGCGCCGCTCCTGCCAGCCTCGGACGCTCAGTATCTGCTTAGTATTCGGACAGGCCCAGCAGTGAACGCTACGATAGCAGTTATTAGTGATGCTCAAACTGTGTGTCAAACTTGCATGAACCCTTTATACAGCAATGGACTGACTTATTTGCATGTCGTCCATCGCTTGCGACATCACTGTTACTTCAAAGTCGAGAGCTGTCAATCTGCTTTATTGAAATAAAACTACTAACGTTATTTGCTTGAATTTCTGTATAGCATTCCGAGAACGCGGCATCCCTTAGGCACCCTACACGCGACGAGTCGGTAGGATCCCACACAAAATGTAGACTAGCAATGCTAAGAATACCGATTCTGAAGAAGAGAAATTTGTTAACATCGAGTATAGATTCAGGTATCAGGGATTCTTTTATGAAAGTATACGTATAGAGTGTAACCATATATGGAAGTGAAACATGGATGATAAACAGTTTGGAGAAGAAGAGAACAGAAACTTTTGAAATGTGGTGCTAGAAATGTAAATGTGTGTGAAATCTTATGGGACTTAACTCCTAAGGTCGTCAGTCCCTAAGCTTACACAATACTTAACGTAAATTATCCAAAGGACAAACACACACACCCATGCCCGAGGGAGGACTCGTACCTGTGCCGGAACCAGCCGCACAGTCCATGACTGCAGCGTCATAGCCCGCTCGGCTAATCCCGCGCGGCAATGTGGTGCTAGAGAAGAATGCTGACGGTTTGATGGGTAAACCTTGTAATTAACGAGGGACTGAATAGAATTGGGGAAAAGAGAAATTGGTGGCACAATATGTCTAGAATAAGAGATCGGTTGGTAGAACACATTCTCAGGTATCAAGGGATCACCAATTTAGTGTTTGGGGGAAGTGTGGGGGAGGTACAATTTGTAGAGGGAGACCAAGAGATGAATACAGTAATCAGATTCAGGACTGAAGACCACAACAATAACACAACCAAGTGGGAACAATAGTAAAACCAGAAGTTCAGCAAATAATAAAACATGGAAGCTCAAATACTATGTAAATCCAGTATAAAGAATCAGATTTCAATTGTAAAATAATTAACCACTTGCTCCCAAAGTGTCGTTAATAGTGATGATAATGAGCTTTCACTCACACTGTAAATTTGATTACAAAATTTGAAATCTACTTCCGTTACGGAAGCTATTGCTGACAGCAATAAAAATTATGTGCACAAGTAAGACAAGGAAATCTCTCTTAAAGCAGTAAATACTAAAACATAGAACAAATATTAAATAACTCTAGCATTAATAATCTTGTTTCAGTTCCAAAATAGTTAACCCTGAGAGCTATAAAATGTTAAGCCCAATGTCGATAATACTAACACCAAAAACTCATTTGAGACTACAGTAATTAATGACAGAAAATTTTAGCCGCTCATGTTAACAGACAATTTAACATAACAAAATCAAAAATGTTGTTCAAATGTGTGTGAAATCTTATGGGACTTAACTGCTAAGGTTATCAGTCGCTAATCTTACACACTACTTAACCTAAATTATCCTAACGACAAACACACACACCCATGCCCGTGGGAGGACTCGAACCTCCGCCAGGACCACATATCAAAATCATACTTCCAAAAAACTGACACTTGCCAGCCAGCCAACTTTGAATTACGGCAATAAAATAACGAAGCGACTACCTACAAGGTGTTGCCAAACACTTTGACAGAATGACACCTTCAGTGCACCGGCAGTTGGAGAGGCCAGAAAAGTGCAAAGGTAGATCTACAAAACACTAAGGCTCTGCGTGAACGACCAGTGACAGCAAAGATAACATAACAAATTGAACAGACACAACCCATGTAAGAGCAGGTTATCACATGAGATGTTTCAACATACAGAGCGGCCATCAACAAGCCCCAGAGTGGATCTCACACATGCGTCAGTGGGCAAACGCAGCTACCGCGGCCATTATGGCGGACACGGAGAGCACGCGAGAAGTGGGGAGAGCTGCCACAACGCACAAGACTGGCAGGTCCTCGTGAACTGCAAACAGTGCAGTCCGTCTAAACTATACAACGGTCGCCAAGCATGATTAACTCATTCGGATGATATTAAATTAAATGACACTTGATTTGAAGATATTACGTAGTTCAAACTAATGTACGTGAGCTAGTTATTTACTCCTGTCAGCAGGCCTTTTAAAGGAACTTGTAACACTCCTGTCTGTCTGCTGCTGTACCATAACCTTAAAGCAGGTTGTGAAACAAAAACAATCTTATTAAAGCAATTGTGGTATAACGCAACAGAGCAGTGTTACCCTCTTAGAGGAATTTTGTTGTGTTGACCGTGTTGTAACTAACGGAGTTGGCTTATCGAAAGTGAAAGTCAGAATTACGGAAATATTTGAACAGTAACAAACAAAATTTTGCCTATCTGCACTGTTTAACGGGAAAAGAAAACGGTCGCCAGCCTAACTAGGCAAGAGAATGATTAACATTCTCGTTCAAGAAAATAGTCATTAGTACCTTTAATGGATAAACACAACCTATACTTTGTCACACGCGAGTGCAGTGAACTCTTGACACATACGTATGTTTTAAGATTGAAGCTAACAATTGGAGCAGCACAAACTATTTGCAAAATTATAACAGATACCGAAACTTTCAGGGCTTACACAAACTGGATGGTCTTTATAACGTTATTATTACTATTCACTGCAGAATCATTAATTGGATGTAGGTTAAGTCTCTTTCAGTTAAATACTTTACTATTTAAAATGAAAGTTAACTGGAATCCACTAACAGGTTGCTTCTCACTATCATTTCAATAAAGAAATTATGGTTGTCATAATTAATGGTCTTTCCGTTACTTGTTATCGAGCATTAACACAATAGACAAACTGTGGATCCTGGTATACTATTCATATGCACTTCTAATACACAAGAGAGACAAACACTTAACAAACATGAGTATATAACGTTTCATACTGCAGTTTTCCACTCTTACTACATTGAGAGACAAAATTAACATATATGTCAGATACTGACTCACCTTCTGTGATTTAAAACAGGCAGTAATGAGATCATTTACGAAGCAAAACTTTATAAGCCTCAGTCTTAAGAACTTTTAATTTGAAGTTGGTAACAATACATTAATAAGCAGTTTTACTAGGAAAATTATTTTCGGCAACCATCATTAACTGTAACTCACTCCCTTGCCACATTAACTTTTACTTTCATTTAACTATGTTCAAGAGGCATCAATTAACCAAACACTGGGCTTTAATCCAGAATGAGATTTTCACTCTGCAACGGAGTGTGCGCTGATATGAAACTTCCTGGCAGATGAAAACTGTGTGCCCGACCGAGACTCGAACTCGGGACCTTTGCCTTTCGCGGGCAAGTGCTCTACCAACTGAGCTACCGAAGCACGACTCACGTCCGGTACTCACAGCTTTACTTCTGCCAGTATCCATCTCCTACCTTCCAAACTTTACAGAAGCTCTTCTGCGAAACTTGCAGAACTAGCACTCCTGAAAGAAAGGATATTGCGGAGACATGGCTTAGCCACAGCCTGGGGGATGTTTCCAGAATGAGATTTTCACTCTGCAGCGGAGTGTGCGCTGATATGAAACTTCCTGGCAGATTAAAACTGCCTGGCAGATTAAAACAGTTTTTATCTGCTAGGAAGTTTCATATCAGCGCACACTCCGCTGCAGAGTGAAAATCTCATTCTGGAAACATCCCCCAGGCTGTGGCTAAGCCATGTCTCCGCAATATCCTTTCTTTCAGGAGTGCTAGTTCTGCAAGTTTCGCAGAAGAGCTTCTGTAAAGTTTGGAAGGTAGGAGATGGAACAGTTTTAATCTGCCAGGAAGTTTCATATCAGCGGACACTCCGCTGCAGAGTGAAAATCTCATTCTAGAAACATCCCCCAGGCAGTGGCTAAGCCATGTCTCCTCAATATCCTTTCTTTCAGGAGTGCTAGTTCTGCAAGTTTCGCCGAAGAGCTTCTGTAAAGTTTGGAAGGTAGGAGATGGATACTGGCAGAAGTAAAGCTGTGAGTACCGGACGGGAGTCGTGCTTCGGTAGCTCAGTTGGTAGAGCACTTGCCCGCGAAAGGCAAAGGTCCCGAGTTCGAGTCTCGGTCGGGCACACAGTTTTAATCTGCCAGGAAGTTTCACTGGGCTTTAATGTTCTTTCAGTAAGCATACTGGGAAATTACTTTAGTTCAAACGGAGAGGAACCTGAGAGGTGTTATGATAAGGAGAAAAATCAAGGTAGGTACATAAATTCAGTTATAAATTACCTTATATTTGAGCACACTAACACATCCATTTAGCTGATCCGTCACTGTACATTACTATAGTGCTCCATTACAGTGATTGCGCAATATGGTGGCGATTGCATGTTGGTAGTTGAAATTGCAGGTAGAATTGCTCGACTCTGCCATTTCTTGGTGGCGATGACACATACAAATTCCAGAATAGTTCCAGCTATTTATTCATCCATCTGAGGCATTGGATAGTAGCAGAAAAAGCCTCTCTCGGGACCAGCACAATATGCAACATTTACATGGCAGTGCACAGTTTGGTAGTTCGTCGCCGACTCGTAGCTCGTCCCCGATTGGTACCTCGTCCCCGACTGACTCTTGTTCCACCTTTTCTACATGGGCCAACCACAATTTGCGCACGCTACACAGTTTCGTTCCCGAGGGGAACCACTATTCCTTTTACATACAAACTAACTAAGAACCCTAAGTGAGGATAAGCACTTTACATAACAGCAAACAAATACAATAAATAAAACAGAACATTTGCACATAGTGACATTTCTACCAAAAATTATTCACACAAAATTACAATTATATACAGTAAGTTTTGTTCCCTCCAAGTGGGACAAAGAATTTAAATGACAGATACACTACATTGCACAGAATCATATCATGACATCGAAGTTCTTACAGTGAAAGGAGTATACAATTTTATGTTATCGATTCAAACAAACACATTTACAGAAGCTCAATGATGTAACATTAAATAAAACACAAGCAAACTAAATCAGTACAGCATTAGAGCTATGGTGTTACAAACTCAGTGACATTTAAACTCCGCTCTTTGACCACCACGTAATCGTAACTTCAGTGTAGGCTACGTACAGGGCACCATCAGGAAAACGTGTAATAAATTTTGACTCAGCAGGAACGGCCAACAAGGCACCCAAATATTCATACTAACGGCCCACAATTGCATTGCCGGAACAGACACCGTCTCGTTTTCGTGACCGACACCGATAGCAGCGGGCTACGCGGCCAGTAAGCAACACTCTGAATACGACATCGGATGATTGAGGATACTAACGTTTATAGTGATCTGCAGCTCCGTTTTTACAATAGAGCGTCTATTTAGTGCAGTGGTTTCGGGGACCATTAGTCCCTGAGAGAAATCGCATATTTGCTAGTACCAAATTTTAGAATGATACAAAATTTTCTTTGAACAGTTTTATTTTTAAAACGATAAAAAACAAACAATATTTAGATTTTGTAGGTGTTCCATTGAACCACAAAGTACTGAGTCAATGAGATAACTGCTAGAACATTTTGAATAAAATGTTGGAGCAGCTGCCAGAGTGTCACGATTGCTGCCTAGAGTCCTTCTCAGAGAAGAAAGCTAACTACTCGCATTGATGGTAGTTACTTGTTACAAGACATGGTTTCTCTGCACCAGTCCTCCCCCTAGCAGCACATGGATTCACCCACATACTGCACCCCCATCCCAAATCAGCTATACATAGTTTGTAAATCACTTCATTGATGGACTCTTTACTTCGGAAATGAAAGCGGTTAGCAGAATTCAAGCTGACAGTGTTTAGTAATAATAATAGTGATAATAACAGTAGAGTGTAGGGCTTACAGCAATATAATGGTCATATCCGTAATTATTGTTGCGTTTTCAATTAGTTCCTTCATTTGTTGCCAAATGAATCATGAAACCTTTTATAGGTTATTTGCGAAATTACCTATAACTTGGAGGTTTTTCATGCGATATTTAAGCATATTTTATGTGTATATATCAATTTTACTCTCATAGATGAATGCTATAAGACACAAAGTATATGCGTAGTAGATGGACTAGCTGAGGACAATGACATTGATAAATTCCTTTCAGAAGGTGTAGCCTTCACCATATTGAGCCAAGGGCCAATGACAGTACGTGAAAAACTATGTAATTAGTATTACAATCTTTATATATACATATATATACATATATATATGGAAGAGCAGGGTCTGTGTATTCTAACATTTTAGCTCCTGTGGCGAGATGTGCCACCTGCGAGTTTTGCGTGTTGCCTCTTAGGCCGAAGTACTTCAAAAGAGTCTTTTAAAGCAGTGCAAATCACAAGAGATCGTCTGAGAATTTCTATAAAAGTTCACAGGTAGTTCTAAAAGCGGAAGGGTACAACTGAACACGGCTATGTTTCTGTGAACGGTATGGGAAGCGAACTGCATTTACACGCGCAGACATCATGCCGCCAATAGCAAGGTGGTGGCCAGGACACTGGCTACTTTTAGTTTGTTGACAGAAAACACAACAAGTACTGGGGAAGAAAATTCTGCAAGCTTTCGCTACATGCAGCAACAAAGACGGAGTTTTCAGTTGTCACAGTGGCAATCCTGTAATTTTCCTCTTCTCTTGCGGTATTTTGGAGAAGTATGTTAGACCAGGTGGTCAGCAGTGCATTTTGGGGCGAGCACACATTAGCGGCGGTTCGTGTCTCGTTTGAAAGCCTCTCTGCTTCTCACTGCTGTACCGTCACGCTCCTTTCACTGTTTCTGAGTGAGACTCGCGTTTGCATCGTCTGTGAACTGCGTAGCTGACACTTTGCGAGTCTTTTTCGTGACTTCGTGACTGATTATTATCGTTAGTTCTTTCTCATACTGGGATCAAAACTCGAAGCCATCCAGTATATATCGCTTTTGGGAGTTAAGCAGCCTTTGGAAGGTGATTTGCATGTTATTACGCTGGTGATTCAGAAAAATCTTACCCTTCTACGAATATTGCTGTTTGCAACGGCCTTGCCGCAGTGAATACACCGGTTCCCGTGAGATCACCGAAGTTAAGAGATGTCGGGTGTGCCGGCACTTGGATTTGAGACCACCCAGGCAGCCATGTGCTGTTGCCATTTTTCGGGGTGCAGTCAGCCTCGTAATGCCAATTGAGGAGCTACTCGACCGAATAGTAGCGGCTCAGGTCAAAGAAAACTATCATAACGACCGGGAGAGCGGTGTGCTGACCACACGACCCCCCCCCCCCCCCCCATCCTCATCATTAACTGAGGATGACATGGCGGTCGGATGGTCCAGATGGGCTACTTGTGGCCTGAAGACGGAGTGCATATTGCGGTTTAAATTTTTTGATGAAAGTAATTGTAAATCAATCCAGCTTCAAATTGAAAAAAAATTGATTGAAGGAAAATAAGTTATCTTTGAAATGACTTTTCCTCAGTCTACTTTTTATGAAGCGACCCTTTTAATGAAAAATTTCGTCAGAGGACTCTAGCTCACTGAACTGCAGTCTCAATATGAGACTGTTTCCGATATAGTGGAGGTGCCATTACACCTTCGTTTCTTTTAATTTGGAAAGTTAGCTGGATACTTGCTAATTATATGAACTGAATTAAATTTTATTTTGGGAATAACGAAACTTCAACTTCATTGGCATTTAGCAGCATTAATAATTATCAATTTAACATTTTTATTATTGTGTTGAAGTCTGCCTGAGCTCAGTATCTCTTGTTTGGTCGTTTGCATGTTGAGTTCACGTGCGTGGCAGGCAGCTTGCAAAACGAAACCACTGCAGAAACTCAGTCGACTCGCACACAACACAACAGGTACGGCAAAGAGTCATAAACAATTCAGTAGTAATAACAGAAATAATATTTTAAAAATAATTGAAATTCGTGACCAGCACAATCGAACACTTTTTGTTTTCATTCCTCAGAGAATTTCGTTTTGTCTCTCAGCGGTAATTACCCCCAGGTTGGGAAAGTTAACTACCATAAACATCGACAGTGACTACAAAATCACTCCACATTTGTCATTCTTTGGCTTCCTAAGGACCCTGGAAGGTAGGAAAGGGTACATCATCACAGAACTGTTTATTTACGATTCTGTTGTACCGTACAGACATTTACCGAATAATGCTTTCCTTTAATAACAAAAAAAATTGTTAGCATATACCTGAAGATCTGACCCTTAGCATAAAGACATTGTATGTCTATCATAAAAAGTCGAATTTTGTCCGCTACACTTCAAGGCCAAATCACTGAATTTGGAACATGATTTCACCTTCATTACTTAATGTACGAAATACGCCACCACAGCTGTAGCTTGAGATAAAACGCCACAGACGTGATAATAAATCATCAAAAACAATAGAACTGTTTCCCGATACAGAAGGAACGAGTTCTACACATGTGGCTAAATTTTAACCACAAACGGCAAGGAACATAAACACGTTCGTTTTTGTAGCAAAAGTAACAAGATTTACAAAATAGCTCGTGCTTTAGAGAGACGAGTGAAGTTTAAGAATAGGTGAGTCGTTTGACTCCATAAAATTACTTAAGTGTGGAGGGAAGTATTTATGATAATAACAACAGGCAACATCAGAAATGTGGGCTTCACATGATCGAAATACACGTTTATATTCCCTTGCTTTTAGCGGAGGAAGCTGCAAATATGTACGTTGTTGAAAGTATATCTTCACGAATAAGTTGGAGCTTATGTTATTGGGTAAAATGGCTTTGAGCACCATGGCACTTAACATCAGGCCTCTAGAACTTAGAACTACTTAAACCTGACTAACCTAAGGACATCACACACCTCCATTCCCGAGGCAGGATTCGAACCTGCGAGCGTAGCGGTCGCGCGGTTCCAGAATGAAGCGCCTAGAACCGCTCTGCCACACCAACAGGCTTATGTAATTGAATTAACGTAATTCGGCTGGTTTCACATGAGTTTCACGATAATTCATGTCTGTAGGTAATTTACTAGCGCGAGGAACGCACAATTATAGCAACCGTTTCGTTGATAGAGTAGAAAATAATCAAAAACCAGCATTATCCTCAAGACGCACCTGACTGTCTGCTTTCTTACCGCTTGGAGCGCTAGTGTCCCTGCAGCCATCAAATGTTAACAACTTTCACACCAGAGTGTCTCCTGGCTGTATTTAACAGACTGTGACATGTATAAAGACGTAGAGGAATTATGGGCAGAGCTTAAACTGATTGTAAATCACGCCACGGTAAGAACCTACCGAGTGGATTAATGGCAGAGGAAACGTGGCACGGTTTAATTCTAAAATTTTTCATAAAACAGAGGCTGTTGCACTATCACTTCAAAACAGAACGCGCAAATGAGGACAGATAGTAAAATCGTGCCTCTGAAAGAAGACCGATGTGCGAAACATACAACTACCACCGTCACCAAGCGAAACATCTTCCTGAGAACCCGAGAAAATTCTAGTCCCACGTAAAATCTCTCGACGGTTCTAAGACATCCGCCCACTCACTTTGTGACTAGTCTAGTGTGGAAACGTTGCCACGTAAGTCAACGTAAGGAAAGCCGAAGCTTTAAACCAAGCTTTTAAGAAATCATTCACCCACGAGGATCGTACAAATATATCGTCGCCTGAACGTCGCAGAAGTTCCCGTATGGAGGTCCGAGTAATAGGCTTCACTGATATACAGAAGGAACTGAAAGGGTTGAAAACAAAGAAGTCACAAGGTCTGAAAGGATTCCCAGTTCGATTTTACAGAGAGTTCCTACGGCATTTGCCCCTTACTTAACATACATTTATCTCGAATTTCTCACCCAGCGCAAAGTCCCAAGCGACTGGAAACAAACGGAGGTGACTTCTTTATATAAGAAGAGTGAAATGACCCATTAAGTTACAAATCAATATCCACAAAATCGGTTTGCTACAGGATTCGTGAACGTATTCTTAGTCGAATATAATAAAATTACTTGAAACGGGGCCTCTTCTGTTTATAAATGTGCTCGAATTTATAAACCATCGCAAGTGCCCTTTTCTCACGTGATGTACTGCAAACCATGGACGAGGGGTGACACACAGATTCCATATTGGTAGATTTCCGGAAACAAATTGACACCGTGTCCCACTGCGAACTGTTAAAGAAGGTTCGAAGATACAGAGAATGCGAGAAAGGTTCGAAGGCTTCTTAAATAACAGAACTCAGTGTGTTGTCCTCGACGGCGAATACTCATCACAGACAAGGGCACCGTTAAGAGTGCTCGAAGGAAGCGTCCAGGACCTCTGTTGTTATCAATATACATAAATGATTTGGCGGACAACGTGGGCAGCAATCTCAGGTTGTTTGGTGATGATGCAGTGGTACACCGTAAGCTGTCGTCGTTTAGTGACTGCATGAAGGTACAAGACGACTTAGAAAAAATTTCCAGTTGGTGCCACGAATGGCAGCTTGCTCTAAATATAGAAAAATGTACAGAAATCCAGATGACTAAGAAAACAATCCCGTAATGTTCAAATTCAGTATTATCAGTGTACTGCCTGACATAGTCGCGTCGATTAAATACCTGGAAGTAAAATAGGAAACCTGAAATGGAACGAGAACGGTAGGACAATGGCAGGGAAAGCTAACGATCGAAATACGTTTGGTGGGAGGATTTTAGGAGAGAGTGGTTCATTTGTAAAGGGGACACAGGCATATGAGAGAGTGCCTTTTATCCATCGCACTATTTGCGAGTTAAATGGGAAACGAAATGGCAAGTAGAGGTGTACAAGATACCCTCCGCCACTCACGATATCGCTACTTGTAAAGCATTTACTGCATGTAGATGTTCGTAGTAGGCCTAACAGAGACCCAGGGCTGTACGTGGAAACAGTACGGTGCAATTAGAGTCAAAGTTCAACATCCAAGGTAAAAGTCTACCTCCAGCTTCAAATTGTTCCAGTGAGTCCACATATTGTTTGGAAAATAGTTACACCATTTTAAGCGTCAGGTTTGGTGGGAGGATTGTAGAAGTTCGTAAAGAAGTGGCATATACAAAAATAATCTACATCAAAATGCAAACAAAAATGGTCCCATGCATAATCTTGCTACATTTTCAGAGTTAAGTAGAAATTTTTGCGTATTTTTTAGATTTTGTGGAATAAATATGTCATTATCACTAAGGAAACTAATTTTTTATACAGGATAGTGTTTTACCAAACCTAATTGCGATTTTAGTGGCCGGTGGTATGTTAGTGATAAGCCCTTGAAGGAACGACAACCTCACCACCTCCTCAAGGGGCGCTACTTTTTAAGGGAAAAGAGGCTCCCACAGGCCTAGGCCATATAAACCTGTGGTACGGAGAAACCCACTCTGAAATTTCTCTGGACAATGCCGTATCAACAACGAATATCTTTCCAAAATAAATGAATTTAAATTATAAAAATAGCATCTTTATAATAATTATGATGTATAATTATATCATTTTTAATCATAATATCCCTAAGACTGCAGATTTTGGAGACTTTTCCTTAGTTGTCTGTGTATTGCAACCACATTTTATTACAATTTTTGCAGTGCATAAACTGAGTTCAGTAGTAAAATTTAACAAAAATGGAATCCTAAATGCGACTTTATATTACTGTAATGTATTCATCAGTGTTCAGTCCTCTTCCAACAGAGCTCCCTCCACGTCTAAATCTTCGTGAATGATGTTCGTGTCCCTGTTATCACACCCTCGGCCTGAGGAATTACTACATATGCTCGAGCAGTTGAGGCTGCTATTCTTTCACTCGCAGTTACTGACGCGTTCGTCTTGCAAGCGCACACTACGAGTAAAAGTAATTCCCAGGGAGCTGCCGGACGTACTGTTAAAATTGGTCTCAGGTGTTCGCCAGTCTTCTTAAGCCAGTCTTCTTCACATTCAGCCACTGCGGCACCTGGTGGTAGCTTCTAAACGAATGCTGCCAGTAAGCTGCTGAGAGGGGTGGGGGGAATGTATCCAACTTGAACAATGAATGTAAAGACTGCTTTGCAACACCCTGCAAGTAACACAGGAGCGAAAACAATCTTCAGTGTTCTTGGCTCCGAACATCGCAAGAAGGGAATCCTTTTCAGCGTCAGTCACTGCACTGGGGTACCCTTCTTGTAGATAGTTGATAAAGTGTCATACCCTGTGAATGCGTATACTGCTAAGAGTACACCGTTCATATCCCCAATGCCTCGGTGAATGTCAGAAATAGTCTACACTTTTTCGTGCTGATTGTCTTTCTTTGGGACCACCATTTTCATTTTGTTCTGTGATGGTGTGCGTACAGTCAACAAGTCTGTGTCATCATCAATTACACAAGCTTCAACTCCTTTCATAGCTTCATCAATCGCTTTAAAACTATTAATAAGTCATCATCATCCGATGGTTGATGAACTGTGAACCATCTCTTTTCAAGTGCACTAAAAGGAGAGAAATAAGTTTATAAATTCACTTTGGTTGACATTTCGATGGATTGGGTCTTCTACTTTCACATCAATCTTAGTGGTTGAATATGATCGGCCTTATGTGTTCATCATATTTTGTGTTTTCTTGCTTGTATCCATAAAATAAAAGAATTGTTGGCCCATAATGAGTAACTATGTAATTTGCGTGCTGCTTGCAAACCAGTCTGTAAGTAGTTGGGTGTCACCAGACATTACAATGAAGGAAGTGACCTCCATCAATGATGTAGGACACTTACTCTGAATGTGGTGCGATTGAAGATTCATTTGAATCTGGAACCAAGCCAGTAACCATTGAAGATTTTCTTCCCTTCCTCACTAAGCCAGATTCGTCGAAAAAGGATGGAGGATAAGCACATAATTGAAACAGAAATATTTCTTCAAGTTTCACATGACTCCTTACTGTGCAGATCATCCGAAGTAAGAGATATTGGGGTTCACACATACAGTGTTGTTGTTAATAGTCAAAGACTTGGTGATACAGGCTAGAAACTTAACAGCTAAATTTCTTTTCAACTGTATCTTATTGAATGTTTGTTCTCAACCCGTTTCAAGGCCTGTGTTCTAGCTTCAAACGCTTTATCACAGTTTACGTTTCCACCTGCTTCAACCCCTGCTGAGTTCGGGTGGTGTAGAAAACAGATTGTGTTCCTCGAAGCAAGAAATAAAAGCTTGCAAGTCCTTGCAGCTTCTTTTCTGCCTTGACTCTCGTATCTCCACGTGCCACTCTGAAGAGACACTGCATATTCTTACATTGTTCAGACACCTGAGAATAAACTGGTATGGAGTTGATCGAAGTTGCAACAGTTGCCGCTGTTACTCCTCTGCCTCTAGTCAATCCACAGACGCTACTCAAGGATGTCATCGAAACCTGTTAAAAAGTAATGTCACCCCAGACTCCAGACCAAAGCTTTTCAGAACGTCGGATGGTGAAGTAACCACAATTAACGAACAAATCGTTTTCTGGGCTCACTGAGTTGAGAAGTTCCAGCGAATCTTGTAGGTAAACATGTGCAGATTTAGCGTAGTTGAAGTGACCAGACACATGGGAAATGGGGAGCATTTGATATGCACAGTGAATGTGAAGGAGAAAGTCCCCACTCCTCTCAGCTCTAATAAACGTTCGAACAAGTTCAACCATTTCTGTCAAGTGAATCCACAGTCTTTGTGTTCGCTCTGATTCTTCTGAACGTTGAAGTCGGTTTTTCAAAATTTCTACAAAACTGTTCACTGCAGCTGCGTTCGTAAATTTTTCAGAAGATGTATTACTATGCTTGAAAGTTGAGTAGCTAATTTTTAACCACACGAATGAGAGCTTCAGTAGTTTTCAAAAATGTAGCAATTAGTGCCTCTTCGACTAGGAAGGGAGCACAAATAACCTTCGTGTAAGCTTTCACGTTCATCATTTGTTGAACACTATTTTTGGCATAGACATGACTGTACAACTTCTCCAAATCATTTCCTGCCATTATGAGTCCAATTGCTGACAGATCGGACATTAATAAGTGAGAACCACCTAGTCGAATGAAAAGTGACTTCAAAAGGCTGTCATCATGTGCCGTTCCTGCTATTTCACGAGCCTAACGTACAAAGGATGATCAAAAGTCAACATTGTTATTCTTTCTCCATTGCTGGTCACTTTTGTTATAGCTTGAAGAAGAGCCGTGTAAATGGTTGACGGATGTGAAGGAGCCAAGTTGATGAATGGAATCGGGACTACAGCGGAAGTTTGGAACTCTCTCGTCGCATACAGAATTTCCATGCAGCCACTACAATCAGGTTTACATTCTTCTGGGCCTTTCAACCAAAACAAATTAAGTGTTCTGCCATGTTCATATGACAGCCATTTTATTATCAGGCAAGCCATTTTTGTAGCAATTATTTTACAGTCGCCAAATGTACTTGGGGCTCTGTAAGTTTGCAAATGAAACAGGCCTCGTTATTAAACAGTATGAGCAGTAACATAGTTTCGAGTTACGATGTCCTCTACCTGAACAGCTGTTTTAGGTGTTATGCAAGCAGTTCTACCCACGCCATGAAATGTGTCATGGCCACCCACAGTGTGGATAATGTAGTCTCCATTATCGAAAACATACTGCACGCATCCATTCTCAATGTTTATATGTTGGTTTATGACAGTAACTGTACCTAATTATCTGATTTCATAGCGGACATGAACATAAATATTGCTTATCGATAATGCAGTGTCTGAAAATGCTTTTATTTCACAAAAGCCAGTGCTTATTGCTCAGTTTTTAGATGCTTTTGTTTCATCTCTTATTCTAACGACACAAACAATGAACTACTAAAATTAGTTTGTTATTGATTATATGTGACAGAATGACTTCAGTGGAAATTTTATTCTTAGCTTGGGGTATCAAAATACACGAAATTGCTTTCCTTCGAAGGTGTAGGAAGACCGGTTCCATAATTACAGAACTGAAACCAAAATTTAAATTTCCTGCCTCCGGTATGAATTTTTTTTTTCCAAGCATGTTTTCGGCATTCGCATATCTGATTTCCCCACACATTTTCAATCAGAATTAGAATGGATGGTAGTAGCTACAAATTTATAAATATATTTGAAATATTCATTGTATTTCACTATAATAGTTTCGTAGAAAGGAAATACTTAGTATGTACTACACGACAGTTCCCATTAGCCAGAGTACTGCATTTCTCTTCATTCTCTGGTAAGAAATGTCGTTAGGATAAAGTAAAAATTCAGTGGGAGTAGCAAGTGGCGGAGGAGACCGTTGAAGAGCTGACGGCAGCGGCTTATATAGTGGAAGGTGGCGATTGGAAGACGCCGGTGAGAGCAGCTCCCGGCAGACTCGCGACGTGGTCTACAGCGTCGCAGACTAGCGGTACGTGCTCAAATGCAACGCCCCAGTAGACTGGAGTTCGCTAACAGTACACACGCTGTTTGACCCCTTGTGCGATCCTCTTCGCGAGACGCTACAGAGCCGCGCCACAAAGAGAACTTCACTCACACGATTCAGATTATAGGCTTTATAGTCTTTGCAGATGGCAAATTGCGTACCTTCTTTTCATTGTTTTAAGGGAAACTAATGGAGACTTTGGACTGGGAATTTAAGATTCTCCTTTTAAAGCACTAAATGTTCTTGTGACTGTATCGAAATCTGATGAAACTACCGTCCGACCAGACAGAGGTTTCTTCCGCAGAATGGGAAAATATTGTATTAGAGTTAGATTCCTGGGGTGATAAGAAAGGAAGAACAATTTTGAGTTCTGCGCGTAATCATATGGAATTTGTTCATGTGGAGATCCCAGTACCTTGATGCGTCGGGTAAAGCTGTTGGCCTTAGATGGCTTTCGAAGTTTGAACAACTTTGTGAGATCATTTTCATAATGTATCTAATGCTGCTGAATGACTATGATGTACATCTCCACTTGAGAAGCAATATTATCAAGCTCAATCACTACCACATAATCAGTTTCATTCACCAAGGATCGCCAGTGTGGTACACATCATTATACCCTCAAGATCGACTTCCACAATTTGACACTCCTGCTTAATTATGTATAATATTCGTTGCTTGTTGAGTGTATCAGGTGAAGAAATTTCATTCATTTTACGTTTCAGGCGTAACGATACGTTATGTTCTATACATTTCTTTGCAGATTGTCATTATTGTAATGGTTTTTTAACATAACATTTTATTTTCAAGTAACAAAATAAATGTTTGTGAAATAGTCGCCTGAAAACAAAGAAATAACTGAACTTAAAATATAAAATTAGATTTTAAACATAAAACATAGCTAATAAAAAGAAATAAACAGAATGGTGATGGACGTTTTGATTTTTCAAGTAGGTGTCTTGAAAATATTTCGACAGTGCATTATTTACAACTTATTTTCAAAAATGGAATTTCAGGGACGACCTTCGTTACATGTGAATGCATGTGGTGTGAGAGCTTCTGTACTTTATGTTGTAACGAAAGCCTTCATTTTGCAGTATTAACAAGGTATTGCTGTGGTAAGGTAATTCACAAAACTTCAAATTATAACAAAATTGATTATACTGGCTTGAAGAATATAAGAACACATTCCTTTTATGTTTTGTGGACTTGAAGATATTCCCTCTGATAGTAAAATGACTCTGTACCTTTTGTGTTTGTTTATACACCTTAAAAGTGAAAATGGCCCAAAACGAGACAATAACTGTACCATTATTTGCCTTCTTGCACTCTATTTATCCACCCAGTTTCATCAAAAATCTTACAATGTTCCCGTGTGAGTATTTGTGCTGCTGAAGAGAGTAAACAATGTTGTTACTATGTTAAATCTCGTCTGACATCAAAGTCATTCTAAAAGTACAGAAAACCCTCTCAGACCAATGAATTTCCACAAACTTCTCAAGTATCACAACACTGTTTTCACATTTAACACATCTGGGAAACACATTCTAGCTATGCAAAAATTACAGTTTTTATGTTGAGTATAATAATGCTTGAGTCAAATATTACTCTGTTATTTACCACACATATTCATCATACTGTTACCTAAAAATGACAGTGAACTCTAGAGTATACTCTTTTCATGCCTTATCACAAGTGCTATAAGAAAAATAGCATAGTGAACCTTATAAATTAGGTGTAAAAGGCGTAAACTATTATTCACGATACAGTTGTAGGCATGCAGTGAAACAAATTAGGCATTCTCGGCGTACACTTGGTGTAACAGACTATTTTTCAGCACCATTTTAGGAGAGGCGAAGATAACGTGTTTTAGGAAACACAAATCGATGTCAGTTATTGCACATGACTGGATATAGTCGGGGCTAGTTATGAAACAAACTTTTGAAATCGGAATTATGACTCAATAAAAAGTTTGTAAGAGGGACTAAGGCTCTCCAGATGTGGAAGTATTTAATTTTAATCCAGTGTTCTTTCAAAGTGTACGAAGTCACTTTAGTCAGCTGTAGTGCCAGCAGTCTTAGTGTCGTCGTATGTGCCGTCTGCTCTACATCTGCTGTGCAGCAAGCTACGTAAATTTAAGTATTAACTGTGTTTTTCTTTCGTGTCACTTCTTTTTCCGTGTATTTCTGCTTTTAGGAAGCTTTAATATTCGAGTTCTAGTAATAGTGTTCCATAGATCCACAGACATTTAGTGCGTATTTTCATTGTTTCCAACAAGAAGTGTCTAGTAATCAGAGTTTAGTCAGCTATCAGCCGCCTTTAGTGAATTAGCAGTCTAGTTAAAAGTTGATTAACTCTCTACAGTAAATTGTTGATTTCTTCAGATGGATAGGATGTGTGACTGCTGTGTACGGACGCAGGAGGAGCTGGCCACTGTTCGCGAACAGCTAAACGTGCTGATGGCCACGGTCAGCCGTCTTCAGGCTGCTGCCTCGGAGTGTAGCGGCAGTGGGAAGACTGGTGCGTTGCATGGTACACCCCAGGTGTTACATGGTCCACCCACGGTCCCTGCTGTCGAGACATCTTCGCGGGTACAGGGCGCGGTTGCTCATGTCGGCACCAATGACTCCTGCCGTCTGGGTTCAGAGATTATCCTCAATTCATACAGACGGTTGGCGGATTTGGTGAAGCCTCGCTCGCGGGGTGGAATCTAAGCTAACAATTTGTAGTGTCGTACCCAGAACCGATCGAGGTCCTCTGGTTTGGAGCCGAGTGGAAGGCGTAAACTAGTGGCTCAGACAATTCTGCGGAGATCTGGGGTGCAAATTTCTCGACCTCCGCTATCGGGTGGAGAAATGTAGGGTCCCCCTGAATAGGTCAGGCGTGCACTACACGCAGAAAGCGGCTACAAGGGTAGCGGAGTACTTGTGGAGTGCAAGTTAGAGAATTCCCTCCCTAGGCCCGACAAGATGACTCCTGAGACGCGGCAAGGCAGGAGTAGGCAAAATGCAACAGGGAATAACAATATTAATGTGCTAATAGTAAACTGCAGGAGCGTCTATAGAAAGGTCCCAAAACTGTTCTCATTAATAAACGGTCACAATGCCCACATAGTACTAGAGACGGAAAGTTGGCTGAAACGAGATGTAAACAGTAATGAAATTCTAAACTCAAATTGGAATGTATACCGCAGAGACAGGCTGGACAGTGAAGGGGAGGCGTGTTTATAGCGATAAAAAGTGCAATAGTATCGAAGGAAATTGACGGAGATCCGAAATGTGAAATAATTTGGATGAAGGTCACGGTTAAAGCAGGCTCAATCATGGTAACTGGATGTGTCTACAGGCCACCTGGCTCAGCAGCTGTTGTGGCAGAGCACCAGAAGGAAAATTTGGAAAATATTTCGAGTAGATTTCCCGACCGTGGTTTTGTTCTGGGTGGAGATTTTAATTTGCCGGATATAGACTGGGAGACTGAAACGTTCTTAACGGGTGGCAGGGAAAAAGAATAAAGTGGAATTTTTTCAAGTGCTTTATCTGAAAACTACCTTGAGCAGTTAAATAGAGAACCGACTCGTGGCGATAACATATTAGACCTTCTGGTGACAAACAGACCCGAACTATTTGAAACAGTTAACGCAGAACAGGGAATCAGCGATCATAAAGCGGTTACTGCATCGATGATGTCAGCCATAAATAGAAATATTTAAAAAAAGGTAGCAAAAGTGACAAAAAGCAGATTTCAAAGTACTTGACAACTCAACAGAAAAGTTTTATCTGAAGTACAGATACTGTTGAGAATCAGTTCAAAACCATTGTACAATATGTATTAGAGGAGTATGTGCCAAGGAAGATCGTAAGAGATGGAAAAGAGCCAGCGTGGTACAACAACAGAGTTAGAAAAGGGCTATGTAAGCAATGGGAACTTCACAGACAACATAAACATAGCCCAAGCCAAGCAGACAAACAAAACTTACACGTAGCGAAATGTAGTGTGAGGAGGGCTATGCGAGAGGAGTTCAATGCATTCGAAAGTAAAGTTCTATGTACTGACTTGGCGGAAAATCCTAAGAAATTCTGGTCTAAACGATGACTAACTGAAAACCTCCGCTGCCTACAGCTTTTGTTGATATACCTCGATGTACTCCGACCAGGACTCGAACACGGAATTTCCTGCTCAAATGGCAGTCGCTCTATCCATCTGAGGCACTGAGGACACAGATGAAGAGCGCGACTGTAGGGACTTATCCCTTGCACATAAGTATGTGTCCCTGTCGGGGCACACATTTTCAGCTGTCCACATCGAGGTATATCAACAACACCTGTCGGCAGCTGTGGTTTTCAGTTAGTCATAATTTATTCCAGGAAAAAGCTGCACGGTCATCAAAAGTAACTGTTCTTTCGAGAACAAGACACTGTCTTCGTATAAATTCTGGTCTCATGCCAAGCGGTAGGTGGATCAAAACAAAATGTCCAGACACTCCGTGACCAAAATGGTACTGAAACAGAGGATGACAGACTAAAGGCCGAAATACTAAATGTCTTTTTGCAAAGCTGTTTCACAGAGGAAGACTTTACCGTAGTTCCTTTTCTAGATTGTCGTACAGATCACAAAATGGTACATATCGAAATAGATTACAGAGGGATAGAAAAACAATTAAAATCTCTCAAAACAGGAAAGGCCGCTGGACCTGATGGGATACCAGTTCGATTTTACACAGAGTACGCGAAGGAACGTGCGCCCCTTCTTGCAGCGGTGTACCGTAGGTCTCTAGAAGAGCGTAGAATTCCAAAGGATTGAAAAAGGGCACAGGTCATCCCCGTTTTCAAGGAGGGACGTCCAACAGATGTGCAGAACTATAGACCTATATCTCTAACTTCGATCAGTTGTAGAATTTTGGAACACGTCTTATGTTCGAGTATAATGACTTTTCTGGAGACTAGAAATCTACTCTGTAGGAATCAGCAGGGGTTCCGAAAAAGACGATCGTGTGAAACCCAGCTCGTGCTATTCGTCCACGAGACTCAGAGGGCCATAGACACGGGTCCCCAGGTAGATGCCGTGTTTCTTGACTTCCACAAGGCGTTTGATACAGTCCCCCACAGTCGTCTAATGAACAAAGTAAGAGCATATGGACTATCAGGCCAATTGTGTGATTGGATTGAAGAGTTCCTAGATAACAGAACTCAGCATGTCATTCTCAATGGAGGGTAGTCTTCCGACGTAAGAGTGATTTCAGGTGTGCCGCAGGGGAGTATCGTGTAACCATTGCTATTTACAATTTAAATAAATGACCTTGAGGATAACATCGGAAGTTCAGTGAGGCTTTTTGCAGATGATGCTGTAGTACATCGAGGGGTTGTAACAATGGAAAACTGTACTGAAATGCAGGAGGATCTGCAACGAATTTACGCATGGTGCAGGGAATGGCAATAGAATCTCAATGTAGACAAATGTGGGGTGCTGCGAATACACAGAAAGAAATATCCTTTATCATTTAGCTACAATATTGCAGGTCAACAACTGGAAGCAGTTAATTCGATAAATCTTCTGGGAGTAGGCATTAGGAGTGATTTAAAATGGAATAACCACATAAAATTAATCGTCGGTAAAGCAGATGCCAGACTGAGATTCATTGGAAGAATCCTAAGGAAATGCTGTCCGGAAACAAAGGAAGTAGGTTACAGTACACCTGTTTGCCCACTGTTTTTATACTTCTCATCGATGTGGGATCCGTATTAGATAGGGTTGATAGAAGAGATTGAGAAGAGCCAACAGAGAGCAGTGCGCTTCGTTTCAGGATCATTTAGAAATCGCGAAAGCGTTACGGAGATGATAGATAAACTCCAGTGGAAGACTTTGCGAGAGAGGGACGCCCAGTTGCTCGGTAGGAGCTTTTGTTGAAGTTTCGAGAACGTACCTTCACCGAGGAGTCAAGCAATATATTGCTCTCTCCTACGTATATCTCGCGAAGAGACCATGAGGATAAAATCAAAGAGATTAGAGCCCACACAGAGACATACCGACAATCTTTCTTTCCACGAACAATACGAGACTGGAATAGAGGGGAGAACCGATAGAGATACTCAAGGTACCATTCGCTACACACCGTCAGGTGGCTTGCGTGGTATGGATGTAGATGTAATTGTAGAAATCTTCCATATTTTGAGAAATAATGCAATTCCATCTTGAGCTAATTGTCATGGTCTTCTGGAGCTATACTTTTACGATGAACAGCTTCTCTCTCTCTCTCTCTCTCTCTCTCTGTGTGTGTGTGTGTGTGTGTGTGTGTGTGTGTGTGTGTGTGTGTGCGTGCTTTACTTCTCGATAAACTATAAAAAATTTTATACATGATTTTGGTTCTGAAATATCAAAACTGTGATATTCTTTGTCATGTTATATCTCTGTCACCCACCTATGACGTGTGCATAAACAAAGCAGTTTTTCTCCATTTTAGGTAATATATCACAGTAAAGCACCTTATTCCTTTCTTCTTACATCAGTGTTTGTGTGTGTTGTGTGAATGTGTGGTGTTTTCATTACATGTTTTTGTTGATTATAGGAAATGCTGTCTGTAAATGTGTTTCTTTCAGACATCGCCTCGACTCGGTATAAACTCTTATAATAATCGCAATCTGCAATATGATCTTTTATCTACATCCTTACTAAATTGGCGCTATTCCTCAATGTGTTGGCTCAATTATGTATTCAAAAATGCGTATTTGGTTTTGTGCTCAAATAGTATTAATCTTGCTTAGGATAGTTTCAATGTTGTAGGTCTAACTTAGAACGTGAACTGTTTGTTACATTCTATATGTGAAAAAACATAATGAAACATGGAAGGAACCCAGATGTGGAAAATAATTAGTTTTAGGAGTTCACTATAATGTTTGACTGGCTTTGATATCAGAAGAGATTTGTCATGGTGGTGTCATTGCTTGCTCTTGTCGACAAGTGCAATATAAGTTCTAGCGGCTATGTGTGTCTTGTGAAGATACATGCATTTCATGTTGTGCTGACAGGATGTGAGAGTTGTGGATACGAGGAAGAGCACTTCCTCTGTGGTTCAGTACTCTCGAAATATCGAAGCATATTTTACATCGTAAACTGGAGAAAACTGTATGCGCTCTACTCTCAGACTAGCTGAGGCGTGTAAAATGCATAGTCATCTGTTTATTCTTGCCGTTGCTTTCCTACCCAACTTTCGAAATGTGACAGGAATTTAGATTTGGGAAGTAATTAATTTGTTCGTTAGTTCAGTCTTTGCAAATACGCAAGTCAAGCTTTAAGTAACGTTTGGGAAAAATATGGCAAAATATTCAGAGCATTTCTATACCTCTGAGCACCCTTGGAAGTACTATGAAATACTGCAAGTTACACATTTTACGTAAATTTTGGATAAATATGTAGCTATCTATTATATAGAATTAATACTCTCATTGCACATTCTGGAATATGAGACCTGTATTTTTATATACTTTGCGCCATCACGGTTTGAAATTTGTGTGCTTGACAACTTTGTTTTCTTAGTGAAACATTTCCTCCTACTGAACAATTAAATCAGATAGGATACGATTTCAACGGTTACCGTAAAAAACGATTAGAGTAAGAAACAAATATTAAGAGGGTTAAGTCCTAAACCAGCGTGCGTAATGCCTAATTTTCAAGGTATATTAAATAAATTATAGCGATTCTCACGTCAGTTGCTACGTATAATCTCCGTCTCCAAAAAATTATAGCGTGGTCGACGTCCACAGTTCTCACGACCTGGTAGTTTTTTGTTTTTAATTTTTACTTTCTGGCTGGCCACCTCAGCCATAAGTTAAGCCTAGTGGGGGAAACTTGTGTTCACCACCTGTCTACGAATCCTGTAAACACGGTTCTTTGTAGAATGAGATCTTCACTCAGCAGCTGAGTGTGCGCTGATACGAAACTTTTTGGCAGATTAAAACTGTGTAGCAGACCGAGACTCGAACTCGGGATCATTGGCATTCACGGGCAAGTGCTCTACCATCTGAGCTATCCAAGCACGACTCACGACCCGTCCTCAAATCTTCAATTCTGCCAGTACCTCGTCTCCTATCTTCCAAACTTCCCTGCAAACCTTGCAGAACTGGCAGTCTTAGAAGAAAGGATATTGCGGGGACATGGCTTAGCCACAGCTTCAGGAATGTTTCCAAAATGAGATTTTTCACTTTGCAGCGGACTGTGCGCTGATATGAAATTGAAGCTGTGAGGACAGGTCGTGAGTCATGCTTGGGTGGCTGAGATGATAGAGCACCTGCCCGCAAAAGACAAAAGTCTCGAGTTCGAGTCTTAGTGTTGCACACAGTGTTAATCTGCCAGGAAGTTTCACTGTACTTTATGTTTTAGTATTCCAGTTGTTTGTGTATTCGTTGAGGCAGAGACTGAGGACCAGCACAGTATTGACCTAAACGAGCGTGGAGAACCGCCTAAAACCCACACTGAGGCTGGGCAGTGAATGAAACCAACATCTGTAAGTCCCGCATATGGCATGCATTCGTGTCTGTTCCAGCTCCCTGCCTTGCGTAACAGCTGGCCACACTTGTAATCTCGACGAGCACATCTGTAGCTCTGATGATGTGGAGTCCACATTACACTCAGGTTGATTTAGTGCAAGTACACTGTTTCAATCCGGTATTCTTACTCAATGTCTGCTGCTACAGTTCGCTATTATTTATTTTAGGTCAATGACACAAAAATATTAATTCAGTGTCTATCGCTGTTCTTCTTATGATGCAAACACAGCCAATAAACTACTTTAATTTACTTTAGTATTTCAGTTAATGTGACATTTAAAACGTCAACAGCTATTTGTTGAAAAGATCGGCCTCGGTATTTTTGTAACAGATCTGATAAAGATTCAAGGAATCTATATACTTAAGTTGTTCGTCCTCTGTTGGTGCAAAGTGTTTGATATTTACGAGGAAGTAGTGTTAACATGGATTTTTTTTTATTTTATATTAAAATGTATTCACTATTTCACGTCCTTTCCCTATCTTGCGGTATAGGACTGGTAATTCGACTACGATAATTACATTTCTAGATTTTTTCCTGTTTCCTCTTTTAAAATATGGAACTCACACTACTAAACTCATTATCTATGAACCGCTACAGTTTATAAGAGGAAATATACTAATATGTATTTTCGTACGTTATTTCATGCCACGCATTATAAATTAAGCCCAACACAACAATTACTCAGTGGAATTCAGGATGAGGCTGGCAGCAGATAATTCCACGGTTGAACTGAAAGGTTTTTACTTCCATTACGGAGACTAAAGATTTCTCCTTTAAATAAAAGAGTTTCAGTTGAAATTTTGAATGTGACGCTACGATTAAGTCTTTGATGTAACACCACAGTACATTTACAGTGAATGCTCCTAGTATATATGAATTATAATTTATGTTATTCTTCTACTCACCACTGCTTGCATAGCTAAAGCTTCTGCAATACGTTACCTCTGCCCCTTGTGTGCTGTCGCCTTCTCCGTGCAGATCCTCCATCCATCTGCAGCGGTCCCGGGCGCTCCCAAAATGCCTCAGCACCCATGCCGACACCATCTCCTGCTTCTCCCTCGTGTATGTTTCCTGCAATAGAAAAAGACAGTCAGATTAATTCAGAACTACTTTCCCCGTTAATAAATCGTATACCTATCCCAACAAAGATCTTCCCGTTCTTCTGTTATTTATCTCGTCTACACATCCATCCTGCAACAGATGAAGACACTGCAGTCAGTATAGGGTTAACGAAACGATAGATCCGTTTAAATAGAAATTTCTCTCTATGCTGAGTGTTGGATCATTGTTGTCAACGGTGGTGTGAATAACGAAAGTACAGAGAATGTGAGCTACAATGGGTTTGTCCGTGATGATGTTACACAGTTTCAGGAGTGATAGAACGGATAAATATATACCCGACGCATGGGACTCTTGTCCAGAAACGACAGAGTCTAAATCTGCAAGCGAAAATCGTTCCGATACTTTTGACAGTGGAAATGATTTGTTTTTCATATTTTGGGATTAGGTAGTTTGAACCAAAACAACAAAAATATCCAGTAAACAAGGGCTCTAAATACATACCTAATGAGCTATGAGTAGCTGTTCAGTAGAAGAGATGTATTTCACAGTAGCAAACGTTAATAACTGTTCATAGCCCTTGAGGTATGCACTTCAGAGTTCATATTACTGAAGCTGATTTCTTATTTAATGATTCTACTTTCTCCCCAAGTACGGACAACGAAGAGCCTGCTGCAGAAAGCCGACTTCAGAGACACCACAATAATTTTCACTTATAACTTTCGACTCGCTCGTTTATTGGACATGGCCTCCTACCTCACGCTGATTCATTTACCCTTTTCTATCAATCCTGACGGTTTGTAACATCATCTGTAGACTGCATATTATTCTCCAATTAAGACATTACCGCTAAGTACAATTTGTACACTGCTTGGTGAAAATGTTATGTACTTTGTTTGTTTTACAACACTTCAGCATCTATGCTTCTGATTTCTAATATATGAAATGTTGAATGGCAAACAAAGTATGTTTATTTTAACCCATCTTCTTGCATCTGTAAGTAATCGAAATGGACAGTATCCACACACTCTTTTATTAAAGTACGTTCATCTACAATGTGTGTATACACGCGTCAGGTAAAACGAGAAAGGCACGACACTTGCGAAATTTTATGGTGATTACGCATCTCTCAGTATTGTTCGACGACTATTGTGTGAGTATCAACGTAGTATATAGAGGTATAAACACAGGAATTTTTCGGATTCTATCCTGGTGTGTAACATCCCAGTACGTCGTTATGTGTAGGAAATAGTAACACCTAACTCAAGTCAATCTGTTCTAAAATTGCAGCATTTCTGGTTGACATATGAGAACACACCAGTTTGAATGGTACCAGCCAACAGCTAATGCAGGTACAATTTGACCTATGTGATACCCAACGGCATTCGTGATTTGGAATAACGTAGAGGTAATTGCAACAGCTTACAACCAAGACAAATCTCTGAAGACAGTGGACAGAAGCAGGAAACTGTAGCAATTTTAATTTTCATTGGAGAGGAACATGTCCCAGCTAAAAGTATCAAGGGAGTATTCGTAAGCCTGTGTAACAGGACAGAGCCGGTGACTTTCCTGACGAGTGTTACAAGTACACAGCACATATTGAGAAGATAAAAGTTAATTAGTTACAGCACTAAGTATCCAAGCTATCAAAATTTTTTATTAGATAATGTCATATTTGCCTTGAAATAAATTAAAAATTATTCCTATTCCCCATTTTGAAGCAAGTATTTCGAAAAACTGACCTTAATTTCAAACCATTTTCCAGTATGAAAACCTTCCTAAACATTTCCAGATGGGGAACCATCTGATTCACTACCTAGTCAGCTGCCATGTTACTGACAAGATCTGGCCTGTGGATCCTACCTCAAACTATCCACACTACTCTGTATGGCCGAGAATGAAATGTATAAAAAGATAATTTCAAATTTTCCCTTTGTACCACTTCTTTAGTCGCAGAATATCATTTCTTTTACAGGTAGAGCCAAGGTTACATCGTGACTCATAGACTACACTACATAGACAGACTGAGTTACTATTTACAACTAGTCTTATTTAAATTAAGCGTCACTAGGCTTCTGTTGTGTATATTGTGTTAACCGTATATTACAATTTTCCGTCAGGTCAGAAATGATGCCAAGTGCTCTCCATCATTACTCAGTTAACTACTAATTAAAATAATGAAACGGCTAGTGGACAAGTAGTAGCATCTTACAAGTCTTTACAATGATTTTGTAAGTTCTGTACATGTTTCTTTCAATACATACCGGGATTTTGTTGGCAGGGTTCACTTCCCTAGCCTGACTGCCAGGTGTCGGCGCTTCTTCAGGATGAACTCTGAAATAAATTAAATATTTTTAGTTTTATTTATTCATGAATTTAAAATCGTTTTACATAAAATTATTCATACAAGGAATTACACATGTAGCAGCCATGGCAAACTGTTATATAGCTATGATTACTTTAATTTGATTAAAACATATATATCATTATCTCACATAAATAATGCAAACTCTTTGATACTTGAGTTAGTGTTACAATATTTTCCACATTCTTCATAGCCATTCTTTGAACCTGATTGAGCTGTTTCCCGACAATCAGATTCCTGAAGACTGAGAATGAATACTCACGTCGCCGAACACAGCTTCAGAACACAAATTTGGATAAGCCCAAACACCCCTCCCCCACTCCTTCCAACGCTATCGGTCACTGTGTGGGGCAGTAATTACAGCTTTTTCACGAATTCAGCTGCGCACATGGTAAGTTCCACACTGAAGAATTATGAACACACGGCCCAACAGGCCGGACTCACCTGCTGGTCCTCCTGGACCTGCGGCCTCGTGGCAGCCTAATGCAGAGGCAGCAGGCCAGCAGCCGCCGTAGCAGGCCACGGCTGGTCTCGGCCTCCCCCACCTCCTCCTCCTCTTCGCCTCCCTCTGCCTCAACCACATCACGGTGCTGCTGCGGCGGCTGCTGTCGGGCTGTTTCGCCTCCGCCTTGCCTCTCTTGCACCTTACCTGCTGCCACGTTTGATACTACATACGTGAGCGCGGGTCTCGGGGACGGCTCAGACTGCACATCGTGGCGGTAGCAGTGGCCTGTAAAATAAAAGTTCACCATCACTCTAAACAGAATCTATCTGCAATAACTCACTGTCATCTACTACCACAGACTAATAATGCGTCATCATTGCAATATGTACATAGAGAGCTATAATACTTATTATTACTGCTCTTGCATGTCAGAAAAGGTGAATACATCTTATAGTACTCACTGCTATCCAACGTTGTTGACACAGTTGGCGGACAAATAATAATGAAGTTAACATCCTCTGTAAACAGAAATTTATTTGACAGAATCAAAATAATTATGAAGTAATCTACTGACCATCTCAGAGGACTATGTGCTGCCCATTAGCAGTACAGTATTTAGTGGAAATATGACACACGATTCTAGTTCTAAACCAGAGAGTTATTAAGATCTCCACAGCGTTTTCTCTAACTCTGTTACTACCACACAGATCTAGTTGAAAGATCCATCAGGAAAGAATGCACTCACTGACAGACGCAACTCATGTCCTAGCTACTCAACTACCAGGCTAATAAACAGAACACGACCAGTAAAAAGTTCATACCCTAAAACGTGGCTTCCCTGGCATCACTCCTAATACAAATGATCGGTACAGTGATTTTAGCTGTAAGACTAGAAGAACTGAATATCCTTCCCATAGTAAATGTCACAGAATGCTCATATCACATTACGTATAAAGCAGACTATGACAAAGTAAATAAGACACACCGCTGCATTCATTTCGTGTTTATTATAGCAGACGCAGCTGGGATACGGAAACAAGTTGCTGATATAAAATGTAAGCTGTGTAACAAAGCCACCTCATCAAAACCATTACACTACTTGAATCTTTGCTACTCGTATCCTCACAACACCAAAAGGTACTCACTGTATTTCAACAAGACTTCCACGTCTTGCTCCCATACAGGCCGTAGAGGTGGAACGGCCCTACACTCTGCATCAGCACTCATCACCTGTAACAGAGATACAGAATGCAATGAGTAGTGGTTATTACGCTAAATAGCAAGATGCGGAATTTTATGAATAGCAGTGAATGTTTGTAAAACCCTCAGCACAACTTCTGATCGATATTCAAGTCAGTAATCACTCCAATTTAGTGATATTAGGACAAAACGACATAATGTAAAAAAATGAGAACGCTAGCTTGCGTTGATGTACTAAGGAATTATTTTAGGTACAGTTTGTAAATCTTGACGATAGCTTCCGCGTAGGGCATGTCGGTGGAATGGACCTATATTCGTCAGCAGTGCTTAGGACCTGGAACAGAGACACAGATGGAATGAGTGTGGGGTATTGTGCTATATCCAAAGCGACGTTATTTTCTCAATAGTAGTCAACGTATTGTAAAACTCACATCAAAATTTTTTTCAACGTTCAATTCAGTAATTATTTTAAAAATGTATTTCGTCACGTTCCTTCATTAATAAGAACAAGATAAAGCTGCTTGCACCGATGTGCTAAGAGAAACTTTTAAGATTATTCTGTAGATTACGTATAAAGCTCTTCGAATGAATGTTTATTAGTCATATATCTAGTTATGTCCCTACCTCCGATCAATTTACAAAATAATATCAAGGAAATTATTTTCTAAAGTGACGCGATATATTTTTATTTCTGTGTCAGCAGAGCTGCAAATTATGTATATGTGTCCAAGGTGTATAAAGAAACACAACAGGACGACAAAACTATGCGAAGAGTCACGTGTAAATTGCGGCCGAGTATTTAAATCCGGTTTGCAAAGCCAAACGACTGGTACAAGGCTTCTCTTTTCTCGAATTATTGTACGAACCAGAATTACAAAAAATCGAAGAACGCAATCACCCATAATCGGTTGAATGAACTAAATTCTTCTGCTTTTCTAACCGTGTCATTTTGTTACATTGCCACACAACGCAATTAAAGACAGAGAATTGGCTTAAGGATGTGATCAGCAGGTAAAGAGGCCGATAGACAGGGCGAACCTCTGACGCCGTGCTGGTCTTCCGCTGTGTTACAAATTAAATGGCGAGAACAGAAATAATATGAAATCACGTGTCATACGCTTCCATTAGCAATAATCGACATTCCTTGTCAGCTTCGTCGAACTTTCTTGCGTTTTGAGCTACAAAAGTATTTCAACATCCAAACGAAGTCAACGTTTCTAATCGATATTTATTTAACATCGCCATTTTGTAAGGTGCATGACAAAATTTGTGAGTTTCTAGCCCATGGTACCTGAAAGGAAATTTTCTTTTCAAAAACAAAAATGGAACGGAAAGTGTGTTGATAGGAGGGTGTACCATGAACGTCAATAGGAGTAAAACGAAGACAATGGAATGTAATCAAATTACATCAGGTGATGGTGACGGAATTAGATTAGGAAATAAGACACTTAAAGTAGTACATGAGTTGTGCTATTTGAGGAGCAAAATAAAAGATGATTATGGAAGTAGAGAGGATATAAAATGTAGGCTGGTAATGAAAAGGAAAGAGTTTCTGAAGATTAGAAATTCGTTTACATCGAATATAAACTTAAGTGTCAGGAATTCCGTTATGAATGTATTTGCGTGGTGTAGCCATGTATGGAAGCGAAACATGCACGATAAACCCTTTAGACAGGAAGAGAATACAAGCTTTGGAAATGTGATGCTACAGAAGAATTCTGAAGATTAGATGGGTGGATGACATAACTAATGAGGAGGTACTGAATAGAGTTTGGGAGAAGAGAAATTTGTGGCACAACTTGACCAGAAGAAGGGATCGTTTGGGAGGACAAAACCTGAGGCAGCAAGGGATCACCAATTTCATACTGGAAGGAAGCATGAGGAGTAAAAGTCGTAGAGGAAGACCAAAACATGAATACACTAAGCGCATTCAGAAGAATGTAGGTTGCAGTAGTTACTTGGAGATGAAGAGACTTGCACAGAATAGAGTAGCATGGAGAGCTGCATCAAGACAGTCTTTGGACGAAAGACCACAACAACTACAACAAACAAAAATTTTCACTACCTAGCTTAGCATTCCGTCAAACAATGCAATATTTACCGAAAATCATACAGACAATTACTATCTGCATCCAACAATTAGTAGTTCTCTGATGAATATAGAAGTTGCAGGTTAGTAATGCATGCTGATGGAAATAAAATCACCTTTTACAAAAATATGTGGAAACTTTGTATCAAAACTGTGGCTGTTATCAATATCAAGTCAACGTAAATAATCTGTAAGTTCTAACACATGTAATTACTGCAGCCACGCACTTAATGTAATACTGCATGGGTCGTGTTCCTTACCTTTCCATCCCGACGCAAGTGCACGTATTACTCCTGCTGCTTCACGTCTGGAACAGCAGCTGGAACACTGCTGTTTTGCTCAGCCACTGTGAACCAACTGATGAGAAGTGTTTCTGCAGCTACAGACTTAGCGATCGTCAAATGTAATCAACTGATTTATGTTCGTGTTCGAAACTGCGAATAAATCCCGTATAATAATATTTCTGTTTTCAAAAGAAAGTCGTGTTGTAATATATCGATTTTAGGAAAGGCAAGGCGTCTTTATCAGAAAGCAAGCATTATAGCTTCATGATGGCTCTTTTCACAACTATTGGATAGGAGTTACAAGAGCTGTATTATTCTGATATACTTCACCCTCGACTGTTGTCTAAAGTCAAGATTCTTCGTGGTAGGTGAAGTAGAACTGCAGCGATAAAACTAAATAGGTTTGGAAGGGGCATTTTTTCATCATTTTGATATCGGTGACCCACTGGTTCTAATTGCTTTTTGTCAAGGAATTGCATTTCATTTGGTTTCCTATTGCCGTTGCTGTTTGTATCTGTATAGCACGGAAATTCTATGCCCAACAGTGCAAGTGTCCACTGTAATTGCCGTGTGTCTCGTTTGCAAACAAGTTTGTACTGTTTCTCTATCGTACTTCCTGTTGATAATAATAAGCCCGCTTGCTTCTTCATCCCCAATCTTCTATTCAGTAGGGTTCACTGACTACCTGGGTTTAGATTTGCGACAGTGTCACTGTGATGCACAGCAATGCGGGTAAGCTTACTGACGAAGAACAGGCCGACTTTCCTCTCGTGTCTGGGTTGACTGAGTGCGGTGGCAGACAGCCACGACTCCGTGCTGACTGTTCCCGCAGCCACAGAGAAACACATCACTGTACTCTAGCACTGTCCGGGTTTTTTTGCGCTACACTGTTCTGTTTCGAATATTTTGTTGGGTGCTCATCACATGCTTTACTATTGTGAGGATCCTTTCAAAGAAATATACGTAAATATGTTAAAAAGTTGAATAAATTATCATTACATTATTATTCTATAACGAGGAGCTGGTGACCACGAAACTCTTATACTGAAATACTCATAAACTGTCCACAAGAACTTCAAGATTTCGGATTCGACCTATATTTTGGACCTCATGTCTTGACTGCTTAACCTTGTACATAGATATATCAAATCACTACTGACAAGAAAGTAAAATATATTCACACTGTCGCCTTAGACATTATCACCAGTACGAAGATTTCTTTGTAATTTTGTGAGTACCTCAGTTCATGTTGTTGAGCACAAGTCCTCGCTCCACAAGTTGACTCAAACCTTTAATGTCATTATTACACACGCGATGAAAGATACAAAAATTGGCACTGTGTGATACGAAACTAATAGCCTGTAATGCGACAAACACGTTGACGTCACTGTAAACTCAGTTGGTGATTTGTGGATCTATCTTACGTATTCGCTTACTACCCCCAAACTAGTTTCAGAGGTAAGTCGAAACCTTCCATGTTTCTACTTTGTAAAATTGTTGCGCTTTCCTTAGCGACATTAACATTTCTTGAAGAGCGACATACAAGTTTAGGGGCTTGAGACAAAGGTCTCTTCTGCAGTGTTTAGTGTTTCAGCGCTACATAAATATATAAATTTAGTGACGCAGAAGGTGTTTTCCTTCATGATACAGCGGTTATGATTATCCCAACACATGATGCTTTGTATTATATAAAATAATTGTAACGAAAACGGACAACTACAAGTAACGTTTGATACCCGAAATGCACGGAAAAATTTCTAATTTTTATTGATTACGTGAAATTCACGAATGGCGAAGAAGCTACAATGAGGAAGACAGTTTCCTAGACCAATCTGCAACAAATCTTCAACATATTTGCATAGACGTAAGGGAGATAAGAATGATGGGAAATCTTCTGGGCAAGAATAGAAATCAGGACAAGACGTGCATACGTCAGACACTGGCCTTGCGGAGTTTAGAAGAGGATGGGGTTAAGATGGAAATGAGTTTCAACTGATCATCTACTATCATGCGGATTATATCTAAATACGCGGTATTGCATGTAATTACTCATTAATTTAAACATATATGAAACAAAAATATCCCGTAAACATCACAAGTAATATAAAACTGTTATAAACCCGGAGTGAAATGCATCTTTTGTTATGATTTGTTCCTTGTACACAAAACAACTGTTTTGTAAAGAATTTTGACTTACTTTCACAGTCTACTTGATAGACGGTATAACTGTTAAGAAAGTTAATTCACGGAAAGTACACAACGCCCAGTTCATGTAGGACAGATACTGACAGGAAAAACGAAACTCCGAAAACAAAAGAGGTTGAACATTATATTCTGTTATTTCTAGAAGGTGAATATTTTCTGCCACTTGACTTAAGATTATATAGCGAAAATAATGGCATTCCGAACAAAACATCCAGTAAAACAAAAATCTTTTTGAGATAATAATTTTTAGAGCAAATATTTCAAATCTGTTACTTAGGTGACGATATTGAAAACGATATTGAAAATAAAATGTATAATCAAACTGTCTTTCGGACCAGTAACAGAAAATTGACTCCTAAAGTGCAAAAAGGAACCAGTACTAAATTTTATAAACTGAAGGTGATTAATTCGTTAGTCCTGCCAGGTTAGCCGAGGGCGTTAATGCCTTGCTTCCTGGACTCGGGTAGGCGCCCCAGCCATGGATCGAATCCCCTCCACCCGTTATATTACCGACGAGGGAAAGTGTTCCTGCCAGCCTAGTTGTGGTTTTTAGGCGGTTACCCACATCCCACTAGGTGGATAACGGGCTGGTCCCCACGTAACGCCTCAGATAAACTACTCGCCGACATTTGAAAACGTTCGCGCTATTTCATGGCTTACACTACACACATACAGATGGGGTACACTAATTGCATCCTGGGGGGTATCTGGCCAACCTCTGACATTAGCATTGCCTAATAGGCCTATATTGTAACAACGCTGACATCACCCTAAGGTGGGACAAAGGCCCAACCGAAATGAATGGTAATGGATGATGGTGATTACTTTGTTACACTATGTAAATGTAACTTCGGAGAACACAAAAAGAAAGAACAGAGCCGTTATTGGAAATGAAAGAATACAATTAAATATTTTCAACATGAAAATCAAATGAATCAAGAAGAATCGACACAAATCCTCATGAGAATTCCAGATTCCACACAAATTCGTGAAATACAATTCGAACGCTAAAAGAGTTATTGGAGGTCTTCAGAAAAGACTGAAATGATTGTTAAGTTTGGATGGCCAAGAGCCTAATTCTTTAGAGGAAGATGATGAAATGATGTGTATCCATTGGCGTAACGCATTTTTGTTTAATTGTTATTGGGCAGAAGGGTTGGTGAGATCGCATTCCTGCCTATGGTTGAAAGTTAATGTTAAGTTTGAGGTCATGGTTAGCCAACCCATTACATTCGAACTTGATCGGATGGCCCATTTTTGGATGTACCATCTTCTTCACTATCTATAAAACTGATGTTAAGGAATAATTCTCGTGCTTCATTTATTCCTAACTCATATTTGCTGCGAAAATTGTAATATGACTGATGTTAGGCAAATGATATTACAATCAGTATGTGCTGATATATACATGAACAACGATTACAAGTCAACCAAATATGCAACGGTAGTTTCACGTGTGAGATGCGCAAGAAAAGTTAAAGGTGCACTTACCCTGTATACGGCCTTTTTATTGGAAGAGTTCCCGTAAAAAGTGGTAGGAAGTGAACACAGCGAATAAGTAATCGGATGTGTATAAAGACCAACACTGCTTCTTCGTAGCTCCCTGTGTTTGATAAACGAAGTTGATGGATATTTTCTTTCACTCGGAGCAATTTTTAGTCACAATTTCGTAAATGGAGTTAAAGTCGGAAAAAAAACCGTAGTGACTGATTTTCAGTTGCTACCGTGTACTGTCAGCCGACTGGCTAATACGTATGACAACGGATTACCAACAGGAACGTACTACGGGTGAGTTGCACACGCTGTTAATTCACGCCAGTTCAACTAATTATTACAGAAACGCAAAATAGATACAAAATGGAAGCTACAGTGATTAAATTCTCGCACTTCGAAATGTGTATCAACGATAAGGGAATTTTGATAGTCATACACAACGTCTTTTACATTTCGTCTATAAACGAACTGCATAGCACACAAAACCACGCAAATCGACCCGCATTTCAAGCAAAGAAATAACGACTACACTGTGTTTCAGTATCTTTGTCTTTCATAATCAGTAATATCGTTGGATATAACTTGCAAAGTCCATGAGTCCGTATTAAGGTCGTTTTATGAAAGAGGAGCGGTGCACGCTGCATCCGAATTCTCTAGATTCCAATCTGTGCACTTTCCACTCCTACGTATCTTACCTGAAACCGTGTGCAACATCTCACTTACCTTTCCGTACTCGTGCCACGGCACGTAGTACGGCTTCCGCTTCGCCTCGGGCACAGCTACAGGAACACTTCCGACGCGCTGCGACATCTTGAGGGAATTGAAGGGATGCGTTTCCACGGAAATGACCTTAGCGATCGTCAACTGTCATTCATTGTTGCGTGTGCCTTCTCTTTTTGCATAATCGATGTCACTGTTTTTGGAGGATTAAAGTCGAGCCGTCAAACAGGCTACATGCCCAAGGATAGCGTCTGTAGTCAATTCAGAGTGTTAAACCCGGCTGGAGATTCTCGAACATGACATGCAAAATGCACGCAGGAAGTATTTAAGGCTTCTTTTACACTGTTTGTCTCAGTTGTTTATGGGAATAACTAACCACACCCGTTAGCAAAATGTGAGATACGTGCTTAATTCACATCTAACTGTAATATGTGTGTCGAAAACTCAATTTAACTTTGCCGTAAATAGAGGCGATCTAAAATTTTTACCATCCTCTGAGAAATTATTAATTGTCTTATAACCGACGCATTAAACAGCATATAATGTTTAATAGAACCGTGTATGTAAATGGCTATCACTTCGATATTTATATTTAATGAAGATAGTTTCTGGATAATTGAAGCTGTTCATTGGAAAACTTTTCTTTTGTGATAACCACGTTTTTCATTTCACTTATTTGATGTTTTCCGTTTGAGAATGCTATATGTCTACATCATGACCTAGAGAGAGACGCCACGGCTTAGGAACAGTTTGAGGTAAAACCATGAAACTTAGTTTTTGAAATGGTTTTCACTCAAACCAATATGTGACCAGAAAGAGGTGGTAAATAAATTCTATATATAATGCAAGTTCTGAGTAAAACGTATCAATAATTCCATTTTTCGTTTCACACGGGAAACGTACCTTACTCTAAAATTCGTACTAATCATTCTACAAACGACGACCGAGAAGTGAAGGTAGTTTTAAGTACAGTTATTTCCGTTATAATTTCCAATTCGGAAATATTGAGCTCGATTGTTGTAACGCACAACAGAATGGTTAAAGGTGGTTGTATTGTTGAACTAAACACAGGTTTTTTGACTATACAAAGGCAAATCAATGCTGTTGCCAGGCAAAACACTAAGTGCAAAATTTTCATAACAAAGTGTGCAGTCGCCCTGCAGCAGATGAAGTGCAAATACGAATGAAACGTTAATTTTTTATGATTGGTGTTTAATTTCGCATCACACGCGTAAAAGTTTTTATAGTACGGAATGTGTCGAGTTACGGAAAATTATGTTGTTTAAGTAGTAATCTTCCCACAAGTGTCGTACAAAATTAGAATCCAGAAAAGTGTTGGTAATTGTACAGTGCCGCTCCTTGTTGTTACGACTCACTTAAATTGCGGGTGGACTATAGCTGTGATAACACTGTCGGCCAGTCGGTCACTTTCTGTTACTGAATGCGCAACCTGTGCATTTATCCACATGATTAGTGACATTCATACAGTACCAAGATAAGTCTTACATTCTACCAATTCACGTCTTTCACATATTTATTGTTACATCTATCGTGATTATGCAAATCTGGGTAAGAAAAATAAACTTGATTGGCTCAGATTGTTTTTCATTCTGATGCCAATTCCCTACTATACGCTGAAGCCGTTCAAGATAACTTCTTATATGAATTCTCTAGGAACGTCATCATTTACATTCAAGGTACCGCTAAGTGCTTTGTGTTGTTATCTTCGCCAGTGTCCCAATTAATTGAATCACTATGCTCCGTAACAGCAATGCTATGACAAAAAATAAAAATAAAATAAGAAAAAAAGAATGACCATGAGGCACCTGCCTTCATAACGCCCTCATATTAAGTAAGAAACGACATCGGGCAACAGCTTTCAACAACGAGCAATGGTCATCGTTTCGTCTGTGGTCGAAAGGCATCAGCTTCTTATGGACTATGTAATTATGTTGTAGTTAAAACATAATTTTGAACAAAACTGTGGTTTTTAGGCTTATTACGACTGTCATTAATCATTGCTAATTTGTTTAATAATTTGAAACCAATCAGTCTGCAAGATCCAGGCAATCATAGAGATTGGGATAATTGGTAGTGGGGGCTCCAGCGTTGTGCGCGTAATGGGGCCCCGTAGATACTTGGCTTACAATATGGGAAAGAAAACCAATGTGCACTCCGTGTGCATACCGACTGGAGTCATTCCAGGTATGGAAATGTTTCTCCCGGATGCCATGAAGAGCACAGGATGCAGCCAACTGCAGGTGGTTGCTCACATCGGTACCAATGATGTGTGTCACTTAGGATCAGGAGAGATTCTCTCTGGTTTCGAGCTGCTGTGTGGCGTGGACTGGGCGCTTTTTTAGGTCAGAGGGAAAAACACAAGAAGGGCTTCGGTCACAAAGGGTGCAGGCCGAACACAGGAAGAACGTAGATACTGGAACCGTTGGTATAACAGTTGTGAATTGTCATAGCTGTGTTGGGAAAATACTAGAGCTCCAAGCGCTAATAGAAAGCACTGATGCTCAAATCTTTAAAGGCACTGAAAGCTTGCTAAAGTCGCATATAAGCTAGTCCGAAATGTTTCCGGAGTAGCAAACGATGTTCCGAAAGGATGGGCTAAACACGGTTGATGGTGGCGTGTTTGTTCCTGTTAGGAGTAGTTTAATCTGGCGCGAAACTGAAGCAGATACTTCCTGTGAGTTAGTGTGGGCAGAGGTCATTGTTGGCAACCGGAATAAAAGAACAGTAGGATCCTTTACCTACCTACCAGTTTAGATGATACAGTTGCTAAAAGGTTCAAAGAAAACTTGAGTTTGATTTCAAACACGTACCCGACTCATACGGTAACAGTTGGTGGTGACTTTAATTTACCCTCGATATGTTGTCGAAACTCCGAAGGTGTGCATAAAATATCATCGGTAATTGTGCCAAATGCATTCTCTGAAAATTATTTCGGCCAGTTAGTTCATGAGCCCACGCGAATAGTAAACGGTTGTGCAAGCATATTTGACCTCTTAGCAACAAATACTTCTGAGTTAATAACGAGCATCAAATCCGATACAGGGGTTTGACATTGAGTTACTACACCAGCCTTCCGAAAAGCCTTCACAAAAGAAGACGAAGTAAATATTCCAGAATTCGAATCGAGAACAGCTGCCAACATTAAGTAACGTATAAGTAAATATCCTCGGAGTAGTGAAGCAACTCAAATCACTTAATAAAAGCAAGAATTCTCGTCCAAACTGCATACCAATTAGATTCCTTTCGGTGTATGCTGATGCATTAGCTCCATACTTAACAATCATATACAACCATTCGCTCGACGGAAGATCCGTACCCATAGACTGGAAAGTTCAGAACACACCAATATTCAAGAAAGGTAGTAGGAGGAATCCACTAAATTACAGGCCTATGTCGTTAACGTCGATAGGCAGCAGGATTTTGGAACATAAAGTGTGTTCAAACATTATGAATTACCTCGAAGAAAACTGTCTATTGACACACAGTCAACATGGGTTTAGCAAACATCGTTCCTGTGAAACCCATCTAGCTCTTTATTCACATAAAGTGTTGAGTGCTATTGAGAAGGGATTTCAGATCGATTCCGTATTTCTGGATTTCCGGAAGGTTTTTGACACTATAACACACAAGCGGCTTGTAGCGAAATTGCGTGTTTATGGAATATCGTCTGTTATGTGACTAGATTTGTGATATCCTGCCAGAGAGGTCACAGTTCGTAGTAACTGACAGAAATTCACCGAGTAAAACAGAAATGATTTGTGGCGATCCCCAAGGTAGTGTTATAGGCCCTTTGCTGTTCCTTATCTATATAAGGGATTTGGGAGACAATCTGAGAAGCCGTCTTAGGTTGTTTACAGAGGACGGCTAATAAAATCGTCAGAAGTTCAAAAAATATTGCAAAACATTTTTTGAAGAGATATCTGAATGGTTTACAATTTCTAATCTAAAAGCCACAAATTCAACTAAATACGTTGGTATTTCAATTACGAACAACTTAAATTGGAAGGAACACATAGAAAATGTTTTGGGGAAGAAACGATCGCCATGATAAAATAAGGGAAATCAGAGCTCGTACGGAAGGATATAGGTGTTCTTTCTTTCCCCGCGCTATACGAGGTGGGAATAGTAGAAAATTGTGAAGGTGGTTCGATGAAACCTCTGCCAGACACTTAAATGTGATTTGCAGATTATCCAAGTAGATGTAGATATAGGCTAATGGTGTTAATGGGAAGAAAGATATTAAATGGTTATTATTATGCCTATTCACGAAGTACACGTGATCCTGAGATCTGTGATTGTACAGAAAAAGTAAATTATAGTCTCTGAGATATTTCGTAATGCACAACAAGCCAGGTTATGAAATTGGAAAAACAAGAAATAAATTTCGAAAATTCTGTTACTTAACTCTCCATTAGAGGGATGGATACTACAACACCAACAGAAAAGAGGGCTGCGGTATGCGTTACATCGTTGGAAGTGTGTGAGCGCTCAGATGTAAGGAGTTTATATAGTTTGAAACGGAAATGAGGGAAAGAAAACAGACGGGCCAAAGTGCATGGAAAAATGAATATCACAATAATAGCTTCGAAGTATACCATCACACTTGAGATCCATGTAAACCAGTTCAGAGTTGCATTAATTAAACGCTAGTGACTATTCGGCACAATTACAATTTCATGGATATAAGGGAGAACATGAACAGGAAAATTAATACAAGCTGACCGTTTCTCTCTTTCTTTCCAAGCATTAATCCCGACTTGCGGGGTCTGCTGTTTTGCTACATCTCCTCCATTTCTCCCTGTCGCCTACACCTTCTGGTCTTAAGTCAGCAACGTGCATGTCTCCCCTGACGCTGTCAGTCAATCTCTTTGCCGGACTTCCTCGAAGTCTTGTTCCTCCTGGGTTGATGTGGAGCGCTGTTTCTGCGACTGAGTTTTGCTTCCTCATGACACGAGCTAACATACTGCACCAGGAAACAAATATCACTTTTGTGTACAGAAAGTGTTGTGACTAAAGAAGTTTAGAATAAATTTTAGCAATAACACCGATGCAACGCTATGTTATCAAACCAAGAACAGGAACAATATAAAGCATTAATTTCTTGTACATTTCATTAAATGCATTCTCGTAAATGCAAAAATAGCACACAAAGATCATATATTGAATAAGTACAGTTTATGGGAATACAACATCTGTACCAGCACTCTGGTCCAGGTATGTGTAGCTATGTCATGTACAAGATGTTCAAGAAAAGTAATGAGAGTGATTTTTTTTCTAGCATAGTTTTAATTTTTTCAAACAAGAATAATGTCCACTCCAAACTAGTTCCCTTCAGGAGGTGCACTCCAGTAGAGTTGTTTGCAGTACTGGTATCAGATTTGAAAGACGTCATTTGGTAGATCTTTAACATGTCTGTCACACTCTTTTGAATGTTCTTCAGTGATCTAAAAATGATGTCGGTTTCAGATATTTTTGGGTTTTGAGAAAAAAAAGTGGCAGAGACTCATATTACGTGAATAGTGGGGGTATGGAACAACAGAATTCCGTTTGAGGCCAAAAATGTCTTGATAGATGTGACCACTTGAAGTGGAGTGTTGTCACAATGCAGTATCCACCTGCCTGTAATGTCCAGCCTCAGTCGAGTCACCCTCTTTCTGGCTTTTAAAGGACATCTTTGTAAAACTCTTGCTTGACGGTTTTGCCGTGGAGAAAGAATCTCACAAGAGCCCACACACGTTCCATGTTCTGGTCGGATTTTGAAGTTGAAGTCTCTCTCTGAGCACAGTTCTGCTTCAACGTGTTGTCGGCCTTCCTAAATCTATTTGCGACAGTAAAAACTTGTGCCCTTTATAGAAATGATTCCTAAGGACCGCTTTCTAGTGATCTAAGGTCACAAACGCTGATTCCTCAATTCAACATCAAACTTGATGGCATAACATTGCTCTAAATTCTGCTGTTCCATTTTCGTAACAGACAATAAAAACTCCAGATCACTGATGGCCTTCTTAGAAGTCACATAATGGGTGTACGGAGGTGAAACTCAGACTGAGTGTCAAGAAGGGGTGAAAGATCTGGTTTGCAAAAGAACAACACAACGTTACCAGATCACTCGCATTGTTGCCCGTCTCGATACTTTTCTCACACGCCTCGTGCATTTCATATATTCTCTTCTGCCCTCTCTGCTTTTACACCTCTGTCTGTCTATCTTGTATTGCCCCCTCTCCTGGGCAGAACGAGCGTTGTACTTGCTTAACGCTGCGTGTAATACGTTACACATAGTCGATGAATCTGGAGAAGTACTATTAAATATAAATCGATCGTTTTCATAATCGGTATACCTACTTCTATGGATAACGCAACCATACTGTTACATGTATATATCAAAAACTTCCATACTCTCGGAGGTGTAAATTTTACATAATACATACAATATCCGTGCTGGCATTGAGAAACCCTATTACGGTTGAAATGGCACTAAGCACTATCGGACTTAACATCTGAGGTCATCAGTCCCCTAGACATATCTTAGTTAGGTTTAAGTAGTTCTAAGGACATCACACACATTCATGCCCGAAGCAGGATTCGAACCTCCGACCGTAGCGGCCGCGTGGTTCCGCACTGTGTCGCCTATAACCGGTCGACCACAGCGACCAGCCCGGTATTAGGAACTGTAATGTATTCATCTGTAGAATCAACTTCAACCAATAGTATGGTTTCGTATGACCTAATTTTATCAAATTTCTCTAGTTTCATTACCACAGATTTCTGATGTAATTACAAATACGTTGGAAAATTATTATTTCATTTTATTTTGGTTGTGTGAGTGCTTTGGCGAGACAGAGACTAAATGAAGGACATACGTAGAGTGATAATGTGACGTTTTACTACAAGTATGTAAATGCATGCGTGAGAAAGTTGCTGCGTAGTAGGGCAATTTGTGACGATGTCCGAGTGAGCTTGATTTTGTAATAGGCAGCCAGAAATGGCATGGAGTATTAAATTTATTAGTAATGTGTTTTGTGGAAAGGAATCGCATTTTGTTTTCACTAAATTTTATTTAGTTTTGGAATTACGGCATTTCTTGTCTAAATTGCTTGTGCTAATCTGACTAGCTGACATTATAAGTACCTCGGGTATAGAAGTGGTGGGGATGATCTGATTGGCTTCTTAACATACTATTCGAAAGGAGTTTAGCATTTCCCTTGCGTTTGAGTAGGGTGGTAAAGATCCTGTGTATATGTTTGCTGATGAAATTATTGCGATGATAATACTAATTAGATCTGCGGTTCGTGACCGAACATAGGATTTCCCCAAGTGCAGTGTGTACTGGAGCAATTACATAGTTGGGAGTTCACTCTGACCCTTACTTAATTGTATGTGGCCAGGCTGCGTGTTCATTGGCATACCCTGCTGATTAGTTGCAAAAGTCAGGCTTGAAGGCGGATTATGTGGCTCACCAGGTCAGGAGGACACAATAGGTGATGCGAGACTATTTCATGGGAGAATTTGTTGGAAGTCTGTTAAATGGAAGCTATTCATATGCCCCACGTAATTAATTGACGGTGTTTTGTGGGGGATAATGGTGAGGTTGCGGCCCTCCCCGTAACAGCGAAAGACTCTGTGGAACTATTTATCAATAATGTTTTTCACATTGTACATTCTGTAATGCATTTTAGGATTGCCGAGTGGTCAGCAGAGCCAGAGTAGGCTCTAGGGGTGTCAGTAGATTTTGCTAGCCAATGCCTAAAGAGGCTGAGTTTTTGTGTGCTCATTTGTAATTTCTAGTAGTTAATGTTGGGGTCAAAAGAGGTGATGGCGATCTTTTTATTATTTTTTTATAAATGAGGTTCTGTGTACATAAATGTTTGGAGGACACTCGTGACAAATCTTTGGTAAACACCCTGCAGTAGTGATTGTTTCTATTGAATAAACCCGTTGTTACTTGTTGGAACAAAAAAAAGTTCGGATTCTAAAATTAGAGCATAGTACCCTACCTACACATATCTTACCCATAAAATAAACCAGTTAAAGAATGAAAAGTCTCAGTAAGACAAAGCACTGAAGAAAGTTACGATTTAACAGGAGGAGGGAGTATTGTTATAAAATATCTGGAAGCTTCTTTCTATAAAAATATTAAAGGCTGAATTTTTATTTTCCTCAAAGACAGACAAATAAGTTACGTTTGCAACTGGACTCATATTATCATTACAGAAATTTGTAGAAACAACATCAGATCTGGATTGTATGGTAATACCAGTTTCTATCATATCATTGATATTCGTGTACTGATATGTTTAAAGTGTATTAAACTGTATTGGAATGTGATTTATGATCACGAATAGACTGAAATGTTCCGTAAATTTCATGATTTTGAAAGTAAGAGCACGCATAATGGATACCTTCCAGGGCTCATCGAGAAAGAAGACGTGGTGCTCAAAAGACCCTGGAAAAAGTTATCGATATCGCATGTTAACTACAAAGGCGGGGACTGTCAAAGTGTGCAAACCGTAATTTTGCAACCTTTATGGCATTGAAAATGAACGTGTGCGACGATTTTTGTTATTGTGTGAAAGACAATGATGAACCCAATGCGGCACCATAGTCAGACCTGCAGATAATTGAGAAGCATATTAAACCATCCTCTATGAAAATCACGCATTACACTACCGAAGACGTGCATTACTTAGATGCTGAGTTGTTTGTAAGAACTATTTGTGAAATTCTCATAAAGTTACATTTGCACGTCATGTGAAATATATTTCAGGGGATTCACTGAGTGTTTTAATTATACTTTGACCAGCCACTAACCGAATTTGGTGCTCTATTAAGTGACTTACAGTGGAAATTAAGAGGAAGTAGTTCAACGATATAGCATACCCTGCAGCTATTAGCAATTAACGGTACATAAAAGACGTAGTAGGAAAATTCAATTCAAAGATGGATGCAGTAAAGTAGATGTGTGCAGAAAATGAGCATGTTGTGTCATTATGTTTCTGTTACACGCAGTATCTGTAAATTCACGAGCTCGCAGTGCAGGAAGCATTTACTTTGAGTCGACTTAACGTCAATGCATTCTGTGATACATAACTAAAAAGCAACAGATCCAAGCTATATCTGTATCATGAAGATACAGCTGACAAAGGACCTAACGAAATATGTTCGTTTTTGGATGATTACATCAGGACAGTGATTAATAAATGTGTTTGTGAATAGCACGTGTTCTCTGACGTGTCCCCAGCATAAAACAAGAACAACTCAGTGGTTAAGCTAATGCTTTGAAATTCCGCCAGATTCAAAGGTGTGTTCCAGTGTTTTCCTCTGCGTGGTCGTGTAGGTTTGGCATGTCATCATAAACCTGCTTGCGTAAAATAGGTGTTGGGAAAACAAGACATAATATACTCCTTGTAGGGGTATCTCGGAAACATGGTCACTTGGTCCAAAAATCTAAATATTCAAGTATAGCTTGTTAACACAGAAGGGATTTTGATTTAAAATAGCTCTTGGCCCAAATTTTATGAGCGATGCTGTTTGTCTGATGGCAGTTATGGGAGCTGTATGGACCAGAACAGTACAATTTAATTCACAGTGCCCTCATTTATGAACGTCCATCAAATTTTATAGGAGAAATTGGGTGTTAGTATCATATTGATGGTCTCAAAAAATTTCTTTGCGACTCTCGTTATAGGCACAACCAAAATTGCCCTCATAAATGGCACATAACAACATAGTTGCAATCAATGTCAAAAAGCTGAAAGACATAGGACAACTAATTCTGTATACTCCTGAAGGACACAAAGTCTTTTATCTGGAACTGGCTCAGTGGCCTCTGTGGACATTCCTGGACATGATTCATAGAAAAATCTGTCTTTTACATCAAGCTTTGCATAGATTTTTGCCAATGTTCTTTTTAAAAGATAAACAACTGACGCGAAACTATCCTAGAAGTAATGTTGTATATTACATTTATATAATAAACTAATATTTTGTAACAGAAACAAACTATGGTATTAAAATGTTAGTATAAAATGTTTAACCTCCAATACCACATAAGTTCATAAATTAAAAGAAAATGATACATGCAACGTTGTACATTTACAGTTCATTATTTTATTGTTAAAATTTACCTAACAGATACAGCTTATTTTTAAATGAATGCATGCATCCTGCATCTCATCATACAGCTAGTATACAGATTCTTCTTCTTTTGTAAATCTAGCATTTTTGGACTAACGGTGTTTTCGCAATTACTGATTCATACTTACTTTTCATTTAGGCAGCTGAGAACACCACACCGCTGTAAGCATAAAATCCAAGTATCTCAAATAACTTTGCACAATGAGAGTGGATGTTGTATTACCGAGTGATTAGACTGTGGTTACTGACACAGAAATAGTAACGCTTTTTTTTTTTTTTTTTTTTTTTTTTTTACTTCCGAGTGGAACCAACAGTACACGTGAAGTGACGTGTGTGTTGGTGATTTCCGACCCTTAAAAGAAAGACTGCTAACGGATCGCTAAAATTTGCTTTAAATGGGTAATAACCTTAAAGTTCAGAGAGATAATAAGTGAACTAGTCTCGCCATTTTTTTACTGTGAATAGAGAGCAGCTACTGGCTCATGTAACTATGTTATTGTATTCTGCTTAAAATGTACACCTAAGACAGCGTTTAATAAAAGCGTAAATAAGCTACATCCTAAAATCGTGAGATATACATCCAGTCCATTGCGCGAATAGTCTGCTGCTTTGCCTTGAACTACGTCTAATCCCTGGTTCTTGATATTCTGAGCTGTGTATCTTGCTGAGTGTCTTATACTAAGTACACTGGTTTTGAGTTGCTGTTGAAAGTAAATACTCGCTAGTCATATGGTCTTTGCGGTTAGGGAACGCATTTACCTTAGTGGAAGTGCATCTGGACGGGAGAGGGGTTGTCCCTTTTGTCTACGGTATAGAAGATGCAGCGAAACTTAGCAGCTACGCAAAAAGCTGTTTCTTTCCAGAAACAGGGTACAAACTAATCGTTCAGTACATTTAGTGTGAGAATAGTATAGTTGTCTGTTATGAGGACATATCATAGCAGTAAGGAATAGTACAGGTGTCTGTAGACAATGTGGTCCAGGATGTACTGTTGAGTGTACATAGTAATGTTGGTACATTCTGAGGGTGTTAGATGACAGAAAAACAGTTTTTCTGAAAATGATACAGAACATACGTGAAGGAGAGAGTAGATCTATTCACAGTGGAACGTTTGATATAATTAAATAAAAGAAAAGAATTTTGGTTTGATTATTTATTCTACTTCAAATCACTTTATGACAAATGAGACATAGTCGAGTACAGATTAGGCGTGACGAGGATGCAGCCTGATTGTACTTCATGCTGTGCCTCTGCTGTCTTCACTGCGCCTACCAACTGCGAGCTATTTGTAGCCTCCTCGAAAGGTTCCGGAGAATGCAGAACAAATAACGTTAAGTAAAAAAACAAGAGTTATTTGTTTATCTGATTAGACGAATGTTTTTGGGATTCTTGCCAGACAGCCTTTTCAACTGCGAGTACAGTTAAGCACTGTAGGGAGTTATTTTGTACTAAGTGGTATCCCAAGCGGACTGTGGCTTGTATAAGTGTGGTTACGAGAATTTAACGATCGTGAACTAAAGTTCGGATGTTTAAAGGAAACACTAGTCTTTTTTTAAAAATGGCAGAGCATTATCCACTCCCCTTAGCAGAAATTCTAGAGGGGATTAAAAAGTTTCGTAAGTAGACAGAGGAACATGGTAAGCAGTTCCATGAGAAGACAAAACAGAGTATTGAAAATTTGTCACAAGGCCAACAGCGTTTCAAGGAAAGAGTTACTTACAGCAAAAGGGGACTTAAGCAGTTTTAAATAGTACGATAATCTTGAGTTTACAGATGTTAGTACAAAAATAGGAAATCAAGAGGATAATTTAAATGAAACAAAGAGGAACAGGAAACGTCTACAAGTCCCTCGCATCAGGATGTGACTGACCGGATTAGTAACAATCATATTAAAGTTAATTCTGAGATTAACAAGTTAAGTACTAGTGTATAAGAGTGAAAACTAAGGCACACAGATAGGTAGTAGAGAATCTAAAAAATGCTAACCTTTTAGTATCTGAATTCAGTTTTAACCAGAATAAAATCGACACTAAGCGAAAACCTGATGGTAGTAATAGGTGTTGTGTCTTCCACTCCATGTAGTATACAGATACTGTGCTGATAGTGGATCGAAGAAAATCTGAGAACGATCATTGGGAGTTTCACGCACCTTTATTAAAAGTAAGTCTCATGTGTAGTGAGTATGTTCGCGTAGTGGAACTAAAACTGGTAATTAGAGACAGTAGTAACCATTTTCCTACATTCGACCCTATTGATTGTGTGCATCTATTAATTTTTCTTGAACCGTTTACAGGTTTTCTTCCAGAGTCATGGGGTAATAATAAAAGTGTGATGCTAAATATAAATGTATTTTCAACTTTTCATCAATTCATTAAAGTCATTGAGTATGCACACAAACTAAGACTAGAGTAGTTTGGCCAACAGAAATACGATGAGAGCTGGGGAGGAAACCGCAGTTTTATGAACTACCGTTCATATGAAGTAAAAGAGTTGCATCTGGTCGAAGAACTACCAGATGGTTTTAGAGAATGACTGATGAAGGAGAGAGGGACTCAGGTCCAACCCCTCTTCGAAATATTCAATCAGTTTCATTGTTTGAAGGGATGTAAACAGGAAACGGCACAGGGTGACTCAATTGGTTGTCTGTAAAGTACATATTTAAGTATGGTTGGTTTCATGGCCGGCCATTACCAGGTTATCCTCGCTGTGGAATTGCGGAATTACGTGACTTTTCTATTTGACAGGCGAAATTACCAGTTTAAAGTTCTACCATTTGGATTGAATTGTGTGTATCAGAGTTCATTCAATTATTAGACCTTTCCTTAGGAGATTAATTATTAAGTAAAGTATTTCTGTGTGTTGATGATGTAGTGTCTAAAACATGGAAGAAACATACAGAAATGTTATTTAAAAGTTGAAGATCTTGGGGAATTTTTGGGAAACATTGTAAGTCAGGAGTCAAAATTACCTAACCCAAGGAAATTGTTGTCAATTAAATGTTGTCCTTTCCCTAAAAGTAGGTAACAGCTGACGGCTTTTCTAGATTTTACAGAAGAAATATTCCTCGTAATATAATGAATTGTGTTCACCATAAAATGTTGTTATAGATGACTACACCTTGTAGAGTGGATGGGAGTTGTCAACAAGAGGCTGATGCTTTCGTACGAGAACTTAGTGATCCTAAATTTTTAGGGCATCGAGGTATGACCAAAGAGTTTTGTGTGGTTGCTGATGCGTAAGGATTTGGATTGGGTTGTCACGTAATCAAGAAAACGGTAACTGATGGAAAAACAGTGACATTAGAATTTACCAGTCGCATGTGAGTCGAATTACTCAGTTACTGAAAATGATACTTTAGCAGTAGCAACGTCAACAAAAAAGTTTACTAATATGTCCTATGGGAGAAAGATTGGATTTCATACTGTACAAAGACCATTTATATTTTTTAGGAGAACGAAGCTTTTGCACAGTCGTTTGTGCGATGGTTTCTTTTTCATTCGGAGTATGAGTTAGAAATACGATATATTATAGGAAAGGACAACTGTTCGTCAGATGAACTATCTCGCCTGTCTGTGGAATGGAAAGCGAATGGAGCTGTGAACTGGGGAAGGAGTTCACTTTCCAAAGTTCGTCATTTAGAATATGTGCAAGAGTTAGAGACAGTGCAAAAAAAGTCTTAGTAGAGAACAAAAGAAGGATAAGTATCTTAGAAAATTCAGGAAAGGTTGAAAAGAAGGGAAACCAATGAAGGGGAAGTGGACTTTCTCTAATGGCGTTTTATTCGTTAGCAACTTACCACAACCTTTTAGAGGAAGAGTTGCAGTACCAACATAATTTGTAACAGAGTTTATGGGTATTTTGGTATAAACAAGTGTATAGCACCCTTACGTAAGTATTATTTTGCATGCAAAGATTAAGAGTAGGATAGCTAGGAAGGAGTAGAGAACTTGTGAGGTGTGCCAGAAAACGAAGATTAAGAATCAGAAAGATACAATGCAGCCTGTTGCAGTAGTACCCAAGGGTTTGTGTGAGATATTTCAGCATTTGATATTCCAGGACTATTGTCAAGAGAGGTTGGTGGAGAGATTTTTGCTGTGCACGTATTTGAGGTTTAGTCCAAATTTGTGAAATTGTGCCAAGTGAAGGAGGCGACCAGTAATACGGTTATGCATATCCTGGAGAGTCGTATTTCCCCATCGTAGGGACACCATCGCGACTCTTGTCAGACAATAAAGTGCAGTTCGTGTCTTATGAATTTCAAGATTTCTTGAAACAGAACAAAGTACAAGAGTTGTTAATAGCCAAACGTCACCCAAATCGAATCCTTGAGCGAGCATTATCCGCTTAATTGGGAGGCCTGAACATAGTTGTTGACTTCGCCTACATGTATTCGAGAATTTGAGAGCGTACTGAAAAGTAAATCTCCTGTTACTATTGTAGTGGCGCCTAGAGACTTAACAGAAAGCAAGATACAAATGTATCGTCTTTTTGACAAGATTAGGTATCCACCTGTAATAGCTAGTTTTCGATATAATGTAATTAAGCGTGTAGATGCCAATTTAAAGAAGAGTGCTGAAACCAGACAAAGCAGATTTGGAAGAGAAGGGAAAGTAAACCCTTACAGGATAGGATATTTTGTGCTATGAAGAGGGCATTATAAAACCAAGAAATTGAATAATAATACGAACAGTGTTTCTACCTGCTTGAATGACCATTTATTGTTAAAAGTATTCCTCATGCTACGGCAGTAGTGCTGAAAGACGTTAATAATGATAAGGAAGTAGGGAAACGTAAAGTTCACCATATTAAGAAGTGCTTGGTGGCAAATGTTGCTAAAAGTAATGGAGAACATAATTTTGTGGCAAAGACGGTGTAGAGAAGGACTTGTGCCTCACGTTGTGGTAAGAATGTACGTTTGAATGTGGGTGGAGTAGAAAGGTTATCAACAGAACTGAATTTATATTGCTAAATCAAGTAGCGAAGAACATAATTCTAACAGCGGTAAGATTATTACGACATGATGAGAACATCTAACCTGTAGATGTATATATTAAGAAGTGGGAATAAACGAAAACTAAAGAAAGAAAAGAAGAAAAATTTAAAAAAAAGCAGTCAGAATGCAGACAGCTTCAGGATTATCAGAAGTATTAAGAAAGAGTGAAGTTTGTGGGAAATGTAAACTAGTGGTTATGGTAGAGTACAGCGTGTTGTTCGATATATTGTAAAATTATTGTAGTTAGAGGACTGGGAGTTTGGACGGGCCTCACGACACTTTTGGCAGGGCAGTTTTTGCTCGGGCGACAGGGAATTTCTTCATGTCGGTAACCGTAGATGCTATGAGTCGCTGCTCAACCCCACTGCCAAGCAAATGCAAATTTTATAGTGTTGTACGAATGTAGTTCTGTTCCTTTAGTCGAGTAAATGGTTCTACGTCGTTTTGGATCGTAATAAGGGCTGCCTTCAAATCCGAGATCCCGAGGCGGAAATTAAAGCACAAGCAAAGGCAGAAGGTCTATGGTAGGCGCATGTATAGCTACAGCTGTTTGAGGTTCGTAATTTAAGAAAAGTCGTTAAAACGGTACCAAAGGCAATAATTGTAGCGCCAGAGGCAGACATACAAAAGTGTTTGGTAACTAGCCTCTGGTGCTGTGAATTAATACTTCGAGGTTTAGAACGACATTGGTGAAGGTTCTATGCATGTAGTTATTCATGAATTTTTTCGGATGATAATCTTGGTAAAAATTGCGGTTCTTGACCGATGTAGCGTTTCGCGAAACGCAGTGTACGCTGGAGAGGTAACGTAGTGGGGAATGTGAACGTAAAAGTCCTTGGTTCCCAAGCTTAAACAACTGTATGAGGGCAGGTAGTCCGTTTATCCGTTCACTGGTTTACTGTTGACAGAAACTGGTTGATTACCAATTCGTTACTAAACTCAAGATTGTTAGCGGCTTAGATGAATGGTCTGGTGGGGAACAAAAGGTGATCTACGACTGTTTTATGGATGGAATAGTTGGAAGTTCTTATGTGGAAGCTATCGTGCTGAACAGAATTAAAAGAAGGTTTATTTTCTTGGAAGGGGGGATGGGGGGTGTCAGCAGTGTTCAGTTTTAGAAGACGAAAGAACGGTGACTGATGATACCTCGACTAAGAGGTGTTTCATTTTTTTAAATGGGATTCTGTATGGAGAAGTAAGAGAACACTCGTCACAATCCTTCGTCAATCAACGCGCAGTTTCCTCGCTTTAGATTAGTAAAGCGATGGCTATTTATTGAAAATAAAACAAACCCTTGTTCTAAACTAGAAATTTGGAAATTTAGATCCCTACATACTCACACCTTAACCCTAGAATGAACCCATTAAAGACTGGAACCTCACAATATGCGAATGTAGTAATATTGCGAAATGTTACTATGTAGCTAAGGAAGAAAGAGTTATTACAAAATATAGCTAAGATTCTTTCTATAACAACACAAAACAGAGGTTTTTTATTCTTCTCGAAATCAGGCAAATAACCTTCACCCACGACTAATTACACTCCTGGAAATTGCAATAAGAACACCGTGAATTCATTGTCCCAGGAAGGGGAAACTTTATTGACACATTCCTGAGGTCAGATACATCACATGATCACACTGACAGAACCACAGGCACATAGACACAGGCAACAGAGTATGCACAATGTCGGCACTAGTACAGTGTATATCCACCTTTCGCAGCAATGCAAGCTGCTATTCTCCCATGGAGACGATCGCAGAGATGCTGGATGTAGTCCTGTGGAACGGCTTGCCATGCCATTTGCACCTGGAGCCTCAGTTGGACCAGCGTTCGTGCTGGACGTGCAGACCGCGTGAGACGAGGCTTCATCCAGTCCCAAACATGCTCAATGGGGGACAGATCCGGAGATCTTGCTGGCCAGGGTAGTTGACTTACACCTTCTAGAGCACGTTGGTTGGAAAAGGATATATGCGGACGTGCATTGTCCTGTTGGAACAGAAAGTTCCCTTGCCGGTCTAGGAATGGTAAAACGATGGGTTCGATGACGGTTTGGATGTACTGTGCACTATTCAGTGTCCCCTCGACGATCACCAGAGGTGTATGGCCAGTGTAGGAGATCGCTCCCCACACCATGATGCTGGGTGTTGGCCCTGTGTGCCTCGGTCATATGCAGTCCTGATTGTAGCGCTCACCTGCACGGCGCGAAACACGCATACGACCATCATTGGCACCAAGGCAGAAGCGACTCTCATCGCTGAAGACAACACGTCTCCATTCGTCCCTCCATTCACGCCTGTCGCGACACCACTGGAGGCGGGCTGCACGATGTTGGGGCGTGAGCGGAAGACGGCCTAACGGTGTGCGGGACCGTAGCCCAGCTTCATGGAGACGGTTGCGAATGGTCCTCGCCGATACCCCAGGAGCAACAGTGTCCCTAATTTGCTGGGAAGTGGCGGTGCGGTCCCCTACGGCACTGCGTACGATCCTACGGTCTTGGCGTGCATTCTTGCGTCGCTGCGGTCCGGTCCCAGGTCGACGGGCACGTGCACCTTCCGCCGACCACTGGCGACAACATCGATGTACTGTGGAGACCTCACGCCCCACGTGTTGAGCAATTCGGCGGTACGTCCACCCGGCCTCCCGCATGCCCACTATACGCCCTCGCTCAAAGTCCGTCAACTGCACATACGGTTCACGTCCACGCTGTCGCGGCATGCTACCAGTGTTAAAGACTGCGATGGAGCTCCGTATGCCACGGCAAACTGGCTGACACTGACGGCGGCGGTGCACAAATGCTGCGCAGCTAGCGCCATTCGACGGCCAACACCGCGGTTCCTGGTGTGTCCGCTGTGCCGTGCGTGTGATCATTGCTTGTACAGCCCTCTCGCAGTGCCCGGAGCAAGTATGGTGGGTCTGACACATAGGGGTCAATGTGTTCTTTTTTTCCATTTCCAGGAGTGTATATTCGCAAACGACAGCAAGCTGGTAGTTATTTCGTACTGTCGTTCGCAATAGAGTTCTAATAGATTATTTTATCATAGAGTCACGACTACAGAGACACCAACTATCAATAATGAAAGTAGATGCCTTAGATATCATAAATAATCTGAAGTAATAACCACAAGAAAGTAGTATTAATATTTTTGAAAGAAAGGAACAACAGGAAATATAAATTTTTAGTTATTTTAGATGTGTGAGGAGAAATACCGTAGCAGTAATCACTGAGCTTGTCACTGGTATTCTTGGAGACAAGGAACATCTCTGCTCTAAGATTGCGTATTTATTTCATTCAAAGAAATAAACTGAAGTTAAACACAGAAAAATATTAAAGATATTCTTGTGAGAGGAGGGGTAACCAACAACTTCAAGGTTATTATTTCTGCGTACGACTCATAAGGCAGCGAAAGTAGTTGTTCCATTTAATTATTAATAAAATTCGAGGTGTAGCAAACACTACTGTAGTGTGTTCACGAAAGCTCTGATTATCTGTCGAAATAAACTACGAGAATAATTAAGCGGAAAGTTACGATAACACATTAGTGGATGAAAAATATTTGTTTTTCAAAATGGCTCTGAGCACTATGGGACTCAACTGCTGTGGTCATTAGTCCCCTAGAACTTAGAACTACTTAAAGCTAACAAACCTAAGGACATCACACACATCCATGCCCGAGGCAGGATTCGAACCTGCGACCGTAGCAAAATATTTATTTTTCTGTAGTATACGACACCTGCTGGATACGGAGATCCAATTGCCCTTTTATGAGCGTATAAAGCAAATGTACTTTTGGTTTCAATACCTGAGGACACTGCAGCGCTATCAGCGTAAAACCCATGTATCTAAAATAATTTTAAACTATTAAAAGTGGTTGTTGAAGTATCCCCGAGTGATTAGATTCAGGCATTAACTGAGAAATAGTATTTCTCAATTTTTTTTTTTTACTTCCGAGTGGAAAGAACACACACATGAAGTGAAGTGCGTATTGGAATGGTTCATAAAAGAAAGACGCCTACTGGCTCGTAGGACTACACTGTTGTGTTCTGTAAAACGTACTCTTGGGAGAGAGCTTAATAGAAGCATAGATAACCGACATCCTGAATCGATATATATATAGCCCACTACAGGAATATTCTGTCACTGTGTTTTGAGCTCGTGCTAATCCCTGTTTCCTGGTATTCCGCGTTGTGTGTGCTGCTGAGTGTGATAGACTACTGCGAAACAATTATCTGGGGCTAAAAGAATAGCTATGGTAAGGCGCTCGTGCTCTACTAAATGAAAAAGCTTTGAGTGATCGTTAGGAATAAACACTCTATAATCACACGGCCACTGGTGTTCGGAAACGCATTTACTTTAGTGGACCAAAAGGGGGGTTGTTTCCTTTGCCTATGGTCTAACAGATTTACGGAGACCTAATAGCCATCTAACAGGGTATTTCTTTTTCGAAGCAGTTTCCAAAATGATCGATCAATAACGATAGTGAGAGGATAGTAATGTTGCACACTATCACATCAAATCACCCAGATAAGGGACAGAAGGAAGGGGTGGTTTTATCGACGCCTTTATGACACTCCCTGAGGCCATTTTGTGTCGATTCTCAGAATAGGGACGTCTGAAATATTTTCCCGGCCACACGCAAGGAAACCGCGTGATGGAAGTTTTGCTTGTCGTGGTTATGACGTCAATCGCAGACACAACAATAGACGGGGTTAAATTTGGGTAAGAGGGGGTGTGGCACCCTCCCCATCGTGTGGAGCGTCCACGGTGGCACGGGGCAGAACTGTAGTGACTCTTTGGTGCCAACGTGACGTCATTAATTCAAGTGACAGCTCACTGGAACGTCTGAGCTGTGGCCTTCTTTCAGCGCTGGTTAACATTTTGCTGTTTCAAAATGGTTCAAATACCTCTAAGCCCTATGCGACTTAACATCTGAGATCATCAGTGCCCTAGACGTAGAACTACTTAAACCTAACTAACCTAAGGAAATCACACACATCCATGCCCGAGGCAGGATTCGAGCCTGCGACCGCAGGAGCAGTGCGGCTGCAGACTGAAGCACATATAACCGCTCTGCCATAGCGGCTGACTGACAAACTTTCATTGCGGTAAAGTTTTACTAACGAATAATGGTTCTGCAATAAATCTGATATTAGTCGAATAAGCATTTATCGAAAAGAACTTAAATCATTGTCTCGCAATACCAAGGATAGATAGGACCGGGTTCACTCTATGTCCACCATTTGGAAATATTAGTATCTAGTCATTTACACTAAACTTTAAAATTTTGAAAAAATCTTTAACGTTTTTAACGATTTATGCTAGGAGACAGTCTCAAGTTGCGGTCTCTACTTAAGTAACATTATGTCTTCAAAAACTATGCTGTTGATATAGGACAAAAATAAATAACGAATTTTATTTTTTTTTTCATTGTGTTTTAGGATGGGCGTTAAGTACACAGCACGCCCACCCTTGATAATGTTCGCTATCAAAATGCATTGTTTATTAATAAAGCTAAGTTTCTCAATACATGAGTATTGTCATTTGGTCTGTAGCCAGTTGCAAGCGAGCGTTGTGATCATGTATTTTTTTTCCTTTTATAACCAAAGATATGTCTGTACGCTGTTAGAAATGCACAAGTGAGTTCATTGTGTTGATCAGGCAGAGAAAGCGGCAAAAGAGATTTATTTAATCTATTGCAGAGTCATTCATAAATATTGTCAGAGAACCAAGATGTGATTACATGTTTTCGTTATCAGTTAGTATGAGAGGAGCATAGCAAGTCCATTTACAAATCCTACACTACACCATAGGTTTATATAGTCAGGATAGAGACAGAAATAGAAAAGATAATACAGCAGCTTGTCATTGAACCTACTGTTAGTTCTTACAATAATCCGTTGCCTGATGTCCCAAAGAAAAGAGTCAGACTTCTATCGTCCACTGACATGATATATGTTATTGGCAGATTGGGTTGCATCTGCCTGGTCCAAAATATACCTCATCTTTACGTAATGCCTCTCGTAATCGGTCTGACAAATTGCCGTCCGGACTTATTGTGAGTTCGGCTACGTTCATTGGAGGTTAGAAAGATTTAATGAAGAGTGCAACAACGTATCTTTATTATATCTTGAAAGCAGAAAAATACCTAGGAGTGCCACATTGATCTACAGCATTTAATTTAACCTCTACCACCTGACAAATCATCTTTAAGTTTGATAGTCTTCTTTCACTCATGTGTGCACTGTTATAGCACAGTTCAGTGAGTGGTATTCGGTGCACAGCGCTCACTTGACACATCTATGTTTAGAAGTAATTACTCCAACCGAGCTTCTATGGTCTAAATTTTCAGTTTTAAATGGTTAATGTTACACTGTGGCGACAGGGATCTTGCTAAAACAGACTGAAATTGGACTGGTTGGAAACGCGTCATAATAACCGAAAAAATGTGCGGTCTGATCTGTCAGTTCTTGTTTGGCCAAATTGTTGTAAACGCTTTATGAACTTGAATACTTTAGCTACTTCATGTCTTTGCGCACATACGGCTAAAAATGCCCCGTGGAGTTGGGGTGTGTAGGTGCAAACTGAATTCAGTGGTGTGAAACAGGTTCTTCTTCACGCTCCTCTCTTAACATAAGTTGATTTGAGTAAAGATATTTCACTCTCTTTGAACTGGCCTTACTGCAGAGCTATTTGAATTTGATGATTTTATGTGTCATCTAAATATTGCTTTGCGAGATGAATGCTCACAATATGTGAATGTTACTATTCAATTATTGAGCTGGAAGATTGTGTCAGAAGGGGCTTAGTCAATTTCGTTGTTATCTGTTCTATTAAGTGGCCAAAGTATCCATACACAACAGAGCATTATAATTTTTGATGAGTTAAATCAAGTGGGTCCTATAACTGATTTGATTTCAGTGTTACTAAAATTCTTGTAAAAAGATATCATTATTGCCAATGTTGCCTGGAGTTACTCTCAAGGGTCTAATAAGGAAAGTAAGGGCAGTCATAATCAGAATAGATTAGTTTTCTTTTATTTGTAGACTTTTTTTTCATGGTCACTTGCCAGTATTGGTAAGGCATGGGAATAGGGTACTCCCTGGAAGGAAGTGAAATTGAAGTGGATAGATCACTTTACTACAGTGATTTGGCAATACTAGATTGCTGAAACTGACATTTTTTATGATAAAGGATATCGGTGATTTACATGGGTTTGATTTTATACCATCTTTGTAATGTATGCTTCTTTCTAAAAATAGGGAACAGAATCTGTAAGCCAGAGCTTCTGGCAATCTTGTTAGAGAGGTAAAGCTGCTACCAGTATCTCATCATGGTCCGATGTTTCCTGTCATTCCTTCACAGCTAAAGAAGGTCTCTGTGGTCGATCTATTTGGTCCACTGCCAAGGAATACTAAGAATGTCTCATATCTCTTTATAGCGGTATAACTGAAGTAAAAGTATGTGTCATTGACACCATATAGGGAATCGATTCTTATGTCTGCCAAATGAGTTTTAGTTAAACATTTTATAAAGCAGTTAGACATGTTTAAAAGGCCATTTCGGACAGCAGGCTACATTTGTAGTCACAAGTATGAAACTGAACATGGTAAGGATGGAAAATTAGACTCGTTTTAATGTTATCATATAACCTGGCTTCATACTCATTGGTACAGGTTATGAAAGCCTTTGAGTAATTACTAGCCACAAACTTTTGTTTAAATAATAGTGTAGCTTACAGTACCACCGTTGTTATCGACCCTTGTATAGACCCTCATATCGTACAGGCTTTTGTTTGTTTTGCTTAGAACAGCACAATATCAGTTAGACTGCCAGCGTGAGAGCACCTGGAGTTCCTGCTGGTAGTAAGTCGAGTACACTGTTTGATTGTTACACATTTTTACGAGCTTGAAACGGGTCTGACTTCAGTAATGGTAAGGAAGCGAGATGAGCTGTTGACCATTCGCTCACAGCTCCAGGCGTTGTTGGCTTCTGTCAGAGAGCTTGAGGTTGCTGCCAAGGGCCATCGCTGTGAGGGGCCAGACACGGGGAATCGAGAGACATCAAGCATGTCCCACGTGTGCCCTGATCTGTCCACTGGTGTGGGTTCACAAGTACTGCCTGCACTGAGGTTGACCCTTCACACGTCGTCCAGTGAGAGATAATTTCAAAGTCTGGCAGGCAGCGAAAGACTTTCTGAGGGGCCGATCATAGGGCCTCCTCAGTTCGTTTGATGGACAGGGTTTGGGCTTTATCTGTGGCTGATAAAGTCTCTGAGCCGGATGCAGTCGTCAACCCTGTTCCAGAGGAAGCTTTTCGGCCCGCAAGATTTGGGCGTTCACAGAGGGTCGGTTTGCTGGTAGTTGGGAGCTCCAAAGTTAAGGAGATTCTCTTTGGTTTTGCGCATCTAGCGGAAATGGTAAACACTGCCAGCCTTGCTTGGAGATTAAGGTGGAGCTCACAACCTACTGCATCGTCGATACAACCGACTGTGGTCCTTTGGTGTAGAGCCGAGTGGAGGGTCTGAATTAGAGGCTGAGGCGGTTCTGTGACCATATGGGATGGAGGTACCATGACTTTCGCCATAGGGGGTGGGTTTCCGGGTTCTGCTTAATAGGTCAGGAGTCCACTAAACGCAGGAAGCTGCTACATTTGAAGCGGGTGCTGTGTGAAAGGGACTGGGTGGTTTTTAGGAAGGAGGGTCCCATGAAACTACAGAATGGGCGTCCGTCTAAAAGGGAGCAGGCAAAACACAGTAAGGTAGTTGTAGAAAAGATTGGTATTGTAGATGTAAATTGTCATAGCTATGTTGGGAAAAAACCAGAGCTCGAAGCCCTGACACAAAGCGCTGAAATAAGTTCAGCCAAATTTGTTTCAAACGACCTAACAGTGTTCAGAAAGGATAGATTAAATACAGTTGGTGGAGGAGTAATTATTGATGTCAGAAGTAGTTTACCTTGTATCGAAACTGAAGTAGGTAGTTCCTGAGAAATAGTATGGATAGACGTTATACTTGACAATCGGGCTAAACTATTAAGTGGATCGTTTTATTGACCCTCCCCCCCCCTCCCCACTTACCACAGAAAATGGAGTTGCTGAATAGTTCAAAGAAGACTTGAGTCTCATTTCAAACAGGTACACCAGTCATACAATTCTAGATGGTGGTGACTTCAATCTACCCTCGACATGCTGGAAAAATTATACGTTTAAAGTCACCGGCAGGCATAAAACGTCATGCTACTCAACGATTTCTCAGGAAATTATTTTGAACAATTAATACATGAGCCCACTTGAAGTGTAAATGATTGCGAAAGCATATTTGACATCTTAGCAACAAATAACCGTGGACAAATAATTAGTACTGTGACTAATAAAGGGATTAGCGACCACAAGGCAGCTGCTGCTAGGCTAAATACCGTAACACCTTTAACCATAAAAGAGAAACGCAAAGAACATCTATTTAAAAAAGCTGATAAAAGTTCTCTTAACCCTTTGTAAGAGACTGTCTCCCCTCCCGTTCTCATCATGCAAAGGGTAGAAAAGTTGTGGAATGGTATCAAAGTGATAGCATCGAAAGCAATTGAGAGATATATACCACATAAATTAACAACTGATGTATTTGATCCCCAATGGTACACAAAACGGGTGAGATCGCTATTGCAGAAGCAACGAAAAAGGCATGCCAAATTTAAAAGAACGCGAAATCCCCAAGACTGGAAAAAATTTGTTGAAGTTCGAAAGACAGTGCGTACTTCAATGCGAGATGCTTATAATATTAGGCACATAGAAACTCTGGCTCGGAATCTGGCCAAGGCCCAAAGACATTCTAGTCATACATAAAGCACACCAGAGGCAAGACGCAATCAATATCTTCACTGCGCAATAACAACGGTGAAGTCACTGATGACAGTGCCACCAATGCAGAGTTAATAAACACGGTTTCTCGAAACTCCTTCACCAAAGAAGACGAAGTAAATATTCCTGAATGCCGACTAGGAACAACTACCAAGATGAGAAACACAGAAGTAGATATCCTCGGTGTAGCAAATAGCTAAAATCACTAAATAAATGCAAGGCCTCCGGTCCAAATTGTATACCAGTCAGGTTCCTCTCAGAGTATGCTGATAAAATAGCTCCATATTTAGAAATTATATACAACCACTCGCTCACAAAAGATCCGCACCTAAAGACAGGAAAATTCCTCTAGTCACACCAATACCCAAAAAGGAAAATAGGAGTAATCCGCTGAATTACATGCCCATATCATTTACGTCGATTTGCAGTAGGGTTTTGGAACATATACAGTGTTCGACCATTCTGAATTATCTCGAATAAAACGATTTATTGCCACATAGTCATCACTGATGCAGAAAATATCATTCTTGTGAAACACAATTAGCTCTTTATACCCATGAAGTAATGAGTGCTATCGACAGGGGATTACTGAACAGCTATGCGGTATCTGGCCAACCATCATTTCCGTAGAGCAGTACGAAAACAGTTGTTCACTATCCTAACTATGCGCTCTGGAAATATCACTAACTTCTAAGACCTTTAACTGGGATCTGGAATATAGTTACCAACTTCTTGCTTACCTGTAGTGGTAGCCCGCTAACTTATAGAGAACAAGAAGTGTTAGCAAATATGGTAATATCCAGGGAAAAATATCAACGTCTGAAAGATGTATCGATAGCGGAACGAATACCTTCGAGTTACTCTGTTAGTACCACGGTCCAAACTAAGCTGATACACAGCACAGTAGCTGATGGGAATGACTATACGTGTGAAATGCCATTACGGCAGCTCCCGTCATCCGCCATCCTAACGGCAGCCGATATATGCCAACAGTAGTGAGAGCACACGAAAACGTAGTACACACTTCTTTAAACAGATGGTGCATAGTCGCAGGTTATTTCCATGAGCTGTGGAACACAGTCTAGATGGTGTGCCCCTCCCATTTGTGGCCAGATCTCATATCACGTGAAAGCACTACATGATATTCAGTAAACAAATGGCGTGATGCACGATTGGCAGTTATTAAAATAACTGCTAGTATCAGAGGAGTGGGTATGACAATAGCTGTTACTTCCCAGTAGCCGGTTATTTCTATTAGTTAATGTTTTTTGTCGCTTCTGTATGTGAGTCACACAGTTGAATGGTGGTGCTGTTGTACCTATGTAAAATTTATTAACAAGTTGTCCTATCTACGTCACAAATATGTCAGGGAAATGAATGTGTTAGCTACACAGAAAACAACAATGAAGCTGTGTGCCACATTTAGTAGTAAAATTCCAAATGAAATGCTTGACTATGTAGTCATGTCTGGTATGGAAAACTTCCTGAGCATAGGATTTTGAGTGAAAGTTTTAAGCTTATTTATCCACGTATATATGGAGGTCTTCCTTGACTGAATTAGCTGCAGATCTCTCTTGTTAATTTTCCCTGCCTTCACAAAAATATGTTCATAATTTTTACCCAGTGTGTGTCCAATCTACCCACTTACTACTATCGCATCAATCACACATGCTTTTCTTAGAACAGACGAAACGAAAGATACAAAAATCAGGTGAACCAGGAAGGCAAGAGAAGATTTGGGAAAGGTTACTTTTCCAATGTACACAAGTTTGCAGTAATAAAAGCAACATAGGACAACTAATGCTGTATATTCCTGAAGGGCACAAAGCCTTTTATCTGGAATTGACTCAGAGGCCTCTGTGTACATTCCTGGACATGATTCGTAGAAAAATCTGTTGTTTACAACAAGCTTTGCGTAGATTTTTGTCAATGTCCTTTTTAAAAAAGTAAACGATTGGTGTGAAGCTATCCTAGAAGTAATATTGTATTAGCTTATATTTGATACTGTAGTGGAACAGTATACTGAGTCTGGTCTTGAGGACTGTGAAGAATGACACAAGGTGGGGAGGTGAGGACGCTGATGCTCTAGAAGAGACGAGGGGCTGGCGCCCAGCCAGCTGGTGGCGGCTATTGTCAGCGTCACGCAGCTGGTGCAGGCAGACCACCTTCGCCGGTGAGTCAGAGGCATTCCTGTGCACAATGGGAGTCCTCAAGACAAGGGATGGCGGTCATCGCTGGAACAACTGGTTTTCAGTTACACCAATTCTTTTTGTGTGCAGTTTAACCTGAGTATGAAAACCGCTCAAAATAACAGGCTTTCTGAAATAATCGATCTTCAGTTTTTTTGTTATTGTTAGTGCCAGGAATAAATGTAGACGTCAAACACAGGTCGAAAATTTCTAATAGAGGTGAAGGACTAGCCAATCATGATCGATATTGGGGTTGAGGCTGCCACATATATTGGTCGCATTGCCACCGGCAAAGATTGTGAAGGTGAGGCGGACATTCACAGCGACAGCAAAAGCGAAAGTAAGAAAGCATCTTCACTTTTGGATGATGTCAATTTTTCAACCTGAAGCTATCACCAAATTAAGGGCATGTACATCATTGCTACAGCACTTCGTGAAGCATTTCCTTTCCACAGGTGGTGGCATACTACACGTACACACAGGCCATCTAATAGGCCCTGCCACATGGCAACTTGTGCGTTATTTTCTCTGCAATGCTGCAACTATTTTGTCCACGAAAGCTCTGATTATCTATGGAAATAGACTACAGGAATAATTAAGGGGAACGTTACGTTAACACATTGGTGGATGAAAACATATTTAATTTTCTGTAACATAGGACACCCACTGAATAGGAAGATCCTATTGCCCTTTTATGAGCGTATAAAACTAATGTACTTTTGCTTTCACCACCTGAGGAGACTGCAGCGCTATCAGCATTTACCTACAATAATTTAAAACTATTAAAAGTGGCTGTTGAAGTATCCTTTTGTGATTAAACTGTAGTATTACTGAGAAATAGTAATTCTCTATTTTATTTTCTGTCGAGTGGAAAGATTAGCATACTTGAAGTGAAGTGCGTATTGGAATGGTACGCAAAAGAAAGACAGAGCTTAATATTAGCATAAATAACCTACATCCTGAATCGTGATATACACAGAAAGTACACTGCAGGAATATTCTGTCACTGTGTCTTGAACTCGTGCTAATCCCTGTTTCGTGGTATTCCGCTCTGTCTGTGCTATTGAGTGTGATAGAATACTGCGAAACAATTATCTGGGGCTAAAAGAATAGCTAAGGTAATACGCTCGTCCTATATTGAATAAAAGAGCTTTGAGTGATTGTCAGGAGTAAATACTCTATAATCATACGGCCAGTGGTGTTCGGAAACGCATTTACCTTAGTGGCCAGTCCGTCTGGACCAAAAGGTGGGTTGTCTCCTTTGCCTACGGTCTAACAGATTCGCCGAGACCTAATAGCCATCTAGCAGGGTATTTCTTTTCCAAAGCAGTTTACAAAATGATCCGTCAATAACTGCAGTGAGAAGATAGTAATGTTGCCCACTATCACATCAAATCACCCTGATAAGGCACAGAACGAAGAGGTGGTTTAATCGACGCCTTTATGATACACCCTGAGGCAATTTTGTGTCGATTCTCAGCGTAGAGACGTCTGAAATATTTTCCCGGCCACCCGTTAGGAAACCACGTGATTGCAGCTCTGGGTGTCGCGATTCTGACGCCCATCGCTGACGCATCAATAGACGGGGTGAAATTTGGGTGAGATGGGGTGTGTCACCCTCACCATCGTGTGGCGCGTCCACGGTGTCACGGGGCAGAACTGTGGTGACTCTTTGATGCCAACGTGGCGTCATTAATTCAAGTGATAGCTCACTGGAACGTCTGAGCTGCGGCCTTCTTTCAGCGTGTGTCAACACTTTGCTGTTCCAGAATGGTTCAATTACATCTAAGCACTATGGGACATAACATCTGAGGTCATGAGTGCCCTAGACTTAGAACTTCTTAAGGATATCACACACATCCATGCCCGAGGCAGGATTCGAAACTGCGACCGCAGCAGCAGCACTGCTCCGGTCTGAAGCACCTATAACCTCTCGGCCACCCCAGCTGATTGATAAACTTCTATTGCGGTAAAGTTATATTGACGAATAATGGTTCTGCAATAAATCTGATATTAGTCGAATGTGCATTGAGCGGAAAGAACTGAAATCATTGTCATAACGCTCGCAACACCAAGGATAGATAGGGGCGAGGGCACTTTATACCCACCATTTGGAAATATTGTTATCTAGTCATTTACACTAAATTTTAAAATTTTGAAAAAAGTTTACTGTTTTTACGAATTATTCTTCCAGGTCCCATGTTTTAAATTTTCAGTTAAAGCTAACACAAAAATTTAAGCCTTAAGTGTAGTAATTACTTCCCTGATGAGTGTCGTATTCAGTATTTCCTGGTTCAGGACTTCACCTACACATCAACATCCCTTTACCTTGTAAGTTGTCAGTAAAATTCAAATTTCCATTTCTTAATTTTTTTTCGTTTGGACGTAAAGTACTCCGACGTCCGGTTGGTATTACACATTATTCTAGATGTGCTGTTGTTGGTAAGAGTATGCTAAGAGACATTCTCAGGTTGCGGTGTCTACTTACACATCATTATGTCTTCAAAAACTATGTTGTATATAAAAGACAAAAATAAATAACGAATTTTACATGGATGGCCATTAAGTACGCCCCACGCCCCACCCTTGATAATGCGCTGTATGTAAATGCATTGGTATTGATAAAGCTAAGTTTCTCCATAAATAAGTATTGTCATTTGGTCGTTAGTCAGTTGATAGTGTTAGAAATGCAGGAGTGAGTTCGTTGTGTTGAACTGGCAGAGAAAGCGGCGAAAGAGATTTATTTAATCTACTGCAGCGTCAGTCATAAATATTTTCAGAGTACCCAGATGTGAGTACATGTTTTCCTTATCAGTTTGTATGAGAGGAGCATAGCAAGTTCATTGCTAAATCGTACCCTACGCCATAGGTTTATATAGACAGGATAGAGGCAGAAATAGAAAAGATATTACAGCAGCTTGTCATTGAACCTACTGTTAGTTCTTACAATAATCCGTTATTAGAAAGAGTCAGGGTTCTATTGTCCGCTGACATGAGATATGTTATTGGCAGATTGGGTTGCATCTGCCATGCCGCAAATATACGTCATCTTTACGTAATGGCTCTCGTCATCAATCTGACAAATTGCCGTTCGGACTTATTGTGAGTTCGGCTAAGTCCATTAGAGGATAGAAATATTTAAGAAAGAGTTAACAACGTATCTTTATTACATCTTGAAAGCAGAAAAGCACCTGGGGCGGGCACATTGATCGACAGCATTTATTGTGATCTCTGCCCACTGACAATATTTTGCACATCAGAGCATTTAAGCAATAAAAAGTAATATAAAACTGAACCATGAGATAATATATAGTCTCCATTTTGGAGTAAGGAAGAAGTAATAGAATTAACATCAAGAGATCCTACGGAGTAAAATATATGGGCATGGAACAGTTCTGCGTGGGATAAGCCAGAATATCAGTAAGAGTCAAAGCGATGATGCAGGCGAGAGACATGAAAAAGAGAATCATCAGACAGATCGTTGGCCATAGGTGCCTTGATGAAGAAATGGATATTGAAGATTAATTCTTGTAGGCACACCAGATGTAATGATGTGCTGAGCAAGAAGCCAGGGTGTTCATTGAGTAAGGTTTCCGCAGACTCAACCAAGTTAGCTTTTACCAGATGCGTACAGACGCTGTAAAGTGATTTTTAGCAGTCGTAGGGGCAGATGCTGCCATTTGAGAATGATTCTGTATGGATGTATGTGAGTCCAGCACGCTGAAGTTTTGTTTATTTTGTGATGACTTACTGTACCTGCAAGAATTGTTGATGCCACAGAAAACTGAACGAAGAGGATATCCATGTAATATAGAATTCAAACATTGGAGAAAATAAACGAGGACATCCATATTAAAAGAAGTTGTGTTCACAAATGTTGAGTCTGCCCCTGAATATGGAGACAGACAAATAACAGTGTGATGAGGTACAAAGGGTACAACAAACATATAAAGAGCGATATGCAAAACACACAGGTAATCTAAAGATGTAAGAATTGAAATGAACTGATATGGATAAGTTTTGTATGTGCTGAGAGTCAAATTATGCTTCTGATCTTTTTGGTGACTGATCTCCAATCTGAAGGAATGCCACAATGAGTAAAGAAAGGAACTTAAAGGGTGAAAGGACGCATGACGAATTTTAGAGTCGAGATGATAAATGAAAAGAACGACGACCACAACGAACCAAATTGGGGGTAAAATTATAAGCATTTCTGTCGCCACAGTTGTTTTGAGGTTAAGTAATTTATGGCAAATGTGGGAATTAGGGAGAGGGCTTTAAATCATTGGTAGGTCTTTGGAATGGTATAATATGGATCGCATCCAGAAAGTAACTTTCGGGATGTTTCCTTTAAAATATCCTTTTTTACACGGGAAAATTGCGCATGCGCAAGAGATGTATGTCGTGACAATCAAATGCTGGCCAGACTGGTTGCGCCTGGTGCCAGTACTGACGACGTGGATTTCTCACTTGATCCCGGGAACCAAGCAGCAGTCAACGCATTGGTATCACCGTTGATCAAATTTGTTATTTTCGTTGTTTCTGCAACTGTGCCCCACCTGTTTTGAGTAACATGGGAGGCATCACCTCCATCATTTGTGTATTTAGTATAAATGTATCAACTGCTGTCGATGCTATTTCTTTGAATTCAAGCCATATGTGGTCTACACATACATGGGCATATGGAAGAAGCAGAGATTGTCTTTGAGGAAGGCGTCAAGCAAACTTTTATCTGCTTTTTTCAATCGATGTATCTTTCATTTATTTTGGAGGATTTGGGAATTAGAATATTCAGTCTCTCCAAGGCAATCCCGAGCTCACAAGTACCTGTATCCTGTGGATGCTCATTGTTAGCTGATTTGTTACTAAGAGGTCAAATGTGTTTTCACAACCGTTTACTATTCGAGTGGGCTCATGAACTAATTCCTCGAAATATCTTTCAGCGAATGAGTTTAGCACAATTTCTGAAGATTTTTTTATGCGGACCTCCGGATTTAAACATGTATTTTTCCAACATATCGAGGGTAAACTGAAGTCACCGTCAATTATAATTGTATGGGTCGAGTACATATTTGAAATTAGACTCAAGTTTTCTTTGAACCTTACTGCAATTGCATAATCTGAGTTGGGATGTCGGTGAAAAGATCCAATTCTTATTTTATTCTGGTTGCCAAGGATGACCTCTACATTTACTAACTCACGGGAGCTATTTACTTCAATTGCCCTGCAAGATAAACTGCTTCCAACTGCGACAACCACGCCTCCGCCAACCGTGTTTAGCCTATACTTTTTGAACACCGTTACGTTCTTCGCAAAAATTTCGGATGGACTTACCTCCGGTTTTAGCCAGCTGTCAGTGCCTACAACGATTTGAGCACCGGTGCTCCTAATATTGCTTGGAGCTCTGGTACTTTTCCAATACCGCTACGTAATTTACAGTAGTTAATCCGATGGTACCTTGATCTACATTCTTCCTGTGTTCAGCCTGCACCCTTTGATACTGAAGCCCCTTTTCTGTTTCTCTGAGAGCCCCTAACCTGAAAATCAGCGCAATTCACACCACACAGCCCCAGCTACCTGTGTAATTGCCTCCTGCATGTAATGGGAACCTGCCCAATTTAGTGGAAGCCGGGCAACGGAGACTTACACTACTTATGGAAATTGTATGAATAATATTATGTAGAAGAGCAGAATATTAATAGAAAACAGAATATATATTACGTGAGGTTGTTTTGTTAAACTTCAATTAAATTATTAATTAACTTAATTTCATTAGTAATAATCTTGAGGTGACAGTAACAGTTCTACATCTACATCTACATAAATGCTCCGCAACCCACCATACGGTACGTGGCGGAGGGTACCTCGTACCACAACGAGGATCTTCTCTCCCTGTTCCACTCCCAAACAGAAAGAGGGAAAAATGACTGCCTATGTACATCTGTATGGGCCCTAATCTCTCTTATCTTTCCGCGAAATATAAGTTGGCGGTAGTAAAACTGTACTGAAATCAGCCTGAAATGCTGGTTCTCTAAATTTCCTCAGTTGCGTTTCACGAAAAGAACGTCTCCTTTGCTCCAGAGACTCCCACCCTAGTACCTGAAGCTTTTCCGTAAAACTCGCGTGATGATCAAACCTACCAGTAACAAATCACATGAAGGTGATTAAATCTGCAAGTATTTTATAAGCACCAAATGTAAGAATTTGGATATAATTAGATCTTTATGTAACTTGCGGAAAAGAAAGAGCAGTAATCTGAATATGTTGAATATCAGTATAACATGATGTGAAAGTTAAGTAATGACTGAATATGATGAGAGTTGTTATTAAAATACTATAAGAAAGGATTGTGTATTTGTATGTATTTGTGCCTCTGTAACCTCATTGTAAACTTGTTCTGAGGCCGCAAATTACACGATGGTTTCAGATCTGTAAAGAAAAATGCAAATGGAAAATGGTATGTTTAATTGTATTGGCGTTGAACCTTGGGCAGGCATGAGACACATACACAACTAAACTGGATCAACAGGCCGTGTCTCTAGTTTGTGGCTGCAGTTACTGTACATCAGTTGGAGTCGCTACCAGAAGAGAGACCCATGAGCCAAAAGATTAAGCTGACTACAATACGCTGGTCACTGTCCGCCGGCCTCAAAAAGCCACTGGGAGATCCCTGATCTGCTGTTGTTGCCACAGGGAGTCTTGCCGCGGTCACCGCACAAATCAGCTAACGGCAGCGACGGCATTTACAGGTGCAATGTCTACAAAGTCAGAAAACATTTCAAGTAGCCTGTTGACATATTACTGAATGTTTCACAGACCATGGGAGACTATATTTCATGTTGCACAGAAAATACAAGTCTAATGTCACATGAATGAACTCAAACTGTTACTGTGCAAGATCTGGATTCTGAACACTTCCTTTGCATGAACACTGTTGGTAGCCCATAACGTCAAATACTATTGGACAGCATCCTTTACTATTAAAAGACACAACTTAATTCAACGTCAAAAGACACTACACAAATCATTCAATACCTGCAACCAAAAATTTCAATGCACTCAGGTGTGTTCTGATCAAACAGTTAATTTATCTAACCATATCTAGGTCATCTACGCTTTGAATAAAAGAGTTTCGATTAGTATATGTGTAAGGAAAAGCACAATGCTGTGGATGATCAAGTATCGCAAAAAGATTGCCTTATGTCGAACGGAGCTCCATCTGCTACTTTAAAATGAACACTTCCAACGAAAAATGATTATCTACCCTAACTGCGTCCTCTTATACCTACACAAGCGATATTCTGCTTCTCTGCATTAATTGTGCCTCGAACTAACGTAAATTTTTCTATGGTGTGATGATTTTTCAGGAATGGTAATGTTTGTACTAATTTGTTAGTAGTATTGTACTTTTAATTGGATAGTTGTGTTTCCTGGAGAAATGAATTGCGAATGGGTGTCATATAGAATGATGGTTTGACTGTCAGTGTGAATGAACAGTAGTTTTCGTGAATTATTGCTCGATATAGTGTACAAATACCGTGTACATCCACTTAATTTTGTGAAGCGTTTTATGAAGACTTATTTTTGCAGTTTTATGCAGTTTGTACTCCCAGTTTCATCTCGTGATGAGTATATTTTTCTTATGTCTTATTGTGAAGTATTCAAGTTTGTCATGGTATTGGATGTTATAAGTTTTGTGAGAGTGGAAATGGAGTAAATATTAAATTGTCTGAAGAGTAAATGGAAATTAATTATTCTTTAAAATGATGGAATGAGTGTAAGCTACAAACGATCAGTATGTATGAATGGAGAATATGATTTCTTGTAAGATAAATAAGAATTAGTTGTAAAGGAAATTTTCAAGATACGTAAATGAGTATAATGTAGGACACCAGCAAAACTGATGGTTGCATATCGTCAACAGTTTCAACAGTGCACATACTTCCAATGTCACACAGCACCAAAATGTCTTTGACACACTGGTGCTTTAACAAGTTTTGGGCACAACTGCATTGGCACAAATTTAAAACCGGGACGAGCTGGTGATGTAATGGCACCTTTCTTCCTGAACCACTCACATAATGTATGCTCATTCTTAATGCAAGTCGCATTTGATTAGAATATTTAAGTTACATGTTAAGCAGGAGTACTAGTGATTGTCAGAAACTGTGTGATATAACTTACTATTCCTTTACTCCTAGATCTAATTTGCATATTGCTGTTCTGGTAGAAGTGAGAAAACGTCGAAAGCTTTCTGAATGGTGAGTAATAACAAGGACAGCCAGGGCAGTAGATTCAACCGCCCCACAGAGCCAATTCGTGGAGGATTGGCGACAGAGAGCCGAGTGACAGTAGCCAAATGGACCACTGCCATCACCTTGGTGTCGCCCTAGGACGTCCACGCATCACATGTACGAACACCGATAACATTTCTCATACAGTTAACTCCTGGGGAAAACATTTTACGACCTGAGAGTGGAGTGAGAGGGCTTCCTGTTAGTGGAAGATACCATCATTGTGACGAAAATATAGAAAACTAGCAGTTTTCCAGAAAATAATCAAAGTTACAGATAAGCTCCTCAAGATATGTTGGCCATCTGCAGTCCTGGACCACTGAGAACTTGTGACAGCACTGAACATTTTGTCTCATCACTCACTAAATATTTCTGCAACACAAAATGCATCAGCAATGGCTAATGTGAATATACTGTAAGTTAGAGACACAGGACGGTGAAGGCAAGAGTACCTCATTGGTCCCAGAGAGGAACAGAGAGAGAGAGAGAGAGAGAGAGAGAGAGAGAGAGAGAGAGAGAGAGAGAGAGAGAGAGAGAGAGACGTGACTTTTCTATACAGACTGGTAGAACGAGGATGTAAGTTACTGGGTAACCACCTAGAGGAAGGAGGCTAGTATCTTGTAGGGCGCACTTCTATCAGTCACCGCTCAGAACATCCAGCTTCAAGTCAAACATTATTTAATAACAGATGCAAAACCTGCTAGTGCAAGGTTTCCTTTTGATCAACAATCGATCAGAAATCAATGAATCATCGTGAGTCTCTGCCTTCCATGTTGATAACTGCTGTCAGCCTATCATGCTATCTTGACTGATGACTAGGGAAATTTGCATATTTTCGGCGTATCTGTACCTAGGCGCTAACGAAATTCATTGGTTCCATCAATAATTGACCCTGCAGCAAATTCATCAGGTCCTGGAGCAGTGTCTCTAGGAGCAGACAAACCTTATTCCAGTTCCCACATGGAGAATGGATCATTGTAGTCTTTCTCATTGTGCAAGAAGAAACTGAACTTCCTCTCTGCAGTCTGATGGAACACCTCAAAAGCAGGAGCTTCTGTGGATGATGTAATGGCAGTAAGAAAGTGTTCTGCTAAAATATGAGCCATGTCATCTGGCGTGGTCACTCAGAGCTCATTACTTGACAATGCCGTAAGGGGATGTGTACTGCTACTCTTGCCCGAAATCCATCTTATTGATTTCCAAACTTGCACAGTAGAAGTGGACCGTTTAATGAAAGTCGTTAATTTCCTGCAGGAAGCCCTCTTCCATTCTTTTATCACTTGCCTCGCATATACTCACGCAGATCCGCTGCACGTAGATATACTGTAGTTGGACAATGTCTGAAATTCCGCAGAGCTGTTCGTCTGGCCCTGATTGCCAGTCGACAATCGTCATTCCATCAAAGGTACAGGCCATCATCTGAGGTGGTTAGTAGAGTTGGAGATGGACTCTGCTGCAGCCCGTTGCATCTCACAAGCGATATTGGCCACCGTCTTCTGTGCCCAGTCCTTTTGTTCAAAAATAGCCTGTCGATTGTACTTCAAGCCATTTGACCTTGGTATCACCCATCTGCATGGTCCCCTGTCAGCCACCATCCTAATCGCGCAGATGGAGCCACACTGGGAAGTGGTCACTAGAATGTGAATCTGTACCCGCTTCCCTCTGAAATGAGTCTGCAATAGCTGGGGACAAAAACGGAGGTCAGTGGATGAAAAAGATCCTGTAGCTACAGAAAAGTGTGTCATCTGACTTGCGTTCAGAAGGCAGATAATCTCAGAATGGACGAGTCGCTCGATCATCCGACCCTTGTAGCAAGTGGTAGTCGAGCCCCATAGTATATTGTGTGCATTGGAGTCCTCCACAAGGCGGAATGGCCATGGGTGTGCCCAAAGAGTTATGCCAGTGCGTCTGCATTCAAAGCTTCATTAGGGGTAAGGTACAAAGAACACACTGTGATATAGAAGGGTGTGAGAACTTTCACAGCAGTTGCCTATATGGTCGAGGTAAGAGGGACAGAAGAGAAGTGTCATCTAGTATCAATGGAAACAGCCACTCCACATTTAGCCCAGTCTCCAGTAGTATCATCCTTCCTATATGTGTGGTAAACCTGTAATGCAGGTGTGAAGGTGACTTTAAGATGCATTTCTTGTAAGCAGATGGGCAACCGTTTCTCTTGGACCTGGAGCTGTAATTCTTCCAAATGTGAGAGATATCTATTCAAATTCCATTGAAACACTCAAGTCCATGGGAAGCCAGTGTTTAGCGATGGTTGTTCTTCCCGTTCTCACTCAGAGTCGGTTATTTACTGCAGAGGCCAGGGAGAGTGTTAGCCGGTTCCCTGATCTCTGGTTCTTCTGACTTTAAGTCCATATCCTGAAGAACATAGTCCCATCAGAGAGGGAGAGACCTCGACGAACAGAAGGTTTAACTACAGCTTTCGTGGACTTGGAACTACGGTTTGAAAGACGTTTTTTTTACTGATGGGAAGAGGTGGTTGCCTGGGTTGCGGAGACAGTTTAGTTGGCTTCTGATTTTGGGTACTGGTATGTGTCTTAGGTGGTAAGCCCGTTGTTGATAGCTTCCAAACGACTTCAGTTTCAAGTGGAGCTTTGCCCCAACAGTGTACACTGACACGTGCATGTGTTCGTACTTGAATCTGTGGTCTGAGTTTGTGTGGAGGCATCACACTTAAGGGCTGATGCAAAAGAAGTAGCAAAAACTGGGGGCTGCACAGCTTTGAATTTTCCTTTCCTCGTTGTAACCTCACACTTCCTGCACCACACTGGGTGATCCCCAGGGGAGTTTATACATTTCAAAGTGTACACGAATTGCCTGATTCCTGAGCTGAGCCTCCACAATTGCCTCACGTAGCCCTCCAATTACATCCCATAGTGGTATGTCTAAACCTTGACGTTTGTAGCATCATATTGGGTTAGAAACAAACAGGCGAACCCTAAGACAGACATAGCCTGCAAGGATATGTTCAGGTAATGCCGTAGTACTAAACGTTAGACTGAATGTTCCCAAATTTTCCAACTTGCCATAGTTGTGCACTTCCGTGACGCCAGTATTTTTCCATTCCTCACGTAACTCTGCGGGGTCCACCTCCATTAGATCGCAGTACATAACCACGCCCTTACTAAAGTTTATAGTATTATGCAACTCAGACTCTATTGGATAGTCACCTAAGGCCTTACATCCCAGGAGCTTGGATATTTTGGTTGAATTAGCAGGTTCAACTAGAAGTGTTCCATTACAATGTTGTTTGGCACTCTTTGGAGACCCTGCATTATCTTCCAGTGAACATAGAAACGGTTCCCTCGGTTTGCTTGATTACAATGACAGTGTTATGACACACTAATGCCCTGTTACCATGATTCCGAGACTTTTCGGGAGGACTAACGAACCGCACTCTGTGTGATATGTGGGTGTAAGTAGTGCCTGATGGTACATCCATTCTGTCAGTAGCAGTAGCTTGATGAGACCGTTCCATAGGGATTCCACGAGATGTTAGGGAAATACCCATCAACCCAGGCAGAACCTCCGGATTCGCTGTAGTTTCACAGATAGGAAGTCTTGTGAAGTACTTTTGAACTACTTTTCCGAAAATATGTCGAGCATCTAGTTCGAGAGTCCATACGTAATAGCAATGTTTCAATCATGTAGCTATGAACAAACTTGATCTTATCGACTGTGTCAGTATAGAGACAGGAATCTGTGATTATAATATCATAGCAACGATGGTTGTCAATGTATACAAATCAATCACAAGAAGACTAGGAGAATATTTTTGATAGAAAGTGCAGATAAGTAGTTGTTAGCATCATGGTTAAGAGTGGATTTAACAGAAAACGTAAACATTTATCTAAGGAAATCATTACAGCCATAGTTATTAATGTACACATCTAAAATTTTGTAAGTGTAAAGAAAGAGCTGTACTTTAATGGAAAAATATAAAAGACGCTGGATTAATTTTTGTTACTGTCTTTTATACAAAAAACCATAAGTCAAATTCCAATCATGAAATGAATTTGAAAATATTATTTTAGTGTGCTAAGACACTTATAAGACCACATCATTACAAACATTAACTTATGGTACAAATTGTATTATTAATGATTATGAATTTGCACATCCTATAAAAATGAGAAAGTATATATATATATATGGAAGACCAAAAATTCATTCGAAACTCCAGTAATTAATGACAGAAAATTTTAGCCGTTCATGCTAACAGACAATTTAACAGATATTAAAATCATACTTCCAAAAAAACTAACATTTGGAAGTCAGCCAATTTTTCAATACCGCAATAGAATAACGAAGCTACTACCCGCAAGGTGTTGCCAAACACTTTGACAGCACGACACCTTCACTCTACCGTCGGTTGGAAAGGCCAGAAAGGGGTAAAAAAAGATTTACAAAACACTAAGGGTCTGGGTGAATGACCAATGACGGCAAAGATAACATAACAGTTTAGACAGACACAGCCCCTGTAAGAACAGATTATTACATGAGATGTTCCAACATACAGAGCGGCCATCAACAAGCGCCAGAGCGGATCGCACACAAGCGTCAGTGGCGGACACGAGAGCACGCGAGAACCGAGGAGAGCTGCCACAACGCACAAGACCGGCTGATCCTCGTGAACTGCAAACAGTGCAGTCCGTCTAAACGATACAATGGTCGGCCACCTAACGGTTGTAGTGAATCAGTCGTGGTCGAAATAAACTTGGCGCCAAGAATGATTAACACATTCGGATGATATTAAATTAAGTGACACTTGATTTAAAGATATTACATTATATACTGGAATTTACCCTTGCATGGTATCATTGAATTAATCAGTGGTAAAAGCTCCAAACCAATGCTGGTTAGCTAGTTATTTACTTCTGTCAGCGGGCCTTTTAAAGGAACTCACTGGCATTTAAATCTCGCTCTGTGAGCACCACGTAATCGTAACTTCAGTGTAGGCTACGTACAGGGCTCTATCAGGTAAACGTGTAATTAATTTAGACCCAGCAGGAATGGCCAACAAGGCACCCAAATATTCATACTAACGGCCCACAATTGCATTGCCGGAACAGTCTCCGTCTTGTTTTCGTGACTCACACCGATAGCAGCGCAGTAAGTGGCCAGTAAGCAACACTCTGAATACGACACCGCTTGAGTGAGGATACTAACGTTTATACTGATCTGCAGCTCTGTTATTACAATAGAGCGTCTTTTTAGTGCAGTGGTTTCGGGGACCATTAGCCCCTGACAGCAATCACGTATCTGCTAGTACCCATCAGCATTAGCGACTGACAAAATATTAGAATGAAACAAAATTTCCTTTGACAGTTTTATTTTTAAAAAACAAACAATATTTAGATTTTGTAGGTATTCCATTAAGCCACAAAGTATTGAGTCAATGAGATAACTGCTAGAACATTTTGAATAGAATGGTGGAGCAGCTGCCAGAGCGTCACGATTGCTGCCTAGAGTCCTTCTCAGAGAAGAAAGCTAACTACTCGCATTGAGAGTAGTCACTTCTTACAAGACATGGTTTCTCTGCACCAGTCCTCCCCCTAGCAGTACATGGCTTCACCCACATACTGCACTCCCATTTCAAATCAACTATACATAGTTTGTAAATCACTTCATTGCTGGACTCTTTACTTTGGAATTAAAATCGGTTAGCAGAATTCAAGCTGACAGTGTTTAGTAATAATAATAATGATAATAACAGTAGAGTGTAGGCCTTACAGCAACATAATGGTCATATCCGTAGTTATTGTTGCGTTGTCAGTTAGTTTCTTCAGCTGCTGCCAAATCAATAATGAAGCCTTTTATAGTTTATTGCGAAACTATCTACTACTTGGAGGTTTGCCATGCGATATTTAAGCATATTTTACGTATATATCTCAATTTTACTCTCATAGATGAATGGTATAAAACACAAAGTATGTGTGTAGTGGATGGACTAGCTGAGGACAATGACATGGATAAATTCCTTTCAGAAGGTGTAGCCTTCATCATATGGAGCCAAGGGCCAATGACAGTACGTGAAAAACTATGTAATTAGTATTACAATCTTTTTAAATAGTGTGCCAGTACTAGTTAGTCACATGTCACGAAGTAGCAATATGTGTATATTGGCGGAAGGGGACAACTGAACACCGCTACGTTTCTGTGAACGGTGTGGGAAGCGAAGTGCATTTACACGCCCAGACATGATGCCGTCAATCGTAAAGTGAGGGCCAAGACACTGGCGACTCTTAGTTTGTTAACAGAAAACGCAACAAGTACTGGGGAAGTAGATTCTGCAAGATTTCGCTACATGTAGCAACAAAGAGTGAGATTTTCAGTGGTCACAGTGGCAACCCTGTAATTTTCGTCTCCTCTTACGGTAATTTGGATAAGTATGTCAGAGCAGGTAGTCAGCAGAGCATTTTGGGGCGAGCACACATTAGCGGCAGTTCGTGTCTCGTTTGAAAGTCTCCCTGTGGCGCACTGCTGCAGCGTCACGCTCCTTTCTCTGTTTCTGAGTGAGACTCACGTTTGCGTCGTCTGTGCACTGCGTAGCTGACACTTTGTGAGTCTTTTTCGTGACATTCTGACTGATTTCTATCGTTAGTTCTCTCTCAAACTGGCATCAAAACTCGAAGCTATCCAGTATATATCGATTGTGTGAGCTGAGCGGCCTTTGGGAGGCGATTTGCATGTTATTACGCTAGTGCTTCAGAAAAATCTTAACCTTCTACGCATATTGCCGTTTAAATTTTTTGATGAAGGTAATTGTTAATCAATCCAACTTCAACCTGAAAAATATTGACTGAGAGAAAATAAATTCATTATTTTTTAAATGAGTTTTGCTCAGTCTAGTTTTTATGAAGCGACACTTTTAATGAAAAATATCGTCAGAGGACTCTAGCTCACTGAACTACAGTCTCAATATGACGCAGTTTCCGATATAACAGAGGTGCCATTACACCTTCGTTTCTTTTTTTAAATTTGGAAAGTTAGCTGGATACTTTCTAATTATACGAACAGAATTAAATTTTGTTTTGGGAATAACGAAACATCACCTGCATTGTCATTTAGCAGCATTAATAATTATCAATTTAACATTTGTATTATTGTGTTGGATTCTGCCTGAGCTCAGAATCGCTTGCTTCGCCGTTTGCGTGTTGAGTTCACGTGCTTGGCAGGCAGCTTGCAAAACGTAACCACTGCAAAACTTCAGTCGACTCGCACAGACAGGTACGGCAGAGAGCCATAAACAAGTCAGTAGTAATAATAGAAATAACATTTTCAAAATAATTTAAATTCGTGACGAACACAATCGAACCCATTTTGTTTTCATTCCTCAGAAAATTTCATTTTGTCCCTCAGCGGTAATTACCCCCAGCTTGGGAACCATAACTAACATAAAAATCGACAATAACTACAAAATTACACAACATTTGTCATTCTGTAGTATCGTAAGGACCCTGGAAGGTACGTAACGGTACACCAGAGTACTGTTTATTTACGATTCTGTTGTACCGTACAGATATTTACCGAATAACGTTTACCTTTAACAACAAAAAATTGTTACCAAATAACAGAAGACCTCACCCTTTGCATAATGACATTGTATGTCAACCCTTGCGAATTCCAAGTCGAATTTTGTCCGCTACTTTTCAGGCCAAATCAATGAATTTGGAACATGATTTCACCTACATCACTTAATGTACGAAATACGCCACCACAGCTGTGGCTTGAGATAAAACGCCTCAGACGCGATAATAAATCATCAAAAGCAATAGAACTGTTTCCCAATACAAAAGGAATTAGTTCCACACATGCTGCTAAATTGGAACCACAAACGGCAAGGAACATCAACACGCCCGTTTTTGAAGCAGAAGTAGCTAGATTTTTCAAAATTAGTCGTGCGTTAGAGAGACGAGTAAAGTTTAAGAATAGGCAAATCGTTTGACTACTTCAAATTCTTTAAGTGTCAAGGAAGGTATTTATGATAATAACAACCGGCAACATCAGAAACATGGGCTTCACATGCTCTAAATACACGTTTATATTCCCTTGCTTTTAGCGGAATAAGCTGCAAATATGTCGGTACATGAAAGTATATCTTCACAAATAATTTGTAGCTTATGTTATTGAATTAACGTAATTCGGCTGGTTTCATATGAGTTTTACAATAATTCATGTCTTTAGGTAATTTACTAATGCAAGGTATGCACAATTATAACAACTGTTTCGTTGACAGAGTAAAAAATAATCAAAAACCAACACTATCGGCAAGACGCAACTGACTGACTGCTTTCTCTTCGCTTGGAGCGCTAGTGTCGCTGCAGCCATCAAATGTTAACAACTTTCTTACCTGAGTGTTCCGTGGCTGTATTTAATACACTGTGACGTGTATCAAGGCGTAGAGGAATTATGGGCAAAGCTTAAACTGATTGTAAATCGCTCCATTGCAAGTACCTGCCAAGTGGATTAAGGGAAGCATAAACGCGACACGGTTTAATTCTAAAATTGTTGATAAAACAGAGGCTGTTGCACTCTTGCTGCAAAACAGAACGCACAGATGATGATAGATAGTAAAATCTTGCATCTGTAAGAAGACCGATGCGCGAAACATACAACTACCACCATTACCTTGCGAAAGATATTCCCGATAACCCGAGAAAATTCTAGTCCCACGTAAAATCTCTCGACGGGGTAAGACCCATTCACTTTGTGACTAGTCCAGTGTGGCAACGTTGCCACGTAAGTCAATGAAAGAAAAGCCGAAGTTTTAAACCTAGTTGCGAAAACACACTTGACATCTTAGCCACAAACAATCCAGAGCTAATAGAGAGCATCGTGACTGATACAGCGATTAGTGATCGCAAGGTCGTTGTAACTAGGCTCAATACCGTTTCTTCCAAATCCACCAGAAACAAACGCAAAATAATTTTATTTAAAAAAGCGGATAAAGTGTCTCTAGAAGCCTTCCTAAGAGACAATCTCCATCCCTTCCGAACTGACTATGCAAATGTAGAAGAGATGTGGCTCAAATTCAAAGCTATAGTAGCAACAGAAAGTGAGAGATTCATACCTCATAAACTGGTAAGAGATGGAACCGATCCCCCATGGTACACAAAACAGTTCCGAACGCTGTTGCAGAGGCAACGGAAAAGCATGCGAAGTTCAGAAGAACGCGAAATCCCGAAGAGTGGCTAAAATTTACAGACGCGCGAAATCTGGCAAGGACTTCAATGCGAGATGCCTTTAATAGGTTCCACAACGAAACATTGTCTCGAAATTTGGTAGAAAATCCGAAGAAATTCTGGTCGTATGTAAAGTACACAAGCGGCAAGACGCAGTCAATAACTTCGCTGCGCAGTGCCGATGGTACTGTTACCGACGACTGTGCCGCTAAAGCGGACTTAGTGAACGCAGTTTTCCGAAATTCCTTCACCAGGAAAGACGAATGGAATATTCCAGAACTTGAAACACGAACAACTGCTAGCATGAGTTTCTTAGAATTAGATACCTTAGGGGTTGAGAAGCAACTAAAATCGCTTGATACGGGCACGTCTTCAGGCCCAGATTACATACCGATTAGGTTCCCTTCAGATTGCGCTGAAACAATAGCTTTCTACTTAGAAATCATATACAACCGCTCGCTCACCGATACATCTGTACCTACAGATTGGAAAATTGCGCAGGTCGCACCAGTGTTTAAGAAGGGTAGTAGGACTAATCCATCGAACTACAGACCTATATCATTGACGTCGGTTTGCAGTAGGGTTTTGGAGCATATACTGTATTCAAACATTATGAATCACCTCGAAGGGAACGATCTATTGATTCAAAATCAGCATGGCTTCAGAAAACTTCGTTCTAGTGCAATGCAGCTAGCTCTTTATTCACGCGAAGTAATGGCCGCTATCGACAGGGGATCTCAAGTTGATTCCGTAATTCTAGATTTCCAGAAAGCTTTTGACACCGTTCTTCACAAGCGACTTCTAATCAAGCTGCGGGCCTATGGGGTAACGTCTCAGTTGTGCGGCTGGATTCGTGGTTTCCTGTCAGGAAGGTCGCAGTTCGTAGTAATAGAAGGCAAATCATCGAGTAAATCTGAAGTGATATCATGTGTTCTCCAGGGAAGCGTCCTGGGACCTCTGCTGTTCCTGATCTATATAAATGACCTGGGTGACAATCTGAGCAGTTCTCTTAGGTTGTTCGCAGATGATGCTGTAATTTACCGTCTAGTAAGGTCATCTGAAGACCAGTATCAGTTGCGAAGCGATTTAGAAAAGTTTGCTGTATGGTGTGGCAGGTGGCGGTTGACGCTAAATAACAAAAACTGTGAGGTGATCCACATGAGTTCCAAGAGAAATCCGTTGGAATTCGACCACTCGATAAATAGTACAATTGTCAAGGCTGTCAATTCAACTAAGTACCTGGGTGTTAAAATTACGAACAACTTCAGTTGGAAAGAGCACATAGATAATATTGTGGGGAAGGCTAGCCAAAGGTTGCGTTTCATTGGCAGAACACTTAGAAGATGCAACAAGTCCACTAAAGAGACAGCTTACACTATACTCGTTCGTCCTCTGTTAGAATATTGCTGCGCGGTGTGGCATCCTTACCAGGTGGGATTGACAGAGGACATCGAAAAGGTGCAAGAAAGGGCAGCTCGTCTTGTATCACGTAATAGGGTTGAGTGTGTGGCAGACATGACACGCGAGTTGGGATGGAAATCATTAAAACAAAGACGTTTTTCGTTGTGGTGAGATCTATTTACGAAATTTCAGTCACCACCTTTCTCTTCCGAATACAAAAATATTTTGTTGAGCCAAACCTACACAGGTAGAAATTATTATCAAAATAAAATAAGAGAAATCAGTGTTCAAACAGAAAGGTTTAGGTGTTCGTTCTTCCCGCACGCTGTTCGGGAGTGGAATGGTAGAGAGATAGTATGATTGTGGATCGATGAACCCCCCTGCCAAGCACTTAAATGTGAATTGCAGAGTAATCATGTAGATGTAGATGTACCTATTAAGAAATCATTCACCCAGGAGAAACGCACAAAAACATCGTCGTCTGACCGTCACGCAAGTTCCCGTATAGAAGACAGATTAATTGGATTCACTGATGTACAGAAGCAACTGAAAGAGTTAAAAACAAAGAAGTCACAAGGTCTGAAAGGAGTCGGAGTTCGATTTTACGCTGAGTTACTACGGCATTTGCCCCTTACTTAGCATGCATTTATCTCGAATTTCTCACCCAGCGCAAAGTCCCAAGCGACTGGAAACAAACGGAGGTGACTCCTTTACATAAGAAGGGTGAAAGGACGGACCCATATAATTACAGATCAATATCCTTACCATCCGTTTACTGCAGGATTCTTGAACGGAATCTCAGTCGAATATAATATCATTACTTGGAACGGAGCGTCTTCTGTTCATAAATCTGCTCGAATTTAGAAAGCATCACAAGTGGAAACCTCACGTTGCCCTTTTCTCACGTGATATACTGCATATTCCTATATTTCCGCAAACAATTTGACACAGTGCCCCATTGCAAACAGTTAAAGAAGGTTCGAAGATACAGAGAATGCGAGAATGGTTCAAAGACTTCTTAAATAACAGAACTCAGTGTTTTTTCCTGGACGGTGAGTGCTCACCACAGACAAGGGCACCGTTTGGAGTGCTCGAGGGAACCGTCACAGGACCGTTGTTGTTATGTATATACATAAATGATTTGGCGGACAGGGTGGGCAACATTCTCCGGTTGTTTGCTGATAATGCTGTGGTGTACGGTAATCTGTCGTCGTTTAGTGACTGGATGAAGGTACAAAACGACTTAGACAAAATTTCCAGTTGGTGCCATGAATGGCAGCTTGCTCTGAATATATAATAATGTAAGCAACTCCAGATGACTAGGAAAGCCTTCCCGTAATTTTCGAATATAGCATTAGTTGTGTACTGCCTGACATAGTCGCCTCGATTAAGTATCTAGAACTAACACTGCAAATCTGAAATGGAACGAGAACGAAAGGACGATAACACGGAAGGCTAAGGATCGAAATAGGTTTGTTGGGAGGATTTTAGGAGAGAGTGGTTCATTTGTAAAGGGGACCACGTACAAAACACTAGTACAACCCATTCTTCAATACTGCTCAAGTGTTTGGAATTCGCAACAGGTCGGATCAGAGGAAGACATCTAGGTATTTTCGAAGGGAGCCGCTTGGTTTATTGCTGATGGGTTTCATTAACTGAAGTAGTTCTCTAACTCAGATGGGAAGGCGACTGAAAAAATTTACAGAACCGGGTTTTCAAACTGCCTGCGGACAGATTCTACTGCCGCCAACGTACATTTCCCGTCAGGCTTATAAAGACAAGAACAAGAAGGGCTTGTATACACACATACGGAGAGCGCCTTTTACGTGTCGCCCTATTTGCAAGTTGAATGGGAAAGGATATGTGCAAATAGAGGTATGTAAGGTACCCTCCGCTACTCACTACATCTTGGCTTGCCGAGTATTTACTGCATGTAGATGTTCGTAGTGAGTCTAATAGTGGCCCAGGGCTGTGCGAGGAAATAGTACGGTGCAATTATGCCCAAAACCTCAACATCCAAAGTGAAAGTCTGCTTCCAGATCCAGAGAGTTTCATAGAGTTCACATATTGTTTGGTAAAATGTTACATCATTTGTAAGCGTCGGGTTTGGGAGAAGGGGTGGAGAAGTTGGTAAATTAGTAGTTTTTATCAGATTTTCTTAAATATTTCGCAATTTAATCTACATTAAATTGTGGACAATAATAGCCCTATGCACAATATTGCTAAACCGAACGATTCCAGAGTTACATAGGGTTTCAAAAGTAAAACTGTTTCGTACTTTCTAGATGTTTTTGTATACGTATGACATTGTCACTAACGAAACTAATTTGTCAAATAGTCTTGTGCTTTCTCAAAGCAAATTGTGATTTTAGTGGCCGGTGGTATGTTAGTGATAAGCCCTTGAAGGAACGACAACCTCACCACCTTCTCAAGGGGCGCTACTTTTTAAGGGAAAAGAGGCTTCCACAGGCCTAGGCCATATAAACCTGTGGTACGGAGAAACCCACTCTGAACTTTCTCTGGACAATGTCCCATTAAGAATGAATACCTTTCAAAATAAATGATTTTAAATTATAAAAATGTGTATAATAATTATGGTACATGATTATATCATTTTGATTCCTATTATTTTTAAAACTGCAGCTTTTGGAGGCTTTTCATCAGAAAAAAAGACATATATGACTGTATATTGCATACTATTTCATTTGAATTTTTGAAGTTCATAAACTGAGTTCAGCAGTAATATTGAATAAAAATCTAGAATGTTAAATGTGACCTTAAAGTAATGTAATGTATTTCATCAGTATTCAGTCCTCATCTAGATCTTCATGTATGATATTCGTGTCCCTGTTAACACATCCTAGATCTGAAAAATTACCGCATATGCTTGAGCTGTTTAGACCCCTCTTTCTGCACTCGCAGTTACGGAAGCATACGTCTTTGCAAGCGCACACTACGAGGGATAGTAATTCCCAGGGAGCTGCAGAACGTACTGTTGTAATTGGTCTGAGGTGTTCGTCAGTCTTCTTAACGCCGCACTCAAGTGGATTCTTCTTCTCAGTCAGCCACTGCTGCAACTGGTGGTTGGCTCTAAATGATGCTGCCTGGAAGCTGCTGAAGTGGGGGGAACTGCAGCAAACGTGAACAATTAATGTATAGGCTGCATGCAATAGCCTGCAAGTAACGTTGGTAGCCAAACCAAGCTAGACCTTTGGTGTTCTTGGCTCCAAATATCGCTAGAAGGAAATGGTTTTCAGTGTCAGAAACTGCACTGGGGTCAATTTGTGGTCGTTGAAGACTAAAAGTTTCGTCTGAAGAGCGTTGTTGGCTGCACTTCCTATACGGTGTAATTTTCCCCTTCTTGTAGATCGCTGATATAGTGTCACATCCTGCGAAGGCATACATTGGTAAGAGTACACCTTTCATATCCCCAATGTCTCGCAGAATGTCAGAAATAGTGTACACTTTTTCCTGCTGATTGTCTTTCTTTGGTACGACCATTTTCAATTTCTTCTGTGATGGTGCGTGGACAGTCAACAAGTCTGTGTCATCACCAGTTAAACAAGCTTCAACTCCTTTCTTCGCTTCATCAGTCAACTGTGGACCACCTATTTGCAAGTGCACTATAAGGAGAGAAAGAAACTTTCTGGCTGTATCCTTTTTTATGTGCCTATTGTAGTTTTCATTTTCAAAATGTAGTATTACGTGGTTATTGAGATATATGTTGCGTAAAGTAAGCGAATCGCCTGGTTAGATGTGAGAGGGGGCCTAACGATCCCCAGACTGCCAGATGAAATTAATGAGTGAATAAATAAATGAATTAGAAATTAAAAATATTCATTGTTTACAAGGGATATAATCCTCCCAGTTACACAGTCGTACCATACTGTCTTAACTTGGCTCCAATACTATCTGACATTTCTTATAGACACTTTACGTCATTTGATAGGGTACATGAAATTTTGCAGATCCTAAGATTAATCGCGTCTTGCTCCAAGCTTTTCTGCTGAATTATCCAACCTAGGTATCTAAATTTTTTTCACGCGATTACTCTTCCCTTTATTTAAAATCATCTATTGTGGTCCATCACTGATATTTGTAATTTATTTTATCTTCTCAAAGGAGGATTGTAATCCTACTTGCTCAGCTATCTCTTTTAGTTGATGAATCTTCGTGAATGGTGAATTAATGTTGTTGGAAAAAATGGCTAGATCATCAGCTGTGTTTGGGTCCTAGTCTGAATCATTATTCATCCCCATCCTCTTAGCTCATTGTTTTCCTCCATTCTCGAATGATCTTTTCCAAGATACAGTTAAAAGGGAGTGGGGAAACTTCATCGAGTTGTCTGATACCAGTTTTGGTTTGGAAAGCGGTCCGAGATGTTGAAACTAAATGCACGTTTGATCCTGTATCGATCAGAATCTGTTGAATGATGTACTCCCAATCCTTCCATAACATTCAACAGTGACTCGCTTTCAACTGAGTCGTGCGCCTTTTTTATCAATGCATACTATCGCACGGCAGCACCTTCCAGACGCTTAATTCTTTATAATGTTTTTCAACTTGAAAATCTCTAGGCAAAAAGTTACTTTCCTGAAATTGGCCTAGTACTTATTAGTCTATTTATAAAAATAAACGTCAATTCAGTTCTGTACTGTTTCGGAGAGCGTCTCCCATGGAACAGATACTAATATAATACCTGTTCAACTGCTGGTAACCTTTTGAGCCACCAATTTTATGGAGCTGGTAGACTAGGACAGATAGGCACACAGAGGATACCCGACCACTTCCCTGTATCTCCTCAAAGAGTTCAGCTGGTATGTTCAGAATGTCTTCATTGGCCAGCTTCCGGGACTCTACGACAATTTATTCCTTTCAAACTGCTTTGTTGTTCCTTAGGGCATCCATGATCTGTTTAATTTCTGTCTTAGATGTGTGTATGTGCGTTTGTCGCTATTTTTTTCTCTGAAGCACGTGGTTGGGTGTTGTTACACTTTCAGATTAGATTTGAATATTTGATTGAAATCCCTGAGACTGTTCTTTAGAATATCCTGATCAATACGTTCCATATGTTGTTTCAAAAATAATGGCGTTGCAAGTCGGATCACAGGGGCTGCGTGCTTCCGACTTTCACAAAAGGAGTTAAAATCTTCATGTTCCTTCGGAGAGTTTAATTTTGTCAACGAATGTGTTCTGAGTGCGTAATTTAGTTCCGAGGTCTCGTTGCACCATCTTCGTTTCCGTTTGCGAAATTTCAAGCTTCTTGTATTGCGTATTGTATTGTGCATTGTATTGTACGGTCTGTCCAGTTCTGAGACTAAAATGTTAGTTGCTGACGGCACTCTATCAATACATGTTAACTGATTTTAAATTTTGCCACATCATCTCTGCATTTGTTCTTTCCAGCTGTTGGAGCCTTTCTGAGAAGAATGAAATTCATTTTAATCCTGGAGAGGTAATTGTCTAAATAATACTTGGTACTTCTTTGAACTTTAATATTCTTAATTTCCTTCATCGCATTCCTAGAATGGGGCACATCGACGATTTTCCATCATTCGACTTGTTAGAAAAAACCAAATTCAAAATGTCTTGCTCCTTCTGTGCGTAGGATGTTTTCCTGTACCTGTTCATAATTTGCTACTATTCCACGTTAGCTTACAGTCGTCGACAAAGATCTTAATATTCTTTGTAGTTATTTTCGCCTTCTCCTTCTCTAGGAGATCCCACAATTGTTCTATTTTCTCAGGACTATGGCTTCTGTTCTCACAGATGAGATGGCCGCATGTGCATTGAACAGGGTGTAGCCTTTGCACCTCATCAAATAGTGAGTATTGACAATTATTTGATACGCTAGAAAAATTCACTACTGCGCTGATAAACGTCTTATTTACAGCAAAATCTGCTGCAAACATTGATATATTCTTGCTTATGTTCACGGCTTCCTTTTTTTCATAGATCATATACCCTACATTGTCCATAACTCTTTCGTGCTGATAATGTGTATTTTGAAACCTAGGGTTGTGATGTTTTGGTAGTCCAACAAATTGTTAATCCTTATTGTTTACCAAATTGTCGCAATAATTTCACATTTGTGGTAGCAATGTAATATTCGTTTTCCTTTTTCAACTTAGTATTTCTGCCTCAGTGATGGGTTTCTGTTTACAGTTACCGCCGGTTTAGTGTTTCCTTTTTGACGACTTTCGATGATGTCTGATTCTTAGGGAAATTTGGGTCGGATTTGTTCCTTCCCAGTAGTAGGTTCAAAGTACTAAGCCATGAAGCTTGGATTTCGTTTGCTATATACACCTTTGGTATGCATGGTCCACTTCTGCTTTAAAAGCCGTTGACTTGTTTCATCTATAATCCCGAAAAAGGATGCTTTCAAGTTGCTACCAGATGGAGCAGCTGGACCAATTTCTTTCTTCTTGTCCTTTCTTTTGTGTGACAGGCAGAGCCTGGTTTCATAGTGTTGGGCCCACGTCGTGGGATTGATTGTTTGCTTTATTAAAAAATCTGAGATGGTAATTTGTTTGTTATAAATGAGATCTCTAATTCATTCTGATTTAGCTAACTTATCTCCACATACTTACACTTGTTTTTAGTGATATTTAAGGTGCTGAGAATTATAAATATTTTCAGATTATAAAGATGCTACCTGAGGTATCTTTCTTTATCTTAACTTTACATTATCATCATGTTGTACATTGAACATTCCTGAGAATTTAATTGAGCTTTTCATTAAAGTGTGCCATCATAATATTTTATCACTTTGTTAACTAATTACCTTCTGTTATGGTAGTCTTCCCACTAACATGTTATGTGGGTTTTTCAGCTAAGTGTTTTGTTTACCCATTTGAATAATTTTAACTGTCGCCAAGAGAGGAGGACTCTACAATGTGTGTCTGCATGCATACTACCAAGGCAGGATCCAATTTGTGGTGTCTGGGGAGGGAGAATTTGTGCAGACTGGGGATGATGGGCTGTTCTTCCCATAATACTTCTAAAGTGGTTGTAGTCGGGGCTACTGTACTAAACTAATGGCTGATGGGTTTCCTGTAACAGTACAAGACATTCTCAGAACTCCTGGACGGCAGTATCATTTTGCTAAAGATTGCTGTTACTTGAGGGCAGGAAATAATCAAGAATATGCTTACACTCTTTTCCTGTGGTTAACTGGCTGAAAGCTTAAACATTTTCGTAAAACTTCTAGGAGCTCGCTAAGTCGAGGAATTGTGCATAAGCCTTCCATAGTACTGGAATTCCTGATGTGGAGAGGTAAGTCTGCGAGTCTTGTATACATCACATTGGTTGGTTACTGATCCGTCGTGAGCAGTGGAGTTACTTTTGTGAGACGAATACCTGAGAGAATTATTTTCTCTAAGTAATGTGGGGACTTGGTGCTGTATGATGATAATTTTTATTTTTTTTCTCTTTGGCTGTACATTTGTTTCGACTTAACTGCCATTAACGAGTGACCTGTTCTACAGTGTGGGCGACGTTACTCTCATTATACATTTTTTGTTATAGTAGCACACTATAGTCGAAACTGATCTGTAGAGAAGGGGAAGAAAACAGAATTTAATATCACACAGCAGTGAGTCTTGACACGCCTTACAAATATGTCACATGCTGACTTATACTACTCCCATTATTGTGTAGTATGAAAATGAGGCAACCAGTCTGAAAGTACTGGTAGTTTCAATAAATAATGAAAGTATATTTAAAACATACTCCATTTACGTGGTATCTCTTTTACAAAGTAGGCACCTAATTTTGTGGAGAAAGATTCATTTCGTTTTCTAAACTCACACAAGCGAGGACACACACACTGACACACACACACACACACACACACACACACACACACACACACACACACACACACACATACACACAAAATTACATAAAGGGTATAAATTGCTGCGTTTTGTAGTATTTTAAAGGGGGTTCAGAAATATGAAACACACAGCAGCATATTTATCAAAAATATTACGTAAATCAGCAATTCTGTACGTGTAGAGATCGAAAGATTCCTGAGATTAATTGGTCCCCACATCTAATTGCTGTCAAGCGTCACAAGGTGGACAGATAACCAGCGGGAAACGAAGATTGATGACTCTGCAATTTACAAGCCTCAGGTGGTGTGAGGTGACCACACATGCATTTTTGTCCAGTCGACAAAATATAACATACTTGGAGATTGCGAAAATATTGACTCGCTGCCTAGCAAGGGAACTATCCCAGATGTAAATAAATGGTCTTGATGATATTTGGTGGGTGTGTAAACTGGCCCAAATAATTCAATACACATTTTTTTCCGTTTTGGCCCATTTTCACTTAGGGATAAAAACTCATCCCAAATGTAATTTGCTGCATGATGTACAAAAATGTGGTGTTCCACATAGAAGTAGAACAGCATTACCTTTCCTCTGATACACACTGAATTTTTCTACAAAATATCCAACCACTATCAATAAATTTTGAGTAGTTAAAATTATCGTTACAACATAAATTAGAAACACTCTCTTTCCATATCCAACCATATGTAATAAAGCTGAATCCTCAAACGCCATTTTTATGAAATATGTTACACAAAACGTGCTGTCAAGTATTTTCAACATATCTAATTGAAATATGTACACGTTCATTATGCTTCTCACTGCAAGCTCTCCATTAGTTTCCTTTAAAAGAATGAAAAAAGGATAATCCGGTAGCAGGCCTCATGGGCTCTAAGATGAATCGTAAAACTCTGAGTAACTGATGACAATTATTGCAAAACGGATGATTTTTTTTACCCTTTGGAATAAAGTACATCCCCAAAATTTTAAATTGTGAAAAGAACTTTTCGAGTTAATATTTATCGCATATATAGCCTCTAGTTATAAGCTCTGTTATTATCCATGACAGAATTGCGTGTGCCACAGATTGAATAGTGATTTGGTGCTTGCCTTGAAATGCTTTAACTTTACTTCTCTGCTCAACTGCAACGCCCATGTTTGAAGATCAATGTCATGACGATCAGTTGACAATCGATAACCTAACCTTTTTTTTTAAGTGCTGCAGTGTAGTAGCTTCATAGTACCTCAGAGCCATTGAATAACGTACTCTACCCAGCGAGAGAGCTGTGCCACTCTACTAAGATAAGATATTTACGCTTCAAGGATGAAGGGAACTCTGTGTATTTGACAACTTTTGGTTTTCTTACTGAAACACTTTCGCCTACTGAACAGTTAAATCACATACGATATGATTTCAACGGTTACCGTTAAAAACGCTAAGAGTAACAAACTAACGCTAAGGGGCATAAATCCTAAACCAGCGTGAGTAATGTCTAATTTTCCAGGCATACAAAATAAATTCTCCGATCCTCATGTCACTTGCAATGCATAACTTCTCTTTCCTTCTCTTTCTTCTCTTTCGAATACCACAGTTCTCGTGACCTGGTATTTTTTGTTTTGTTTTTATTTTTTACTTTCTGATTGGTTACCCTTCCTGTGGCTGCAGCTGTAAGTTAAACGTAACGGAGGAAAGCTGTGTTCGTCACCTGTCTGCGAATGTTGCCAACGCTGATCTGTATGTTTCGTTTGAAGGTGTTTGTGAATGGTGTTTTTTATGAGGTGGAGATCGGAGAGCAGCTCAGCATTCACCTAAACGAGGGTGAAAAACGGCATATAAGCCACACTCAGCCAGCTGGTGAACCAGACCAGTAGTTGTGAATCCAATACTTGCACTACTTTCGTGTCTGGTGAAGCACCCTGGCTCGCCGGCTAGCTCACAGCACGTTAGTCTATACGAGCAGGTCTGTAACTTGTTAATGCTGATTTCTCATTACACTCACGTATGAGTAGTGCCAGACCACTATTTCATTCCAATATTCTTATTCAGTATCTGTTTTTACAGTTTCTTATGATTTCTTAGATCAGTGGTATAAACAAATTTATTCAATGTCTGCCTCTATTCTTCTTATGATGCGAACAACGCAAATATACTATTTTAATTTGCTTTAGGGTATCAGTTAATTTGACATTTGAATCATCACTGACGCGGTGTTAAAAAGACCCTCAGCATTTTTAAATGTGGCAGAGGTACACGGAAATATCAAACATGGGAAAACCCACGATGGAATATCATTGAGAAGACTCAAAGAATCTAAATCCTTAATAGGTTCATCCTCTGCAGATTCAGTGTATGAGATTCACAAGGAAGTAATGGTTCTAAGGACTTTTCTTAGATTTTATATCTAAATACGTTCACTAATTCGCATCCTTCTCTTTCTTGTGTTCCAGTACCAATAACTCAACTGAGATAATTACATTCCAAGATTTTTCTTCCTTCCTACTACCTATCTTTGAATTGGTACACTTTATCAGAGGAAATATCTCTTATGCTAATATGTTACTAGTTTATGTTATTTTGTACTGTGCATTACAAATTAAGCGCAACACTACAATTACATCTTTGGAATTCAAAGTCAGGCTGGCAACGGATAAATCAGGCGTTTAACTCAAAGGTTTTCACTACCATTTTGGTGACTAAAGTTTTGTCCTTCAAGCCAGATACCTATATTACGTTTTCCTATCTCACTGTAGTTCTCAAGGAATTAGTGTTTAACTGAATGCACAGAGAGCTCGTATGTAACACTCAAAAGGCATCATTTTGCTCTTGCATTCCGTTGACAAAATTTGAGTTTGTCAACGTGTAGAAGGACAGGTAGAGCTGACCCACCAAGCTTACGACACCTGACACAGCTCTTTCTCCTAACACCACAGTAGGGGCATTTGACACTGTCCGCCAAACAGTTGCCAACATCTTTCGTGAATAATACACTAAGATCCACTGCATTTAATTAGGCAGTTAAAAAACCGCTTTCGCCAGTAATAAATAAAAATGTACTTTCAGTGAGCTTTCGTCACAGAACAAATCTGTTAATGAAAGTTTGGAATAATATTCAATGTAAGTCGTTTGGCAGTCACGGACAAGAACATTGATTTAATTTTTATTTTTGATCCAAGAACCTAAATCATCAACTGTTGTGGTTCTGCTATTAGAGGTGCGCTTCTGAAACTCAAAATATTCTATTCTCTTGTATGAAAAATTCTTTTCCGATTATGATTACTAGTAATTTATGACATTCCCCAGCCTTAATTTTTGAAACATTTTGCTCCACAACTGTTTAACTGAGAAAAATCTCCAGTCTTCAGAAGCCCTGATACATGTGAGACCTGTTAGGACAGTTATTTGTATTTTGGAGCGTTAGTGGAGAGGGTTAATAAGTGTTGTTTTTGTTTTGGTTGTTTCCTATTACAGGTACATCCTGCGGTAGGCACATGGCTGACATTTAATAACTGAAATGAGTAAGCATATATAAACAACAGATGGAACAGAATCTGTAAAAAAACTTATTTAGAATCGTCTAGTTTCTGATCAAATATTCTGCCTCTGTAAATTAAGGGTGTAAACACACACATCAAAATTTCAGTTCACATCAGATTGAGACACAACGATTTAGTCTTTCATACATTACCACATTACTGTGCCTAGTATATATGAATTATTATTTATGTTATTCTTCTACTCACCACTGCTTGCATAGCTAAAGCTTCTGCAGTACGTTACCTCTGCCAATTGTGTGTTTTCGGCTTCTTCGTGCAGCCCCTCCATCCATCTGCAGCGGTCCTGTGCGCTTCCGAAATGCTTCAACACCCACGCAGACACCAGCTCTTGCTTCTCCTTCGAGTATGTTTCCTGCAACGGGAAAACACAGTTAGATTAATTTAGGAAAACTTTCCCCGTCAATGAAACATATACCTATCAAAACAAATAGTTGTCAGTATTTGAATTCCAAAAGAAAACCGATTATCCCATCTTCTGTTAGTCATCTCCTTCCGCCCTGCAACAGATGAAGACACTGCTATCAGTATAGGTTGAACGAAACGCTAGGTCCGTTTAAATAGAAACTTCTCTATATACTGAGTTTCAGATCTTTGTTGTAAATAGTGGCGTGAACGACGAACGCACAGAGATTGCGAGCTACACGGGGTTGGTCCGTGATGATCTTACAAACTTTCATGGGTGATGGGGAGGGATAAATATATCAATGCAATGCATGGGACCCTCGTCCAGAAACGACCGAAAATAGTTTTGATAACTGGCAGTGGATCACTTCTACTGCAAATTCTTTGCTTTTCGTGCTTTGGGATTAGGTAGTGTGAACCAATACAACAAAAATATCTAGTAAACAAGGGCTCTAAAACGCATACCTAATGAGCTATGAGTAGTTGTTCAGTAGAAGACATGTGTTTCACAGTAGCAAAAGTTAACAACTGCTCATAGCTCTTCAGGTATGCACGTTAGAGTCCATATTTAATGAACTTTTCTGCTTTTTTAGGTCCATTCTAATTCCCCTCCAAGTACGGACAACGAGGGGCTGCAGCATGATGGCGACTGCCAAACACACCAGAGCAATTTTCACTTATAACTTTCAATTAAGTCGTTTCCTGATCATGGCCGCTTTCGTTACGTTGACACATTTGCCTTTTTCTATCAATCCTGCGAGTTTGTAGTATCATTATGGAATCACAATGTAGACTGTATATTATCCTCCAATTAAATCATTTCCGATAAGAACAATTTGTATACTGATTGGCAACAATATTATGCACTTTGTTTGTCATTCAACACTTCAGATAGTAGCATCTTTGCTTCCAACTGCTAATATATGAAGAGTTGAATGAGAAACAGTGTATGTTTATTTTAACGCATTTTTTTGTATCTATAACTAATCGAAATGGACAGTATTCACACACCCTTTCATTTACGTATCTGCAATGTCTGTATCAGCGCGTCAGGTAAAGTGAGAATGGCATGACAACTGCAAAATTTTGTCGTGATTACGCCTCACTCAAAATCGTTTGACGACTGTTGTGTATCTATCAAAGTGCGATATAGAGGAGTAAAGATAGGAATTTTTCAGATCCTATCCTAGTATGTAACATCCCAGTCCGTCATCATCAGTAGAAAATCCCAAAGTCTAATGCAAGTCTTTGTGTTCTAAAAATGTAGCATTTCTGGTTGACATATGAGAACACATCAGTTTGGATGTTACCAGCCAACAGCTATCACAGTTACAATTTGACCTATGCGGTACCCAGAAGATTTAATGTAGCCAGGGGTTTCTTGATTTCGGTTAATTAGAAGTGACTGAAACAGCTTACAACCAAGACAAATCTCCGAAAACAGTGGACAGAGCCAGGAAATTGTAAGCATTTTAATTTTGACTAGATAGGAACATGCACCAGCAGGAATTATCAACGGCTTATGCCTAAGCATGTGTAACAGGACAGATTCGGTTATTTTCCTGACGAGTGTTACAGGTAAAGTACAAATGGTAAGAATATCGTGAAGTTTACTGACTTACAAAATCAAGGCTATCAAAATTTTGTCTAAGAAAAAATAAATCAAAAATTATTCCTACTCCCTAGTTGCAAACAAGTATTTCGAAAAGCTGACCTTAATTTAAAGACATATACCAATCTGGAAATCTTCCCTAAATATTTGCATATGGGGTACCATCTGATTTCCATCAAGTCAGCTTCCATTTGACGGACAAGACCTGGGCTGTGGATCCTACCTCAAACTATCCACACTACTATCTGTGGTAGCGAATGACAAGTATAGAAATATGATAATTTCCAATTTTCACTTTGTACCATTTCCTTATTTGCAGAGTATTATTTCATTTACAGGTTACCTTGTGACTCGTAGATTACACTGCACATATAGACTGGGCTACTATTTACTGCTAGTGTTATTTAAATTAAGCTTCACTAGACTCCTGTTGTAATGAGTACAATTAACAGTATATCACAATTTTCCTTGAGGTGAAATGATGCCAAGTACTCTCTCTCATTACTCAGTTAACTACTAATGTAATTAATGAAACGGCTATTGGACAAGTAGTAGCATCTTATACGTCTTTACAAAGATTTCGTAAGTTTTGTACATGTTTCTCTCAATACATACCAGGATTTTGACGACAGGGCTCTGTTGCTTAGCCTGGCTGCCAGCTGTCGGCGATTCTTCAGGATGAACTCTGAAATTAATTAAATATTTTTAATTTTGTTTAATGATAAATTTAAAATCATTTTTGGACAAATTATCCACATAAGAAATTACACATGTAGCTGCTATGCAAAACTGTTAAGTAGTTATGTTTCATTTGATTAAAACACATTCATGATTATCTCACATAAATAACCAAAACTCATTGATACTTGAGATACTGTTACAATTTGTAATTTGGACAATCTTCATAGGCATACTTTGAACTTGACTGAGCAATTTCTGTACAATCAGAATTCTGAAACATGAGAAGTGATGCTAAAGTCCCCACACACACCTTCAGAACATAAATTGGGATAAGCCCAAACACCCCTCCCCCACTCCTTCCAACCCTAGAGGTCACAGTGTGGGGCAGTAATTGAAGATTATTCACATATTCACCTGCGCTACATGGTAAGTTCCACGCTGAAGAATTCTGAATACACGGCACGACATGCCGGACTCACCTGCTGGTCCTCCTGGAACTGCGGCCTTGTGGCAGCCTAATGCAGAGGCAGCAGGCCAGCAGCCGCCGTAGCAGGCCACGGCTGGTCTCGGCCTCCCCCACCTCCTCCTCCTCTTCGCCTACCTCTGCCTCAACCACATCGCGGTGCTGCTGCGCCGGCTGCTGTCGGGCTGTTTCGCCTCCGCCTTGCCTCTCTTGCACCTTACCTGCTGCCACGTTTGATACTACATACGTGAGCGCAGGTCTCGGGGACGGCTCAGACTGCACATCGTGGCGGTAGCAGTGGCCTGTAAAATAAAAGTTCACCATTACTCTAAACAACATCTATCTGCAGTAACTCACTGTCATCTACTACCACAGACTAATAATGCATCGCCATTGCAGTATGTACATAGAGAGCTATAATACTTATCATTACTGCTCTTGCATGTCAGAAAAGGTGAATACATCTTATAGTACTCACTGCTATCCAAGGTTGTTGACACAGTTGGCGGAAAAATAATAATGAAGTTAACATCCTCTGTAAACAGAAATTAATTTGACAGAATCAAAATAATTATAAAGTAATCTACTGACCATCTCAGAGGACTGTAAGCTGCCCATTAGCAGTACAGAATTTAGTGGAAATATGACACACGATCGTAGTTCTAAACCAGAGAGTTATTAAGATCTCCACAGCGTTTTCTCTGACTCTGTTACTACCACACAGATCTAGTTGAAAGATCCATCAGGAACGAGTGCATTCACTGACAGACGCAATTCATGTCCTAGCTACTCAACTACCAGGAGAATGAACAGAACACGACCAGTAAAAAGTTCATACCCTAAAACGTGGCTTCCCTGGTATCACTCCTAATACAAATGATCGGTACAGTGATTTTAGCTGTAAGACTAGCAGAACTGAATATCCTTACCATAGTGTATGTCACACAATGCTCATATCACGTTACGTATAAAGCAGATACGACAAAGTAACAAAGACGCAGCGCTACATTCATTTCATGTTTATTATAGCAGACGCAGATGGGATACGTAAAAAAGTTGCTGATATAAAACGTAAGCTCTGTAACAAAGCCACCCCATCAAAACCATTACACTACTTGAATCGTTGCTACTCGTATCCTCACAACACCAAAAGTACTCACAGTATTTCAACAAGACCTCCACTTCTTGCTCCCGTACAGGCCGTAGAGGTGGAACGGCCCTACACTCTGCATCAGAACTCATCACCTGTAACAGAGATACAGAATGCAATAAGTAGTGGGTATTACGCTAAACTGCAAGATGCGTAACTTTATGAGTAGCAGAGAATGTTTGTAAAACCCTCAGCACAACTTCTGATCGATATTAAAGTCAGTAAATTAAGTGATATTAGGACATAACGACATGTAATGTTGATAATGTAAAAAAAGTGAGAACGCTAGCTTGCGTTGATGTACTAAGGAATTATTTTAGGTACAGTTCGTAAATCTTGACGATAGCTTCCGTGTAGGGCATGTCGGTGGAATGGACTTATATTCGGCAGCAGTGCTTAGGACCTGGAACAGAGACACAGATGGAATGAGTGTGGGGTATTGTGCTGTATCCAAAGCGACGGTATTTTCTCAATAGTAGTCAACGTATTGTAAAACTCACATCAACATTTTTGTCACCGTTCAGTTCAGAAATTATTTTAAAAATGTATTTCAGCACGTCCCATCATTAATAAGAACAAGATAAAGTGTGCTTGCACCGATGTGCTAAGAGAAACTTTTAAGATTATTCTGTAGATTACGTATAAAGCTCTTCGAATGAATGTTTATTAGTCATATATCTAGTTATGTCCCTACCTCCGATCAGTTTACTAAATAATATCACGGAAATTATTTTCTAAAGTGACGCTATATATTTTTATTTCTGTGCCAGCAGAGTCTGCAAATTATGTATATGTGTCCAAGGTGTATAAAGAAGCGCAAATGGTCGCCAAAACTATGCGAAGAATCACGTGTAAATTGCGTTCGATTATTTAAATACGGTTTGCAAAACTAAACGTCTAGTACGAGGCTTCTCTTTAGTCGAATTATTGTACAAACCAGAATTACAAACAATCGAAGCACGCGTTCACCTACAAACGGTTGTATGAACTAGATTCTTCTGTTTTTCTAACCGTTATTTTGTAACATTGCCATACAACGCAATTAAAGGCAGAGAATTCTTTTAAGAATGTGACCAGCAGATGAAGAGGCCTATAGACAGGTAGAACCTCAGACGCCGTGCTGGTCTTTCGCTGTGTTACAAATTAAATGGCGAGAATAGGAATAATATGAGATTACGTGTCATACGCTGCCATTAGCAATAATCGAAATTTCTTGTCAGCTTCGTCGAACTTCTTGCGTTTTGAGTTACAAAAGTATTTCAACATCCAAACGAAGTCAAAGTTTCTAATCGAGATTTATTTAACAGCACCATTTTGTAAGGTGTATGACAAAGTTTGTGAGTTTCTATCCAATGCTACCTGAAATGAAATTTTCTTTTCAATAAACAAAAATAGAATGGAAAGTGTGTTGATGGCAAGGTGTACGAAGAACTTCAACAGAAGTAAAACGAAGATAATGGAATGTAGTCAAATTACATCAGGTGATGGTGATGGAACTAGATTAGGAAATAAGACACTTAAAATAGTAGATGAGTTGTGCTATTTGGAGAGCAAAATAAAAGATGATTATCGAAGTAGAGAGGATATAAAATGTAGACTGGCAATAAAAAGGAAAGAGTTTCTGAAGATGAGAAATTCGTTAACATCGAGTATAAATTTAAGTGTCAGGAATTCCGTTATGGAAGTATTTGCATGGTGTAGCCACGTATGGAAGCGAAACATGCACGATAAACCCTTTAGACACTAAGAGAATACAAGCTTTGGAAATGTGATGCTACAGAAGAATGCTGAAGATCAGACGGGTGTATCACATAACTAATGAGGAGGTACTGAATAGAGTTTGGCAGAAGAGAAATTTGTGGCACAACTTGACCAGAAGAAGGGATCGTTTGGTAGGACAAATCCTGAGGCAGCAAGAGATCACCAATTTCATACTGGAAGGAAGCATGAGGAGTAAAAGTCGTAAAGGGAGACCAAAACATAAATACACTAAGCACATTCAGAAGAATATAGGTTGCATTAGTTGCTTGTAGCTTGGAGGTGAAGAGACGCGCACAGGATAGAGTAGCATGGAGAGCTCCATCAAGACAGTCTTTGGACGGAAGACCACAACAACTACAATAAACAAAAATTTTAACTAATTACCTTAGCATTCCGTCAAACAATTTAATATTTACCATACATCATACAGACAATTAGCATCTGCTTCCAACAGTTCGTTGTTCGCTGTCTAGCTGAATATAGAAGTTGGAGGGTAGTAATGCACGCTGATGGAAATAAAATCACCTTTTACAAAAATATGTGGAAACTTTGTACCAAATCTGTGGCTTTTGTCAATATAAAGTCAGCGTAAAGAATCGTATTATGTTGAAATTTATACTGAGAAAACGAGACATTTAAGTTGAGTGTCACTGCGGACATAAATATGAATCATTATTCGTCTCACGATAATACTCTCAAACACATCTTCAGCTGGTAAAAAAAAAGAAGACAAAGACTCCTGTAAGGTGGCGAAACTTGAGTACGATATAATCGAGGCACAATAAATTATTAATGTTTGCTCGGAAGACCTTTAGAGTTACTATCTTTTTACTTCGATTAACTCAATAGTAAATACGAAATTTTTGGGTGCCGGTCAGGGAGGAGACGAACTCGCACTACCTCCCATACGCACTTTCAATCCAGACCCACGACATCGATTTCGACCACAAGAAGAGAGGCTTAGTGTAGCAAGCGCAATTTAGTATCATTGCATTGGTATTGTAATCAATAACACCGCAGCCTACAACGGTGAATGTCGTTAAGTCTATAGCAACCCGAACTGAGTTTTATTGTGTGCGAAACGACGAGAACCTTTATAGTTCTGTAACTTCTAACACATGTTATTACTGCAGCTACGCACTTAATGTAATACTGCATGGATCGTGTTCCTTACTTTTCCATACCGACGCAAGTGCTGGTATCACTACTGTTACATCACGTCTGGAACAGCAGCTGGAACACTGCTGGTTCGCTCAGCCATTGTGAACCAATTGATGAGAGGTGTTTCTGCAGCTACAAACTTAGCGATTGTCAAATGTAATCAACTGATTTATGTTCGTGTTCGTAACTGCGAATAAATCCCGTGCAATAATATTTATGTTTTCAAAAGAAAGTCCTGTTGTAATATATCGATATTAGGAAAGACAAGGCGTCTTTATCTGAACTCAAGCATTATGTTTTCATGGTGGCTCTTTTCACAACTATTGGATAGGAGTTACAAGAGATGTATTAATCTGATGTACTTCACACTCGGCTGTTATCTAAAGTCAGGATTCTTAGTGGTAGGTGAAGTAGAACTGCAGTGATAAAAGTTCAGTGGGATGACAGGACATTCTTTCATCAATTTGGTATGAGTGACCCACGGGTTCTGGTTGCTTTTTACCGAGCAATTGCATTTCGTTTGGTTTCCTATTCCCGTTCCTGTTTGTGTCTGTATTGTAGGGAAATTATATGCGCATCATTGCAAGTATCCACTGCATGTGCAAACAAGTTTGTACCATTTATCTATCGTACTTTCTGTTGATAATAATAAGCCCGCTTGCTTCTTCGTCCTCAATCTTCTATTCAGTGGGGTTCACTTTCTACCTGGGTTTAGATTTGTGTAAGTGTCACTGTGATGCACAGCAGTGCGGGTAAGTTTACTGACGAAGAACAGGCCGACTTTCCTCTCGTGTCTGGGCTGACTGACTGCGGTGGCAGACTGTTCCTGCAGCCACAGAGAAACACATCACTGTACTCTAGCACTGTCCGAGGGTTTTTGCGCTACACTGTTCTGTTTCGAATATTTTGTTGAGTGCTTATCAAATGGTTTACTATTGTGAGGATCCTTTCAAAGAAATATACGTAAATGTGGTACAAAGTTGAATAAATCATCATTACATTATTATTCTATAACGAGGGGCTGGTGACCCCGAAAACCTTATACTGAAAGACTCATAAACTGCCCACAAGAACTTCAAGATTTCGGATTCAACTTGTATTCACACTGTCCCCTTAGAGAGCATCACCTGTACGAAGATTTCTTTGTAATTTTATGAGTACCTTAGTTCATGTTGTTGAGTACAGGTCCTCGCTCCAGAACTTGACTCAAACCTTAAATGTCATTATTACACACGCGATGAAAGATACTAAAACTGGCACTGTGTGATACGAAACTAATAGATGGTAATGCGATAAATACGTTGACGTCACTGTAAACTCAGTTGGTGATTTGTGGATCTACTTTACGTATTCGCTTACTACCCCCAAACTACGTTCAGAGGTAAGTCGAATCCTTCCATGTTTCTACATTGTAAAGTTGTTGCGCTTTCCTTAGCGACATTAACATTTCTTGAAGAGGGACATACAAGTTTAGGGGCTTGGGACAAAGGTCTCTGCTACAGTTTTTAGTGTTTCAGCGCTTCATATATTTACGATCAAAACCGCTAAATAAATATATAAATTTAGTGACGCTGACGGTTTTTTCCATCATGTTACAGCGGTTATGGTTTTCCCACGACATTATACTTTGTATTATACGAAATAATTGTAACGAATACGGACAACTACAAGTAACGTTTGATACCCAGAATGCACAGAAAATTTTCAAATTTTGATTGATTACGTGAAATTCGCGTATGGCGAAGAAGTTACAGTGAGGAATGCAGTTTCCTAGACCCATCTGCAACAAATCTGCAACATATTTGCATAGATGTAAGGGAGATAAGAATGATGGGAAATCTTCTAGGCAAGAATAGAAAGCAGGACAAGACGTCCACACGTCAGATACTGGCCTTTCGAAGTTTAGAAGAAAATATTAGCTCTGTCTGCGGTAATAGAGGATAGGGTAAACAACAAAGGTAATATAGTACTGTTATAAACTCAGAGTGAAATGCATCTTTTGTTATGATTTGTTCCTTGTACATAAAACAACTGTTTTGTAAAGAATTTTGACTTACTTTCATAGTCTACTTGATAGACGGTATAACTGTTAAGAAAGTTAATTCATGCAAAGTAGACAACGCACAGTCCATGTAGAACAGGTACGGACAGGAAAAACGAGAATCCGAAAGGAAAAGAGGTTGAACATTATTTTCTGTTATTTCTAGAAGGTGAATATGTTCCGCCACCTGGCTTAAGACTGTATATCGAAAATAAAGGCATTCCGAACACAACATCCAGTAAGACAAAAATCTATTTTAGATAATCATTTTTAGAGCAAATATTTCAAATCTGATACTTAGGTGACGATATTGAAAACGATATTGAAAATAAAATGTATAATCAAACTGTCTTTCGGTCCAGTAACAGAAAATTGACCCCTAACGTGCAAAAAGGAATCAGTACTAAATTTTATAAACTGATGGTGATTAGTTCGTTAGATCTGTCAGGTTAGCCGAGGGCGTTAATGCCTTGCGTCCTGGACACGGGTAGGCGCGCTAGCCCTGAATCGAACCCCCCCTCCCCCCACCGGCATATTACCGACGAGGGAAGGTGTGCCAGCCAGCCTGGATGCGGTTTTTAGGCGGTTACCCACATCCCACTAGGTGGATAATGGGCTGGTCCCCACGTTACGCCTCAAATAAACTACTCGCTGACATTTGAAAACGTTCGCACTATTTCGTGGCTTACACTAGACACATAAAGGTGGGGTACTCTAATTCCATCCTTGGGGGTATGGGGTGCGACAGGAAGGGTATCCGGTCACCCTCTGACATTAACATCGCCAAATATATTGTAACAACGCTGACATCTCGCTGAAGTGTGACAAAGGCCCAAACGATATGAATGATGATGGTGATTACTTCGTTACACTATGTAAATGAAACTTTGTAGAACACAAAAAGAAATAACAGAGCCGTGATTGGAAATGAAAGAACAGAATTAAATATTGTCAACATGAAAATCAAATGAATCGAGAAAAATCAACACAAATCCTCATGAGAATTCCAGATTCCACAGAAATTCGTGAAGTACAATCCAAACGGTAACAGAGTTATTGGAGATCTTCAGAAAAGACTGAAATGATTGTTTGTTAAGTTTGGATGGCCTAGAGCCTAATTCTTCAAAGGAAGCTGATGAAATGATGAGTATCCATTGCCATAACGCATTTTTGTTTAATCGTTATTGGGTAGATGGGATGGTGAGATCGCATTCCTGACTATGGTTATAAGTTAATGTTAAGTTTGTGGTCATGGGTACACAACCCATTACATTCAGACTTGATCGGATGGCCCATTTTTGGATGTACCATCTTCTTCACTATCTATAAAACTGAAGTTAAGAAATAATTTTCGTGTTTCATTTATTCCTCACTCATATTTGCTGCGAAAATTGTAATATTAGTGATGTTAGGCAAGTGATATTACAACCAGTGTCTGCTGATATAAACATGAACAATGATTACAAGTCAACCAAATATGCAACGGTGGTTTAATGTGTGAGATACACAACAAAAGATAAAGGTGCACTTACCCTGTCGACGGCCTTTTTATTGGAAGAGTTCCAGTAATAAATGGTAGGAAGTGAACACTGCGAATAATTAATCAGATGTGAATAAAGACCAACACTGCTTCTTCGTAGCTTCCTGTGTTTCATAAACAAAGTTGAGGGATATTTTCTGTCACTCGGAGCAATTTTTAGCCACAGTTTCGGAAATGGAGTTAAAGTCGGAAAAAAACCGATGTGATTGATTTTCAGTTGCTGCCGTGTACTGTCAGCCGACTGGCTAATACGTATGACAACGGGTTACCAACAGGAACGTACTACGCATGAGTTGCACACTCTGTTAATTCACGCCAGTTCAACTAATTATTACAGAAACGCAAAATGGATACAAAATGGAAGCTACAGTGATTAAATCCTTGCACTTCGAAATGTGTATCAACGATAAGGGAATTTAGATAGCCATACACAACGTCTTTTACATTTCGTGTATTTACGAACTGCGTAGCACACAAAAACACACAAATCGACCCGCATTTCAAGCAAAGAAATGACGGCTACACTATGTTTCAGTATCTTTGTCTTTCATAGTCAGTAATATCGTTGGATATAACTTCCAAAGCCGCTGAGTCCGTAATAAAGTCGTTTTATGAAGGAGGAGCGGTGCACGCTGCAACCGAATTGCGTAGCTTCTAATCTGTGCACTTTCCATTGCTACGTATCTTACCTGAAACCGTGTGCAACATCTCACTTACCTTTCCGTACTCGTGCCACGGCACGTAGTACGGCTTCAGCTTCGCCTCGGGCACAGCTACAGGAACACTTCCGGCGCGCTGCGACATCTTGAAGAGAATGAAGGGATGCGTTTCCGCGGAAATGACCTTAGCGATCTTCAACTGTCATTCGTTGTTGCGTGTGCTTTCTATTTTGCGTAATCGATGTCACTGTTTTTGGAGGATGCATGCAGGAAGCTTCTTTTACACTGCTTGTCTCAGTTGTTTATGGGAATAGCTAACCACACCCGTCAGCAAAATGTGAGCTTCGTGCTTAATTCACATCTAACTAAACATGTGTGTCGAAAACTGAATTTAACTTTGCGTAAATAGAGACGATCTAAAATTTTTACCTCCTTCTGAGAAATTATTAGTTATCTTCTAGCCGACGTGTTAAACAGCATGTAATATTTAATAGAACCGTGTATCTAAATGCCTTTCACTTCGATATTTACATTTAATGAAAATAGTTTCTGGATAATTGAAGCTGTTCATTGGAAAACTTTTTTGTGTTAACCACGTGTTTCATCTCACTTATTTGATGTTTTCCCTTTGAGAATGCTATATGTCTACATCATGACCTAGAGAGAGACGCCTCGGCTTAGGAACAGTTTAAGGTAAAACCATCAAACTTAGTTTTTGAAATGATTTTCACTCAAAGCAATTTGTGACCTAAAGAGGTGGTAAATAAATTCTATATATAATGCAAGTTCTGAAGTTGTGAGTAAAAACGTAACAATAATTCCATTTTTCGTTTCACATGGGAACTGTACCGTACTCTAAAATTCGTACTAATCATTCTACAAACGACGACCGAGAAGTGAAGGTAGTTTTAAGTACAGTTATTCCTGTTATCATTTCCAATTCCGAAATATTGTGCTGGGTTGTTGTAACGCACAACAGAATGGTTAAAGGTGGTTGTATTGTTAAAGTAAACACAGATTTTTTGACTATACAAAGGCAAATCAATGCTGTTGCCAGACAATACACTAAGTGCAAGTTTTCATAACAAATTGTGCAGTCACCCTGCAGCAGATGAAGTGGAAATACGAATGAAATGGTAATTTTTTATGATTGGTGTTTAATTTCGCACCAAACGCGTAAAAGTTTTTATAGTTCTGAATGTGTCAAGTTAAGGAAAATTATCTTGTTTAAGTAGTAATCTTCCCACAAGTTTCGTACCAGATTAGAATCCAGAAAAGTGTTGGTAAATGTGCAGCGCCGCCCCTTGTTGATACGATTCAGTTAAATTACGGGTGGACCATAGCTGTGGTGACATTGTCGGCCAGTCAGTCACTTTCTGTTACTGAAAGCGCAACATGTGCATTTATCCACATGATTAATGACATTCATACGCTACCAAGATAAGTCTTACATTCTACCAATTCACGTCTTTCACATATTTATTGTTACATCTATCGTGATTATGCTAATCTGGGTAAGAAAAATAAACTGGATTGACTCAGATTGTTTTTCATTCTGATGCCAATTCCCTACATACGCTGAAGCCGTTCAGGATAACTTTTTATATGCATTCTTTAGGAACGTCATCATTTACATTGAAGGTACCGCTAACTGTTTTATGTTGTTATCTTCGCCAGTGTCCCAGTTAACTGAATCACTATGCTCCGTAACAGCAATGCTATGACAAAAAATAAAAATAAAATGAGAAAAAAAGAATGACCATGAGGCACAGCCCTTCATAACGCCCCCATATTAAGTAAGAAACGGCAGCGGGCAGCAGCTTTCCACAACGAGTCATAGTCATCGTTGCGTCTGTGGTCGAAAGGCATCAGCTTCTTATGGACTATGGTTTTTAGGCTTTTTACGAGTGTCATTACTTATTGCTAATTTGTTTAATAATTTGAAACCAACCAGTCTGCAAGATCCAGGCAATCATAGAGAGTGGGGTAATGGGTTGTGGGGGCTCCAGCGTTATGCGCGTTACGGGGCCCTGTATATACTTGGCTTACAATACGGGAAAGAAAACCAATGTGCACTCCGTGTGCATACCGACTGGACTCATTCCAGGTACGGAAATGGTCCTCCCGGATGCCATGAAGAGCACAGGATGCAGCCAACTGCAGGTGGTTGCTCACATCCGTACCAATGATGTGTGTCACTTGGGATCAGGAGAGATTGTCTCTGGTTTCGAGTGGCTGTGTGGCGTGGACTGGGTGTTTTTTTTAGGTTAGAGGGTCTCAAAAAAACACAAGAAGGGCTTCAGTCACAAAGAGTGCAGCCCGAACACAGGAAGAACGTAAATACTGGAACCATTGGTATAACAGTTGTAAATTGTCGGAGCTGTGTTGGGAAAATACCAGAGCTCCAAGCACTAATAGAAAGCACTGATACTCAAATCTTTAAAGGCACTGAAAGCTTTGCTAAAGTCGGATATAAGCTCAGCCGAAATGTTTCCGAAGAACCTAACGATGTTCCGAAAGGATGGGCTAAACACGGTTGACGGTGGCGTGTTTGTTCCTGTTAGAAGTAGTTTAACCTGTCGCGAAACTGAAGCAGATACTTCCTGTGAGTTAGTATGGGCAGAGGTCGTTGTTGGCAACCTGAATGAAATAATAATAGGATCCTTTACCTACCTACCAGTTTAGATGATACAGTTGCTAAAAGGCTCAAAGAAAAGTTGAGTTTAATTTCAAACACGTACCCGACTCATACGGTAACAGTTGGTGGTGACTTTAATTTACCCTCGATATGTTGTCGAAATTCCGAAGGTGTGCATAAAATAGCATCGGAAATTGTGCCAAACGCATTCTCTGAAAATTATTTCGAGCAGTTAGTTCATGAGCCCACGCGAATAGTAAACGATTGTGCAAGCATATTTGACCTCTTAGCAACAAATACTTCTGAGTTAATAACGAGCATCAAATCCGATACAGGGATTTGACATTGAGTTACTACACCAGCCTTCTGAAAAGCCTTCACAAAAGAAGACGAAGTAAATATTCCATAATTCGAATCGAGAACAGCTGCCAACATTAGTAACGTATAAATAAATATCCTCGGAGTAGTGAAGCAACTCAAATCACTTAATAAAAGCAAGAATTCTCGTCCAAACTGCATACCAATTAGATTCGTTTCGGAGTATGCTGATGCATCAGCTCCATACTTAACAATCATATATAACCATTCGCTCGACGGAAGATCCGTACCCAAAGACTGGAAAGTTCAGAACACATCAATATTCAAGAAAGGTAGTAGCAGTAATCCACTAAATTAGAGGCCTATGTCGTTAATGTCGATATAAACCAGGATTTTGGAACATATAGTGTGTTCAAACATTATGAATTACCTCGAAGAAAACAGTCTATTGACACTCAGTCAGTATGGGTTTAGAACACATCGTTCCTGTGAAATCCATCTAGCTCCTTATTCACATGAAGTGTTGAGAGCTATTGAAAAGGGGTTTCAGATCGATTCCGTATTTCTGGATTTCCGGAATACTTTTGACACTGTAACACACAAGCGGCTTGTAGCGAAATTGTGTGCTTATGGAATATCGTCTGTTATATGACTGGATTTGTGATTTCCTGCCAGATAGGTCACAGTTCGTAGTAACTGACAGAAATTCACCGAGTAAAACAGAAGTGATTTCTGGCGATCACCAAGGTAGTGTTATAGACCCTTAGCTGTTCCTTATCTATATAAAGGATTTGGGAGACAATCTGAGGAGCAGTCTTAGTTTTTTTTTACAGAGGACGGCTAATAAAATCGTCAGAAGTTCAAAACATATTGCAAAACATTTTTTGAAAAGGTATCTGAATGGTGCACAAATTCTAATCTAAAAGCCGCAAATTCAACTAAATACGTCGGTATTTCAATTACGAACAACATAAATTGGAAGGAACACATAGAAAATGTTTTGGGGAAGGCTTACCAAAGATTACGTTTTATTGGCAGGACACCTGTAAAATGTAACAGATCTACTAAGGAGACTGTCTACACTACGCACGTCCGGCCTCTTTTAGAATACTGCTGCGCGGTGTGGGATCATTACCCTATAGGACTGACGGAGTACATCGAAAAAGTTCAAAGAAGGGCAGCACATTTTGTATTATCGCGAAATATGAGAGAGAGTCTCACAGAAATGATACGGGATTTGTCATTGACATCACTAAAAGAAAGGCGTTTTCCGTTGCGGCGGAAAATTCTCACGAAATTCCAATCACCAGCTTTCTCCTTCGAATGCGAATATATTCTGTTGACACCGACCTACATAGGGAGAACCGATCGCCATGATAAAATAAGGGAAATCAGAGCTCGTACGGAAGGATACAGGTGTTCTTTCTTTCCCCGCGCTATACGAGGTTGGAATAGCAGAAAATTGTGAAGGTGGTTCGATGAAACCTCTGCCAGACACTTAAATGTGATTTGCAGAGTATCCATGTAGATGTAGATATAGGATAATGGTGTGAATGGGAAGAAAGATATTAAATGGTTATTATTATGCCTATTCACGAAGTACACGTGATCCTGAGAACTGTGATTGTACAGAAAAAGTAAATTATAGTCTCTGAGATATTTTGTAATGTACAATAAGCCAGGTTATGGAACTGGGAAAACAAGAAATACATTTCGAAAATTCTGCTACTTAACTCTCCGTTAGAGAGGTGGGTACTATAAGACCTACAGAAAGAAGGGCTGCGGTATGCATTACATCGTTGGAAGTGTGTGAGTGCTCAGATGTAAGGAGTTTATATAGTTTGAAACGGAAATGAGGGAAAGAAAACAGACGGGCCAAAGTGCATGGTAAAATGGTTATCACAATAATAGCTTCGAAGTATACAATCATACTTGAGATCCATGTAAACCAGTTCAGAGTTGCATTAATTAAACGCTAGTGACGATTCGGCATAGCAGTCTATTCCACAATTAAAATTTCATCGATATAAGGGAGAACATGACACAGGAAAATTAATACAAGTTGACGTTTTCCCTCTTTCATTCCAAGCATTAATCCCGACTTGCGGGGTCTGCTGTTTTGCTACATCTCCTCCATTTCTCCCTGTCGCTGACATCTTCTGGTCTTAAGTCAATAACGTGCGTGGTGCGTGTCTCCCCTGACGTTGTCAGTCCATCTCTTTGCCGGTCTTCCTCGCAGTCTTGTTCCTCCTGGGAGAACAGTGACGTTAGCACTTTCCAGTCGTATGTTAATCAGCTGTGAGTAGAATTACTCAGTTACTGAAAAGAATACTTTAGTAGTAGCAACGGCTATGAAAAATTTTAGGTATATGTCCTATGGGAGAAAGATTGGATTTTATTGTGTACATAGACTACTGATTTTTTTAAGGACGAGGAAGCTTTTGCACAGTCGTTTTTAGCTATGGTTGCTTTTTCATCATGAGTATGGTTTAGAAATACTGTTAAAAGACAATTGTGCTTGAGATGAACTATCTCGCCTGTCTGTGGAATGGAAAGCGAATGGAGTTCTGACCTGGGGAAGTTCAGTTTCCAAAGTTCGTCATTTAGAACATGAGAAAGAATTAGAGGCATTAATGAAAAATCTTAATTGAGAACAAAAGAAGGATAAGAATCTTACAAAAATCAAGGAAGTGTGACAAGTAGGGAAATCATGAAAGGGGAGTGGATTTGCTGTATTGACGTTTTATTCTTTAGCAACTTACCACAACCTTTTAGAGGAAGAGCTGCAGTACCTCCTTAAATTGTATCAGAGTTTATGGGTATTTTGGTATAAACTAGTGTATTGCACACTTACATAACTATTCTTTTGCATGCAAAGGGTAATAATAGGATAGCTAGGAAGGAGCAGAAAACTTGTGAGGTGTGCCAATAAACCAAGATTAAAAACCAGAAAGAGTGCAGCCTGTTGCAGTACTGCCCAAGGGTTTGTTTGAGATATTTCAGCAGTTGATATTCCAGGATTATTGTCAAGAGAGGTTGGTGCAGAGATTTTTGCTGTGCATGTATTGGATGTTTAGCCTACTTTAAGAAATTGTGTCAAGTGAAGAACAGATACACAGTCCTACATTTCTCGGAATAAACATGAGTCGACCATTAGCCGTCCCTGGTACAGATCTTATGTACATTTTTCGTTTCATGTTACCTCGCAATATTACGCCTCGATATTTAATCTACGTGATTGTGACTATCAACCCACCAATAATACTGTATTTGAAGATTACAGGATTGTTATTCCTGCTCATCTGCCTTAACTTACATTTTCCGTGTATACAACAAGCTGTCAGTCATGACATCAAATAACATGTCTGTCCAAGTCATCCAGACCTCCGTCAGTCGTTCCACCACGGTGTTCCCCTGGACCAGAGCGTCTTCTGCAGACAGCGGCAGACCGCTGCCCACACTGATCCTCACAAGCAGTAGCGGCTTCCCTGGTCCAGCTAGCACGGTCTCTTGTCCCTCTTCCACTAGCCACACTGTGACGGATCCACATGCCAGTAACACGGCAATAAATGGCTCTTCATCTCCGCAGTTTCAACAGTTTCAATTCAGATACAAATGCTATTATTCGTGTAAAGTGAGGCACCGCATCTCCCGCAGCGCAAAGCATTTGACGGTGAGACCAGCTGTCTAATGACCCTGGTTGTTTACGTAAGAGAATATCCACCGGTGGGACCCGTGTACTCTTTCAATCCACTGAGTGCATCCAACAGAGTTCTGCAAGTACTAGACAGATGTGTGGTCGTCGTGCTAGCTCTGAGGTACCTAATCCTTTTGCAAAAGCATCCACGTACGACCTCGGGCTACGTTTTGCAGTTAAGTTTATGATGGTAGTTTGAACTGATCCTTCACAAAGTTTCAATGTTCCCGCCACCGGTTATATTACAAAAACTTAATCGGCATGGAAACGCGTCTTACACCTCCTATCTTGTCAGGACTCAGGGCATTCCTCGTGGTTGTTACAGGGTGTCACAGTAAGCCCAAAATTATTCGCAGGAGAGGCGCAGAGACAGAGACTTTCTCACATCTTTACGCAAACAGAAAAGAATACCGTGAGAGCACAGTGTTTTGTAAGCCAAAATTGCAGTTCGACATAGGCAGTCGAAGTGTTGCTGGGTAGATCACTGGTAAAGCTATTTTCTTGTCGACACAACAAGCAGTGGCGAACTTCTTTTCTGGTAAAGATATATTATCGAAAAATGGTTCTGCAATAAAGCTGATATTAGTCGAATGTGCATTTAGCGAAAATAACTCAAATCTTTGTCTTGACCCTAATCTATACCAAGTATAGACGGGGGGGGGGGGGGGGAGGAGGGGGGAGTTGGCGACGGGCACTTTATGCCCACCATTTGGAAATATTGTTATCTAGTCATTTACACTAAATTCTAAAATTCTGAAAAAATGTTTACTGTTCTTAACGAACTATTCTCCCAGATTCTATATTTTAATTCTTCAGTTAAAGTTAACCCAAAAAAATTTAAGCCTTAAGTGTAGAAGTTACTTCCCTGATGAGTGTCGTATTCAGTATTTCTAGCTTCAGGACATCACTTACATATCAGCATCTCTTTAACTAGTAAGTTGTCAGTAAAATTCAAATTTACATTTTTAAATATTTTGTCCCTTGGACGTAAAGTACTCTGACGTCAATTTGGTATTACACATTACTCTGGGTGTGTTGTTGATGGTAAGAGTATGCTAAGGGACATTCTCACCTTACGGTCTCTACATACACATCATTATGTCTTCAAAAACTATGTTGTTGATGCAAGACAAAAATAAATAACGAATTTTATATTTTTCATTCTGTTATAGTATGGGCATAAGTACCACCCTTGACAATAAGCGCTATGAAAGTGCATTGTTATTAAGAAAGTTAAGTTTCTCAATAAGTGAATGTTGTCATTTGTGTCGAAACCCCGTTAAATTCGTTCAAAATATCGACCGAGGGCTGTGTTTCTTTCAATTGTAACTATTCACGATCTCTGAACGTGCAGCCATGTACAAAATTCTATGAGAAAAAAGTCAACTATTCTCTGTTAAACACTGCATAAACTATTTATTAAGGACATTTTTCGCATAAAAACTGCGTTTATCGAGCCCACACTAGGAAAACTGATACTTTCTTAAGTGATTACAGGCAGGACCATGGGCATCCACAGATGGTGCCTTGGGGAGAGGGGGAATTGGCCCTTGCCCCCCCCCCCCCCCCAATTCCAGGAATGTGGAGTACTGAGTGTTTCTTGGTTACAGAATTCTCATACACTTCAGGAAGTGATTTCCCGTGACAATGCTAAACCTCTCCTTCGTCAAGTAGTAGCATTACGTCGCTGCTACCATGGTAATAGCAACAGCTGTATTACACGACAAATTTGGTATCTTACTTCCCTCCCCCCCACCCCCACCCCCTCACCAACCAGATAAATTTTTCCAGCAGACACCGATTCGGAGATCACAATTGGTGTATTCACATCCTTCTTCAACAAGTGAACACATGCCTATAAAAAACTCTCACGCTCATATGGCCCAATCATTGATTCCTCGTTGGACATTAAAAACGAAATAATCATATGTATGAAGACAATCTAGACCATGAAAAACAGAATGGAATTTGGCACCGAATTATTTCATTTAAAGGGGGTACGCAGAGAACCGTCTTGTTAGTTCACTGTCATACAGGGTGCTCTAAAATTCCCCTTACAAACTACTAGGACCTGTAGTAGATAATAATTTGAAGTGGAACCAATGCCCGGAAAAGGGTTAAACAGTTTTTGTGCTTTTCAAAGAAGGGTTAGCATTCTGATCCAATACAAGTAAAGTTCAATGTGGCGACCACCAAATTCGGTGAATATCTGCATCTACATGGATACTCTGTCTATCATACTTAAGTGCCTGGTAGAGGCTTCGTCGAACCACTTCCACAATAATTCTCTATTATCCCACTCTCGAACGCAGCATGTCATTCTCAATGGAGAGAAGTCTTACGAAGTAAGAGTGATTTCAGGTGTGCCGCAGGGGAGTGTCATAGGACCGTTGTTATTCACAATATACATAAATGATCTGGTGGATGACATCGGAAGTTCACTGAGGCTTTTTGCAGATGATGCTGTGGTGTATCGAGAGGTTGCAACAATGGAAAATTGTACTGAAATGCAGGAGGATCTGCAGCGAATCGACGCATGATGCACGGAATGGCAATTGAATCTCAATGTAGACAAGTGTAATGTGCTGCGAATACATAGAAAGATAGATCCCTTATCATTTAGCTACAAAATAGAAGGTCAGCAACTGGAAGCAGTTAATTCCATAAATTATCTGGGAAGGAATGATTTAAAATGGAATGATCATATAAAATTGATCGTCGGTAAAGCAGATGGCAGACTGAGATTAATTGGAAGAATCCTAAGGAAATGCAATTCGAAAACAAAGGAAGTAGGTTACAGTACGCTTGTTCGCCCACTGCTTGAATACTGCTCAGCAGTGTGGGATCCGCACCAGATAGGGTTGATAGAAGAGATAGAGAAGATCCAACGGAGAGCAGCGCGATTCGTTACAGGATCATTTAGTAATCGCGAAAGCGTTACGGAGATGATAGATAAACTCCAGTGGAAGACTCTGCAGGAGAGGTGCTCAGTAGCTCGGCACGGGCTTTTGTTAAAGTTTCGAGAGAATACCTTCACCGAAGAGTCAAGCAGTATATGGCTCCCTCCTACGTTTATCTCGCGAAGAGACCATGAGGATAAAATCAGAGGGATTAGAGCCCACACAGAAGCATACCGACAATCCTTCTTTCCACGAACAATACGAGACTGGAATAGAAGGGAGAACCGATAGAGGTACTCAGGGTACCCTGCGCCACACACCGTCAGGTGGCTTGCGGAGTATGGATGTAGATGTAGATGTAGAACAGAGCATTGTAAAAAACGAACAGCTGTATATTTCCGTGAGGGCTCTGATTTCCCTTGTTTTATTTCGATGATCGTTTCTCCCTGTGTAGTTCAGCGTCGAGGAAATATTTTCGCATTCGGAGGAGGAAGTTAGTGATTGATATTTCGTGAGAAGATCCCGCTGCAACGAGAAACGTCTTTGTTTTAATTATGTTCACCGCAAATCTTGTATCATGTTCGTGACACTCTCGCTCCTAATTCACGATCATACAAAACGTGCTGCCATTCTTTGAACTTTCTCGATGTACTCCGTTAATCCTATATGGAATGAATCCCTCACCGTAGTCCAAAGAGGATGGACAAGCGTAATGTAGACAGTCTCTCCTATAGATCTTGCATCTTCTAAGTATTATGCCAAAAATGGCAGTTTTTGGTCCGTCTTCCCCACAACATTTTGTGTGTTTTCTTCCCAGTTTAAGTTTCTCGTAGCTGTAATTTACGCATGTGGATGGTATCACACTTGTTGTTATTTAGGGTCAATTGTCAATTTTAGCACCATGCAGATATCTATTCTAAATAGCTTTACAATTTGTTTTGATCTTCTGAAAACTTTATTAGACGATAAACCACAACACCATCTGCAGACAACCTAAGACGGTTGCTGAGATTGTTTCCTAAACCGCTTTCGCACTGAAGAGCCAAACAAACTGCTACATCTGCCTAATATCGTATAGGGCCCGCACGCAGGAGTGCCGCAACGAGTCGTGGCATGGACTCGACTAATGTCTGACGTAGTGCCAGAGGGAATTGACACCATGAATCCTTCATGGCAGTCCATAAATATGTAAGAGTACCAAGGGGTGGGGAATAGTACGTTGCAAGGCATCCCAGATATGCTCCATAATGTTCATGTCTGGGGAGTTTGGTGGCCGCGGAAGTGTTTAAACTCAGAAAAGTGTTCCTGTAGCCAGTCTGTAGCAATTATGGACGTGAGCGGTGTCACATGGCCCTGCTGGAATTCCAAAAGTCCGTCGGACATGAATGGATGCAGGCAATCAGACAGGATGCTTACGTACGTGCCAGAAGCGAGAGTGGTATCTAGACGTATCAGAGGTCCCACATCACTCCAACTCCACACGCCCTACACCATCACACCGGCTCGAATAGTCCCCTGCTGACACCCAGGGTCCACGGATTCAAGAGGTTGTCTCCATGGACCCGCAAACCTCCACCCGCTCGATACAATTTGAAAGGAGACTCGTCCGACCAGGCAATATGTTTCCGGTCACCAACAGTCAAATATGACGGACCCAGGCAAGACGTAAAGGTTTGTGTCGTGCAGTCATCTACGGTACGTGAGTGGGCCTTCAGCTCCGAAAGTCAATATTGATGATATTTGATTGAATGGTTTTCACGCTGGCACTTGTTGATGACGCAGCATTGAAATCTGCAGCACTTTTGTGACGTTGAACGATTCTCATAAGTCGTCGTTGGTCCGTTATTTCAGGATACTTTTCCTCGTCATATCAGATGATATTTAACGTAGTTATTAGTTTCTTCGGTGGGGTGAATAAGTGATTCCAGTATGCGCCACAATGAGCATTCTCACGGTCCGCTTTAGCGACAGGTGTGGCTGTGACGCATACGGCAGGCAACGTGTTGGCAGCCGCGAGTAGTATGTACTACACTGCTGCCAAAACACCTTGCCATAACCTAACAAAACTTACTGCAAAAATCTGCAGTCGCATAACAGCTGCGACACTACACACTGACAGAAATGTGCGACTGCTGGGACGATTGCGTTGTCATAGGTTGAAGCATCCTGTTTCCTGAAGTGTTGCAACAAGACAAGAAAACATCCGTCGGGAAGGTGGGTCCTTGTCAGCATATCGTTCTCTGTACAGTTCTGCTGCCTGCGTAGCATTTCGCCTACCTTCAACAACAACAACAACAACAACAATAAAAGAAACGTTATGTCGATGCAGTTTGCAGGAAGAATAGCCATTACTGTGTGCCTACTCTACACAACAGTATTTAAAAGGACTACTGTACTAAATGCACCCGTACATAAGAAACAATATTAAAATTACTGTTCTGTTAACTTACAATCCTCATAGGCGGGTAGCATTTCTACCTTCTCTTGGTTTTTGTGCATTCTACTCACATAAGTCCTCAACTGACGATAGTTGATGGAATGTACATTCTAATTATGTTTACATTTGTCCTCTGTCAACGTCAGCACGTGGATGTGTTCCATTGACCCGATTACCTGCACTAAGCACTGAGAGCGTGTACGTCATTGTTGTGTTACGTAATTAATAACATTGTTTTTCAGTGAATGCTACACTGTGATACGTTTTTCAATAGGTCTTTAGGAGAGGAAATGAATAAAAAAATACAGAGTCCCATTTCAAAAAAGTCATACTGCTGTTCACATCTTTGTAAAAAACAAAGCTACAACGAAGGCAATCATGATGACTGATATCCCCCTGATACCTAAAGAACATTTGCTTGAAACGTTGTGTAATTTGCATCTGGACAAACATTTATTTAGTGTGGTTAAGATAAATGGGACACCCTGTATATTATTTTGTTGTATGATTACATTACGTCATATTCTGTGTCTTCTTGTGGTGTTTAGCTGGTTGCAAGCATAACTGATTAAGTGTTACTCTGTATAGAAATTTAAGAGTTGTATTTCTTAATTAAGTGTGGGAGCGGTTCATTGTGATCAAGAATCTGAAACCTTTTCATGTTTTCCATTTTTAATGAAAGTCCTACATGTTTGCTAATCAGAGTTTTGTAAATTAAGTACTGTCCTTCTGAGCAAAAAGTGGTGAAACTGAGAAAATTTTCTTACCTGTATAGAATAGTTGACACTCTTGTGTGTGATATATTGGAGCTGTTTCCAGGGGTTATTATTTCTGATATTGGAACTTTATTTTTTTGAATGTGTTTGCATTCTTCACAGACCAGTGATATGCTTTTGAGGACAAATTCTAATGAAAAAAGGTTGTTGAATAGTGTACTTCCAGATGTTTTGCTGAGATATTTGATTTTTTTGGTTTCTTTACAATTGCTGATGCTACTAGGTGGTTCTTTCACTGTGTTAGTTAGTCATTAAAAATACATCATCTGATACACATGTCTATTTTTGCCTATACTGCTTGTGATTTCGAGAAACTAGGTGGTTCTTTCACTGTGTTAGTTAGTCATTAAAAATACATCATCTGATACACATGTCTATTTTTGCCTGTACTGCTTGTGACTTCGAGAAACTGGGTTTGCTGATATGATTATTGCAGTGTTAGGAGTGTACTGAAATATATCCTTGCTTTCTTTTAATGTTCAGTTGGAATGATAGATCTTCATGAATTATGGTGTAAAATGAACTAGTACCTTCATTGTGTCTTTAATTGTGGATTAAGGACTCTGTGTTTCATGCTGAGATATTTTTATTTGCTTGATTACGCTAAAAAGATACTTGCAGATGTTTAATAAAGTAATAACACTTTGGACAGGAAACAGTTTCAGATATTTTCAGGATATGCAATAACAATGATTTGTGGACCTGTGCATTTTATTATGGAGAATTTCTTCCTGGTTAGTACTGTTGACAATGGTTGTGTGCCTGAACTGTGGCCTGTTCAGTCATTTACCTTACAATTTCTTCTTGTTTTGAGACTTTTGTGTATATTATTGATTTTTAATATTACACTTTTTTGTCACTATTTGATATTTTCATAGCTTACTGCTATGGCAGAATAGTGGTCTCCTGAGTAATGAATACTATATTTTATGTTATGTGTTAAAAGACCAGTGTCTGTCTTTCTGTAGACTACAGGTCCATATTTGATTTATATTTTTGTAGATGGGTGCTGCACCTGGAGATGGGCAGCTGTGTTAAGATGCTTAATAATTGTGTAACATCAGAGTACAATGGAAGTAACTGTCTGCTGTTTACTCATGGAAGACATGCTGTTAATGTGTGCACATTTTCCGGTTCATATTGCAAGGCTTGGTGTCACCATATTCAAGGTATTTTCAGTAATTTAGTGTTTGTTTTATGTGTTGAGATCTTATGTACATGGTTTTTTAAGATGGGTGACTTTGGAAACATGTACAGAACTGGGTATCCATTAATCCAGCTAAATACTAGGAAATGTAAACTCATCATATTATAATTTAACAAGCTTCCTTCAATACTTTCTGATGTACCTGCATAAGGTTTCCTTTTGTTGAAAAATTCCATGTGTTGTGGCTTTTTGTACCTTGTGCTATATGCATATGTGCTGTGTGTGTCATGGCAGCTTAACTATACTGTAAAAGCAATTACACACTTTTCGCTGAAAAGCCTCTGACAGTTATTCATGATCCCTTTACAATATTTTCAAATTCCAATGTCTTTATGGCCAAGCTGCATTTTGCAGTCAGTATCAAGCTTTTCCACACAGTGTGCGTATTGACTTTGGCAAAGATAGTAATTTTCCTGAGTTATCACTGTGATAAACATTATATATTTCAGTCATCAATATGCACAATCTTTTCTCTGCATGTTTTTGCAGAACTGAAGGTCAGTCAATTGCTGTACCTACTAAGGGAGTTCATCACTTAATATAAAACATGACTGCTTTACCCTTTGCATTTTCAGATTTCAGAATAGAAAGGTTATACTGACAGATGGGGCCAAGCATGCCGAATGCAAGCAACTTGGCTGCAAGCTCAATTGCTTACACATTATTCATGTGAATTTGTGTGTTTATCACACATTAATAGGATCACATAATTCACTTATCTATTTATGTCCATTATTAGTACATTGTACAAAGTTGCTTTTGTGTTTTTATTATACTTCCTTAAAACTGTTTTCAGATTCATAGGTATAAACATATGAGAGGGCATTTCAGTTTATGGAATTTTCAGAGTGCACATTTGCATGTAATCCTAATTCAAAAATGAACAAAAGTCTTGCAGCATTTATTTCCAGAAAATTCAACAGGCATCTGATGGTGTTTATATAGTATTTTCACAGTGTATTTCCATGAACTTGGGCTGAAAATCAAAAGAACAGAGGCTATATGCTAGATAATGCAGCATTGTGGGCAACAGAAACAGTCAACATCTGCCAGCACATTACTGTCGAAATAGTTGTCATGGAGAGGTTTCAGAAGTTTATCAGTCGATTACCATACTGTGTAAGACAATGAATACTGCACAGATATTTCACAAAGTGTATAAACAAAGCTAAGTAGTGGGATCAGGACAGGTTACAAGTAAACAGTTTAAGGATTTTGAAGGAAAAACTTCCACTTCACATTAGAGAAAAATTATTGACGCTACTAGACAACGATTTTGAGAATTTCTTGGTAGTACATGTCATTCCATGTTACCCCAAACTTATGTACTATCCAGCTCTTTGATCATGTTATATCATGAAAAGAGCAGAAGTACAAGATCTGCGAAATCAGTTGGGAGAGGAGTGCAACATTAGAGTGGTCGAGGAAGCACGAGAAAAATGAATAACTGCACACATCACAACTGGGAAAACAGCACTGAAACAGGGAAAAGGTATGGGAAGGGGAAGTAAATAGAGATACGTATATTGTACTCTATCAGTGGAAATCAGATTGGAGAAAAGATAAAAAATAAAGCAACAAAATGCAGCATACATAAAGCTCGGGGGGGGGGGGGGGGATGGGAATTAGTGTTTAATATCCCATCAACAATGGGGTCATTAGAGATGGAGCACAAGATCGGATTAGGGAAGAATGAGGGAACAAATCATATGTGCCCTTTCAAAGGAACCATCCCAGCATTTTCCCAAAGTGATTTATGCAAAAAGCCATGCAATCAGCAATCAATCAGTGTGAATATAACTGGAATAATGGTCAGACTGATTGTGGACACAGGTGCTGACCTCAGTTTAGTTTCTGCAGATTTATTTTGCAGGCTAAATTAAAACAAGAAAGTGTTAACATTGCCTGCCAGTGGCATAAAAAGGGTAGGAGCTGTTGGATACAGAATCTAGTCTATTAAGCTGCAAGGTTATTCATTGTCATTTAGTGTAGCGTTGAATGGAAGAACAGTGGAACATTCGATTTTAGAGGTTGGAGACTTGTTAGTAGACTTCATTTTAGGAACTGATTTTTTGTTTTGTTTTTTGGAAAAGAAGCATGCAAAGAGCGACTCCTGTGCTAGAAAGTTAATGATGTGTTTCGAAAGAGGTTTTATGGAGGAAGATTCTGTGATCGAATAAAAATGCAAGCAGAAACCACTGATAACAATCAGTACAGAAGCATATGCAGCAGGATGGGCTAAAATGAATGTAATGGAAGCAACTGAAGACCAAGTACATGAATCACATGGACTAATTACTCAATATTGATTTAATTTTGATGTAAAACTCTGTGAGCCTTTTCGTCTTCCCAAATACCCTATATCTTAGATCAAATAATCACTAAGAAACAGATTTATACAATTGTTAAAGTGGCAAGTCATTCAAAGTTCAATGAACCATATTGTAGTCCATTTTTAATTCAGGCGGAGGAATGGGATTAGTTTTGTACGAACAATAATTAGTAATGTTTTGGTACCAGTAATGGCATGCCTAAATAACTTGGAAGAAAATTTTCAGAGATTACATGGAGTACAGTACTTGTCAGTTATAGATTTATGATGTTTATTGGCAATTGCCTTTGACAAAATAATTACTGAAGAATGCAGCACTCACATTTGCTGGAAGAAGATACCAATTTATTTTAAATTCTGTCATTTGGACTGAATGTAAGAGTGATTGTATTAATTTCAATCTTCGAAAAATTATTGGAATAGCAATCGTTAGATTGAGCACATATTGATGACTTTTTAAAAGCTACCTTAACGTGCAGGAACATCTGGAACTGATTGATAAAAGAGCCACTAGAAGCATATCCAAGAGTCGGAGTAACAGTAAATCTTAAGAAGTCAAAATGTGGCACAAAGGAGATTAAATTACTTGGTCATATCATGTCACTGGAAGGAATAAGTAGGATTATAGCAGTATGAAATTTTCCTATGCCACATAACAACAAAAATAAAAGCCATTCAAAAGATTGTGTAGTTTTTAGTGAAAGTTTGTTCCAAAGCAGGTACTGGATAATAAAGCTTCAACCATCAATTAAAGAAACATACAATGTTGGCATGCACAGCATAAAGACAGTCATCTTTTGACTAACTTAACAATGAACTGTGTACAGGCAAGATCTTACATGATGCATATTTAAGCCTTGATTATGATTTAACAACTGATGCTTTATGTTTTGGGCTGCTTCAATTTCAAACTAGAAATGGGGAACCAAACATTTACACCATAGGATTTACAAGATGAGTCTTAACAGATTGTGAGAAGTCATATCCCACCACTGAACTTGAAACTTTAGCCATAGTATGGACTTTCAGGAGATTTCATTTTTATTTAGCAAGTCATCGTGCTAAAATATGAAGTCACCATAAATTACTAAGATCCGTGCTGACTTGTAAACTAGTGCACGCATGGTTAGCACACTGTACATTATGCATACAGAAATACACTTTTGAAATTATTTATTTTACAACAGGAGAAAGTAAGAGATGCATTATCACATTTAGTGGAAAGATTAGAATACTCATCTTTGTGTAAGGAAGTGATTGAAGACTTAGAAGCTCTCTCCGTGAAAGTCAAAACATATTGCACATACTGATTGCGAGTAAAAGAAGCTCTGAAAACCAACCCAGACAGCAGGCTTCCCATCCACTATATTCTCAACTGAGAAGTATTATTTTACAGGAGAAGGCCTGATGTGGAACTGTAGTTAGTTTTCTTTCCTTAGGAAACTGAAAACAAATTAATTTGGTATAAACACTACATGTGGGGACTCTTTGGTGTTATGAAATGTGCTAATAAGCTAAATAAGTACAACTACTTTCAAACATGAGAGGAAAAGTAAAGAATGTTTTGAAATCTTGTTTAGTACATCAAAAACCAAAAGCAAGTAATAAATGTAGATAAGGAGAGTTACATCTGATAATTGCTATTCAGCAATTAAAAATAGTAAGTGTGAACATCTCTGATTTTCTGCCAAAAGGATAAGGAGATGTGAAATACCTTGTTGGCTTGTAGTGATAAAGAACGTAATCAGTGTAGACATTTTTAAGAGAAATTGTGGTGATTACTATGTCTAGGTTGGAAAGTGAATCACAGTATTATCTAATGACAGAAGTCAGTATACTTGAGATCAGTGGCGCAAGATTATGGGAGTAAGCGAATGCTTACATAAAATTCCAATCAGAAACCTACCCAAAAGTATGTGTTTTCCTTATTCTTATTTTTTTAAAAACTGAACCGATTTATTGGTAGGCTCTTATGGGACCAAACTGGTGAGGTCATCGGTCCCTAAGCTTACACATTAATTACTCAAACTTAAACTAACTTACGCTATGGCCAACACACTCCCATACCTGAGGGAGGACTCAATGCTCCGACAGGGGAAGCCGTGCAAACTATGACCATGTGGCTACACTGTGCAGCAAACCGATTTATAAGACCATAATACTCCAAAAGACAAGGAAGATGGTTTGACTATATAATTCAGTTTTAGTAGTAAGTGAAGAGGCACTCTCCTCTATGGATGTTACATATATAATGTGATAAATAAACATAAAAGCGGAATGTTGCTGTAATTAATGTAAGTGTTTCAGTAATGTGTTAAGGGAACATTGTATATGAAATTCATTGAAATTTGACATTTTCTGTTTTCTACTCCATAATGTACTTTAGACTTTCCTGCACATTTTGGTATATAATACATTAAAATCAGACAATTGAGAGATCTTCAGATAATATTTTGAATGTTGACATGTGAGTGTCAAATTTCGCAGCTACACATACACTGCCACATTTGAGCAGTCTAGAAGGCTGTGAATTGCTTTGCTTTGTGCTTACTGCTACATCTCCAAAGTTGGCATTACAAATAAACAAATCAGTCCTTTGTTTATGATACTAGTTTTCGTTAAAATAAGTGTGATTATTGGCTGCTTTTGTAGTAAGCTAACTTACAGGAATATTATGGGAAGGCTAGTAGAGGTACCTGTGATAATTCAGAGCGGAAGAAAAGAGCCATGTGGAGCACTTTCTTTCATTGCATATCAATCAATGAAAAGCCATTTCATGCTTTGTGTCCAGATACACCGAACACTTGGAGTAAATATAGCAAGCGTTCTCTTCCATTGTCAGTAATGGAGGCAATCAAACCTATTTACAGACATTTGGCAAATCCTGAGCTTCTAAAGAAGTGTTTACATGGGATGACCCACAATGTGATTGAGTCCTTCAGTAATGTTGTGTGGTGCTGTGTGCCTACAAATTTATTTGATGGCCTTATTACTACAAAGTTAGCAGTATCTGATGCTGTTATAACTTTTAATGGTGGGAACTATTAAAGACTTAATGTTCTGGAGAAGTTAGGGGTAAGATATGAACAGAACACAGCTAAATGATTATAGGAACTGGATTAGCATCACGTATGTGAAGCGCAGAGTCAGCTGCTCAGCAAATGACAAAAAAAAGCAAGAAAGAAAAGGAGGAAGCAAGTACTGGGCTGTTTTGACACTAAAGGAGACACAACTATGGGCCAGGGCAATTCTAGTGCATAAAAGGTGCAGAGATGTATGTCTCTACAAGAATTTGTAATAAAAAAGCCTTAAACCTCAACATCTCTGAACTACATTCTTTGCAATAAATGACCCATTTTCTAAACAAATACTCATGGTAGAGACATGAAATTTTCACAACATGCCAGGTGTGAGATTCAACACATATGGAACTGGAATAATTCAAATATCCAGAGTTGTTTTGTTTTTATGTTCATTTATTTACAAAATTCTGTCAAAAAATCAAGTGTCTGAAAAAAAAGATAACATGCCCCACTATAAAATTGTAGTAATAAATTCTAGTTAAGTGTATCTAGAAAGGTGCATTAAATAATTATGGAAAATGTGAATTGGTGTCTCAAAAATTTTCCAGTATAATGGGTCACAAAATTCGATAGTTTAACATGGGCGTCATAGAACATACAATGACACCTTAAAGGAACTTTTAGCTTTGACTGCTACCTGCAAATTATGTTTTACATTTTTAATGATTCAAGACGGTCAGTATCAATGATTTAAAGTGCAGTAGTGTGGACAATGTGCTACATTCAGCGACAACAGTTAATACAGTTTCGTTTCAAATATTATCTAGTGGGTAATATTAGTTACGGCAATGAATTTAATATCCATGAGAGGAAAAAGAGAATTTTGTTTGTGACGTGTTACTGGGGACCTTCTAGCATCAATTTCCCATTGAAGTAGTAGAAAAAAGTACAGTGGCAGGATTTTACTATAAATAAACAGCAATGGTAGGAGACAGTAGAAGCAGACGTCGATGTACTTAAACATAATCCTATGATGGGAGAGATGCTCACATGTAAGATGTAGTAATCCTGAGCTGAATCGAGCTGAATACAACACACGGCAGAAGTGACAGTCACTAATTATCAATGAAACATGCAAGACTGATTGTTAAGAGTGGGATTAGCTGTGGCAGTCGTCCGTAGCACATCCTACACAATGCTCCATAAATTAAAAATTCTGTGACAGATAGACCTCATGATCAGCATGCATCAGGGAGTAATAATTAGAATTCCTTTAGGCAAAGGAATCCTAAATATTTCAGCTATGTATACACAAGACGATTATCATTTTCTCGCCAGATTGTGTGGAACTCTGGTTATATTATGGAAGCATGTTTATACGAACTGTCTGATGTAAAAGGCTGTAATTTGTGCATGTAATATGATAAGTAGCAGATTCTCTCATGGGAGAACGATTACTGTGCAACATTAGGAATAACATTTATGTAACAATTTTGTGTAGTAATGGTGGACTTAAGCTAAGAAAGTATTTTTTCTTACAGAATACTTCGCAAGGGATTGAGTATGTGCTAAAGTAAATATTAACTGTCAGTTGCTAATTTCAGGAAGAAGATTAATTTCAAAGTAGTCTAGAATATTCATATACTTATACAAATATTGCAAATTCTCAGTCATGATGACGCAGGCACAAGACGAACCATTCAGCTGGAAGATGTCAACTACACTACTGGCCATTAAAATTGCTACACCACGAAGATGGCGTGCTACAGACGCTACATTTAACCGACAGGAAGAAGATGCTGTGATATGCAAATGATTAGCTTATCGGAGCCTTCACACAAGGTTGCAGCCGGTGGCGACACCTACAACGTGCTGACATGAGGAAAGTTTCCAACCGATTTCTCATACATAAACAGGAGCTGACCGGCGTTGCCTGGTGAAACGTTGTCGTGGCTCGTGTAAAGAGGAGAAATGCGTACGTTTCCGACTTTGATAAAGGTCAGATTGTAGCCTATCGTGATAGAGGTTTATCGTACCGCGACATTGCTGCTCGCGTTGGTGATCCAATGAACGTTAGCAGAATATGGAATCGGTGGGTTCAGGAGGGTAATACGGAACGCCGTGCTGGATCGCAACGGCCTCGTATCACGAGCAGTCGAGATGACAGTCATCTTGTCAACATGGCTGTAACGGATCGTGCAGCCACGTCTCGATCCCCGACTTAACAGATGGGGACGTTTGCAAGACGACAACCATCTGCACGGACAGTTCGAAGAGATTTGCAGCAGCATGGACTATCAGCTCGGAGACCATGGCAGCGGTTACCCTTGATGCCGCATCACAGACTGAAGTGCCTGTGATGGTGTACTCAGGGACGAACCTGGGTGCACGAATGGCAGAACATCATTTCTTCAAAAGAATCCAGGTTCTGTTTACAGCATCATGATGGTCGCATCCGTGTTTGGCGACATCGCGGTGAGTGTACATTGGAAGTGTGTATTCATCATCGCCATACTGATGTATCACCCGGCGTGATGGTATGGGCTGCCATTGGTTACACGTCTCGGTCACCTCTTGTTCGCATTGACGACACTTTGAACAGTGGACGTTACATTTCAGATGTGTTACGACCCGTGGCTCTACCCTCCATTCGATCCCTGCAAAACACTACATTTCAGCAAGATAATGCACGACCGCATGTTGCAGGTCTTGTACGGGCCTTTCTGGATGAAGAAAATGTTCCACTGCTGCCCTGGCCAGCATATTCCGCAGGTCTCTCACCAATGGAAAACGTCTGGTCAATGGTGGCCAAGCAACTGTCTCGTCACAATATGCCAGTCACTACTCTTGATGAACTGTGGTATCGTGTTAAAGCTGCATGGGCACCTGTACCTTTACAAGCCACCCAAGCTCTGTTTGACTCAATGCCCAGTAGTATGAAGGCAGTTATTTTGGCCAGAGGTGGTTGTTCTGGGTACTAATTTTTATGGATCTATGCACCCAGACTGCGTGAAAATGTAATCACATGTCAGTTCTAGTATAATATATTTGTCCAATGAATACCCGTTTATCATCTGCATTTCTTATTGGTGTAGCAATTTTAATGGCCAGTAGTGTATTTTGTCCCAACCTATATTATATATATTCCGTGGAGCTAACAGGAGCGGATGCCAAGATGAAACTGTGGAATTTCTGAGAATAGTACAATGACCCATTCTTAGCATTGTGTTTCTCCCTCAATACCATTTGAAAGCTACAGAAATGTTTCTCCGTTGTTCTTAAATTCCTGTTTCTTCAGCAGATTTTTGAAATTGAACTTTCCCAGACAGTCTCAAATATGTTTAAATATTCACTGAGGTTCCTACTGGAGTACGACTGCAGTGTTGTGTATCACTTTACTACAAGTATAAAAGTAAGATTTAACAATGAAGTAGGGCCATAAACTGCCTCAATGCTGAAGTCATCAATATATATGCAGATAAAGAACTGGAAGAAGGCTCAGAGTAATTTCATGTAATTTTTACAAAAAAAATTACTGGGAAAGAAGGTGTAAAGTAAATGAATAGGCCGACACCTAAGGAAAACCAAGATTCCTTTCCAACTGAATCATACCATAACACTTCGTGATGTACTGCCTCTTAATGAGTACATATTTGCAATGTTGTTAAATGATTAAGTTGAAGAAATAATGGTACTTAGAGCACAGTTACAATGAAATATTGTGAAACTGTTATGCAAAATATTTTCTATTCAAAAGTATGTCCAATGAATGTGAACAGTAGTAAAACTTATATTTATAAAATTGTATACAGTACTCTAATTCAAAATTCCATTATTGTAACCCACATAAGCCAGTTAACTTCAATGTCATTCAAATTTTTCTCAAGCTCACTGTGATGTAATTTGTGATGCATTAATTATATTATAAAGCAAATTTTTCATTTTGGCTACAATATTTCAGTAGAAGTTGATTAACTACCACATAATTTGCCTGACAAAAGACAAATCCAAGATTCAATTTCAGGTGGAGTTAACTTTGACAAGATACACCAATTTTCATCAAGAGACTCAAGCTAAGTATCATATTTTCATAGCTCAACAATGTGGTTATGTTATAAGGCGAGCTGGTGAAAACATCAATAATTGATTGAACTGTTGATTTTTCAATGCATATCAACACACTTTTCTATAGAAACCTTAAAATTCCTCTATGAACTTACTCAACCAGGAATTCTACGTCATGATGTGAACTGAATCACAGAAACTCGAAGTCTCATCAATTGTACTATGCAACCACTTCCCACCCAAAACTCAGATGCACAAAACGCCACAAACTCGGAGCATACAGAAAGGGCTCCTCACTCTTTTGAGTCAGAAAATCAAGTCCCTCTCTTATCTGAGACCCACGCCCAGCTTAGTACACCCCCCAAGCTAAAAGAATAGCATCCTTCCCAGTGGCTGCCACAATTCCTTCTTCCTACTGTGCCACTCTGTCCTAGTGACATGAATTACATTACAGTTTTATACAACTTCTGAAGTACTTGGTCAACACGAATTAACAGTTTTATAATAAATCACACTCAAGGATTGATCAAAATGTCATCAAACATGATATATGTAAAACGAATCTCTATTCTTCAATCATTATGTTAACATGAATATCTTGTTTCTAACCAAAACCATAAATAATATGCCGATTTTTGAAGTAGTGTTATTGAAGTTTAGATAATACTGTAGTTTTGCATTCTTTGGTGTATGCATGAAATGTTTATAAGTAAGAAACCAAAATCAGTTGGTTTTGGTGTGCGTACTATGATGAGATGAACCAGTGCCTGAAATGCATGAGTACCTGCAGGCTAAGCTTTCAGAGTGCCGCAGACTGCTTGCCGCTGTATCTGCACCATCCTTGAAACATTGTCACCACTCCTATACCTCGAACAAGGTTTTGCAAACAGTAATTACTCTTCCGCTCAAAGAGAAACCTAGCGTTCATTCCGTAATCGTTTAACTGCAGAACTACAATGATCCAGTGTAGATGATGAGAGACAGACAAGGACGATTGCAGCAAGAAAGGCTTTACATGTATGAGAGGATCTATCATTATCTGGAGGGGAAAAGACAAAAATGCTCTGTCGGAAAAAGTTCACAACATCAAGGAGGAGTTCTTTGACAAACGAAAGTTGGTAGGCGTGTTTCTACATCTGAAAAACGATACCTCTTAAATTTCTCACCAGTCGCATGAGGGTGGAGCTAGTGCCGCCACTATGAGGATACAAAACAAGTTTGCCTCAAAAGCATTTTAAATGCATTAGTTACCTTTGAGGCTGGATGTGGGTGTGTTGATGATAGTCAATAATGCTTTTAAGACGACAAAGACGCCATTATACACTCCTGGAAATGGAAAAAAGAACACATTGACACCGGTGTGTCAGACCCACCATACTTGCTCCGGACACTGCGACAGGGCTGTACAAGCAATGATCGCACGCACGGCACAGCGGACACACCACGAACCGCGGTGTTGGCCGTCGAATGGCGCTAGCTGCGCAGCATTTGTGCACCGCCGCCGTCAGTGTCAGCCAGTTTGCCGTCGCAAACGGAGCTCCATCGCAGTCTTTAACACTGGTAGCATGCCACGACAGCGTGGCCGTGAACCGTATGTGCAGTTGACGGACTTTGAGCGAGGGCGTATAGTGGGCATGCGGGGGGCCGGGTGGACGTACCGCCGAATTGCTCAACACGTGGGGCGTGAGATCTCCACAGTACATCAATGTTGTCGCCAGTGGTCGGCGGAAGGTGCACGTGCCCGTCGACCTGGGACCAGACCGCAGCGACGCACGGATTCACGCCAAGACCGTAGGATCCTACGCAGTGAGGTAGGGGACCGCACCGCCACTTCCCAGCAAATTAGGGACACTGTTGCTCCTGGGGTATCGGCGAGGACCATTCGCAACCGTCTCCATGAAGCTGGGCTACGGTCCCGCACACCGTTAGGCCGTCTTCCGCTCACGCCCCAACATCGTGCAGCCCGCCTCCAGTGGTGTCGCGACAGGCGTGAATGGAGGGACGAATGGAGACGTGTCGTCTTCAGCGATGAGAGTCACTTCTGCCTTGGTGCCAATGATGGTCGTATGCGTGTTTGGCGCCGTGCAGGTGAGCGGCACAATCAGGACTGCATATGACCGAGGCACACAGGGCCAACACCCGGCATCATGGTGTGGGGAGCGATCTCCTACACTGGCCGTACACCTCTGGTGATTGTCGAGGGGACACTGAATAGTGCACGGTACATCCAAACCGTCATCGAACCCATCGTTCTACCATTCCTAGACCGGCAAGGGAACTTGCTGTTCCAACAGGACAATGCACGTCCGCGTGTATCCCGTGACACCCAACGTGCTCTAGAAGGTGTAAGTCAACTACCCTGGCCAGCAAGATCTCCGGATATGTCCCCCATTGAGCATGTTTGTGACTGGATGAAGCGTCGTCTCACGCGGTCTGCACGTCCAGCACGAACGCTGGTCCAACTGAGACGCCAGGTGGAAATGGCATGGCAAGCCGTTCCACAGGACTACATCCAGCACCTCTACAATCGTCTCAATGGGAGAATAGCAGCCTGCATTGCTGCGAAAGGTGGATATACACTGTACTAGTGCCGACTTTGTGCATGCTCTGTAGCCTGTGTCTATGTGCCTGTGGTTCTGTCAGTGTGATCATGTGATGTATCTGACCCCAGGAATGTGTCAATAAAGTTTCCCCTTCCTGGGACAATGAATTCGCGGTGTTCTTATTTGAATTTCCAGGAGTGTAGAAACCTCACTGAGTCTGAACTAGGTTGTGTAACAGGGCTACGAGAAGCTGGTTGCTCCTCCTCCAATACTGCAGAAGGCCTTTTGCAGGAATGTAGCCACTGTACATGATAGCTGGTAGCAGTAGTCACGCAAATGTATGGTCGCAAGAAGATTGCACTCGGGATGGCCACATAGCCCTACTGGGAGGGAAAAATCATTATTTTTTATGTAAAGTCTCTGCCGCAGCAGTGCTGCATCTCCAGCAGCCAAATGAGCAGCAGTTGGTATCATATTGACACAATAAACTCTTAGAAATCATTTACTTTAACAAAATCTTCGGGCCAGACGCCCTGTAACATGCGTTCTACTGAACCCAAACTACCGCTATTTGCGACTTCAGTGGTGTCAAGTGACAGCTCACAGTAGAGTGCTGGTCTGATGTATTTTCTGATGAAAGCTGGTTCAGCTCGGTGCCAGTGACAGCCATGTGTTGGTTAGGTTTGTTGGTTGGTTGGTTGGTTGGTTTAGGGGAAGGAACCAGACAGCGAGATTATCAGTCCCATTGGGTGAGAGAGGGATGGGGAAGGAAGTTGGCCACGTGCATTTAAAGGAAAGGATGCCAGTTGATGGCCTGTAGACAACTTGTCTGCATGCTAGACACTCTGGACCTACACCTGGAATTACCGTCTGGGGTGCGATTTCGTATGACAGCAGGGGCACAAATACTGCAGCCCAACATGCTCTACACAGTGTCGACCTGCTGCCTTGGTCTGCTCGATCAGCAGATCATTCTCCAATCAAGCACCTATGGGACATCCTCAGACGTCAGCTCCAGCATCATCCACAAGCAACAATAACTGTCCCTGTACTGACTGACCAAGTTCAACATGCATTGACTCCCATCCCACAAACTGATATCCATCAACATTTATAAACTATTTCGATATGTTAATCTAGATTCAGATCCGATGATGGCACCTTAAGTGTGTTGAAACTGGTTATCCAGCAAACAGTATTTTTTACTATGAACAGAGAGCAGCTACTGCCTCATGTAACTATGTTACTGTATTCTGCTTAAAATGTACACCTAGGACAGCGTTTAATAAAAGCATAAACAACCTACATTCTGAATCGTGATATATACAGTCAGTCCATGGCGCGAATAGTTTGCTGCTTTGTCTTGAGCTACGGCTCATCCCTCTTTCCAGATGTTCTGAGCTGTGTATCTTGCTGAGTGTCTTATACTAAGTACAAGGTATAGAGTGGCTATTGAGAGTAAATACTCGCTAGTCATATGGCCTTTGCGGTTCGGAAAACGCATTTACCTTAGTGGCAGTCCATCTGGACATGAGAGGGGTTGTCGCTTTTGTCTACGGTATAGAAGGTGCAGCGAAACTTAGCACCTACCCAAAAAGCTGTTTCTTTCCAGAAACAGGGTACAAACTAATCATTCAGTACTTTTAGTGTGAGAATAGTGTAGATGTCTGTTATGAGCACATATCATAGCAGTAAGGAATAGTACAGGTGTCCGTAGACAATGTCGTCCAAGATGTACTGATGACTGTACATAGTAAAGTCGGTACATTCTGAGGGTGTTAGGTGATAGAAAAAACAATTTATCTGAAAATGATACAGGACATACCTGAAGGAGAGAGTGGATCTATTCACAGTGGAATGTTCGATATAATTAAATAAAAGAAAATAATATTGGTTTGATTAGTTATAGTACTTGAAATCACTTTAGGATAAATGAGACATAGTCGAGTACAGATAAGGCGTAACGAGGATGCCGCCTGATTATACTTCATGCTCTGCCTCTGGTGTCTTCACTGCGCCTACCAACGGCGAGCTGTTTGTAGCCACCTCGAAAGGTTGCGGAGAATGCGCTTCAAGATGTGACTGACCAGATTAGTAGCAACCATGTTAAAGTTAATTCCGAGATTAATAAGTTAAGTACTAGTGTATAAGACTGAATAACTAAGGCACACAGATAAGTAGTAGACAATGTGAAAAATGCTAACCTTTGAGTATCTGAAGGCAGTTTTAACCAGAATAAAATCAGCACTAACCGAAAACCTGATGGTGATAATCAGAGTTGTGAGTCTTCCACTCCATGCAGTAGTATACATAGTGTGCTGATAATGGATCAAAGGAAATCTGAGAAGGGTCATTGGGATTATCACGCACCTTTATTAAAAGTAAGTCTCATGTGTAGTGAGTATGTTCGCGTAGTGGAACTAAAACTCGTAATGAGAGACAGTAGTAACCATTTTCTTACATTCGATCCTATCGATTGTGTGCATCTATTAATTTTTCATCAATTTATTAAAGCTTTTAAAGCAAAGTATTCGTCATAGAGTATCAAACACAAACTAAGACTAGAGTAGTTTGGCCCACATAAATACAACGAGAGCTGGGGAGGAAACCGCAATTTTATGAACTAACGTTCAAATGAAGTAAATATAGTTGCATCTTGTCGAAGAACTTGTTACTCGACTTCCAGATGGTGTTTGAGAATGACTGGTAAAGGAGTGAGGGACCGAGATCCAACGCCTCTTGGAAATATTAGATCAGTTACATTTTTTGAGCTGATGTAAAGAGGAAACGGTACAGAGGAACTTAACTGGGTGTCTGTAAAGTACATATTTCAGTCTGGTTGGTTTCATGACCGGCCTCTGCCAGGTTATACTCGCTGTGGAATTGCGGAAGTACGTGACTTTTCTATTTAACAGGCGAAATTACCAGTTTCAAAAATCTACCATTTGGATTGAATTGTGTGTATCAGAGTTCATTCAATCATTAGACCTTTCCTTAGGAGATTAATTAGTAAGTAAAGTATTTCTATATGTTGATGACGTAGTGTCTAGAACATGGAAGAAACATACAGAAATGTTGTTTAAAAGTTGAAGATATAAGGGAATTATTGGGAACATTGTAAGTCAGGAGTCAACATTACCTAACCCAAGGAAATTGTTTTCAATTAAATATTGTCCTTTCCCTAAAAGTAGGTAACAGCTGACGGCTTTTCTAGGTTTTACAGAAGGAATATTCCTCGTAATATAATGAATTGTGTGCACCTTAATATGTTGTTATAAATGACTACGAGAACTTAGTGATCCTATATTTTTAGGGCATCCAGGTATGACCAAAGAGTTTTGTGTGGTTGCTGATGCGTAAGGATTTGGTTTGGGCTGTCAGGCCATCAAGAAACCGGTAACTGATGGAAGAACAGTGACATTAGCATTTGCCAGTCGTATGTTAATCAGCTGTGAGTGGAGTTACTCAGTTACTGAAAAGGATCCTTTAGCAGTAACAACGTCTATAAAAAAGCTTAGGAATATGTGCTATGGGAGAAAGATTGGATTTCATACTGTACAAAGACCATTGATATTTTTAAGGAGAACAAAGCTTTTGCACAGTCATTTTATGCGATGGTTTTGTTTTTCATCAGGAGTATGAGTTCGAAATACGATATATTATAGGAAAGGAGAATTGTCCGTCAGATGCACTATCTCGCCTGTCTGTGGAATGGAAAGTGAATAGAGCTGTGAACTGGAGAAGGAGTTCAGTTTCCAAAGTTCGTCATTTAGAATATGAGCAAGAGTTAGAGACAGTGCTAAAAAAGTCTTAGTTGAGAACAAAAGAAGGATAAGTATCTTAGAAAACTCAAGGAAGTTTGAAAAGGAGGGAAGCCAATGAAGGGGAAGTGGATTTGCTGAAATGACGTTTTATTCGTTAGCAACTTACCACAACCTTTTAGAGGAAGAATCGCAGTACCAACTTAATTTGTAACAGAGTTTATGGATATTTTGGTATAAACAAGTCTATAGCACCCTTACATAACTATTATTTTGAATGCAAAGAGTAAAGAGTAGCATAGCTAGGAAGGAGTAGAGAACTTGTGAGATGTGCCAATAAACGAAGATTAAGAATCAGAAAGATACAGTGCAGCCTGTTGCAGTAGTACCCAAGGGTATGTGCGAGATATTTCAGCAGTTGATATTCCAGGACTATTGTCAAGAGAGGTTGGTGGAGAGATTTTTGCTGTGCATGTATTTGAGGTTTAGTCCAAATTTGTGAAATTGTGTCAAGTGAAAGTGGCGACCAGTAATACGATTATGCATATCCTGGAGAGTTGTATTTCCCTATTGTAGGGACACCATCGCGACTCTTGTCAGACAATGAAGTGCAATTTGTGTCTTATGAATTTAAAGATTTCTTCAAACAGAACAAAGTACAAGAGTTGTTAATAGCCAAACGTCACCCAAATCGAATCCTTGAGCGAGCATTATCCGCTTAATTGGGAGGCCTGGACATAGTTGTTGTGCGAACAGGCATTTGACTTGGCCTAAGTGTATTCGAGAATTTGAGAGGGTACTGAAAGATAAACCTCCTACTATTATTGTAGTGGCGCCTAGAGAGATAACAGAAGGCAAGATACAAATGTATCGTCTTTTTGACAAGATTAAGTATCCACCTGTAATACTTAGCTTTGGTATAAAATAATTGTGTAGATACCAATTTAAAGGAGAGTGCTGAAACCAGTCAAAGGAGATTTGAAAGAGAAGGGAAAGTAAACGCTTACAGGATAGGAGATTTAGTGCTATGAAGAGGACATTATAAAAGCAAGAAATGAAATAATAATGTGTAGAACTGTTTCTACCTGTTTGAATGACCATTTATTGTTTAAAGTATTCCTAATGCTACGGCAGTAGTGCTGAAAGAGGTTAATAATGATAAGGAAGTAGGGAAACGTAATGTTCACCATATTAAGAAGTACATGGTGGCTAATGTTGCTGAAAGTAACGGTAAACATAATTTTGTGGGAAAGACGGTGTAGAGAAGGACTTGTACATTGCGTTGCGGTAACAATGTGTGATTGATGATACCTCGACTAAGAGGTGTTTTATTTTTTTAAATGGGATTCTGTATGGAGAAGTAAGAGAACACTCGCCACAATCCTTCGTCAAGCAACACGCAGTTTCCTCGGTTTAGATTAGTAAAGCGATGGCTATTTATTGAAAATAAAACAAACCCGTGTTCTGAACCAGAAATTTGGAAATTTGGATCCCTACCTACTCACACCTTAACCCTAAAATGAACCCATTAAAGACTGGAACCTCACAATATGCTAATGTAGTATTATTGTGAAATGTTACTATGTAGCTAAGGAAGAAAGAGTTATTACAAAATATAGCTAAGATTCTTTCTATAACAACACACAACAGAGGTTTTTTTAATTTTTCTCGAAATCTGGCTAATAACCTTCACCCGCGACTAATTATATTCATGAACGTCAGCAAGGTGATAATTAAGTTATTTGGTACTGTCGTTCGGAAAAGAGTTCTAAAAGATTATTTTATCGTAGAGTCACGACTGCAGAAACAACAACTATCAATAATGAAAGTAGATGCCTTAGATATCATAAATAATCTGAAGTAATAACCACAAGAAAGTAGTATTAATATTTTTGAAACAAAGGAACAACAGTAAAGATACATTTTTAGTTATCTTATATGTGTGAGGAGAACGACCGCAGCAGTAACCACTGAACTTGTTTCTGGTGTTGTTAAAACTGTGCTGTATACAAGGAACATCTCTGCCCTAAGGTGCCGTACTTGTTTCATTCAAAGAAGTAAATGGAAGTTAAACACAGAAAAAAATTTATGACATTCTTGTGAGAGGAGGGATAACCAACAACTTCAAGGTTATTATTTCTGCGTACGACTCATAAGGCAGCGAAAGTAGTTGTTCCATTTGATAATTAATAAAATTCCAGCTGTAGCAACCACTACTGTAATGTGTTCACGAAAGCTCTGATTGTCTATCGAAATAAAGTACCAGAATAATTAAGCGGAAACCTACGTTAACACATTAGTGGATGAAAAATATTTATTTTTCAAAATGGCTCTGAGCACTATGGGACTCAACTGCTGTGGTCATTAGTCCCCTAGAACTTAGAACTACTTAAATCTAACAAACCTAAGGACATCACACACATCCATGCCCGAGGCAGGATTCGAACCTGCGACCGTAGCAAAATATTTATTTTTCTGTAGTATACGACACCTGCTGGATACGGAGATCCTATTGCCCTTTTATGAGCGTATAAAACAAATGTGCTTTTGGTTTCAATACCTGAGAACACTGCAGAGCTATCAGCGTAAAACCCATGTACCTAAAATAATTTTTAACTATTAGAAGTGGTTGTTGAAGTATCCTTGAGTGATTAGATTAACTGAGAAATAGTATTTCTCAATTTTTTTTTTTTACTTCCGAGTGGAAAGAACAGTACACATGAAGTGAAGTGCGTATTGGAATGGTTCATAAAAGAAATACGGCTAATGAGTCGTTATATTTATACTAAATTTGTAGTAATCATTAAGTCCAGAGAGATGATAAATAAACTATATATAGATAGTCCACTACAGGAATAATCTGTCACTGTCTTTTGAGCTCGTGCTAATCTCTGTTTCGTGGTATTCCGCGTTGTGTGTGCTGCTGAGTGTGATAGACTACTGCGAAACAATTACCTGAGGCTAAAAGAATAGCTGTGGTAAAGCTCTCGTGCTCTACTAAATAAAAAAGCTTTGAGTGATCGTTAGGAATAAACACTATAATCACACGGCCACTGGTGTTCGGAAACGCATTTACCTTAGTGGACCAAAATGGGGGTTGTTTCCTTAGCCTGTGGTCTAACAGATTTACCGAGACCTAATAGCCATCTAACAGGGTATTTCTTTTTCGAAGCAGTTTCCAAAATGGTCGATCAATAACGATAGTGAGAGGATAGTAATGTTGCCCACTATCACATCAAATCTCCCAGATAAGGGACAGAAGGAAGGGGTGGTTTTATCGACGCCTTTATGACACATCCCGAGGCCATTTTGTGTCGATTCTCAGCGTAGGGACATCTGAAATAATTTCCCGGCCACACTCAAGGAAACCGCGTGGTTGCAGCTCTGCGTGTCGTGGTTATGACGTCAATCGCAGACGCAAAAATAGACGGGGTGAAATTTGGCTAAGAGGGGGTGTGTCACCCTCCCCATCGTGTGGCGCGTCCACGGTGGCACGGGGCAGAACTATGGTGACTCTTTGGTGCCAACGTGACGTCATTAATTCAAGTGACAGCGCTCACTAGAACGTCTGAGCTGTGGCCTTCTTTCAGCGCTAGTCAACACTTTGCTGTTTCAAAATGGTTCAAATACCTCTAAGCCCTATGCGACTTAACATCTGAGATCATCAGTGCCGTAGACGTAGAACTACTTAAACCTAACTAACCTAAGGAAATCACACACATCCATGCCCGAGGGAGGATTCGAGCCTGCGACCGCAGGAGCAGCGCGGCTGCAGACTGAAGCACCTATAACCGCTCGGCCATAGCGGCTGACTGACAAAACTTCCGTTGCAGTAAAGTTTTACTAAAGAATAATGGTTTTGCAATAAATCTGATATTAGTCGAATATGCATTTATCGAAAAGAATTCAAATCATTGTCTTAACCCTCGCAATACCAAGGATATGTAGGAGCGGGGGCACTTTATGTCCACCATTTAGAAATATTATTATCTATTAATTTACACTAAATTTTAAAATTTTGAAAAAAATGTTTAACGTTTTTAACGATATATTCTTCCAGGTCCCATATTTTAATTCTTCAGATAAAGTTAACACAAAAATGTAAGCCGTAAGTGTAGAAGTCCTTCCCTGATGAGTGTTGTACTCAGTATTTCGAGTTTCAGGACTTCACTTACATATCAACATCTCTTTAACTAGTAAATTGTCAGTAAAATTCAAATTTGCGTTTCTTAAATATTTTTTCCGTGGACGTAAAGTACTCCGACGCCCCTTTGGTATTACACATTACTCTAGGTGTGTTGTTATTGGTAAGAGTGTGCTAAGAGACAGTCTCAAGTTGCGGTCACTACTTAAGTAACATTATGTCTTCAAACACTATGCTGTTGATATAGGACAAAAATAAATAACGAATTTTATATTTTTTTCATTGTGTTTTAGGATGGGCATTAAGTACACACCAGCCCACCCTTGATAATGTTCGCTATCAAAATGCATTGGTATTAATAAAGCTAAGTTTCTCAATACATAAGTATTGTCATTTGGTCCATAGCCAGTTGAAAGCGAGAGTGTGATCATGTAATTTTTTTCCTTTTATTACCAAAGATATGTCTGTACGCTGTTAGAAATGCATAAGTGAGTTCATTGTGTTGATCAGGCAGAGAAAGCGGCAAAAGAGATTAATTTAATCTATTGCAGAGTCATTCATAAATATTGTCAGAGAACCCAGATGTGATTACATGTCTTAGTTATCAGTTAGTATGAGAGGAGCATAGCAAGTTCATTGTCAAATCCTACCCTACACCATAAATTTATATAGACAGGATAGAGAAAAATAATACAGAAGCTTGTCATTGAACGTACTGTTAGTTCTTACAATAATCCGTTGTCTGATGTCCCAAAGAAAAGAGTCAGACTTCTATCGTCCACTGACATGATATATGTTATTGGCAGATTTGGTTGCATCTGCCTTGTCCAAAATATACGTCATCTTTACGTAATGCCTCCCGTAATCGATCTGACAAATTGCCGTCCGGACTTATTGTGAGTTCGGCTACGTTCATTAGAGGTTAGAAAGATTTAATAAAGAGTGCAACAACGTATCTTTATTATATCTTGAAAGCAGAAAAATACCTGGGACTGCCACATTGATCTATAGCATTTAATTTAACCTCCACCACCTGACAATGCATCTTCAAGTTTGATAGTCGTCTTTCACTCATGTGTGCAGCGTCATAGCACAGTTCAGTGTGTGATATTCGGTGCACAGCGCTCACTTGACACATATATGTTAGGAAGTAACTGATTCAGTGTAATTATTCCAACCAAACTTCTATGGTCTAAATTTTCTGTTTGAAATGGTTAATGTTACACTGTAGCGACAGGGATCTTGCTAAAACTGACTGAAGTTGAACTGGTTGGAAACGCATCATAATAACTGAAAAAATGTGTGGTCTGATCTGTCAGTTCTTGTTTGGCCAAATTGTTGTAAACGCTTTATGAACTTGAATACTTTAGCCACTTCACGTCTTTGCGCACATACCGCTAAAAATGCCCCATGTAGTTGGGGTGCGTAGGTGCAAACTGAATTCAGTGGTGTGAAACAGGTTCTTCTTGAGGCTCCTCTCCTAACATAGCTTGATTTGAGTGAAGATTTTTCTCTCTCTTTGAACTGGCCTTACTGCAGAGCTGTTTGAAGAATTTGAAGTTGATCTAACTATTGCTTTGCGATATGAATGCTCACAATATATGAATGTTACTATTCAATTATTGAACTGGAAGATTGTGTCAGAAGGGGCTTTGTCAACTTCGTTGTTATCTGATCTGTTAAGTGGCCAAAGTATCCATACACAACAGAGCATTATAATTTTTGATGAGTTAAATCAGGTGGGTCCTATAACTGATTTGATTTCAGTGTTACTAAAATTCTTGTAAAAAGAAAACATTATTGCCAGTGTTGTTTGGAGTAGTCTCAAGGGCCTTATAATGAAAGTAAGGACAATCATAATCAGAATAGATTAGTTTTCTTTTATTTGTAGATTTTTTTTTTCATGGTCACTTGCCAGTATTGGTAAGGCATGGGGCAAGGATCCTCCCTGGAAGGAAGTGAAATTGAAGTGGATAGATCGCTTCACTACAGTGATTTGGCAATACTAGATTGTTGAAAGTGGCACTCTTTATGATAAAGGATATCGGCGATTTGCATTGGGTTTGATTTTATACCACCTTTGTAATGTATGCTTCTTTGTAAAAATAGGGAAGAGAATCTGTAAGCCAGAGGTACTGGCAATCTTGTTAGAGAGATAAAGCTGCTACCAGTATCTCATCATGATCCGATGTTTCCTGTCATTCCTTCACAGTTAAGAGTTTCTCTGTGGTCGATCTATTTGGTCCACTGCCAAGGAATACTAAGAATGTCTCATATCTCTTTATAGCGGTATAACTGAAGTAAAAGTATGTGTCATTGACACCACGTAAGGAATATACTCGTATGTCTGCCATATGAGTTTTAGTTAAACATTTTATAAAGAAGTTTGACATGTTCAAAAGGCCATTTCGGACAGCAGGCTACATTTGTAGTCACAAATATGAAAGTGAACATTGTAAGGATGGAAAATTAGACTCGTTTTAATGTTATCATATAACCTGGCTTCATACTCATTGCTACAGGTTATGAAAGCCTTTGAGTAATTACTAGCCACAAACTCTTTTTTAAATAATAGTGTAGCTTACAGTACCACCGTTGTTATCGACCCTTGTATAGACCCTCATATCGTACAGGCTTTTGTTTGTTTCGCTTAGAACAGCACAATATCAGTTAGACTGCCAGCGTGAGAGCACCTGGAGTTCCTGCTGGTAGTAAGTCGACTACACTGTTTGATTGTTATACATTTTTACGAGCTCGAAACGGGTCTGATTTCAGTAAGGGTAAGGAAGCGAGTTGAGCTGGTGACCCTTCACTCACAGCTCCAGGCGTTGTTGGCTTCTGTCAGAGAGCTTGAGGTTGCTGCCAAGGGACATAACTGTGGGGGGCCAGACACGGGCAATCGAGAGACATCGAGCATGTCCCACGTGTGCCCTGATCTGTCCACTGGTGTGGCTTCACAAGTACTGCCTGCACTGAGGTTGACCCCTCACACGTCGCCCAGTGGGAGATAATTTCAAAGTCTGGCAGGCAGCGAAAGACTTTCCGAGGGGCCGCTCATAGGGCCTCCTCAGCTCGTTTGACGGACAGGGTTTGGGTTTTATCTGTGGCTGACAAAGTCTCTGAGCCGGATGCAGTCGTCGACCCTGTTCCAGAGGAAGCTTTTCGGCCCACAAGATTTGGGCGTTCACAGAGGGTGGGGTTTGCTGGTAGTTTTGAGCTCCAAAGTTAAACGCGTAATGGTGTCCCTTGGGAACATGGCTGGCACAGGGGGGAAAGAAGCCAGTGTGCACTCTGTGTGCAGTGCAGGAGAGAATTCCAAATGTGGAAAGCGTGCTTCAGGATGTCTTGAAGAATGCAGGGTGCAGCCAACTGCAGGTGGTGTCCGATGTCTGTACCAATGACATGAGTCGCTTTGGATTGGAAGAGATTCTCTTTGGTTTTGGGCATCTAGCGGAAACGGTAAGGACCGCCAGCCTTGCTTGGAGATTAAGGTGGAGCTCACAACCTACTGCATCCTCGATACAACCGACTGTGGTCCTATGGTGTAGAGCCGAGTGGAGGGTTTGAATTAGAGGCTGAGGCGGTTCTGTGACCATATGGGATGGAGGTACCATGACTTTCGGCATAGGGTGTGGGTTTCCAGGTTCTGATTAATAGGTCAGGAGTCCACTAAACGCAGGAAGCTGCTGCATGTGAAGTCCCATGAAACCACAGAAAGGGCGTCGGTCTAAAAGGGAGCAGGTAAAACACAGTAAGGTAGTTGTAGAAATGATTGGTATGGTAGCTGTAAATTGTCGTAGCTATGTTGGGAAAGAACCAGAGCTCCAAGCCCTGACAGAAAGGGCTGAAGCTCAAATAGTTATAGGTTCCGAAAGCTGGCTAAGGCCGGAAATAAGTTCAGCCAAATTTGTTTCAAACGACCTAACAGTGTTCAGAAAGGATAGATTAAATGCAGTTGGTGGAGGAGTAATTATTGATGTCAGAAGTAGTTTACCTTGTATCGAAACTGAAGTAGATAGTTCCTGAGAAATAGTATGGATAGACGTTATACTTGACAATCGGGCTAAACTATTAAGTGGATCGTTTTATTGACCCTCCCCCCCCCCCTCCATGCTCGACACAGAAAATAGAGTTGCTGAATAGTTCAAAGGAGACTTGAGTCTCACTTCAAACAGGTACACCAATCATACAATTCTAGATGGTGGTGACTTCAGTCTACCCTCGACATGCTGGAAAAATTATATGTTTAAAGTCACCAGCAGGAAAAAACGTCATCCGAAATAGTACTCAATGCTTTCTCAGAAAATTATTTTGAACAATTAATACATGAGCCCACTTGAAGTGTAAATGATTGCGAAAGCATATTTGACGTCTTAGCAACAAATAATCGTGGACAAATAATTAGTACTGTGACAAATACAGGGATTAGCGACCACAAGGCAGTTGCTGCTAGGCTAAATACCGTAACACCTTTAACCATAAAAGAGAAACGCAAAGTACATCTATTTAAAAAAGCTGATAAAATTTCTCTTAGCCCTTTGTAAGAGACTGTCTCCCCTCCGCTTCTGATCATGCAAAGGGTAGAAAAGTTGTGGAATGGTATCAAAGAGATAGCATCGACAGCAATTGAGAGATAAATACCACGTAAATTAACAAGGGATGGCTCTGATCCCCAATGGTACACAAAACGGGTGAAATCGCTATTGCAGAAGCAACGAAAAAGGCATGCCAAATTTAAAAGAACGTAAAATCCCCAAGACTGGAAATAATTTGCAGAAGTTCGAAAGACAGTGCGTACTTCAATGCGAGATGCTATTAATATTAGGCACAAAGAAACTCTGTCTCGGAATCTGGCAAAGGCCCAAAGACATTCTAGTCATACATAAAGCACACCAGAGGCAAGACGCAATCAATATCTTCACTGCGCAATAACAACGGTGAAGTCACTGATGACAGTGCCACCAAAGGAGAATTATTAAACACGGTTTCCCGAAACCTTCTTCACCAAATAAGACCAAGTAAATATTCCTGAATGCCGACTAAGGACCAACTACCAAGATGAGAAACACAGAAGTAGACATCCTCGGTGTAGCAAATAGCTGAAATCACTTAATAAATGCAAGGCCTCCGGTCCACATTGTATACCAGTCAGGTTCCTCTCAGAGTATGCTGATAAAATAGCTCCATATTTAGAAATTATATACAACCACTCGCTCACAAAAGATCCGCACCTTAAGACAGGAGAATTGCTCTAGTCACACCAATGCCCAAAAAGGGAAATAGGAGTAATCCCCTGAATTAGAGGCCCATATCATTAACGTCGATTTGCAGTAGGGTTTTGGAACAGTGTTCGACCATTCTGAATTATCTCTAAGAAAACGATTTATTGGCACATAGTCATCACTGATGCAGAAAAAAATCATTCTTGTGAAACACAATTAGATCTTTATACCCATGAAGTAATGAGTGCTATCGACAGAGGATTACTGAACAGCTGTGTGATATCTGGCCAACCATCATTTCCGTACTGCAGTACGAAAATAGTTGTTCACTACCATAACAATGCTCTCTGGATATATCACTAACTTCTATGACATTTAACTGGGATCTGGAACATAGTTACCAACTTCTTGCTTACTTGTAGTGGTAGCCCATTAACTTATAGAGAACAAGAACTGTTAGCAAATATGGTAATATCCAGGGAAAAATATCAGCGTCTGATGGATGTATCGATAGTGGAACGAATACCTGCGAGTTACTCTGTTTGTACCATGGTTCAAACTAAACTGATACACAGCACAGTAGCTGATGGGAATGACTATACGTGTGAAATGCCATTACGGCAGCTCCCATCATCCACCATCCTAATGACAGCCGATTTATGCCAACAGTAGTGAGAGCTCACGAAAAAGTAGTACACACTTCTTTAAACAGATGGTGCATAGTCGCAGAGTTATTTCCATGAGCTGTAGAACACCGTCTAGATGGTCTGCCCCTCCTATTTGTGGCCAGATCTCAGATCACGTGAAAGCACTACATGATATTTAGTAAACAAATGGCGTGATGCACGATTGGCAGTTATTAAAATAACTGCTAGTATCAGAGGAGTGTGTATGACAATAACTGTTACTTCCCAGTAGCCGGTTATTTCTATTAGTTTTTTTTTTTTTTTTTGCCGCTTCTGTATGTGAGTCACACAATTGAATGGTGGTGCTGTTGTACCTATGTACAATTTATTAACAAACTGTCCTATCTATGTCACAAATATGTCAGGGAAGTGAATGTGATAGCTACACAGAAAACAACAATGAAGCTGTGTGCCACATTTAGTAGTAAAATACCAAATGACATGCTTGACTATGTAGTCATGTCTGGTATGGAAAACTTGCTGAGCATAGGATTTTGAGTGAAAGTTTTAACCTTATTTATCCATGTATTTATGAAGGTCTTCCTTGACTGATTTAGCTGCAGATCTCTCTTGTTAATTTTCCCTGCCTTCACAAAAGTATGTTCATAATTTTTACCCAGTGTGTGTCCAATCCACCCATTTACTACTATCGCATCAATCGCACAACCTTTTCTTAGAACAGACGAAACGAAAGATACAAAAATCAGGTGAACGAGGAAGGCAAGAGAAGATTTGGGAAAGGTTATTTTTCCACTGTACACAAGTTTAAAGTAATAAAAGCAACATAGGACAACTAATGCTGTATATTCCTGAAGTGCACAAAGCCTTTTATCTGGAATTGACTCAGTGGCCTCTGTGGACATTCCTGGACATGATTCATAGAAAAATCTGTTGTTTACAACAAGCTTTGCGTAGATTTTTGTCAATGTCCTTTTTAAAAAAATAAACAATTGGTGTGAAGCTATCCTTGAAGTAATATTGTATTAGCTTATATTTGATACTGTAGTGGAACAGTATAACGAGACTGGTCTTGAGGACTGCGCAGAATGACACAAGGTGGGGAGGTGAGGACGCTGATGCTGTAGAGGAGACGAGGGGCAGGCTCCCAGCCAGCTGGTGGCGGCTATTGTCAGGGTCACCCAGCTGGTGCAGGCAGACCACCATTGCCGGTGAGTCAGAGGCATTCCTGTGCACTATTGGAGCCCTCAAGACTAGGGATGGCGGTCATCGCTGAAACAACTGGTTTTCAGTTACACCAATTCTTTTTGTGTGCAGTTTAACCTGAGTATGAAAACCGCTCAAAATAACAGGCTTCTGAAATAATCGATCTTCAGTTTTTTCGTTATTGTTACTGCCAGGAATAAATGTAGACGTCAAACACAGGTCGAAACTTTCTAATCGAGGTGAAGGACTGGCCAGTTATGATCGATATTGGGGTTGAGCCTGCCACATATATTGGTCGCATTGCCACCGGCAAAGATTGTGAAGGTGAGGCGGACATTCACAGCGACAGCAAAAGCGAAAGTAAGAAAGCATCTTCACTTTTGGACGGTGTCAATTTTTCAACCTGAAGCGATCTCAAAATTAAGGGCATGTACATCATTGCTACAGCACTTCGTGAAGCATTTCCTTTAAACAGGTGGTGACATACTACACGTCCACACAGGCCATCTAATAGGCCCTGCCACATGGCAACATGTGCGTTATTTTCTCTGTAATGCTGCAACTATTTTGTCCACGAAAGCTCAGATTATCTATGGAAATAAACTACGGGAATAACTAAGCGGAACGTTACGTTAACACACTGGTGGATGAAAATATATTTATGTTTCTGTAACATAGGACACCCACTGAATACGGAGATCCTATTACTCTTTTACGAGCGTATAAAACTAATGTAGTTCTGCTTTCACCACCTGAGGACACTGCAGAACTATCAACATAAAACCATTTACCTACAATAATTTGAAACTATTAAAAGTGGCTGTTGAAGTATCCCCGAGTGATTAAACTCTAGTATTACTGAGAAATAGTAATTGTCTATTTTTATTTGCTTCCGAGTGGAAAGAATAGCATACCTGAAGTGAAGTGCGTATTGGAATGTTTCACAAAAGAAAGACGGCTAACGAGTCGTTAACTTTATACTAAATTTGTAGTAATCATTAAGTTCAGAGAGATGATAAATATACTACATATGAATTTTTTCTGTGAATAAACGGCAGCTACTGGTTCGTAGGATTACACCGTTGTATTCCGAAAACCGTATTCTTGGGACAGAGGTTAATATTAGCATAAATAACCTACATCCTGAATCGTGATATATATATAAAGTTCACTGCAGGAATATTCTGTCACTGTGTATTGAACTCGTGCTAATTCCTGTTTCGTGGTATTTCGCGCTGTATGTGCTGTTGAGTGTGATAGACTACTGCGAAACAATTATCTGGGGCTAAAAGAATAGCTAAGGTAATACGCTCGTCCTATACTGAATAAGAAAGCTTTGAGTGATTGTCAGGAGTAAAGAGGTGGTTTCATCGAGGCCTTTATGACACACCCTGAGGCCATTTTGTGTCGATTCTCAGAGTAGGGACGTCTTAAATATTTTCCCGGCCACCCGTTAGGAAACCACGTGATTGCAGCTCTGGGTGTCGCGATTCTGACACCCATCGCTGACGCATCAATAGACGGGGTGAAATTTGGGTAAGATGGGGTGTGACACCCTCACCATCGTGTGGCGCGTCCACGGTGTCACGGGGCAGAATTGTCGTGACTCTTTGGTGCCAAAGTGCCGTCATTAAAACAGCTGAGAGCGCACTGGAACGTCTGAGTTGCGGCCTTCTTTCAGCGTGTGTCAACACTTTGCTGTTCCAGAACGGTTCAATTACATATAAGCACTAAGGGACATGACATCTGAGGTCATCAGTGCCCTAGACTTAGAACTACTTAAATGTAACTAACCTAAGGAAATCATACACATCCATGCCCGAGGCAGGACTCGAAACTGCGACCGCAGCAGCAGCACTGCTCCGGTCTGAAGCACCTATAACCGCTCGGCCACAGCGGCTGTCTGACGAACTTCTATTGCGGTAAATTTATATTGACGAATAATGGTTCTGCAATAAATCTGGTACTAGTCGAATGTGCATTTAGCGGAAAGAACTCAAATCATTGTCTTAACGCTTGCAATACCAAGGATAGTGAGGGGCGAGGGCACTTTATGTCCACCATTTGGAAATATTGTTATCTAGTCATTCACACTAAATTTTAAAATTTTCAAAAAAAAGGTTACTGTTTTTACGAATTATTCTTCCAGGTCCCATATTTTAAATTTTCAGTTAAAACTTAAGTGTAGAAATTACTTCCCTGATGAGTGTCGTATTCAGTATTTCCTGGTTCAGGACTTTACCTACACATCAACATCCCTTTACCTTGTAAGTTGTCAGTAAAATTCAAATTTCCATTTCTTAAATTTTTTTCCTTTGGACGTAAAGTACTCCGACGTCCGGTTGGTATTACACATTATTCTGGATGTGTTGTTGTTGGTAAGAGTATGCTAAGAGACATTCTCAGGTTGCGGTTTCTACTTACACATCATTATGTCTTCAAAAACTATGTTGTATATAAAAGACAAAAATAAATAACGAATTTTACATGGATGGGCATTAAGTACGCCCCACGCCCAGCCCTTGATAATGCGCTGTATGTAAATGCATTGGTATTGATAAAGCTAAGTTTCTCAATAAATAAGTATTGTCATTTGGTCGTTAGTCAGTTGATAGTGTTAGAAATGCAGGAGTGAGTTCGTTGTGTTGAACTGGCAGAGAAAGCGGCGAAAGAGATTTATTTAATCTATTGCAGCGTCAGTCATAAATATTTTCAGAGTACCCAGATGTGATTACATGTTTTCCTTATCAGTTTGTATGAGAGGAGCATAGCAAGTTCACTGTTATATCCTACCCTACACCATAGGTTTATACAGACAGGACAGAGGCACAAAGAGAAAAGATATTACAGCAGCTTGTCATTGAACCTTACAATAATCAGTTGTCAGATGTCCGAAAGAAAAGAGTCGGAGTTCTATCGTCCACTGACACGATATATGTTATTGGCAGATGGGATTGCATCTGCCATGTCCAAAACATACGTCATCTTTACGTAATGCCTCTTGTCATCATCTGACAAATTGCCGTTCGGACTTATTGTGAGTTCGGCAACGTCAATTAGAGGGTAGAATGATTTAAGAATGAGTGCAACAACGTATCCTTATTATATCTTGAAAGCAGAAAAATACCTGGTGCGGGCAGATTTATCTATAGCATTTAATTTAATCTCTGCCCACTGACAATATTTAGCACCTCAGAGCATTTAAGTAATAAAAAGTAATATAAAACTGAACCATGAGATAATATATAGTTTCCATTTCGTAGTAAGGAAGAAGTAATAGAATTAACATCAAGAGATCCTATGGAATAAAATATATGGGCATGGAACAGTTCTGCGTGGGATAAGCGAGATTACCAGTAAGAGTCAAAGCGATGATGCAGGAGAGAGACATGAAAAAGAGAATCATCAGACAGATCGTTGGCCATAGGTGCCTTGATGGAGAAATGGATATTGAAGGTTAATTCTTGTAGGCACACCAGATGTAATGATGTGCTCAGCAAGAAGCGAGAGTGTTCATTGAATAAGGTTTTCGCAGACTCAACCAAGTTAGGTTTTACCAGATGCGTACAGACGCTGTAAAGTGATTTTTAGCAGACGTAGGGGCAGATGCTGCCATTTGAGAATGATTATGTATGGATGTATTTGAGTCCAGCAGGCTGAATTTTTTTTAATGTTGTGATGACTTACTGTACCTGCAGGAATTGTTGATGTGACAGAAAATTGAACGAAGAGGATATCCATGTTAAATAGAATTCAAACATTGGAGAAAATAAACGAGGACATCCATTTTAAAAGAAGTTGTGTTCACAAACGTTGAGTCTGCCTCTGAATATGGAGACAGACGAATAACAGTGTGATGGGGTACAAAGGATAAAACAGACATATAAGGAGCGACATGCAAAACACACAGATAATCTAAGGATGTAAGAATTGAAATGAACTGATAAGGATAAGTTTTGTATGTGGCGAGAGTCAAATTATGCTTCTGATCTTTCTGGTGCCTGATCTCCAATCTGAAGGAATGCCACAATGAGTAATGAAGGGACTTAAAGGGTGGAAGACGTATGACGAATTTTAGAGTCGAGATGATAAATGAAAAGAATGACGACCACAACGAACCAAATTGGGGGTAAAATTATAAGCATTTCTGTCGCTACAGTTGTTTTGAGGTTAAGTAGTTTATGGCAAATGTGGGAATTAAGGAGAGGGCTTTAAATCATTGGTAGATCTTTGGTATAGCATAATATGGGTCGCATCCAGAAAGTATCTTTTGTGACGTTTCCTTTAAAGTAGCCTTTTTTACACGGGAAAATTGCGCATGCGCAAGAGATCTATGTCGTGACAGTCAAATGTTGGCCAGACTGGTTGCGCCTGGTGCCAGCACTGAAGACGTGGATTTCTCACTTGATCCCGGAAACCAAGCAGCAGTCAACGCATTGGTATCACCGTGGATATCCGGTGAAAACGAAATTCAAACAGTTTTTGTCGGTCAAGAAAGTGATGTGCAGGGTGTTCTGAGACAGGAAGGTCATTCTGCTCATTGACATCCTACACAACGGGTGAAGAGTGTGTTCAAAAAAATGGCACTGAGCACTATGGGACTCAACTGCTGTGGTCATCAGTCCCCTAGAACTTAGAACTACTTAAACCTAACTAACATATGGACATCACACGCATCCATGCCCGAGGCAGGACTTGAACCTGCGACCGTACCAGCAGCGCGTTTCCGAACTGAAGCGCCTAGATCCGCTCAGCCACAGCGGCCGGCCCTATTGTTTTCCTTGGCGAGGGAATTGCGAAAGGGTGTCTTTAGTAGCTCTGCTTTAGGAGCACTCTCATCGATAGTATGTCCACTGCTATCGCCCTGAAAAGGCATTGATTGTCTTTTGCCACTATCATACTTCACATACAACCAGAATCTCTTTGGATTTTCCGCCACGTTTCTACACAAGGTTTCGTTGTGGAAACTACAAGCGTCTCGCATTCAAGTTCGCGCTAAATTTCTAATTTCTGTATAAAATGGCCTATATTGGGGATTTGGCGCTCGTTTCAAGTTTCTTATTTTCGTTGTTTCTGCAACTGTGTTCCGACCTGTTTTGAGTACCATGGGAGGGATCAGCTCCATCATTTGTTTATTTAGTATAAATGTATCAAATGCTGTCGATGCTATTGCTCTGATCACTTAGATTGTGAATATGGAAGAAGCAGAGATTCTCTCTGAGGAAGGCGTCAAGCGAACTTTTATCTGATTTTTTCAATCGATGTGCGTATAATTTATTTTGGAGGATTTGGAAATTAGAATATTCAGTCTCTCCAAGGTAATCCCGAGCTCACAAATACCTGCATCCTTTGGATGCTCGTTGTTAGCTGATTTGTTACTAAGAGGTCAAATGTGTTTTCACAACCGTTTACTATTCGAGTGGGCTCATGAAATAATTCCTCAATATATCGTTCAGCGAATGAGTTTAGCACAATTTCTGAAGATTTTTTTATGCGGAACTCTGAATTTAAACACGTATTTTCCCAACATATCGAGGGTAAACTGAAGTCACCATCAATTATAATTGTATGAGTCGAGTACATATTTGAAATTAGACTCAAGTTTTCTTTGAACCTTACTCCAATTGCATATTCTGAGTTGGGATGTCGGTGAAAGGATCCATTTCTTATTTTATTCTGGTTGCCAAGGATGACCTCTACATTTACTAACTCACGGGAGCTATTTACTTCAATTTCCCTGCAAGATAAATTACTTCCAACAGCAACAACCACGCCTCCGTCAACCGTGTTTAGCCTATACTTTCTGAACACCGTTACGTTCTTCGCAAAAATTTCGGATGGACTTACCTCCGGTTTTACCCAGCTGTCAGTGCCTAAAACGATTTGAGCACCAGTGCTCCTAATGTTGGCTGGAGCTCTGGTACTTTCCCAACACCGCTACATAATTTACAATAGTTAGACCGATGGTACCTTGATCTACATTCTTCCTGTGTTCAGCCTGCACCCTTTGATACTGAAGCCCCTTTTCTGTTTCTCTGAGAGCCCCTAACCTGAAAATCAGCTTAATTCATAGAACACAGCCCCAGCTACCTGTGTAATTGCCTCCTGCATGTAATGGGAACGTGCCCAATTTAGTGGAACCCGGGCAACGGAGACTTACACTACTTTTGGAAATTGTATGAATAATATTATGTAGAAGAGCAGAATATTAATAGAAAACATAATACATATAACGTGAGGTTGTTTCGTTGAATTTCAATTAAATTATTAATTAACTTCATTTCATTAGTAATAATCTTGAGGTGACAGTAATAGTTCTACATCTATATCTACATAAATGCTCCGCAACCCACCATACGGTACGTGGCGGAGGGTACCTCGTACCACAACTAGGATCTTCTCTCCCTGTTCCACTCCCAAACAGAAAGAGGGAAAAATCACTGCCTGTGTGCATCTGTACGGGCCCTAATCTCTCTTATCTTACCTTTGTGGTCTTTCCGCGAAATATAAGTTGGCGATAGTAAAAATTACTGAAATCAGCCTGAAATGCTGGTTCTCTAAATTGCCTCAGTTGCGTTTCACGAAAAGAACGTCTCCTTTCCTCCAGAGACTCCCACCCGAGTACCTGAAGCTTTTCCGTAAAACTCGCGTGATGATCAAATTTACCAATAACAAATCACATAAAGTTGATTAAATCTGCAAGTATTTTATAAGCACCAAATGTAGTACTTTGGATATAATTAGATCTTTATGTAACTTGCGGAAAAGATAGAGCAATAATCTGAATATGTTGCATATCAGTATAACATGATGTGAAAGTTAAGTAATGACTGAATATGTTGAGAGTAGTTATTAAAATGTTATGAGAAAGGATTGTGTATTTGTATGTATTTGTGCCTCTGTAACCTCATTGTAAACTTGTTCTGAGGCCGCAAAATTACACGAGGGCTTGAGATCTGAAAATAAAAATGCAAATGGAAAATGGCACGTTTAATTGTATGGGCGCTGAACCTTGGGCAGGCATGAGACACACACACAACTCAACTGGATCAACAGGCCGTGTCTCTAGTTTGTGGCTGCAGTTACTGTACATCAGTTGGAGTCGCTACCAGAAGAGAGACCCATGAGCCAAAAGATTAAGCTGACTACAATACGCTGGTCACTGTCCGCCGGCCTCAAAAAGCCACCGGGAGATCCCTGATCTGCTGTTGTTGCCACAGGGAGTCTTGCCGCTTTGTCACCGCACAAATCAGCTAACGGCAGCGACGGCATTTACAGATGCAATGTCTACAAAGTCAGAAAACATTTCAAGTAGCCTGTTGACATATTACTGAATGTTTCACAGACCATGGGAGACTATATTTCATGTTGCACAGAAAATACAACTCTAATGTCACATGAATGAACTCAAACTGTTACTGTGCAAGATCAGGATTCTGAACACTTCCTTTGCATCAACACTGTTAGTAGCCCATAACATCAAATCCTATTGGACAGCGTCCTTCACTATTAAAAGACACAACTTAATTCAACGTCAAAAGACACTACTCAAATCATTCAATTCCTGGGACTAAACATTTCAATGCACTCAGGTGTGTTCTGGTCAAAGACTTGAATTTATTTAACCATATCTAGGTCACTTACGCTTTGAATAAAAGAGTTTCGATTAGTATATGTGTATGTGCAACAGAGTAAGGAAAAACACAATGCTGTGGATGATCAAGTATCGCAAAAAGATTGCCTTATGTCGAACGGAGCTCCATCTGCTACTTTAAAATGAACACTTCCAACGAAAAATGATCATCTACCCTAACTGCGTCCTCCTATACCTACACAAGCGATATTCTGCTTCTCTGCATTAATTGTGCCTCGAACTAACGTAAATTTTTCTATGGTGTGATGATTTTTCAGGAATGGTAATGTTTGTACTCATTTGTTAGTTGTATTGTACTTTTAATTGGATAGTTGTGTTTCCTGGAGAAATGAATTGCGAATGGGTGTCATATAGAATGATGGTTTGACTGTCAGTGTGAATTAACAGTAGTTTTCGTGAATTACTGCTCGATATTGTGTACAAATACCGTGTACACCCACTTAATTTTGTGAAGTGTTATATGAAGACTTATTTTTGCAGGTTTATGCACTTGGTACTCCCAGTTTTATCTCGTGATGAGTATATTTTTCTTATGTCTTATTGTGAAGTATTCAGGTTTGTCATGGTATTGGATGTTATAAGTTTTGTGAGAGTGGAAATGGAGTAAATATTAAATTGTCTGAAGAGTAAATGGAAATTAATTATTCTATAAAATGATGGAGTGAGTGTATGCTACAAACGATCAGTATGTATGAATAGAGAATATGATTTCTTGTAAGATAAGTAAGAATTAGTTGTAAAGGAAATTTTCAAGATACGTAAATGAGTATAATGTAGGACAACAATGCAAAGTACGAATTCAGTACACCAGCAAAATTGATGGTTGCATATCGTCAACAGTTTCAACAGTGCACATAATTCCAATGTCACACGGCACCAAAATGTCTTTGACACACTGCTGCTTTAACAAGTTTTGGGCACAACAGCATTGGCACAAATTTAAAACCGGGACGAGTTGGTGATGTAATGGGACCTTTCTTCCTGAACCACTCACATAATGTATGCTCATTCTTAATGCAAGTCGCATTTGATTAGAATATTTAGCTTACATGTTAAGCAGGAGTACTAGTGATTGTCAGAAACTGTGTGATATAACTTACTATTCCTTTACTCCTAGATCTAATTTGCATTTTGCTGTTCTGGTAGAAGTGAGAAAACGTCGAAAGCTTTCTGAATGGTGAGTAATAACAAGGACAGCCAGGGCAGTAGATTCAACCGCCCCACAGAGCCAATTCGTGGAGGATTGGCGATAGAGAGCCGAGTGACAGTAGCCAAATGGACCACTGCCATCACCTTGGTGTCGCCCTAGGACGTCCACGCATCACATGTACGAACACCGATAACATTTCTCATACAGTTAACTCCTGGGGAAAACATTTTACGACCTGAGAGTGGAGTGAGAGGGCTTCCTGTTAGTGGAAGATACCATCATTGTGACGAAAATATAGAAAACTAGCAGTTTTCCAGAAAATACTCCAAGTTACAGATAAGCTCCTCAAGATATGTTGGCCATCTGCAGTCCTGGACCACTGAGAACTTGTGACAGCACTGAACATTTTGTCTCATCACTCACTAAATATTTCTGCAACACAAAATGCATCAGCAATGGCTAATGTGAATATACTGTAAGTTAGAGACACAGGACGGTGAAGGCAAGAGTACCTCATTGGTCCCAGAGAGGAACAGGGAGAGAGAGAGAGAGAGAGAGAGAATGAGAGAGAGAGAGAGAGAGAGAGAGAGAGAGAGAGAGAGAGACGTGACTTTTCTATACAGACTGGTAGAACGAGGATGTAAGTTACTGGGTAACCACCTAGAGGAAGGAGGCTAGTATCTTGTAGGGAGCACTTCTATCAGTCACCGCTCAGAACATCCAGCTTCAAGTCAAACATTATTTAATAACAGATGCAAAAGCTGCTAGTGCATGGTTTCCTTTTGATCAACAATCGATAAGAAATCAATGAATCATCGTGAGTCTCTGCCTTCCATGTTGATAACTGCTGTCAGCCTATCATGCTATCTTGACTGATGACTAGGGAAATTTGCATATTTTCGGCGTATCTTTACCTAGGCGCTAACGAAATTCATTGGTTCCATCAATAATTGACCCTGCAGCAATCTCATCAGGTCCTGGAGCAGTGTCTCTAGATGCAGACAAACCTTATTCCAGTTCCCACATGGAGAATGGATCATTGTAGTCTTTCTCATTGTGCAAGAAGAAACTGAACTTACTCTCTGCAGTCTGATGGAACACCTCAAAAGCAGGAGCTTCTGTGGATGATGTAGTGGCAGTAAGGAAGTGTTCTGCTAAAATATGAGCCATGCCATCTGGCGTGGTCACTCAGAGCACATTACTTGACAAGGCCGTAAGGGGATGTGTACTACTACCCTTGCCCAAAATCCATGTTATTGATTTCCAAACTTGCGCAGTAGTAGTGGACCGATTAATAAAAGTCGTTAATTTCCTCCAAGAAGCCATCTTCCATTCTTTTATCACTTGCCTCGCATGTACTCTCGCAGATCCGCTGCACGTAGATTTACTGTAGTTGGACAATGTCTGAAATTCCGCAGAGCTGTTCGTCTGGCCCTGATTGCCAGTCGACAGTCGTCATTCCATCAAAGGTACAGGCCATCATCTGAGGTGGTTAGTAGAGTTGGAGATGGACTCTGCTGCAGCCCGTTGCATCTCACAAGCGATATTGGCCACCGTCTTCTGTGCCCAGTCCTTTTGTTCAAAAATAGCCTGTCGATTGTACTTCAAGCCATTTGCTCTTGGTATCACCCATCTGCATGGTCCCCTGTCAGCCACCATCCTAGTCATGCAGATGGAGCCACACTGAGAAGTGGTCACTAGAATGTGAATCTGTACCCACTTCCCTCTGAAATGAGTCTGCAATAGCTGGGGACAAAAACGGAGGTCAGTGGATGAAAAAGACCCTGTGGCTACAGAAAAGTGTGTCATCTGACTTGCGTTCAGAAGGCAGATAATCTCAGAATGGACGAGTCGCTCGATCATCCGACCCCTGTAGCAAGTGGTAGTCGAGCCCCATAGTATATTGTGTGCATTGGAGTCCTCCACAAGGCGGAATGGACATGGGTGTGCCCAAAGAGTTCTGCCAGTGCGTCTGCATTCAAAGCTTCATTAGGGGTTAGGTACAAAGAACACACTGTGATATAGAAGGGTGTGAGCACTTTCACAGCAGTTGCCTATATGGTCGAGGTAAGAGGGACAGAAGAGAAGTGTCATCTAGTATCAATGGAAACAGCCACTCCACATTTAGCCCAGTCTCCAGTAGTATCATCCTTCCTATATGTGTGGTAAACCTGTAATGCAGGTGTGAAGGTGACTTTAAGATGCATTTCTTGTAAGCAGATGGGCAACAGTTTCTCTTGGACCTGGAGCTGTAATTCTTCCAAATGTGAGAGATATCCATTCAAATTCCATTGAAACACTCAAGTCCATGGGAAGCCAGTGTTTAGCGATGGTTGTTCTTCCCGTTCTCACTCAGAGTCGGTTATTTACTGCAGACGCCAGGGAGAGTGTTAGCCGGTTCCCTGATCTCTGGTTCTTCTGACTGGAAGTCTATATCCTGAAGAACATAGTCTCATCAGAGAGGGAGAGAGCTCGACGATCAGAATGTTTAACTACCGCTTTCGTGGACTTGGAACTACGTTTTGAAAGACGTTTTCCTTTACTGATGGGAGGAGGTGGTTGCCTGGGTTGCGGAGACAGTTTAGTTGGCTTCTGATTTTGGGTAGTGGTATGTGTCTTAGGTGGTAAGCCCATTGTTGATAGCTTCCGAACGACTTCAGTTTCAAGTGGAGCTTTGCCCCGACAGTGTACACTGACAAGTGCATGTGTTCGTACTTGAATCTGTGGTCTGAGTTTGTGTGGAGGCATCACACTTAAGGGCTGATGCAAAAGAAGTAGCAAAAACTGGGGGTTGCACAACTTTGAATTTTCCTTTCCTCATTGCAACCTCACACTTCCTGCACCACACTTGGTGATCCCCAGGGGAGTTTATACATTTCAAAGTGTACAAGAGTTGCCTGATTCCTGAGCTGAGCCTCCACAATTACCACACGTAGCCCTCCAATTACATCCCATAGTGGTATGTCCAAACCTTGACTTTTGTAGCACCATATTGAGTTACAAACAAACAGTCGAACCCTAAGACAGATATAGCCTGCAAGGATATGTTCAGGTAATGCCGTAGTACTAAACGTTAGACTGAATGTTCCCGATTTTTCCAATTTGCCATAGTTCTGCATTTCCGTGACGCCAGTATTTTTCCATTCTTCACGTAACTCTGCGGGGTTCACCTCCATTAGATCGGAGTACATAACCACGCCCTTACTAAAGTTTAGAGTATTACACAACTCAGAATCGATTGGATAGTCACCTTAGGCCTTACATCCCAGGAGCTTGGATATTTTGGTTGAATTAGCAGGTTCAACTAGAAGTGTTCCATTACAATGTTGTTTGGCTCTCTTTGGAGACCCTGCAATATCTTCCAGTGCCCTGTGAACATAGAAACGGTTCCCTCGGTTTGCTTGATTACAATGACAGTGTTACGACACACTAATGCCCTGTTACTATGATTCCTAGACTTTTCGGGAGGACTAACGAACCGCGCTCTGTGTGATACGTGGGTGTAGGTGCTGCCTGATGGTACATCCATTATGTCAGTAGCAGTAGCTTGATGAGACCGTTCCATAGGCATTCCGCGAGATGCTAGGGAAATACCCATCAACCCAGGCAGAAACTCCAGATTCGCTGTCGTTTCACAGACAGGGAGTTTTGTGAAGTACTTTTGAACAACTTTTCCGATCTATGTCGAGCATCTAGTTCGAGAGTCCATACGTAATAGGAATGTTGCAAATCTTGATCTTTCGACTGTGTCAGTATAGAGACAGGAATCTGTGAATATAATATCATAGCAACGATGGTTGTCAATGTATACAAATCAATCACAAGAAGACTAGGAGAATATTTTTGATAGAAAGGGCAGATAAGTAGTCGTTACCAACATGGTTAAGAGTGGATTTAACAGAAAACGTAAACATTTATCTAAGAAAATCATTACAGCCATAGTTATTAATGTACACATCTAAAATTTTGTAAGTGTAAAGAAAGAGCTGTACTTTAATGGAAAAATATAAAAGACGCTGGATTAATTTTTGTTACTGTCATTTATACAAAAAGCCATAAGTCAAATTCCAATCATGCTATGAATTTGAAAATTTTATTGTAGTGTGCTAAGATAGTTATAAGACCACATCATTACAAACATTAACTTATGGTACAAATTGTATTATCAATGATTATGAATATACACATCCAAAATTAAATTTATATACACAGAATCCTATAAAAATGAGAGTGTAATCGCAGGGTATCGTATTTTTTCATTCCAACGAGATAGAAATATGTTTAGAACACATCCCGAAAATTTCATAACATTGGCATCTATACTTTTTGAGAGAAGGCTTCTGATAGTGCAAAAAACGTAAAACCGAGCAAATGGGCTTCAGAGATTTCCTTCCCACGCCTCTACATATAATAAGCTTACCTCAATTTTAACATCCTCCATACTGACACTCCTCATTTCGCAGGCTTTTCTTCTCTCCACTTTTAGTCTGCCTGGACTGTGTTAATAGGCATGACCTGCCAGCTGCTCTCATCTATGATATAAAATACTTCTGTTGTAAACACCTCTGCATCTATAACAGATCCCTTCAGCAAGTAAATTCTACTATTATTACATAAATCTCCATCACTGACACTAGTTTTGGGTAGTTCAAGATCACAGAATGTCCTTTTTGGTATCTAATCCAAATTAAAGTACTGATGCTTTCATTTGCATTCTGTATCGTTCCATTAAGAGACTGCCTGGCTAAACGAGGATTTGCAAGAGACCTGAATGTGGGCTTAGTTGCATTTACAACTGGTTCTGGTAATGATTTTTATCGTTATTACGTCTCATTTCTTCTGCTGTACTTACATGTCATCTTTCAGGTACAGATTATGCATTGGTGTTTGGTCAGTGGATATTGTGCGGAAAAAAATGCCCACACAGCACGTTTCATTACCTCTAAACTCTTTGGGTTTTTCCTGATTGCTCCTGCCCACATAGCACGTTTCATTGCCTCAAATTGTTTGCGTTTTCCTGGTAACTCTCCAGTAAAATAGCTGAAGAGAAACAATTTCTTTAAGAGTAAACCTTCATTATACCGTTAGAGGTTTTCCATCCGCAGTCACTTCAAAACGTAAATAAAACACGTACTTGAAACATATCAGCCAAAGATATAGATGTCAGTCAAAGGAATCGAAAGAAAGTAGCCTTTACACTCACAAAAATTTCTTGGAAGCAAGCAGTTTCCCAATTGTCGGAAATGGTGGTAGTGTCTGTCAGTGCAGAGTTACACAGTTTCATATTTTACAGGAAATTCTAATCCTGCAATCGCTATAAAATTCACACTCTGCATAGATCAATCTCTGTAGATGAAGAAAACAATGTTTTTGCAAAATGGATTTTTGGACTCAAATCTATTACATCTCTCCTTGAACAATGTATGGACATAATTTATTTCCGGTATGATATGCGTCAGTTTAAATTAAATAATAAAAAAGGGTGACGCAAGGAGCAGCTCACGAGGGTGGGGTGTGGAGGGCTGCAGCGTTCACAGTCACACACACACACGCACACACACATACACACACACACACACACACACACACACACACACACACACACACAAACACACACACACACATAGTTCCTTATTGTCTACACTAAATAACGTTTCCATTAGAATTTTGTGTCAAGTCAAGAGTTATGCCCATAGGCATTCAGTTTTGAACAGTTACATTTATCTAAATCATTAAATTATCAACAAGCATTCAAATTTCAACTGATTACTGAGCTGAAATACAAACATTACCTAATTACGCAAGGCAGACCTATTCCCCTAGAATGATGTCAATAATCAAAAACGAACAGTTGTACAACCACAAATTCAGAACTTTGACCAAACTCATACTGCAGTACTACTGCACCCAAAATAGGTTTATTAGTAATGGTAATGAGTAGTTATTCAGACTTTAAATGACTGAAAATTTGAAATCAACTTCAGTTATAATACCTGACAGTGACAGTAATAAATACTTATAACCAAATGGGCCCTCCCATGAACTATGGACCTTGCCGTTGGTGGGGAGGCTTGTGTGCCTCAGTGATACAGATAGCCGTAACGTATGTGAAACAGAATGTAGGGGTATCTGTTGAGAGGACAGACAAACGTTGGTTCCTGAAGAGAGGCAGCAGTCTTTTCTGTAGCTTCAGGGGCAACAGTCTGGATAACTGGCTGATCTGGCCTGGTAACGTTAACCAAAACGCCCTTGCCGTGCTGGTACTGTGGACGGCTGAAAGCAAGGGGAAACTATAGTCGTTATTTTTCGCGAGGGCATACAGCTTTACTGTATGGATAAATGATGATGGCGTCCTCTCGGCTAAAATATTCCGGAGCTGAAGTAGTTACCCATTCGAGTCTCTAGGAGGAAACTACTCAGGAGGACGCCATAATCAGGAGAAACAAAACTTGCGTTCTACGGATCGGAGTGTAGAATGTCAGATCCCTTAATCGTGCAGGTAGGTTAGGAAACTTAAAGAGAGAAAGGGATAGGTTAGAGTTAGATATAGATAAATAGATGAAAGACCAAAAATTCATTCGCAATTCCAGTAATTAATGACAGACAATTTTAGCCGTTCATGCTAACAGACAATTTAACAGATATTAAAATAATACTTTCAAAAAAACTAACACTTGGAAGTCAGCCAATTTTTCAACACGGCAATAGAATAACGAAGCTACTACCCGCAAGGTGTTGCCCCACATTTTGACAGCACGACACCTTCACTCCACCGTCGGTTGGAAAGGCCATAAAGGTGTAAAAGTAGATTTACAAAACACTAAGGGTCTGCGTGAACGACCAATGACGGCAAAGATAACATAACAATATAGACAGAGACAGCCCCTGTAAGAACAGGTTATTACATGAGATGTTCCAACATACAGAGCGGCCATCAACAAGCGCCAGAGCGGATCGCACACAAGCGTCAGTGGCGGACACGAGAGCACGCGAGAACCGAGGAGAGCTGCCACAACGCACAAGACCGGCAGATCCTCGTGAACTGCAAACAGTGCAGACCGTCTAAACGATACAACGGTCGGCCACCTAACAGTTGTAGTGAATCAGTCGTGGTCGAAATAAACTTGGCGCCAAGAATGATTAACACATTCGGATGATATTAAATTAAGTGACACTTGATATAAAGATATTACATTATATACTGTAATTTACCCTTGCATGGTATCATTGAATTAATCCCTGGTAAGAGACTCCAAACCAATGCGGGTTAGCTAGTTATTTACTTCTGTCAGCGGGCCTTTTAAAGGAACTCATTGACATTTAAATCTCGCTCTCTGAGCACCACGTAATCGTGACTTCAGTGTAGGCTACGTACAGGGCACTATCAGGTAAACGTGTAATTAATTTAGACCCAGCAGGAATGGCCAACAAGGCACCCAAATATTCATACTAACGGCCCACAATTGCATTGCCGGAACAGACTCCGTCTTGTTTTCGTGACTCCCACCGATAGCAGCGCAGTAAGTGGCCACTAAGCAACACTCTGAATACGACACGGGATGAGTGAGGATACTAACGTTTATACTGATCTGCAGCTCTGTTTTTACAATAGAGCGTCTTTTTAGTGCAGTGGTTTCGGGGACCATTAGCCCCTGACAGCAATCACGTATCTGCTAGTACCCATCAGCATTAGCGACTGACAAAATATTAGAATGAAACAAAATTTTCTTTGACAGTTTTATTTTTAAAACGATAAAAAACAAACAATATTTAGATTTTGTAGGTATTCCATTAAGCCACAAAGTACTGAGTCAATGAGGTAACTGCTAGAACATTTTGAATAGAATGGTGGAGCAGCTGACGGAGCGTCACGATTGCTGCCTAAAGTCCTTCCCAGAGAAGAAAGCTAACTACTGGCATTGAGTGTAGTCACTTGTTACAAGACATGGTTTCTCTGCACCAGTCCTCCCCCTAGCAGTACATGGCTTAACCCACATACTGCACCCACATTTCAAATCAACTGTACATAACTTGAAAATCACTTCATTGCTGGACTCTTTACTTCAGAAATGAAAGCGATTAGCAGAATTCAAGCTGACAGTGCTTAGTAATAATAATAATGACAATAACAGTAGAGTGTAGGCCTTACAGCAATATAATGGTCACATCTGTCGTTATTGTTGCGTTGTCAGTTAGTTCCTTCAGCTGCTGCCAAATGAATAATGAAGCCTTTTATACACTTCTGGAAATTGAAATAAGAACACCGTGAATTCATTGTCCCAGGAAGGGGAAACTTTATTGACACATTCCTGGGGTCAGATACATCACATGATCACACTGACAGAACCACAGGCACATAGACACAGGCAACAGAGCATGCACAATGTCGGCACTAGTACAGTGTATATCCACCTTTCGCAGCCATGCAGGCTGCTATTCTCCCATGGAGACGATCGTAGAGATGCTGGATGTAGTCCTGTGGAACGGCTTGCCATGCCATTTCCACCTGGCGCCTCATTTGGACCAGCGTTCGTGCTGGACGTGCAGACCGCGTGAGACGACGCTTCATCCAGTCACAAACATGCTCAATGGGGGACAGATCCGGAGATCTTGCTGGCCAGGGTAGTTGACTTACACCTTCTAGAGCACGTTGGGTGTCACGGGATACATGCGGACGTGCATTGTCCTGTTGGAACAGCAAGTTCCCTTGCCGGTCTAGGAATGGTAGAACGATGGGTTCGATGACGGTTTGGATGTACCGTGCACTATTCAGTGTCCCCTCAACGATCACCAGAGGTGTACGGCCAGTGTAGGAGATCGCTCCCCACACCATGATGCCGGGTGTTGGCCCTGTGTGCCTCGGTCGTATGCAGTCCTGATTGTGGCGCTCCCCTGCACGGCGCCAAACACGCATACGACCATCATTGGCACCAAGGCAGAAGCGACTCTCATCGCTGAAGACGACACGTCTCCATTCGTCCCTCCATTCACGCCTGTCGCGACACCACTGGAGGCGGGCTGCACGATGTTGGGGCGTGAGCGGAAGACGGCCTAACGGTGTGCGGGACCGTAGCCCAGCTTCATGGAGACGGTTGCGAATGGTCCTCGCCGATACCCCAGGAGCAACAGCGTCCCTAATTTGCTGGGAAGTGACGGTGCGGTCCCCTACGGCACTGCGTACGATCCTACGGTCTTGGCGTGCATCCGTGCGTCGCTGCGGTCCGGTCCCAGGTCGACGGGCACGTGCACCTTCCGCCGACCACTGGCGGCAACATCGATGTACTGTGGACACCTCACGCCCCACGTGTTGAGCAATTCGGCGGTACGTCCACCCGGCCTCCCGCATGCCCACTATATGCCCTCGCTCAAAGACCGTCAACTGCACATACGGTTCACGTCCACGCTGTCGCGGCATGCTACCAGTGTTAAAGACTGCGATGGAGCTCCGTATGCCACGGCAAACTGGCTGACACTGACGGCGGCGGTGCACAAATGCTGCGCAGCTAGCGCCATTCGACGGCCAACACCGCGGTTCCTGGTGTGTCCGCTGTGCCGTGCGTGTGATCATTGCTTGTACAGCCCTCTCGCAGTGTCCGGAGCAAGTATGGTGGGTCTGACACACCGGTGTCAATGTGTTCTTTTTTCCATTTCCAGGAGTGTAGTTTATTGCTAAACTATCTACAACTTGGAGGTTTGTCATGCGATATTTAAGCATATTTTACGTATATATCTCAATTTTACTCTCATAGATGAATGGTATAAAACACAAAGTATGTGTGTAGTGGATGGACTAGCTGAGGACAATGACATTGATAAATTCCTTTCAGAAGATGTAGCCTTCATCATATGGAGCCAAGGGCCAATGACAGTGTCTGTGAATTCTATCATTTTAGCTCCTGTTTCTCCCAGCTGCTGGAATGTGGCGAGATGTGCCACATGCTAGTTTTGCATATTGGGAAGACAATGGCAGAAACCCGAGACGTTTACCGCCAGGAATTCCCATGGTCAACGGTCGTGTGAGTGAGGGACTGTGAGTGCCTCTTAAGCCAGAGTACTTCAAAATATTCTTTTAAAGCAGTGCAAATCACAGGAGTTCGTCAAAGAGTTTCAATAAAAGCTTCCAGATTTCCCTAAAGGCGGAAGGGGAGAACTGAACACCGCTATGTTTCTGTGAACGGTGTGGGAAGCGAACTGCTTTTACACGCCCAGACATCATGCCGTCAATCGTAAAGTGAGGGCCAAGACACTGGTTACTCTTAGCTTGTTGACAGGGATCACAACAAGTACTGGGGAAGAAAATTCTGCAAGCTTTCACTACATGTAGCAACAAAGAGTGAGATTTTCAGTGGTCACAGTGGCAACCCTGTAATTTTCGTCTCCTCTTACGGTAATTTGGAGAAGTATGTCAGAGCAGGTAGTCAGCAGTGCGTTTTGGGTCGAGCACACATTAGCGGCGGTTCGTGTCTCGTTCGGAAGTCTCCCTGTGGCGCACTGCTGCAGCGTCACGCTCCTTTCTCTGTTTCTGAGTGAGACTCGCGTTTGCGTCGTCTGTGCACTGCGTAGCTGACACTTTGCGAGTCTCTTTCGTTACTTTCTGACTGATTTCCATCGTTAGTTCTCTCTCAAACTGGGATCAAAACTCGAAGCTATCCAGTATATATCGATTGTTTGACCTGAGCAGCCTTTGGGAGGGGATTTGCATATTATTACGCTAGTGCTTCAGAAAAATCTTAACCTTCTACGCAGATTGCCGTTTAAATATTTTGATGAAGGTAATTGTTAATCAATCCAACTTCAACTTGAAAAATATAGACTGAGAGAAAATAAATTAATTATTTTTGAAATGAGTTTTACTCAGTCTAGTTTTTATGAAACGACACTTTTAATGAAAAATATCGTCAGAGGACTCTAGCTCACTGAACTACAGTCTCAATATGACGCAGTTTCCGATATAACAGAGGTGACATTACACCTTCGTTTTTTTTATAAATTTGAAAAGTTAGCTGGATACTTTCTAATTATACGAAAAGAATTAAATTTTATTTTGGGAATAACGAAATTTCACCTTCATTGGGATTTAGCAGCATTAATAATTATTAATTTAACATTTGTATTATTGTGTTGGATTCTGCCTGAGCTCAGAATCGCTTCCTTCGCCGTTTGCGTGGCAGGCAGCTTGCAAAACGTAACCACTGGAGAACTTCAGTCGACTCGCACACAGTACAACTGGTACGGCAAAGAGCAATAAACAAGTTAGTAGTAATAATAGAAATAACATTTTCAAAATAATTTAAATTCGTGATGAACACAATCGAACCCTTTTTTTTTTTTTCATTCCTCAGAGAATTTCATTTTGTCCCTCAGCGGTAATTACCCCCAGCTTGGGAACCATAACCAACATAAAAATCGACAATAACTACAAAATTACACAACATTTGTCATTCTGTGGTATCGTAAGGACCCTGGAAGGTACGTAACGGTACATCAGAGAACTGTTTATTTACGATTCTGTTGTACCGTACAGATATTTACCGAATAACGTTTTCCTTTAACAACAAAAAATTTGTTACCAAATACCAGAAGATCTCACCCTTTGCATAAAGACATTGTATGTCTACCCTTGCGAATTCTAAGTCGAATTTTGTCCACTACTTTTCTGGCCAAATCAATGAATCTGGAACATGATTTCACCTACATCACTTAATGTACGAAATACGCCACCACAGCTGTAGCTTGAGATAAAACGCCTCAGAACGCGATAATATATCATCACCAGCAATAGAACTGTTCCCCAATACAGAAGGAATCAGTTCCACACCTGTTGCTAAATTGAAACCACAAACGGCAAGGAACATTAACACGCTTGGCAATGTTGCCAAGTAAGTCAATGAAAGGAAAGCCGAAGTTTTAAACCCAGTTGTGAAAACGCACTTGACCTCTTAGCCACAAACAATCCGGAGCTAATAGAGAGCATCGTGACTGATACAGGGATTAGTGATCACAAGGTCGTTGTAGCTAGGCTCAATACCGTTTCTTCCAAATCCAACAGAAACAAACGCAAAATAATTTTATTTAAAAAAGCGGATAAAGTGTCACTAGAAGCCTTCCTAAGAGACAATCTCCATCCCTTCCGAACTGACTATGCAAATGTAGAAGAGATGTGGCTCAAATTCAAAGATATAGTAGCAACAGCAATTCAGAGATTCATACCTGATAAACTGGTAAGAGATGGAGCTGATCCCCCATGGAACACAAAACAGGTCCGAACGCTGTTGCACAGGCAACGGAAAAGTTCCCGTATAGAAGACAGATTAATTGCATTCACTGATGTACAGAAGCAACTGAAAGAGTTGAAAACAATGAAGTCACAAGGTCTGTAGCTTTGCTTATGTGGAGTCCACATTACACTCAGGTTGATTTAGTGCAAGTACACTGTTCCAATCCGGTATTCTTACTCAATGTCTGCTGCTACAGTTCGCTATGATTTCTTTTAGGTCAATGATACGAAAATATTGATTCAGTGTCTATCGCTGTTTTCCTACTGATGCAAACACCGCCAATAAACAACTTTAATTTACTTTAGGATTTCAGTTAATGTGACGTTTAAAACGTCAACAGCTCTTTGTTGAAAAGATCTGCCTCGGTATTTTTGTAACAGATCTGACAAAGATTCAAGGAATCTAGATACTTAAGATGTTCATCCTCTGTTGGTGCAAAGTGTTTGATATTTACGTGGAAGTAGTGGTTACATGGATTTTTTTTATTTTATATTAAAATGTATTCACTATTTCACGTCCTTTCCCTATTTTGTTCTATAGGACTGGTAACTCGAGTACGATGATTACATTTCAAGATTTTTCCTGTTTCCTCTTTTAAAAGATGGAACTCACACTACTAAACTCATTATCTATGAACCGATACAGCTTATAAGAGGAAGTATACTAATATGTATTTTCTTGCGTTATTTCATGCTATGCATTATAAATTACGTCCAACACAACAATTACTCTATGGAATTCAGGATGAGGCTGGCAACAGATAATTCCACGGTTGAACTGAAAGGTTTTTACTTCCATTACGGAGACTATAGATTTCTCCTTCAAATAAAACAGTTTCAGTTGAAAATTTGAATGTGACGTAACGATTAAGTCTTTGATGTAACACCACGGTATATTTACAGTGTACTGTGTCTAGTATATATGAATTATAATTTATGTTATTCTTCTACTCACCACTGCTTGCATAGCTAAAGCTACTGCAATACATTACCTCTGCCCCTTGTGTGCTGTCGCCTTCTCCGTGCAGCTCCTCCATCCATCTGCAGCGGTCCTGGGCGCTTCCGAAATGCTTCAGCACCCACACAGACATCAGCTCTTGCTTGTCCTTCGAGTATGTTTCCTGCAACGGGAAAACACAGTTAGATTAATTCAGGATTACTTTCCCCGTCAATGAAACATATACCTATCAAAACAAAGAGTTGTCAGTATTTGTATTCCAAAAGAACACCGCTTTTCCGATCTTCTATTATTCATCTCGTCTACACTTCCATCCTGCAGCAGATGAAGACACTGCAGTCAGTACAGGGTTAACGAAACGATAGATCCGTTTAAATAGAAATTTCTCTCTATGCTGAGTGTTGGATCATTGTTGTCAACGGTGGCGTGAATGACGAAAGTACAGAGAATGCGAGCTACAAGGGGTTTGTCCGTGATGATGTTACACAGTTTCAGGAGTGATGGAAACGGATAAATATATCAATCCGACGCATGGGACTCTCGTCCAGAAACGACAGAGTCTAAATTTGCAAGCGAAAATCGTTCCGATACCTCTGACAGTGGAAATCCTTTGTTTTTCATATTTTGGGATTAGATAGTTTGAACCAAAACAACAAAAATATCCAGTAAACAAGGGCTCTAAAATACATACCTAATGAGCTATGAGTAGTTGTTCAGTAGAAGAGATGTATTTCACAGTAGCAAACGTTAATAACTGCTCATAGCCCTTCAGGAAAGAACTTTAGAGTTCACATTTAGTGAACCTGTTTTTTTATTTATCGATTCTACTTTCTCCCCAAGTACGGACAACGAAGAGCCTGCTGCAGAAAGGCGAGTGTCAGAGACACCAGAATAATTTTCGCTTATAACTTTCGACTCGCTCGTTTACTGGACATGGCCCCCTACTTCACGTTGATTCATTTACCCTTTTCTGTCAATCCTGACAGTTTGTAACATCATCTGTAGACTGCATATTATTCTCCAATTAAGACATTACCGGTAAGTACAATTTGTACACTGCTTGGTGAAAATGTTATCTCTCATTATCGTTCGACGACTATTGTGTGTGTATCAACGTAGTATATAGAAGTATAAAGACTGTAATTTTTCAGATTGTATTCTGGTGTGTAACATCCCAGTCCGTCTTTAGCTGTAGGTACTAGTAACATCTAACTCAAGTCAATCTGTTCTAAAATTGTAGCATTTCTGATTGACATATGAGAACACACCAATTTGAATGTTACCAGCCAACAGCTAATGCCGGTACAATTTCTCCTATGTGATACCCAGCGGCATTCGTGATTTGGAATAACGTAGAGGTAATTGCAACAACTTACAACCAAGACAAATCTCTGAAGACAGTGGACAGAAGCAGGAAACTGTAGCCATTTTAATTTTCATTGGAGAGGGACATGTCCCAGCTAAAAGTATCAAGGGAGTATTCGTAAGCCTGTGTAACAGGACAGAGTCGGTGACTTTACTGGCGAGTGTTACAAGTACACAGCACATATTGAGAAGATAAAAGTTAATTAGTTACAGCACTAAGTATCCAAGCTATCAAAATTTTTTATTAGAAAATGTCATATTTGCCTTGAAATAAATTAAAAATTATTCCTAATCCCCAGTTCGAAGCAAGTATTTCGAAAAACTGACCTTAATTTCAATCTATTTTCCAGTATGAAAACCTTGCTAAACATTTCCAGATGGGGAACCATCTGATTCACTACCTAGTCAGCTGCCATGTGACTGACAAGATCTGGCCTGTGGAACCTACCTCAAACTATCCACACTACTCTCTGTGGTAGAGAATGAAATGTATAAAAAGATAATTTCAAATTTTCACTCTGTACCACTTCCTTAATCGCAGAGTATCATTTCTTTTACAGGTAGAGTCAAGGTTAGATCGTGACTCATAGACTACACTACTTAGACAGACTGAGTTACTATTTACAACAAGTCTTATTTAAATTAAGCTTCGTTAAGCTTCTGTTGTGATAAGTACAATTAACCATATATTACAATTTTTCGTCAGGTCAGAAATGATGCCAAGTACTCTCCATCATTACTCAGTTAACTACTAATCAAAATAATGAAACGGCTAGTGGACAAGTAGTAGCATCTTACAAGTCTTTACAAAGATTTTGTAAGTTCTGTTCATGTTTCTTTCAATACATACTGGGATTTGGTTGGCAGGGCTCACTTCCCTAGCCTGACTGTCAGGTGTTGGCGCTTCTTCAGGATGAACTCTGAAATAAATTAAATATTTTTAGTTTTATTTATTCATGATTTTAAAATCGTTTTACAAAAATTTATTCATACAAGGAAGTACACATGTAGCAGCCATGGCAAACTGTTATATAGCTATGATTACTTTAATTTGATTAAAACACATATATGATTATCTCACATAAATAAAGCAAACTCTTTGATACTTGAGTTACTGTTACAATATGGTTTTTGCACATTCTTCATACCCATTCTTTGAACCTGATTGAGCTGTTTCCCTACAATCAGATTCCTGAAGCGTGAGAATGAATACTCAAGTCCCAGCACACATCTTCAGAACATAAATTTGGATAAGCCAAAAAGCCCCTCCCAAACTCCCTCCAACCCTAGAGGTTACTGTATGGGGCAGTAATTACCGAATATTCACGAATTCAGCTGCGCTACAAGGTAAGTTCCACGCTGAAGAATTCTGAACCCATAGCACAACAGGCCGGACTCACCTGCTGGTCCTCCTGGACCTGCGGCCTCGTGGCAGCCTAATGGAGAGGCAGCAGGCCAGCAGCCGCCGCAGCAGGCCGCGGCTGGTCTCGCCCTCCCCCACCTCCTCCTCCCCCACCTCCTCTTCCTCCTCCTCCTCTTCCCCCACCTCCTCCTCCTCTTCGCCTCCCTCTGCCTCAACCGCATCGCGGTGCTGCTGTGGCGGCTGCTGTCGGTCTGTTTCGCCTCCGCCTTGCCTCTCTTGTAGTTTTGGCATGTCATCGTAAACCTGCTTGCGTAAAATGGGTGATGGGAAAACAAGACAGAATATACTCCTTGTAGGGTTATGTCGGAAAGATGGTCACTTGGTCCAAAAATCTAGTTATTCAAGTATAGCTTGTTAACACAGAAGGGATTTTGGTTTACAACAAATAGTGGCCCAAATTTTATGTGCAATACTGTTTGCCTGAAGGCAGTTACGTAAACTGTATGGACCAGATCACAGTAGAGTTTAATTCACAGTGCCCTCATTTATGAGCTTCCATCACAGTTTATAGGGGAAATCGGGTGTTACTATCATATTGATGGTCTCACCTGTTGTAAGCATAAAATCCAAATACCTCAAATAATTTTTCACAATGAGAGTGGGTGTTGTTGTATTACTGAGTGAATAGACTTTGGTTACTGATACAGAAATAGTAATGCTTTATATTTTTTACTTCCGAGTTAAACCAACAGTGCACGTGAAGTTACGTGTGTATTGGTGATTTCTGACCCTTAAAAGAAAGACTGCTAACGAATCGCTAAAAGTTGCATTAAATAGGTAATAATCTTAAAGTTCATAGAGATAATAAGTGAACTAGACTCACCATTTTTTTTACAGTGAATAGAGAGCAGCTACTGGCTCATGTAACTATGTTCCTGTATTCTGCTTAAAACGTACACCTAGAACAGCGGTTAATAAAAGCGTAAATAACCTACATCTTAAAATCGTGAGATATACAGCCAGTCCATTGGGCGAATAGTCTGCTGCTTTGTCTTGAGCTACGGCTAATCCCTTTTTCTTGATATTCTGAGCTGTGTATCTTGCTGAGTGTCTTATACTAAGGACACGGGTTTTGAGTGGCTGTTGAAAGTAAATACTCCATACTCATATGGCCTTTGCGGTTTGGGAACGTATTTACCTTAGTGGCAGTCCATCTGGACATAGAAGATGCAGCGAAACTTTGCAGCCTCCTTAAAAAATTTTTCTTTCCAGAAACAGTGTACAAACTAATCGTTCAGTGCTTTTAGTGTGAGAATACTATAGTTGTTTGTTATGAGGACATATCATAGCAGTAAGGAATAGTACAGGTGTCTGTAGACAATGCGGTCCAGGATGTACTGTTTATTGTACATAGTAATGTTGGTACATTCTGAGGGTGTTAGGTGATAGAAGAAACAATTTTTCTGAAAATGATGCAGAACATACATGAGGGAGAGAGTGGACCTATTCGCAGTGCTACGTTCGATATAATTAAATAAAAGAAAAGAATATTGGTTTGATTAGTTATAGTACTTCAAATCACTTTATGACAATTTATGAGAAATGAGCCATAGTCGAGTACAGATAAGGCGTGACGAGGATGCAGCCTGAGTGTACTTCATGCTGTGCCTCTGCTGTCTTCACTGCGCCTACCAACGGCGAGCTGTCTCCGGAGAATGGAGAACAAATAACGTTAAGTAATAAAACGAGAGTTATTTGTTTATCTGATTAGAGGAATGTTTTTGGACTGTTGTCAGACAGCTATTCCCTTTCAATTGCGAATAGAGTTAAACACTGTAGGGAGTTATTTTGGTATCCCAAGCGGACTGTGACTTGTTTAAGTGTGATTACGAGAATTTAACGCTCGTGAAGTAGAGTTCGGATATTTAAAGGAAATACTAGAATCTTTTTTAAAATGGCAGAGCAGTATCCACTCCTCTTAGCAGAAATTCTAGAGGAGATTAAACAGTATCGTAAGAAGAGAGAGGAAGATACTAAACAGTTCCGTGGGGAGACAAAACAGAATACTGAAAATTTGTCACACAGTCAACAATGCTTCAAGGAATGAGTTAGTTAGCGCAAAACAGGACTAAAGCAGTTTTAAATAATACGATAATCTTGAGTTTACAGATGTTAGTACAAAAATAGGAAATCTTGAGGAAAAATTAAATGAAGCAAAAGAGGAACAGGAAACGTCTACAAGTCCCTCGCATCAGGATGTGACTGACCGGATTAGTACAAATCATATTAAAGATAATTCTGAGATTAACAAGTTAAGTACTAGTGTATAAGAGTGAAAACTAAGGCACGCAGATAGGTAGTAGATAATGTGAAAAATGCAAACATTTTAGTATCTGAATTCATTTTTAATCAGAATAAAATCAGCACTAAGCGAAAACCAGATGGTGGTATTCGTTGTTATGTGTGTTTCACTCCATGTAGTAGTACAGTAGTAGTACAGGTAGTGTGCTGATAGTGATTGAAGGAAATCTGAGAAGGATCATTGGGATTTTCACGCACCTTTATTAAAAGTAAGTCTCATGTGTAGTGAGTATGTCCGCGTAGTGGAAATAAACTAGTAATGAGAGACAGTATTAACCATTATCCTACATTCGACCCTATTGCTTGTGTGCATCTATTAATTTTTCTTGTAGCGTTTATAGGTGTTCTTCCAGAGTCATGGGGTAATAATAGAAGTGTGATGTTAAATTTAAATGTATTTTGAACTGTTCATCAATTTATTGAATCTTTTAAACAAAGTATTCGTCATTGAGTAGGCAACACAAACTAAGACTACAGTAGTTTGGCCCACAGAAATACAACGAGAGATGGGGAGGAAACGGCAATTTTATGAACTACAGTTCAAATGAAGTAAACGATTTGCATCTCGCCGAAGAACTTGTTACTTGACTACCAGATGGAAACATTAGATCAGATACATTGTTTGAACTGATGTAAAGAGGGAACTATACAGGGGGACTTAATTGGGTGTCTGTAAAGTACATATTTAAGTATTGGTTGGTTTCATGGCTGGCCATTGCCAGGTTATACACTGCGTGGAATTGCGGGTTTAAGCGACTTTTCTATTTAACAGGCGAAATTATCGGTTTAAAGTTCTACCATTTGGACAGAATTTTGTGTATCAGAGTTCATTCAATTATTAGTTATTTCCTTAGGAGATTAATTATTAAGTAAAATATTTGTATATGTTGATGACGTATTAGTAGTATCTAGAACATGGAAGAAACACACAGAAATGTTGGTTAACTTATTTAAAAGTTTAACATCTCAGGGAATTTTTGGGAAAAATTTCAAGTCAGGAGTCAACATTACCTAACCCAAGGAAATTCTCGGCAATTAAACGTTGTTCTATCCCTACAAGTAGGTAACAGCGGAAGGCTTTTCTAGGATTTAACGGAAGGAATATTCCTCGTAATTTAATGAATAGTGTGCACTTTAATACGTTGTTATAAATGACTACACCTTGAGGAGGGGATGAAAGTTGTCAACAAGAGTCTGATGCTGTGGTACGAGAATTTAGTAATCCTAGATTGTTAGGGCGTTCAGGTTTGACCAAAGAGTTTTGTGTGGTTCCAGACGCGTAATGATTTGGATTGGGTTGTCAGGTGATCAAGGAAACGGTAAATGACGGAAGAACAATGACATTAGCATTTGACAGTCGTATGTTAACCAACTGTGAGTGGAATTACTCAATTACTGAAAAGGATACTATAGCAGTAGCAACGGCTCTAAAAAAGTTCAGGTATATATTCCATGGGAGAAAGATTGGATTACATACTGTACAAAGTTCATTGATATTTTTATGGACAAGGATGCTCTTGCACAGTCTTTTGATGCGATGTTTTCTTTTTTATCAGGAGTATGATTTAGAAATACGATATATTTTAGGAAAGGACAATTGTGGGCCAGATGCACTATCTCGCCTGTCTGTGGAATGGAAAGCGATTATAGCTGTGAACTGTGAAACGAGTTCAGTTTTCAAAGTTCGTCATTTAGAATATGAGAAAGAGTTTGAGGCATTACTAAAAAATCTTAGTAGAGCACAAAAGAAGGAGAAGTATCTTACAAAGGAAGGGTGACAAGTAGGGATACCAGTGAAGGGGATGTGGATTTGCTGTAATGACTTTTTTTTTTGTTAGCAACTTCCCACGACGCAGTATCAACTTAATTTGTAAAAGAGTTTCTGGGTATTATAGTATACACAAGTGTATTGCACACTTACATAACTATTATTTTGCATGCAAAGGGTAATAGTAGGATAGGTAGGAAGGAGTAGAGAACTTGTGAGGTGTGCCAATAAACGAAGATGAAGAATCAGAAAGACACAGTGCAGCCTGTTACAGTAATACCCAAGGGTTTGTGTGAGATATTTCAGCAGTTGTTATTCTAGGACTATTGTCAAGAGATGTTGGTGGAGAGATTTTTGCTGTGCATGTATTGGAGGTTTAGTCCAATTTTGTGAAATTGTGTCAATTGAAAGTGGCGACCAGTAATACGGTTATGCATATCCTGGAGAGTCGTATTTCCCTATCGTAGAAACCATTGCGGCTCTCGTCAGACACTGAAGTGCAATTTGTGTCTTATGAATTTCAACATTTCTTGAAACAGAACAAAGTACAAGAGTTGTTAATAGCCATACGTCACCCAAATCGAATCCTTGAGCGAGCATTATCCACTTATTTGGGAGGCATTTGACTTGGCCTAAATTTATTCGAGAATTTGAGAGGTTACTGAAAGATAAATCTCCTGTTAGTATTGTAGTGGCGCCTAGAGGGATAAAAGAAGGCAAGATACAAATGTATCGTTTTTCTGACTAGATTAAGTATACACCTGTAATACCTAGCTTTAGATATAAAATAATTGTGTAGATACCTATTTAAAGGAGCGTACTGAAACCAGCAACTTGGTGCCTAATGATGCTAAAAGTAATGGTAAACATAATTTTGTGGGAAAGACGGTGTAGAGAAGGACGTGTACCGTACTTTGTGGTAAGAATGTACGTATGAATGTGGGTGGAGTAGAAAGTTTATCAACAGAACTGAATTTATATTGCTGAATCAAGTAGCGAAGAACAGAACTGTAACAGCGGTAAGATTATTACTATGTGATACCTGAGCTTCTCCTGGCGTAAACTATGTTCAAAGTACTTACGGGCATTCAGCCAGGTTGAATTTTCGACAACTGCCGATATTTCGGCGGATGCACACTCCGCCATTTTCAAGGCTTAACTGCAACGACCAGACGAAGTGCAGAAAACACGAGAGCTCGGTTCTGCGAGTCTAACAGAAAAGATAACACACACCTAAACAAAAGCCACCAAAGATGAACGAAGTCAGAGCTATCGATAGTAAGAAACTATGGACTGGTAGTTGAGGAAACGTTAACTCTGTCCCTATGTTTTTTAACAAGTGAAAGAGCAGGATTCCAGGCCGAGTTTAAACAAAAGCCTCCATCCCTATTCACAAGGTTGCTAGCCAATTTAATTTCAACAGACTCCTTAATCACACTATCCCAATAGCCGGACGTGCATGCTAATATCTAGGTATTATTATACCACATGGGGTGACCAGTGTCCAAACAATGTTCGGCAATAGCAGATTTGCTAGGCTGCTGTAGTCGCGTGTGCCGTTTATGTTCAATACACCGGTCCTCCACGGTCCTGATGGTCTGACCAATGTATGCCATGCCGCAGCTACAAGGAATGCGATAAACACCTGCCTTACGTAAACCAAGATCATCCTTAACAGACCCCAAAAGCGCTTTAATCTTAGATGGAGGTCGGAAAACACATTTCACATTGTATTTCCGTAAAATACGACCTATCTTGTTTGAAGTGCTTCCCATGTAGGGCAAAAAGGCAATCGATTTAGGAGTCAACTGAGAATTATCATCAGTCACCTGGCGCACAGTTGGTTGATATCGCAACGCCCGTTCAATCTGTCTTTCACTATACCCATTGTGGTGGAAGGTAGCCTCAAGATGGGCCAGCTCAGCAGGCAAAGTCTCAACGTCGGAGATGACATGTGCCCTGTGTACCAGGGTACGAAGTACCCCTTCACGTTGGGCCGGATGATGACAACTGTCCGCCTGCAGATACAAGTCAGTGTGAGTACGCTTCCTATAAACTGCATGTCCCAACGATCCATCCACCTTCCTCCTAACCAAAACGTCAAGAAAGGGAAGGCAACCATCCTCTTCCACCTCCATGGTAAAACGAATGTTGGGGTGGATCGAGTTTAGATGTTCTAAAAAGGCATTCAAATTCTCCCTGCCATGCGGCCAAACAACAAAAGTATCGTCAACGTATCTGAAAAAACAGGCAGGTTTCAATGGCGCCGACTCCAATGCACGCTCCTCGAAGTCTTCCATGAACATCTAAGATTAAAGCGCTTTTGGGGTCTGTTAAGGATGATCTTGGTTTACGTAAGGCAGGTGTTTATCGCATTCCTTGTAGCTGCGGCATGGCATACATTGGTCAGACCATCAGGACCGTGGAGGACCGGTGTATTGAACATAAACGGCACACGCGACTACAGCAGCCTAGCAAATCTGCTATTGCCGAACATTGTTTGGACACTGGTCACCCCATGTGGTATAATAATACCGAGATATTAGCATGCACGTCCGGCTATTGGGATAGTGTGATTAAGGAGTCTGTTGAAATTAAATTGGCTAGCAACCTTGTGAATAGGGATGGAGGCTTTTGTTTAAACTCGGCCTGGAATCCTGCTCTTTCACTTGTTAAAAAACATAGGGACAGAGTTAACGTTTCCTCAACTACCAGTCCATAGTTTCTTACTATCGATAGCTCTGACTTCGTTCATCTTTGGTGGCTTTTGTTTAGGTGTGTGTTATCTTTTCTGTTAGACTCGCAGAACCGAGCTCTCGTGTTTTCTGCACTTCGTCTGGTCGTTGCAGTTAAGCCTTGAAAATGGCGGAGTGTGCATCCGCCGAAATATCGGCAGTTGTCGAAAATTCAACCTGGCTGAATGCCCGTAAGTACTTTGAACAAGATTATTACTATATGATGAGTACATCTAACCAGTAGATGAATATTAAGAAGTGGGAATGAACGAAAACTAAGCAAAGAAAAGAATAAAAATATTTTAAAAAATCGGTCAGAAGGCAGGATTATCAGAAATATTAAGAAAGAGTGAAGTTTGAGGGAGACATAAACTAGTGGTTATGGTAGAGTACAACGTGTTGTTCGATATGTTGTGAAATTATTGTAACTAGAGGACTGGGAGTTTGGACGGGCCTTACTACACTTTTGGCAGGGCAGTTTTTGCTCGGGCGGCAGGGAATTTCTTCATGCAGGGATCCATAGTTGCTACGAATCACCGCTCAACCCGACTGCCGAGCAAATGCAAATTTTATGTTGTTGTGTGAATGTAGTGCTGTTCCTTTAGTCGAGTAAATGGTTCTACGTCGGTTTGGATCGTAATAAGGGCAGCCTTCAAATCCGAGATCCCGAGGCGAAAATTAGAGCTCAAGGAAAGGCAGAAAGTCTATGCTAGGCGCATGAGGGATAGCTACAGCTGTTTCTGGTTTGTAGATGAAAGAAAAGTCGTTAAAAAGGTACCAAACAAAATAATTGTAGAGCCAGAGATAACTTACAAAAGCGTTTGGTACTAGCCTCTGGTGCTGTGAATTAATACTTCGAGGTTTAGAACGACACTGGTAAAAGTTCTGTGTATGTGGTTATTGACAAATTATTTTGGATATTAATATTTGTAAAAGTTGCGGTTCTTGACCGTTATTAGCGTTTCGCGAAACTGAGTGTATGCTGTAGTGATAACGTCGTGGTGAATTTGAACGTAAATGTCATTGGTTCCCAAACTTAAACAGCTGTATGAGGGCAGGTTGTCCGTTTATCAGTTCACTGGTTTACTATTGAGAGGAATTGGTTGATTATCTATTCGTTACTAAACTCAAGATTGTAGGCGGATTGGATGACTGGTATGGTGGGGACACAAAAGGGATCCACGACTGTTTTATGGATGGAATTGTTTGTTGGAAGTTCCTTATGTGGAAGCTATCGAAATGCTGCATAGAATTAATTGAAAGGGGGGTGGGGGCGGTCAGCACTGTTCCATTTTAGAAGACGAAAAAATAGTGATTGATGATACCTACAGGGTGTTTCAAAAATGATTGGTATATTTGAAACAGCAATACAAACTAAACGAGCAGGGCTAGAAATACACCGTTTGTTGCAATATGCTTGGAACAACAGTACATTTTCAGGCAGACAAACTTTCGAAATTACAGTAGTTACAATTGTCAACAACAGATGGCGCTGCGGTTGGGAAACTCTATAGTACGACATTTTCCACATATCCACCAAGTGTAGCAATAATATGGCTTAGTCTCTGAGTGAAATTACCCGAAACCTTTGACAACGTGTCTGGCGGAATGGCTTCACATGCAGATGAGATGTACTGCTTCAGCTGTTCAATTGTTTCTGGATTCTGGCGGTACACCTGTTCTTTCAAGTGTCCCCACAGAAAGAAGTCACAGGGGTTCATGTCTGGCGAATAGGGAGGCCAGCCTACGCTGCCTCCTGTATGTTTCGGATAGCCCAAAGCAATCGCACGATCATCGAAATATTCATTCAGGAAATTAAAGGCGTCGGCCGTGCGATGTGGCCGGGCACCATCTTGCATAAACCACGAGGTGTTCGCAGTGTCGTCTAAGGCAGTTTGTACCGCCACGAATTCACGAAGAATGTCCAGATAGCGTGATGCAGTAATCGTTTCGGATCTGAAAAATAGGCCAATGATTCCTTTGGAAGAAATGGCGGCCCAGACCAGTACTTTTTGAGGATGCAGGGACGATGGGACTGCAACATGGGGCTTTCCGGTTCACCATATGCGCCAGTTCTGTTTATTGACGAAGCCGTCCAGGTAAAAATAAGCTTCGTCAGTAAAACAAATGTTGCCCACATGCATATCGCCGTCATCAATCCTGTGCACTATATCGTTAGCGAATGTCTCTCGTGCAGCAATGGTAGCGGCGCTGAGGGGTTGCCGCGTTTGAATTTTGTATCGATAGAGGTGTAAACTCTGGCGCATGAGACGATACGTGTATGTTGGCGTCATTTGGACCGCAGCTGCAACAAGGCGAATGGAAACCCGAGGCCGCTGTTGGATCACCTGCTGCACTAGCTGCGTGTTGCCCTCTGTGGTTGCCGTACGTGGTCGTCCTACCTTTCCAGCACGTTCATCCGCCACGTTCCCAGTCCGTTGAAATTTTTCAGACAGATCCTTTATTGTATCGCTTTTCGGTCCTTTGGTTACATTAAACCTCCGTTGAAAACTTCGTCTTGTTGCAACAACTCTGTGTTCTAGGCGGTGGAAATCCAACACCAGAAAAATCCTCTGTTCTAAGGAATAAACCATGTTGTCCACAGCACACTTGCACGTTGTGAACAGCACACGCTTACAGCAGAAAGACGACGTACAGAATGGCGCACCCACAGACTGTGTTGTCTTCTATATCTTTCACATCACTTGCGGCGCCATCTGTTGTTGAAAATTGTAACTACTGTAATTTCTAAGGTTTGTCCGCCTGAAAATGTACTGTTGTCCCAAGCATATTGCAACAAACGGTGTATTTCTATCGCTGCTCGTTTAGTTTTTATTGCCGTTTCAAATATACCAGTCATTTTTGAAACACCCTGTAGACTAAGACGTATTTTATTTTTTTAAATGGGATTATGTATGGAGAAGTATGACAGCACTCGTCACAATCCTTCGTCAAGCAATACGCAGTTTCCTAGCAATAGAATAATAAAACAAAGGCTATTTATCGAAAATAAAATAAAATAAAATAAAGCAAACCCATGCTCTAAACTAGAAATCTGGATCCCTACCTACTCACACCTTAACCCTAAAATGAACTCATTACAGACTGGAACGTCACAATATGGCAATGTAGAATTATTGGAAAATGTTACTACGTAGCTAAGGAAGAAAGAGTTATTACAAAATATAGTTAAGATTCTTTCTATAACAACACAAAACATAGTATTTTTAATTTTTCTCCAAATCAGGCTAATAACCTTCACCCGCGACTAATTATATTCATGAACGTCATCAATGTGATAGCTATTTGGCACTGTCGTTCGGAATAGAGTTCTAAAAGTTTATTTTATCGAAGAGTCATGACGATAGAGACACTAACTATCAATAATGAAAGTAGTTGGTTTAGGTATCATAAATAATCGCAAGTAATAACCACAAGAAAGTAGTATTAATATTTTTGAAAGAAAGGAACAACAGAAACATTTTTAGTTACATGTGTGAGGAGAAAGACCATAGCAGTAATCACTGAGCTTGTCGCTGGTATTCTTGGATACAAGGAACATCTCTGCTCTAAGAATGCGTATTTATTTCATTCAAAGTGATAAATTGAAGTTAAACACAGAAAATATATTAAAGATATTCTTGTGAGAGGAGGGATAACCTACAACTTCAAGGTAATTATTTCTACGTATGACTCATAAGGCAGCGAAAGCAGTCGTTCCATTTAATTATTAATAAAATTCGAGCTGTAGCAAACACTACTGTGGTGTGTCCACGAAAGCTCTGATTATCTATCGAAATAAACTACCTGAATAATTAAGTGGAACGTTACGTTAACACATTGGTGGATGAAAATATGTTTATTTTTCTGTAACATACGACACCCACTGAATAGGGAGATCCTATTGCCCTTTTATGAGCGTATAAAACAAATGAATATAAAAAAAAGGTGTATGCAATGTTGTACATTTACAGTTCATTATACGTTTCATTTCCTCTGCTGTACTTACATGTCATATTTCAGACACAGATTATGCATTGGTGTTTGGTCAGTGGATATTGTGCGGAAAAAAAACTGCCCACACATCAGGTCTCATTACCTCTAAATTCTTTGTGTTTTTCCTGATTGTTCCTGCCCACATAGCACGTTTCATTGCCTCAATTGTTTGTGTTTTCCTGATTACTCTCCTGTAAAATAGCTGAAGAGAAACAATTTCTTTCAGAGTAAACCTTAATCTTCCGGCTAGTGGTTTTCTTGTCTGCAGTCACTTCAAAACGAGAATAAAACCCGTACATGAAACATATCAGCCCAAGATACAGATGTCAGTCAAAGGAATCAAAAGAAAGTAGCATTTACACTCACAAAAATTTCGTGGAAGCAAGCAGTTTCCCAAATGTCGGAAATGGTGGTAGTGTCTGTCAGTGCAGAGTTAAAAAGTTTAGTATCTTACAGGCATTTCTAATCCTGCAATCACTATAAAATTCACAGTATGCATAGGTCAATCTTCGTAGATGAAGAAAACAATGTTTTTGAAAAATGGATTTTGGACCCAAATGTATTACATCTCACCTTGAACAATAAATTGACATAATTTATTTCCTGTATGATATGCGTCAGTTTAAATTAAATAATAAAAAAGGGCGATGCAAGGAGCAACTCACGAGGGTGGGGAGTGAAGGGCAGAGCGAGGTAAACATACAAGGCCAGCAGCATTCACAGTCCCTTATTCTGTAAACTAAATAACGTTTCCATCAGCATTTATTGTAAAGTCAAGAGTTATGTCGCTAGCCCATTCAGTTTTGAACAGTTGCGTTTATCAGAATCATTAAATGATCAACAAACATTCAAATTTCAACTGAATACTGAGCTGTAACACAAACATTAATTAATTAGGCAACGCAGTCCTATTCCCCTAGAATGACATCAATAATCAAAAAAATGGTTCAAATGGATCTGAGTACTATGGGACTCAACTGCTGTGGTCATCAGTCCCATAGATCTTAGAACTACTTAAACCTAACTAACCTAAGGACATCACACACATCCATGCCCGAGGCAGGATTCGAACCTGCGACCGTAGCAGTCGCACGGTTCCGGACTACGCGCCTAGAACCGCGAGACCACCGCGGCCGGCCATCAATAATCACAACCGAAGAGTTGTATCATCACAAATGCAGAATTTTAATCAAACTCAGGTTGCAGTATAATCTTGCACCCAAAGTGGCTTTATTAGTAATGGTCATGATTAGTTACTCAGACTTTATACGACTGAAAATTTGAAATCAACTTCAGTTACAATTCTTGACAGTGACAGTAACGAATACTTATAACCACATGGGTCCCCCATGAACGATGTATCTTGCCGTTGGTGGGGAGGCTTGTGTGCCTCAGTGATACAGATAGCCGTAACGTAGGTGCAACCCGAGTGGAGGGGGTATCTGTTGAGAGGCCAGAGAAACGTGTGGTTCCTGAATAGAGGCAGCAGCTTTTTCTGTAGTTGCAGGGGCCACAGTCTGGATTACTGACTGATTTGGCCTGGTAACATTAACCAGTGGTACTGTGAACGGCTAAAAGCATGGGGAAACTACAGTCGTAATTTTTTCCGTTGGCATTCAGCTTTACTGTACGGTTAAACGATGATGGCGTCCTTTTGGGTAAAATATTTCGGAGGTAAAATAGTCCCCCATTCGAGTCTCCGGGAGGGGACTACTTAGAAGGACGCCACTACCAGGAGAAACAAAACTGGCGTTCTATGAATCGGTGTGTGGAATGTCTGATCGCTTAATTGGGCAGGTAGGTTAGAAAATTTAAAAAGAGGAATGGATAGGTTAGAGTTAGATATAGTGGGAATTAATGAAGTTCGGTGGAAGGAGGAATAAGACTTATGGTCAGGTGAATACAGGGTTACAAATACAAAATCAAATTGGAGTAATGCAGGAGTAGGTTTAATAATGAATAAAAATAGGTTTGTGGATAAGCTGCTACGAACAGCATAGTGAACGCATTATTGTAGTCTAAACAGACACAGAGCCCACACCCAGCAGAATATTACAAGTTTATATGCCAACTAGCTCTGCCGATGACGAAGAAATTGAAGAAATATATGATCAGATAAGAGAAATTATTCAAATACTGAAAGGAAACGAAAATTTAATAGTCATGGGGGACAGGAATACGACAGTAGGAAAGGAAGAGAACGAAAAGCTGTAGGTGAATATGGACTGGGGGAAAGGAATGGAAAAGCAAGCTGTCTGGTGCAATTCTGCACAGAGCATAACTTCATCATCGCTGACATATAGTTTAACAATCATGAAAGAATGCTGTATACGTGGAAGACACCTGGAGACACAGGAAGATTCCAGATTGATTATATAATGGCAATACATTTCGGAACGATGTTTTAAATTGTAAAGCGTACACAGGGGTAAATGTGGACTCTGACCATAATTTATTGGTTATGAACTGCAGATTAAAACTGGAGTAACTCCAAAAATGCATGAATTTAAGGATATGGATACGAATAAACTGTAAGAAATAGAGAATACAGAGTTTCAGAAGGAGCATTCTGGAACGATTCAAAAGAACTGCAGAAAGGAATACAGTAGAAAAATGGGTAGCTTTCAGAGCAGAAGTAGTGACGGCAGCAGAGGATGAATCGGATAAAAACCTGAGGGCTTGTGGAAACCCTTGGTTAACAGAAGAAATACTGAATTTAATCGATGAAAGAACAAAATATAAAAATGCAAATAACTGAATTAGGCAAAAAGGAACAGAAACGTCTATAAATGAGATCGACAGGAAACGCAAAAGGCTAAGCAGGAATGGCTAGAGGCAGATGTAAGGTGTAGAAGTATATATCACTAGGGGGTAAGGTAGATGCTGCCTAAAGGATTGCTATAAAGAGACCTTTAGAGAAAAGTGAAACACCTATACGAATATCTAGATTTCAGATGGAAAACCAGTCCTAAGCAAAGAAGAGAAAGCAGAAAGGTGAAGGGAGTATATAGAGGGTCTATACAAGGGAGATGTACTTGAGGCCAGTTTTATGAAAATGGAAGAGAACGTAGATGATGATGATAAGAGAGACATGATACTGCGTGAATAATTTGACAAATCACTAAAAGACTTAAGTCGAAACAAGGGCTCAGGAGTAGACAAATTTCCGTTAGAGCTGCTGATTGCCTTGGGAGAGCCGCTCATGGCAAACTCTTTCATCTGGTGAGCAACATGTACGAAACAGGTGAAATGCCTTTAGACCTCGAGAAGAATATAATAATTCCAGTTCTAAAGAAAGCAGGTGCTGACATTGTGAAAGTAAGTCACGGTTGCAAAATACTAAGACGAATCTTTTACAGAAGAATTGAAAAACTGGTAGAAGCCGACCTTGAGGAAAATCGGTTTGCATTCAGGACAAAGGTAGGAACATGCAAGGGAAAACAGACTCTATGACGTATCTTAGAAGTAGGTTAAGGAAAGAAAAGCCTATCTCTATGGCGTTTGTAGACCTAGAGAAAGCTTTTGACAATGTTGAAAGGAACACTCCTTCAAATTGTACCTGCAGATGGGGTAAAATACAGGGAGAGAAGGCCTATTTAGAATTTGCACAGAAAGCAGATGGCAGTCAGAGTCGAGGGGCGTCAAAGGGAAAGCAGTGGAGGAGAAGTGAGTGAGTCAGGGTTGTAGCCTATCCCCAGTGTTATCAATTTGTATAATGAGCAAGCAGTAAAGGAATGAAAAGAAAAATCTGGAGTAGGAATTAAAATCCAGGGAGAAGGAATAAAAACTTTGAGGTATGCTGATGGCATTGTGATTCTGCCAGACAAAGCAAAGGACTTGGATTAGCAGTTTAATGGAATGGACAGTATTTTGAAAGGAGGATATAAGATGGACATCAACAAGAGCAAAACGAGGATAGCGGGATGTAGTCGAATTAAATCAGGTGATACTGAGAGAATTAGATTCGATAATGAGATACTTGAAGTGGTAACTGTGTTTTGCAATTTGGGAAGCAAAATAACCGATGCAGGTCGAAATACGGAGGATAAAAAATGTTCTGGCGTAAGCACAAGCGGCGGACCGAAGAATGCAAGAGAAGAGAAGGCGGTGGAACGAAGTCTGCCAATGGTGCACTGGCCAATACCGTACCACGACAGGAGTGGTCTCTACAGGAGGAGAATATAAGCGCCGCTCCTGCCAGCCTCGGACGCTCAGTATCTGCTTAGTATTCGGACAGGCCCAGTAGAGAACGCTACGATAGCAGTTATTAGTGATGCACAAACTGTGTGTCAAACTTGCATGAACCCTTTATACAGCAAAGGACTGACTTATTTGCATGTCGTCCATCGCTTGCGACATCACTGTTACTTCAAAGTCGAGAGCTGTCAATCTGCTTTATTGAAATAAAACTACTAACGTTATTTGCTTGTATTTCTGTATAGCATTCCGAGAACGCGGCATCCCTTAGGCACGCTACACGCGACGAGTCCGTAGGATCCCACACAAAATGTAGACTAGCGATGCTAAGAATAGCGATTCTGAAGAAGAGAAATTTGTTAACATCGAGTATAGATTCAGGTATCAGGGACTCTTTTATGAAAGTATATGTATAGAGTGTAACCATATTTGGAAATGAAACATGGATGATAAACAGTTTGGAGAAGAAGAGAACAGAAACTTTTGAAATGTGGTGCTAGAAATGCAAATGTGTGTGAAATCTTATGGGACTTAACTCCTAAGGTCATCAGTCCCTAAGCTTACACAATACTTAACCTGAATTATCCAAAGGACAAACACACACACCCATGCCCGAGGGAGGACTCGTATCTGTGCCGGAACCAGCCGCACAGTCCATGACTGCAGCGTCATAGCCCGCTCGGCTAATCCCGCGCGGCAATGTGGTGCTAGAGAAGAATGCTGACGGTTAGATGGGTAAACCTTGTAATTAACGAGGGACTGAATAGAACTGGGAAAAAGAGAAATTGGTGGCACAATATGTCTAGAATAAGAGATCGGTTGGTAGAACACAATCTCAGGCATCAAGGGATCACCAATTTAGTGTTTGGGGGAAGTGTGGGGGAGGTACAATTTGTAGAGGGAGACCAAGAGATGAATACAGTAATCAGATTCAGGACTGAAGACCACAACAATAACACAACCAAGTGGGAACAATAGTAAAACCAGAAGTTCAGCAAATAATAAAACATGGAAGCTCAAATACTATGTAAATCCAGTATAAAGAATCAGATTTCAATTGTAAAATAATTAACCACTTGCTCCCAAAGTGTCGTTAATAGTGATGATAATGAGCTTTCACTCACATTGTAAATGTGATTACAAAATTTGAAATCTACTTCCGTTACGGAAGCTATTGCTGACAGCAATAAAAATTATGTGCACAAGTAAGACAAGGAAATCTCTCTTAAAGCAGTAAATACTAAAACATAGAACAAATATTAAATAATTCTAGCATTAATAATCTTGTTTCAGTTCCAAAATAGTTAACCTGAGAGCTATAAAATGTTAAGCCCAATGTCGATAATACTAACACCAAAAACTCATTTGAGACTACAGTAATTAATGACAGAAAATTTTAGCCGCTCATGTTAACAGACAATTTAACATATCAAAATCAAAAATGTTGTTCAAATGTGTGTGAAATCTTATGGGACTTAACTGCTAAGGTTATCAGTCCCTAATCTTACACACTACTTAACCTAAATTATCCTAAGGACAAACACACACACCCATGCCCGTGGGAGGACTCGAACCTCCGCCGGGACCACATATCAAAATCATACTTCCAAAAAACTGACACTTGCCAGCCAGTCAATTTTGAATTACGGCAATAAAATAACGAAGCGACTATCTACAAGGTGTTGCCAAACACTTTGACAGAGTGACACCTTCAGTGCACCGGCAGTTGGAGAGGCCAGAAAAGTGCAAAGATAGATCTACAAAACACTAAGGCTCTGCGTGAACGACCAGTGACAGCAAAGATAACATAACAAATTGAACAGACACAACCCATGTAAGAGCAGGTTATCACATGAGATGTTTCAACATACAGAGCGGCCATCAACAAGCCCCAGAGTGGATCGCACACATGCGTCAGTGGGCACAACGCAGCTACCGCGGCCATTATGGCGGACACGGAGAGCACGTGAGAAGTGGGCAGAGCTGCCACAACGCACAAGACTGGCAGGTCCTCGTGAACTGCAAACAGTGCAGTCCGTCTAAACGATACAACGGTCGCCAAGCATGATTAACTCATTCGGATGATATTACATTAAATGACACTTGATTTAAAGATATTACGTAATTCACTGTAATTTACCCTTGCAACATATGATTGAATTAATCATTGGTAAATGCTCCAAACCAGTGTACGTGAGCTAGTTATTTACTCCTGTCAGCAGGCCTTTTAAAGGAACTTATGGTATAACGCAACAGAGTAGTGTTACCCTCTCAGAGGAATTTTGTTGTGTTGACCGTGTTGTACCTAACGGTGGTGGCTTATCGGAAGTGAAAGTCAGAATTACGGAAATATTTGAACAGTAACAAACAAAATTTTGCCTATCTGCACTGTTTAATGGGAAAAGAAAACGGTCGCCAGCCTAACTAGGCAAGAGAATGATTAACATTCTCGTTCAAGAAAATTAGTACCTTTAATGGATAAACACAACCTATAGTTTGTCACACGCGAGTGCAGTGAACTCTTGACACATACGTATGTTTTAAGATTGAAGCTAACAACTGGAGCAGCACAAACTATTTGCAAAATTATAACAGATACCGAAACACACTATTACTTTCAGGGCTTACACAAACTGGATGGTCTTTATAACGTTATTATTACTATTCACTGCAGAATCATTAATTGGACGTAGGTTAAGTCTCTGTCAGTTAAATACTTTACTATTTAAAGTGAAAGTTAATTGGAATCCACTAACAGGTTGCTTATCACTATCATTTCAATAAAGAAATTATGGTTTTCTTAATTAATGGTCTTTCCGTTACTTGTTACCGAGCATTAACACAATAGACAAACTGTGGATCCTGGTATACTATTCATATGCACTTCTAATACACAAGAGAGACAAACACTTAGCAAACATGAGTATATAACGTTTCATACTGCAGTTTTCCACTCTTACTACATCGAGAGACATAATTAACATATATGTAAGATACTGACTCACCTTCTGTGATTTACAACAGGCAGTAATGAAATCATTTACGAAGCAAAACTTTATAAGCCTCAGTCTTAAGAACTTTTAATTTGCAGTTGGCAACAATACATTAATAAGCAGTTTTACTAGGAAAATTATTTTCGGCAAGCATCATTAACTCTCTTGCCACATTAACTTTTACTTTCATTTAACTACGTTCAAGAGGCATCAATTAGCAAAACACTGGGCTTTAATGTTCTTTCAGTAAGGACACTCGGAAATCACTTTAGTTCGAACGGAGAGGAACCTGAGAGGTGTTATGATAGGAGAAAAATCAAGGTAGGTATATAAATGCAGTTATAAATTACCTTATATTTGAGCACACTAACATATCCATTTAGCTGATCCTTCACTGTACATTACTATAGTGCTCCATTACAGTGATTGCGCAATATGGTGGCGATTGCATGTTGGTAGTTGAAATTGCAGGTAGAATTGCTCGACTCTGCCATTTCTTGGTGGCGATGACACATACAAATTCCAGAATAGTTCCAGCTATTTATCCATCCATCTGAGGCATTGGAAAGTAGCAGAAAAAGCCTCTCTCGGGACCAGCACAATATGCAACATTTACATGGCAGTGCACAGTTTGGTAGTTCGTCGCCGACTCGTAGCTCGTCCCCGATTGGTACCTCGTCCCCGACTGACTCTTGTTCCATCTTTTCTACATGGGCCAACCACAATTTGCGCACGCTACACAGTTTCGTTCCCGAGGGGAACCACTACTCCTTTTACATACAAACTAACTAAGAACCCTAAGTGAGGATCAGCAGTTTACATAACAGCAAACAAATACAATAATTACAACTGAACATTTGCACATATTGACATTTCTACCAAAAATTATTTACACAAAATTACAATTATATACAGTAAGTTTTGTTCCCTCCAAATGGGACAAAGAATTTAAATGACAGATACACTACATTGCATAGAATCATATCATGACATCGAAGTTCTTACAGTGAAAGGATTATACAATTTTATGTTATCGATTCAAACAAACACATTTACAGAAGCTCAACGATGTAACATTAAATAAAACACAAGCAAACTAAATCAGTACAGCATTAGAGCTATGGTGTTAAAAACTCACTGACATTTAAACTCCGCTCTTTGACCACCACGTAATCGTAACTTCAGTGTAGGCTACGTACAGGGCACTATCAGGAAAACGTGTAATAAATTTTGACTCAGCAGGAACGGCCAACAAGGCACCCAGATATTCATACTAACGGCCCACAATTGCATTGCCGGAACATACACCGTCTCGTTTTCGTGACTCACACCGATAGCAGCGGGCTACGCGGCCAGTAAGCAACACTCTGAATACGGCACCGGATGAGTGAGGATACTAACGTTTATACTGATCTGCAGCTCTGTTTTTACAATAGAGCGTCTATTTAGTGCAGTGGTTTCGGGGACCATTAGTCCCTGAGAGCAATCACATATTTGCTAGTACCAAATTTTAGAATGATACAAAATTTTCTTTGAACAGTTTTATTTTTAAAACGATAAAAAACAAACAATATTTAGATTTTGTAGGTGTTCCATTGAACCACAAAGTACTGAGTCAATGAGATAACTGCTAGAACATTTTGAATAGAATGGTGGAGCAGCTGACAGAGCGTCACGATTGCTGCCTAGAGTCCTTCTCAGAGAAGAAAGCTAACTACTCGCATTGATGGTAGTCACTTGTTACATGGTTTCTCTGCACCAGTCCTCTCTCTAGCAGCACATGGCTTCACCCACATACTGCACCCCCATCTCAAATCAGCTATACATAGTTTGTAAATCACTTCATTGCTGGACTCTTTACTTCGGAAATGAAAGCGGTTAGCAGAATTCAAGCTGACAGTGTTTAGTAATAATAGTAGTAATAATAGTAATAATAATAGTGATAATAACAGTAGAGTGTAGGGCTTACAGCAATATAATGGTCATATCCGTAATTATTGTTGCGTTTTCAGTTAGTTCCTTCATTTGTTGCCAAATGAATCATGAAACCTTTTATAGGTTATTTGCGAAAGTATCTACAACTTGGAGGTTTTTCATGCGATATTTAAGCATATTTTATGTATATATCTCAATTTTACTCTCATAGATGAATGCTATAAGACACAAAGTATGTGCGTAGTAGATGGACTAGCTGAGGACAATGACATTGATAAATTCCTTTCAGAAGGTGTAGCCTTCACCATATTGAGCCAAGGGCCAATGACAGTACGTGAAAAACTATGTAATTTGTATTACAATCTTTATATATATATATATATATATATATATATGGAAAATCAGGGTGTGTGTATTCTAACATTTTAGCTCCTGTGGCGGGATGTGCCACCTGCGAGTTTTGCGTGTTGCCTCTTAGGCCGAAGTACCTCAAAAGAGTCTTTTAAAGCAGTGCAAATCACAAGAGATCGTCTGAGAATTTCTATAAAAGTTCACAGGTAGTCCTAAAAGCGGAAGGGTACAACTGAACACGGCTATGTTTCTGTCAACGGTATGGGAAGCGAACTGCATTTACACGCGCAGACATCTTGCCGCCGATAGCAAGGTGAGGGCCAGGACACTGGCTACTTTTAGTTTGTTGACAGAAAACGCAACAAGTACTGGGGAAGAAAATTCTGCAAGCTTTCGCTACATGTAGCAACAAAGAGGGATATTTTCAGTTGTCACAGTGGCAACCCTGTAATTTTCGTCTCCTCTTACGGTAATTTGGATAAGTATGTCAGAACAGGCAATCAGTAGTGCATTTTGGGGCGAGCACACATTAGCGGCGGTTCGTGTCTCGTTCGGAAGACTCCCTGTGGCGCACTGCTGCAGCGTCACGCTCCTTTCTCTGTTTCTGAGTGAGACTCGCGTTTGCGTCGTCTGTGCACTGCGTAGCTGTCACTTTGCGAGTCTCTTTCGTTACTTTCTGACTGATTTCTATCGTTAGTTCTCTCTCAAACTGGCATCAACACTCGAAGCTATCCAGTATATATCGATTGTGTGAGCTGAGCAGCCTGTGGGAGGCGATTTGCATGTTATTACGCTGGTGATTCAGAAAAATCTTAACCTTCTACGCATATTGCTGTTTGCAACGGCCTTGCCGCAGTGAATACACCGGTTCCCGTGAGATCACCGAAGTTAGGAGATGTCGGGTGTGCCGGCACTTGGATGTGTGACCACCCAGGCAGCCATGTGCTATTGCTATTTTTCGGGGTGCACTCAGCCTCGTAATGCCAATTGAGGAGCTACTCGACCGAATAGTAGCGGTTCAGGTCAAAGAAAACTATCATAACGACCGGGAGAGCGGTGTGCTGACCACACGCCCCCACCCCACCCCCACCCGCATCATTAACTGAGGATGACATGGCGGTCGGATGGTCCAGATGGGCTACTTGTGGCCTGAAGACGGAGTGCATATTGCGGTTTAAATTTTTTGATGAAAGTAATTATAAATCAATCCAGCTTCAAATTGAAAAAAATTGATTGAAGGAAAATAAGTTATCTTTGAAATGACTTTTCCTCAGTCTACTTTTTATGAAGCGACCCTTTTCATGAAAAATTTCGTCAGAGGACTCTAGCTCACTGAACTGCAGTCTCAATATGAGACTGTTTCCGATATAGTGGATGTGCCATTACACCTTCGTTTCTTTTAATTTGGAAAGTTACCTGGATACTTGCTAATTATATGAACTGAATTAAATTTTATTTTGGGAATAACGAAACTCCAACTTCATTGGCATTTAGCAGCATTAATAATTATCAATTTAACATTTTTATTATTGTGTTGAAGTCTGCCTGAGCTCAGTATCTCTTGTTTCGTCGTTTGCATGTCGAGTTCACGTGCGTGGCAGGCAGCATGCAAAACGAAACCACTGCAGAACCTCAGTCGACTCGCACACAACACAACAGGTACGGCAAAGAGTCATAAACAATTCAGTAGTAATAACAGAAATAATATTTTAAAAATAATTGAAATTCGTGACCAGCACAATCGAACACTTTTTGTTTTCATTCCTCAGAAAATTTCATTTTGTCTCTCAGCGGTAATTACCCCCAGGTTGGGAAAGTTAACTACCATAAACATCGACAGCAACTACAAAATCACTCCACATTTGTCATTCTTTGGTTTCCTAATGACCCTGGACGGTAGGAAACGGTACATCATCACAGAACTGTTTATTTACGATTCTGTTGTACCGTACAGACATTTTCCGAATAATGTTTTCCTTTAATAACAAAAAAAATTGTTAGCATATACCAGAAGATCTGACCCTAGCATAAAGACATTGTATGTCTATCCTAAAAAGTCGAATTTTGTCCGCTACACTTCAGGCCAAATCATTGAATTTGGAACATGATTTCACCTTCATTACTTAATGTACGAAATACGCCACCACAGCTGTAGCTTGAGATAAAACGCCACAGACGTGATAATAAATCATCAAAAGCAATAGAACTGTTTCCCGATACAGAAGGAACGAGTCCTACACATGTGGCTAAATTTTAACCACTAACGGCAGGTAACATAAACACGTTCGTTTTTGTAGCAAAAGTAACAAGATTTACAAATAACTCGTGCTTTAGAGAGACGAGTGAAGTTTAAGAATAGGTGAATCGTTTGACTCCATAAAACTACTTAAGTGTGAAGGGAAGTATTTATGATAATAAAAAGAGGCAACATCAGAAAGATGGGCTTCACATGATCGAAATACACGTTTATATTCCCTTGCTTTTAGCGGAGGAAGCTGCAAATATGTACGTAGTTGAAAGTATATCTTCACGAATAAGTTGCAGCTTATGTTATTGGGTAAAATGGCTCTGAGCACCATGGCACTTAACATCAGGCCTCTAGAACTTAGAACTACTTAAACCTGACTAACCTAAGGACATCACACACCTCCATTCCCGAGGCAGGATTCGAACCTGCGAGCGTAGCGGTCGCGCGGTTCCAGACTGAAGCGCCTAGAACCACTCGGCCACACCGACAGGCTTATGTTATTGAATTAACGTAATTTGGCTGGTTTCACATGAGTTTCACAATAATTCATGTCTTTAGGTAATTTACTAGAGCGAGGAACTCACAATTATAGCAACCGTTTCGTTGATAGAGTAGAAAATAATCAAAAACCAACATTATCCTCAAGACGCACCTGACTGTCTGCTTTCTCACCGCTTGGAGCGCTAGTGTCGCTGCAGCCATCAAATGTTAACAAATTTCACACCAGAGTGTCTCCTGGCTGTATTTAATAGACTGTGACGTGTATCAAGACGTAGAGGAATTATGGGCAGAGCTTAAACTGATTGTAAATCATGCCACAGTAAGAATCTACCGAGTGGATAAATAGCAGAGAAAACGTGGCACGGTTTAATTCTAAATTTTTTGATAAAACAGAGGCTGTTGCACTATCGCTTCAAAACAGAACGCGCAAATGATGACAGATAGTAAAATCGTGCCTCTGAAAGAAGACCGATGTGCGAAACATACAACTACCACCGTCACCTAGCGAAACATCTTCCTGAGAACCCGAGAAAATTCTAGTCCCACGTAAAATCTCTCGACGGTTCTAAGACATACGCCCACTCACTTTGTGACCAGTCTAGTGTGGAAACGTTGCCACGTAAGTCAACGTAAGGAAAGCCGAAGCTTTAAACCAAGCTTTTAAGAAATCATTCACCCCCGAGGTCGTACAATCATATCGTCGCCTGAACGTCGCAGAAGTTCCCGTATGGAGGTCCGAGTAATAGGCTTCACTGATATACAGAAGGAACTGAAAGGGTTGAAAACAAAGAAGTCACTAGGTCTGAAAGGATTCCCAGTTCGATTTTACAGAGAGTTCCTGCGGCATTTGCCCCTTACTTAACATACATTTATCTCGAATTTACACCCAGCGCAAAGTCCCAAGCGACTGGAAACAAACGGAGGTGACTTCTTTATATAAGAAGAATGAAATGACCCATTAAGTTACAAATCAATATCCACAACATCGGTTTGCTACAGGATTCCGGAACGTATTCTTAGTCGAATATAATAAAATTACTTGAAACGGGGCCTTTTCTGTTCATAAATGTGCTCGAATTTATAAACCATCTCAAGTGCACTTTTCTCACGTGATGTACTGCAAACCATGGACGAGGGGTGACACACAGATTCCATATTGGTAGATTTCCGGAAACAAATTGAAACCGTGTCCCATTGCGAACTGTTAAAGAAGGTTCGAAGATACAGAGAATGCGAGAATGGCTCGAAGGTTTCTTAAATAACAGAACTCAGTATGTTGTCCTCGACGGCGAGTACTCATCACAGACAAGGGCACCGTTTGGAGTGCTCGAAGGAAGCGTCCAGGACCGCTGTTGTTATCTATATACATAAATGATTTGGCGGACAACGTGGGCAGCAATCTCAGGTTGTTTGGTGATGATGCAGTGGTACACGGTAAGCTGTCGTCGTTTCGTGACTGTATGAAGGTACAAGACGACTTAGAGAAAATTTCCAGTTGGTGCCATGAATGGCAGCTTGCTCTAAATATAGAAAAATGTACAGAAATCCAGATGACTAGGAAAACAATCCCGTAATGTTCAAATTCAGTATCAGCAGTGTACTGCCTGACATAGCCGCGTCGATTAAATACGTGGAATTAAAATAGGAAACCTGAAATGGAACGAGAACGGTAGGACAATGACAGGGAAGGCTAACGATCGAAATAGGTTTGGCGGGAGGATTTTAGGAGAGAGTGGTTCATTCGTAAAGGGGACACAGGCATATGAGAGAGTGCCTTTTATCCATCGCACTATTTGCGAGTTAAATGGGAAAGAAATGGCAAGTAGAGGTGTACAAGATACCCTCCGCCACTCACGATATCGCTACTTGTAAAGCATTTACTGCATGTAGATGTTCGTAGTAGGCCTAACAGAGACCCAGGGCTGTACGTGGAAACAGTACGGTGCATTTAGAGCCAAAGTTCAACATCCAAGGTAAAAGTCTACCTCCAGCTTCAAATTGTTCCAGTCAGTCCACATATTGTTTGGAAAATAGTTACACCATTTTAAGCGTCAGGTTTGGTGGGAGGATTGTAGAAGTTCGTAAAGAAGTGGCGTATACAAAAATAATCTACATCAAAATGCAAACAAAAATGGTCCCATGCATAATCTTGCTACAGTTTCAGAGTTAACGGGTGTGGGGAGGGTAAAAGTAGAAATTTTTGCGTATTTTTTAGATTTTGTGGAATAAATATGTCATTATCACTAAGGAAACTAATTTTTTATACAGGATAGTGTTTTACAAAAGCTAATTGCGATTTTAGTGGCCGGTGGTATGTTAGTGATAAGCCCTTGAAGGAACGACAACCTCACCACCTCCTCAAGGGGCGCTACTTTTTAAGGGAAAAGAGGCTCCCACAGGCCTAGGCCATATAAACCTGTGGTACGGAGAAACCCACTCTGAACTTTCTCTGGACAATGCCGTATCAACAATGAATATCTTTCCAAAATAAATGAATTTAAATTATAAAAATAGCATCTTTATAATAATTATGATGTATAATTATATCATTTTTAATCATAATATCCCTAAGACTGCAGATTTTGGAGACTTTTCCTTAGTTGTCTGTGTATTGCAACCACATTTTATTACAATTTTTGCAGTGCATAAACTGAGTTCAGTAGTAAAATTTAACAAAAATGAAATCCTAAATGCGACTTTAAATTACTGTAATGTATTCATCAGTGTTCAGTCCTCTTCCAACAGAGCTCCCTCCACGTCTAAATCTTCGTGAATGATGTTCGTGTCCCTGTTATCACACCCTCGGCCTGATGAATTACTACATATGCTCGAGCAGTTGAGGCTGCTATTCTTGCACTCGCAGTTACTGACGCGTTCGTCTTGCAAACGCACACTACGAGTAAAAGTAATTCCCAGGGAGCTGCCGGACGTACTGTTAAAATTGGTCTCAGGTGTTCGCCAGTCTTCTTAAGCCAGTCTTCTTCACATTCAGCCACTGCGGCACCTGGTGGTAGCTTCTAAATGAATGCTGCCAGTAAGCTGCTGAGAGGGGTGGGGGGAATGTATCCAACTTGAACAATGAATGTAAAGACTGCTTTGCAACACCCTGCAAGTAACACAGTAGCGAAAACAATCTTCAATGTTCTTGGCTCCGAACATCGCAAGAAGGGAATCCTTTTCAGCGTCAGTCAGTGCACTGGGGTCCCCTTCTTGTAGATAGTTGATAAAGTGTCACACCCTGTGAATGCGTATACTGCTAAGAGTACACCTTTCATATCCCCAATGCCTCGGTGAATGTCAGAAATAGTCTACACTTTTTCCTGCTGATTGTCTTTCTTTGGGACCACCATTTTCATTTTGTTCTGTGATGGTGTGCGTACAGTCAACAAGTCTGTGTCATCATCAATTACACAAGCTTCAACTCCTTTCATAGCTTCATCAATCGCTTTAAAACTATTAGTAAGTCATCATCATCCGATGCTTGATGAACTGTGAACCATCTCTTTTCAAGTGCACTGAAAGGAGAGAAATAAGGTTATAAATTCACTTTGGTTGACATTTCGATGGATTGGGTCTTCTACTTTCACATCAATCTTAGTTGTTGAATATGATCGGCCTTAAGTGTTCATCATATTTTGTGTTTTCTTGCTTGTATCCATAAAATAAAAGAATTGCTGGCCCATAATGAGTAACTATGTAATCTGCGTGCTGCTTGCAAACCAGTCTGTAAGTAGTTGGGTGTCACCAGACATTACAATGAAGGAAGTGACCTCCATCAATGATGTAGGACACATACTCTGAATGTGGTGTGATTGATGATTCATTTGAATCTGGAACCAAGCCAGTAACCATTGAAGCTTTTCTTCCCTTCCTCACTAAGCCATTTTCGTCGAAAAAGGATGGAGGACAAGCACATAATTGAAACAGAAATATTTCTTCAAGTTTCACATGACTACTTACTGTGCAGATCATCCGAAGAAAGAGATATTGGGGTTCAGACATACAGTGTTGTTGTTAATTGTCATTGACTTGGTTATACAGGCTAGAAACGTAACAGCTAAATTTCTTTTCAACTGTATCTTATTGAATGTTTTGTTCTCAACCCGTTTCAAGGCCAGTGTTCTAGCTTCAAACGCTTTATCACAGTTTACGTTTCCACCTGCTTCAACCCCTGCTGACAAGGAAGAGAGTTCGGGTGGTTTAGAAAAAAAGATTGTGTTCCTCGAAGCAAGAAATAAAAGCTTGCAAGTCCTTGCAGCTTCTTTTCTGCCTTGACTCTCGTATCTCCACGTGCCGCTCTGAAGAGACACTGCATATTCTTACATTGTTCAGACACCTGAGAATAAACTGGTATGGAGTTGATCGAAGTTGCAACAGTTGCCGCTGTTACTCCTCTGCCTCCAGTCAATCCACAGATGTTACTCAAGTATGTCATCGAAACATGTTCAAAAGTAATGTCACCACTGACTCCAGACCAAAGCTTTCCAGAACGTCGGATAGTGAAGTAACCACAATTAACGAACAAATCGTTTTCTGGGCTCATTGAGTTGAGAAGTTCCAGCGAATCTTGTAGGTAAACATGTGCAGATTTAGCGTAGTTTAAGTGACCAGACACATGGGAAATGGGGAGCATTTGATGTGCACAGTGAAGGTGAAGGAGAAAGTCCCCGCTCCTCTCAGCTCTAATAAACGTTCGAACAAGTTCAACCATTTCTGTCAAGTGAATCCACAGTCTTTGTGTTCGCTCTGATTCTTCTGAACGTTGAAGTCGGTTTTTCAAAATTTCTACAAAACTGTTGACTGCAGCTGCGTTCGTAAATTCTTCAGAAGATGTATTACTATGCTTGAAAGTTGAGTAGACAAAATTAAGCTAATCTTTAACCACACGAATGAGAGCTTCAGTAGTTTTCAAAAATATAGCAATTAGTGCCCGTTCGACTAGGAAGGGAGCACAAATAACCTTCGTCTGAGCTTTCACGTTCATCATTTGTTGAACAATATTTTTGGCTTATACATGAGTGTACAACTTCTCCAAATCATTTCCTGCCATGATGAGTCCAATTGCTGACAGATCGGACATTAACAAGTGAGAACCTCCTAGTCGAATGAAAAGTGACTTCAAAAGGCTGTCATCATGTGCTGTTCCTACTATTTCACGAGCGTAACGTACAAAGGCTGATCAAAAGTCAACATTGAAATTCTTTCTCCATGGCTGGTCACTTTTGTTACAGCTTGAAGAAGAGCCGTATAAATGGTTGACGGATGTGAAGGAGCCAAGTTGATGAATGGAATCGGGACTACAGCGGAAGTTTGGAACTCTCTCGTCGCATACAGAATTTCCATGCAGCCAGTACAATCAGGTCTACATTCTTGTGGGCCTTTCAACCAGGTACCACTCAACCAAAACAAATTAAGTGTTCTGCCATGTTCATATGACAGCGTTTTTATTATCAGGCAAGCCATTTTTGTGGCAATTATTTTACAGTCGCCAGATGTACTTGGGGCTCTGTAAGTTTGCAAATGAAACAGGCCTCGTTTTTAAACAGTATGAGCAGTAACATAGTTTTGAGGTACATTGTCCACTACCTGAACAGCAGTTTTAGGTGTTATGCAAGCAGTTCTACCTACGCCATGAAATGTGTCATGGCCATCCACAGAGTGGAGAATGTAGTCTCCATTATCGAAAACATACTCCACGCATTCGTTCTCAATGTTTATATGTTGGTGTATGAGAGTAACTGTACCTAATTATCTGATTTCATAGCGGACATGAACATGAAGATTGCTTATCGATAATGCAGTGTCTGAAAATGCTTTTATTTCACAAAAGCCAGTGCTTATTGCTCAGTTTTTAGATGCTTTTGTTTCATCTCTTATTCTAACGACACAAACAATGAACTACTAGAATTAGTTTGTTATTGATTACATGTTACAGAATGACTTCAGTGGAAATTTTATTCTTAGTTTGGGGTATCAAAATACAAGAAATTGCTTTTCTTCGAAGGTGTAGGAAGACCGGTTCCATAATTACAGAACTGAAACCGAAATTTAAATTTCCTGCCTTCGGTATGAAGTTTTTTTTCCAAGCATTTTTTCGGCATTCGCATTTCTGATTTCCCCACACATTTTCAATCAGAATTAGAATGGATGGTAGTAGCTACAAATTTATAAATATATTTGAAATATTCATTGTATTTCACTATAATAGTTTCGTAGAAAGGAAATACTTAGTATGTACTACACGACAGTGCCCATTAGCCAGAGTACTGCATTTCTCTTCATTCTCTGGTAAGAAATGTCGTTAGGATAAAGTAAAAATTCAGTGGGAGTAGCAAGTGGCGGAGGAGACCGTTGAAGAGCTGACGGCAGCCACTTATATAGTGGAAGGTGGCGATTGGAAGACGCCGGTGAGAGCAGCTCCCGGCAGACTCGCGACGTGGTCTACAGCGTCGCAGACTAGCGGTACGTGCTCAAATGCAACGCCCCAGTAGACTGGAGTTCGCTAACAGTACACACGCTGTTTGACTCCTTGTGCGATCCTCTTCGCGAGACGCTACAGAGGCGCGCACACAAAGAGAACTTCACTCACACGATTCAGATTATAGGCTTCATAGTCTTTGCAGATGGCAAATTGCGTACCTCTTTTTCATAGTTTTAAAGGAAACTAATGGAGACTTTGGACTGGGAATTTGAGATTCTCCTTTTAAAGCACTAAATGTTCTTGTGGCTGCATTGAAATCTGATGAAACTACCATCCGACTAAATCGATATATTTGACATAGGTTTCTTCCGCAGGGTGGGAAAATATTGTATTATAGTTAAACTCCTGGGGTGATAAAAATGAAAGAAACATTTTGAGTTCTGCATTTGAGCATATGGAACTTGTTCATGTGGAGATCCCAGTACCTTGATGCGTCGAGTAAAGCTGTTGGACTTAGATGGTTTGAACAACTTTATGAGAACATTTTCATACTGTATCTAATGCTGCTGAATGACTATGATATACATCTCCACTTGAGAAGCAATATTATCAAGCTCAATCACTACCACATAATCAGTTTCATTCACCAAGGATCGCCAGTGTGGTACACATCATTATACCCTCAAGATCGACCTCCACAATTTGACACTCCTGCTTAATTTTGTATAATATTCGTTGCTTGTTGAGTGTATCAGGTGAAGAAATTCCATTCATTTTACGTTTCAGGCGTAACGATACGTTATGTTTTATACATTTCTTTACAGATTGTCATTATTGTAATGGTTTTTTAACATAACATTTTATTTTCAAGTAACGAAATAAATGTTTGTGAAATAGTCGCCTGAAAACAAAGAAATAACTGAACTTAAAATATAAAATTAGATTTTGAAACATAAAACATAGCTAATAAAAAGAAATAAACAGAATGATAATGGACGATTTGGTTTTTCATGAAAGTGTCGAAAATATTTCTACAGTCCATTATTTACAACTTATTTTCAAAACTGTCATTTCAGCGACGAGCTTCATTACATGTCGATGGATGTGGTGTGAGAGCTTCTGTACTTTATGTTGTAACGAAAGTCTTCATTTTGCAGTATTAACAAGATATTGCTGTGGTAAGGTAATTCACAAAACTTCAAATTATAACAAAATTGATTATACTGGCTTGAAGAATATAAGAACACATTTCTTTTATGTTTTGTGGATTTGAAGATATTCCCTCTGATAGTAAAATGACTCTTTACCTTTTGGGTTTGTTTATACACCTTAAAAGTGAAAATGGCCCAAAACGAGACAATAACTGTACCATTATTGGCACTCTATGTATCCACCAAGTTCCATCAAAAATCTTATAATGTTCCCTTGTGAGTATTTGTGCTGCTGAAGAGAGTAAACAATGTTCTTACTATGTTAAATCTCGTCTGACATCAAAGTCATTCTAACAGTACAGAAAACCCTCTCAGACCAATGAATTTCCACAAACTTGTCAAGTATCACAACACTGTTTTCACATTTAACTCATCTGGGAAAGACATTCTAGCTATCCAAAAATTACAGTCTTTATGTTGAGTATAATAATGCTTGAGTCAAATATTACTCCGTTATTTACCACACATATTCATCATACTGGTACCTAAAATGACAGTGAACTCTAGAGTATACTCTTTCCATGCCTTATCACAAGTGCTATTAGAAAAATAGCATACTGAACCTTATAAATTAGGTGTAAAAGGTGTAAACTATAATTCACAATACAGTTGTAGGCATGCAGTGAAAGAAATTAGGCATTCTCGGCGTACACTTGGTGTAACAGACTATTGTTCAGCACCATTTTAGGAGAGGCGAAGATAACGTGTTTTAGGAAACACAAATCGATGTCAGTTATTGCACATGACTGGATATAGTCGGGGCTAGTTATGAAACAAACTTTTGAAATCGGAATTATGACTCAATAAAAAGTTTGAAAGAGGGACTAAGGCTCTCCAGATGTGGAAGTATTTAATTTTAATACAGTGTTCTTTCAAAGTGTACGAAGTCACTTTAGTCAGCTGTAGTGCCAGCAGTCTTAGTGTAGTCGTAACTGCCGTCTGCTCCACATCTGCTGTGCAGCAAGCTACGTAAATTTAAGTATTAACTGTGTTTTTCTTTCGTGTCACTTCTTTTTCCGTGTATTTCTGCTTTTAGGAAGCTTTAATTTTCGAGTTCTAGTAATAGTATTCCATAGATCCACAGACATTTAGTGCGTATTTTCATTGTTTCCAACAAGACGTGTCTAGTAACCACAGTTTAGTCAGCTATCAGCCGCCTTTAGTGAATTAGCAGTCTAGTTAAAAGTTGATTAACTCTCTACAGTAAATTGTTGATTTCTTCGGATGGATAGGATGTGTGACTGCTGTGTACGGACGCAGGAAGAGCTGGCCACTGTTCGCGAACAGCCGAACGTGCTGATGGCCACGGTCAGCCTTCTTTAGGCTGCTGCCTCGAAGTGTGGCGGCAGTGGGGCGTCTGGTGCGTCGCATGGTACACCCCAGGTGTTACATGGTCCATCCACGGTCCCTGCTGACGAGACATCTTCGCGGGTACCGGGCGCAGTTGCTCTTGTCAGCACCAATGACTCCTGCCGTCTGGATTGAGAGGTCATCCTCAGTTCGTACAGGCGGTTGGCGGAGTTGGTGAAGGCGGAAAGCCTCGATCGCAGGGTGGAATCTGAGCTAACAATTTGTAGTGTCGTTCCCAGAACCGATTGCGGTACTCTGGTTTGGAGCCGAGTGGAAGGCTTAAACTAGAGGCTCAGACGATTCTGCGGAGATCTGGGGTGCAAATTTCTCGACCTCCGCTATCGGCTGTAGAAATGTAGGGTCCCCCTGAATAGGTCAGGCGTGCACTACACGCAGCTATCGGCTACAAGGGTAGCGGAGTACTTGTGGAGTGCACATGTGGGTTTTTTAAGTTAGAGAATTCCCTCCCTTGGCCCGACAAGACGCCTCCTGAGACGCGACAAGGTAGCAGTAGGTAAAAAGCGACAGGGAATGACAATATTAATGTGGTAATAGTAAACTACAAGAGCGTCTATAGAAAGGTCCCAGAACTGCTCTCATTAATAAACGGTCACAATGCCCACATACTACTAGAGACGGAAAGTTGGCTGAAACGAGATGTAGACAGTAATGAAATTCTAAACTCAAATTGGAATGTATACCGCAGAGACAGGCTGGACAGTGAAGGGGGAGGCGTGTTTATAGCGATAAAAAGTGCAATAGTATCGAAGGAAATTGACGGAGATCCGGAATGTGAAATAATTTGGATGAAGGTCACGGTTAAAGCAGGCTCAAACATGGTAACTGGATGTGTCTACAGGCCGCCTGGCTCAGCAGCTGTTGTGGCAGAGCACCAGAAGGAAAATTTGGAAAATATTTCGAGTAGATTTCCCGACCCTGTTATAGTTCACGGTGGAGATTTTAATTTGCCGGATATAGACTGGGAGACTGAAACGTTCATAACGGGTGGCAGGGAATAAGAATCCAGTGAAATTTTTTCAAGTGCTTTTCTGAAAACTACCTTGAGCAGTTAAACAGAGAACCGACTCGTGGCGATAACATATTAGACCTTCTGGTGACAAACAGACCCGAACTATTTGAAACAGTTAACGCAGAACAGGGAATCAGCGATCATAAAGCGGTTACTGCATCGATGATGTCAGCCATAAATATAAATATTAAAAAAAAGGTAGCAAAAGTGACAAAAAGCAGATTTCAAAGTACTTGACAACTCAACAGAAAAGTTTTATCTGAAGTACAGATAGCGTTGAGAATCAGTGAACAAAGTTCAAAACCGTTGTACAATATGCATTAGAGGAGTATGTGCCAAGGAAGATCGTAAGAGATGGAAAAGAGCCAGCGTGGTACAACAACAGAGTTAGAAAAGGGCTACGGAAGCAAAGGGAACTTCACAGCAAACATAAACATAGCCAAAGCCAAGCAGACAAACAAAAGTTACACGTAGCGAAATGTAGGGTGAGGAGGGCTATGCGAGAGGAGTTCAATGCATTCGAAAGTAAAGTTCTATGTACTGACTTGGCGGAAAATCCTAAGAAATTCTGGTCTAAACGATGACTAACTGAAAACAGCTTTTGTTGATATACCTCGATGTACCCCGACCGGGACTCGAACACGGGATCTCCTGCTTAAATGGCAGTCGCTCTATTCATCTGAGGCACCGAGGACACAGATGAAGAGCGCGACTGTAGGGACTTATCCCTTGCAGGCTTCCCGTGAGACCCACATTCCCAACTGTCCACAATTCTACATATGTACATAAGTATGTGTCCCTGTCGGGGCACACATTTTCAGCTGTCCACATCGAGGTATATCAACAACACCTGTCGGCAGCTGTGGTTTTCAGTTAGTCATAATTTATTCCAGGAAAAAGCTTCACGGTCATCAAAAGTAACTGTTCTTTCGAGAACAAGTTAATGTCTTCGTATAAATTCTGGTCTCATGCCAAGCGGTAGGTGGATCAAAACAAAATGTCCAGACACTCTGTGACCAAAATGGTACTGAAACAGAGGATAACAGACTAAAGGCCGAAATACTATATGTCTTTTTGCAAAGCTGTTTCACAGAGGAAGACTGCACCGTAGTTCCTTCTCCAGATTGTCGCACAGATCACAAAATGGTAGATATCGAAATAGATTTCAGAGGGATAGAAAAACAATTAAAATCTCTCAAAAGAGGAAAGGCCGCTGGACCTGATGGGATAACAGTTCGATTTTACACAGAGTACGCGAAGGAACGTGCCCCCCTTCTTGCAGCGGTGTACCGAAGGTCCCTAGAAGAGTGTAGCGTTCCAAAGGATTGGAAAAGGGCACAGGTCATCCCCGTTTTCAAGGAGGGACGTCCAACAGATGTGCAGAACTATAGACCTATATCTCTAACTTCGATCAGTTGTAGAATTTTGGAACACGTCTTATGTTCGAGTATAATGACTTTTCTGGAGACTAGAAATCTACTCTGTAGGAATCAGCAGGGATTTCGAAAAAGACGATCGTGTGAAACCCAGCTCGTGCTATTCGTCCACGAGACTCAGAGGGCCATAGACACGGGTCCCCAGGTAGATGTCGTGTTTCTTGACTTCCGCAAGGCGTTTGATACAGTCCCCTACAGTCGTCTAATGAACCAAGTAAGAGCATATTGACTATCAGGCCAATCGTGTGATTGGATTGAAGAGTTCCTAGATAACAGAACTCAGCATGTCATTCTCAATGGAGAGAAGTCTTCCGAAGTAAGAGTGATTTCAGGTGTGCCGCAGGGGAGTGTCGTAGGACCGTTGCTATTTACAATTTAAATAAATGTCCTTGAGGATAACATCGGAACTTCAGTGAGGCTTTTTGCAGATGATGCTGTATTACACCGGGGGGTTGTAACAATGGAAAACTGTACTGAAATGCAGGAGGATCTGCAACGAATTGACGCATGGTGCAGGGAATGGCGATAGAATCTCAATGTAGACAAATGTGGGGTGCTGCGAATACACAGAAAGAAAGATCCTTTATCATTTAGCTACAATATAGCAGGTCAGCAACTGGAAGCAGTTAATTCCATAAATCTTCTGGGAGTAGGCATTAGGAGTGATTTAAAATAGAATAACCATATAAAATTAATCGTCGGTAAAGCAGATGCCAGACTGAGATTCATTGGAAGAATCCTAAGGAAATGTTATCCGGAAACAAAGGAAGTAGGTTACAGTACACTTGTTTGCCCACTGCTTTTATACTTCTCACCGATGTGGGATCCGTACCAAATAGGGTTGATAGAAGAGATTGAGAAGAGCCAACAGAGAGCAGTGCGCTTCGTTTCAGGATCATTTAGAAATCGCGAAAGCGTTACGGAGATGATAGATAAACTCCAGTGGAAGACTTTGCGATAGAGGGACGCCCGGTTGCTCGGTAGGAGCTTTTGTTGAAGTTTCGAGAACGTACCTTCACCGAGGAGTCAAGCAGTATATTGCTCTCTCCTACGTATATCTCGCGAAGAGACCATGAGGATAAAATCAAAGAGATTAGAGCCCACACAGAGACATACCGACAATCTTTCTTTCGACGAACAATACGAGACTGGAATAGAGGGGAGAACTGATAGAGATACTCAAGGTACCATTCGCCACACACCGTCAGGTGGCTTGCGTGGTATGGATGTAGATGTAATTGTAGAAATCTTCCATATTTTGAGAAATAATGCAATTCCATCTTGAGCTAATTGTCATGGTGTTCTGGAGCTATACTTTTACAATGAACAGTTTCTGTGTGTGTGTGTGTGTGTGTGTGTGTGTGTGTTTGTGTGTGTGTGCTCGCGTGCTTTACTTCTCGATAAACTATAAAAAATTTTATACATGATTTTGGTTCTGAAATATCAAAACTGTGATTTTCTTTGTCATGTTATATCTGTGTCACCCACCTATGACGTGCGCATAAACAAAGCAGTTTTCCTCCATTTTAGGTAATATATCACAGTAAAGCACCGTATTCCTTCCTTCTTACATCAGTGTTTGTGTGTGTTGTGTGAATGTGTGGTGTTTTCATTACATGTTTTTGTTGATTATAGGAAATGCTGTCTGTAAATGTGTTTCTTTCAGACATCGCCTCGACTCGGTATAAACTCTTATAATAATCGCAATCTGCAATATGATCTTTTATCTACATCCTTACTAAATTGGCGCTATTCCTCAATGTGTTGGCTCAATTATGTATTCAAAAATGCGTATTTGGTTTTGTGCTCAAATAGTATTAATCTTGCTTAGGATAGTTTCAATGTTGTAGGTCTAACTTAGAACGTGAACTGTTTGTTACTTTTCATAAACGACATGTATTTTGGCATGGAAATACATGATTCTCAATAATGATTTGCAACCTGTATGACAAATACTTGTGGGTAATAACAGTATGATAATTAATTTAGAAATTGTGATACACGTTGTCAACACTACACTTTTTGGACTGCTGGCGTGTTTTTTGCAGACATTCTATATGTGAAAAACATAATGAATCATGGAAGGATCCCAGATGCGGAAAATAATTAGTTTTAGGAGTTCACTATAATGTTTGACTGGTTTTGATATCAGAAGAGATTTGGCATGGTGGTGACATTGTTTACTCTTGTCGACAAGTGCAATATAAGTTCTAGCGTCTATGTGTGTCTTGTGAAGATGCATGCATTTCATGTTGTGCTGACAGGATGTGAGAGTTGTGGATACGAGGAAGAGCACTTCCTCTGTGGTTCAGTACTCTCGAAATATCGAAGCATATTTTACATCTTAAACTGGATAAAACTGCATGTGTTCTACTCTCAGACTAGCAGAGGCGTGTAAAATGCATAGTCATGTGTTTATTCTTGCCGCTGCTTTCCTACCCAACTTTCGAAATGTGACAGGAATTTAGATTTGGGAAGTAATTAATTTGTTCGTTAGTTCAGTCTTTGCAAATACGCAAGTGAAGCTTTAAGTAACGTTTGGGGAAAATATGGCAAAATATTCAGAGCATTTCTATACCTCTGAGCACCCTTGGAAGTACTATGAAATACTGCAAGTTACACATTTTAAGTAAATTTTGGATAAATATGTAGCTATCTATTATATTGAATTAATACTCTCATTGCACATTTTGGAATATGAGACCTGTATTTTTATATACTTTGCGCCATCACGGTTTGAAATTTGTGTGCTTGACAACTTTGTTTTCTTAGTGAAACATTTCCTCCTACTGAACAATTAAATCAGATACGATACGATTTCAACGGTTACCGTAAAAAACGATTAGAGTAAGAAACAAATATTAAGAGGTTTAAGTCCTAAACCAGCGTGCGTAATACCTAATTTTCAAGGTATACTAAATAAATTATAGCGATTCTCACGTCAGTTGCTACGTATAATCTCCGTCTCCAAACATTTATAGCGTGGTCGACGTCCACAGTTCTCACGACCTGGTAGTTTTTTAATTTTTACTTTCTGGCTGGCCACCTCAGCCATAAGTTAAGCCTAGGGGGGGGGGGGGGGGGGGGGGAAACTTGTGTTCACCACCTGTCTACGAATCCTGTAAACACGGTTCTTTATAGAATGAGATCTTCACTCAGCAGCCGAGTGTGCGCTGATATGAAACTTTTTGGCAGATTAAAACTGTGTAGCAGACCGAGACTCAAACTCGGGATCATTGGCATTCACGGGCTAGTGCTCTACCATCTGAGCTATCCAAGCACGACTCACGACCCGTCCTAAAATCTTCAATTCTGCCAGTACCTCGTCTCCTATCTTCCAGACTTCCCTGCGAACCTTGCAGAACTGGCAGTCTTAGAAGAAAGGATATTGCGGGGACATGGCTTAGCCACAGCTTCAGGGATGTTTCCAAAATGAGATTTTCACTTTGCAGCGGACTGTGTGCTGATATGAAATTGAAGCTGTGAGGACAGGTCGTGAGTCATGCTTGGGTGGCTGAGATGATAGAGCACCTGCCCACAAAAGACAAAAGTCTCGAGTTCGAGTCTTAGTGTTGCACACAGTGTTAATCTGCCAGGAAGTTTCACTGTACTTTATGTTTTAGTATTCCAGTTGTTTGTGTATTCGTTGAGGCAGAGACTGAGGACCAGCACAGTATTGACCTAAACGAGCGTGGAGAACCGCCTAAAACCCACACTGAGGCTGGGCAGTGAATGAAACCAACATCTGTAAGTCCCGCATATGGCATTCATTCGTGTCTGTTCCAGCTCCCTGCCTTGCGTACTAGCTGGCCACACTTGTAATCTCGACGAGCACATCTGTAGCTCTGCTGATGTGGAGTCCACATTACACTCAGGTTGATTTAGTGCAAGTACACTGTTTCAATCCGGTATTCTTACTGAATTTCTGCTGCTACAGTTCGCTATTATTTATTTTAGGTCAATGATACAAAAATATTAATTCAGTGTCTATCACTGTTTTTCTTATGATGCAAACACTGCCAATAAATAACTTTAATTTACTTTAGTATTTCAGTTAATGTGACATTTAAAACGTCAACAGCTATTTGTTGAAAAGATCGGCCTCGGTATTTTTGTAACAGATCTGATAAAGATTCAAGGAATCTATATACTTAAGTTGTTCGTCCTCTGTTGGTGCAAAGTGTTTGATATTTACGAGGAAGTAGTGTTAACATGGATTTTTTTTATTTTATGTTAAAATGTATTCACTACTTCACGTCCTTTCCCTATCTTGCGCTATAGGACTGATAATTCGACTACTATAATTACATTTCAAGATTTTTTCCTGTTTCCTCTTTTAAAAATGGAACTCACACTACTAAACTCATTATCTATGAATTTTGAATGTGACGCTACGATTAAGTCTTTGATGTAACACCACAGTATATTTACAGTGAATGCTCCTAGTATATATGAATTATAATTTATGTTATTCTTCTACTCACCACTGCTTGCATAGCTAAAGCTTCTGCAATACGTTACCTCTGCCCCTTGTGTGCTATCGCCTTCTCCGTGCAGATCCTCCATCCATCTGCAGCGGTCCCGGGCGCTCCCAAAATGCCTCAGCACCCATGCCGACACCATCCCCTGCTTCTCCCTCGTGTATGTTTCCTGCAATAGAAAAAGACAGTCAGATTAATTCAGAACTACTTTCCCCGTTAATAAATCGTATACCTATCCCAACAAAGACCTTTCCCGTTCTTCTGTTATTTATCTCGTCTACACTTCCATCCTGCAACAGATGAAGACACTGCATTCAGTATAGGGTTAACGAAGCGCTCGGTCTGTTTATACAGATATTTCTCTCTATGCTGAGTGTTTGATCATTGTTGTCAACTTGGGTGTGAATGACGAACGTACACAGAATGCGAGCTACAAGGGGTTTGTCCGTGATGATGTTACACAGTTTCAGGAGTGATGGAACCGGATAAATGTATCAACCCGACGCATGGGACTCTCGTCCAGAAACGACAGAGTCTAAATTTGCAAGCGAAAAACGTTCCGATACTTCTGACAGTGGAAATGATTTGTTTCTCATATTTTGGAATTAGGTAGTTTGAACCAAAACAACAAAAATATCCAGTAAACAAGGGCTCTAAAACACATACCTAATGAGCTATGAGTAGTTGTTCAGTAGAAGAGATGTATTTCACAGTAGCAAACGTTAATAACTGCTCATAGACCTTGAGGCACGCACTTTAGAGATCATATTCAATGAACCTGATTTTTTATTTAATGATTCTACTTTCTCCCCAAGTATGGACAACGAAGAGCCTGCTGCAGAAAGCCGACTGTCAGAGACACCACAATAATTTTCACTTATAACTTTCGACTCGCTCGTTTATTGGACATGGCCTCCTACCTCACGCTGATTCATTTACCCTTTTCTATCAATTCTGACGGTTTGTAACATCATCTGTCATCTGCATATTATTCTCCAATTAAGACATTACCGGTAAGTACAATTTGTACACTGTTTGGTGAAAATGTTATGTACTTTGTTTGTTGTACAACACTTCAGCATCTATGCTTCTGATTGCTAATATATGAAATGTTGAATGACAAACAAAGAATGTTTATTTTAACCCATCTTCTTGCATCTGTAAGTAATCGAAATGGACAGTATTCACAAACTCTTTTATTAAAGTACGTTCATCTACAATGTGTGTATACACGTGTCAGGTAAAACGAGAAAGGCATGACACTTGCGAAATTTTATGGTGATTACGCATTTCTCAATATCGTTCGACGACTATTGTGTGTGTATCAACGTAGTATATAGAGGTATAAACACAGGAATTTTTCAGATTCTATCCTGGTGTGTAACATCCCAGTACGTCGTTATGTGTAGGAAACAGTAACACTTAACTCAAGTCAATCTGTTCTAAAATTGCAGCATTGCTGGTTGACATATGAGAACACACCAATTTGAATGGTACCAGCCAACAGCTAATGCAGGTACAATTTGACCTATGTGATACCCAGCGGCCTTCGTGATTTGGAATAACGTAGAGGTAATTGCAACAGCTTACAACCAAGACAAATCTCTGAAGACAGTGGACAGAAGCAGGAAACTGTAGCCATTTTAATTTTCATTGGAGAGGGACATGTCCCAGCTAAAAGTATCAAGGGAGTATTTGTAAGCCTGTGTAACAGGACAGAGCCGGTGACTTTCCTGACGAGTGTTACAAGTACACAGCACATATTGAGAAGATAAAAGTTAATTAGTTACAGCACTAAGTATCCAAGCTATCAAAATTTTTTATTAGAAAATGTCATATTTGCCTTGAAATAAATTAAAAATTATTCCTAATCCCCAGTTCGAAGGAAGTATTTCCAAAAACTGACCTTAATTTTAAAGCATGAAAACCTTCCTAAACATTTCCAGATAAGGAACCATCTGATTCACTACCTAGTCAGCTGCCATGTGATTGACAAGATCTGGCCAGTGGATCCTACCTCAAACTATCCACACAACTCTCTATGGTAGAGAATGAAATGTATAAAAAGATAATTTAAAAATTTCACTTTGTACCACTTCCTTAGTCGCAGAATATCATTTCTTTTACAGGTAGAGCCAAGGTTACATCGTGACTCATAGACTACACTACGTAGACAGACTGAGTTACTATTTACAACTAGTCTTATTTAAATTAAGCTTCACTAGGCTTCTGTTGTGATAAGTACAATTAACCGTATATTACAATTTTCCGTCAGGTCAGAAATGATGCCAAGTGCTCCCCATCATTACTCAGTTAACTACTAATCAAAATAATGAAACGGCTAGTGGACAAGTAGTAGCATCTTACAAGTCTTTACAAAGATTTTGTAAGTTCTGTACATGTTTCTTTCAATACATACCGGGATTTTGTTGGCAGGGCTCACTTCCCTAGCCTGACTGCCAGGTGTCGGCGCTTCTTCAGGATGAACTCTGAAATAAATTAAATACTTTTAGTTTTATTTATTTATCAATTTAAAATCGTTTTACAAAAATTTATTCATACAAGGAATTACACATGTAGCAGCCATGGCAAACTGTTATATAGCTATGATTACTTTAATTTGATTAAAACATATATATGATTATCTCACATAAATAAAGCAAACTCTTTTATACTTGAGTTACTGTTACAATATGGATTTTGCACATTCTTCATACCCATTCTTTGAACCTGATTGAGCTGTTTCCCTACAATCAGATTCCTGAAGCGTGAGAATGAATACTCAAGTCCCAGCACACATCTTCAGAACATAAATTTGGATAAGCCAAAAAGCCCCTCCCAAACTCCCTCCAACCCTAGAGGTCACTGTGTGGGGCAGTAATTACAGCTTTTTCACGAATTCAGCTGCGCTACATGGTAAGTTCCACACTGAAGAATTCTGAACACACGGCACAACAGGCCGGACTCACCTGCTGGTCCTCCTGGACCTGCGGCCTCGTGGCAGCCTAATGCAGAGGCAGCAGGCGAGCAGCCGCCGTAGCAGGCCACGGCTGGTCTCGGCCTCCCCCACCTCCTCCTCCTCTTCGCCTCCCTCTGCCTCAACCACATCGCGGTGCTGCTGCGGCGGCTGCTGTCGGGCTGTTTCGCCTCCGCCTTGCCTCTCTTGCACCTTACCTGCTGCCACCTTTGATACTACATACGTGAGCGCGGGTCTCGGGGACAGCTCAGACTGCACATCGTGGCGGTAGCAGTGGCCTGTAAAATAAAAGTTCACCATCACTCTAAACAGCATCTATCTGCAATAACTCACTGTCATCTACTACCACAGACTAATAATGTGTCATCATTGCAGTATGTACATAGAGAGCTATAATACTTATCATTACTGCTCTTGCATGTCAGAAAAGGTGAATACATCTTATAGTACTCACTGCTATCCAACGTTGTTGACACAGTTGGCGGACAAATAATAATGAAGTTAACATCCTCTGTAAACAGAAATTTATTTGACAGAATCAAAATAATTATGAAGTAATCTACTGACCATCTTGGAGAACTGTAAGCTGCCCATTAGCAGTACAGTATTTAGTAGAAATATGACACACGATTCTAGTTCTAAACCAGAGAGTTATTAAGATCTCCACAGCGTTTTCTCTAACTCTGTTACTACCACACAGATCTAGCTGAAAGATCCATCAGGAAACACTGCACTCACTGACAGACGGAACTCATGTCCTAGCTACTCAACTACCAGGCTAATGAACAGAACACGACCAGTAAAAAGTTCATACCCTAAAACGTGGCTCCCCTGGTGTTACTCCTAATACGAATGATCGGTACAGTGATTTTAGCTGTATGACTAGCAGAACTGAATATCCTTCCCATAGCAAATGTCACAGAATGCTCACACCACACTACGTATCAAGCAGACTACGACAAAGTAACAAAGATGCAGCACTGCATTCATTTCGTGTTTATTATAGCAGACGCAGCTGGGATACGGAAACAAGTTGGTGATATAAAAAGTAATATGTGTAACAAAGCCACCCCATCGAAACCATTACACTACTTGAATCGTTGCTACTCGTATCCTCAAAACACCAAAAGGTACTCACGGTATTTCAACAAGACCTCCACGTCTTGCTCCCGTACAGGCCTTAGAGGTGGAACGGCCCTACACTCTGCATCAGCACTCATCACCTGCAACAGAGATACAGAATGCAATGAGTAATGGGTATTACGCTAAACTGCAAGATGCGGAATTTTATGAATGTTTGTAAAACCCTCAGCACAACTTCTGATCGATATTCAAGTCAGTAATCACTCCAATTTCGTGATATTAGGACATAACGACATGTAATGTTGATAATGTAAAAAAAAAAAAAAATGAGAACGCCAGCTTGCGTTGATGTACTAAGGAATTATTTTAGGTACAGTTCGTAAATCTTGACGATAGCTTCCGCGTAGGGCATGTCGGTGGAATGGACCTATATTCGGCGGCAGTGCTTAGGACCTGGAACAGAGACACAGATGGAATGAGTGTGGGGTATTGTGCTATATCCAAAGCAGCGGTATTGTCTCAATAGTAGTCAACGTATTGTAAAACACATATCAAAATTTTTGTCAACGTTCAGTTCAGTAATTATTATAAAAATGTATTTCATCAGGTTGCATCATTAGTAAGAACAAGACAAAGCGTGCTTGCACCGATGTGATAAGAGAAACTTTTAAAATTATTCTGTAGATTACGTATAAAGCTCTTCGAATGAATGTTATGTCCCTGCCTCCGATCAATTTACAAAATAATATCAAGGAAATTATTTTCTAAAGTGACGCTATATATTTTTATTTCTGTGTCAGCAGAGCTGCAAATTATGTATATGTGTCCAAGGTGTATAAAGAAACACAACAGGACGACAAAACTATGCGAAGAGTCACGTGTAAATTGCGGCCGAGTATTTAAATCCGGTTTGCAAAGCCAAACGGCTCGTACGAGGCTTCTCTTTTCTCGAATTATTGTACGAACCAGATTTACAAAAAATCGAAGAACGCAATCACCCATAATCGGTTGAATGAACTAAATCCTTCTGCTTTTCTAACCGTGTCATTTTGTAACATTGCCACACAACGCAATTAAAGACAGAGAATTGGCTTAAGGATGTGATCAGCAGGTAAAGAGGCCGATAGACAGGGCGAACCGCGGACGCCGTGCTGGTCTTCCGCTGTGTTACAAATTAAATGGCGAGAACAGGAATAATATGAAATCACGTGTCATACGCTGCCATTAGCAATAATCGACATTCCTTGTCAGCTTCGTCGAACTTTCTTGCGTTTTGAGCTACAAAAGTATTTCAACATCCAAACGAAGTCAACGTTTCTAATCGATATTTATTTAACATCACCATTTTGTAAGGTGCATGACAAAATTTGTGAGTTTCTAGCCCATGGTACCTGAAAGGAAATTTTCTTTTCAAAAACAAAAATGGAATGGAAAGTGTGTTGATAGGAGGGTGTACCATGAACATCAATAGAAGTAAAACGAAGACAATGGAATGTAATCAAATTACATCAGGTGATGGTGACGGAATTAGATTAGGAAATGAGACACTTAAAGTAGTACATGAGTTGTGCTATTTGGGGAGCAAAAGAAAAGATGTTTATGGAAGTAGAGAGGATATAAAATGTAGGATGGTAATGAAAAGAAAAGAGTTTCTGAAGATGAGAAATTCGTTTACATCGAATATAAATTTAAGTGTCAGGAATTCCATTATGAAAGTATTTGTATGGTGTAGCCATGTATGGAAGCGAAACATGCACGATAAACCGTTTAGACAGGAAGAGAATACAAGCTTTGGAAATGTGATGCTACAGAAGAATGCTGAAGATTAGATGGGTGGATGACATAACTAATGAGGAGGTATTGAATAGAGTTTGGGAGAAGAGAAATTTGTGGCACAACTTGACCAGAAGAAGGGATCGTTTGGTAGGACAAAACCTTAGGCAGCAAGGGATCACCAATTTCATACTGGAAGGAAGCGTGAGGAGTAAAAGTCGTAGAAGGAAGACCAAAACATGAATACACTAAGCATATTGAGAAGAATGTAGGTTGCAGTAGTTACTTGGAGATGAAGAGACTTGCACAGGATAGAGTAGCATGGAGAGCTGCATCAAGACAGTCTTTGGACGGAAGACCACAACAACTACAACAAACAAAAATTTTCACTACCTAGCTTAGCATTCCGTCAAACAATGTAATATTTACCGTACATCATACAGACAATTACTATCTGCTTACAACAATTAGTAGGTCTCTGATGAATATAGAGGTTGCAGGTTAGTAATGCATGCTGATGGAAATAAAATCACCTTTTACAAAAATATGTGGAAACTTTGTATAAAAACTGTGGCTGTTATCAATATCAAGTCAACGTAAATAATCTGTAACTTCTAACACATGTGATTACTGCAGCCACGCACTTAATGTAATACTGCATGGGTCGTGTTCCTTACCTTTCCATCCCGACGCAAGTGCACGTATTACTCCTCCTGCTTCACGTCTGGAACAGCAGCTGGAACAGTGCTGTTTTGCTCAGCCACTGTGAACCAACTGATGAGAAGTGTTTCTGCAGCTACAGAATGTAATCAACTGATTTATGTTCGTGTTCGAAACTGCAAATAAATCCCGTATAATAATATTTCTGTTTTCAAAAGAAAGTCGTGTTGTAATATATCGATACTAGGAAAGGCAAGGCGTCTTTGTCAGAACGCAAGCATTATGTTTTCATGGTGGCTCTTTTCACAACTATTGGATAGCAGTTACAGGAGGTGTATTATTCTGATATACTTCACCCTCGACTGTTGTCTAAAGTCAAGATTCTTCGTGGTAGGTGAAGTAGAACTGCAGCGATAAAACTTCGTAGGTTTGGAAGGGGCATTTTTTCATCATTTTGATATCAGTGACCCACTGGTTCTAATTGCTTTTTGTCAAGGAATTGTATTTCATTTGGTTTCCTATTGCCGTTGCTGTTTGTATCTGTATAGCACGGAAATTCTATGCCCAACAGTGCAAGTGTCCTCTGTAATTGCCGTGTGTCTCGTTTGCAAACAAGTTTGTACTATTTATCTATCGTACTTTCTGTTGATAATAATAAGCCCCCTTTCTTCTTCGTCTTCAATCTTCTATTCAGTAGGGTTCACTAAGTTTCTGCCTGGTATTGGATTTGCGACAGTGTCACAGTGATAGACAGCAGTGCGGGTAAGTTTACTGACGAAGAACAGGCCGGCTTTCCTCTCGTGTCTGGGCTGACTGAGTGCGGTGGCAGACTGCCTCTACTCCGTGCTGACTGTTCCCGCAGCCACAGAGAAACACATCACTGTACTCGACCACTGTTCGGGGGTTTTTGCGCTACACTGTTCTGTTTCGAATATTTCGTTGGGTGCTCATCACATGCTTTACTATCGTGAGGATCCTTTCAAAGCAATATACGTAAATATGTTAAAAAGTTGAATAAATCATCATTACATTATTATTCTATAACGAGGAGCTGGTGACCACGAAACCCTTATACTGAAATACTCATAAACTGCCCACAAGAACTTCAAGATTTCGGATTCGACCTATATTTTGGACCTCATGTCTTGACTGCTTAACCTTGTACAGAGATATATCAAATCACTGCTGACAAGAAAGTAAAATATATTCACACTGTCGCCTTAGACATTATCACCTGTACGAAGATTTCTTTGTAATTTTGTGAGTACCTCAGTTCATGTTGTTGAGCACAAGTCCTCGCTCCACAAGTTGACTCAAACCTTTAATGTCATTATTACACACGCGATGAAAGATACAAAAATTGGCACTGTGTGATACGAAACTAATAGCCTGTAATGCGACAAACACGTTGACGTCACTGTAAACTCAGTTGGTGATTTGTGGATCTATCTTACGTATTCGCTTACTACCCCCAAACTAGTTTCAGAGGTAAGTCGAAACCTTCCATGTTTCTACATTGTAAAATTGTTGCGCTTTCCTTAGCGACATTAACATTTCTTGAAGAGCGACATAAGTTCAGGGGCTCGAGACAAAGGTCTCTTCTACAGTGTTTAGTGTTTCAGAGCTACATAAATATATAAATTTAGTGACGCAGACGTTTTTTCCTTCATGATACAGCGGTTATGGTTATCCCACCACATTATGCTTTGTATTATATAAAATAATATTAACGAAAACGGACAACTACAAGTAACGTTTGATACCCGAAATGCACGGAAAAATTTCTAATTTTTATTGATTACGTGAAATTCACGAATGGCGAAGAAGTTACAATGAGGAAGACAGTTTCCTAGACCAATCTGCAACAAATCTTCAACATATTTGCATAGACGTAAGGGAGATAAGAATGATGGGAAATCTTCTGGGTAAGAATAGAAATCAGGACAAGACGTGCATACGTCAGACACTGGCCTTTCGAGGTAAAAGAGGATAGCGTTAAGATGTAAATGAGTTTCAACTGATCATCTACTATCATGCCGATTATATCTAAATACGCGGTATTGCATGTAATTACTCATTAATTTAAACATATATGAAACAAAAATATCCCTTAAACATCACAAGTAATATACAACTGTTATAAACCCGGAGTGAAATGCATCTTTTGTTATGATTTGTTCCTTGTACACAAAACAACTGTTTTGTAAAGAATTTTGACTTACTTTCATAGTCTACGTGGTAGACGGTATAACTGTTAAGAAAGTTAATTCACGCAAAGTACACAACGCCCAGTTCATGTAGGACAGATACTGACAGGAAAAACGAAACTCCGAAAACAAAAGAGGTTGAACATTATTTTCTGTTATTTCTAGAAGGTGAATATTTTCCGCCATCTGACTTAAGATTATATAGCGAAAATAATGGCATTCCGAACAAAACATCCAGTAAAACAAAAATCTTTTTGAGATAATCATTTTTAGAGCAAATATTTCAAATCCGTTACTTAGGTGACGATATTGAAAACGATATTGAAAATAAAATGTATAATCAAACTGTCTTTCGGTCCAGTAACAGAAAATTGACCCCTAAAGTGCAAAAAGGAACCAGTACTAAATTTTATAAATTGAGGGTGATTACTTCGTTAGACCTGCCAGGTTAGCCGAGTGCGTTAATGCCTTGCTGCCTGACTCGGGTAGGCGCCCCAGCCATTGATCGAATCCCCTCCACCCGTTATATTACCGACGAGGGAAAGTGTTCCTGCCAGCCTAGATGTGGATTTTAGGCGGTTACCCACATCCCACTAGGTGGATAACGGGCTGGTCCCCACGTAACGCCTCAGATAAACTACTCGCAGACATTTGAAAACGTTCGCACTATTTCATGGCTTACACTACACACATATAGATGGGGTACACTAATAGCATTCTGGGGGGTATTTGGCCACCCTCTGACATTAGCATTGCCAAATAGGCCTATATTGTAACAACGCTGACATCACCCTAAGGTGGGACAAAGGCCCAACCGAAATGAATGGTAATGGATGATGGTGATTACTTTGTTACACTACGTAAATGAAACTTCGGAGAACGCAAAAAGAAAGAACAGAGCCGTTATTGGAAATGAAAGAATAGAATTAAATATTTTCAACATGAAACTCAAATGAATGAATAAAAATCGACACAAATCCTCATGAGAATTCGAGGTTCCACAGAAATTCGTGAAATACAATTCGAACGCTAAAAGAGTTATTGGAGGTCTTCAGAAAAAACTGAAATGATTGTTTGTTAAGTTTGGATGGCCAAGAGCCTAATTCTTCAGAGGAAGATGATGAAATGATGTGTATCCATTTGCGTAACGCATTTTTGTTTAATTGTTATTGGGCAGAACGGTTGGTGAGATCGCATTCCTGCCTATGGTTGAAAGTTAATGTTAAGTTTGAGGTCATGGGTACCCAACCCATTACATTCGAACTTGATCGGATGGCCCATTTTTGGATGTACCATCTTCTTCACTATCTATAAAACTGATGTTAAGAAATAATTCTCGTGTTTCATTTATTCCTAACTCATATTTGCTGCGAAAATTGTAATATGACTGATGTTAGGCAAATGATATTACAATCAGTGTCTGCTGATATAAACATGAACAACGATTACAAGTCAACCAAATATGCAACGGTAGTTTGACGTGTGAGATGCGCAAGAAAAGTTAAAGGTGCACTTACCCTGTATACGGCAATTTTATTTGAAGAGTTCCCGTAAAAAATGGTAGGAAGGGAACAGAGCGAATAATTAATCGGATGTGGATAAAGACCAACACTGCTTCTTCGTAGCTCCCTGTGTTTGATAAACGAAGTTGATGGATATTTTCTTTCACTCGGAGCAACTTTTAGTCATAGTTTCGTAAATGGAGTTAAAGTCGGAAAAAAACCGAAGTCACTGATTTTCAGTTGCTACCGTGTACTGTCAGCCGACTGGCTAATACGTATGACAACGGATTACCAACAGGAACGTACTACGGGTGAGTTGCACACGCCGTTAAGTTCACGCAAGTTCAACAAATTATTACAGAAACGCAAAATATATACAAAATGGAAGCTACAGTGATAAAATTCTTGCACTTCGAAATGTGTATCAACGATAAGGGAATTTCGATAGTCATACACAACGTCTTTTACATTTCGTCTATATACGAACTGCATAGCACACAAAACCACGCAAATCGACCCGCATTTCAAGCAAAGAAATAACGACTACACTGTGTTTCAGTATCTCTGTCTTTCATAATCAGTAATATCGTTGGATATAACTTCCAAAGTCGCTGAGTCCGTATTAAAGTCGTTTTATGAAAGAGGAGCGGTGCACGCTGCAACCGAATTGCGTAGCTTCTAATCTGTGCACTTTCCATTGCTACGTATCTTACCTGAAACCGTGTGCAACATCTCACTTACCTTTCCGTACTCGTGCCAAGGCACGTAGTACGGCTTCCGCTTCGCCTCGGGCACAGCTACAGGAACACTTCCGACGCGCTGCGACATCTTGAAGGGAATGAAGGGATGCGTTTCCGCGGAAATGACCTTAGCGATCGTCAACTGTCATTCATTGTTGCGTGTGCCTTCTCTTTTGATAATCGATGTCACTGTTTTTGGACGATTAAAGTCGAGCCGTCAAACAGACTGCATGCCTGTAATCAATTCAGAGTGTTAAACCCGAGTGGAGATTCTTGCACATGACATGCAAAATGCACTCACGAAGTATTTAAGGCTTCTTTTACACTGTTTGTCTCAGTTTTGTATGGGAATAACTAACCACATCCGTTAGCAAAATGTGAGATTCGTGCTTAATTCACATCTAACTGTAATATGTGTGTCGAAAACTGAATTTAACTTTGCCGTAAATAGAGACGATCTAAAATTTTTACCACCCTCTGAGAAATTATTAATTGTCTTCTAACCGACACATTAAACATCATATAATATTTAATAGAACCGTGTATGTAAATGGCTTTCACTTCGATATTTATATTTAATGAAGATAGTTTCTGGATAATTGAAGCTGTTCATTGGAAAACTTATCTTTTGTGATAACCACTTGTTTCATTTCACTTATTTAATGTTTTCCCTTTTAGAATGCTATATGTCTACATCATGACCTAGAGAGAGACAGTTTGAGGTAAAACCATGAAACTTAGTTTTTGAAATGATTTTCACTCAAAGCAATTTGTGACCTAAAGAGGTGGTAAATAAATTCTGTATATAATGCAAGTTCTGAGTAAAAACGTAACAATAATTCCATTTTTCGTTTCACATGGGAACCGTTCCGTACTCTAAAATTCGTACTAATCATTCTACAAAAGACGACCGAGAAGTGAAGGTAGTGTTAAGTACAGTTATTTCCGTTATAATTTCCAATTCGGAAATATTGAGCTGGGTTGTTGTAACGCATAACAGAATGGTTAAAGGTGGTTGTATTGTTAAAGTAAACACAGGTTTTTTGATTATACAAAGGCAAATCAATGCTGTTGCCAGGCAAAACACTAAGTGCAAAATTTTCATAACAAAGTGTGCAGTCGCCCTGCATCAGATGAAGTGGAAATACGAATGAAACGTTAATTTTTTTATGATTGGTGTTTAATTTCACATCACAAACGTAAAAGTTATTATAGTACGGAATGTGTCGAATTATGGAAAATTGTCATGTTTAAGTAGTAATCTTCCCACAAGTTTCGTACAAAATTAGAATCCAGAAAAGTGTTGGTAATTGTACAGCGCCGGTCCTTGTTGTTACGACTCACTTAAATTGCGGGTGGACTATACCTGTGATAACATTGTCGGCCAGTCAGTCACTTTCTGTTACTGAATGAGCAACCTGTGCATTTATCCACATGATTAGTGACATTCATACACTACCAAGATAAGTTTTACATTCTACCAATTCACGTCTTTCACATATTTATTATGACATCTATCGTGATTATGCTAATCTGGGTAAGAAAAATAAACCGGATTGACTCAGATTGTTTTTCATTCTGATGCCAATTCCCTACGTACGCTGAAGCCGTTCAGGATAACTTTTTATATGAATTCTCTAGGAACGTCATCATTTACATGGAAGGTACCGCTAAATGTTTTATGTTGTTATCTTCGCCAGTGTCCCAATTAACTGAATCACTATGCTCCGTAACAGCGATGCTATGACAAAAAATAAAAATAAAATAAGAAAAAAAGAATGACCATGAGGCACAGCCCTTCATAACGCCCCCATATTAAGTAAGAAACGGCAGCGGGCAGCAGCTTTCAACAACGAGTCATAGTCATCGTTGCGTCTGTGGTCGAAAGGCATCAGCTTCTTATGGACTATGGTTTTTAGGCTTATTACGACTGTCATTAATCGTTGCTAATTTGTTTAATAATTTGAAACCAACCAGTCTGCAAGATCCAGGCAATCATAGAGAGTGGGATAATTGGTAGTGGGGGCTCCAGCGTTATGCGCGTTATGGAGCCCCGTAGATACTTGGCTTACAATATGGGAAAGAAAACCAATGTGCACTCCGTGTGCAGACCGACTGGAGTCATTCCAGGTATGGAAATGTTCCTCCCGGATGCCATGAAGCACAGGATGCAGCCAACTGCAGGTGGTTGCTCACATCGGTACCAATGATGTGTGTCACTTTGGATCAGGAGAGACTCTCTCTGCTTTCGAGCGGCTGTGTGGCGTGGACTGGGAACTTTTTTAGGTTAGAGTGTCTCGGAAAAACACAAGAAGGGCTTCAGTCACAAAGGGTGCAGGCCGAACACAGGAAGAACGTAGATACTGGAACCGTTGGTATAACAGTTGTGAATTGTCATAGCTGTGTTTGGAAAATACCAGAGCTCCAAGCGCTAATAGAAAGTACTAATGCTCAAATCTTTAAATGCACTGAAAGCTTGCTAAATTCGCATAGAAGCTAGGCCGAAATGTTTACGGAGTACCGAAAGGTGTTCCGAAAGGATGGGCTAAACACGGTTGACGGTGGCGTGTTTGTTCCTGTTAGAAGTAGTTTAACCCGTCGCGAAACTGAAGCAGATCCTTCCTGTGAGTTAGTATGGGCAGAGGTCATTGTTGGCAACCGGAATAAAATAATAATAGAATTCTTTACCTACGTACCAATTTAGATGATACAGTTGCTAAAAGGCTCAAAGAAAATTTGAATTCGATTTCAAACACGTACCCGACTCATACGGTAACAGTTGGTGGTGACTTTAATTTACCCTCGATCTGTTGTCGAAATTCCAAAGGTGTGCATAAAATATCATCGGAAATTGTGCCAAATGCATTCTCTGAAAATTATTTCGAGCATTTAGTTCATGAGCCCACGCGAATAGTAAATGGTTGTGCAAGCATATTTGACCTCTTAGCATCAAATACTTCTGAGTTAATAAATAGCATCAAATCCGATACAGAGATCTGACATTGAGTTACTACGCCAGCCTTCCGAAAAGCCTTCACAAAAGAAGATGAAGTAAATATTCCATAATTCGAATCGAGAACAGCTGCCAACGTGAGTAACGTATAAGTAAATATCCTCGGAGTAGTGAAGCAACACAAATCACTTAATAAAAGCAAGAATTCTCGTCCAGACTGCATACCAATTAGATTCCTTTCGGAGTATGCTGATGCATTAGCTCCATACTTAACAATGATATACAACCATTCGCTCGACGGAAGATCCGTACCCATAGACTGGAAAGTTCAGAACACACCAATATTCAAGAAAGGTAGTAGGAGGAATCCACTAAATTACAGGCCTATGTCCTTAACGTCGATAGGCAGCAGGAGTTTCGAACATTTAGTGAGTTCAAACATTATGAATTACCCCGAAGAAAACTGTCTATTGACACACAGACAACATGGCTTTAGCAAACACCGTTCCTGTGTAACCCATCTAGCTCTTTATTCACATAAAGTGTTGAGTGCTATTGAGAAGGGATTTCAGATCGATTCCGTATTTCTGGATTTCCGGAAGGTTTTTGACACTATAACACACAAGCGGCTTGTAGCGAAATTGCGTGTTTATGGAATATCTTCTGTTATGTGACTAGATTTGTGATTTCCTGCCAGAGAGGTCACAGTTCGTAGTAAGTGACAGAAATTCACCGAGTAAAACAGAAATGACTTGTGGCGATCACCAAGGTAGTGTTATAGGCCCTTTGCTGTTCCTTATCTATATAAAGGATTTGGGAGACAATCTGAGGCGTCGCCTTAGGTTTTTTTTACAGAGGCCGGCTAATAAAATCGTCAGAAGTTCAAAACATATTGCAAAACATTTTTTGAAAAGGTATCTGAATTGTGTACAAATTCTAATCTAAAAGCCGCAAATTCAACTAAATACGTCGGTATTTCAATTACGAACAACTTAAATTGGAAGGAACACATAGAAAATGTTTTGGGCTACATCGCCATGATGAAATAAGGGAAATCAGAGCTCGTACGGAAGGATATAGGTGTTCTTTCTTTCCCCGCGCTATACGAGGTTGGAATAGTAGAAAATTGTGAAGGTTGTTCGATGAAACCTCTGCCAGACACTTAAATGTGATTTGTAGAGTATCCATGTAGATGTACATATAGGGTAATGGTGTTAATGGGAAGAAAGATATTAAATGGTTATTATTATGCCTATTCACGAAGTACACGTGATCCTGAGAACTGTGATTGTACAGAAAAAGTAAATTATAGTCTCTGAGATATTTCGTAATACACAACAAGCCAGGTTATGGAATTGGGAAAACAAGAAATACATTTCGAAAATGCTGTTACTTAACTCTCCGCTAGAGGGGTGGATACTACAACACCAACAGAAAGGAGGGCTGCGGTATGCGTTACATCGCTGGAAGTGTGTGAGCGCTCAGATGTAAGGAGTTTATGTAGTTTGAAAAGGAAGTGAGGGATAGAAAACAGACGGGCCAAAGTGCATGGTAAAGTGTATATCACAATAATAGCTTCGAAGTGTACCATCACACTTGAGATCCATGTAAACCAGTTCAGAGTTGCATTAATTAAACGCTAGTGACGATTCGGCATAAGAGTCTATTCCAAATTTCATGGATATAAGGGAGAACATGACACAGGAAAATTAATACAAGCTGACCTTTTCTCTCTTTCTTTCCAAGCATTAATCACGACTACCGGGGTCTGCTGTTTTGCTTCATCTCCTCCATTTCCTCCTGTCGTTGACATCTTCTGGTCTTAAGTCAACAACGTGCATGGCTCCTCTGACGTTGTCAGTCCATCTCTTTGTCGGTCTTCCTCCTGGGTTACTGTGCAGCGTTGTTTCTGCGACTGAGTTTTGCTTCCTCATGACACGAGCTAACATACTGCACCAGGAAACAAATATCACTTTTGTTTACAGAAAGTGTTGTGACTAAAGAAGTTTAGAATAAATTTTAGCAATGACACCGATGCAACGCTATGTTATCAAACCAAGAACAGGAACAACATAAAGCATTAATTTCTTGTACATTTCATTCAATGCATTCTCGTAAATGCAAAAATACCACACAAAGAACACATATTGAAAAAGTACAGTTCATGGAAATACAACATTTGTACCAGCACTCTCGCCCAGGTATGTGTAGCTATGTCATGTACAAGACGTGCAAGAAAAATAATGAGAGTGATTTTTTTTCTAGCATAGTTTTAATTTTTTCAAACAAGAATATTGTCCACTCCAAAGTAGTTCCCTTCAGGAGGTTCACTCCAGTAGAGTTGTTTGCAGTACTGGTATCAGATTTGAAAGACGTCGTTTGGTAGATCCCTTAACATGTCTGTCACACTTTTTTGAATGTTCTACAGTGATCTAAAATGATGTCGTTTTCAGATATTTTTCAGTTTCGAGAAAAAAAAGGTGGGAGAGACTCACATCACGTGAATGGTGGGGGTATGGAACAACATAATTCCGTTTGAGGCCAAAAATTTCTTGATAGATGTAACCACTTGAAGTGGAATGTTGTCACAATGCAGTATCCACCTGCCTGTAATGTCCGGCCTCAGTCAAGTCACCATTTTCCTGGCTTTTAAACCACATCTTTGTAAAACTCTTGCTTGACGGTTTTGTCGTGGAGAAAGAATCTCACAAGAGCCCACACACGTTCCATGTTATGGTCGGATTTTGAAGTTGAAGTCTCTCTCTGAGCACAGTTCTGCTTCAACGTGTTGTCGGCCTTCCTAAACCTATTTGCGACAGTAAAAACTTGTGCCCTTGATAGAAATGATTCCTAAGGACCGCTTTTTAGTGATATAAGGTCACACACGCTGATTCCCCAATTCAACATCAAACTTGATGGCATAACGTTGCTCTAAATTCTGCTGTTCCATTTTCGTAACACACAATAAAAACTCCAGATCACTGATGGCGTTCTCAGAAGTCACATAATGGGTGTACGGAGGTGAAACTCAGACTGAGTGTCAAGAAGGGGTGAAAGCTCTGGTTTGCAAAAGAACAACAACACAACGTTACCAGATCGCTCGCATTGTTGCCCGTCTCGATACTTTTCTCACACGCCCCGTGCATTTCACATATTCTCTTCTGCCCTCTCTGCTTTTACACCTCTGTCTGTCTATCTCGTCTTGCCCCCTCTCCTGGGCAGAACGAGCGTTGCACATGCTTAACGCTGCGTGCAATACGTTACACATACTAGATGAATCAGGAGAAGTACTATTAAATATCAATCGATCGTTTTCATACTTGGTATACCTACTTCTATGGATAACGCAACCATACTGTTACAAGTTTATATCAAAAACTTCCATACTCTCGCAGATGTAAATTTTTACATAATACATACAATATCCGTGCTGGCATTGAGAAACCCTATTACGGTTGAAAAGGCACTAACCACTATCGGACTTAACATCTGAGGTCATCAGTCCCCTAGACTTATCTTAGTTAGGTTTAAGTAGTTCTAAGGACATCACACACATTCATGCCCGAGGCAGGATTCGAACCTGCGACCGTAGCGGCAGCGTGGCTCCGCACTGATGCGCCTATAACCGGTCGACCACAGCGACCAGCCCGGTATTAGGAACTGTAATGTATTCATCTGTAGAATCAATCCAAACTTCAACCAATAGTATGGGTTCGTATGACTTAATTTTATCAAATTTCTCGAGTTTCATTACCACAGATTTCTGATGTAATTAGAAATACGTTGGAGAATTATTATTTCATTGTATTTTGGTTGTGTGAGTGTTTGGCGAGACTGGGACTAAATGAAGGACATACGTAGAGTGATAATGTGACATTTTACTACAAGTATGTAAATGTGTGCGTGAGAAAGTTTCTGCGCAGTAGGGCAATTTGTGACGATGTCCGAGTGAGCTTGATTTTGTAATAGGCAGCCAGAAATGGCATGGAGTATTAAATTTATTTGTAATGTGTTTTGTGGAAAGGAATCGCATTTTGGTTTCACTACATTTTATTTTGTTTTGGAATTACGGCATTTCTTGTATAAATTGCTTGTGCTAATCTGACTAGCTGACATTAGAAGTACCTCGGATATAGAAGTGGTGGGGATGATCTGATTGGCTTCTTAACATACTATCCGAAAGGAGTTTAGCATTTCCCGTGCGTTTGAGTAGGGTGGTAAAGATAGTGTGTGTATGTTTGCTGATGAAATTATTGCGATGATAATACTAATTAGATCTGCGGTTCGTGACCGAACATAGGATTTCCCCAAGTGCAGTGTGTACTGGAGCAATTACATAGTTGGGAGTTCACTCTGAGCCTTGCTTAATTGTATGTGGTCAGGCTGCGTGTTCATTGGCATACCCTGTTGATTCGTTGCAAAAGTCAGGGTTGAAGGCGGATTAGGTCGCTCACCAGGTCAGGAGGACACAATAGGTGATGCGAGACTATTTCATGGGAGAATTTGTTGGAAGTCTGTTAAATGGAAGCTATTAATATGCTCCACGTAATTAATTGACAGTGTTTTGTGGGGGATGATGGTGAGGTTGCGGCCCTCCCCGTAACAGCGAAAGACTCTGTGGAACTATTTATCAATAACGTTTTTCACATTGTACATTCTGTAATGCATTTTAGGAGTGGTCAGCAGAGCCAGAGTAGGCTCTAGGGGTGTCAGTAGATTTTGCTAGCCAATGCCTAAAGAGGCTGAGTTTTTGTGTGCTCATTTGTAATTTCTAGTAGTTAATATTGGGGTCAAAAGAGGTGATGGCGATCTTTTTATTATTTTTTTATAAATGAGGTTCTGTGTACATAAATGTTTGGAGGACACTCGTGACAAATCTTTGGTAAACACCCTGCAGTAGTGATTGTTTCTATTGAATAAACCCATTGTTACTTGTTAGAACAAAAAAAGTGCGGATTCTAAAATTAGAGCATAGTACCCTACCTACACATATCTTACCCATAAAATAAACCAGTTAAAGAATGAAAAGTCTCAGTAAGACAAAGCACTGAAGAAAGTTACGGTTTAACATGAGGAGGAAGTATTGTTATAAAATATCTGGAAGCTTCTTTCTATAAAAACATTAAAGGCTGAATTTTTATTTTCCTCAAAGACAGACAAATAAGTTACGTTTGCAACTGGACTCATATTATCATTACAGAAATTGGTAGAAACAACATCAGATCTGGATTGTATGGTAATACCAGTTTCTCTCATATCATTGATATTCGTGTACTGATATGTTTAAAGTATATGAAACTGTATTGGAATGTGATTTATGATCACGAATAGACTGAAATGTTCCGTAAATTTCATGATTTTGAAAGTAAGAGCACGCATAATGGATACCTTCCAGGGCTCATCGAGAAAGAAGACGTGGTGCTCAAAAGACCCTGGAAAAAAGTTATCGATATCGCATGTTAACTACAAAGGCGGGGACTGTCAAAGTGTGCAAACCGTAATTTTGCAACCTTTATGGCATTGAAAATGAACGTGTGCGACGATTTTTGTTATTGTATGAAAAACAATGATGAACCCAATGCAGCACCATAGTCAGACCTGCAGATAATTGAGAAGCATATTAAACCATCCTCTATGAAAATCACGCATTACACTACCGAAGACGTGGATTACTTAGATGCTGAGTTGTTTGTAAAAACTATTTGTGAAATTCTCATAAAGTTACATTTGCATGTCATGTGAAATATATTTCAGGGGATTCACTAATTGTTTTAATTATGCTTTGACCAGCCACTAATCGAATTTGGTGCTCTTTTAAGTGACTTACAGTGGGGGAAAGAGTTCAACGATATAGCATACCCTGCAGCTATTAGCAATTAACGGTACATAAAAGACGTAGTAGGAAAGTTCTATTCAAAGATGGATGCAGTAAAGTAGATGTGTGCAGAAAATGAGCATGTTGTGTCATTATGTTTCTGTTACATGCAGTATCTGTAAATTCACGAGCTCGCAGTGCAGGAAGCATTTACTTTGAGTCGACTTAACGTCAATGCATTCTGTGATACATAACTAAAAAGCAACATATCCAAGCTATATCTGTATCATGAAGATACAGCTGACAAAGGACCTAAGGAAATATGTTCGTTTATGGATGATTACATCAGGACAGTGATTAATAAATGTGTTTGTGAATAGCACGTGTTCTCTGACGTGTCCCCAGCATAAAACAAGAACAACTCAGTGGTTAAGCTAATGCTTTGAAATTCCGCCAGATTCAAAGGTGTGTTCCGGTGTTTTCCTCTGCGTGGTCGTGTAGGTTTGGCATGTCATCGTAAACCTGCTTGCGTAAAATAGGTGATGGGAAAACAAGACATAATATACTCCTTGTAGGGGTATCTCGGAAACATGGTCACTTGGTCCAAAAATCTAAATATTCAAGTATAGCTTGTTAACACAGAAGGGATTTTGATTTAAAATAGCTCGAGGCCCAAATTTTATGAGCGATGCTGTTTGTCTGATGGCAGTTATGGGAGCTGTATGGACCAGAACAGTACAATTTAATTCACAGTGCCCTCATTTATGAACGTCCATCACATTTTATAGGAGAAATTGGGTGTTAGTATCATATTGATGGTCTCAAAAAATTTCTTTGCGACTCTCGTTATAGGCACAACCAAAATTGCCCTCATAAATGGCACATAACAACATAGTTGCAATCAATGTCAAAAAGCTGAAAGACATAGGACAACTAATGCTGTATAGTCCTGAAGGACACAAAGTCTTTTATCTGGAACTGGCTCAGTGGCCTCTGTGGACATTCCTGGACATGATTCATAGAAAAATCTGTCTTTTACATCAAGCTTTGCATAGATTTTTGCCAATGTTCTTTTTAAAAGATAAACAATTGACGCGAAACTATCCTAGAAGTAATGTTGTATATTACATTTATATAATAAACTAATATTTTGTAACAGAAACAAACTATGGTATTAAAATGTTAGTATAAAATGTTTAACCTCCAATACCACATAAGTTCAGAAATTAAAAGAAAATGATACATGCAACGTTGTACATTTACAGTTCATTATTTTATTGTTAAAATTTACCTAACAGATACAGCTTATTTTTAAATGAATGCATGCATCCTGCATCTCATCATACAGCTAGTATACAGATTCTTCTTCTTTTGTAAATCTAGCATTTTTGGACTAACGGTGTTTTCGCAATTACTGATTCATACTTACTTTTCATTTAGGCAGCTGAGAACACCACACCGCTGTAAGCATAAAATCCAAGTATCTCAAATAATTTTGCACAATGAGAGTGGATGTTGTATTACCGAGTGATTAGACTTTGGTTACTGACACAGAAATAGTAACGCTTTTTTTTTTTTTTTTACTTCCGAGTGGAACCAACAGTACACGTGAAGTGACGTGTGTGTTGGTGATTTCCGACCCTTAAAAGAAAGACTGCCAACGGATCGCTAAAAATTGCTTTAAATGGGTAATAACCTTAAAGTTCAGAGAGATAATAAGTGAACTAGTCTCGCCATTTTTTTACTGTGAATAGAGAGCAGCTACTGGCTCATGTAACTATGTTATTGTATTCTGCTTAAAATGTACACCTAAGACAGCGTTTAATAAAAGCGTAAATAAGCTACATCCTAAAATCGTGAGATATACAGCCAGTCCACTGCGCGAATAGTCTGCTGCTTTGACTTGAGCTACGTCTAATCCCTGGTTCTTGATATTCTGAGCTGTGTATCTTGCTGAGTGTCTTATACTAAGTACACTGGTTTTGAGTTGCTGTTGAAAGTAAATACTCGCTAGTCATATGGTCTTTGTGGTTAGGGAACGCATTTACCTTAGTGGAAGTGCATCTGGACGGGAGAGGGGTTGTCCCTTTTGTCTACGGTATAGAAGATGCAGCGAAACTTAGCAGCTACCCAAAAAGCTGTTTCTTTCCAGAAACAGGGTACAAACTAATCGTTCAGTACATTTAGTGTGAGAATAGTATAGTTGTCTGTTATGAGGACATATCATAGCAGTAAGGAATAGTACAGGTGTCTGTAGACAATGTGGTCCAGGATGTACTGTTGAGTGTACATAGTAATGTTGGTACATTCTGAGGGTGTTAGGTGACAGAAAAAACAGTTTTTCTGAAAATGATACAGAACATACGTGAAGGAGAGAGTAGATCTATTCACAGTGGAACGTTTGATATAATTAAATAAAAGAAAAGAATTTTGGTTTGATTATTTATTCTACTTCAAATCACTTTATGACAAATGAGACATAGTCGAGTACAGATAAGGCGTGACGAGGATGCAGCCTGATTGTACTTCATGCTGTGCCTCTGCTGTCTTCACTGCGCCTACCAACTGCGAGCTATTTGTAGCCTCCTCGAAAGGTTCCGGAGAATGCAGAACAAATAACGTTAAGTAAAAAAACAAGAGTTGTTTGTTTATCTGATTAGACGAATGTTTTTGGGATTCTTGCCAGACAGCCTTTTCAACTGCGAGTACAGTTAAGCACTGTAGGGAGTTATTTTGTACCAAGTGGTATCCCAAGCGGACTGTGGCTTGTTTAAGTGTGGTTACGAGAATTTAACGATCGTGAAGTAAAGTTCGGATGTTTAAAGGAAACACTAGATTTTTTTTTTTTAAATAGCAGAGCATTATCCACTCCCTTTAGCAAAAATTGTAGAGGGGATTAAAAAGTTTCGTAAGTAGACAGAGGAACATGGTAAGCAGTTCCATGAGAAGACAAAACAGAGTATTGAAAATTTGTCACAAGGCCAACAGTGTTTCAAGGAAAGAGTTACTTAGAGCAAAAGAGGACTTAAGCAGTTGTAAATAGTACGATAATCTTGAGTTTACAGATGTTAGTACAAAAATAGGAAATCTAGAGGACAATTTAAATGAAACAAAGAGGAACAGGAAACGTCTACAAGTCCCTCGCATCAGGATGTGACTGACCGGATTAGTAACAATCATATTAAAGTTAATTCTGAGATTAACAAGTTAAGTACTAGTGTATAAGAGTGAAAACTAAGGCACACAGATAGGTAGTAGAGAATCTAAAAAATGCTAACCTTTTAGTATCTGAATTCAGTTTTAACCAGAATAAAATCAGCACTAAGCGAAAACCTGATGGTAATAATCGGTGTTGTGTCTTCCACTCCATGTAGTATACAGATAGTGTGCTGATAGTGGATCGAATGAAATCTGAGAACGATCATTGGGAGTTTTACGCACCTTTATTAAAAGTAAGTCTCATGTGTAGTGAGTATGTTCGCGTAGTGGAACTAAAACTGGTAATTAGAGACAGTAGTAACCATTTTCCTACACTCGACCCTATTGATTGTGTGCATCTATTAATTTTTCTTGAACCGTTTACAGGTGTTCTTCCAGAGTCATGGGGTAATAATAAAAGTGTGATGCTAAATATAAATGTATTTTCAACTTTTCATCAATTCATTAAAGTCATTGAGTATGCACACAAACTAAGACTAGAGTAGTTTGGCCAACAGAAATACGACGAGAGCTGGGGAGGAAACCGCAGTTTTATGAACTACCGTTCAAATGAAGTAAACGAGTTGCATCTGCTCGAAGAACTACCAGATGGTTTTAGAGAATGACTGATGAAGGAGAGAGGGACTCAGGTCCAACCCCTCGTCGAAATATTCAATCAGTTTCATTGTTTGAAGGGATGTAAACAGGAAACGGCACAGGGCGACTTAATTGGTTGTCTGTAAAGTACATATTTAAGTATGGTTGGTTTCATGGCCGGCCATTACCAGGTTATACTCGCTGTGGAACTGCGGAATTACGTGACTTTTCTATTTAACAGGCGAAATTACCAGTTTAAAGTTCTACCATTTGGATTGAATTGTGTGTATCAGAGTTCATTCAATTATTAGACCTTTCCTTAGGAGATTAATTATTAAGTAAAGTATTTCTGTATGTTGATGATGTAGTGTCTAAAACATGGAAGAAACATACAGAAATGTTATTTAAAAGTTGAAGATCTTGGGGAATTTTTGGGAAACATTGTAAGTCAGGAGTCAAAATTACCTAACCCAAGGAAATTGTTGTCAATTAAATGTTGTCCTTTCCCTAAAAGTAGGTAACAGCTGACGGCTTTTCTAGATTTTACAGAAGGAATATTCCTCGTAATATAATGAATTGTGTTCACCATAAAATGTTGTTATAGATGACTACACCTTGTAGAGTGGATGGGAGTTGTCAACAAGAGGCTGATGCTTTCGTACGAGAACTTAGTGATCCTAAATTTTTAGGGCATCCAGGTATGACCAAAGAGTTTTGTGTGGTTGCTGATGAATAAGGATTTGGATTGGGTTGTCACGTAATCAAGAAAACGGTAACTGATGGAAAAACAGTGACATTAGAATTTTCCAGTCGCATGTTAATCAGCTGTGAGTGGAATTACTCAGTTACTGAAAATGATACTTTAGCAGTAGCAACGTCAACAAAAAAGTTTAGGAATATGTCCTATGGGAGAAAGATTGGATTTCATACTGTACAAAGACCATTTATATTTTTTAGGAGAACGAAGCTTTTGCACAGTCGTTTGTGCGATGGTTTCTTTTTCATCAGGAGTATGAGTTAGAAATACGATATATTATAGGAAAGGACAATTGTTCGTCAGATGAACTATCTCGCCTGTCTGTGGAATGGAAAGCGAATGGAGCTGTGAACTGGGGAAGGAGTTCACTTTCCAAAGTTAGTCATTTAGAATATGAGCAAGTTTTAGAGACCGTGCAAAAAAAGTCTTAGTAGAGAACAAAAGAAGGATAAGTATCTTAGAAAATTCAGGAAAGGTTGAAAAGAAGGGAAACCAATGAAGGGGAAGTGGATTTTCTCTAATGATGTTTTATTCGTTAGCAACTTACCACAACCTTTTAGAGGAAGAGTTGCAGTACCAACATAATTTGTAACAGAGTTTATGGGTATTTTGGTATAAACAAGTGTATAGCACCCTTACGTAAGTATTATTTTTCAAGCAAAGGTTAAGAGTAGGATAGCTAGGAAGGAGTAGAGAACTTGTGAGGTGTGCCAGAAAACGAAGATTAAGAATCAGAAAGATACAATGCAGCCTGTTGCAGTAGTACCCAAGGGTTTGTGTGAGATATTTCAGCATTTGATATTCCAGGACTATTGACAAGAGAGGTTGGTGGAGAGATTTTTGCTGTGCACGTATTTGAGGTTTAGTCCAAATTTGTGAAATTGTGCCAAGTGAAGGAGGCGACCAGTAATACGGTTATGCATATCCTGGAGAGTCGTATTTCCCCATCGTAGGGACACCATCGCGACTCTTGTCAGACATTTGTGTCTTATGAATTTCAAGAGTTCTTGAAACAGAAGAAAGTAAAAGAGTTGTTAATAGCCAAACGTCACCCAAATCGAATCCTTGAGCGAGCATTATCCGCTTAATTGGGAGGCCTGGACATAGTTGTTGACTTGGCCTACATGTCTTCGAGAATTTGAGAGGGTACTGAAAAGTAAATCTCCTGTTACTATTGTAGTGGCGCCTAGAGAGGTAACAGAAAGCAATATACAAATGTATCGTCTTTTTGACAAGATTAGGTATCCACCTGTAATAGCTAGTTTCTGTATAATGTAATTAATCGTGTAGATGCCAATTTAAAGAAGAGTGCTGAAACCAGACAAAGCAGATTTGGAAGAGAAGGGAAAGTAAACCCTTACAGGATAGGATATTTTGTGCTATGAAGAGGGCATTATAAAAGCAAGAAATTGAATAATAATACGAAAAGTGTTTCTGCCTGCTTGAATGACCATTTATTGTTCAAAGTATTCCTCATGCTACGGCAGTAGTGCTGAAAGAAGTTAATAATGATAAGGAAGTAGAGAAACGTAAAGTTCACCATATTAAGAAGTGCTTGGTGGCTAATGTTGCTAAAAGTAATGGAGAACATAATTTTGTGGCAAAGACGGTGTAGAGAAGGACTTGTGCCTTACGTTGTGGTAAGAATGTACGTCTGAATGTGGGTGGAGTAGAAAGGTTATCAACAGAACTGAATTTATATTGCTAAATCAAGTAGCGAAGAACATAATTCTAACAGCGGTAAGATTATTACGACATGATGAGAACATCTAACCTGTAGATGTATATATTAAGAAGTGGGAATAAACGAATACTAAAGAAAGAAAAGAAGAAAAATTAAAAAAAAGCAGTCAGAATGCAGACAGCTTCAGGGTTATCAGAAGTATTAAGAAAGAGTGAAGTTTGTGGGAAATGTAAACTAGTGGTTATGGTAGAGTACAGCGTGTTGTTCGATATATTGTAAAATTATTGTAGTTAGAGGACTGGGAGTTTGGACGGGCCTCACGACACTTTTGGCAGGGCAGTTTTTGCTCGAAAGACCAGGAATTTCTTCATGTCGGCAACCGTAATTGCTATGAGTCGCTGCTCAACCCCACTGCCAAGCAAATGCAAATTTTATGTTGTTGTGCGAATGTAGTGCTGTTCCTTTAGTCGAGTAAATGGTTCTACGTCGGTTTGGATCGTAATAAGGGCTGCCTTCAAATCCGAGATCCCGAGACGGAAATTAAAGCACAAACAAAGGCAGAAGGTCTATGGTAGGCGCATGTATAGCTATAGCTGTTTGAGGTTCGTAAATTAAAGAAAAGTCGTTAAAACGGTACCAAAGGCAATAACTGTAGCGCCAGAGACAGACATACTAAAGTTTTTGGTAACTAGCCTCTGGTGCTGTGAATTAATACTTCGAGGTTTAGAACGACATTGGTGAAGGTTCTATGCATGTAGTTATTCATGAATTTTTTCGGATGATAATCTTGGTAAAAATTGCGGTTCTTGACCGATGTAGCGTTTCGCGAAACGCAGTGTATGCTGGAGAGGTAACGTAGTGGGGAATGTGAACGTAAAAGTCCTTGGTTCCCAAGCTTAAACAACTGTATGAGGGCAGGTAGTCCGTTTATCCGTTCACTGGTTTACTGTTGACAGAAACTGGTTGATTACCAATTCGTTACTAACTCAAGATTGTTAGCGGCTTAGATGACTGGTCTGGTGGGGAACAAAAGGTGATGTACGACTGTTTTATGGATGGAATTGTTGGAAGTTCTTATGTGGAAGCTATCGTGCTGAACAGAATTAAAAGAAGGTTTTTTTTTCTTGGAAGGGGGGATGGGGGGTGTCAGCAGTGTTCAGTTTTAGAAGACGAAAGAACAGTGACTGATGACACCTCGACTAAGAGGTGTTTCATTTTTTTAAAATGGGATTCTGTATGGAGAAGTAAGAGAACACTCGTCACAATCCTTCGTCAATCAACGCGCAGTTTCCTCGCTTTAGATTAGTAAAGCGATGGCTATTTATTAAAAATAAAACAAACCCTTTTTCTAAACTAGAAATTTGGAAATTTAGATCCCTACCTACTCACACCTTAACCCTAGAATGAACCCATTAAAGACTGGAACCTCACAATATGCGAATGTAGTAATATTGTGAAATGTTACTATGTAGCTAAGGAAGAAAGAGTTATTACAAAATATAGCTAAGATTCTTTCTATAACAACACAAAACAGAGGGTTTTTATTCTTCTCGAAATCAGGCAAATAACCTTCACCCACGACTAATTACACTCCTGGAAATTGCAATAAGAACACCGTGAATTCATTGTCCCAGGAAGGGGAAACTTTATTGACACATTCCTGGGGTCAGATACATCACATGATCACACTGACAGAACCACAGGCACATAGACACAGGCAACAGAGTATGCACAATGTCGGCACTAGTACAGTGTATATCCACCTTTCGCAGCAATGCAAGCTGCTGTTCTCCCATGGAGTCGATCGTAGAGATGCTGGATGTAGTCCTGTGGAACGGCTTGCCATTCCATTTCCACCTGGCGCCTCAGTTGGACCAGCGTTCGTGCTGGACGTGCAGACCGCGTGAGACGAGGCTTCATCCAGTCCCAGACATGCTCAATGGGGGACAGATATGGAGATCTTGCTGGCCAGGGTAGTTGACTTACACCTTCTAGAGCACGTTGGTTGGAAAAGGATATATGCGGACGTGCATTGTCCTGTTGGAACAGAAAGTTCCCTTGCCGGTCTAGGAATGGTAAAACGATGGGTTCGATGACGGTTTGGATGTATTGTGCACTATTCAGTGTCCCCTCGACGATCAATAGAGGTGTATGGCCAGCGTGGGAGATCGCTCCCCACACCATGATGCTGGGTGTTGGCCCTGTGTGCCTCGGTCATATGCAGTCCTGATTGTGGCGCTCACCTGCACGGCGCGAAACACGCATACGACCATCATTGGCACCAAGGCAGAAGCGACTCTCATCGCTGAAGACGACACGTCTCCATTCGTCCCTCTGTCGCGTCCCAAGCGTGGGTTTTGCGAGGGATTGAGCGACACGGTTCGTAAACAGGAATTAGCCGGTTGACCTAATTGAGAGGGAGACTTTTGATCTGGCTAAGATGTTAAATTCCCTGGTGTGAAGGTACAAGGCTAGGATGTTGGTAGAAGTAAACTCGTAAGGACGTTATAAAAGTTCTAATTTATTCATAAAGAATACAGATCACCCTAACTGCGTAGTGATTGTACCTACAGAATAGCCAAGCCCATTACAGAGACGGTGACTGACTTCCACCGTTCTGGCTGCCTGATAGAACTTTCCAGCACTTTGCTGCCCACACTAGCACCCTACGTCAGAGTCCCGCGGTCGCTGCCTAAACGCTCATCGGCGACTATCTCCAACTGTATGCCTGCAGCCCGCCCTCAGCCCAAGTCGGCTGCTACTCACGCTGACTACCGTCGCTGCCTAAACCCGAGAGAGAGAGATGTCCCCGGAGCGGCGTGCCTCCGAGTTTTGTTAGCTCTTCCCCTTCGACCCCTCCAGCGCTTGGCATGACGTAGCGTCGAGTGCAACTTTTCCTTATTAGGGATTGTTTTAGTATTAACTTCAGTACTTTTCTTCAGAAGCTGGGTGGAGGGGTAGAGGGGCCTCTCCCTATATGGTCACGCACTGCGTCCTGAGCCCTTCATTGGCTCCTCATGACGTAGTGCGGTCCCCACCTAGGGCCCTCTTTCTTTCTCTCTCCGCTCCCAGACTTCTCCCTCTAGCCAAGAGTGTTGATACTGCAAGTTATTGTTTATTAAGGGACCTGCCCAGAGCGCCCTGTTTATCTTAATAGCTGAGTTTGCTTCCTTGCTTATCACGCGCAGCTGCCTGGCCGCTTGGACCGCCGCCTCAGCTATCTGGCTGCGTCGTTATCTTTTGTGACCCCTCTGACACGCCTGGCGTCCCCTGTTAACTCTATCTCCCCGTATGATTTCTGGTGTATCGTCTGAGAACAACTGCATTTAGACTTGGCTTTTCTGCGGTTACAACACCTCCATTCACGCCTGTCGCGACACCACTGGAGGCGGGCTGCACGATGTTGGGGCGTGAGCGGAAGTCGGCCTAACGGTGTGCGGAACCGTAGCCCAGCTTCATGAAGACGGTTGCGAATGGTCCTCGCCGATACCCCAAGAGCAACAGTGTCCCTAATTTGCTGGGAAGTGGCGGTGCGGTCCCCTACGGCACTGCGTAGGATCCTACGGTCTTGGCGTGCATCCGTGCGTCGCTGCGGTCCGGTCCCAGGTCGACGGGCACGTGCACCTTCCGCCGACCACTGGCGACAACATCGATGTACTGTGGACACCTCACGCCCCACGTGTTGAGCAATTCGGCGGTACGTCCTCCCGGCCTCCCGCATGCCCACTATACGCCCTCGCTCAAAGTCCGTCAACTGCACATACGGTTCACGTCCACGCTGTCGCGGCATGCTACCAGTGTTAAAGACTGCGATGGAGCTCCGTATGCCACGGCAAACTGGCTGACACTGACGGCGGCGGTGCACAAATGCTGCGCAGCTAGCGCCATTCGACGGCCAACACCGCGGTTCCTGCTGTGTCCGCTGTGACGTGCGTGTGATCATTGCTTGTACAGCCCTCTCGCAGTGTCCGGAGCAAGTATGGTGGGTCTGACACACCGGGGTCAATGTGTTCTTTTTTCCATTTCCAGGAGTGTATATTGGCAAACGACAGCAAGCTGATAGTTATTTCGTACTGTCGTTCGGAATAGAGTTCTAAAATATTATTTTATCATAGAGTCACGACTACAGAGACACCAACTATCAATAATGAAAGTAGATGCCTTAGATATCATAAATAATCTGAAGTAATAACCACAAGAAAGTAGTATTAATATTTTTGAATGAAAGGAACAACAGGAAATATACATTTTCAGTTATTTTAGATGTGTGAGGAGAAATACCGTAGCAGTAATCACTGAGCTTGTCACTGGTATTCTTGGATACAAGGAACATCTCTGCTCTAAGATTGCGTATTTATTTCATTCAAAGAAATAAACTGAAGTTAAATGCAGAAAAATATTAAAGATATTCTTGTGAGAGGAGGGGTAACCAACAACTTCAGGTTATTATTTCTGCGTACGACTCATAAGGCAGCGAAAGTAGTTGTTCCATTTAATTATTAATAAAATTCGAGGTGTAGCAAACACTACTGTAGTGTGTTCACGAAAGCTCTGATTACCTGTCGAAATAAACTACGAGAATAATTAAGCGGAAAGTTACGATAACACATTAGTGGATGAAAAATATTTGTTTTTCAAAATGGCTCTGAGCACTATGGGACTCAACTGCTGTGGTCATTAGTCCCCTAGAACTTAGAACTACTTAAACCTAACAAACCTAAGGACATCACACACATCCATGCCCGAGGCAGGATTCGAACCTGCGACCGTAGCAAAATATTTATTTTTCTGTAGTATACGACACCTGCTGGATACGGAGATCGTATTGCCCTTTTATGAGCGGATAAAACAAATGTACTTTTGGTTTCAATACCTGAGGACACTGCAGCGCTATCAGCGTAAAACCCATGTATCTAAAATAACTTTAAACTATTAAAAGTGGTTGTTGAAGTATCCTCGAGTGATTAGATTATGGCATTAACTGAGAAATAGTATTTCTCAATATTTTTTTTTACTTCCGAGTGGAAAGAAGAGCACACATGACGTGAAGTGCGTATTGGAATGGTTCATAAAAGGAAGACGGCTAATGAGTCGTTATATTTATACTATATTTGTAGTAATCATTAAGTTCAGAGAGATGATAAATAAACTGTATATAGATAGACCACTACAGGAATATTCTATCACTGTGTTTTGAGCTCGTGCCAATCCCTGTTTCGTGGTATTCCGCGTTGTGTGTGCTGCTGAGTGTGATAGACTACTGCGAAACAATTATCTGGGGCTAAAAGAATAGCTGTGGTAAGGCGCTCGTGCTCTACTAAATAAAAAAGCTTTGAGTGATCGTTAGGAGTAAACACTCTATAATCACACGGCCACTGGTGTTCGGAAACGCATTTACTTTAGTGAACCAAAAAGGGGTTTGTTTCCTTTGCCTACGGTCTAACAGATTTACGGAGACCTAATAGCCATCTAACAGGGTATTTCTTTTTCGAAGCAGTTTCCAAAATGATCGATCAATAACGATAGTGAGAGGATAGTAATGTTGCCCACTATCACATCAAATCACCCAGGTAAGGGACAAAAGGAAGGGGTGGTTTTATCGACGCCTTTATGACACACCTCGAAGCCACTTTGTGTCGATTCTCAGCGTAGGGACATCTGAAATAATTTCCCGGCCACACGCAAGGAAACCGCGTGATCGCAGCTCTGCGTGTCGTGGTTATGACGTCAATCGCAGATGGGGTGAAATTTGGGTAAGAGGGGATGAGTCACCCTCCCCATCGTGTGGCGCGTCCACGGTGGCACGGGGAAGAACTGTGGTGACTCTTTGGAGCCGACGTGACGTCATTAATTCAAGTGACAGCTCACTGGAACGTCTGAGCTGTGGCCTTCTTTCAGCGCTGGTCAACATTTTGCTGTTTCAAAATGGTTCAAATACCTCTAAGCCCTATGCGACTTAACATCTGAGATCATCAGTGCCCTAGACGTAGAACTACTTAAACCTAACTAACCTAAGGAAATCACACACATCCATGCCCGAAGCAGGATTCGAGCCTGCGACCGCAGGAGCAGCGCGTCTGCAGACTGAAGCACCTATAACCGCTCCGCCATAGCGGCTGACTGACAAACTTTCATTGCGGTAAAGTTTTACTAACGAATAATGGTTCTGCAATAAATCTGATATTAGTCGAATATGCATTTATCGAAAAGAATTCAAATCATTGTCTAACCCTCGCAATACCAAGGATAGATAGGAGTGGGGGCACTTTATGTCCACCATTTGGAAATATTATTATCTATTCATATACACTAAATTTTAAAATTTTGAAAAAAAATGTTTAACGTTTTTAACGATTTATTCTTCCAGGTCCCATATTTTAATTCTTCATTTAAAGTTAACACAAAAATGTAAGCCGTAAGTGTAGAAGTGACTTCCCTGATGAGTGTTGTACTCAGTATTTCGAGTTTCAGGACTTCACTTACACATCAACATCTCTTTAACTAGTAAGTTCTCAGTAAAATTCAAATTTACGTTTCTTAAATATCTTTTTCTTTGGACGTAAAGTACTCCGACGCCCCTTTGGTATTACAAATACTCTATGTGTGTTGATATTGATAAGAGTATGCTAAGAGACAGTCTCAAGTTGCGGTCTCTACTTAAGTAACATTATGTCTTCAAACACTATGCTGTTGATATAGGACAAAAATAAATAACGAATTTTATATTTTTTTATTGTGTTTTAGGATTTGCATTAAGTACAAACCACGCCCACCCTTGATAATGTTCGCTATCAAAATGCATTGGTATTAATAAAGCTAAGTTTCTCAATACATAAGTATTGTCACTTGGTCTGTAGCCAGTTGAAAGCGAGCGTTGTGATCTTTTTTTTTCCTTTTATTACCAAAGATATGTCTGTACGCTGTTAGAAATGCATAAGTGAGTTCAATGTGTTGATCAGGCAGAGAAAGCGGCAAAAGAGATTAATTTAATCTATTGCAGAGTCATTCATAAATATTGTCACAGAACCCAGATGTGATTACATGTTTTCGTTATCAGTTAGTATGAGAGGAGCATAGCAAGTTCATTGTCAAATCCTACCCTACACCATAAATTTATATAGACAGGATAGACAAAAATAATACAGCAGCTTGTCATTGAACCTACTGTTAGTTCTTACAATAATCCGTTGCCTGATGTCCCAAAGAAAAGAGTCAGACTTCTATCGTCCACTGACATGATACATGTTATTGGCAGATTGGGTTGCATCTGCCTTGTCCAAAATATACCTCATCTTTACGTAATGCCTCTCGTAATCGGTCTGACAAATTGCCGTCCGGACTTATTGTGAGTTCGGCTACGTTCATTGGAGGTTAGAAAGATTTAATGAAGAGTGCAACAACGTATCTTTATTATATCTTGAAAGCAGAAAAATACCTGGGAGTGCCACATTGATCTACAACATTTAATTTAACCTCTACCACTTGACAAATCATCTTTAAGTTTGATAGTCTTCTTTCACTCATGTGTGCACTGTCATAGCACAGTTCAGTGTGTGATATTCGGTGCACAGCGCTCACTTGACACATCTATGTTTAGAAGTAATTATTCCAACCAAGCTTCTATGGTCGAAATTTTCTGTTTTAAATGGTTAATGTTACACTGTGGCGACAGGGATCTTGCTAAAACAGACTGAAATTGGACTGGTTGGAAACGCGTCATAATAACCGAAAAAATGTGCGGTCTGATCTGTCAGTTCTTGTTTGGCCAAATAGTTGTACACGCTTTATGAACTTGAATACTTTAGCTACTTCATGTCTTTGCGCACATACGGCTAAAAATGCCCCGTGGAGTTGGGGTGTGTAGGTGCAAACTGAATTCAGTGGTGTGAAACAGGTTCTTCTTCACGCTCCTCTCCTAACATAAGTTGATTTGAGTAAAGATATTTCACTCTCTTTGAACTGGCCTTACTGCAGAGCTATTTGAATTTGATGATTTTATGTGTCATCTAAATATTGCTTTGCGAGATGAATGCTCACAATATGTGAATGTTACTATTCAATTATTGAGCTGGAAGATTGTGTCAGAAGGAACTTAGTCAATTTCGTTGTTATCTGTTCTATTAAGTGGCCAAAGTATTCATACGCAACAGAGCATTATAATTTTTGATGAGTTAAATCAAGTGGGTCCTATAACTGATTTGATTTCAGTGTTACTAAAATTCTTGTAAAAAGATAACATTATTGCCAATGTTGCCTGGAGATAGTCTCAAGGGCCTAATAATGAAGGTAAGGGCAGTCATAATCAGAATAGATTAGGTTTGGTATTGTTAAGGCATGGGATTAGGAACCTCCCTGGAAGGAAGTGAAATTGAAGTGGATAGATCACTTTACTACAGTGATTTGGCAATACTAGATTGTTGAAACTGACATTTTTTTATGATAAATGATATCGGTGATTTGCATGGGTTTGATTTTATACCATCTTTGTAATGTATGCTTCTTTGTAAAAATAGGGGGGAGAATCTGTAAGCAAGATCTTCTGGCAATCTTGTTAGAGAGGTAAAGCTGCTACCAGTATCTCATCATGGTCCGATGTTTCCTGTCATTCCTTCACAGCTAAAGAAGGTCTCTGTGGTCGATCTATTTGGTCCACTGCCAAGGAATACTAAGAATGTCTCATATCTCTTTATAGCGGTATAGCTGAAGTAAAAGTATGTGTCATTGACACCATATAGGGAATCGATTCGTATCTCTGCCAAATGTGTTTTAGTTAAACATTTTATAAAGCAGTTTGACATGTTTAAAAGGCCATTTCGGACAGCAGGCTACATTTGTAGTCACAAATATGAAAGTGAACATGGTAACGATGGAAAATTAGACTTGTTTTAATGTTATCATATATCGTGGCATCATACTCATTGGTACAGGTTATGAAAGCCTTTGAGTAATTACTAGCCACAAACTTTTGTTTAAATAATAGTGTAGCTTACAGTACCGCCGTTGTTATCGACCCTTGTATAGACCCTCAAATCGTACAGGCTTTTGTTTGTTTTGCTTAGAACAGCACGATATCAGTTAGACTGCCAGCGTGAGAGCACCTGGAGTTCCTGCTGGTAGTAAGTCGAGTACACTGTTTGATTGTTACACATTTTTACGAGCTTGAAACGGGTCTGACTTCAGTAATGGTAAGGAAGCGAGATGAGCTGGTGACCATTCGCTCACAGCTCCAGGCGTTGTTGGCTTCTGTCAGAGAGCTTGAGGTTGCTGCCAAGGGCCATCACTGTGAGGGGCCAGACACGGGGAATCGAGAGACATCGAGCATGTCCCACGTGTGCCCTGATCCGTCCACTGGTGTGGCTTCACAAGTACTGCCTGCACTGAGGTTGACCCTTCACACGTCGTCCAGTGGGAGATAATTTCAAAGTCTGGCAGGCAGCGAAAGACTTTCCGAGGGGCCGATCATAGGGCCTCCCCAGTTCGTTTGATGGACAGGGTTTGGGCTTTATCTGTGGCTGATAAAGTCTCTGAGCCGGATGCAGTCGTCAACCCTGATCCAGAGGAAGCTTTTCGGCCCGCAAGATTTGGGCGTTCACAGAGGGTGGGTTTGCTGGTAGTTGGGAGCTCCAAAGTTAAGGAGATTCTCTTTGGTTTTGCGCATCTAGCGGAAATGGTAAAGACTGCCAGCCTTGCTTGGAGATTAAGGTGGAGCTCACAACCTACTGCATCGTCGATACAACCGACTGTGGTCCTTTGGTGTAGAGCCGAGTGGAGGGTCTGAATTAGAGGCTGAGGCGGTACTGTGACCATATGGGATGGAGGTACCATGACTTTCGCCATAGGGGGTGGGTTTCCGGGTTCTGCTTAATAGGTCAGGAGTCCACTAAACGCAGGAAGCTGCTACATTTGAAGCGGGTGCTGTGTGAAAGGGACTGGGTGGTTTTTAGGAAAGAGGGTCCCATGAAACCACAGAATGGGCGTCCGTCTAAAAGGGAGCAGGCAAAACACAGTAAGGTAGTTGTAGAAAAGATTGGTATTGTAGATGTAAATTGTCATAGCTATGTTGGGAAAGAACCAGAGCTCCAAGCCCTGACAGAAAGCGCTGAAATAAGTTCAGCCAAATTTGTTTCAAACGACCTAACAGTGTTCAGAAAGGATAGATTAAATACAGTTGGTGGAGGAGTAATTATTTATGTCAGAAGTAGTTTACCTTGTATCGAAACTGAAGTAGGTAGTTCCTGAGAAATAGTATGGATAGACGTTATACTTGACAATCGGGCTAAACTATTAAGTGGATCGTTTTATTGACCCTCTCCCCCCCCCCCCCCCCTCCCCACTTGACACAGAAAATAGAGTGGCTGAATAGTTCAAAGAAGACTTGAGTCTCATTTCAAACAGGTACACCAATCATACAATTCTAGATGGTGGTGACTTCAATCTACCCTCGACATGCTGGAAAAATTATACGTTTAAAGTCACCGGCAGGCATAAAACGTCATGCTACTCAACGATTTCTCAGGAAATTATTTTGAACAATTAATACATGAGCCCACTTGAAGTGTAAATGATTGCGAAAGCATATTTGACATCTTAGCAACAAATAACCGTGGACAAATAATTAGTACTGTGACTAATAAAGGGATTAGCGACCACAAGGCAGTTGCTGCTAGGCTAAATACCGTAACACCTGTAACCATAAAAGAGAAACGCAAAGTACATCTATTTCAAAAAACTGATAAAAGTTCTCTTAACCCACTTGTAAGAGACTGTCTCCCCTCCTGTTCTCATCATGCAAAGGGTAGAAAAGTTGTGGAATGGTATCAAAGAGACAGCATCGACAGCAACTGAGAGATAAATACCACATAAATTAACAAGGGATGGCTCTGATCCCCAATGGTACACAAAACGGGTGAGATCGCTATTGCAGAAGCAACGAAAAAGGCATGCCAAATTTAAAAGAACGCGAAATCCCCAAGCCTGAAAAAAATTTGCTGAAGTTCGAAAGACAGTGCGTACTTCAATGCGAGATGCTTATAATATTAGGCACAAAGAAACTCTGTCTCGGACTCTGGCAAAGACCCAAAGACATTCTAGTCATACATAAAGCACACCAGAGGCAAGACGCAATCAATATCTTCACTGCGCAATAACAACGGTGAAGTCACTGATGACAGTGCCACCAATGCAGAGTTATTGAACACGGTTTCCCGAAACTCCTTCACCAAAGAAGACGAAGTAAATATTCCTGAATGCCAACTAGGAACAACTACCAAGATTAGAAACACAGAAGTAGATATCCTCGGTGTAGCAAATAGCTAAAATCACTTAATAAAGGCAAGGCCTCCGGTCCAAATTGTATACCAGTCAGGTTCCTCTTAGAGTATGCTGATAAAATAGCTCCATATTTAGAAATTATATACAACTACTCGCTCACAAAAGCTCCGCACCTAAAGACAGAAAAATTACTCTAGTCACACCAATACCCAAAAACGAAAATAGGAGTAGTCCGCTGAATTACAGGCCCATATCATTAACGTCGATTTGCAGTTGGGTTTTGGAACATATAGAGTGTTCCACCATTCTGAATTATCTCGAATAAAACGATTTATTGGCACATAGTCATCACTGATGCAGAAATATCATTCTTGTGAAACACAATTAGCTCTTTATACCCATGAAGTAATGAGTGCTATCGACAGGGGATTACTGAACAGCTATGCGATATCTGGCCAACCATCATTTCCGTAGAGCAGTACGAAAACAGTTGTTCACTATCCTAACTATGCGCTCTGGAAATATCACTAACTTCTATGACCTTTAACTGGGATCTGGAACATAGTTACCAACTTCTTGTTTACCTGTAGTGGTAGCCCGTTAACTTATAGAGAACAAGAACTGTTAGCAAATATGGTAATATCCAGGGAAAAATATCAACGTCTGATGGATGTATCGATAGCGGAACGAATACCTTCGAGTTACTCTGTTTGTACCACGGTCCAAACTAAGCTGATACACAGCACAGTAGCTGATGGGAATGACTATACGTGTGAAATGCCATTACGGCAGCTCCAGTCATCCGCCATCCTAACGGCAGCCGATTTATGCCAACAGTAGTGAGAGCACACGAAAACATAGTACACTCTTCTTGAAACAGATGGTGCATAGTCGCAGAGTTATTTCCATGGGCTGTAGAAGACCGTCTAGACGGTCTGCCCCTCCCATTTGTGGCCAGATCTCAGATCACGTGAAAGCACTACATGATACTCAGTAAACAAATGGCGTGATGCACGATTGGCAGTTATTAAAATAACTGCTAGTATCAGAGGAGTGGGTATGACAATAGCTGTTACTTCCCAGTAGCCGGTTATTTCTATTAGTTAATGTTTTTTGTCGCTTCTGTATGTGAGTCACACAGTTGAATGGTGGTGCTGTTGTACCTATGTAAAATTTATTAACAAGTTGTCCTATCTACGTCACAAATATGTCAGGGAAATGAATGTGTTAGCTACACAGAAAACAACAATGAAGCTGTGTGCCACATTTAGTAGTAAAATTCCAAATGAAATGCTTGACTATGTAGTCATATCTGGTATGGAAAACTTGCTAAGCATAGGATTTTGAGTGAAAGTTTTAAGCTTATTTATCCATGTATATATGGAGGTCTTCCTTGACTGAATTAGCTGCAGATCTCTCTTGTTAATTTTCCCTGCCTTCACAAAAGTATGTTCATAATTTTTACCCAGTGTGTGTCCAATCTACCCACTTACTACTATCGCATCAATCACACATGCTTTTCTTAGAACAGACGAAACGAAAGATACAAAAATCAGGTGAACCAGGAAGGCAAGAGAAGATTTGGGAAAGGTTACTTTTCCAATGTACACAAGTTTGCAGTAATAAAAGCAACATAGGACAACTAATGCTGTATATTCCTGAAGGGCACAAAGCCTTTTATCTGGAATTGACTCAGAGGCCTCTGTGGACATTCCTCGACATGATTCGTAGAAAAATCTGTTATTTACAACAAGCTTTGCGTAGATTTTTGTCAATGTCCTTTTTAAAAAAATAAACAATTGGTTTGAAGCTATCCTAGAAGTAATATTGTATTAGCTTATATTTGATACTGTAGTGGAACAGTATACTGAGTCTGGTCTTGAGGACTGTGCAGAATGACACAAGGTTGGGAGGTGAGGACGCTGATGCTGTGGAGGAGACGAGGGGCAGGCGCCCAGCCAGCTGGTGGCGGCTATTGTCAGGGTCACCCAGCTGGTGCAGGCAGACCACCTTCGCCGGTGAGTCAGAGGCATTCCTGTGCACTATGGGAGCCCTCAAGACAAGGGATGGCGGTCATGGCTGAAACAACTGGTTTTCAGTTACACCAATTCTTTTTGTGTGCAGTTTAACCTGAGTATGAAAACCGCTCAAAATAACAGGCTTCTGAAGTAATCGATCTTCAGTTTTTTGTTACTGTTACTGCCAGGAATAAATGTAGACGTCAAACACAGGTCGAAAATTTCTAATGGAGGTGAAGGACTAGCCAATCATTATCGATATTGGGGTTGAGGCTGCCACATATATTAGTCGCATTGCCACGGGCAAAGATTGTGAAGGTGAGGCACACATTCACAGCGACAGCAAAAGCGAAAGTAAGAAAGCATCTTCACTTTTGGATGGTGTGAATTTTTCAACCGGAAGCGATCTCAAAATTAAGGGCTTGTACATCATTGCTACAGGACTTCGTGAAGCATTTCTTTTCCACAGGTGGTGGCATACTACACGTACACACAGGCCATCTAATAGGCTCTGCCACATGGCAATATGTGCGTTATTTTCTCTGCAATGCTGCAACTATTTTGTCCACGAAAGCTCTGATTATCTTTGGAAATAAACTACGGGAATAATTAAGCGGAACGTTACGTTAACACATTGGTGGATAAAATATATTTATTTTTCTGTAACATAGGACACCCACTGAATAGGGAGATCCTATTACCCTTTTATGAGCGTATAAAAGTAATGTACTTCTGCTCTCACCACCTGAGGACACTGCAGAGCTATCAGCATAAAACCATTTACCTACAACAATTTAAAACTATTAAAAGTGGCTGTTGAAGTATCCTCGAGTGATTAAACTGTAGTATTACTGAGAAATAGTAATTCTCTATTTTTATTTTCTTCCGAGTGGAAAGAATAGCATACTTGAAGTGAAGTGCGTATTGGAATGTTTCACAAAAGAAAGACGGCTAACGAGTCGTTAAATTTATACTAAATTTGTAGTAATCATTAAGTTCAGAGAGATGATAAATATACTACATATGAATTTTTTCTGTGAATAAACGGCAGCTACTGGCTCGTAGGATTACACCGTTGTATTCCGAAAACCGTATTCTTGGGACAGAGCTTAATATTAGCATAAATAACCTACATATAACCGTGATATATATAGAAAGTTTACTGCAGGAATATTCTGTCACTGTGTCTTGAACTCGTGCTAATCCCTGTTTCGTGGTATTCCGCGCTGTGTGTGCTGTTGAGTGTAATAGACTACTGCGAAACAATTATCTGGCGCTAAAAGAATAGCTAAGGTAATACGCTCGTCCTATACTGAATAAAAGAGCTTTGAGTGATTGTCAGGAGTAAATACTCTATAATCACACGGCCACTGGTGTTCGGAAACGCATTTACCTTAGTGGCCATTCCGTCTGGACCAAAAGGTGGGTTGTCTCCTTTGCCTACGGTCTAACAGATTCGCCGAGACATAATAGCCATCTAGCAGGGTATTTCTTTTCCAAAGCAGTTTACAAAATGATTCGTCAATAACAGCAGTGACAAGATAGTAATGTTGCCCGCTATCACATCAAATCACCCTGATAAGGCACAGAACGAAGAGGTGATTTCATCTACGCCTTTATGACACACCCTGAGGCCATTTTGTGTCGATCCTCAGAGTAGGAACGTCTGAAATATTTTCCCGGCCACCCGTTAGGAAACCACGTGATTGCAGCTCTGGGTGTCGCGATTCTGACGCCCATCGCTGACGCATCAATAGACGGGGTGAAATTTGGGTGAGATGGGGTGTGTCACCCTCACCATCGTGTGGCGCGTCCACGGTGGCATGGGGCACAACTGTGGTGACTCTTTGATGCCAACGTGGCGTCATTAATTCAAGTGACAGCTCACTGGAACGTCTGAGCTGCGGCCTTCTTCCAGCACGTGTCAACACTTTGCTGTTCCAGAATGGTTCAATTACATCTAAGCACTATGGGACATAACATCTGAGGTCATGAGTGCCCTAGACTTAGAACTTCTTAAATCTAACTAACCTAAGGAAATCACACACATCCATGCCCGAGGCAGGATTCGAAACTGCGACCGCAGCAGCAGCACTGCTCCGGTCTGAAGCACCTATAACCGCTCGACCACCCCAGCTGATTGATAAACTTCTATTGCGGTAAAGTTATATTGACGAATAATGGTTCTGCAATAAATCTGATATTAGTCGAATGTGCATTGAGCGGAAAGAACTGAAATCATTGTCATAACGCTCGCAACACCAAGGATAGATAGGGGCGAGGGCACTTTATACCCACCATTTGGAAATATTGTTATCTAGTCATTTACACTAAATTTTAAATTTTGAAAAAAGTTTACTGTTTTTACGAATTATTCTTCCAGGTCCCATGTTTTAAATTTTCAATTAAAGCTAACACAAAAATTTAAGCCTTAAGTGTAGTAATTACTTCCCTGATGAGTGTCGCATTCAGTATTTCCTGGTTCAGGACTTGACCTACACATCAACATCCCTTTACCTTGTAAGTTGTCAGTAAAATTCAAATTTCCATTTCTTAATTTTTTTTCCTTTCGACGTAAAGTACTCCGACGTCCGGTTGGTATTACACATTATTCTAGATGTGTTGTTGTTGGTAAGAGTATGCTAAGAGACATTCTCAGGTTGCGGTTTCTACTTACACATCATTATGTCTTCAAAAACTATGTTGTATATAAAAGACAAAAATAAATAACGAATTTTACATGGATGGGCATTAAGTACGACCCACGCCCCATCCTTGATAATGCGCTGTATGTAAATGCATTGGTATTGATAAAGCTAAGTTTCTCAATAAATAAGTATTGTCATTTGGTCGTTAGTCAGTTGATAGTGTTAGAAATGCAGGAGTGAGTTCGTTGTGTTGAACTGGCAGAGAAAGCGTCGAAAGAGATTTATTTAATCTATTGCAGCGTCAGTCATAAATATTTTCAGAGTACCCAGATGTGAGTACATGTTTTCCTTATCAATTTGTATGAGAGAAGCATAGCAAGTTCATTGCAAATCCTACCCTACACCATAGGTTTATATAGGCAGGATAGAGGCAGAAATAGAAAAGATATTACAGCAGCTTGTCATTGAACCTACTGTTAGTTCTTACAATAATCCGTTATTAGAAAGAGTCAGAGTTCTATTGTCCGCTGACATGAGATATGTTATTGGCAGATTGGGTTGCATCTGCCATGTCCCAAATATACGTCATCTTTCCGTGATGGCTCTCGTCATCAATCTGACAAATTGCCATTCGGACTTATTGTGAGTTCGGCTAAGTCCATTAGAGGATAGAAATATTTAAGAAAGAGTTAACAACGTATCTTTATTACATCTTGAAAGCAGAAAAACACCTGGGGCGGGCACATTGATCGACAGCATTTATTGTAATCTCTGCCCACTGACAATATTTCGCACATCAGAGCATTTAAGCAATAAAAAGTAATATAAAACTGAACCATGAGATAATATATAGTCTCCATTTTGGAGTAAGGAAGAAGTAATAGAATTAACATGAAGAGATCCTACGGAGTAAAATATATGGGCATGGAACAGTTCTGCGTGGGATAAGCGAGAATATCAGTAAGAGTCAAAGCGATGATGCAGGGGAGAGAAATGAAAAAGAGAATCATCAGACAGATCGTTGGCCATAGGTGCCTTGATGGAGAAATGGATATTGAAGGTCAATTCTTGTAGGCACACCAGATGTAATGATGTGCTGAGCAAGATGCCAGGATGTTCATTGAGTAAGGTTTTCGCAGACTCAACCAAGTTAGGTTTCACCAGATGCGTACAGACGCTGTAAAGTGATTTTTAGCAGACGTAGGGGCAGATGCTGCCATTTGAGAATGATTCTGTATGGATGTATGTGAGTCCAGCACGCTGAAGTTTTTTTATGTTGTGATGACTTACTGTACCTTCAGGAATTGTTGATGTGACAGAAAACTGAACGAAGAGGATATCCATGTAATATAGAATTCAAACATTGGAGAAAATAAACGAGGACATCCATATTAAAAGAAGTTGTGTTCACAAATGTTGAGTGTGCCCCTGAATATGGAGACAGACGAATAACAGTGTGATGGAGTACAAAGGATAAAACAGACATATAAAGAGCGACATGCAAAACACACAGGTAATCTAAAGATGTAAGAATTGAAATTAACTGATAAGGATAAGTTTTGTATGTGGTGAGAGTCAAATTATGCTTCTGATCTTTTTGGTGACTGATCTCCAATCTGAAGGAATGCCACAATGAATAATGAAGGGACTTATAGGGTGGAAGGACGCATGACGAATTTTAGAGTCGAGATGATAAATGAAAAGAATGACGACCACAACGAACCAAATTGGGGGTAAAATTATAAACATTTCTGTCGCCACAGTTGTTTTGAGGTTAAGTAGTTTATGGCAAATGTGGGAATTAAGGAGAGGCCTTTAAATCATTGGTAGGTCTTTGGTATAGCATAATATGGGTCGCATCCAGAAAGTAACTTTCGGGATTTTTCCTTTAAAGTAGCCTTTTTTACACGGGAAACTTGCGCATGCGCAAGAGATGTATGTCGTGACAATCAAATGCTGGCCAGACTGGTTGCGCCTGGTGCCAGTACTGAAAACGTGGATTTCTCACTTGATCCCGGGAACCAAGCAGCAGTCAACCCATTGGTATCACTGTTGATCAAATTTGTTATTTTCGTTGTTTCTGCAACTGTGCCCCACCTGTTTTGAGTACCATGGGAGGCATCAGCTCCATCATTTGTGTATTTAGTATAAATGTATCAACTGCTGTCGATGCTATTTCTTTGAATTCAAGCCATATGTGGTCTACACATACATGGGCATATGGAGGAAGCAGAGATTGTCTCTGAGGAAGGCGTCAAGCGAACTTTTATCTGGTTTTTTCAATCGATGTATGTTTCATTTATTTTGAAGGATTTGGGAATTAGAATATTCAGTCTCTCCAAGGCAATCCCGAGCTCACAAGTATCTGTATCCTGTGGATGCTTATTGTTAGCTGATTTGTTACTAAGAGGTCAAATGTGTTTTCACAACCGTTTACTATTCGAGTGGGCTCATGAACTAATTCCTCGAAATATCTTTCAGCGAATGAGTTTTGCACAATTTCTGAAGATTTTTTTATGCGGACCTCCGGATTTAAACATGTATTTTTCCAACATATCGAGTGTAAACTGAAGTCACCGTCAATTATAATTGTATGGGTCGAGTACATATTTGAAATTAGACTCAAGTTTTCTTTGAACCTTACTGCAATTGCATAATCTGAGTTGGGATGTCGGTGAAAAGATCCAATTCTTATTTTATTCTGGTTGCCAAGGATGACCTCTACATTTACTAACTCACGGGAGCTATTTACTTCAATTGCCCTGCAAGATAAACTGCTTCCAACAGCAACAACCACGACTCCGCCAACCGTGTTTAGCCTATACTTTTTGAACACCGTTACGTTCTTCGCAAAAATTTCGGATGGACTTACCTCCGGTTTTAGCCAGCTGTCAGTGCCTACAACGATTTGAGCACCAGTGCTCCTAATATTGCTTGGAGCTCTGTTACTTTCCCAATACCGCTACGTAATGTACAATAGTTAAACCGATGGTACTTTGATCTACATTCTTCCTGTGTTCAGCCTGCACCCTTTGATACTGAAGCCCCTTTTCTGTTTCTCTGAGAGCCCCTAACCTGAAAATCAGCGCAATTCACACCACACAGCCCCAGCTACCTGTATAATTGCCTCCTGCATGTAATGTTAACCTGCCCAATTTAGTGGAAGCCGGGCAACGGAGACTTACACTACTTTTGGAAATTGTATGAATAATATTATGTAGAAGAGCAGAATATTAATAGAAAACAGAATATATATTACGTGAGGTTGTTTTGTTGAATTTCAGTTAAATTATTAATTAACTTCATTTCATTAGTAATAATCTTGAGGTGACAGTAATAGTTCTACATCTACATCTACATAAATGCTCCGCAACCCACCATACGGTACGTGGCGGAGGGTACCTCGTACCACAACTAGGATCTTCTCTCCCAGTTCCACTCCCAAACAGAAAGAGGGAAAAATGACTGCCTATGTACATCTGTATGGGCCCTAATCTCTCTTAATCTACATAAATGCTCCGCAACCCACCATACGGTACGTGGCGGAGGGTACCTCGTACCACAACTAGGATCTTCTCTCCCAGTTCCACTCCCAAACAGAAAGAGGGAAAAATGACTGCCTATGTACATCTGTATGGGCCCTAATCTCTCTTATCTTTCCGCGAAATATAAGTTGGCGGTAGTAAAATTGTACTGAAATCAGCCTGAAATGCTGGTTCTCTAAATTTCCTCAGTTGCGTTTCACGAAAAGAACGTCTCCTTTCCTCCAGAGACTCCCACCCCAGTACCTGAATCTTTTCCATAAAACTCGCGTGATGATCAAACCTACCAGTAACAAATCACATAAAGGTGATTAAATCTGCAAGTATTTTATAAGCACCAAATGTAATAATTTGGATATAATTAGATCTTTATGTAACTTGCCGAAAAGATAGAGCAGTAATCTGAATATGTTGAATATCAGTATAACATGATGTGAAAGTTAAGTAATGACTGAATATGATGAGAGTAGTTATTAAAATACTATAAGAAAGGATTGTGTATTTGTATGTATTTGTGCCTCTGTAACCTCATTGTAAACTTGTTCTGAGGCCGCAAATTACACGAGGGTTTCAGATCTGAAAAGAAAAATGCAAATGGAAAATGGTATGTTTAAATGTATGGGCGTTGAACCTTGGGCAGGCATGAGACACACACACAACTAAACTGGATCAACATGCCATGTCTCTAGTTTGTGTCTGCAGTTACTGTACATCAGTTGGAGTCGCTACCAGAAGAGAGACCCATGAGCCAAAAGATTAAGCTGACTACAATACGCTGGTCACTGTCTGCCGGCCTCAAAAAGCCACTGGGAGAGCCCTGATCTGCTGTTGTTGCCACAGGGAGTCTTGCCGCTTTGTCACCGCACAAATCAGCTAACGGCAGCTAGCCTGTTGACATATTACTGAATGTTTCACAGACCATGGGAGACTATATTTTATGTTGCACAGAAAATACAACTCTAATGTCACATGAATGAACTCAAACTGTTACTGTGCAAGATCAGGATTCTGAACACTTTCTTTGCATGAACACTGTTAGTAGCCCATAACGTCAAATCCTATTGGACAGCATCCTTCACTATTAAATGACACAACTTAATTCAACGTCAAAAGACACTAATAAAATCATTCAATACCTGCAACCAAAAATTTCAATGCACTCAGGTGTGTTCTGGTCAAACAGTTGAATTTATCTAACCATATCTAGGTCACCTACGCTTTGAATAAAAGAGTTTCGATTAGTATATGTGTATGTGCAACAGAGTAAGGAGAAACACAATGCTGTGGATGATCAAGTATCGCAAAAAGATTGCCTTATGTCGAACGGAGCTCCATCTGCTACTTTAAAATGAACACTTCCAACGAATGATGATTATCTACCCTAACTGCGTCCTCTTCTACATACACAAGTGATATTCTGCTTCTAGTGACGCATTAAATTTTTCTATGATGTGATGATTTTTCAGGAATGGTAATGTTTGTACTGATTTGTTAGTTGTATTGTACTTTTAATTGGATAGTTGTGTTTCCTGGAGAAATGAATTGTGAATGGGTGTCATATATAATGATGGTTTGACTGTCAGTGTGAATGAACAGCAGTTTTAGTGAATTACTGCTCGATATTGTTTACAAATACCGTGTACATCCACTTCATTTTGTTAAGTGTCTTATGGAGACTTATTTTTGCAGTTTTATGCACTTTGTACCCCGAGTTTCATCTCGTGATGAGTATATTTTTCTTATGTCTTATTGTGAAGTATTCAAGTTTGTCATGGTACTGGATGTTATAAGTTTTGTGAGAGTGGAAAAGGAGTAAATATTAAATTGTCTGAAGAGTAAATGGAAATTAATTATTCTTTAAAATGATGGAGTGAGTGTATGCTACAAACGATCAGTATGTATGAATAGAAAATATGATTTCTTGTAAGATAAGTAAGAATTAGTTGTAGAGGAAATTCTTAAGATACATAAATGAGTATAATCTAGGACAATAATGCAAAGTACGAATTCAGTACACCATCAGAATTAAAAGTTGCATATCGTCAACAGTTTCAACAGTGCACATAATTCCAATGTCACACAGCACCAAAATGTCTTTGACGCACTGGTGCTTTACCAAGTTTTGGGCACAACTGCATTGGCACAAATTAAAAACCGGTAGCAGGACGTCCACGCACCTCATGTACGAACACCGATAACATTTCCCATACAGTGAACTCCTGGGGAAAACATTTTATGACCTGAGAGTGGAGTGAGAGTGCTTCCTGTTAGTGGAAGATACCATCATTGTGCTGAAAATATAGAAAACTAGCAGTTTTTCCAGAAAATACTCAAAGTTACACATAAGCTCCTCAAGATGTGTTGGCCATCTGCAGTCCTGGACCACTGAGGTCTTGTGACAGCACTGAACATTTTGTCTCATCACACAGTAAATATTTATGCAACACAAAATGTATCAGTAATGGCTAATGTGAATAAACTGTAAGTTAGAGACACAGGACGGTGAAGGCAAGAGTACCTCATTGGTCCCAGAGAGGAAGAGAGAGAGAGAGAGAGAGAGAGAGAGAGAGAAAGAGACAGAGAGAGAGAGACAGAGTGACAGAGAGAAAGAGAGATACGTGACTTTTCTATACAGAATGGTAGAACGAGGGTGCAAGTTACTGGTTGACCACCTACAGGAAGGAGACTAGTATCTTGTAGGGAGCACTTCTATCAGTCACCGCTCAGAAGATCCAGCGTCAAGTCAAACATTATTTAATAACTGATGCAAAACCTGCTAGTGCGAGGTTTCCTTTTGATCAACAATCGATCAGAAATCAATGAATCATCAGGAGTCTCTGCCTTCCACGTTCATAACTGCTGTTAGCCTATCATGCTATCGTGACTGATGACTATGGGAATTTGCATATTTTGGGCACATCATTACCTAGGCGCTAACGAAATTCATTGGCTCCATCAATAATTGATCCTGCAGCAATCTCATCAGGTCCTGGAGCAGTGTCTCTAGCTGCAGACAAACCTTATTCCAGTTCCCACATGGAGAATGGATCATTGTAGTCTTTCTCATTGTGCAAGAAGGAACTGAACTTCCTGTCTGCAGTCTGATGGAACACATAAAAAGCAGGAGCTTCTGTGGATGATGTAGTGGCAGTAAGGAAGTGTTCTGCTGAAATCTGAGCCATGTCATCTGGCGTGGGCCTTCAGAGCGCATTACTTGACAAGGCGGTTCGGTGATGTGTACTACTACTCTTGCCCGAAATCCATCTTATTGATTTCCAAACTTGCGCAGTAGAAGTGGACCGATTAATGAAAGTCGTTAATTTCCTCCAGGAAGCCCTCTTCCATTCTTTTATCACTTGCCTCGCATGTACTCTCGCAGATCCGCTGCACATAGATTTACTGTAGTTGGACAATGTCTGAAATTCCGCAGAGCTGTTCGTATGGCCCTGATTGCCATTCGACAGTCGTCATTCCACCAAGGTACAGGCCATCATCTGAGGTGGTTAGTAGAGTTGGAAATGGACTCTGCTGCAGCCTGTTGCCTCTCACAAGCGATTTTGGCCACCGTCTTCTGTTTCCAGTCCTTTTGTTCAGAAATAGCCTGTCGATTGTACTGCAAGCCATTTGCCCTTGGTATCACCCATCTGCATGGTCCCCTGTCAGCCACCATCCTAGTCGCGCAGATGGAGCCACACTGGGAAGTGGTCACTAGAATATGAATCTGTACCCGCTTCCCTCTGAAACGAGTCTGCAATAGCTGGAGAAAAAACTTAGGTCAGTGGATGAAAAAAACCCTGTAACTACAGAAAAGTGTGTCATCTGACTTGCGTTCAGAAGGCAGATAATCTCAGAATGGACGAGTCGCTCGATCATCCGACCCCTGTAGCAAGTGGTAGTCGAGCCCCACAGTACATTGTGTGCACTGGAGTCCCCCACAAGGCGGAATGGCCACGGGTGTGCCCAAAGAGTTCTGCCAGTGCGTATGCATTTAAAGCTTCATTAGTGGTGAGGTACAAAGAACACACTGTGATATAAAAGGGTGTGAGAACTTTCACAGCAGTTGCCTATATGGTCGAGGTAAGAGGGACAGAAGAGAAGTGTCATCTAGTATCAATGGAAACAGCCACTCCACATTTAGCCAGGTCTCCAGTAGTATCGTCCTTCCTATATGTGTGGTAAACCTGTAATGCAGGTGTGAAGGTGACTTTAAGATGCATTTCTTGCAAGCAGATGGGCAACAGTTTCTCTTGGACCTGGAGCTGTAATTCTTCCAAATGTGAGAGATATCGATTCAAATTCCATTGCAACACTCAAGTCCGCGGGAAGCCAGTGTTTAGCGGTAGTTGTTCTTCCCTTTCTTCCTCAGAGTCGGTTATTTACTGCAGAGGCCAGGGAGAGTGTTAGCCGATTCCCTGATCTCTGGTTCTTCTGACTGGAAGTCCATATCCTGAAGAACATAGTCGCATCAGAGAGGGAGAGAGCTCGACGATCAGAAGGTTTAACTACCGCTTTCTTGGACTTGGTACTACATTTTGAAAGACGTTTTCATTTACTGATGGGAGGAGGTGGTTGCCTGGGTTGCGGAGACTGTTTAGTTGGCTTGTGATGTTGGCTAGTGATATGTGGCATATGTGGTACGCCCATTGTTGATAGCTTCCGATCGACTTCAGTTTCAAGTGGAGCTTTGCCCCGACAGTGTACACTGACAAGTGCATGTGTTCGTACTTGAATCTGTGGTCTGAGTTTGTGTCTAGGCATCACACTTACGGGCTGATGCAAAAGAAGTAGCAAAAACTGGGGGTTGGACAGCTTTGAATTTTCCTTTCCTCGTTGTAACCTCACACTTCCTGCACCACACTGGGTGATCCCCAGGGGAGTTTACACATTTCGAAGTGTACAAGAATTGCCTGATTCCTGAGCTGAGCCTCCACAATTGCCACACGTAGCCCTCCAATTACATCCCATAGTGGTATGTTCAAACCTTGACATTTGTAGCATCATAATTGGTTAGAAACAAACAGGCGAACCCTAAGACGGATATAGCCTACAAGGATATGTTCAGGTAATGCCGCAGTACTAAACGTTAGACTGAATGTTCCCGATTTTTCCAATTTGCCATAGTTCTGCACTTCCGTAACGTCAGTATTTTTCCATTCTTCACGTAACTCTGCGGGGTTCACCTCCATTAGACCGGAGTACATAACCACGCCCTTACTAAAGTTTATAGTATTATGCAACTCAGACTCTATTGGATAGTCACCTAAGGCATTACATCCCAGGAGCTTGGACATTTTGGTTGAATTAGTAGGTTCAACTAGAAGTGTTCCATTACAATGTTGTTTGGCACTCTCTGGAGACCCTGCAAAATCTTCCAGTGCCTTGTGAACATGGAAACGGTTCCCTGGGTTTGCTTGATTACAATGACAGTGTTATGACACACTAATGCCCTGTTACTACGACTCCGAGACTTTTCGGGAGGACTAACGAACCGCGCTCTGTGTGATATGTGGGTGTAGGTACTGCCTGATGGTACATCCATTCTGTCAGTAGCAGTAGCTTGATGAGACCGTTCCATAGGGAGTCTACGAGATGCTAGGGAAATACCCATCAACCCAGGCAGAACCTCCGGATTCGCTGTCGTTCACAGACAGGAAGTCTTGTGAAGTACTTTTGAACAAGTTTTCCGGAAATATGTCGAGCATCTAGTTCGAGAGTCCATGCGTAATAGGAATGTTTCAAATCCTGTAGCTATGAACAAACTTGACCTTATCGACTGTGTCAGTATAGAGACAGGAATCTGTGATTAAAATAACATAGCAACGATGGTTGTCAATGTACACAAATCAATCACACGAAGACTAGGAGAATATTTTTGATAGAAAGAGCAGATAAGTAGTCGTTAGCAACATGGTTAAGAGTGGATTTAACAAAAAACTTAAACATTTATCTAAGAAAATCATTACAGCCATAGTTATTAATGTACACATCTAAAATTTTGTAAGTGTAAACAAAGAGCTGTACTTTAATGGAAAAATATAAAAGACGCTGGGTTAATTTTTGTTACTGTCTTTTATACAAAAAGCCATAAGTCAAATTCCAATCATGCAATGAATTAGAAAATATTATTGTAGTGTGCTAAGACACTTATAAGACCACATCATTACAAACATTAACTTATGGTACAAATTGTATTATTAATTATTATGAATTTGCACATCCTATAAAAATGAGAAAGTATATATATATATATATATGGAAGACCAAAAATTCATTCGCAACTCCAGTAATTAATGACAGACAATTTTAGCCGTTCATGCTAACAGATAATTTAACAGATATTAAAATCATACTTCCAAAAAAACTAACACTTGGAAGTCAGCCAATTTTTCAATACCGCAATAGAATAACGAAGCTACTACCCGCAAGGTGTTGCCAAACACTTTGACAGCACGATACCTTCACTCCACCGTCGGTTGGAAAGGCCAGAAAGGGGTAAAAAAAGATTTACAAAACACTAAGTGTCTGCGTGAATGACCAATGACGGCAAAGATAACATAACAGTTTAGACAGACACAACCCATGTAAGAACAGGTTATGACATGAGATGTTCCAACATACAGAGCGGCCATCAACAAGCGCCAAAGCGGATCGCACACAAGCGTCAGTGGCGGACACGAGAGCACGCAAGAACAGTGGAGAGCTGCCACAACGCACAAGACCGGCAGATCCTCGTGAACTGCAAACAGTGCAGTCCGTCTAAACGATACAACGGTCGGCCACCTAACGGTTATAGTGAATCAGTCGTGGTCGAAATTAACATGGAGCCAAGCATGATTAACACATTCGGATGATATTAAATTAAGTGACACTTGATTTAAGGATATTACATTATATACTGTAATTTACCCTTGCATGGTATCATTGAATTAATCAGTGGTAAAAGCTCCAAACCAATGCTGGTTAGCTAGTTATTTACTTCTGTCAGCGGGCCTTTTAAAGGAACTCACTGGCATTTAAATCTCGCTGTGTGAGCACCACGTAATCGTAACTTCAGTGTAGGCTACGTACAGGGCACTATCAGGTAAACGTGTAATTAATTTAGACCCAGCAGGAATGGCCAACAAGGCACCCAAATATTCATACTAACGGCCCACAATTGCATTGCCGGAACAGACTCCGTCTTGTTTTCGTGACTCACACCGATAGCAGCGCAGTAAGTGGCCAGTAAGCAACACTCTGAATACGACACCGCTTGAGTGAGGATACTAACGTTTATACTGATCTGCAGCTCTGTTTTTACAATAGAGCGTCTTTTTAGTGCAGTGGTTTCGGGGACCATTAGCCCCTGACAGCAATCACGTATCTGCTAGTACCCATCAGCATTAGCGACTGACAAAATATTAGAATGAAACAAAATTTTCTTTGACAGTTTTATTTTTAGAAAACAAACAATATTTAGATTTTGTAGGTATTCCATTAAGCCACAAAGTACTGATTCAATGAGATAACTGCTAGAACATTTTGAATAGAATGGTGGAGCAGCTGCCAGAGCGTCACGATTGCTGCCTAGAGTCCTTCTCAGAGAAGAAAGCTAACTACTCGCATTGAGCGTAGCCACTTGTTACAAGACATGGTTTCTCTGCACCAGTCCTCCCCCTAGCAGCACATGGCTTCACCCACCTACTGCACTCCCATTTCAAATCAACTATACATAGTTTGTAAATCACTTCATTGCTGGACTCTTTACTTTGGAATTAAAATCGTTTAGCAGAATTCAAGCTGACAGTGTTTAGTAATAATAATAATAATGATAATAACAGTAGAGTGTAGGCCTTACAGCAACATAATGGTCATATCCGTAGTTATTGTTGCGTTGTCAGTTAGTTTCTTCTGCTGCTGCCAAATCAATAATGAAGCCTTTTATAGTTTATTGCGAAACTATCTACTACTTGGATGTTTGCCATGCGATATTTAAGCATATTTTACGTATATATCTCAATTTTACTCTCATAGATGAATGGTATAAAACACAAAGTATGTGTGTAGTGGATGGACTAGCTGAGGACAATGACATGGATAAATTCCTTTCAGAAGGTGGAACCTTCATCATATGGAGCCAAGGGCCAATGACAGTACGTGAAAAACTATGTAATTAGTATTACAATCTTTTTAAATAGTGTGGCAGTACTAGTTAGTCAAGTTAGTCACATGTCACGAAGTAGCAATATATATATGGAAGAGCAGGGCCTGTGAATTCTGACATTTTAGCACCTGTTTCTCCCAGCTGCTGGAATGTGGCGAGATGTGCCACATGCGAGTTCTGCATGTTGGGAAGACAATGGCTGAAACCCGAGACGTTTACCGCCAGGAATTCCCATGGACAACGGTCGTGTGAGTGAGGGACTGGGAGTGCCTCTTAAGCCAGAGTACTTCAAAAGATTCTTTTAAAGCAGTGCAAATCACAGGAGATCGTCAGAGAGTTTCAATAAAAGCTTCCAGATTGCCCTAAAGGCGGAAGGGGACAACTGAACACCGCTACGTTTCTGTGAACGGTGTGGGAAGCGAAGTGCATTTACACGCCCAGACATGATGCCGTCAATCGTAAAGTGAGGGCCAAGACACTGGCGACTCTTAGTTTGTTAACAGAAAACGCAACAAGTACTGGGGAAGTAGATTCTGCAAGATTTCGCTACATGTAGCAACAAAGAGTGAGATTTTCAGTGGTCACAGTGGCAACCCTGTAATTTTCGTCTCCTCTTACGGTAATTTGGATAAGTATGTCAGAGCAGGTAGTCAGCAGAGCATTTTGGGGCGAGCACACATTAGCGGCAGTTCGTGTCTCGTTTGAAAGTCTCCCTGTGGCGCACTGCTGCAGCGTCACGCTCCTTTCTCTGTTTCTGAGTGAGACTCACGTTTGCGTCGTCTGTGCACTGCGTAGCTGACACTTTGTGAGTCTTTTTCGTGACATTCTGACTGATTTCTATCGTTAGTTCTCTCTCAAACTGGCATCAAAACTCGAAGCTATCCAGTATATATCGATTGTGTGAGCTGGGAGGCGATTTGCATGTTATTACGCTAGTGCTTCAGAAAAATCTTAACCTTCTACGCATATTGCCGTTTAAATTTTTTGATGAAGGTAATTGTTAATCAATCCAACTTCAACCTGAAAAATATTGACTGAGAGAAAATAAATTAATTATTTTTTAAATGAGTTTTGCTCAGTCTAGTTTTTATGAAGCGACACTTTTAATGAAAAATATCGTCAGAGGACTCTAGCTCACTGAACTACAGTCTCAATATGACGCAGTTTCCGATATAACAGAGGTGCCATTACACCTTCGTTTCTTTTTTTGAAATTTGGAAAGTTTGCTGGATACTTTCTAATTATACGAACAGAATTAAATTTTGTTTTGGGAATAACGAAATATCACCTGCATTGTCATTTAGCAGCATTAATAATTATCAATTTAACATTTGTATTATTGTGTTGGATTCTGCCTGAGCTCAGAATCGCTTGCTTCGCCGTTTGCTTGTTGAGTTCACGTGCTTGGCAGGCAGCTTGCAAAACGTAACCACTGCAAAACTTCAGTCGACTCGCACACACAGGTACGGCAGAGAGCCATAAACAAGTCAGTAGTAATAATAGAAATAACGTTTTCAAAATAATTGAAAAACGTGACGAACACAATCGAACCCATTTTGTTTTCATTCCTCAGAAAATTTCATTTTGTCCCTCAGCGGTAATTACCCCCAGCTTGGGAACCATAACTAACATAAAAATCGACAATAACTACAAAATTACACAACATTTGTCATTCTGTAGTATCGTAAGGACCCTGGAAGGTACGTAACGGTACACCAGAGTACTGTTTATTTACGATTCTGTTGTACTGTGCAGATATTTACCGAATAACGTTTACCTTTAACAACAAAAAATTGTTACCAAATAACAGAAGACCTCACCCTTTGCATAAAGACATTGTATGTCTACCCTTGCGAATTCCAAGTCGAATTTTGTCCGCTACTTTTCAGGCCAAATCAATGAATTTGGAACATGATTTCACCTACATCACTTAATGTACGAAATACGCCACCACAGCTGTAGCTTGAGATAAAACGCCTCAGACGCGATAATAAATCATCAAAAGCAATAGAACTGTTTCCCAATACAAAAGGAATTAGTTCCACACATGCTGCTAAATTGGAACCACAAACGGCAAGGAACATCAACACGCCCGTTTTTGAAGCAGAAGTAGCTAGATTTTTCAAAATTAGTGGTGCGTTAGAGAGACGAGTAAAGTTTAAGAATAGGCAAATCGTTTGACTACTTCAAATTCTTTAAGTGTCAAGGAAGGTATTTATGATAATAACAACCGGCAACATCAGAAACATGGGCTTCACATGCTCTAAATACACGTTTATATTCCCTTGCTTTTAGCGGAGTAAGCTGCAAATATGTCGGTACATGAAAGTATATCTTCACAAATAATTTGTAGCTTATGTTATTGAATTAACGCAATTCGGCTTGTTTCATATGAGTTTTACGATAATTCATGTCTTTAGGTAATTTACTAATGCAAGGTATGCACAATTATAACAACCGTTTCGTTGACAGAGTAAAAAATAATCAAAAACCAACACTATCGGCAAGACGCAACTGACTGACTGCTTTCTCTTCGCTTGGTGCGCTAGTGTCGCTGCAGCCATCAAATGTTAACAACTTTCTCACCTGAGTGTTCCGTGGTTGTATTTAATACACTGTGACGTGTATCAAGGCGTAGAGGAATTATGGGTAAAGCTTCAACTGATTGTAAATCGCGCCATTGCAAGTACCTGCCAAGTGGATTAAGGGAAGCATAAACGCGACACGGTTTAATTCTAAAATTCTTGATAAAACAGAGGCTGTTGCACTCTTGCTGCAAAACAGAACGCGCAGATGATTATAGATAGTAAAATCTTGCATCTGTAAGAAGACCGATGCGCGAAACATAAAACTACCACCATTACCTTGCGAAAGATATTCCCGATAACCCGAGAAAATTCTAGTCCCACGTAAAATCTCTCGACGGGGTAAGACCCATTCACTTTGTGACTAGTCCAGTGTGGCAACGTTGCCACGTAAGTCAATGAAAGAAAAGCCGAAGTTTTAAACCTAGTTGCGAAAACACACTTGACATCTTAGCCACAAACAATCCAGAGCTAATAGAGAGCATCGTGACTGATACAGGGATTAGTGATCACAAGGTCGTTGTAACTAGGCTCAATACCGTTTCTTCCAAATCCACCAGAAACAAACGCAAAATAATTTTATTTAAAAAAGCGGATAAAGTGTCTCTAGAAGCCTTCCTAAGAGACAATCTCCATCCCTTCCGAACTGACTATGCAAATGTAGAAGAGATGTGGCTCAAATTCAAAGCTATAGTAGCAACAGAAAGTGAGAGATTCATACCTCATAAACTGGTAAGAGATGGAACCGATCCCCCATGGTACACAAAACAGTTCCGAACGCTGTTGCAGAGGCAACGGAAAAAGCATGCGAAGTTCAGAAGAACGCGAAATCCCGAAGATTGGCTAAAATTTACAGACGCGCGAAATCTGGCAAGGCCTTCAATGCGAGATGCCTTTAATAGGTTCCACAACGAAACATTGTCTCGAAATTTGGTAGAAAATCCGAAGAAATTCTGGTCGTATGTAAAGTACACAAGCGGCAAGACGCAGTCAATACCTTCGCTGCGCAGTGCCGATGGTACTGTTACCGACGACTGTGCCGCTAAAGCGGAGTTAGTGAACGCAGTTTTCCGAAATTCCTTCACCAGGAAAGACGAATGGAATATTCCAGAACTTAAAACACGAACAACTGCTAACATGAGTTTCTTAGAAGTAGATACCTTAGGGGTTGAGAAGCAACTCAAATCGCTTGATACGGGCACGTCTTCAGGCCCAGATTATATACCGATTAGGTTCCTTTCAGATTACGCTGAAACAATAGCTTTCTACTTAGAAATCATATACAACCGCTTGCTCAGCGATACATCTGTACCTACAGATTGGAAAATTGCGCAGGTCGCACCAGTGTTTAAGAAGGGTAGTAGGACTAATCCATCGAACTACAAACCTATATCATTGACGTCGGTTTGCAGTAGGGTTTTGGAGCATATACTGTATTCAAACATTATGAATCACCTCGAAGGGAACGATCTATTGATTCAAAATCAACATGGCTTCAGAAAACTTCGTTCTAGTGCAACGCAGCTAGCTCTTTATTCGCACGAAGTAATGGCCGCTATCAACAGGGGATCTCAAGTTGATTCCGTAATTCTAGATTTCCGGAAAGCTTTTGACACCGTTCCTCACAAGCGACTTCTAATCAAGCTGTGGGCCTATGGGGTAACGTCTCAGTTGTGCGGCTGGATTCGTGATTTCCTGTCAGGACGGTCGCAGTTCGTAGTAATAGACGGCAAATCATCGAGTAAAACTGAAGTGATATCATGTGTTCTCCAGGGAAGCGTCCTGGGACCTCTGCTGTTCCTGATCTATATAAATGACCTGGGTGACAATCTGAGCAGTTCTCTTAGGTTGTTCGCAGATGATGCTGCAATTTACCGTCTAGTAAGGTCATCTGAAGACCAGTATCAGTTGCAAAGCGATTTAGAAAAGTTTGCTGTATGGTGTGGCAGGTGGCGGTTGACGCTAAGTAACAAAAACTGTGAGGTGATCCACATGAGTTCCAAGAGAAATCCGTTGGAATTCGACCACTCGATAAATAGTACAATTGTCAAGGCTGTCAATTCAACTAAGTACCTGGGTGTTAAAATTACGAACAACTTCAGTTGGAAAGAGCACATAGATAATATTGTGGGGAAGGCGAGCCAAAGGTTGCGTTTCATTGGCAGAACACTTAGAAGATGCAACAAGTCCACTAAAGAGACAGCTTACACTATACTCGTTCGTCCTCTGTTAGAATATTGCTGCGCGGTGTGGCATCCTTACCAGGTGGGATTGACAGAGGACATCGAAAAGGTGCAAAAAAAGGGCAGCTCGTCTTGTATCACGTAATAGGGTTGAGAGTGTGGCAGACATGACACGCGAGTTGGGATGGAAATCATTAAAGCAAAGACGTTTTTCGTTGTGGTGAGATCTATTTACGAAATTTCAGTCACCACCTTTCTCTTCCGAATACAAAAATATTTTGTTGAGCCAAACCTACACAGGTAGAAATGATTATCAAAATAAAATAAGAGAAATCAGAGCTCAAACAGAAAGGTTTAGGTGTTCGTTCTTCCCGCACGCTGTTCGGGAGTGGAATGGTAGAGAGATAGTATGATTGTGGTTCGATGAACCCCCCTGCCAAGCACTTAAATGTGAATTGCAGAGTAATCATGTAGATGTAGATGTACCTATTAAGAAATCATTCACCCAGGAGAAACGCACAAAAACATCGTCGTCTGACCGTCACGTAAGTTCCCGTATAGAAGACAGATTAATTGGATTCACTGATGTACAGAAGCAACTGAAAGAGTTGAAAACAAAGAAGTCACAAGGTCTGAAAGGAGTCGGTGTTCGATTTTACGCTGAGTTACTACGGCATTTGCCCCTTACTTAGCATGCATTTATCTCGAATTTCTCACCCAGCGCAAAGTCCCAAGCGACTGGAAACAAACGGAGGTGACTCCTTTACATAAGAAGGGTGAAAGGACGGACCCATATAATTACAGATCAATATTCTTACCATAAGTTTACTACAGGATTCTTGAACGTATTCTCAGTCGAATATAATATCATTACTTGGAACGGAGCGTCTTCTGTTCATAAATCTGCTCGAATTTAGAAAGCATCACAAGTGCAAAGCTCACGTTGCCCTTTTCTCACGTGATATACTGCATATTCCTATATTTCCGCAAACAATTTGACACAGTGCCCCATTGCAAACAGTTAAAGAAGGTTCGAAGATACAGAGAATGCGAGAATGGTTCGAAGACTTCTTAAATAACAGAACTCAGTGATTTTTCCTGGACGGTGAGTGCTCACCACAGACAAGGGCACCGTTTGGAGTGCTCGAGGGAACCGTCACAGGACCGTTGTTGTTATGTATATAGATAAATGATTTGGCGGACAGGGTGGGCAATATTCTCCGGTTGTTTGCTGATGATGCTGTGGTGTACGGTAATCTGTCGTCGTTTAGTGACTGGATGAAGGTACAAAACGACTTAGACAAAATTTCCAGTTGGTGCCATGAATGGCAGCTTGCTCTGAATATATAATAATGTAAGCAACTCCAGATGACTAGGAAATCCTTCCCGTAATTTTCGAATATAGCATTAATTGTGTACTGCCTGACATAGTCGCCTCGATTAAGTATCTAGAACTAACACTGCAAATCTGAAATGGAACGAGAACGAAAGGACGATAACACGGAAGGCTAAGGATCGAAATAGGTTTGTTGGGAGGATTTTAGGAGAGAGTGGTTCATTTGTAAAGGGGACCACGTACAAAACACTAGTACTACCCATTCTTCAATACTGCTCAAGTGTTTGGAATTCGCAACAGGTCGGATCAGAGGAAGACATCTAGGTATTTTCGAGGGGAGCCGCTTGGTTTATTGCTGATGGGTTTCATTAACTGAAGTAGTTCTCTAACTCAGATGGGAAGGCGACTGAAAAAATTTACAGAACCGGGTTTTCAAACTGCCTGCGGACAGATTCTACTGCCGCCAACGTACATTTCCCGTCAGGCTTATAAAGACAAGAACAAGGAGGGCTTGTATACACACATACGGAGAGCGCCTTCTACGTGTCGCCCTATTTGCAAGTTGATGGGAAAGGATATGTGCAAATAGAGGTATGTAAGGTACCCTCCGCTACTCACTACATCTTGGCTTGCCGAGTATTTACTGCATGTAGATGTTCGTAGTGAGTCTAATAGTGGCCCAGGGCTGTGCGAGGAAATATTACGGTGCAATTAGGCCCAAAACCTCAACATCCAAAGTGAAAGTCTGCTTCCAGCTCCAGAGAGTTTCATAGAGTTCACATATTGTTTGGTAAAATGTTACATCATTTGTAAGCGTCGGGTTTGGGGGAAGGGGTGTAGAAGTTGGTAAATTAGTAGTTTGTATCAGATTTTCTTAAATATTTCGCAATTTAATCTACATTAAATTGTGAACAATAATAGCCCTGTGCACAATATTGCTAAACCGAACGATTCCAGAGTTACATAGGGTTTCAAAAGTAAAAATGTTTCGTACTTTCTAGATGTTTTTGTATACGTATGACATTGTCACTAACGAAACTAATGTGTCAAATAGTCTTGTGCTTTCTCAAAGCAAATTGTGATTTTAGTGGCCGGTGGTATGTTAGTGATAAGCCCTTGAAGGAACGACAACCTCACCACCTTCTCAAGGGGCGCTACTTTTTAAGGGAAAAGAGGCTTCCACAGGCCTAGGCCATATAAACCTGTGGTACGGAGAAACCCACTCTGAACTTTCTCTGGACAATGTCCCTTTAAGAATGAATACCTTTTCAAAATAAATGATTTTGAATTATAAAAATATGTATAATAATTATGGTACATAATTATATCATTTTGATTCCTATTATTTTTAAAACTGCAGCTTTTGGAGGCTTTTCATCAGAAAAAAAGACATATTTGACTGTATATTGCATACTATTTCATTTAAATTTTTGAAGTTCATAAACTGAGTTCAGCAGTAATATTGAATAAAAATCTAGAATGTTAAATGCGACCTTAAAGTAATGTAATGTATTTCATCAGTATTCAGTCCTCATCTAGATCTTCATGTATGATATTCGTGTCCCTGTTAACACATCCTAGATCTGAAAAATTACCGCATATGCTTGAGCTGTTTAGACCCCTCTTTCTGCACTCGCAGTTACGGAAGCATACGTCTTTGCAAGCACACACTACGAGGGATAGTAATTCCCAGGGAGCTGCAGAACGTATTGTTGTAATTGGTCTGAGGTGTTCGCCAGTCTTCTTAAACCCGCACTCTAGTGGATTCTTCTTCTCAGTCAGCCACTGCTGCAACTGGTGGTTGGCTCTAAATGAATGCTGCCTGGAAGCTGCTGAAGTGGGGGGATCTGCAGCAAACGTGAAGAATTAATGTATAGGCTGCATGCAGTAGCCTGCAAGTAACGTTGGTAGGTAAACCAATCTAGACCTTTGGTGTTCCTGGCTCAGAATATCGCAAGTAGGAATTGCTTTTCAGTGTCAGAAACTGCACTGGTTTTAATTTGTGGTCGTTGAACACTAAAAGTTTCGTCTGAAGAGCGTTGTTGGCTGCACTTCCTATACGGTGTAATTTTCCCCTTCTTGTAGATCGCTGATATAGTGTCACATCCTGTGAAGGCATACATTGGTAAGAGTACACCTTTCATATCCCCAATGTCTCGCAGAATGTCAGAAATAGTGTACACTTTTTCCTGCTGATTGTCTTTCTTTGGTACCACCATTTTCAATTTCTTCTGTGATAGTGCGTGGACAGTCAACAAGTCTGTGTCATCACCAGTTAAACAAGCTTCAACTCCTTTCTTCGCTTCATCAGTCGCTGTTAAAACTATTGATAAGTCATCATCATCCGATGTTTGAACTGTGGACCACCTATTTGCAAGTGCACTATAAGGAGAGAAAGAAACTTTCTGGCTGTATCCTTTTTTATGTGCCTATTGTAGTTTTCATTTTCAAAATGTAGTATTACGTGGTTATTGAGATATATGTTGCTTAAAGTAAGCGAATCGCCTGGTTAGATGTGAGAGGGGGCCTAACGATCCCCAGACTGCCAGATGAAATTAATGAGTGAATAAATAAATGAATTAGAAATTAAAAATATTCATTGTTTACAAGGGATATAATCCTCCCAGTTACACAGTAGTACCATACTGTCTTAACTTGGCTCCAATACTATCTGACATTTCTTATAGACACTTTACGTCATTTGATAGGGTACACGAAATTTTGCAGATCCTAAGATTAATCGCGTCTTGCTACAAGCTTTTCTGCTGAATTATCCAACCTAGGTATCTAAATTTTTTTCACGCGATTACTCTTCCCTTTATTTAAAATCATCTTTTGTGGTCCATCACTGATATTTGTATTTTATTTTATCTTCTCAAAGGAGGATTGTAATCCTACTTGCTCAGCTATCTCTTTTAGTTGATGAATCTTCGTGAATGGTAAATTAATGTTGTAGGAAAAAATGGCTAGATCATCAGCTGTGTTTGGGTCCTAGTCTGAATCATTATTCATCCCCATCCTCTTAGCTCATTGTTTTCCTCCATTCTCGAATGATCTTTTCCAAGATACAGTTAAAAGGGAGTGGGGAAACTTCATCGAGTTGTCTGATACCAGTTTTGGTTTGGAAAGCGGTCCGAGATGTTGAAACTAAATGCACGTTTGATCGTGTATCGATCAGAATCTGTTGAATGATGTACTCCCAATCCTTCCATAACATTCAACAGTGACTCGCTTTCAACTGAGTCGTGCGCCTTTTTTATCAATGCATACTATCGCACGGCAGTACCTTCCAGACGCTTAATTCTTTATAATGTTTTTCAACTTGAAAATCTCTAGGCAAAAAGTTACTTTCCTGAAATTGGCCTGGTACTTATTAGTCTATTTATAAAAATAAACGTCAATTCAGTTCTGTACTGTTTCGGAGAGCGTCTCCCATGGAACAGATACTAATATAATACCTGTTCAACTGCTGGTACCCTTTTGAGCCACCAATTTTATGGAGCTGGTAGACTAGGACAGATAGGCACACAGAGGATACCCGACCACTTCCCTGTATCTCCTCAAAGAGTTCAGCTGGTATGTTCAGAATGTCTTCATTGGCCAGCTTCCGGGACTCTACGACAATTTATTCCTTTCAAACTGCTTTGTTGTTCGTTAGGGCATCTATGATCTGTTTAATTTCTGTCTTAGATGTGTGTATGTGCGTTTGCCGCTATTTTTTTCTCTGAAGCACGTGGTTGGGTGTTGTTACACTTTCAGATTAGACTTGAATATTTGATTGAAATCCCTGAGACTGTTCTTTAGAATATCCTGATCAATACGTTCCATATGTTGTTTCAAAAATAATGGCGTTGCAAGTCGGATCACAGGGGCTGCGTGCTTCCGACTTTCACAAAAGGAGTTAAAATCTTCATGTTCCTTCGGAGAGTTTAATTTTGTCAACGAATGTGTTCTGAGTGCGTAATTTAGTTCCGAGGTCTCGTTGCACCATCTTCGTTTCAGTTTGCGAAATTTCAAGCTTCTTGTATTGCGTATTGTATTGTGCATTGTATTGTACGGTCTGTCCAGTTCTGAGACTAAAATGTTAGTTGCTGACGGCACTCTATCAATACTTGTTAACTGATTTTAAATTTTGCCACATCATCTCTGCATTTGTTCTTTCCAGCTGTTGGAGCCTTTCTGAGAAGAATGAAATTCATTTTAATCCTGGAGAGGTAATTATCTAAATAATACTTGGTACTTCTTTGAACTTTAATATTCTTAATTTCCTTCATCGCATTCCTAGAATGGGGCACATCGACGATTTTCCATCATTCGACTTGTTAGAAAAAACCAAATTCAAAATGTCTTGCTCCTTCTGTGCGTAGGATGTTTTCCTGTACCTGTTCATAATTTGCTACTATTCCACGTTAGCTTACAGTCGTCGACAAAGATCTTAATATTCTTTGTAGTTATTTTCGCCTTCTCCTTCTCTAGGAGATCCCAAAATTGTTCTATTTTCTCAGGACTATGGCTTCTGTTCTCACAGATGAGATGGCCGCATGTGCATTGAGCAGGGTGTAGCCTTTGCACCTCATCAAATAGTGAGTATTGACAATTATTTGATACGCTAGAAAAATTCACTACTGCGTTGATAAACGTCTTATTTACAGCAAAATCTGCTGCAAACATTGATATATTCTTGCTTATGTTCACGGCTTCCTTTTTTTCATAGATCATATACCCTACATTGTCCATAACTCTTTCGTGCTGATAATGTGTATTTTGAAACCTAGGGTTGTGATGTTTTGGTAGTCCAACAAATTGTTAATCCTTATTGTTTACCAAATTGTCGCAATAATTTCACATTTGTGGTAGCAATGTAATATTCGTTTTCCTTTTTCAACTTAGTATTTCTGCCTCAGAGCATGCAGGTCCTTCAGATATCCCTAACCCTGTAGTTGCACGCTAACAGGACCCCAAGATATGCTTGCACTCCTAACAGTGATGGGTTTCTGTTTATAGTTACCTCCGGTTTAGTGTTTCTTTTTTGACGACTTTCGATGATGTCTGATTCTTAGGGAAATGTGGGTCGGATTTGTTCCTTCCCAGTAGTAGATTCAAAGTACTTAGCCATGAAGCTTGGATTTCGTTTGCTATATACACCTTTGGTATGCATGGTCCACTTCTGCTTTAAAAGCCGTTGACTTGTTTCATCTATAATCCCGAAAAAGGATGCTTTCAAGTTGCTACCAGATGGAGCAGCTGGACCAATTTCTTTCTTCTTGTCCTTTCTTTTGTGTGACAGGCAGAGCCTGGTTTCGTAGTGTTGGGCCCACGTTGTGGGATTTATTGTTTGCTTTATTAAAAATCTGAGATGGTAATTTGTTTGTAATAAATGAGATCTATAATTCATTCTGATTTAGCTAACTTATCTCCACATACTTACACTTGTTTTTAGTGATATTTAAGGTGCTGAGAATTATAAATATTTTCAGATTATAAAGATGCTACCTGAGGTATCTTTCTTTATCTTAACTTTACATTATCATCATGTTGTACATTGAACATTCCTGAGAATTTAATTGAGCTTTTCATTAAAGTGTGCCATCATAATATTTTATCACTTTGTTAACTAATTACCTTCTGTTATGGTAGTCTTCCCACTAACATGTTATGTGGGTTTTTCAGCTAAGTGTTTTGTTTACCCATTTGAATAATTTTAACTGTCGCCAAGAGAGGAGGACTACAATGTGTGTCTGCATGCATACTACCAAGGCAGGATCCAATTTGTGGTGTCTGGGGAGGGAGAATTTGTGCAGACTGGGGATGATAGGCTGTTCTTCCCATAATACTTCTAAAGTGGTTGTAGTCGGGGCTACTGTACTAAACTAATGGCTGATGGGTTTCCTGTAACAGTACAAGACATTCTCAAAACTCCTGGACGGCAGTATCATTTTGCTGAAGATTGCTGTTACTTGAGGGCAGGAAATAATCAAGAATATGCTTATACTCTTTTCCTGTGGTTAACTGGCTGAAAGCTTAAACATTTTCGTAAAACTTCTAGGAGCTCGCTAAGTCGAGGAATTGTGCATAAGCCTTCCATAGTACTGGAAGTTCTGATGTCGAGAGGTAAGTCTGCGAGTCTTGTATACATCACATTGGTTGGTTACTGATCCGTCGTGAGCAGTGGAGCTACTTTTGTGAGACAGAATACCTGAGAGAATTATTTTCTCTAAGTAATGTGGGGACTTGGTGCTGTATGATGATAATTTTTATTTTTTTCTCTTAGGCTATACATTTGTTTCGACTTAACTGCCATTAACGAGTGACCTGTTCTACAGTGTGGGCGACGTTACTCTCATTATACATTTTTTGTTATAGTAGCACACTATAGTCGAAACTGATCTGTAGAGAAGGGGAAGAAAACAGAATTTATTATCACACAGCAGTGAGTCTTGACACACCTTACAAATATGTCACATGCTGACTTATACTACTCCCATTATTGTGTAGTATGAAAATGAGGCAACCAGTCTGAAAGTACTGGTAGTTTCAATAAATAATGAAAGTATATTTAAAACATACTCCATTTACGTGGTATCTCTTTTACAAAGTAGGCACCTAATTTTGTGGAGAAAGATTCATTTCGTTTTCTAAACTCACACAAGCGAGGACACACACACAGACACACACACACACACACACACACACACACAAAATTACATAAAGAGTATAAATTGATGCGTTTTGTAATATTTTAAAGGGGGTTCAGAAATATGAAACACACAGCAGCATATTTATCAAAAATATTACGTAAATCAGCAATTCTGTACGTGTAGAGATCGAAAGATTCCTGAGATTAATTGGTCCCCACATCTAATTGCTGTCAAGCGTCACAAGGTGGACAGATAACCAGCGGAAAACGAAGATTGATGACTCTGCAATTTACAAGCCTCAGGTGGTGTGAGGTGACCACACATGCATTTTTGTCCAGTCGACAAAATATAACATACTTGGAGATTTCGAAAATATTGACTCGCTGCCTAGCAAGGGAACTACCCCAGATGTAAATAAATGGTCTTGATGATATTTGGTGGGTGTGTAAACTGGTCCAAATAATTCAATACACATTTTTTTCCGTTTTGTCCCATTTTCACTTAGGGATAAAAACTCATCCCAAATGTAATTTGGTGCATGATGTACAAAAATGTGGTGTTCCACATAGAAGTAGAACAGCATTACCTTTCCTCTGATACACACTGAATTTTTCTACAAAATATCCAACCACTATCAATAAATTTTGAGTAGTTAAAATATTCGTTACAACATAAATTAGAAACACTCTCTTTCCATATCCAACCATATGTAATAAAGCTGAATCCTCAAACGCCAATTTTATGAAATATGTTACACAAAACGTGCTGTCAAGTATTTTCAACATATCTAATTGAAATATGTACACGTTCATTATGCTTCTCACTGCAAGCTCTCCATTAGTTTCCTTTAAAAGAATGAAAAAAGGATAATCCGGTAGCAGGCCTCATGGGCTCTAAGATGAATCGTAAAACTCTGAGTAACTGATGACAATTATTGCAAAACGGATGATTTTTTTTTACCCTTTGGAATAAAGTACATCCCCAAAATTTTAAATTGTGAAAAGAACTTTTCGAGTTAATATTTATCGCATATATAGCCTCTAGTTATAAGCTCTGTTATTATCCATGACAGAATTGCGCGTGCCACAGATTGAATAGTGATTTGGTGTTTGCCTTGAAATGCTTTAACTTTACTTCTCTGCTCAACTGCAACGCCCATGTTTGAAGATCAATGTCATGACGATCAGTTGACAATCGATAACCTAACCTTTTTTTTTAAGTGCTGCAGTGTAGTAGCTTCATAGTACCTCAGAGCCATTGAATAACATACTCTACCCAGCGAGAGAGCTGTGCCACTCTACTAAGATAAGATATTTACGCTTCAAGGATGAAGGGAACTCTGTGTGTTTGATAACCTTTGGTTTTCTTACTGAAAGAGTTTCGCCTACTGAACAGTTAAATCACATACGATATGATTTCAACGGTTACCGTTAAAAATGCTAAGAGTAACAAACTAACGCTAAGGGGCTTAAATCCTAAACCAGCGTGAGTAATGTCTAATTTTCCGATCCTCATGTCACTTGCAATGCATAACTTCTCTTTCCTTCTCTTTCTTCTCTTTCGAATACCACAGTTCTCGTGACCTGGTATTTTTTGTTTTGTTTTTATTTTTTACTTTCTGGCTGGTTACCCTTCCTGTGGCTGCAGCTGTAAGTTAAACGTAACGGAGGAAAGCTGTGTTCGTCACCTGTCTGCGAATGTTGCCAACGCTGATCTGCATGTTTCGTTTGAAGGTGTTTGTGAATGGTGTTTTTTATGAGGTGGAGATTGGAGAGCAGCTCAGCATTCACCTAAACGAGGGTGAAAAACGGCATATAAGCCACACTCAGCCAGGCTGGTGAACCAGACCAGTAGTTGTGAATCCAATACTTGCACTACTTTCGTGTCTGGTGAAGCACCCTGGCTCGCCGGCTAGCTCACAGCACGTTAGTCTATACGAGCAGGTCTGTAACTTGTTAATGCTGATTTCTCATTACACTCACGTATGAGTAGTGCCAGACCACTATTTCATTCCAATATTCTTATTCAGTATCTGTTTTTACAGTTTCTTATGATTTCTTAGATCAGTGGTATAAACAAATTTATTCAATGTTTGCCTCTAATCTTCTTATGATGCGAACAACGCGAATATACTATTTTAATTTGCTTTAGGGTATCAGTTAATTTGACATTTGAATCATCACCGACGCTGTGTTAAAAAGACCCTCAGCAATTTTAAATGTGGCAGAGGTACACGGAAATATCAAACATGGGAAAACCCACGATGGAATATCATTGAGAAGAGTCAAAGAATCTAAATCCTTAATAGGTTCATCCTCTACAGATTCAGTGTATGAGATTCACAAGGAAGTAATGGTTCTAAGGACTTTTCTTAGATTTTATATCGAAATACGTTCACTAATTGGCATCCTTCTCTTTCTTGTGTTCCAGTACCAATAACTCAACTGAGATAATTGCATTCCAAGATTTTCTTCCTTCCTACTACCTATCTTTGAATTGGTACACTTTATCAGAGGAAATATCTCTTATACTAATATGTTACTAGTTTATGTTATTTTGTACTGTGCATTACAAATTAAGCGCAACACTACAATTACATCTTTGGAATTCAAAGTCAGGCTGGCAACGGATAAATCAGGCGTTTAACTCATACGTTTTCACTACCATTTTGGTGACTAAAGTTTTGTCCTTCAAGCCAGATACCTATATTACGTTTTCCTATCTCACTGTAGTTCTCAAGGAATTAGTGTTTAACTGAATGCACAGAGAGCTCGTATGTAACACTCAAAAGGCATCATTTTGCTCTTGCATTCCGTTGAAAAAATTTGAGTTTGTCAACGTTTAGAAGGACAGGTAGAGCTGACCCACCAAGCTTACGACACGTGACACAGCTCTTTCTCCTAACACCACAGTAGGGGCATTTGACACTGTCCCCCAAACAGTAGCCAACATCTTTCGTGAATAATTCACTAAGATCCACTGCATTTAATTAGGCAGTTAAAAAAACCGCTGTCGCCAGTAATAAATAAAAATGGACTTTCAGTGAGCTTTCGTCACAGAACAAATCTGTTAATGAAAGTTTGGAATAATATTCAATGTAAGTCGTTTGGCAGTCACGGACAAGAACATTGATTTAATTTTTATTTTTGATCCAAGAACCTGAATCATCAACTGTTGTGGTTCTGCTATTAGAGGTGCGCTTCTGAAACTCAAAATATTCTATTCTCTTGTATGAAAAATTCTTTTCCGATTACGATCACTAGTAATTTATGACATTCCCCAGCCTTAATTTTTGAAACATTTTGCTCCACAACTGTTTAACTGAGAAAAATCTCCAGTCTACAGAAGCCCTGATACATGTGAGACCTGTTAGGACAGTTATTTGTATTTTGGGACGTTAGTGGAGAGGGTTAATAAGTGTTTTTTTTTTTGTTTTGGTTGTTTCCTATTACAGGAACATCCTGCGGTAGGCACATGGCTGACATTTAATAACTGAAATGAGTAAGCATATATAAACAACAGATGGAACAGAATCTGTAAATAAACTTATTTAGAATCGTCTAGTTTCTGATCAAATATTCTGCCTCTGTAAATTAAGGGTGTAAACACACACATCAAAATTTCAGTTCACATCAGATTGAGACACAACGATTTAGTCTTTGATACATAACCACATTACTGTGCCTAGTATATATGAATTATTATTTATGTTATTCTTCTACTCACCACTGCTTGCATAGCTAAAGCTTCTGCAGTACGTTACCTCTGCCAATTGTGTGTTTTCGGCTTCTTCGTGCAGCCCCTCCATCCATCTGCAGCGGTCCTGGGCGCTTCCGAAATGCTTCAACACCCACGCAGACACCAGCTCTTGCTTCTCCTTCGAGTATGTTTCCTGCAACGGGAAAACATAGTTAGATTAATTTAGGATTACTTTCCCCGTCAATGGAACATATACCTATCAAAACAAATAGTTGTCAGTATTTGAATTCCAAAAGAAAACCGATTTTCCCATCTTCTGTTATTCATCTCCTCTACACTTCCGCCCTGCAACAGATGAAGACACTGCTGTCAGTATAGGTTGAACGAAACGCTAGGTCCGTTTAAATAGAAACTTCTCTATATACTGAGTTTCAGATCTTTGTTGTAAATAGTGGCGTGAACGACGAACGCACAGAGAATGCGAGCTACACGGGGTTGGTCCGTGATGATCTTACAAACTTTCATGGGTGATGGGGAGGGATAAATATATCAATGCAACGCATGGGACCCTCGTCCAGAAACGACCGAAAATAGTTTTGATAACTGGCAGTGGATCACTTCTACTGCAAATTCTTTGCTTTTCGTGCTTTGAGATTAGATAGTGTGAACCAATACAACAAAAATATTCAGTAAACAAGGGCTCTAAAACGCATACCTAATGAGCTATGAGTAGTTGTTCAGTAGAAGACACATATTTCACAGTAGCAAAAGTTAACAACTGCTCACAGCTCTTCAGGTATGCACGTTAGAGTCCATATTTAATGAACCTTTCTGCTTTTTTAGGTCCCTTCTAATTCCCTTCCAACTGCAGACAACGAGGGGCCTGCAACATGAGGGCGACTGCCCGACACACCGGAGCAATTTTCGCTTACAACTTTCAATTAAGTCGTTTCCTCATCATGGCCTCTTTCGTTACGTTGCCACATTTGCCTTTTTCTATCAATAGTGAGGGTTTGTAGTATCATCATGGAATCACAATTATCCCCCAATTAAATCATTACCGATAAGAATAATCTGTATACTGAATGGCAACAATATTATGCACTTTGGTTGTCATTCAACACTTCATATAGTAACATCTTTGCTTCCAACTGCTAATATATGAAGAGTTGAATGAGAAACAATGCATGTTTATTCTAACGCATCTTTTTGTATCTATAACTAATCGAAATGGACAGTATTCACACACCCTTTCATTTACATATCTGCAATGTCTGTATCAACGTGCCAGGTAAAGTGAGAATGGCATGACAACTGCAAAATTTTATGGTGATTACGCCTCACTCAAAATCGCTAGACGACTGTTCTGTATCTATAAAAGTGCGATATAGAGGTATAAAGATAGGAATTTTTCAGATTGTATCCTAGTATGTAACATCCCAGTCCGTCGTCATCAGTAGAAAATCCCATCGTCTAGCGCAAGTCTTTGTGTTCTAAAAATGTAGCATTTCTGGTTGACATATGAGAAGACATCAGTTTGGATGTTACCAGCCAACAACTAACACAGTTAAAATTTGACCTATGCGATACCCAGAAGATTTAATGTAGCCAGAGGTTTCTTGATTTCGGTTAATGGAGAAGTGACTGCAACAGCTTACAACCAAGACAAATCCCCGAAAACAGTGACAGAACCGGGAAATTGTAGTCGTTTTAATTTTGATTAGATAGGAACATGCCCCAGCAGGAATTATCAAGTGCATTTGCCTAAGCATGTGTAACAGGACAGATTCAGTAATTTTCCTGACGAGTGTTACATGTAAACCAGAAATGGTGAGAATATCGTGAAGTTTACTGACTTACAAAATCAAGGCTATCAAAATTTTTTCTAAGAAAAAATAAATCATAAATTATTCCTACTCCCCAGTTGCAAACAAGTATTTCGAAAAGCTGACCTTAATTTAAAGACATATACCAATCTGGAAACCTTCCCTAAATATTTCCAGATGGGGTACCATCTGATTACTATCAAGTAAGCTTCCATTTGACGGACAAGACCTGGGCTGTGGATCCTACCTCAAACTATCCACACTACTATCTGTGGTAGCGAATGACAAGTATAGAAATATGATAATTTCCAATTTTCACTTTGTACCATTTCCTTATTCGCAGAGTATTATTTCTTTTACAGGTAGAGCCAAGGTTACCTTGTGACTCATAGATTACACTGCACATGGAGACTGGGCTACTATTTACTGCTAGTGTTATTTAAATTAAGCTTCACTAGACTACTGTTGTATTGAGTACAATTAACCGTATATCACAATTTTCCTTGAGGTGAAATGATGCCAAGTACCCTCTATCATTACTCAGTCAACTACTAATGTAATTAATGAAACGGCTATTGGACAAGTAGTAGCATCTTATACATCTTTACAAAGATTTCGTAAGTTTTGTACATGTTTCTCTCAATACATACCAGGATTTTGACGACAGGGCTCTGTTGCTTAGCCTGACTGCCAGCTGTCGGCGATTCTTCAGGATGAACTCTGAAATTGATTAAATATTTTTAATTTTGTTTATTCATAAATTTAAAATCGTTTTTGGACAAACTATCCACACAAGAAATTACGCATGTAGTTGCTATGCAAAACTGTTAAGTAGTTATATTTAATTTGATTAAAACACATTCATGATTATCGCATGTAAATAACCAAAACTCATTGATACTTGAGATACTGTTAGAATTTGGAATTTGGACAATCTTCATACCCATACTTTGAACTTGACTGAGCAATTTCCGTACAATCAGAATTTTGAAGTATGAGTAGTGATACTAAAGTCCCCACACACATCTTCAGAACATAAATTGGGATAAGCCCAAACACCCCTCCCCCACTCCCTCCAACCCTAGAGGTCACAGTGTGGGGCAGTAACTACAGATTATTCACATATTCACCTGCGCTACATGGTAAGTTCCACGCTGAAGAATTCTGAACACACGGCACAACATGCTGGACTCACCTGCTGGTCCTCCTGGAACTGCAGCCTCGTGGCAGCCTAATGCAGAGGCAGCAGGCCAGCAGCCGCCGTAGCAGGCCACGGCTGGTCTCGGCCTCCCCCACCTCCTCCTCCTCTTCGCCTCCGTCTGCCTCAACCACATCGCGGTGCTGCTGCGCCGGCTGCTGTCGGGCTGTTTCGCCTCCGCCTTGCCTCTCTTGCACCTTACCTGCTGCCACGTTTGATACTACATACGTGAGCGCCGGTCTCGGGGACGGCTCAGACTGCACATCGTGGCGGTAGCAGTGGCCTGTAAAATAAAAGTTCACCATCACTCTAAACAACATCTATCTGCAGTAACTCACTGTCATCTACTACCACAGACTAATAATGTGTCATCATTGCAGTATGTACATAGAGAGCTATAATACTTATCATTACTGCTCTTGCATGTCAGAAAAGGTGAATACATCTTATAGTACTCACTGCTATCCAACGTTGTTGACACAGTTGGCGGAAAAATAATAATGAAGTTAACATCTTCTGGAAACAGAAATTAATTTGACAGAATCAAAATAATTATGAAGTAATCTACTGACCATCTCAGAGGACTGTAAGCTGCCCATTAGCAGTACAGAATTTAGTGGAAATATGACACACGATCCTAGTTCTAAACCAGAGAGTTATTAAGATCTCCAAAGCGTTTTCTCTGACTCTGTTACTACCACACAGATCTAGTTGAAAGATCCATCAGGAACGAGTGCATTCACTGACAGACGCAATTCATGTCCTAGCTACTCAACTACCAGGAGAATGAACAGAACACGACCAGTAAAAAGTTCATACCCTAAAACGTGGCTTCCCTGGTATCACTCCTAATACAAATGATCGGTACAGTGATTTTAGCTGTAAGACTAGCAGAACTGAATATCCTTTCCATAGTGTATGTCACACAATGCTCATAAAACGTTACGTATAAAGCAGACTCTGACAAAGTAACAAAGACGCAGCGCTACATTCATTTCATATTTATTATAGCAGACGCAGATGGGATACGTAAAAAAGTTGCTGATAAAAAACGTAAGCTCTGTAACAAAGCCACCTCATCAAAACCATTACACTACTTGAATCGTTGCTACTCGTATCCTCAGCACACCAAAAGGTACTCACGGTATTTCAACAAGACCTCCACATCTTGCACCCGTTCAGGCCGTAGAGGTGGAACGGTCCTACACTCTGCATCAGCACTCATCACCTGTAACAGAGATACAGAATGCAATGAGTAATGGGTATTACGCTAAACTGCAAGATGCGTAACTTTATGAGTAGCAGAGAATGTTTGTAAAACCCTCAGCACAACTTCTGGTCGATATTAAAGTCAGTAAATTAAGTGATATTAGGACATAACGACATGTAATGTTGATAATGTAAAAAAAAAACGAGAACGCCAGCTTGCATTGATGTACTAAGGAATTATTTTAGCTACTGTTCGTAAATCTTGAAGATAGCTACCGTGTAGGGCATGTCGGTGGAATGGACCTATATTCGACAGCAGTGCTTAGGACCTGGAACAGAGACACAGATGGAATGAGTGTGGGGCATTGTGCTGTATCCAAAGCGACAGTATTTTCTCAATAGTAGTCAACGTATTGTAAAACTCACATCAACATTTTTGTCACCGTTCAGTTCAGTAATTATTTTAAAAATGTATTTCAGCACGTCCCATCATTAATAAGAACAAGATAAAGTGTGCTTGCACCGATGTGCTAAGAGAAACTTTTAAGATTATTCTGTATATTACGTACAAAGCTCTTCGAATGAATGTTTATTAGTCATATATCTAGTTATGGCCCTACCTCCGATCAGTTTACTAAATAATATCACGGAAATTATTTTCTAAAGTGACGCTATATATTTTTATTTCCGTGCCAGCAGAGTCTGCAAATTATGTATATGTGTCCAAGGTGTATAAAGAAGCGCAACTGGTCGCCAAAACTATGCGAAGAATCACGTGTAAATTGCGTTCGATTATTTAAATACGGTTTGCAAAACTAAACGTCTAGTACGAGGCTTCTCTTTAGTCGAATTATTGTAAAAACCAGAATTACAAACAATCGAAGCACGCGTTCACATACAAACGGTTGTATGAACTAAATTCTTCTGTTTTTCTAACCGTTATTTTGTAACATTGCCATACAACGCAATTAAAGGCAGAGAATTCTTTTAAGAATGTGACCAGCAGATGAAGTGGCCTATAGACAGGTAGAACCTCAGACGCCGTGCTGGTCTTTCGCTGTGTTACAAATTAAATGGCGAGAACAGGAATAATATGAGATTACGTGTCATACGCTGCCATTAGCAATAATCGAAATTTATTGTCACCTTCGTCGAACTTCTTGTGTTTTGAGTTACAAAAGTATTTCAACATCCAAACGAAGTCAAAGTTTCTAATCGAGATTTATTTAACAGCACCATTTTGTAAGGTGTATGACAAAGTTTGTGAGTTTCTAGCCAATGCTACCTGAAACGAAATTTTCTTTTCAATAAACAAAAATAGAGTGGAAAGTGTGTTGATGGGAAGGTGTACGATGAACTTCAACAGAAGTAAAACGAAGATAATGGAATGTAGTCAAATTACATCAGGTGATGGTAATGGAATTAGATTAGGAAATAAGACACTTAAAATAGTAGATGAGTTGTGCTATTTGGAGAGCAAAATAAAAGATGATTATCGAAGTAGAGAGAATATAAAATGTAGACTGGCAATGAAAAGGAAAGAGTTTCTGAAGATGAGAAATTCGTTAACATCGAGTATAAATTTAAGTGTCAGGAATTCCGTTATGAAAGTATTTGCATGGTGTAGCCATGTATGGAAGCGAAACATGCATGATAAACCCTTTAGACACTAAGAGAATACAAGCTTTGGAGATGTGATGATACAGAAGAATGCTGAAGATCAGACGGGTGTATCACATAACTAATGAGGAGGTACTGAATAGAGTTTGGCAGAAGAGAAATTTGTTGCACAACTTGACCAGAAGAAGGGATCGTTTGGTAGGACAAATCCTGAGGCACCAAGAGATCACCAATTTCATACTGGAAGGAAGCATGAGGAGTAAAAGTCGTAGAGGGAGACCAAAGCATGAATACACTAAGCTCATTCAGAAGAATATAGGTTGCATTAGTTGCTTGTAGCTTGGAGGTGAAGAGACGCGCACAGGATAGAGTAGCATGGAGAGCTCCATCAAGACAGTCTTTGGACGGAAGACCACAACAACTACAATAAACAAAAATTTTAACTAATTACCTTAGCATTCCGTCAAAGAATTTAATATTTACCATACATCATACAGACAATTAGCATCTGCTTCCAACAATTCGTTGTTCGCTGTCTAGCTGAATATAGAAGTTGGAGGGTAGTAATGCACGCTGATGGAAATAAAATCACCTTTTACAAAAATATGTGGAAACTTTGTACCAAATCTGTGGCTTTTGTCAATATAAAGTCAGCGTAAAGAATCGTATTATGTTGAAATTTATACTGAGAAAACGAGACATTTAAGTTGAGTGTCACTGCGGACATAAATATGAATCATTATTCGTCTCACGATAATACTCTCAAACACATCTTCAGCTGGTAAAAAAAAAGAAGACAAAGACTCCTGTAAGGTGGCGAAACTTGAGTACGATATAATCGAGGCACAATAAATTATTAATGTTTGCTCGGAAGACCTTTAGAGTTACTATCTTTTTACTTCGATTAACTCAATAGTAAATACGAAATTTTTGGGTGCCGGTCAGGGAGGAGACGAACTCGCACTACCTCCCATACGCACTTTCAATCCAGACCCACGACATCGATTTAGACCACAAGAAGAGAGGCTTAGTGTAGCAAGCACATCATTGCATTGGTCTTGTAATCAATAACACCGCAGCCTACAACGGTGAATGTCGTTAAGTCTATAGCAACCCGAACAGAGTTTTATTGTGTGCGAAACGACGAGAACCTTTATAGTTCTGTAACTTCTAACACATGTAATTACTGCAGCTACGCACTTAATGTAATACTGCATGGGTCGTGTTCCTTACTTTTCCATACCGACGCAAGTGCTGGTATCACTCCTGTTACATCACGTCTGGAACAGCAGCTGGAACACTGCTGGTTCGCTCAGCCATTGTGAACCAATTGATGAGAGGTGTTTCTGCAGCTACAAACTTAGCGATCGTCAAATGTAATCAACTGATTTATGTTCGTGTTCGTAACTGCGAATAAATCCCGTGCAATAATATTTATGTTTTCAAAAGAAAGTCCTGTTGTAATATATCGATATTAGGAAAGGCAAGGCGTCTTTATCTGAACGCAAGCATTATGTTTTCATGGTGGCTCTTTTCACAACTATTGGATAGGAGTTACAAGAGGTGTATGAATCTGATGTACTTCACACTCGGCTGTTATCTAATGTCAGGATTCTTCGTGGTAGGTGAAGTAGAACTGCAGTGATAAAAGTTCAGTGGGATGACAGGACATTCTTTCATCAATTTGGTATCAGTGACTCACGGGTTCTGGTTGCTTTTTACCGAGCAATTGCATTTCGTTTGGTTTCCTATTCCCGTTCCTGTTTGTGTCTGTATTGTAGGGAAATTATATGCGCATCATTGCAAGTATCCACTGCATGTGCAAAACAAGTTTGTACCATTTATCTATCGTACTTTCTGTTGATAATAATAAGCCCGCTTGCTTCTTCGTCCTCAATCTTCTATTCAGTGGGGTTCACTTTCTACCTGGGTTTAGATTTGCGTAAGTGTCACTGTGATGCACAGCAGTGCGGGTAAGTTTACTGACGAAGAACAGGCCGACTTTCCTCTTGTGTCTGGGCTCACTGACTGCGGTGGCAGACTGTTCCTGCAGCCACAGAGAAACACATCACTGTACTCTAGCACTGTCCGAGGTTTTTTGCGCTACACTGTTCTGTTTCGAATATTTTGTTGAGTGCTTATCAAATGGTTTACTATTGTGAGGATCCTTTCAAAGAAATATACGTAAATGTGGTACAAAGTTGAATAAATCATCATTACATTATTATTCTATAACGAGGGGCTGGTGACCACGAAACCCTTATCCTGAAAGACTCATAAACTGCCCACAAGAACTTCAAGTTTTCGGATTCAACTTGTATTCACACTGTCCCCTTAGAGAGCATCACCTGCACGAAGATTTCTTTGTAATTTTATGAGTACCTTAGTTCATGTTGTTGAGTACAGGTCCTCGCTCCAGAACTTGACTCAAACCTTAAATGTCATTATTACACACGCGATGAAAGATACTAAAATTGGCACTGTGTGATACGAAACTAATAGATGGTAATGCGATAAATACGTTGACGTCACTGTAAACTCAGTTGGTGATTTGTGAATCTACCTTACGTATTCGCTTACTACCCCCAGACTACGTTCAGAGGTAAGTCGAATCCTTCCATGTTTCTACATTGTAAAGTTGTTGCGCTTTCCTTAGCGACATTAACATTTCTTAAAGAGGGACATACAAGTTTAGGGGCTTGGGACAAAGGTCTCTGCTACAGTTTTTAGTGTTTCAGCGCTTCATATATTTACGATCAAAACCACTAAATAAGTAAAGAAATTTAGTGACGCAGACGATTTTTTCCATCATGTTACAGCGGTTATGGTTTTCCCACGACATTATACTCTGTATTCGAAATAATTGTAACGAAAACGGACAACTACAAGTAACGTTTGATACCCAGAATGCACGGAAAATTTTCAAATTTTTATTGATTACGTGAAATTCGCGTATGGCGAAGAAGTTACAGTGAGGAATGCAGTTTCCTAGACCCATCTGCAACAAATCTGCAACATATTTGCATAGATGTAAGGGAGATAAGAATGGTGGGAAATCTTCTAGGCAAGAATAGAAAGCAGGACAAGACGTCCATACGTCAGATACTGGCCTTTCGAAGTTTAGAAGAAAATATTAGCTCTGTCTGCGGTAAAAGAGGATAGGGTTAAGATGGAAATGAGTTTCAACTGATCATGTATTATCATGACGATTATATCTAAATACGCAGTATTGCATGTAATTATTCATTAATTTTCACATACATGAAACAAAAAAAATTCCCATAAACAACAAAGGTAATATAGTACTGTTATAAATTCAGAGTGAAATGCATCTTTTGTTATGATTTGTTCCTTGTACATAAAACAACTGTTTTGTAAAGAATTTTGACCTACTTTCATAGTCTACTTGATAGACGGTATAACTGTTAAGAAAGTTAATTCATGCAAAGTAGACAACGCACAGTCCATGTAGAACAGGTACGGACAGGAAAAACGACAATCCGAAAGGAAAAGAGGTTGAACATTATTTTCTGTTATTTCTAGAAGGTGAATATGTTCCGCCACCTGGCTTCAGACTGTATAGCGAAAATAAAGGCATTCCGAACACAACATCCACTAAGACAAAAATCTATTTTAGATAATCATTTTTAGAGCAAATATTTCAAATCTGTTACTTAGGTGACGATATTGAAAACGATATTGAAAATAAAATGTATAATCAAACTGTCTTTCGGTCCAGTAACAGAAAATTGACCCCTAAAGTGCAAAAAGGAATCAGTACTAAATTTTATAAACTGATGGTGATTAGTTCGTTAGATCTGTCAGGTTAGCTGAGGGCGTTAATGCCTTGCGTCCTGGACACGGGTAGGCGCGCTAGCCCTGAATCGAACCGCCCCTCCCCCCACCGGCATATTACCGACGAGGGAAGGTGTGCCAGCCAGCCTGGATGCGGTTTTTAGGCGGTTACCCACGTCCCACTAGGTGGATAACGGGCTGGTCCCCACGTTACGCCTCAAATAAACTACTCGCTGACATTTGAAAACGTTCGCACTATTTCATGGCTTACACTAGACACATAAAGGTGGGGTACACTAATTCCATCCTTGGGGGTATGGGGTGCGACAGGAAGGGTATCAGGTCACCCTCTGACATTAACATCGCCAAATATATTGTAACAACGCTGACATCTCGCTGAAGTGTGACAAAGGCCCAAACGATATGAATGATGATGGTGATTACTTCGTTACACTATGTAAATGAAACTTTGTAGAACACAAAAAGAAATAACAGAGCCGTGATTCGAAATGAAAGAACAGAATTAAATATTGTCAACATGAAAATCAAATGAATCGAGAAAAATCAACACAAATCCTCATGAGAATTCGAAATTCCACAGAAATTCGTGAAGTACAATCCGAACGGTAACAGAGTTATTGGAGGTCTTCAGAAAAGACTGAAATGATTGTTTGTTAAGTTTGGATGGCCTATAGCCTAATTCTTCAAAGGAAGCTGATGAAATGATGAGTATCCATTGCCATAACGCATTTTTGTTTAATCGTTATTGGGTAGATGGGATGGTGAGATCGCATTCCTGACTATGGTTATAAGTTAATGTTAAGTTTGTGGTCATGGGTACACAACCCATTACATTCAGACTTGATCGGATGGCACATTTTTGGATGTACCATCTTCTTCACTATCTATAAAACTGAAGTTAAGAAATAATTTTCATGTTTCATTTATTCCTCACTCATATTTGCTGCGAAAATTGTAATATTACTGATGTTAGGCAATTGATATTTCCACCAGTGTCTGCTGATATAAACATGAACAATGATTACAAGTCAACCAAATATGCAACGGTGGTTTAATGTGTGAGATACGCAACAAAAGATAAAGGTGCACTTACCCTGTCGACGGCCTTTTTATTGGAAGAGTTCCCGTAATAAATGGTAGGAAGTGAACACTGCGAATAATTAATCGGATGTGAATAAAGACCAACACTGCTTCTTCGTAGCTTCCTGTGTTTCATAAACAAAGTTGATGGATATTTTCTGTCACTCGGAGCAATTTTTAGCCAGTTTCGGAAATGGAGTTAAAGTCGGAAAAAAACCGATGTGACTGATTTTCAGTTGCTGCCGTGCACTGTCAGCCGACTGGCTAATACGTATGACAACGGGTTACCAACAGGAACGTACTACGCATGAGTTGCACACTCTGTTAATTCACGCAAAATCAACTAATTATTACAGAAACGCAAAATAGATACAAAATGGAAGCTACAGTGATTAAATTCTTGCACTTCGAAATGTGTATCAACGCTAAGAGAATTTAGATAGCCATACACAACGTCTTTTACATTTCGTGTATTTACGAACTGCGTAGCACACAAAAACACACAAATCGACCCGCATTTCAAGCAAAGAAATGACGGCTACACTATGTTTCAGTATCTCTGTCTTTCATAATCAGTAGTATCGTTGGATATAACTTCCAAAGCCGCTGAGTCCGTAATAAAGTCGTTTTATGAAGGAGGAGCGGTGCACGCTGCAACCGAATTGTGTAGCTTCTAATTTGTGCACTTTCCATTGCTACGTATCTTACCTGAAACCGTGTGCAACATCTCACTTACCTTTCCGTACTCGTGCCACGGCACGTAGTACGGCTTCAGCTTCGCCTCGGGCACAGCTACAGGAACACTTCCGGCGCGCTGCGACATCTTGAAGAGAATGAAGGGATGCGTTTCCGCGGAAATGACCTTAGCGATCGTCAACTGTCATTCGTTGTTGCGTGTGCTTTCTATTTTGCGTAATCGATGTCACTGTTTTTGGAGGATGCATGCAGGAAGCTTCTTTTACACTGCTTGTCTCAGTTGTTTATGGGAATAGCTAACCACACCCGTCAGCAAAATGTGAGCTTCGTGCTTAATTCACATCTAACTATAATATGTGTGTCGAAAACTGAATTTAACTTTGCCGTAAATAGAGACGATCTAAAATTTTTACCACCTTCTGAGAAATTATTAGTTGTGTTCTAGCCGACGCGTTAAACAGCATGTAATATTTAATAGAACCGTGTAACTAAATGCCTTTCACTTCGATATTTATATTTAATGAAAATAGTTTCTGGATAATTGAAGCTGTTCATTGGAAAACTTTTTTGTGATAACCACGTGTTTCATCTCACTTATATGATGTTTTCCCTTTGAGAATGCTATATGTTTACATCATCACCTAGAGAGAGACGCCACGGCTTAGGAACACTTGGAGGTAAAACCATGAAACTTAGGTGTTGAAATGATTTTCACTCGAAGCAATATGTGACCAGAAAGAGGTGGTAAATAAATTCTATATATAATGCAAGTTCTGAGTAAAAAGTAACAATAATTCCATTTTTCGTTTCACACGGGAAACGTACCGTACTCTAAAATTCGTACTAATCATTCTACAAACGACGACCGAGAAGTGAAGGTAGTTTTAAGTACAGTTATTCCTGTTATAATTTCCAATTCGGAAATATTGAGCTGGGTTGTTGTAACGCACAACAGAATGGTTAAAGGTGGTTGTATTGTTAAAGTAAACACCGGTTTTTTGACTATACAAAGGCAAATCAATGCTGTTGCCAGACAATACACTAAGTGCAAGTTTACATAACAAATTGTGCAGTCGCCCAGCAGCAGATGAAGTGGAAATACGAATGAAATGGTAATTTTTTATGATTGGTGTTTAATTTCGCACCAAACGCGTAAAAGTTTTTATAGTTCTGAATGTGTCAAGTTAAGGAAAATTGTCTTGTTTAAGTAGTAATCTTCCCACAAGTTTCGTACCAGATTAGAATCCAGAAAAGTGTTGGTAAATGTGCAGCGCCGCCCCTTGTTGATATGATTCAGTTAAATTACGGGTGGACCATAGCTGTGGTGACATTGTCGGCCAGTCAGTCACTTTCTGTTACTGAATGCGCAACATGTGCATTTATCCACATGATTAATGACATTCATACGCTACCAAGATAAGTCTTACATTCTACCAATTCACGTCTTTCACATATTTATTGTTACATCTATCGTGATTATGCTAATCTGGGTAAGAAAAATAAACTGGATTGACTCAGATTGTTTTTCATTCTGATGCCAATTCCCTACATACGCTGAAGCCGTTCAGGATAACTTTTTATATGAATTCTCTAGGAACGTCATCATTTACATTGAAGGTACCGCTAACTGTTTTATGTTGTTATCTTCGCCAGTGTCCCAGTTAACTGAATCACTATGCTCCGTAACAGCAATGCTATGACAAAAAATAAAAATAAAATGAGAAAAAAAGAATGACCATGAGGCACAGCCCTTCATAACGCCCCCATATTAAGTAAGAAACGGCAGCGGGCAGCAGCTTTCAACAACGAGTCATAGTCATCGTTGCGTCTGTGGTCGAAAGGCATCAGCTTTTTATGGACTATGGTTTTTAGGCTTTTTACGAATGTCATTAATTATTGCCAATTTGTTTAATAATTTGAAAACAACCAGTCTGCAAGATCCAGGCAATCATAGAGAGTGGGGTAATTGGTAGTGGGGGCTCCAGCGTTATGCGCGTTATGGAGCCCCGTAGATACTTGTCTGACAATATGGGAAAGAAAACCAATGTGCACTCCGTGTGCAGACCGACTGGAGTCATTCCAGGTATGGAAATGGTCATCCCGGATGCCATGAAGAGCACAGGATGCAGCCAACTGCAGGTGGTTGCTCACATCCGTACCAATGATGTGTGTCACTTGGGATCAGGAGAGATTCTCTTCGGTTTCGAGCGGCTGTGTGGCGTGGACTGGGTGTTTTTTTAGGTTAGAGGGTCTCAAAAAAACACAAGAAGGGCTTCAGTCACAAAGAGTGCAGGCCGAACACAGGAAGAACGTAAATACTGGAACCGTTGGTGTAACAGTTGTAAATTGTCGGAGCTGTGTTGGGAAAATACCAGAGCTCCAAGCACTAATAGAAAGCACTGATACTCAAATCTTTAAAGGCACTGAAAGCTTTGCTAAAGTCGGATATAAGCTCAGCCGAAATGTTTCCGAAGAACCTAACGGTGTTCCGAAAGGATGGGCTAAACACGGTTGACGGTGGCGTGTTTGTTCCTGTTAGAAGTAGTTTAACCTGTCGCGAAACTGAAGCAGATACTTCCTGTGAGTTAGTATGGGCAGAGGTCGTTGTTGGCAACCGGAATAAAATAATAATAGGATCCTTTACCTACCTACCAATTTCGATGATACAGTTGCTAAAAGACTCAAAGAAAAGTTGAGTTTGATTTCAAACACGTACCCTACTCATACGGTAACAGTTGGTGGTGACTTTAATTTACCCTCGATATGTTGTCGAAATTCCGAAGGTGTGCATAAAATTGCATCGGAAATTGTGCCAAACGCATTCTCTGAAAATTATTTCGAGCAGTTAGTGCATGAGCCCACGCGAATAGTAAACGGTTGTGCAAGCATATTTGACCTCTTAGCAACAAATACTTCTGAGTTAATAACGAGCATCAAATCCGATACAGGGATTTGACACTGAGTTACTACACCAGCCTTCTGAAAAGCCTTCACAAAAGAAGACGAAGTAAATATTCCATAATTCGAATCGAGAACAGCTGCCAACATTAGTAACGTATAAGTAAATATCCTCGGAGTAGTGAAGCAACTCAAATCACTTAATAAAAGCAAGAAGTCTCGTCCAAACTGCATACCAATTAGATTCCTTTCGGAGTATGCTGATGCAATAGCTCCATACTTAACAATCATATATAACCATTCGCTCGACGGAAGATCCGTACCCAAAGACTGGAAAGTTCAGAACACATCAATATTCAAGAAAGGTAGTAGCAGTAATCCACTAAATTACAGGCCTATGTCGTTAACGTCGATAGGCAGCAGGATTTTGGAACATATAGTGTGTTCAAACATTATGAATTACCTCGAAGAAAACAGTCTATTGACACACAGTCAGTATGGGTTTAGAAAACATCGTTCCTGTGAAATCCATCTAGCTCTTTATTCAATTGAAGTGTTGAGTGCTATTGAAAAGGGATTTCAGATCGATTCCGCATTTCTGGATTTCCGGAATACTTTTGACATTGTAACACACAAGCGGCTTGTAGCGAAATTGTGTGCTTATGGAATATCGTCTGTTATGTGACTAGATTTGTGATTTCCTGCCAGATAGGTCACAGTTCGTAGTAACTGACAGAAATTCACCGAGTAAAACAGAAGTGATTTCTGGCGATCACCAAAGTAGTGTTATAGACCCTTAGCTGTTCCTTATCTATATAAAGGATTTGGGAGACAATCTGAGGAGCAGTCTTAGGTTTTTTTTTTACAGAGGACGGCAAATAAAATTGTCAGAAGTTCAAAACATATTGCAAAACATTTTTTGAAAAGGTACCTGAATGGTGCACAAATTCTAATCTAAAAGCCGCAAATTCAACTAAATACGTCGGTATTTCAATTACGAACAACATAAATTGGAAGGAACACATAGAAAATGTTTTGGGGGTGGCTTACCAAAGATTACGTTTTATTGGCAGGACACCTGTAAAATGTAATAGATCTACTAAGGAGACTGTCTACACTACGCACGTCCGGCCTCTTTTAGAATACTGCTGCGCGGTGTGGGATCATTATCCTATAGGACTGACGGAGTACATCGAAAAAGTTCAAAGAAGGGCAGCACATTTTGTATTATCGCGAAATATGAGAGAGAGTCTCACAGAAATGATACGGGATTTGTCATTGACATCACTAAAAGAAAGGCGTTTTCCGTTGCGGCGGAAACTTCTCACGGAATTCCAATCACCAACTTTCTCCTTCGAATGCGAATATATTCTGTTGACACCGACCTACATAGGGAGAAACGATCGCCATGATAAAATAAGGGAAATCAGAGCTCGTACGGAAGGATATAGGTGTTCTTTCTTTCCCCGCGCTATACGAGGTTGGAATAATAGAAAATTGTGAAGGTGGTTCTATGAAACCTCTGCCAGACACTTTAATGTGATTTGCAGAGTATCCATGTAGATGTAGATATAGGATAATGGTGTGAATGGGAAGAAAGATATTAAATGGTTATTATTATGCCTATTCACGAAGTACACGTGATCCTGAGAACTGTGATTGTACAGAAAAAGTAAATTATAGGCTCTAAGATATTTTCTAATGTACAACAAGCCAGGTTATGGAACTGGGAAAACAAGAAATACATTTCGAAAATTCTGCTACTTAACTCTCCGTTAGAGAGACCAACAGAAAGAAGGGCTGCGGTATGCATTACATCGTTGGAAGTGTGTGAGTGCTCAGATGTAAGGAGTTTATATAGTTTGAAACGGAAATGAGGGAAAGAAAACTGACTGGCCAAAGTACATGGTAAAATGGTTATCACAATAATAGCTTCGAAGTATACAATCATACTTGAGATCCATGTAAACCAGTTCAGAGTTGCATTAATTAAACGCTAGTGACGATTCGGCATAGCAGTCTATTCCACAATTAAAATTTCATCGATATAAGGGAGAACATGACACAGGAAAATTAATACAAGTTGACGTTTTCCCTCTTTCATTCCAAGCATTAATCCCGACTTGCGGGGTCTGCTGTTTTGCTACATCTCCTCCATTTCTCCCTGTCGCTGACATCTTCTGGTCTTAAGTCAACAACGTGCGTGGTGCGTGTCTCCCCTGACGTTGTCAGTCCATCTCTTTGCCGGTCTTCCTCGCAGTCTTGTTCCTCCTGGGAGAACAGTGACGTTAGCATTTTCCAGTCGTATGTTAATCAGCTGTGAGTAGAATTACTCAGTTACTGAAAAGAATACTTTAGTAGTAGCAACGCCTATGAAAAATTTTAGGTATATGTCCTACGGGAGAAAGATTGGATTTTATTGTGTACATAGACTACTGATATTTTTAAGGACGAGGAAGCTTTTGCACAGTCGTTTTTAGCTATGGTTTCTTTTTCATTATGAGTATGGTTTAGAAATACTGTTAAAAGACAATTGTGCTTGAGATGAACTATCTCGCCTGTCTGTGGAATGGAAAGCGAATGGAGTTCTGACCTGGGGAAGTTCAGTTTCCAAAGTTCGTCATTTAGAACATGAGAAAGAATTAGAGGCATTAATGAAAAATCTTAATTGAGAACAAAAGAAGGATAAGAATCTTACAAAAATCAAGGAAGTGTGACAAGTAGGGAAATCATGAAAGGGGAGTGGATTTGCTGTATTGACGTTTTATTCTTTAGCAACTTACCACAACCTTTTAGAGGAAGAGCTGCAGTACCTACTTAAATTGTATCAGAGTTTATGGGTATTTTGGTATAAACTAGTGTATTGCACACTTACATAACTATTCTTTTGCATGCAAAGGGTAATAGTAGGATAGCTAGGAAGGAGCAGAAAACTTGTGAGGTGTGCCAATAAACCAAGATTAAAAACCAGAAAGAGTGCAGCCTGTTGCAGTACTGCCCAAGTGTTTGTTTGAGATATTTCAGCAGTTGATATTCCAGGCTTATTGTCAAGAGAGGTTGGTGCAGAGATTTTTGCTGTGCATGTATTGGATGTTTAGCCTAATTTAAGAAATTGTGTCAAGTGAAGAACAGATACACAGTCCTACATTTCTCCGAATAAACATGAGTCGACCATTCGCCTTCTCTGCTACCGATCTTACGTACTTGTTTCGTTTCATGTTACCTCGCAATATTACGCCTTGATGTTTAATCTACGTGATTGTGACTATCAACCCTCCAATGATACTGTATTCGAAGATTACGAGATTGTTATTCCTGATCATATGCGTTAATTTACATTTTCTGTGTATAGATCAAGCTGTCAGTCATGACATCAAATAACATGTCTGTCCAAGTCATCCAGACCTCCGTCAGTCGCTCCACCACGGTGTTCCCCTGGACCAGAGCGTCCTCTGCAGACAGCGGCAGACCGCTGCCCACCCTGATCCTCACAAGCAGTAGCGGCTTCCCTGGTCCAGCTAGCACGGTCTCTTGTCCCTCTTCCACTAGCCACACTGTGACGGATCCACATGCCAGTAACACGGCAATAAATGGCTCTTCATCTCCGCAGTTTCAACAGTTTCAATTCAGATACAAATGCTATTACTCGTGTAAAGTGAGGCACCGCATCTCCCGCAGCGCAAAGCATTTGACGGTGAGACCAGCTGTCTAATGACCCTGGTTGTTTACTTAAGAGAATATCCACCGGTGGGACCCGTGTACTCTTTCAATCCACTGAGTGCATCCAACAGAGTTCTGCAAGTACTAGACAGATGTGTGGTCGTCGTGCTAGCTCTGAGGTACCTAATCCTTTTGCAAAAGCATCCACGTACGACCTCGGGCTACGTTTTGCAGTTAAGTTTATGATGGTAGTTTGAACTGATCCTTCACAAAGTTTCAATGTTCCCGCCACCGGTTATGTTACAAAAACTTAATGGGCATGGAAACGCGTCTTACACCTCCTATCTTGTCAGGACACAGGGCATTCCTCGTGGTTGTTACAGGGTGTCACAGTAAGCCCAAAATTATTCGCAGGAGAGGCGCAGAGACAGAGACTTTCTCACATCTTTACGCAAACAGAAAAGAATACCGTGAGAGCACACTGTTTTGTAAGCCAAAATTGCAGTTCGACATAGGCAGTCGAAGTGTTGCTGGGTAGATCATTGGTAAAGCTATTTTCTTGTCGACACAACAAGCAGTGGCGAACTTCTTTTCTGGTAAAGATATATTATCGAAAAATGGTTCTGCAATAAAGCTGATATTAGTCGAATGTGCATTTAACGAAAAGAACTCAAATCATTGTCTTGACCCTAGTCTATACCAAGTATAGACTGGGGGGGAGGGGGGGGGGAGTTGGCGACGGGCACTTTATGCCCACCATTTGGAAATAGTGTTATCTAGTCATTTACACTAAATTTTAAAATTCTGAAAAAATGTTTACTGTTATTAACGAACTATTCTCCCAGATTCTATATTTTAATTCTTCAGTTAAAGTTAACCCAAAAAAAATTTAAGCCTTAAGTGTAGAAGTTACTTCCCTGATGAGTGTCGTATTCAGTATTTCTAGGTTCAGGACATCACTTACATATCAACATCTCTTTAACTAGTAAGTTGTCAGTAAAATTCAAATTTACATTTTTAAATATTTTGTCCCTTGGACGTAAAGTACTCTGACGTCAATTTGGTATTACACATTACTCTGGATGTGTTGTTGATGGTAAGAGTATGCTAAGGGACATTCTCACCTTACGGTCTCTACATACACATCATTATTCTTCAAAAACTATGTTGTTGATGCAAGACAAAAATAAATAACGAATTTTATATTTTTCATTCTGTTATAGTATGGGCATAAGTACCACCCTTGACAATAAGCGCTACGAAAGTGCATTGTTATTAAGAAAGTTAAGTTTCTCAATAAGTGAATGTTGTCATTTGTGTCGAAACCCCGTTAAATTCGTTCAAAATATCGACCGAGGGCTGTGTTTCTTTCAATTGTAACTATTCACGATCTCTGAACGTGCAGCCATGTACAAAATTCTATGAGAAAAAAGTCAACTATTCTCTGTTAAACACTGCATAAACTATTTATTAAGGACATTTTTCGCATAAAAACTGCGTTTATCGAGCCCACACTAGGAAAACTGATACTTTCTTAAGTGATTACAGGCAGGACCATGGGCATCCACAGATGGTGCCTTGGGGAGAGGGGGAATTGGCCCTTGCCCCCCCCCCCCCCCCAATTCCAGGAATGTGGAGTACTGAGTGTTTCTTGGTTACAGAATTCTCATACACTTCAGGAAGTGATTTCCCGTGACAATGCTAAACCTCTCCTTCGTCAAGTAGTAGCATTACGTCGCTGCTACCATGGTAATAGCAACAGCTGTATTACACGACAAATTTAGTATCTTACTTCCCTCCCCCCCCCCCCCACCCCCACCCCCTCACCAACCAGATAAATTTTTCCAGCAGACACCGATTCGGAGATCACAATTGGTGTATTCACATCCTTCTTCAACAAGTGAACACATGTCTATAAAAAACTCTCACGCTCATATGGCCCAATCATTGGTTCCTCGTTGGACATTAAAAACGAAATAATCATATGTATGAAGACAATGTAGACCAAGAAAAACAGAATGGAATTTGGCACCGAATTATTTCATTTAAAGGGGGTACGCAGAGAACCGTCTTGTTAGTTCACTGTCATACAGGGTGCTCTAAAATTCCCCTTACAAACTACTAGGACCTGTAGTAGATAATAATTTGAAGTGGAACCAATGCCCGGAAAAGAGTTAAACAGTTTTTGTGCTTTTCAAAGAAGGGTTAGCATTCTGATCCAATACAAGTAAAGTTCAATGTGGCGACCACCAAATTCGGTGAATATCTGCATCTACATGGATACTCTGCAAATCATACTTAAGTGCCTGGTAGAGGCTTCGTCGAACCACTTCCACAATAATTCTCTATTATCCCACTCTCGAACGCAGCATGTCATTCTCAATGGAGAGAAGTCTTCCGAAGTAAGAGTGATTTCAGTTGCGCCGCAGGGGAGTGTCATAGGACCGTTCCTATTCACAATATACATAAATGACCTGGTGGATGACATCGGAAGTTCACTGAGGCTTTTTGCAGATGATGCTGTGGTTTATCGAGAGGTTGCAACAATGTACTGAAATGCAGGAGGATCTGCAACGAATTGACGCATGGTGCACGGAATGGCAATTGAATCTCAATGTAGACAAGTGTAATGTGCTGCGAATACATAGAAAGATAGATCCCTTATCATTTAGCTACAAAATAGCAGGTCAGCAACTGGAAGCAGTTAATTCCATAAATTATCTGGGAGTAGGCATTAGGAGTGATTTAAAATGGAATGATCATACAAAATTGATCGTCGGTAAAGCAGATGGCAGACTGAGATACATTGGAAGAATCCTAAGGAAATGCAATTCGAAAACAAAGGAAGTAGGTTACAGTACGCTTGTTCGCCCACTGCTTGAATACTGCTCAGCAGTGTGGGATCCGCACCAGATAGGGTTGATAGAAGAGATAGAGAAGATCCAACGGAGAGCAGCGCGCTTCGTTACAGGATCATTTAGTAATCGCGAAAGCGTTACGGAGATGATAGATAAACTCCAGTGGAAGACTCTGCAGGAGAGGTGCTCAGTAGCTCGGTACGGGCTTTTGTTAAAGTTTCGAGAGCATACCTTCACCGAAGAGTCAAGCAGTATATGGTTCCCTCCTACGTTTATCTCGCGAAGAGACCATGAGGATAAAATCAGAGAGATTAGAGCCCACACAGAAGCATACCGACAATACTTCTTTCCACGAACAATACGAGACTGGAATAGAAGGGAGAACCGATAGAGGTACTCAGGGTACCCTGCGCCACACACCGTCAGGTGGCTTGCGGAGTATGGATGTAGATGTAGATGTAGAACAGAGCATTGTAAAAAACGAACAGCTGTATATTTCCGTGAGGGCTCTGATTTCCCTTGTTTTATTTCGATGATCGTTTCTCCCTGTGTAGTTCAGCGTCGAGGAAATATTTTTGCATTCGGAGGAGGAAGTTAGTGATTGATATTTCGTGAGAAGATCCCGCTGCAACGAGAAACGTCTTTGTTTTAATTATGTTCACCGCAAATCTTGTATCATGTTCGTGACACTCTCGCTCCTAATTCTCGATCATACAAAACGTGCTGCCATTCTTTGAACTTTCTCGATGTACTCCGTTAATCCTATATGGAATGAATCCCACACCGTAGTCCAAAGAGGATGGACAAGCGTAATGTAGGCAGTCTCTCCTATAGATCTTGCATCTTCTAAGTATTCTGCCAATAAATGGCAGTTTGTGGTCCGTCTTCCCCACAACATTTTGTGTGTTTTCTTCCCAGTTTAAGTTTCTCGTAGCTGTAATTTACGCATGTGGATGGTATCACACTTGTTGTTATTTAGGGTCAATTGTCAATTTTAGCACCATGCAGATATCTATTCTAAATAGCTTTACAATTTGTTTTGATCTTCTGAAAACTTTATTAGACGATAAACCACAACACCATCTGCAGGCAACCTAACACGGTTGCTGAGATTGTTTCCTAAATCGCTTTCGCACTGAAGAGCCAAACAAACTGCTACATCTGCCTAATATCGTATAGGGCCCGCACGCAGGAGTGCCGCAACGAGACGTGGCATGGACTCGACTAATGTCTGACGTAGTGCCAGAGGGAATTGACACAATGAATCCTTCACGGCAGTCCATAAATATGTAAGAGTACCAAGGGGTGGGTAATAGCACATTGCAAGGCATCCCAGATATGCTCCATAATGTTCATGTCTGGGGAGTTTGGTGGCCGCGGAAGTGTTTAAACTCAGAAAAGTGTTCCTGTAGCCAGTCTGTAGCAATTATGGACGTGTGCGGTGTCACATGGCCCTGCTGGAATTCCAAAAGTCCGTCGGACATGAATGGATGCAGGCAATCAGACAGGATGCTTACGTACGTGCCAGAAGCGAGAGTGGTATCCAGACGTATCAGAGGTCCCACATCACTCCAACTGCACACGCCCTACACCATCACACCGGCTCGAATAGTCCCCTGCTGGCACCCAGGGTCCATGGATTCAAGAGGTTGTCTCCATACCCGCAAACCTCCACCCGCTCGATACAATTTGAAAGGAGACTGGTCCGACCAGGCAATATGTTTCCGGTCACCAACAGTCAAATATGACGGGCCCAGGCAAGACGTAAAGGTTTGTGTCGTGCAGTCATCTACAGTACGTGAGTGGGCCTTCAGCTCCGAAAGTCAATATTGATGATATTTGATTGAATGGTTTTCACGCTGGCACTTGTTGATGACGCAGCATTGAAATCTGCAGCACTTTTGTGACGTTGAACTATTCTCATAAGTCGTCGTTGGTCCGTTATTTCAGGATACTTTTCCTCGTCATATCAGACGATATTTAACGTAGTTATTAGTTTCTTCGGTGGGGTGAATAAGTGATTCCAGTATGCGCCACAATGAGCATTCTCACGGTCCGCTTTAGCGACAGGTGTGGCTGTGACGCATACGGCAGGCAACGTGTTGGCAGCCGCGAGTAGTATGTACTACACTGCTGCCAAAACACCTTGCCATAACCTAACAAAACTTACTGCAAAAATCTGCAGTCGCATAACAGCTGCGACACTACACACTGACAGAAATGTGCGACTGCTGGGACGATTGCGTTGTCATAGGTTGAAGCATCCTGTTTCCTGAAGTGTTGCAACAAGACAAGAAAACATCCGTCGGGAAGGTGGGTCCTTGTCAGCATATCGTTCTCTGTACAGTTCTGCTGCCTGCGTAGCATTTCGCCTACCTTCAACAACAACAACAACAACAATAAAAGAAACGTTATGTCGATGCAGTTTGCAGGAAGAATAGCCATTACTGTGTGCCTACTCTACACAACAGTATTTAAAAGGACTACTGTACTAAATGCACCCGTACATAAGAAACAGTATTAAAATTACTGTTCTGTTAACTTACACTCCTCATAGGCGAGTAGCATTTCTACCTTCTCTTCGTTGTTGTGCATTCTACTCACATAAGTCCTCAACTGACGATAGTTGATGGAATGTGCATTCTAATTATGTTTACATTTGTCCTCTGTCAACGTCAGCACGTGGATGTGTTCCATTGACCAGATTACCTGCACTAAGCACTGAGAGCATGTACGTCATTGTTGTGTTACGTAATTAATAACATTTTTCAGTGAATGCTACACTGTGATACGTTTTTCAATAGGTCTTTAGGAGAGGAAATGAATAAAAAAATACAGAGTCCCATTTCAAAAAAGTCATACTGCTGTTCACATCTTTGTAAAAAACAAAGCTACAACGAAGGCAATCATGATGACTGATATCCCCCTGATACCTAAAGAACGTTTGCTTGAAACGTTGTGTAATTTGCATCTGGACAAACATTTATTTAGTGTGGTTAAGATAAATGGGACACCCTGTATATTATTTTGTTGCATGATTACATTACGGCATATTCTGTGTCCTCTTGTGGTGTTTAGCTGGTTGCAAGCATAACTGATTAAGTGTAACTTTGTATAGAAATTTAAGAGTTGTATTTCTGAATTAAGTGTGGGAGCGGTTCATTGTGATCAAGAATCTGAAACCTTTTCATGTTTTCCATTTTTAATGAAAGTCCTACTTGTTTGCTAATCAGAGTTTTGTAAATTAAGTACTGTCCTTCTGAGCAAAAAGTGGTGAAACTGAGAAAATTTTCTTACCTGTATAGAATAGTTGACACTCTTGTGTGTGATATATTGGAGCTGTTTCCAGGGGTTATTAATTCTGATATTGGAATTTTATTTTTTTGAATGTGTTTGAATTCTTCACAGACAAGTGATATGCTTTTGAGGACAAATTCTAATGAAAAAAGGTTGTTGAATAGTGTACTTCCAGATGTTTTGCTGAGATATTTGATTTTTTTGGTTTCTTTACAACTGCTGATGCTACTAGGTGGTTCTTTCACTGTGTTAGTTAGTCATTAAAAATACATCATCTGATACACATGTCTATTTTTGCCTGTACTGCTTGTGACTTCGAGAAACTGGGCTTCCTGATATGATTATTGCAGTGTTAGGAGTGTACTGAAATATATCCTTGCTTTCTTTTAATGTTCAGTTGGAATGATAGATCTTGATGAATTATGGTGTAAAATGAACTAGTACCTTCATTGTGTCTTTAATTGTGGATTAAGGACTCTGTGTTTCATGCTGAGATATTTTTATTTGCTTGATTACGCTAAAAAGATACTTGCAGATGTTTAATAAAGTAATAACACTTTGGACAGGAAACAGTTTCAGATATTTTCAGGATATGCAATAACAATGATTTGTGGACCTGTGCATTTTATTATGGAGAATTTCTTCCTGGTTAGTACTGTTGACAGTGGTTGTGTGCCTGAACTGTGGCCTGTTCAGTCATTTACCTTACAATTTATTCTTGCTTTGAGACTTTTGTGTATATTATTGATTTTTATTATTACACTTTTTTGTCACTATTTGATATTTTCATAGCTTACTGCTATGGCAGAATAGTGGTCTCCTGAGTAATGAATACTATATTTTATGTTATGTGTTAAAAGACCAGTGTCTGTCTTTCTGTAGACTACAGGTCCATATTTGATTTATATTTTTGTAGATGGGTGCTGCACCTGGAGATGGGCAGCTGTGTTAAGATGCTTAATAATTGTGTAACATCAGAGTACAATGGAAGTAACTGTCTGCTGTTTACTCATGGAAGACATGCTGTTAATGTGTGCACATTTTCCGGTTCATATTGCAAGGCTTGGTGTCACCATATTCAAGGTATTTTCAGTAATTTAGTGCTTGTTTTATGTGTTGAGATCTTATGTACATGGTTTTTTAAGATGGGTGACTTTGGAAACATGTACAGAACTGGGTATCCATTAATCCAGCTAAATACTAGGAAATGTAAACTCATCATATTATAATTTAACAAGCTTCCTTCAATATTTTCTGATGTACCTGCATAAGGTTTCCTTTTGTTGAAAAATTCCCTGTGTTGTGGCTTTTTGTACCTTTTGCTATATGCATATGTGCTGTGTGTGTCATGGCAGCTTAACTATACTGTAAAAGCAATTACACACTTTTCGCTGAAAAGCCTCTGACAGTTATTCATGATCCCTTTACAATATTTTCAAATTCCGATGTCTTTATGGCCAAGCTGCATTTTGCAGTCAGTATCAAGCTTTTCCACACAGTGTGCGTATTGCCTTTGGCAAAGATAGTAATTTTCCTGAGTTATCACTGTGATAAACATTATATATTTCAGTCATCAATATGCACAATCTTTTCTCTGCATGTTTTTGCAGAACTGAAGGTCAGTCAATTGCTGTACCTACTAAGGGAGTTCATCACTTAATATAAATATGACTGCTTTACCCTTTGCATTTTCAGATTTCAGAATAGAAAGGTTATACTGACAGATGGGGCCAAGCATGCCGAATGCAAGCAACTTGGCTGCAAGCTCAATTGCTTACACATTATTCATGTGAATTTGTGTGTTTATCACACATTAATAGGATCACATAATTCACTTATCTATTTATGTCCATTATAAGTACATTTACAAAGTTGCTTTTGTGTTTTTATTATACTTCCTTAAAACTGTTTTCAGATTCATCGGTCTAAACATATGAGAGGGCATTTCAGTTTATGGAATTTTCAGAGTGCACATTTGCACGTAATCCTAATTCAAAAATGAACAAAAGTCTTGCAACATTTATTTCCAGAAAATTCAACAGGCATCTGATGGTGTTTATATAGCATTTTCACTGTGCATTTCCATGAACTTGGGCTGAAAATCAAAAGAACAGAGGCTATATGCTAGATAATGCAGCATTGTGGGCAACAGAAACAGTCAACATCTGCCAGCACATTACTGTCGAAATAGTTGTCATGGAGAGGTTTCAGAAGTTTACCAGTTGATTGCCATACTGTGTAAGACAATGAATACTGCACAGATATTTCACAAAGTGTATAAACAAAGCTAAGTAGTGGGATCAGGACAGGTTACAAGTAAACAGTTTAAGGATTTTGAAGGAAAAACTTCCACTTCACATTAGAGAAAAATTATTGAAGCTACTAGACAACGATTTTGAGAATTTCTTGGTAGTACATGGTAGCACTGTCATGTTATCTTCTGTGATTCCATGTTACCCCAAACTTATGTACTATCCAGCTCTTTGATCATGTTATATCATGAAAAGAGCAGAAGTACAAGATCTGCAAAATCAGTTAGGAGAGGAGTGCAACATTAGAGTGGTAGAGGAATCACGAGAAAAATGAATAACTGCACACATCACAACTGGGAAAACAGCACTGAATCAGGTAAAAGGTATGGGAAGGGGAAGTAAATAGAGATACGTATATTGTACTCTATTAGTGGAAATCAGATTGGAGAAAAGATAAAAAATAAAGCAACAAAATGCAGCATACATAAAGCTTGGGGGGGGGGGGGGATGGGAATTAGTGTTTAATATCCCATCAACAATGGGGTCATTAGAGATGGAGCACAAGATCGGATTAGGGAAGGATGAGGGAACAAATCATATTTGCCCTTTCAAAGGAACCATCCCAGCATTTTCCCAAAGTGATTTATGCAAAAAGCCATGCAATCAGCAATCAATCAGTGTGAATATAACTGGAATAATGGTCAGAATGATTGTGGACACAGGTGCTGACCTCAGTTTAGTTTCTGCAGATTTATTTTGCAGGCTAAATTAAAACAAGAAAGTGTTAACATTGCCTGCCAGTGGCATACAAAGGATAGGAGCTGTTGGATACAGAATCTAGTCTATTAAGCTGCAAGGTTATTTATTGTCATTTAGTGTAGAGTTGAATGGAAGAACAGTGGAACATTCGATTTCAGAGGTTGGAGACTTGTTAGTAGACTTCATTTTAGGAACTGATTTTTTGTTTTGTTTTTTGGAAAAGAAGCATGCAAAGAGCGACTCCTGTGCTAGAAAGTTAATGATGTGTTTCGAAAGAGGTTTTATGGAGGAAGATTCTGTGATCGAATAAAAATGCAAGCAGAAACCACTGATAACAATCAGTACAGAAGCATATGTAGCAGGATGGGCTAAAATGAATGTAATGGAAGCAACTGAAGACCAAGTACATGAATCACATGGACTAATTACTCAATATTGATTTAATTTTGATGTAAAACTCTGTGAGCCTTTTCGTATTCCTAAATACTCTATATCTTAGATCAAATAATCACTAAGAAACAGATTTATACAATTGTTAAAGTGGCAAGTCATTCAAAGTTCAATGAACCATATTGTAGTCCATTTTTAATTCAGGAGGAGGAATGGGATTAGTTTTGTATGAACAATAATTAGTAATGTTTTGGTACCAGTAATGGCATGCCTAAATAACTTGGAAGAAAATTTTCAGAGATTCCATGGAGTACAGTACTTGTCAGTTATAGATTTATGATGTTTGTTGGCAATTGCCTTTGACAAAATAATTACTGAGGAATGCAGCACTCACATTTGCTGGAAGAAGATACCAATTTATTTTAAATTCTGTCATTTGGACTGAATGTAAGAGTGATTGTATTAATTTCAATCTTCGAAAAATTATTGGAATAGCAATCGTTAGATTGAGCACATATTGATGACTTTTTAAAAGCTACCTTAACATGCAGGAACATCTGGAACTGATTGATAAAAGAGCCACTAGAAGCATATCCAAGAGTTGGAGTAACAGTAAATCTTAAGAAGTCAAAATGTGGCACAAAGGAGATTAAATTACTTGGTCATATCATGTCACTGGAAGGAATAAGTAGGATTATAGCAGTATGAAATTTTCCTATGCCACATAACAACAAAAATAAAAGCCATTCAAAAGATTGTGTAGTTTTTAGTGAAAGTTTGTTCCAAAGCAGGTACTGAATAATAAAGCTTCAACCATCAATTAAAGAAACATACAATGTTGGCATGCACAGCATAAAGACAGTCATCTTTTGATTAAATTAACCATGAACTATGTACAGGCAAGATCTTATATGACGCATATTTAAGCCTTGATTATGATTTAACAACTGATGCTTTATGTTTTGAGCTGTTTCAATTTCAAACTAGAAATGGGGAACCAAACATTTACACCATAGGATTTACAAGATGAGTCTTAACAGATTGTGAGAAGTCATATCCCACCACTGAACTTGAAACTTTAGCCATAGTATGGACTTTCAGGAGATTTCATTTTTATTTAGCAAGTCATCGTGCTAAAATATGAAGTCACAATAAATTACTAAGATCCATACTGACTTGTAAACTAGTGCACGCATGGTTAGCACACTGTACATTATGCATACAGAACTACATTTTTGACATTATTTATGTTAAAACAGGAGAAAGTCAGAGATGCATTATCACATTTACTGGAAGGATTAGAACACTCATCTTTGTGTAAGGAAGTGATTGAAGACTTAGAAGCTGTCTCAGTGAAAGTCAAAACATATTGCACATACTTTTGAGATGAGGTATGAGTCAGACCCAACAGGTAGATTGCAAGTAAAAGAAGCTCTGAAAACCAACCCAAACAGCAGGCTTCCCATCCACTATTTTCTCAACTGAGAAGTATTATTTTACAGGAGAAGGCCTGATGTGGAACTGTAGTTAGTTTTCTTTCCTTAGGAAACTGAAAACAAATTAATTTGGTATAAACACTACATGTGGGGACTCTTTGGTGTTATGAAATGTGCTAATAAGCTAAATAAGTACAACTACTTTCAAACATGAGAGGAAAAGTAAAGAATGTTTTGAAATCTTGTTTAGTACATCAAAAACCAAAAGCAAGTAATAAATGTAGATAAGGAGAGTTACATGTGATAATTGCCATTCAGCAATTAAAAATAGTAAGTGTGAACATCTCTGATTTTCTGCCAAAAGGATAAGGAGATGTGAAATACCTTGTTGGCTTGTAGTGATAAAGAACGTAATCAGTGTAGACATTTTTAAGAGAAATTGTGGTGATTACTATGTCTAGGTTGGAAAGTGAATCACAGTATTATCTAATGACAGAAGTCAGTATACTTGAGATCAGTGGCACAAGATTATGGGAGTAAGCGAATGCTTACATAAAATTCCAATCAGAAACCTACCCAAAAGTATGTGTTTTCCTTATTCTTATTTTTTAAAAACTGAACCGATTTATTGGTAGGCTCTTATGGGACCAAACTGCTGAGGTCATCAGTCCCTAAGCTTACACATTAATTACTCAAACTTAAACTAACTTACGCTATGGCCAACACACTCCCATACCTGAGGGACGACTCAATGCTCCGACAGGGGAAGCCGTGCAAACTATGACCATGTGGCTACACTGTGCAGCAAACCGATTTATAAGACCATATTACTCCAAAAGACAAGGAAGATGGTTTGACTATATAATTCAGTTTTAGTAGTAAGTGAAGAGGCACTCTCCTCTATGGATGTTACATATATAATGTGATAAATAAACATAAAAGCGGAATGTTGCTGTAATTAATGTAAGTGTTTCAGTAATGTGTTAAGGGAACATTGTATGTGAAATTCATTGAAATTTGACATTTGCTGTTTTCTACTCCATAATGTACTTTAGACTTTCCTGCAAATTTTGGTATATAATACATTAAAATCAGACAATTGAGAGATCTTCAGATAATATTTTGAATGTTGACATGTGAGTGTCAAATTTCGCAGCTACACATACACTGCCACATTTGAGCAGTTTAGAAGGCTGTGAATTGCTTTGCTTTGTGCTTACTGCTACATCTCCAAAGTTGGCATTACAAATAAACAAATCAGTCCTTTGTTTATGATACTAGTTTTCGTTAAAATAAGTGTGATTATTGGCTACTTTTGTAGTAAGCTAACTTACAGGAATATTATGGGAAGGCTAGTAGAGATACCTGTGATAATTCAGAGTGGAAGAAAAGAGCCATGTGGAGCACTTTCTTTCATTGCATATCAATCAATGAAAAGCCATTTCATGGTTTGTGTCCAAATACACCCAACACTTGGAGTAAATATAGCCAGCGTTCTCTTCCATTGTCAGTAATGGAGGCAATCAAACCTATTTACAGAGATTTGGCAAATCCTGAGCTTCTAAAGAAGTGTTTACATGGGATGACCCACAATGTGATTGAGTCCTTCAGTAATGTTGTGTGGTGCTGTGTGCCTACAAATTTATTTGATGGCCTTATTACTATAAAGTTAGCAGTATCTGATGCTGTTATAACTTTTAATGGTGGGAACTATGAAAGACTTAATGTTCTGGAGAAGTTAGGGGTAAGATACGAACAGAACAAAGCTAAATGACTATAGGAACTGGATGAGCATTGCGTATGTGAAGTGCAGAGTCAGCTGCTCAGCAAATGACAAAAAAAAGCAAGAAAGAAAAGGAGGAGGCAAGTACTGGGCTGTTTTGACACTAAAGGAGACACAACTATAGGCCAGGGCAATTCTAGTGCATAAAAGATGCAGAGATGTAAGTCTCTACAAGAATTTGTAATAAAAAAGCTTTAAACCTCAACATCTCTGAACTACATTTTTTGCAATAAATGACCCATTTTCTAAACAAATACTCATGGTAGAGATATGAAATTTTCACAACATGCCAGGTGTGAGATTCAACACATATGGAACTGGAATAATTCAAATATCAAGAGTTGTTTTGTTTTTATGTTCATTTATTTACAAAATTCTGTCAAAAAATCGAGTGTCTGAAAAAAAAGATAACATTCCCCACAATAAAATTGTAGTAATAAATTCTAGTTAAGTGTATCTAGAAAGGTGCATTAAATAATTATGGAAAATGTGAATTGGTGTCTTAAAAATTTTCCAGTATAATGGGTCACAAAATTCGATAGTTTAACACGGGCGTCATAGAACATACAATGACACCTTAAAGGAACTTTTAGCTTTGACTGCTACCTGCAAATTATGTTTTACATTTTTAATGATTCAAGACGGTCAGTATCAATGATTTAAAGTGCAGTAGTGTGGACAATGTGCTATATTCAGCGACAATAGTTAATACAGTTTCGTTTCAAATATTATCTAGTGGGTAATATTAGTTACGGCAATGAATTTAATATCCATGAGAGAAGAAAGAGAATTTTGTTTGTGACGTGTTACTGGGGACCTTCTAGCATCAATTTCCCATTGAAGTAGTAGAAAAAAGTACAGTGGCAGGATTTTACTGTAAATAAACAGCAATGGTAGGAGACAAGAGAAGCAGACGTCGATGTACTTAAGCATAATCCTATGATGGGAGAGATGCTCACATGTAAGATGTAGTAATCCTAAGCTGAATCGAGCTGAATACAACACACGGCAGAAGTGACAGTCACTAATTATCAATGACACATGCAAGACTGATTGTTAAGAGTGGGATTAGCTGTGGCAGTCGTCCGTAGCACATCCTACACAATGCTCCATAAATTAAAAATTCTGTGACAGATAGACCTCATGATCAGCATGCATCAGGGAGTAATAATTAGAATTCCTTTAGGAATTTGTGCATGTAATATGATAAGTAGCAGATTCTCTCATGGGAGAACGATTACTGTGCAACATTAGGAATAACATTTATGTAACAATTTTGTGTAGTAATGGTGGACTTAAGCTAAGTATTTTTTCTTACAGAATACTTCGCAAGGGATTGAGTATGTGCTAAAGTAAATATTAACTGTCAGTTGCTAATTTCAGGAAGAAGATTAATTTCAAAGTAGTCTAGAATATTCATATACTTATACAAATATTGCAAATTCTCAGTCATGATGACGCAGGCACAAGACGAACCACTCAGCTGGAAGATGTCAACTACACTACTGGCCATTAAAATTGCTACACCACGAAGATGGCGTGCTACAGACGCTACATTTAACCGACAGGAAGAAGATGCTGTGATATGCAAATGATTAGCTTATCGGAGCCTTCACACAAGGTTGCAGCCGGTGGCGACACCTACAACGTGCTGACATGAGGAAAGTTTCCAACCGATTTCTCATACATAAACAGGAGCTGACCGGCGTTGCCTGGTGAAACGTTGTCGTGGCACGTGTAAAGAGGAGAAATGCGTACCATCACGTTTCCGACTTTGATAAAGGTCAGATTGTAGCCTATCGTGATAGAGGTTTATCGTACCGCGACATTGCTGCTCGCGTTGGTGATCCAATGACTGTTAGCGGAATATGGAATCGGTGGGTTCAGGAGGGTAATACGGAACGCCGTGCTGGATCCCAACGGCCTCGTATCACGAGCAGTCGAGATGACAGTCATCTTGTCAACATGGCTGTAATGGATCGTGCAGCCACGTCTCGATCCCTGAGTTAACAGATGGGGACGTTTGCAAGACGACAACCATCTGCACGGACAGTTCGAAGAGATTTGCAGCAGCATGGACTATCAGCTCGGAGACCATGGCAGCGGTTACCCTTGATGCCGCATCACAGACTGAAGTGCCTGCGATGGTGTACTCAGCGACGAACCTGGGTGCACGAATGGCAAAACATCATTTCTTCGAAAGAATCCACGTTCTGTTTACAGCATTATGATGGTCGCATCCGTGTTTGGCGACATCGCGGTGAGTGTACATTGGAAGTGTGTATTCATCATCGCCATACTGATGTATCACCCGGCATGATGGTATGGGCTGCCATTGGTTACACGTCTCGGTCACCTCTTGTTCGCATTGACGGCACTTTGAACAGTGGACGTTACATTTCAGATGTGTTACGACCCGTGGCTCTACCCTCCATTCGATCCCTGCAAAACACTACATTTCAGCATGATAATGCACGACCGCATGTTGCAGGTCTTGTACGGGCCTTTCTGGATGAAGAAAATGTTCCACTGCTGCCCTGGCCATCATATTCCGCAGGTCTCTCACCAATGGAAAATGTCTGGTCAATGGTGGCCAAGCAACTGTCTCGTCACAATATGCCAGTCACTACTCTTGATGAACTGTGGTATCATGTTAAAGCTGCATGGGCACCTGTACCTTTACAAGCCACCCAAGCTCTGTTTGACTCAATGCCCAGTAGTATGAAGGCTGTTATTTTGGCCAGAGGTGGTTGTTCTGGGTACTAATTTTTATGGATCTATGCACCCAGACTGCGTGAAAATGTAATCACATGTCAGTTCTAGTATAATATATTTGTCCAATGAATACCCGTTTATCATCTGCATTTCTTATTGGTGTAGCAATTTTAATGGCCAGTAGTGTATTTTGCCCCAACCTATATTATATATAATCCGTGGAGCTAACAGGAGCGGATGCCAAGATGAAACTGTGGAATTTCTGAGAATAGTACAATGACCCATTGTTAGCATTGTGTTTCTCCCTCAATACCACTTGAAAGCCACAGAAATGTTTCTCCGTTGTTCTTAAATTCCTGTTTCTTCAGCAGATTTTTGAAATTGAACTTTCTCAGACAGTCTCAAATATGTTTAAATATTCACTGAGGTTCCTACTGGTGTACGACTGCAGTGTTGTGTATCAGTTTACTATAAGTATAAAAGTAAGATTTAACAATGAAGTAGGGCCACAAACTGCCTCAATGCTGAAGTCATCAATATATATATGCAGATAAAGAACTGGAAGAAGGCTCAGAGTCATTTCATGTAGTTTTTACAAAAAAATTTACTGGGAAAGAAGGTGTAAAGTAAATGAATAGGCCGACACCTAATGAAAACCAAGATTCCTTTCCAACTGAATCATACCATAACACTTCGTGATGTACTGCATCTTAAGGAGTACATATTTGCAATGTTGTTAAATGATTAAGTTGAAGAAATAATGGTACTTAGAGCACAGTTACAATGAAATATTGTGAAACTGTTATGCAAAATATTTTCTATTCAAAAGTATGTCCAATGAATGTGAACAGTAGTAAAACTTATATTTATAAAATTGTATACAGTACTCTAATTCAAAATTCCATTATTGTAACTCACATAAGCCAGTTAAGTTCAATGTCATTCAAATTTTTCTCAAGCTCAGTGTGATGTAATTTGTGATGCATTAATTATATTATAAAGCAAATTTTTCATTTTGGCTACAATATTTCAGTAGAAGTTGATTAACTACCACATAATTTGCCTGACAAAAGACAAATCCAAGATTCAATTTCAGGTGGAGTTAACTTTGACAAGATACACCAATTTTCATCAAGAGACTCAAGCTAAGTATCATATTTTCATAGCTCAACAATGTGGTTATGTTATAAGGCGGACTGGTGAAAACATCAATAATTGATTGAACTGTTGGTTTTTCAATTCATATCAACACACTTTTCTATAGAAACTTTAAAATCCCTCTATGATCTTACTTAACCAGGAATTCTACGTCATGATGTGAACTGAATCACAGAAAAATCGAAGTCTCATCAGTTGCAGTTTGCAGTGATCACAAGGTCATTGTAGCTAGGCTCAATACCATTTCTTCCAAATCCATCAGAAACAAATGCAAAATAATTTTATTTAAAAAAGCGGATAAAGTGCCACTAGAAGCCTTCCTAAAAGACAATTTCCATTCCTTCCGAACTGACTATGCGAATGTAGACGAGATGTGGCTCAAATTCAAAGATATAGTAGCAACAGCAATTGAGATATTCATACCTCATAAATTGGTAAGAGATGGAACGGATCCCCCGTGGTACACAAAAAAGGTCCGAACGCTGTTGCAGAGGCAACGGAAAAAGCATGCGATGTTCAGAAGAACGCGAAATCCCGAAGATGGGCTAAAATTTACAGACGCGCGAAATTTGGCACGTACTTCGATGCGAGATGCCTTTAATAGGTTCCACAACGAAACATTGTCTCAAAATTTGGTAGAAAATCCGAAGAAATTCTGGTCGTATGTAAAGTACACAAGCGGCAAGACGCAGTCAATACCTTCGCTGCGCAGTGCCGATGGTACTGTTATCGACGACTGTGCCGCTAAAGCGGAGTTATTGAACGCAGTTTTCCGAAATTCCTTCACCAGGGAAGACGAATGGAATATTCCAGAATTTGAAACACGAACATCTGCTAGCATGAGTTTCTTAGAAGTAGAGACCTTAGGGGTTGCGAAGCAACTCAAATCGCTTGATACGGGTAAGTCTTCAGGTCCAGATTGTATACCGATTAGGTTCCTTTCAGATTACGCTGATACTATAGCTCCCTACTTAGCACTCATATGCAACCGCTCGCTCACCGATAGATCTGTACCTACAGATTGGAAAATTGCGCAGGTCGCACCAGTGTTCAAGAAGGGTAGTAGGAGTAATCCATTTAACTACAGACCTATATCATTGACGTCGGTTTGCAGTAGGGTTTTGGAGCATATACTGTATTCAAACATTATGAATCACCTAGAAGGGAACGATCTATTGACACTTAATCAGCATCGCTTCAGAAAACATCGCTCTTGTGCAACACAGCTAGCTCTTTATTCACACGAAGTAATGGCCGCTATCAAGAGGGGATCTCAAGTTGATTCCGTATTTCTAGATTTCCGGAAAGCTTTTGACACCGTTCCTCATAAGCGACTTCTAATCAAGCTGCGGAGCTATGGGGTATCGTCTCAGTTGTGCGACTGGATTCGTGATTTCCTATCAGGAAGGTCGCAGTTCGTAGTAATAGACGGCAAATCATTGAGTAAAACTGAAGTGATATCAGGTGTTCCCCAGGGAAGCGTCCTGGGACCTCTACTGTTCCTGATCTATATAAATGACCTGGGTGACAATCTGAGCAGTTCTCTTAGACTGTTCGCAGATGATGCTGTAATTTACCGTCTAATAAGGTCATCCGAAGACCAGTATCAGTTGCAAAGCGATTTAGAAAAGATTGCTGTATGGTGTGTCAGGTGGCAGTTGACGCTAAATAACGAAAAGTGTGAGATGATCCACATGAGTTCCAAAAGAAATCCGTTGGAATTCGATTACTCGATAAATAGTACTATTCTCAAGACTGTCAATTCAACTAAGTACCTGGGTGTTAAAATTACGAACAACTTCAGTTGGAAGGACCACATAGATAATACTGTCGGGAAGGCGAGCCAATGGTTGCGTTTCATTGGCAGGACACTTAGAAGATGCAACAAGTCCACTAAAGTGACAGCTTACACTACACTCGTTCGTCCTCTGTTAGAATATTGCTGCGCGGTGTGGGATCTTTACCAGGTGGGATTGACGGAGGACATCGAAAGGGTGCAAAAAAGGGCAGCTCGTTTTGTTGTCACCAACTTTCTCTTTCGAATGCGAAAATATTTTGTTGAGCCCAATCTACATAGGTAGGAATGATCATCAAAATAAAATAAGAGAAATCAGAGCTCGAACAGAAAGGTTTAGGTGTTCGTTTTTCCCGCTCGCTGTTCGGGAGTGGAATAGTAGAGAGATAGTATGATTGTGGTTCGATGAACCCTCTGCCAAGCACTTAAATGTGAATTGCAGAGTAGTCATGTAGATGTAGATGTAGAATTGCACTATGCAACCACTTCCCACCCAAAACTCAGATGCACAAAACGCCACAAACTCGGAGCCTACAGACAGGGCTCCTCACTCTTTTGAGTCAGAAAATCAAGTCCCTCTCTCATCTGAGACCCACGCCCAGCTTAGTACACCCCCAAGCTAAAAGAATAGTGGCTGCCACAATTGCTTCTTCCTACTGTGCCACTCTGTCCTAGTGACATGAATTACATTACAGTTTTATACTACTTTTGAAGTACTTGGTCAACACGAATTAACAGTTTTATAATAAATCACACTCAAGGATTGACCAAAATGACATCAAACATGATATATGTAAAACGAATCTCTATCCTTCAATCATTATGTTAACATGAATATCTTGTTTCTAACCAAAACCATAAATAATATGCCGATTTTTGATGTAGTGTTATTGAAGTTTAGATAATACTGTAGTTTAGTTTTGCATTCTTTGGTGTATGCATGAAATGTTTATAAGTAAGAAACCAAAATCAGTTGGTTTTGGTGTGCGTACTATGATGAGATGAACCAGTGCCTGAAATGCATGAGTACCTGCAGGCTAAGCTTTCAGAGTGCCACAGACTGCTTGCCGCTGTATCTGCACCATCCTTGAAACATTGTCACCACTCCTATACCTCGAACAAGGTTTTGCAAACAGTAATTACTCTTCCGCTCAAAGAGAAACCTAGCGTTCATTCCGTAATCGTTTAACTGCAGAACTACAATGATCCAGTGTAGATGATGAGAGACAGACAAGGACGATTGCAGCAAGAAAGGCTTTACATGTATGAGAGGATCTATCATTATCTGGAGGGGAAAAGACAAAAATGCTCTGTCGGAAAAAGTTCACAACATCCAGGAGGAGTTCTTTGACAAACGAAAGTTGGTAGGCCTGTTTCTACATCTGAAAAACGATACCTGTTAAATTTCGCACCAGTCGCATAAGGGTGGCGCTAGTGCCGCCACTATGAGGATACAAAACAAGTTTGCCTCAAATGCATTTTAAATGCATTAGTTACCTTTGAGGCTGGATGTGGGTGTGTTGATGTTAGTCAATAATGCTTTTAAGACGACAAAGACGCCATTATAGAAACCCCACTGAGTCTGAACTAGGTTGTGTAACAGGGCTACGAGAAGCTGGTTGCTCCTCCTCCAATACTGCAGAAGGCCTTTTGCAGGAATGTAGCCACTGTACATGATAGCTGGTAGCAGTAGTCACGCAAATGTATGGTCGCAAGAAGATTGCACTCGGGATGGCCACATAGCCCTACTGGGAGGGAAAAATCATTATTTTTTATGTAAAGTCTCTGCCGCAGCAGTGCTGCATCTCCAGCAGCCAAATGAGCAGCAGTTGGTATCATATTGACACAATAAACTCTTAGAAATCATTTACTTTAACAAAATTTTCGGGCCAGACGCTCTGTAACATGCGTTCTACTGAACCCAAACTACCGCTATTTGCGACTTCAGTGGTGTCAAGTGACAGCTCACAGTAGAGTGCTGGTCTGATGTATTTTCTGATGAAAGCTGGTTCAGCCTCGGTGCCAGTGACAGCCATGTGTTGGTTAGGTTGGTTGGTTGGTTGGTTGGTTGGTTCTGGGGAAGGAACCAGACAACGAGATCATCAGTCCCATTGGGTGAGAAAGGGATGGGGAAGGAAGTTGGCCACGTGCATTCAAAGGAAAGGAGGCCAGTTGATGGCCTGTAGACAACTTGTCTGCATGCTAGACACTCTGGACCTACACCTGGAATTACCGTCTGGGGTGCGATTTCGTATGACAGCAGGGGCACAAATACTGCAGCCCAACATGCTCTACAGAGTGTCGACCTGCTGCCTTGGTCTGCTCGATCAGCAGATCATTCTCCAATCAAGCACCTATGGGACATCCTCAGACGTCAGCTCCAGCATCATCCACAAGCAACAATAACTGTCCCTGTACTGACTGACCAAGTTCAACATGCATTGACTCCCATCGCACAAACTGATATCCATCAACATTTATAAACTATTTCGATATGTTAAACTAGATTCAGATCCGATGATGGCACCTTAAGTGTGTTGAAACTGGTTATCCAGTAAACAGTATTTTTTACTATGAACAGAGAGCAGCTACTGCCTCATGTAACTATGTTACTGTATTCTGCTTAAAATGTACACCTAGGACAGCGTTTAATATAAGCATAAACAACCTACATTCTGAATCGTGATATATACAGTCAGTCCATGGCGCGAATAGTTTGCTGCTTTGTCTTGAGCTACGGCTCATCCCTCTTTCCAGATGTTCTGAGCTGTGTATCTTGCTGAGTGTCTTATACTAATTACAAGGTATAGAGTTGCTGTTGAAAGTAAATACTCGCTAGTCATATGGTCTTTGCGGTTCAGGAACGCATTTACCTTAGTGGCAGTCCATCTGGACATGAGACGGGTTGTCGCTTTTGTCTACGGTATAGAAGGTGCAGCGAAACTTAGCACCTACCCAAAAAGCTGTTTCTTTCCAGAAACAGGGTACAAACTAATCGTTCAGTACTTTTAGTGTGAGAATAGTGTAGATGTCTGTTATGAGCACATATCATAGCAGTAAGGAATAGTACAGGTGTCTGTAGACAATGTCGTCCAAGATGTACTGTTGACTGTACATAGTAAAGTCGGTACATTCTGAGGGCGTTAGGTGATAGAAAAAACAATTTATCTGAAAATGATACAGGAGAAGGAGTGGATCTATTCACAGTGGGACCTTCGATATAATTAAATTAGATTAGTTATAGTACTTCAAATAACTTTAGGATAAATGAGACATAGTCGAGCATAGATAAGGCGTAACGAGGATGCAGCCTGATTGTACTTCATGCTCTGCCTCTGCTGTCTTCACTGCGCCTACCAACGGCGAGCTGTTTGTAACCATCTCGAAAGGTTGCGGAGAATGCGCTTCAGGATGTGACTGACCAGATTAGTAGCAACCATGTTAAAGTTAATTCCGAGATTAATAAGTTAAGTACTAGTGTATAAGACTGAATAACTAAGGCACACAGATAAGTAGTAGACAATGTGAAAAAAGCTAGCCTTTTAGTATCTGAAGGCAGTTTTAACCAGAATAAAATCAGCACTAACCGAAAACCTGATGGTGGTAATCAGAGTTGTGAGTCTTCCACTCCATGTAGTAGTACAGATAGTGTGCTGATAGTGGATCAAAGGAAATCTGAGAAGGATCATTGGGATTATCACGCACCTTTATTAAAAGTAAGTCTCATGTGTAGTGAGTATGTTCGTGTAGTGGAACTAAAACTGGTAATGAGAGACAGTAGTAACCATTTTCTTACATTCGACCGTATTGATTGAGTGCATCTATTAATTTTTCTTGAAGCATTTACAGGTGTTCTTCTAGAGTCATGGGGTAATAATAGAAGTGTGATGGTAAATTTAAATGTATTTTCAACTTTTCATCAATTTATTAAAGCTTTTAAAGCAAAGTATTCGTCATAGAGTATCAAACACAAACTAAGACTAGAGTAGTTTGGCCCACATAAATACAACGAGAGCTGGGGAGGAAACCGCATTTTATGAACTACCGTTCAAATGAAGTAAACGAGTTGCATCTCGTCGAAGAACTTGTTACTCGACTACCAGATGGTGTTTGAGAATGAGTGGTAAAGGAGTAAGGGACCGAGGTACAACGCCTCTTGGAAATATTAGATCAGTTGCATTGTTTGAACTGATGTAATTAGGAAACGGTACAGGGGAACTTAACTGGGTGTCTGTAAAGTATATATTTCAGTCTGGTTGGTTTCATGACCGGCCACTGCCAGGTAATACTCGCTGTGGAATTGCGGAATTACGTGACTTTTCTATTTAACAGGCGAAATTACCAGATTAAAGTTATACCATTTGGATTCAATTGTGTGTATCAGAGTTCATTCAATTATTAGACCTTTCCTTAGGAGATTAATTATTAAGTACAGTATTTCTATATGTTGATGATGTAGTGTCTAGAACATGGAAGAAACACACAGAAATGTTATTTAAAAGTTGAAGATCTTAGGGAATTTTTGGGATCATTATAAGTCAGTAAATTGTTGGCAGTTAAATGTTGTCCTTTCCCTAAAAGTAGGTAACAGCTGACGGCTTTTCTAGGTTTTACAGAAGGAATATTACTCGTAATATAATGAATTGTGTGCACCTTAATATGTTGTTATAAATGACTACAACTTGTAGAGGGGATGAGAGTTGTCAACAATTGGCTGATGCTTTCGTACGAGAACTTAGTGATCCTAAATTTTTAGGGCATCCAGGTATGACCAAAGAGTTTTGTGTGGTCGCTGATGCGTAAGGATTTGGTTTGGGTTGTCAGGCAATCAAGAAATCGGTAACTGGTGGAAGAACAGTGACATTAGCATTTGCCAGTGGTATGTTAATCAGCTGTGAGTGGAGTTACTCAGTTACTGAAAAGGATCCTTTAGCAGTAACAACGTCTGTAAAAAAGCTTAGGTATATGTCCTACGGGAGAAAGATTGGATTTCATAGTGTACAAAGACGATTGATATTTTTAAGGAGAACAAAGCTTTTGCACAGTCGTTTGATGCGATGGCTTTGTTTTTCATCAGGAGTATGAGTTAGAAATACAATATATTACAGGAAACGAGAATTCTCCGTCAGAAGCACTATCTCGCCTGTCTGTGGAATGGAAAGCGAATGGAGCTGTGAACTGGGGAAGGAGTTCAGTTTCCAAAGCTCGTCATTAAGAATATGAGCAAGAGTTAGACACATTGCAAAAAAAATCTTAGTAGAGAACAAAAGAAGGATAAGTATCTTAGAAAATTCAAGGAAGGTTGAAAAGGAGGGAAACCAATGAAGGGGAAGTGGATTTGCTGAAATGATGTTTTATTCGTTAGCAACGTACCACAACCTTTTAGAGGAAGAGTCGCAGTACCAACTTAATTTGTCACAGAGTTTATGGGTATTATGGTATAAACAAGTGTATTGCACACTTGCATAACTGTTATTTTGCATGCAAAGGGTAAGAGTAGGATAGCTAGGAAGGAGTAGAGATCTTGTGAGATATGACAATAAACAAAGATTAAGAATCAGAAAGATACAGTGCAGCCTGTTGCCGTAGTACCCAAGGGTTTGTGAGAGATATTTCAGCAGTTGTTATTCTAGAACTATTGTCAAGAGATGTTGGTGGAGAGACTGTTGCTGTGCATGTATTGCAGCTTTAGACCAAATTTGTGAAATTGTGTCAAGTGAAGGAGGCGACCAGTAATACGGTTATGCATATCCTGGAGAGTCGTATTTCCCTATCGTAGGGACACCATCGCGGCTCTCGTCAGACAATGAAGTGCAATTTGTGTCTTATGAATTTCAAGAGTTCTTGAATCAGAACAGAGTACAAGAGTTGTTAATAGCCAAACGTCACCCAAATCGAATCCTTGAGCGACCATTATCCGCTTAATTGGGAGGCCTGGACATAGTTGTTGTGCGAAGAGGCATTTGACTTGGCCTAAGTGTATTCGAGAATTTGAGAGGATACTGAAAGATAAACCTCCTGCTACTATTGTAGTGGCGCCTAAGAGAGATACCAGGAGGCAAGATACAAGTGCATCGTCTTTTTAACAAGATTAAGTATCCACCTGTAATACCTAGCTTTAGATATAAAGTAATTAAGTGTGTAGATACCAATTTAAAGAAGAGTGCTGAAACCAGCAACTTGGTGGCTAATGTTGCTAAAAGTAATGGTAAACATAATCTTGTGGGAAAGATGGTGCAGTGAAGGACTTGTACCTTGCGTTGTGGTAAGAATGTGTGTATGATTGCGGGTAGTGTAGAAAGGTTATCAACAGAACTGAATTTATATTCCTAAATGAAGTAGCGAAGAACAGAATTGTTACAGCGGTCAGATTATTACGATAAGATGAGAACATCTAACCTGTAGATGTATATATTAAGAAGTGGGAATGAACGAAAACTAAAGAAAGAAAAGAAGAAAAATACAAACACACAAAAATCAGTCAGAAGGCAGACAGCGTCAGTATTATCAGAAGTATTAAGAAAGATGAAGTTTGTGGGAAATGTAAACTAGTGGTTATGGCAGAGTACAGCGTGTTGTTCGATACGTTGTAAAATTATTGTAGCTAGAGGACTGGGAGTTTGGACGGGCCTCACGACACTTTTGGCAGGGCAGTTTTTGCTCGGACGACCAGGAATTTCTTCATGTCGGCAACCGTAGTTGCTATGAGTCGCTGCTCAACCCCACTGCCAAGCAAATGCAAATTTTATGGTGTTGTACGAATGTAGTGCTGTTCCTTTAGTTGAGTAAATGGTTCTACGTCTGTTTGGATCGTAATAAGGGCTGCCTTCAAATCCGAGATCCCGAGGCGGAAATTAGAGCACAAGCAAAGGCAGAAGGTCTATGCTAGGCGCATGTATAGCTACAGCTGTTTGATGTTCCTAAATTAAAGACAAGTCATTAAAACGGTACCAAAGAAAATAATTGTAGCGCCAGAGACAGACATACAAAAGTGTTTTGTAACTAGCCTCTGGCGCTGTGAATTAATACCTCGAGGTTAAGAACGACATTGGTGAAGGTTCTAAGAATGTGGTTTTTGAAGTTATATTTCGGATGATAATATTGGTAAAAATTGCGGTTCTTGACCGATGTTAGCGTTTCCCGAAACGCGGTGTATGCTGGCGAGATAACGTAGTAAGTAATTTGCACGTAAAAGTCCTTGGCTCCCAGGCTTAAACAACTGTATGAGGGCAGGTTGTCCGTTTATCCATTCACTGGTTTACTGTTGAAAGAAACAGATTGATTGCCAATTCGTTACTAAACTCAAGATTGTAGGCGGATTAGATGACTGGTCTAGTGGGAACACAAAAGGTGATCCACGACTGTTTTATGGATGGAATTGTTGGAAGTTTCTTATGTGGAAGCTATCGAAATGCTGTACAGAATTAATTGAAGGCTCTTTTCCTTGGGGGGGGGGGGGGGGAGGGGTGTCAGCCCTAATTAGTTTTAGAAGACGAAAGAACAGTGATTGACGATACCTCGACTAAGAGGTGTTTTATTTTTTTAAATGGGAGTCTGTATGGAGAAGTAAGAGTACACTCGTCAGAATCCTTCGTCAAGCAACACGCAGTTTCCTCGCATTAGATTAGTAAAGCTATGGCTATTTATTGAAAATAAAACAAACCCATGTTCTAAACTAGAAATTTGGAAATTTAGATCCGTACCTACTCACACCTTAGCCCTAGAATGAACCCATTAAAGACTGGAACCTCACAATATGCCAATGTGGTATTATTGTGAAATGTTACTATGTAGCTAAGGAAGAAAGAGTTATTACAAAATATTGCTAAGATTCTTTCTGTAACAACACAAAACAGAGGTTTTTTTAATTTTTCTCTAAATCTAGATAGTAACAATCACCCGCGACTAATTATATTCATGAACGTCAGCAAGGTGATAGTTATTTGGTACTGTCGTTCAGAATAGAGTTTTAAAAGATTATTTTATCGTAGAGTCACGACTACAGAGACACCAACTATCAATAATGAAAGTAGATGCCTTAGATATCATAAATAATCTGAAGTAATAACCACAAGAAAGTAGTATTAATATTTTTGAAAGAAACGAACAACAGGAAATATACATTTTCAGTTATTTTAGATGTGTGAGGAGAAATACCGTAGCAGGAATCACTGAGCTTGTCGCTGGTATTCTTGGATACAAGGAACATCTCTGCTCTAAGACTGCGTATTTATTTCATTCAAAGAAATAAATTGAAGTTAAACACAGAAAAATATTAAAGATATTCTTGTGAGAGGAGGGGTAACCAACAACGTCAAGGTTATTATTTCTGCGTACGACTCATAAGGCAGCGAAAGCAGTTCTTCCATTTGATTATTAATAAAATTCGAGCTGTAGCAAACACTACTGTAGTGTGTTCACGAAAGCTCTGATTATCTGTCGAAATAAACTACGAGAATAATTAAGCGGAAAGTTACGTTAACACATTAGTGGATGAAAAATATTTATTTTTCAAAATGGCTCTGAGCACTATGGGACTCAACTGCTGTGGTCATTAGTCCCCTAGAACTTAGAACTACTTAAACCTAACAAACCTAAGGACATCACACACATCCATGCCCGAGGCAGGATTCGAACCTGCGACCATAGCAAAATATTTATTTTTCTGTAGTATACGACACCTGCTGGATACGGAGATCCTATTGCCCTTTTATGAGCGGATAAAACAAATGTACTTTTGGTTTCAATACCTGAGGACACTGCAGCGCTATCAGCGCAAAACCCATGTATCTAAAATAATTTTAAACTATTAAAAGTGGTTGTTGAACTATCCTCGAGTGATAAGATTATGGCATTAACTGAGAAATAGTATTTCTCAATTATTATTTTTTTTTTTACTTCCGAGTGGAAAGAAGAACACACATGACGTGAAGTGCGTATTGGAATGGTTCATAAAAGAAAGACGGCTAATGAGTCGTTATATTTATACTATATTTGTAGTAATCATTAAGTTCAGAGAGATGATAAATAAACTGTATATAGATAGTCCACTACAGGAATATTCTGAAAGTGTGTTTTGAGCTCGTGCTAATCTCTGTTTCGTGGTATTCCGCTTTGTGTGTGCTGCTGAGTGTGATAGACTACTGCGAAACAATTATCTGGGGCTAAAAGAATAGCTGTGGTAAAGCTCTCGTGCTCTACTAAATAAAAAAGCTTTGAGTGATCGTTAGGAGTAAACACTCTATAATCACACGGCCACTGGTGTTCGGAAACGCATTTACTTTAGTGGACCAAAAGGGCGTTTGTCACCTTTGCCTACGGTCTAACAGATTTACGGATACCTAATAGCCATCTAACAGGGTATTTCTTTTTCGAAGCAGTTTCCAAAATGATCGATCAATAACGATAGTGAGAGGATAGTAATGTTGCCCACTATCACATCAAATTACCCTGGTAAAGCCCAGGAGGAAGGGGTGGTTTTATCGACGCCTTTATGACACACCCTGAGGCCATTTTGTGTCGATTCTCAGCGTAGGGACAACTGAAATAATTCCCCGGCCACACGCAAGGAAACCGCGTGATTGTAGTTCTGGGTGTCGCGGTTATGTCGTCCATCGCAGACGCATCGATAGACGGGGTGAAATTTGGGTAAGAGGGGGTGTGTCACCCTCCCCATCGTGTGGCGCGTCCACGGTGGCACGGGGCAGAACTGTGGTGACTCTTTGGTGCCAACGTGACGTCATTAATTCAAGTGGCAGCTCACTGTAAAGTCTGAGCTGTGGCCTTCTTTCAGCGCTTGTTCACATTTTGCTGTTTCAAAATGGTTCAAATACCTCTAAGCCCTATGCGACTTAACATCTGAGATCATCAGTGCCCTAGTCTTAAAACTACTTAAACCTAACTAACCTAAGGAAAACACACACATCCATGCCCGAGGGAGGATTCGAACCTGCGACCGCAGAAGCAGTGCGGCTGCAGACTGAAGCACCTATAACCGCTCCGCCATAGCGGCTGACTGACAAACTTCCGTTGCGGTAAAGTTTTACTAAAGAATAATGGTTCTGCAATAAATCTGATATTAGTCGAATAATCATATATCGAAAATAATTCAAATCATTGTCTTAACACTCGCAATACCAAGGATAGATAGGGGCGGGGCACTTTATGTCCACCATTTGGAAATATTGTTATCTAGTCATTTACACTAAATTGTAAAATTTTGAAAAAATGTTTAACGTTTTTAACGAATTATTCTTCCAGATCCCATATTTTAATTCTTCAGTTAAAGTTAACACAAAAATGAAAGCCGAAAGTGTACAAGTTACTTCCCTGATGAGTGTTGTACTCAGTTATTCGTGTTTCAGGACTTCACTTACTCATCAACATCTCTTTAACTAGTAAGTTGTCAGTAAAATTCAAATTTGCGTTTCTTAAATACCTTTTTCTGTGGACGTAAAGTACTCCGACGCCCCTTTGGTATTACACATTACTCTAGGTGTGTTGTTATTGTTAAGAGTATGCTAAGAGACATTCTCAGGTTGCGGTCTCTACTTACGTAACATTATGTCTTCAAACACTATGCTGTTGATATAGGACAAAATAAATAACGAATTTTATATTTTTTTCATTGTGTTTTAGGATGGGCATTAAGTACACACCAGCCCACCCTTGATAATGCTCGCTATCAAAATGCATTGGTATTAATAAAGCTAAGTTTCTCAATACATAAGTATTGTCATTTGGTCTGTAGCCAGTTGAAAGCGAGCGTTGCGATCACGTAATTTTTTTCATTTCATTACCAAAGATATGTTTGTACGTTGTTAGAAATGCAGAAGTGAGTTCATTGTGTTGATCAGGCAGAGAAAGCGGCAAAAGATATTTATTTAATCTATTGCAGAGTGAGAGTCTATAAATATCGTCAGAGAACCCAGATGTGAATACATGTTTTCGTTATCAGTTAGTATGAGACGAGCATAGCAAGTTCATTGTCAAATCCTACCCTACACCATAGGTTTATACAGACACGAAAGAGAAACAAATAGAAAAGATATTACAGCAGCTTGTCATTGAACCTACTGTTAGTTCTTACAATGATCCGTTGTCTGATGCCCCAAGGAAAAGAGTCAGAGTTCTATCGTCCACTAACATGAGATATGTTATTGGCAGACTGGGTTGCATCTGCCTTGTCCAAAATATACGTCATCTTTACGTAATGCCTCTCGTAATCGATCTGACAAATTGCTGTGCGGACTTATTTTGAGTTCGGTTACGTTCATTGGAGGTTAGAAAGATTTAATAACGAGTGCAACAACGTATCTTTATTATATCTTGAAAGCACAAAAATACCTGGGACTGCCACATTGATCTACAGCATTTAATTTAACCTCTACCACCTGACAAATCATCTTTAAGTTTGATAGTCGTCTTTCACTCATGTGTGCAGCGTCATAGCACAGTTCAGTGTGTGATATTCGGCGCACAGCGCTCACTTGACACATCTATGTTTAGAAGTAACTGATTCAGTGTAATTATTCCAACCAAGCTTCTATGGTCCAAATTTTCTGTTTTAAATGGTTAATGTCATATAGTGGGGACAGGGATCTTGCTAAAACTGACTGAAGTTGAACTGGTTGGAAATGCGTCATAATAACCGAAAAAAATGTGCGGTTTGGTCTGTCAGTTCTTGTTTGCCGAAGTTGTTGTAAACGCTTTATGAACTTGAATACTTTAGCTACTTCATGTCTTTGCGCACATACGGCTAAAAATGCCCCGTGGAGTTGGGGTGCGTAGGTGCAAACTGAATTCAGTGGTGTGAAACTGGTTCTTCTTGAGGCTCCTCTCCTAACATAGCTTGATTTGAGTAAAGATTTTTCACTCTCTTTGAACTGGCCTTACTGCAGAGCTATTTGAATTTGATGATTTTATGTGTCATCTAAATATTGCTTTGCGAGATGAATGCTCACAATATGTGAATCTTACTATTCAATTATTGAGCTGGAAGATTGTGTCAGAAGGGGCTTAGTCAATTTCGTTCTTATCTGTTCTATTAAGTGGCCAAAGTATCCATACACAACACAGCATTATAATTTTTGATGGGTTAAATCAGGTGGGTCCTATAATTGATTTGATTTCAGTGTTACTAAAATTCTTGTAAAAAGAAAACATTATTGCCAGTGTTGTCTGGAGTTACTCTCAAGCGCCTAATAATGAAAGTAAGGGCAATCATAACCAGAATAGATTAGTTTTCTTTTATTTGTAGAATTTTTTTTCATGGTCAATTGCCAGTATTGGTAAGGCATTGGACAAGGATCCTCCCTGGAAGAAAGTGAAATTGAAGTGGATAGATCGCTTCACTACAGTGATTTGGCAATACTAGATTGTTGAAACTGACACTTTTTTATGATAAAGGATATCGGTGATTTACATGGGGTTGATTTTATACCATCTTTGTAATGTATGCTTCTTTGTAAAAATAGGGAAGAGAATCTGTAAGCCAGAGCTTCTGGCAATCTTGTTAGACAGGTAAAGCTGCTACCAGTGTCTCATGATGGTCCGATGTTTCCTGTCATTCCTTCACAGCTAAAGAGGGTCTCTGTGGTCGATCTATTTGGTCAACTGCCAAGGAATACTAAGAATGTCTCATATCTCTTTATAGCAGTATAACTGAAGTAAAAGTATGTGTCATTGATACCATATAGGTAATCGACTCGTATGTCTGCCAAATGAGTTTTAGTTAAACATTTTATAAAGCAGTTTGACATGTTTAAAAGTCCATTTCGGACAGCAGGCTACATTTGTAGTCACAAATATGAAAGTGAACATAGTAAGGATGGAAAATTAGACTCGTTTTAATGTTATCATATAACCTGGCTTCATACTCATTGGTACAGGTTATGAAAGCCTTTGAGTAATTACTAGCCACAAACTTTTGTTTAAATAATAGTGTAGCTTACAGTACGGCCGTTGTCGAGTACACTGTTTGATTGTTACACATTTTTACGAGCTTGAAATGGGACTGACTTCAGTAATGGTAAGGAAGCGAGTTGAGCTGGTGACCCTTCGCTCACAGCTCCAGGCGTTGTTGGCTTCTGTCAGAGAGCTATCACTGTGGGGGCCCAGACACGGGGAATCGAGAGACATCGAGCATGTCCCACGTGTGCCATGATCTGTCCACTGTTGTGGATTCACAAGTACTGCCTGCACTGAGGTTGACCCCGTCACAAGTCGTCCAGTGGGAGATAATTTCAAAGTCTGGCAGGCAGCGAAATACTTTCCGAGGAGCCGATCATAGGAACTCCTCAGTTCGTTTGACGGACAGGTTTTGGGCGTTATATGTGGCTGACAAAGTCTCTTAGCCGGATGCAGTCGTCGACCCTGTTCCAGAGGAAGCTTTTCGGCCCTCAAGATTTGGGCGTTCAGAGAGGGTGGGTTTGCTGGTAGTTGGGAGCTCCGAAGTTAAAGGCATAATGGTGTCCCTTAGGAATATGGCTGGCACAGGGGGAAGAAGCCTGTGTGCACTCTGTGTGCAGTGCGGGGGAGAATTCCAAATGTGGAAAGCGTGCTTCGGGATGTCTTGAAGAATGCAGGGTGCAGCCAACTGCAGGTGGTGGCCCATGTCTGTACCAATGAAGTGAGTCGCTTTGGATTGGAGGAGATTCTCTTTGGTTTTGGGCATCTAGCGGAAATGGTAAAGACTGCCAGCCTTGCTTGGAGATTAAGGTGGAGCTCACAACCTACTGCATCGTCGATACAATCGGCTGTGGTCCTTTGGTGTAGAGCCGAGTCGAGGGTCTGAATTAGAAGCTGAGGCGGTTCTGTGACCATATGGGATGGAGGTACCACGACTTTCGCCATAGGGGCTGGGTTTCCGGGTTCTGCTTAATAGGTCAGGAGTTCACTAAACGCAGGAAGCTGCTACATGTGATACGGGTGCTGTGTGGAAGGGACTGGGTGGTTTTTTAGGTTAGAGGGTCCCATGAAACCACAGAAAGGGCGTCCGTCTAAAAGGGAGCAGGTAAAACACAGTAAGGTAGTTGTAGAGAAGATTGGTATTGTAGCTGTAAATTGTCGTAGCTATGTTGGGAAAGAACCAGAGCTCCAAGCCCTGACAGAAAGCGCTGAAGCTCAAATAGTTATAGGTTCCGAAAGCTGGCTAAGGCCGGAAATAAGTTCAGCCAAATTTGTTTCAAAAGACCTAACAGTGTTGAGAAAGGACAGATTAAATACAGTTGGTGGAGGAGTAATTATTGATGTCAGAAGTAGTTTACCTTGTATCGAAACTGAAGTAGATTGTTCCTTAGAAATAGTATGGATAGACGTTATACTTGACAGTCGGGCTAAACTATTAAGTGGATCGTTTTATTGACTCTCCCCCCTCCCGCCCCGCTCGACACAGAAAATAGAGTTGCTCAATAGTTCAAAGAACACTTGAGTCTCATTTCAAACAGGTACACCAATCATACAATTCTAGATGGTGGTGACTTCAATCTACCCTCGACATGCTGGAAAAACTATACGTTTGAAGTCACCGGGAGGCATAAAACGTCATGCGAAACAGTACTCAACACTTTCTCAGAAAATTATTTTGAACAATTAATACATTGAGCCCACTTGAAGTATAAATGATTGCGAAAGCATATTTGACGTCTTAGCAACAAATAATCGTGGACAAATAATTAGTACTGTGACTAATACAGGGATTAGCGACCACAAGGCAGTTGCTGCTAGGCTAAATAGCGTAACACCTTTAACCATAAAAGAGAAACGCAAAGTACATCTATTTAAAAATGCTGATAAAAGTTCTCTTAACCCTTTCTAAGAGACTGTCTCCCCTCCAGTTCTGATCATGCAAAGGGTAGAAAAGTTGTGGAATGGTATCAAAGAGATAGCATCGACAGCAATTGAGAGATATATACCACATAAATTAACAAGTGATGGATCTGATCCCCAATGGTACACAAAACGGGTGAGATCGCTATTGCAGAAGCAACGAAAAAGGCACGCCAAATTTAAAAGAACGCGAAATCCCCAAGACTGGAAAAAATTTGCAGAAGTTCGAAAGACAGTGCGTACTTCAATGCGAGATGCTTATAATATTAGGCACAAAGAAACTCTGTCTCGGAATCTGGCAAAGGCCCAAAGACATTCTAGTCCTACATAAAGCACACCAGAGGCAAGACGCAATCAATATCTTCACTGCGCAATAACAACGGTGAAGTCACTGATGACAGTGCCACCAAAGGAGAGTTATTAAACACGGTTTCCCGAAACTCCTTCGCCAAATAAGACGAAGTAAATATTCCTGAATGCCGACTAGGACCAACTACCAAGATGAGAAACACAGAAGTAGATATTCTCGGTGAAGGAAATAGCGAAAATCACTTAATAAAGGCAAGGACTCCGGTCCAAATTGTATACCAGTCAGGTTCCTCTCAGAGTATGCTGATAAAATAGCTCCATATTTAGAAATTATATACAACTACTCGCTCACAAAAGATCCTCACCTAAAGACAGGAAAATTGCTCTAGTCACACCAATGCCCAAAAAGGGAAATAGGAGTAATCCCCTGAATTACAGGCCCATATCATTAACGTCGATTTGCAGTAGGGTTTTGGAACAGTGTTCGACCATTCTGAATTATCTCTAAGAAAACGTTTTATTGGCACATAGTCATCACTGATGCAGAAAAAAATCATTCTTGTGAAACACAATTAGATCTTTATACCCATGAAGTAATGAGTGCTATCGACAGGGGATTACTGAACAGCTGTGTGATATCTGGCCAACCATCATTTCCGTACTGCAGTACGAAAATAGTTGTTCACTACCATAACTATGCTCTCTGGATATATCACTAACTTCTATGACATTTAACTGGGATCTGGAACATAGTTACCAACTTCTTGCTTACTTGTAGTGGTAGCCCATTAACTTATAGAGAACAAGAACTGTTAGCAAATATGGTAATATCCAGGGAAAATATCAACGTCTGATGGATGTATCGATAGTGGAACGAATACCTGCGAGTTACTCTGTTTGTACCATGGTCCAAACTAAACTGATACACAGCACAGTAGCTGATGGGAATGACTATACGTGTGAAATGCCATTACGGCAGCTCCCATCATCCACCATCCTAATGACAGCCGATTTATGCCAACAGTAGTGAGAGCTCACGAAAAAGTAGTACACACTTCTTTAAACAGATGGTGCATAGTCGCAGAGTTATTTCCATGAGCTGTAGAAGACCGTCTAGTTGGTCTGGCCCTCCCATTTGTGGCCAGATCTCAGATCACGTGAAAGCACTACATGATATTCAGTAAACAAATAGCGTGATGCACGATTGGCAGTTATTAAAATAACTGCTAGTATCAGAGGAGTGGGTATGACAATAACTGTTACTTCCCAGTAGCCAGTTATTTCTATTAGTTAATTTTTTTTGTCGCTTCTGTATGTGAGTCACACAATTGAATGGTGGTGCTGTTGTACCTATGTACAATTTATTAACAAATTGTCCTATCTATGTAACAAATATGTCAGGGAAATAAATGTGTTAGCCACACAGAAAACAACAATGAAGCTGTGTGCCACATTTAGTAGTAAAATTCCAAATGAAATGCTTGACTATGTAGTCATGTCTGGTATGGAAAACTTGCTGAGCATAGAATTTTGAGTGAAAGTTTTAAGCTTATTTATCCATGTATTTACGGAGGTCTTCCTTGACTGAATTAGCTGCATACTTCACAAAAGTATGTCCATAATTTTTACCGAGTATGTGTCCAATCTACCCACTTACTACTATCGCATCAATCACACAAGCTTTTCTTAGAAGAGACGAAACGAAAGATACAAAAAGCAGGTGAACCAGGAAGGCAAGAGAAGGTTTGGGAAAGGTTACTTTTCCACTGTACACAAGTTTGCAGTAATAAAAGCAACATAGGACAACTAATGCTGTATATTCATGAAGGGCACAAAGCCTTTTATCTGGAATTGACTCAGCGGCCTCTGTGGACATTCCTGGACATGATTCATAGAAAAATCTGTTGTTTAGAACAATCATTGCGTAGATTTTTGTCAATGTCCTTTTTAAAAAAATAAACAATTGGTGTGAAGGTATCCTAGAAGTAATACTGTATTAGCTTATATTTGATACTGTAATGGAACAGTATACTGAGTCTGGTCTTGAGGACTGTGCAGAATGACGCAAGGTGGGGAGGTGAGGACGCTGATGCTGTAGAGGAGACGAGGGGCAGGCGCCCAGCCAGCTGGTGGCGGCTATTTTCAGGGTCACCCAGCTGGTGCAGGCAGACCACCTTCGCCGGTGAGTCAGAGGCATTCCTGTGCACTATGGGAGCCCTCAAGACAAGGGATGGCGGTCATGGCTGAAACAACTAGTTTTCAGTTACACCAATTCTTTTTGTGTGCAGTTTAACCTGAGTATGAAAAGCGCTCAAAATAACAGGCTTCTGAAATAACCGATTTTCAGTTTTTTTGTTACTGTTACTGCCAGGAATAAATGTAGACGTCAAACACAGGTGGAAAATTTCTAATCGAGGTGAAGGACTAGCCAATCATGATCGATATTGGGGTTGAGGCTGCCACATATATTAGTCGCATTGCCACCGGCAAAAATTGTGAAGCGGAGGCACACATTCACAGCGACAGCAAAAGCGAAAGTAAGAAAGCATCTTCATTTTTGGATGGTGTCAATTTTTCAACCTGAAGCGATCTCAAAATTAAGGGCATGTACATCATTGCTACAGCACTTCGTGAAGCATTTCCTTTCCGCAGGTGGTGGCATACTACACGTACACACAGGCCATCTAATAGGCCCTGCCACATGGCAACGTGTGCGTTATTTTCTCTGCAATGCTGCAACTATTTGTCCACGAAAGCTCTGATTATCTATGGAAATAAACTACGGGAATAATTAAGGGGAACGTTACGTTAACACATTGGTGGATGAACATATATTTATTTTTCTGTAACATAGGACACCCACTGAATAGGGAGATCCTATTACCCTTTTATGAGCGTATAAAACTAATGTACTTTTGCTTTCACCACCTGAGGATACTGCAGAACTATCAGCATAAAACCATTTACCTACAATAATTTAAAACTATTAAAAGTGGCTGTTGAAGTATCCTCGAGTGATTAAACTCTAGTATTACTGAGAAATAGCAATTCTCTATTTTTATTTTCTTCCGAGTGGAAAGAATAGCATACTTGAAGTGAAGTGCGTATTGGAATGTTTCACAAAAGAAAGACGGCTAACGAGTCGTTAAATTTATACTAAATTTATAGTAATCATTAAGTTCAGAGAGATGATAAATATACTACATATGAATTTTTTCTGTGAATAAACGGCAGCTACTGGCTCGTAGGATTACACCGTTGTATTCTGAAAACCGTATTCTTGGGACAGAGCTTAATATTAGCATAAATAATCTACATCCTGAATCGTGATTTATATAGAAAGTACACTGCAGGAATATTCTGTCACTGTGTCTTGAACTCGTGCTAATCCCTGTTTCGTGATATTCCGCGCAGTGTGTGCTGTTGAGTGTGATAGACTACTGCGAAACAATTATCTGGGGCTAAAAGAATAGCTAAGGTAATACTACCGTTAAGAAACCACGTGATTGCAGCTCTGGGTGTCGCGATTCTGACGCCCATCGCTGACGCATCAATAGACGGGGTGAAATTTGGGTAAGATGGGGTGTGTCACCCTCACCATCGTGTGGCGCGTCCACGGTGTCACGGGGCAGAACTGTGGTGACTCTTTGGTGCCAACGTGACGTCATTAAAACAGCTGAAAGCTCACTGGAACGTCTGAGCTGCGGCCTTCTTTCAGCGTGTGTCAACGCTTTGCTGTTCCAGAATGGTTCAATTACATCTAAGCACTACAGGACATGACATCTGAGGTCATCAGTGCCCTAGACTTAGAACTACTTAAATCTAATTAACCTAAGGAAATCACACACATCCGTGCCCGAGGCAGGATTCGAAACTGCGACCGCAGCAGCAGCACTGCTCCGGTCTGAAGCACCTATAACCGCTCGGCCACAGCGGGTGTCTGACGAACTTCTATTGCGGTAAAGTTATATTGACGAATAATGGTTCTGAATAAAGCTGGTATTAGTCGAATGTGCATTTAGCGCAAAGAACTCAAATCATTGTCTTAACGCTCACAATACCAAGGATAGATAGGGGCGAGGGCACTTTATGTCCACCATTTGGAAATATTGTTATCTAGTCATTTACACTAAATTTTAAAATTTTGAAAAAAGTTTACTGTTTTTACGAATTATTCTTCCAGGTCCCATGTTTTAAATTTTCAGTTAAAGCTAACACAAAAATTTAAGCCTTAAGTGTAGAAATTACTTCCCTCATGAGTGTCGTATTCAGTATTTCCTGGTTCAGGACTTCACCTACACATCAACATCCCTTTACCTTGTAAGTTGTCAGTAAAATTCAAATTTTCATTTCTTAATTTTTTTTCCTTTCGACGTAAAGTACTCCGACGTCCGGTTGGTATTACACATTATTCTAGATGTGTTGTTGTTGGTAAGAGTATGCTAAGAGACATTCTCAGGTTGCGGTTTCTACTTACACATCATTATGTCTTCAAAAACTATGTTGTATATAAAAGACAAAAATAAATAACGAATTTTACATGGATGGGCATTAAGTACGCCCCACGCCCCACCCTTGATAATGCGCTGTATGTAAATGCATTGGTACTGACAAAGCTAAGTTTCTCAATAAATAAGTGTTGTCATTTGGTCGTTAGTCAGTTGATAGTGTTAGAAATGCAGGAGTGAGTTCGTTGTGTTGAACTGGCAGAGAAAGCGGCGAAAGAGATTTATTTAATCTATTGCAGCGTCAGTCATAAATATTTTCAGAGTACCCAGATGTGATTACATGTTTTCCTTGTCAGTTTGTATGAGAGGATCATAGCAAGTTCACTGTTATATCCTACCCTACATCATAGGTTTATACAGACAGGACAGAGGCACAAAGAGAAAAGATATTACAGCAGCTTGTCATTGAACCTACTGTTAATTCTTACAATAATCAGTTGTCAGATGTCCGAAAGAAAAGAGTCGGAGTTCTATCGTCCACTGACACGATATATGTTATTGGCAGATGGGATTGCATCTGCCATGCCGCAAATATACGTCATCTTTACGTAATGCCTCTTGTCATCATCTGACAAATTGCCGTTCGGACTTATTGTGAGTTCGGCAACGTCCATTAGAGGGTAGAATGATTTAAGAATGAGTGTAACAACGTATCTTTATTATATCTTGAAAGCAGAAAAATACCTGGTGCAGGCACATTTATCTACAGCATTTAATTTAATCTGTGCCCACTGACAATATTTAGCACATCAGAACATTTAAGTAATAAATAGTAATATAAAACTGAACCATGAGATAATATATAGTCTCCATTTTGTAGTAAGGAAGAAGTAATAGAATTAACATCAAGAGATCCTACGGAATAAAATATATGGGCATGGAACAGTTCTGCGTGGGATAAGCGAGATTACCAGTAAGAGTCAAAGCGATGATGCAGGCGAGAGACATGAAAAAGAGAATCATCAGACAGATCGTTGGCCATAGGTGCCTTGATGAAGAAATGGATATTGAAGATTAATTCTTGTAGGCACACCAGATGTAATGATGTGCTGAGCAAGAAGCCAGGGTGTTCATTGAGTAAGGTTTCCGCAGACTCAACCAAGTTAGCTTTTACCAGATGCGTTCAGACGCTGTAATGTGAGTTTTAGCAGACGTAGGGGCAGATGCTGCCATTTGAGATTGATTCTGTATGGATGTATGTGAGTCCAGCACAAATGTTGAGTCTGCCCCTGAATATGGAGACAGACGAATAACAGTGTGATGGGGTACAAAGTATAAAACAGACATATAAAGAGCGACATGCAAAACACACAGGTAATCTAAAGGTGTAAGAATTGAAATGAACTGATAAGGATAAGTTTTGTATGTGCTGAGAGTCAAATTATGCTTCTGATCTTTCTGGTGACTGATCTCCAATCTGAAGGAATGCCACAATGAGTAATGAAGGGACTTAAAGGGTGGAAGGACACATGACGAATTTTAGAGTCGAGATGATAAATGAAAAGAATGACGACCACAACGAACCAAATTGGGGGTAAAATTATAAGCATTTCTGTCGCCACAGTTGTTTTGAGGTTAAGTAATTTATGGCAAATGTGGGAATTAAGGAGAGGGCTTTAAATCATTGGTAGGTCTTTGGTATAGCATGATATGGGTCGCATCCAGAAAGTAACTTTCGGGATGTTTCCTTTAAAGTAGCCTTTTTTACACGGGAAAATTGCGCATGCGCAAGAGATGTATGTCGTGACTATCAAATGCTGGCCAGACTGGTTGCGCCTGGTGCCAGTACTGAAGACGTGGAATTCTCACTTGATCCCGGAAACGAAGCAGCAGTCAACGCATTGGTATCACCGTGGATCTCCGGTGAAAACGAAATTCAAACAGTTTTTGTCGGACAAGAAAGTGATGTGCAGGGTGTTCTGAGACAGGAAGGTCATTCTGCTCATTGACGTCCTACCCAACGGGTGAAGACTATGTGCTGACCGTAACTTGTACGTATTGTTTTCAAAAGATGGTTCTAATGGCTCTAAACACTATGGGACTTAACATCTGAGGTCATCATTCCCCATATTTAGAACTACTTAAACCTAACTAACATATGGACATCACACACATCCATGCCCGAGGCAGGACTTGAACCTGCGACCGTACCAGCAGCGCGTTTCCGAAATGAAGCGCCTAGATCTGCTCGGCCACAGCGGCCGGCCCTATTGTTACCCTTGGCGAGGGAATTGCGAAAGGGTGTCTTTAGTAGCTCTGCTTTAGGAGCACTCTCATCGATAGTATATCCATTGCTATCGCCCTGAAAAGGCATTGATTGTCTTTTGCCGCTAGCATACTTCACATACGACCAGAATCTCTTTGGATTTTCTGCCAGGTTTCCACACAAGGTTTCGTTGTGGAAACTACAAGCGTCTCGCATTCAAGTTCGTGCTAAATTTCTAATTTCTGTATAAAATCGCCTATATTGGGGATTTTGCGTTAGTTTCAAGTTCGTTATTTTCGTTGTTTCTGCAACTGTGTCCCGACCTGTTTTGAGTACCATGGGAGGGATCAGCTCCATCATTTGTTTATTTAGTATAAATGTATCAAATGCTGTCGATGCTATTGCTTTGAATTCAAGCCATATGTGGTTTACACTTACATTGTGAATATGGAAGAAGCAGAGATTGTCTCTGAGGAAGGCGTCAAGCGAACTTTTATCTGCTTTTTTCAATCGATGTGCATTTCATTTATTTTGGAGGATTTGGGAATTAGAATATTCAGTCTCTCCATGGTAATCCCGAGCTCACAAGTACCTGCATCCTTTGGATGCTCGTTGTTAGCTGATTTGTTACTAAGAGGTGAAATGTGTTTTCACAACCGTTTACTATTCGAGTGGGCTCATGAACTAATTTCTCAATATATCTTTCAGCGAATGAGTTTAGCACAATTTCTGAAGATTTTTTATGCGAAGCTCTGGATTTAAACATGTATTTTCCCAACATATCGAGGGTAAACTGAAGTCACCATCAATTATAATTGTATGAGTCGAGTACATATTTGAAATTAGACTCAAGATTTCTTTGAACCTTACTCCAATTGCATATTCTGAGTTGGGATGTCGGTGAAAGGATCCAATTCTTATTTTATTCTGGTTGCCAAGGATGTCCTCTACATTTACTAACTCACGGGAGCTATTTACTTCAATTGCCCTGCAAGATAAACTACTTCCAACAGCAACAACCACGCCTCCGCCAACCGTGTTTAGCCTATACTTTTTGAACACCGTTACGTTCTTCGCAAAAATTTCAGATGGACTTACCTCCGGTTTTAGCCAGCTGTCAGTGCCTACAACGATTTGAGCACCAGTGCTCCTAAAATTGCTTGGAGCTCTGGTACTTTCCCAATACCGCTACGTTATTTACAATAGTTAAACCGATGGTACCTTGATCTACATTCTTCCTGTGTTCAGCCTGCTCCCTTTGATACTGAAGCCCCTTTTCTGTTTCTCTGAGAGCCCCTAACCTGAAAATCAGCTTAATTCATAGAACACAGCCCCAGCTACCTGTGTAATTGCCTCCTGCATGTAATGGGAACGTGCCCAATTTAGTGGAACCCGGGCAACGGAGACTTACACTACTTTTGGAAATTGTATGAATAATATTATGTAGAAGAGCAGAATATTAATAGAAAACAGAATACATATTACGTGAGGTTGTTTGGTTGAATTTCAATTAAATTATTAATTAACTTCATTTCATTAGTAATACTTTTGAGGTGACAGTAATAGTTCTACATCTATATCTACATAAATGCTCCGCAACGCACCATACGGTACGTGGCGGAGGGTACCTCGTACCACAACTAGGATCTTCTCTCCCTGTTCCACTCCCAAACAGAAAGAGGGAAAAATGACTGCCTGTGTGCATCTGTACGGGCCCTAATCTCTCTTATCTTACCTTTGTGGTCTTTCCGCGAAATATAAGTTGGCGATAGTAAAAATTACTGAAATCAACCTGAAATGCTGGTTCTCTAAATTGCCTCAGTTGCGTTTCACGAAAAGAACGTCTCCTTTCCTCCAGAGACTCCCACCCGAGTACTTGAAGCTTTTCCGTAAAACTCGCGTGATGATCAAATTTACCAGTAACAAATCACATAAAGGTGATTAAATCTGCAAGTATTTTATAGGCACCAAATGTAATAATTTGGATATAATTAGATCTTTATGTAACTTGCGGAAAAGATAGAGCAATAATCTGAATATGTTGCATATTAGTATAACATGATGTGAAAGTTAAGTAATGACTGAATATGTTGAGAGTAGTTATTAAAATGTTATAAGAAAGGATTGTGTATTTGTATGTATTTGTGCCTCTGTAACCTCATTGTAAACTTGTTCTGAGGCCGGAAATTACACGAGGGTTTGAGATCTGAAAAGAAAAATGCAAATGGAAAATGGTATGTTTAATTGTATGGGCGCTGAACCTTGGGCAGGCATGAGACACACACACAACTAAACTGGATCAACAGGCCGTGTCTCTAGTTTGTGGCTGCAGTTACTGTACATCAGTTGGAGTCGCTACCAGAAGAGAGACCCATGAGCCAAAAGATTAAGCTGACTACAATACGCTGGTCACTGTCCGCCGGCCTCAAAAAGCCACCGGGAGATCCCTGATCTGCTGTTGTTGCCACAGGGAGTCTTGCCGCTTTGTCACCGCACAAATCAGCTAACGGCAGCGACGGCATTTACAGATGCAATGTCTACAAAATCAGAAAATACTTAAAGTAGCCTGTTGACATATTACTGAATGTTTCACAGACTATGGGAGACTATATTTCATGTTGCACAGAAAATACAACTCTAATGTCACATGAATGAACTCAAAGTGTTACTGTGCAAGATCAGGATTCTGAACACTTCCTTTGCGTGAACACTATTAGTAGCCCATAATGTCAAATCCTATTGGACAGCATCCTTCACTATTAAAAGACACAACTTAATTCAACGTCAAAAGACACTACACAAATCATTCAATACCTGCAACCAAAAATTTCAGTGCACTCAGGTGTGTTCTGGCCAAAGACTTGAATTTATCTAACCATATCTAGGTCACCTACGCTTTGAATAAAAGAGTTTCGATTAGTATATGTGTAAGGAAAAGCACAATGCTGTGGATGATCAAGTATCGCAAAAAGCTTGCCTTATGTCGAACGGAGCTCCATCTGCTACCTTGAAATGAAAACTTCCAACGAAAAATGATTATCTACCCTAACTGCGTCCTCTTATACCTACACAAGCGATATTCTGCTTCTCTGCATTAATTGTGCCTCGAACTAACGTAAATTTTTCTATGGTGTGATGATTTTTCAGGAATGGTGATGTTTGTACTAATTTGTTAGTTGTATTGTACTTTTAATTGGATAGTTGTGTTTCCTGGAGAAATGAATTGCGAATGGGTGTCATATAGAATGATGGTTTGACTGTCAGTGTGAATGAACAGTAGTTTTCGTGAATTACTGCTCGATATTGTGTACAAATACCGTGTACATCCACTTAATTTTCTGAAGTGTTTTATGAAGACTTATTTTTGCAGTTTTATGCACTTTGTACTCCCAGTTTCATCTGGTGATGAGTATATTTTTCTTACGTCTTATTGTGAAGTATTCAGGTTTGTCATGGTATTGGATGTTATAAGTTTTGTGAGGGTGGAAATGGAGTAAATATTAAATTGTCTGAAGAGTAAATGGAAATTAATTATTCTATAAAATGATGGAGTGAGTGTAAGCTACAAACGATCAGTATGTATGAATAGGGAATATGATTTCTTGTAAGATAAGTAAGAATTAATTGTAAAGGAAATTTTCAAGATACGTAAATGAGTATAATGTAGGACACCAGCAAAATTGATGGTTGCATATCGTCAACAGTTTCAACAGTGCACATAATTCCAATGTCACACAGCACCAAAATGTCTTTGACACACTGGTGCTTTAACAAGTTTTGGGCACAACTGCATTGGCACAAATTTAAAACCGGGACGAGCTGGTGATGTAATGGCACCTTTCTTCCTGAACCACTCACATAATGTATGCTCATTCTTAATGCAAGTCGCATTTGATTAGAATATTTAAGTTACATGTTAAGCAGGAGTACTAGTGATTGTCAGAAACTGTGTGATATAACTTACTATTCCTTTACTCCTAGATCTAATTTGCATATTGCTGTTCTGGTAGAAGTGAGAAAACGTCGAAAGCTTTCTGAATGGTGAGTAATAACAAGGACAGCCAGGGCAGTAGATTCAACCGCCCCAAAGAGCCAATTCGTGGAGGATTGGCGACAGAGAGCCGAGTGACAGTAGCCAAATGGACCACTGCCGTCACCTTGGTGTCGCCCTAGGACGTCCACGCATCACATGTACGAACACCGATAACATTTCTCATACAGTGAACTCCTGGGGAAAACATTTTACGACCTGAGAGTGGAGTGAGAGGGCTAATGTGAATATACTGTAAGTTAGAGACACAGGACGGTGAAGGCAAGAGTACCTCATTGGTCCCAGAGAGGAACAGAGAGAGTGAGAGAGAGAGAGAGAGAGAGAGAGAGAGAGAGAGAGAGACGTCACTTTTCTATACAGACTGGTAGAACGAGGATGTAAGTTACTGGGTAACCACCTAGAGGAAGAAGGCTAGTATCTTGTAGGGAGCACTTCTATCAGTCAGCGCTCAGAACATCCAGCTTCAAGTCAAACATTATTTAATAACAGATGCAAAACCTGCTAGTGCAAGGTTTCCTTTTGATCAACAATCGATCAGAAATCAATGAATCATCATGAGTCTCTGCCTTCCATGTTGATAACTGCTGTCAGCCTATCATGCTATCTTGACTGATGACTAGGGAAATTTGCATATTTTCGGCGTATCTTTACCTAGGCGCTAACGAAATTCATTGGCTCCATCAATAATTCACCCTGCAGCAATCTCATCAGGTCCTGGAGCAGTGTCTCTAGGTGCAGACAAACCTTATTCCAGTTCACACATGGAGAATGGATCATTGTAGTCTTTCTCATTGTGCAAGAAGAAACTGAACTTCCTCTCTGCAGTCTGATGGAACACGTCAAAAGCAGGAGCTTCTGTGGATGATGTAGTGGCAGTAAGGGAGTGTTCTGCTAAAATATGAGCCATGTCATCTGGCGTGGTCACTCAGAGCACGTTACTTGACAATGCCATAAGGGGATGTGTACTACTACCCTTGCCCAAAATCCATCTTATTGATTTCCAAACTTGCGCAGTAGTAGTGGACCGATTAATAAAAGTCGTTAATTTCCTCCAAGAAGCCATCTTCCATTCTTTTATCACTTGCTTCGCATGTACTCTCGCAGATCCGCTGCATGTAGATTTACTGTAGTTGGACAATGTCTGAAATTCCGCAGAGCTGTTCGTCTGGCCCTGATTGCCAGTCGACAGTCGTCATTCCATCAAGGTACAGGCCATCATCTGAAGTGGTTAGTAGAGTTGGAGATGGACTCTGCTGCAGCCCGTTGCATCTCACAAGCGATATTGACCACCGTCTTCTGTGCCCAGTCCTTTTGTTCAAAAATAGCCTGTCGATTGTACTTCAAGCCATTTGCCCTTGGTATCACCCATCTGCATGGTCCCCTGTCAGCCACCATTCTAGTCATGCAGATGGAGCCACACTGGGAAGTGGTCACTAGAATGTGAATCTGTACCCGCTTCCCTCTGAAATGAGTCTGCAATAGCTGGGGACAAAAACGGAGGTCAGTGGATGAAAAATACCCTGTAGCTACAGAAAAGTGTGTCATCTGAGTTGCGTTCAGAAGGCAGATAATCTCAGAATGGACGAGTCGCTCGATCATCCGACTCTTGTAGCAAGTGGTAGTCGAGCCCCACAGTACATTGTGTGCATTGGAGTCCTCCACAAGGCGGAATGGCCATGGGTGTGCCCAAAGAGTTCTGCCAGTGCGTCTGCATTCAAAGCTTCATTAGGGGTAAGGTACAAAGAACACACTGTGATATAGAAGGGTGTGAGAACTTTCACAGCAGTTGCCTATATGGTCTAGGTAAGAGGGACAGAAGAGAAGTGTCATCTAGTTTCAATGGAAACAGCCACTTCACATTTAGCCCAGTCTCCAGTAGTATCATCCTTCCTATATGTGTGGTAAACCTGTAATGCAGGTGTGAAGGTGACTTTAAGATGCATTTCTTGTAAGCAGATGGGCAACAGTTTCTCTTGGACCTGGAGCTGTAATTCTTCCAAATGTGAGAGATATCCAAACAAATTCCATTGAAACACTCAAGTCCATGGGAAGCCATTGTTTAGCGCTGGTTGTTCTTCCCGTTCTCCCTCAGAGTCGGTTATTTACTGCAGAGGCCAGGGAGAGTGTTAGCCGGTTCCCTGATCTCTGGTTCTTCTGACTTTAAGTCCATATCCTGAAGAACATAGTCCCATCAGAGAGGGAGAGACCTCGACGATCAGAAGGTTTAACTACCGCTTTCATAGACTTGGAACTACGTTTTGAAAGACGTTTTTTTTTTTACTGATGGGAAGAGGTGGTTGCCTGGGTTGCGGAGACAGTTTAGTTGGCTTCTGATTTTGGGTAGTGGTATGTGTCTTAGATGGTAAGCCCGTTGTTGATAGCTTCCAAACGACTTCAGTTTCAAGTGGAGCTTTGCCCCAACAATGTACACTGACACGTGCATGTGTTCGTACTTGAATCTGTGGTCTGAGTTTGTGTGGAGGCATCACACTTAAGGGCTGATGCAAAAGAAGTAGCAACAACTGGGGGTTGCACAGCTTTGAATTTTCCTTTCCTCGTTGTAACCTCACACTTCCTGCACCACACTGGGTGATCCCCAGGGGAGTTTATACATTTCGAAGTGTACAAGAATTGCCTGATTCCTGAGCTGAGCCTCCACAATTGCCTCACGTAGCCCACCAATTACATCCCATAGTGGTATGTCTAAACCTTGACGTTTGTAGCATCATATTGGGTTAGAAACAAACAGGCGAACCCTAAGACAGACATAGCCTGCAAGGATATGTTCAGGTAATGCCGTAGTACTAAACGTTAGACTGAATGTTCCCAATTTTTCCAATTTGCCATAGTTGTGCACTTCTGTGACGCCAGTATTTTTCCATTCCTCACGTAACTCTGCGGGGTCCACCTCCATTAGATCGCAGTACATAACCACACCCTTACTAAAGTTTATAGTATTATGCAACTCAGACTCTATTGGATAGTCACCTAAGGCCTTACATCCCAGGAGCTTGGGTATTTTGGGTGAATTAGCAGGTTCAACTAGAAGTGTTCCATTACAATGTTGTTTGGCACTCTTTGGAGACCCTGCATTATCTTCCAGTGCCTTGTGAACATAGAAACGGTTCCCTCGGTTTGCTTGATTACAATGACAGTGTTATGACACACTAATGCCCTGTTACCATGATTTCGAGACTTTTCGGGAGGACTAACGAACCGCACTCTGTGTGATATGTGGGTGTACGTAGTGCCTGATGGTACACCCATTCTGTCAGTAGCAGTAGCTTGATGAGACCGTTCCATAGGGATTCCACGAGATGTTAGGGAAATACCCATCAACCCAGGCAGAACCTCCAGATTCGCTGTCGTTTCACTGATAGGAAGTCTTGTGAAGTACTTTTGAACAACTTTTCCGAAAGTATGTTGAGCATCTAGTTCGAGAGTCCATACGTAACAGCAATGTTTCAAATCATGTAGCTATGAACAAACTTGATCTTATCGACTGTGTCAGTATAGAGACAGGAATCCTTGATTATAATATCGTAGCAACGATGGTTGTCAATGTATACAAATCAATCACAAGAAGACTAGGAGAATATTTTTGATAGAAAGTGCAGATAAGTAGTTGTTAGCATCCTGGTTAAGAGTGGATTTAACAGAAAACGTAAACATTTATCTAAGGAAATCATTACAGCCATAGTTATTAATGTACACATCTAAAATTTTGTAAGTGTAAAGAAAGAGCTGTACTTTAATGGAAAAATATAAAAGACGCTGGATTAATTTTTGTTACTGTCTTTTATACAAAAAACCATAAGTCAAATTCCAATCATGAAATGAATTTGAAAATATTATTGTAGTGTGCTAAGACACTTATAAGACCACATCATTACAAACATTAACTTATGGTACAAATTCAATTATTAATGATTATGAATTTGCACATCCTATAAAAATGAGAAAGTATATATATATATATATATATATATATATATATATATATATATATATACATGGAAGACCAAAAATTCATTCGAAACTCCAGTAATTAATGACAGAAAATTTTAGCCGTTCATGCTAACAGACAATTTAACAGATATTAAAATCATACTTCCAAAAAAACTAACACTTGGAAGTCAGCCAATTTTTCAATACCGCAATAGAATAACGCAGCTACTACCCGCAAGGTGTTGCCAAACACTTTGACAGCAGGACACCTTCATTCCACCGTCCGTTGGAAAGGCCAGAAAGGTGTAAAAAAAGATTTACAAAACACTAAGGGTCTGCGTGAATGACCAAAGACGGCAAAGATAACATAACATTTTAGACAGACACAGCCCCTGTAAGAACAGGTTATTACATGAGATGTTCCAACATACAGAGCGGCCATCAACAAGCGCCAGAGCGGATCGCACACAAGCGTCAGTGGCGGACACGAGAGCACGCGAGAACCGAGGAGAGCTGCCACAACGCACAAGACCGGCAGATCCTCGTGAACTGCAAACAGTGCAGTCCGTCTAAAGGATACAATGGTCGGCCACCTAACGGTTGTAGTGAATCAGTCGTGGTCGAAATAAACTTGGCACCAAGAATGATTAACACATTCGGATGATATTAAATTAAGTGACACTTGATTTAAAGATATTACATTATATACTGTAATTTACCCTTGCATGGTATCATTGAATTAATCAGTGGTAAAAGCTCCAAACCAATGCTGGTTAGCTAGTTATTTACTTCTGTCAGCGGGCCTTTTAAAGGAACTCACTGGCATTTAAATCTCGCTGTGTGAGCACCACGTAATCGTAACTTCAGTGTAGGCTACGTACAGGGCTCTATCAGGTATACGTGTAATTAATTTAGACCCAGCAGGAATGGCCAACAAGGCACCCAAATATTCATACTAACGGCCCACAATTGCATTGCCGGAACAGACTCCGTCTTGTTTTCGTGACTCACACCGATAGCAGCGCAGTAAGTGGCCAGTAAGCAACACTCTGAATACGACACCGCTTGAGTGAGGATACTAACGTTTATACTGATCTGCAGCTCTGTTATTACAATAGAGCGTCTTTTTAGTGCAGTGGTTTCGGGGACCATTAGCCCCTGACAGCAATCACGTATCTGCTAGTACCCATCAGCATTAGCAACTGACAAAATATTAGAATGAAACAAAATTTCCTTTGACACTTTTATTTTTAGAAAACAAACAATATTTAGATTTTGTAGGTATTCCATTAAGCCACAAAGTACTGAGTCAATGAGATAACTGCTAGAACATTTTGAATAGAATGGTGGAGCAGCTGCCAGAGCGTCACGATTGCTGCCTAGAGTCCTTCTCAGAGAAGAAAGCTAACTACTCGCACTGAGCGTAGCCACTTGTTACAAGACATGGTTTCTCTGCACCAGTCCTCCCCCTAGCAGCACATGGATTCACCCACATACTGCACTCCCATTTCAAATCAACTATACATAGTTTGTAAATCACTTCATTGCTGGACTCTTTACTTTGGAATTAAAATCGTTTAGCAGAATTCAAGCTGACAGTGTTTAGTAATAATAATAATGATAATAACAGTAGAGTGTAGGCCTTACAGCAACATAATGGTCATATCCGTAGTTATTGTTGCGTTGTCAGTTAGTTTCTTCTGCTGCTGCCAAATCAATAATGAAGCCTTTTATAGTTTATTGCGAAACTATCTACTACTTGGATGTTTGCCATGCGATATTTAAGCATATTTTACGTATATATCTCAATTTTACTCTCATAGATGAATGGTATAAAACACAAAGTATGTGTGTAGTGGATGGACTAGCTGAGGACAATGACATGGATAAATTCCTTTCAGAAGGTGGAACCTTCATCATATGGAGCCAAGGGCCAATGACAGTACGTGAAAAACTATGTAATTAGTATTACAATCTTTTTAAATAGTGTGGCAGTACTAGTTAGTCACATGTCACGAAGTAGCAATATATATATGGAAGAGCAGGGCCTGTGAATTCTGACATTTTAGCACCTGTTTCTCCCAGCTGCTGGAATGTGGCGAGATGTGCCACATGCGAGTTCTGCATGTTGGGAAGACAATGGCTGAAACCCGAGACGTTTACCGCCAGGAATTCCCATGGACAACGGTCGTGTGAGTGAGGGACTGGGAGTGCCTCTTAAGCCAGAGTACTTCAAAAGATTCTTTTAAAGCAGTGCAAATCACGGGAGATCATCATAGAGTTTCAATAAAAGCTTCCAGATCGCCCTAAAGGCGGAAGGCGACAACTGAACACCGCTATGTTTCTGTGAACGGTGTGGGAAGCGAACTGCATTTACACGCCCAGACATCATGCCGTCAATCGTAAAGTGAGGGCCAAGACACTGGTTACTCTTAGTTTGTTGACAGCAAACACAACAAGTGCTGGGGAAGAAAATTCTGCAAGCTTTCGCTACATGTAGCAACAAAGAGTGAGATTTTCAGTGGTCACAGTGGAAACCCTGTAATTTTCGTCTCCTCTTACGGTAATTTGGATAAGTATGTCAGAGCAGGTAGTCAGCAGAGCATTTTGGGGCGAGCACACATTAGCGGCAGTTCGTGTCTCGTTTGAAAGTCTCCCTGTGGCGCACTGCTGCAGCGTCACGCTCCTTTCTCTGTTTCTGAGTGAGACTCACGTTTGCGTCGTCTGTGCACTGCGTAGCTGACACTTTGTGAGTCTTTTTCGTGACATTCTGACTGATTTCTATCGTTAGTTCTCTCTCAAACTGGCATCAAAACTCGAAGCTATCCAGTATATATCGATTGTGTGAGCTGAGCGGCCTTTGGGAGGCGATTTGCATGTTATTACGCTAGTGCTTCAGAAAAATCTTAACCTTCTACGCATATTGCCGTTTAAATTTTTTGATGAAGGTAATTGTTAATCAATCCAACTTCAACCTGAAAAATATTGACTGAGAGAAAATAAATTAATTATTTTTTAAATGAGTTTTGCTCAGTCTAGTTTTTATGAAGCGACACTTTTAATGAAAAATATCGTCAGAGGACTCTAGCTCAGTGAACTACAGTCTCAATATGACGCAGTTTCCGATATAACAGAGGTGCCATTACACCTTCGTTTCTTTTTTTGAAATTTGGAAAGTTTGCTGGATACTTTCTAATTATACGAACAGAATTAAATTTTGTTTTGGGAATAACGAAATATCACCTGCATTGTCATTTAGCAGCATTAATAATTATCAATTTAACATTTGTATTATTGTGTTGGATTCTGCCTGAGCTCAGAATCGCTTGCTTCGCCGTTTGCTTGTTGAGTTCACGTGCTTGGCAGGCAGCTTGCAAAACGTAACCACTGCAAAACTTCAGTCGACTCGCACACACAGGTACGGCAGAGAGCCATAAACAAGTCAGTAGTAATAATAGAAATAACGTTTTCAAAATAATTGAAAAACGTGACGAACACAATCGAACCCATTTTGTTTTCATTCCTCAGAAAATTTCATTTTGTCCCTCAGCGGTAATTACCCCCAGCTTGGGAACCATAACTAACATAAAAATCGACAATAACTACAAAATTACACAACATTTGTCATTCTGTAGTATCGTAAGGACCCTGGAAGGTACGTAACGGTACACCAGAGTACTGTTTATTTACGATTCTGTTGTACCGTGCAGATATTTACCGAATAACGTTTACCTTTAACAACAAAAAATTGTTACCAAATAACAGAAGACCTCACCCTTTGCATAAAGACATTGTATGTCTACCCTTGCGAATTCCAAGTCGAATTTTGTCCGCTACTTTTCAGGCCAAATCAATGAATTTGGAACATGATTTCACCTACATCACTTAATGTACGAAATACGCCACCACAGCTGTAGCTTGAGATAAAACGCCTCAGACGCGATAATAAATCATCAAAAGCAATAGAACTGTTTCCCAATACAAAAGGAATTAGTTCCACACATGCTGCTAAATTGGAACCACAAACGGCAAGGAACATCAACACGCCCGTTTTTGAAGCAGAAGTAGCTAGATTTTTCAAAATTAGTCGTGCGTTAGAGAGACGAGTAAAGTTTAAGAATAGGCAAATCGTTTGACTACTTCAAATTCTTTAAGTGTCAAGGAAGGTATTTATGATAATAACAACCGGCAACATCAGAAACATGGGCTTCACATGCTCTAAATACACGTTTATATTCCCTTGCTTTTAGCGGAGTAAGCTGCAAATATGTCGGTACATGAAAGTATATCTTCACAAATAATTTGTAGCTTATGTTATTGAATTAACGCAATTCGGCTGGTTTCATATGAGTTTTACGATAATTCATGTCTTTAGGTAATTTACTAATGCAAGGTATGCACAATTATAACAACCGTTTCGTTGACAGAGTAAAAAATAATCAAAAACCAACACTATCGGCAAGACGCAACTGACTGACTGCTTTCTCTTCGCTTGGTGCGCTAGTGTCGCTGCAGCCATCAAATGTTAACAACTTTCTCACCTGAGTGTTCCGTGGCTGTATTTAATACACTGTGACGTGTATCAAGGCGTAGAGGAATTATGGGTAAAGCTTCAACTGATTGTAAATCGCGCCATTGCAAGTACCTGCCAAGTGGATTAAGGGAAGCATAAACGCGACACGGTTTAATTCTAAAATTCTTGATAAAACAGAGGCTGTTGCACTCTTGCTGCAAAACAGAACGCGCAGATGATTATAGATAGTAAAATCTTGCATCTGTAAGAAGACCGATGCGCGAAACATAAAACTACCACCATTACCTTGCGAAAGATATTCCCGATAACCCGAGAAAATTCTAGTCCCACGTAAAATCTCTCGACGGGGTAAGACCCATTCACTTTGTGACTAGTCCAGTGTGGCAACGTTGCCACGTAAGTCAATGAAAGAAAAGCCGAAGTTTTAAACCTAGTTGCGAAAACACACTTGACATCTTAGCCACAAACAATCCAGAGCTAATAGAGAGCATCGTGACTGATACAGGGATTAGTGATCACAAGGTCGTTGTAACTAGGCTCAATACCGTTTCTTCCAAATCCACCAGAAACAAACGCAAAATAATTTTATTTAAAAAAGCGGATAAAGTGTCTCTAGAAGCCTTCCTAAGAGACAATCTCCATCCCTTCCGAACTGACTATGCAAATGTAGAAGAGATGTGGCTCAAATTCAAAGCTATAGTAGCAACAGAAAGTGAGAGATTCATACCTCATAAACTGGTAAGAGATGGAACCGATCCCCCATGGTACACAAAACAGTTCCGAACGCTGTTGCAGAGGCAACGGAAAAAGCATGCGAAGTTCAGAAGAACGCGAAATCCCGAAGATTGGCTAAAATTTACAGACGCGCGAAATCTGGCAAGGCCTTCAATGCGAGATGCCTTTAATAGGTTCCTCAACGAAACATTATCTCGAAATTTGGTAGAAAATCCGAAGAAATTCTGGTCGTATGTAAAGTACACAAGCGGCAAGACGCAGTCAATACCTTCGCTGCGCAGTGCCGATGGTACTGTTACCGACGACTGTGCCGCTAAAGCGGAGTTAGTGAACGCAGTTTTCCGAAATTCCTTCACCAGGAAAGACGAATGGAATATTCCAGAACTTAAAACACGAACAACTGCTAACATGAGTTTCTTAGAAGTAGATACCTTAGGGGTTGAGAAGAAACTAAAATCGCTTGATACGGGCACGTCTTCAGGCCCAGATTATATACCGATTAGGTTCTTTTCAGATTACGCTGAAACAATAGCTTTCTACTTAGAAATCATATACAACCGCTTGCTCACCGATACATCTGTACCTACAGATTGGAAAATTGCGCAGGTCGCACCAGTGTTTAAGAAGGGTAGTAGGACTAATCCATCGAACTACAGACCTATATCATTGACGTCGGTTTGCAGTAGGGTTTTGGAGCATATACTGTATTCAAACATTATGAATCACCTCGAAGGGAACGATCTATTGATTCAAAATCAACATGGCTTCAGAAAACTTCGTTCTAGTGCAACGCAGCTAGCTCTTTATTCACGCGAAGTAATGGCCGCTATCGACAGGGGATCTCAAGTTGATTCCGTAATTCTAGATTTCCAGAAAGCTTTTGACACCGTTCTTCACAAGCGACTTCTAATCAAGCTGTGGGCCTATGGGGTAACGTCTCAGTTGTGCGGCTGGATTCGTGATTTCCTGTCAGGACGGTCGCAGTTCGTAGTAATAGACGGCAAATCATCGAGTAAAACTGAAGTGATATCATGTGTTCTCCAGGGAAGCGTCCTGGGACCTCTGCTGTTCCTGATCTATATAAATGACCTGGGTGACAATCTGAGCAGTTCTCTTAGGTTGTTCGCAGATGATGCTGTAATTTACCGTCTAGTAAGGTCATCTGAAGACCAGTATCAGTTGCAAAGCGATTTAGAAAAGTTTGCTGTATGGTGTGGCAGGTGGCGGTTGACGCTAAGTAACAAAAACTGTGAGGTGATCCACATGAGTTCCAAGAGAAATCCGTTGGAATTCGACCACTCGATAAATAGTACAATTGTGAAGGCTGTCAATTCAACTAAGTACCTGGGTGTTAAAATCACGAACAACTTCAGTTGGAAAGAGCACATAGATAATATTGTGGGGAAGGCGAGCCAAAGGTTGCGTTTCATTGGCAGAACACTTAGAAGATGCAACAAGTCCACTAAAGAGACAGCTTACACTATACTCGTTCGTCCTCTGTTAGAATATTGCTGCGCGGTGTGGCATCCTTACCAGGTGGGATTGACAGAGGACATCGAAAAGGTGCAAAAAAAGGGCAGCTCGTCTTGTATCACGTAATAGGGTTGAGAGTGTGGCAGACATGACACGCGAGTTGGGATGGAAATCATTAAAGCAAAGACGTTTTTCGTTGTGGTGAGATCTATTTACGAAATTTCAGTCACCACCTTTCTCTTCCGAATACAAAAATATTTTGTTGAGCCAAACCTACACAGGTAGAAATGATTATCAAAATAAAATAAGAGAAATCAGAGCTCAAACAGAAAGGTTTAGGTGTTCGTTCTTCCCGCACGCTGTTCGGGAGTGGAATGGTAGAGAGATAGTATGATTGTGGTTCGATGAACCCCCCTGCCAAGCACTTAAATGTGAATTGCAGAGTAATCATGTAGATGTAGATGTACCTATTAAGAAATCATTCACCCAGGAGAAACGCACAAAAACATCGTCGTCTGACCGTCACGTAAGTTCCCGTATAGAAGACAGATTAATTGGATTCACTGATGTACAGAAGCAACTGAAAGAGTTGAAAACAAAGAAGTCACAAGGTCTGAAAGGAGTCGGTGTTCGATTTTACGTTGAGTTACTACGGGATTTGCCCCTTACTTAGCATGCATTTATCTCGAATTTCTCACCCAGCGCAAAGTCCCAAGCGACTGGAAACAAACGGAGGTGACTCCTTTACATAAGAAGGGTGAAAGGACGGACCCATATAATTACAGATCAATATCCTTACCATAAGTTTACTACAGGATTCTTGAACGTATTCTCAGTCGAATATAATATCATTACTTGGAACGGAGCGTCTTCTGTTCATAAATCTGCTCGAATTTAGAAAGCATCACAAATGCAAAGCTCACGTTGCCCTTATCTCACGTGATATACTGCATATTCCTATATTTCCGCAAACAATTTGACACAGTGCCCCATTGCAAACAGTTAAAGAAGGTTCGAAGATACAGAGAATGCGAGAATGGTTCGAAGACTTCTTAAATAACAGAACTCAGTGTTTTTTCCTGGACGGTGAGTGCTCACCACAGACAAGGGCACCGTTTGGAGTGCTCGAGGGAACCGTCAAAGGACCGTTGTTGTTATGTATATACATAAATGATTTGGCGGACAGGGTGGGCAATATTCTCCGGTTGTTTGCTGATGATGCTGTGGTGTACGGTAATCTGTCGTCGTTTAGTGACTGGATGAAGGTACAAAACGACTTAGACAAAATTTCCAGTTGGTGCCATGAATGGCAGCTTGCTCTGAATATATAATAATGTAAGCAACTCCAGATGACTAGGAAATCCTTCCCGTAATTTTCGAATATAGCATTAGTTGTGTACTGCCTGACATAGTCGCCTCGATTAAGTATCTAGAACTAACACTGCAAATCTGAAATGGAACGAGAACGAAAGGACGATAACACGGAAGGCTAAGGATCGAAATAGGTTTGTTGGGAGGATTTTAGGAGAGAGTGGTTCATTTGTAAAGGGGACCACGTACAAAACACTAGTACTACCCATTCTTCAATACTGCTCAAGTGTTTGGAATTCGCAACAGGTCGGATCAGAGGAAGACATCTAGGTATTTTCGAGGGGAGCCGCTTGGTTTATTGCTGATGGGTTTCATTAACTGAAGTAGTTCTCTAACTCAGATGGGAAGGCGACTGAAAAAATTTACAGAACCGGGTTTTCAAACTGCCTGCGGACAGATTCTACTGCCGCCAACGTACATTTCCCGTCAGGCTTATAAAGACAAGAACAAGAAGGGCTTGTATACACACATACGGAGAGCGCCTTCTACGTGTCGCCCTATTTGCAAGTTGATGGGAAAGGATATGTGCAAATAGAGGTATGTAAGGTACCCTCCGCTACTCACTACATCTTGGCTTGCCGAGTATTTACTGCATGTAGATGTTCGTAGTGAGTCTAATAGTGGCCCAGGGCTGTGCGAGGAAATATTACGGTGCAATTAGGCCCAAAACCTCAACATCCAAAGTGAAAGTCTGCTTCCAGCTCCAGAGAGTTTCATAGAGTTCACATATTGTTTGGTAAAATGTTACATCATTTGTAAGCGTCGGGTTTGGGGGAAGGGGTGTAGAAGTTGGTAAATTAGTAGTTTGTATCAGATTTTCTTAAATATTTCGCAATTTAATCTACATTAAATTGTGAACAATAATAGCCCTGTGCACAATATTGCTAAACCGAACGATTCCAGAGTTACATAGGGTTTCAAAAGTAAAAATGTTTCGTACTTTCTAGATGTTTTTGTATACGTATGACATTGTCACTGACGAAACTAATTTGTCAAATAGTCTTGTGCTTTCTCAAAGCAAATTGTGATTTTAGTGGCCGGTGGTATGTTAGTGATAAGCCCTTGAAGGAACGACAACCTCACCACCTTCTCAAGGGGCGCTACTTTTTAAGGGAAAAGAGGCTTCCACAGGCCTAGGCCATATAAACCTGTGGTACGGAGAAACCCACTCTGAACTCTCTCTGGACAATGTCCCTTTAAGAATGAATACCTTTTCAAAATAAATGATTTTGAATTATAAAAATGTGTATAATAATTATGGTACATAATTATATCATTTTGATTCCTATTATTTTTAAAACTGCAGCTTTTGGAGGCTTTTCATCAGAAAAAAAGACGTATTTGACTGTATATTGCATACTATTTCATTTAAATTTTTGAAGTTCATAAACTGAGTTCAGCAGTAATATTGAATAAAAATCTAGAATGTTAAATGCGACCTTAAAGTAATGTAATGTATTTCATCAGTATTCAGTCCTCATCTAGATCTTCATGTATGATATTCGTGTCCCTGTTAACACATCCTAGATCTGAAAAATTACCGCATATGCTTGAGCTGTTTAGACCCCTCTTTCTGCACTCGCAGTTACGGAAGCATACGTCTTTGCAAGCACACACTACGAGGGATAGTAATTCCCAGGGAGCTGCAGAACGTATTGTTGTAATTGGTCTGAGGTGTTCGCCAGTCTTCTTAAACCCGCACTCTAGTGGATTCTTCTTCTCAGTCAGCCACTGCTGCAACTGGTGGTTGGCTCTAAATGAATGCTGCCTGGAAGCTGCTGAAGTGGGGGGATCTGCAGCAAACGTGAAGAATTAATGTATAGGCTGCATGCAGTAGCCTGCAAGTAACGTTGGTAGGTAAACCAATCTAGACCTTTGGTGTTCCTGGCTCAGAATATCGCAAGTAGGAATTGCTTTTCAGTGTCAGAAACTGCACTGGTTTTAATTTGTGGTCGTTGAACACTAAAAGTTTCGTCTGAAGAGCGTTGTTGGCTGCACTTCCTATACGGTGTAATTTTCCCCTTCTTGTAGATCGCTGATATAGTGTCACATCCTGTGAAGGCATACATTGGTAAGAGTACACCTTTCATATCCCCAATGTCTCGCAGAATGTCAGAAATAGTGTACACTTTTTCCTGCTGATTGTCTTTCTTTGGTACCACCATTTTCAATTTCTTCTGTGATAGTGCGTGGACAGTCAACAAGTCTGTGTCATCACCAGTTAAACAAGCTTCAACTCCTTTCTTCGCTTCATCAGTCGCTGTTAAAACTATTGATAAGTCATCATCATCCGATGTTTGAACTGTGGACCACCTATTTCCAAGTGCACTATAAGGAGAGAAAGAAACTTTCTGGCTGTATCCTTTTTTATGTGCCTATTGTAGTTTTCATTTTCAAAATGTAGTATTACGTGGTTATTGAGATATATGTTGCTTAAAGTAAGCGAATCGCCTGGTTAGATGTGAGAGGGGGCCTAACGATCCCCAGACTGCCAGATGAAATTAATGAGTGAATAAATAAATGAATTAGAAATTAAAAATATTCATTGTTTACAAGGGATATAATCCTCCCAGTTACACAGTAGTACCATACTGTCTTAACTTGGCTCCAATACTATCTGACATTTCTTATAGACACTTTACGTCATTTGATAGGGTACACGAAATTTTGCAGATCCTAAGATTAATCGCGTCTTGCTACAAGCTTTTCTGCTGAATTATCCAACCTAGGTATCTAAATTTTTTTCACGCGATTACTCTTCCCTTTATTTAAAATCATCTTTTGTGGTCCATCACTGATATTTGTATTTTATTTTATCTTCTCAAAGGAGGATTGTAATCCTACTTGCTCAGCTATCTCTTTTAGTTGATGAATCTTCGTGAATGGTGAATTAATGTTGTAGGAAAAAATGGCTAGATCATCAGCTGTGTTTGGGTCCTAGTCTGAATCATTATTCATCCCCATCCTCTTAGCTCATTGTTTTCCTCCATTCTCGAATGATCTTTTCCAAGATACAGTTAAAAGGGAGTGGGGAAACTTCATCGAGTTGTCTGATACCAGTTTTGGTTTGGAAAGCGGTCCGAGATGTTGAAACTAAATGCACGTTTGATCCTGTATCGATCAGAATCTGTTGAATGATGTACTCCCAATCCTTCCATAACATTCAACAGTGACTCACTTTCAACTGAGTCGTGCGCCTTTTTTATCAATGCATACTATCGCACGGCAGTACCTTCCAGACGCTTAATTCTTTATAATGTTTTTCAACTTGAAAATCTCTAGGCAAAAAGTTACTTTCCTGAAATTGGCCTGGTACTTATTAGTCTATTTATAAAAATAAACGTCAATTCAGTTCTGTACTGTTTCGGAGAGCGTCTCCCATGGAACAGATACTAATATAATACCTGTTCAACTGCTGGTACCCTTTTGAGCCACCAATTTTATGGAGCTGGTAGACTAGGACCGATAGGCACACAGAGGATACCCGACCACTTCCCTGTATCTCCTCAAAGAGTTCAGCTGGTATGTTCAGAATGTCTTCATTGGCCAGCTTCCGGGACTCTACGACAATTTATTCCTTTCAAACTGCTTTGTTGTTCGTTAGGGCATCTATGATCTGTTTAATTTCTGTCTTAGATGTGTGTATGTGCGTTTGCCGCTATTTTTTTCTCTGAAGCACGTGGTTGGGTGTTGTTACACTTCCAGATTAGACTTGAATATTTGATTGAAATCCCTGAGACTGTTCTTTAGAATATCCTGATCAATACGTTCCATATGTTGTTTCAAAAATAATGGCGTTGCAAGTCGGATCACAGGGGCTGCGTGCTTCCGACTTTCACAAAAGGAGTTAAAATCTTCATGTTCCTTCGGAGAGTTTAATTTTGTCAACGAATGTGTTCTGAGTGCGTAATTTAGTTCCGAGGTCTCGTTGCACCATCTTCGTTTCCGTTTGCGAAATTTCAAGCTTCTTGTATTGCGTATTGTATTGTGCATTGTATTGTACGGTCTGTCCAGTTCTGAGACTAAAATGTTAGTTGCTGACGGCACTCTATCAATACTTGTTAACTGATTTTAAATTTTGCCACATCATCTCTGCATTTGTTCTTTCCAGCTGTTGGAGCCTTTCTGAGAAGAATGAAATTCATTTTAATCCTGGAGAGGTAATTATCTAAATAATACTTGGTACTTCTTTGAACTTTAATATTCTTAATTTCCTTCATCGCAGTCCTAGAATGGGGCACATCGACGATTTTCCATCATTCGACTTGTTAGAAAAAACCAAATTCAAAATGTCTTGCTCCTTCTGTGCGTAGGATGTTTTCCTGTACCTGTTCATAATTTGCTACTATTCCACGTTAGCTTACAGTCGTCGACAAAGATCTTAATATTCTTTGTAGTTATTTTCGCCTTCTCCTTCTCTAGGAGATCCCAAAATTGTTCTATTTTCTCAGGACTATGGCTTCTGTTCTCACAGATGAGATGGCCGCATGTGCATTGAGCAGGGTGTAGCCTTTGCACCTCATCAAATAGTGAGTATTGACAATTATTTGATACGCTAGAAAAATTCACTACTGCGTTGATAAACGTCTTATTTACAGCAAAATCTGCTGCAAACATTGATATATTCTTGCTTATGTTCACGGCTTCCTTTTTTTCATAGATCATATACCCTACATTGTCCATAACTCTTTCGTGCTGATAATGTGTATTTTGAAACCTAGGGTTGTGATGTTTTGGTAGTCCAACAAATTGTTAATCCTTATTGTTTACCAAATTGTCGCAATAATTTCACATTTGTGGTAGCAATGTAATATTCGTTTTCCTTTTTCAACTTAGTATTTCTGCCTCAGAGCATGCAGGTCCTTCAGATATCCCTAACCCTGTAGTTGCACGCTAACAGGACCCCAAGATATGCTTGCACTCCTAACAGTGATGGGTTTCTGTTTATAGTTACCTCCGGTTTAGTGTTTCTTTTTTGACGACTTTCGATGATGTCTGATTCTTAGGGAAATGTGGGTCGGATTTGTTCCTTCCCAGTAGTAGATTCAAAGTACTTAGCCATGAAGCTTGGATTTCGTTTGCTATATACACCTTTGGTATGCATGGTCCACTTCTGCTTTAAAAGCCGTTGACTTGTTTCATCTATAATCCCGAAAAAGGATGCTTTCAAGTTGCTACCAGATGGAGCAGCTGGACCAATTTCTTTCTTCTTGTCCTTTCTTTTGTGTGACAGGCAGAGCCTGGTTTCGTAGTGTTGGGCCCACGTTGTGGGATTTATTGTTTGCTTTATTAAAAATCTGAGATGGTAATTTGTTTGTAATAAATGAGATCTATAATTCATTCTGATTTAGCTAACTTATCTCCACATACTTACACTTGTTTTTAGTGATATTTAAGGTGCTGAGAATTATAAATATTTTCAGATTATAAAGATGCTACCTGAGGTATCTTTCTTTATCTTAACTTTACATTATCATCATGTTGTACATTGAACATTCCTGAGAATTTAATTGAGCTTTTCATTAAAGTGTGCCATCATAATATTTTATCACTTTGTTAACTAATTACCTTCTGTTATGGTAGTCTTCCCACTAACATGTTATGTGGGTTTTTCAGCTAAGTGTTTTGTTTACCCATTTGAATAATTTTAACTGTCGCCAAGAGAGGAGGACTACAATGTGTGTCTGCATGCATACTACCAAGGCAGGATCCAATTTGTGGTGTCTGGGGAGGGAGAATTTGTGCAGACTGGGGATGATAGGCTGTTCTTCCCATAATACTTCTAAAGTGGTTGTAGTCGGGGCTACTGTACTAAACTAATGGCTGATGGGTTTCCTGTAACAGTACAAGACATTCTCAAAACTCCTGGACGGCAGTATCATTTTGCTGAAGATTGCTGTTACTTGAGGGCAGGAAATAATCAAGAATATGCTTATACTCTTTTCCTGTGGTTAACTGGCTGAAAGCTTAAACATTTTCGTAAAACTTCTAGGAGCTCGCTAAGTCGAGGAATTGTGCATAAGCCTTCCATAGTACTGGAAGTTCTGATGTCGAGAGGTAAGTCTGCGAGTCTTGTATACATCACATTGGTTGGCTACTGATCCGTCGTGACCAGTGGAGTTACTTTTGTGAGACAGAATACCTGAGAGAATTATTTTCTCTAAGTAATGTGGGGACTTGGTGCTGTATGATGATAATTTTTATTTTTTTCTCTTAGGCTATACATTTGTTTCGACTTAACTGCCATTAACGAGTGACCTGTTCTACAGTGTGGGCGACGTTGCTCTCATTATACATTTTTTGTTATAGTAGCACACTATAGTCGAAACTGATCTGTAGAGAAGGGGAAGAAAACAGAATTTAATATCACACAGCAGTGAGTCTTGACACACCTTACAAATATGTCACATGCTGACTTATACTACTCCCATTATTGTGTAGTATGAAAATGAGGCAACCAGTCTGAAAGTACTGGTAGTTTCAATAAATAATGAAAGTATATTTAAAACATACTCCATTTACGTGGTATCTCTTTTACAAAGTAGGCACCTAATTTTGTGGAGAAAGATTCATTTCGTTTTCTAAACTCACACAAGCGAGGACACACACACAGACACACACACACACACACACACACACACACAAAATTACATAAAGAGTATAAATTGCTGCGTTTTGTAATATTTTAAAGGGGGTTCAGAAATATGAAACACACAGCAGCATATTTATCAAAAATATTACGTAAATCAGCAATTCTGTACGTGTAGAGATCGAAAGATTCCTGAGATTAATTGGTCCCCACATCTAATTGCTGTCAAGCGTCACAAGGTGGACAGATAACCAGCGGAAAACGAAGATTGATGACTCTGCAATTTACAAGCCTCAGGTGGTGTGAGGTGACCACACATGCATTTTTGTCCAGTCGACAAAATATAACATACTTGGAGATTTCGAAAATATTGACTCGCTGCCTAGCAAGGGAACTATCCCAGATGTAAATAAATGGTCTTGATGATATTTGGTGGGTGTGTAAACTGGCCCAAATAATTCAATACACATTTTTTTCCGTTTTGTCCCATTTTCACTTAGGGATAAAAACTCATCCCAAATGTAATTTGGTGCATGATGTACAAAAATGTGGTGTTCCACATAGAAGTAGAACAGCATTACCTTTCCTCTGATACACACTGAATTTTTCTACAAAATATCCAACCACTATCAATAAATTTTGAGTAGTTAAAATATTCGTTACAACATAAATTAGAAACACTCTCTTTCCATATCCAACCATATGTAATAAAGCTGAATCCTCAAACGCCAATTTTATGAAATATGTTACACAAAACGTGCTGTCAAGTATTTTCAACATATCTAATTGAAATATGTACACGTTCATTATGCTTCTCACTGCAAGCTCTCCATTAGTTTCCTTTAAAAGAATGAAAAAAGGATAATCCGGTAGCAGGCCTCATGGGCTCTAAGATGAATCGTAAAACTCTGAGTAACTGATGACAATTATTGCAAAACGGATGATTTTTTTTTACCCTTTGGAATAAAGTACATCCCCAAAATTTTAAATTGTGAAAAGAACTTTTCGAGTTAATATTTATCGCATATATAGCCTCTAGTTATAAGCTCTGTTATTATCCATGACAGAATTGCGCGTGCCACAGATTGAATAGTGATTTGGTGCTTGCCTTGAAATGCTTTAACTTTACTTCTCTGCTCAACTGCAACGCCCATGTTTGAAGATCAATGTCATGACGATCAGTTGACAATCGATAACCTAACCTTTTTTTTTAAGTGCTGCAGTGTAGTAGCTTCATAGTACCTCAGAGCCATTGAATAACATACTCTACCCAGCGAGAGAGCTGTGCCACTCTACTAAGATAAGATATTTACGCTTCAAGGATGAAGGGAACTCTGTGTGTTTGATAACCTTTGGTTTTCTTACTGAAAGAGTTTCACCTACTGAACAGTTAAATCACATACGATATGATTTCAACGGTTACCGTTAAAAACGCTAAGAGTAACAAACTAACGCTAAGGGGCTTAAATCCTAAACCAGCGTGAGTAATGTCTAATTTTCCGATCCTCATGTCACTTGCAATGCATAACTTCTCTTTCCTTCTCTTTCTTCTCTTTCGAATACCACAGTTCTCGTGACCTGGTATTTTTTGTTTTGTTTTTATTTTTTACTTTCTGGCTGGTTACCCTTCCTGTGGCTGCAGCTGTAAGTTAAACGTAACGGAGGAAAGCTGTGTTCGTCACCTGTCTGCGAATGTTGCCAACGCTGATCTGCATGTTTCGTTTGAAGGTGTTTGTGAATGGTGTTTTTTATAAGGTGGAGATTGGAGAGCAGCTCAGCATTCACCTAAACGAGGGTGAAAAACGGCATATAAGCCACACTCAGCCAGGCTGGTGAACCAGACCAGTAGTTGTGAATCCAATACTTGCACTACTTTCGTGTCTGGTGAAGCACCCTGGCTCGCCGGCTAGCTCACAGCACGTTAGTCTATACGAGCAGGTCTGTAACTTGTTAAATCTGATTTCTCATTACACTCACGTATGAGTAGTGCCAGACCACTATTTCATTCCAATATTCTTATTCAGTATCTGTTTTTACAGTTTCTTATGATTTCTTAGATCAGTGGTATAAACAAATTTATTCAATGTTTGCCTCTAATCTTCTTATGATGCGAACAACGCGAATATACTATTTTAATTTGCTTTAGGGTATCAGTTAATTTGACATTTGAATCATCACCGACGCTGTGTTAAAAAGACCCTCAGCAATTTTAAATGTGGCAGAGGTACACGGAAATATCAAACATGGGAAAACCCACGATGGAATATCATTGAGAAGAGTCAAAGAATCTAAATCCTTAATAGGTTCATCCTCTGCAGATTCAGTGTATGAGATTCACAAGGAAGTAATGGTTCTAAGGACTTTTCTTAGATTTTATATCGAAATACGTTCACTAATTGGCATCCTTCTCTTTCTTGTGTTCCAGTACCAATAACTCAACTGAGATAATTACATTCCAAGATTTTTTCTCCCTTCCTACTACCTATCTTTGAATTGGTACACTTTATCAGAGGAAATATCTCTTATACTAATATGTTACTAGTTTATGTTATTTTGTACTGTGCATTACAAATTAAGCGCAACACTACAATTACATCTTTGGAATTCAAAGTCAGGCTGGCAACGGATAAATCAGGCGTTTAACTCAAACGTTTTCACTACCATTTTGGTGACTAAAGTTTTGTCCTTCAAGCCAGATACCTATATTACGTTTTCCTATCTCACTGTAGTTCTCAAGGAATTAGTGTTTAACTGAATGCACAGAGAGCTCGTATGTAACACTCAAAAGGCATCATTTTGCTCTTGCATTCCGTTGAAAAAATTTGAGTTTGTCAACGTTTAGAAGGACAGGTAGAGCTGACCCACCAAGCTTACGACACGTGACACAGCTCTTTCTCCTAACACCACAGTAGGGGCATTTGACACTGTCCCCCAAACAGTAGCCAACATCTTTCGTGAATAATTCACTAAGATCCACTGCATTTAATTAGGCAGTTAAAAAAACCGCTGTCGCCAGTAATAAATAAAAATGGACTTTCAGTGAGCTTTCGTCACAGAACAAATCTGTTAATGAAAGTTTGGAATAATATTCAATGTAAGTCGTTTGGCAGTCACGGACAAGAACATTGATTTAATTTTTATTTTTGATCCAAGAACCTGAATCATCAACTGTTGTGGTTCTGCTATTAGAGGTGCGCTTCTGAAACTCAAAATATTCTATTCTCTTGTATGAAAAATTCTTTTCCGATTACGATCACTAGTAATTTATGACATTCCCCAGCCTTAATTTTTGAAACATTTTGCTCCACAACTGTTTAACTGAGAAAAATCTCCAGTCTACAGAAGCCCTGATACATGTGAGACCTGTTAGGACAGTTATTTGTATTTTGGGACGTTAGTGGAGAGGGTTAATAAGTGTTTTTTTTTTTGTTTTGGTTGTTTCCTATTACAGGAACATCCTGCGGTAGGCACATGGCTGACATTTACTAACTGAAATGAGTAAGCATATATAAACAATAGATGGAACAGAATCTGTAAATAAACTTATTTAGAATCGTCTAGTTTCTGATCAAATATTCTGCCTCTGTAAATTAAGGGTGTAAACACACACATCAAAATTTCAGTTCACATCAGATTGAGACACAACGATTTAGTCTTTGATACATAACCACATTACTGTGCCTAGTATATATGAATTATTATTTATGTTATTCTTCTACTCACCACTGCTTGCATAGCTAAAGCTTCTGCAGTACGTTACCTCTGCCAATTGTGTGTTTTCGGCTTCTTCGTGCAGCCCCTCCATCCATCTGCAGCGGTCCTGGGCGCTTCCGAAATGCTTCAACACCCACGCAGACACCAGCTCTTGCTTCTCCTTCGAGTATGTTTCCTGCAACGGGAAAACATAGTTAGATTAATTTAGGATTACTTTCCCCGTCAATGGAACATATACCTATCAAAACAAATAGTTGTCAGTATTTGAATTCCAAAAGAAAACCGATTTTCCCATCTTCTGTTATTCATCTCCTCTACACTTCCGCCCTGCAACAGATGAAGACACTGCTGTCAGTATAGGTTGAACGAAACGCTAGGTCCGTTTAAATAGAAACTTCTCTATATACTGAGTTTCAGATCTTTGTTGTAAATAGTGGCGTGAACGACGAACGCACAGAGAATGCGAGCTACACGGGGTTGGTCCGTGATGATCTTACAAACTTTCATGGGTGATGGGGAGGGATAAATATATCAATGCAACGCATGGGACCCTCGTCCAGAAACGACCGAAAATAGTTTTGATAACTGGCAGTGGATCACTTCTACTGCAAATTCTTTGCTTTTCGTGCTTTGAGATTAGATAGTGTGAACCAATACAACAAAAATATTCAGTAAACAAGGGCTCTAAAACGCATACCTAATGAGCTATGAGTAGTTGTTCAGTAGAAGACACATATTTCACAGTAGCAAAAGTTAACAACTGCTCACAGCTCTTCAGGTATGCACGTTAGAGTCCATATTTAATGAACCTTTCTGCTTTTTTAGGTCCCTTCTAATTCCCTTCCAACTGCAGACAACGAGGGGCCTGCAACATGAGGGCGACTGCCCGACACACCGGAGCAATTTTCGCTTACAACTTTCAATTAAGTCGTTTCCTCATCATGGCCTCTTTCGTTACGTTGCCACATTTGCCTTTTTCTATCAATAGTGAGGGTTTGTAGTATCATCATGGAATCACAATTATCCCCCAATTAAATCATTACCGATAAGAACAATCTGTATACTGAATGGCAACAATATTGTGCACTTTGGTTGTCATTCAACACTTCATATAGTAACATCTTTGCTTCCAACTGCTAATATATGAAGAGTTGAATGAGAAACAATGCATGTTTATTCTAACGCATCTTTTTGTATCTATAACTAATCGAAATGGACAGTATTCACACACCCTTTCATTTACATATCTGCAATGTCTGTATCAACGCGCCAGGTAAAGTGAGAATGGCATGACAACTGCAAAATTTTATGGTGATTACGCCTCACTCAAAATCGCTAGACGACTGTTCTGTATCTATAAAAGTGCGATATAGAGGTATAAAGATAGGAATTTTTCAGATTGTATCCTAGTATGTAACATCCCAGTCCGTCGTCATCAGTAGAAAATCCCATCGCCTAGCGCAAGTCTTTGTGTTCTAAAAATGTAGCATTTCTGGTTGACATATGAGAAGACATCAGTTTGGATGTTACCAGCCAACAACTGACACAGTTAAAATTTGACCTATGCGATACCCAGAAGATTTAATGTAGCCAGAGGTTTCTTGATTTCGGTTAATGGAGAAGTGACTGCAACAGCTTACAACCAAGACAAATCCCCGAAAACAGTGACAGAACCGGGAAATTGTAGTCGTTTTAATTTTGATTAGATAGGAACATGCCCCAGCAGGAATTATCAAGTGCATTTGCCTAAGCATGTGTAACAGGACAGATTCAGTAATTTTCCTGACGAGTGTTACATGTAAACCAGAAATGGTGAGAATATCGTGAAGTTTACTGACTTACAAAATCAAGGCTATCAAAATTTTTTCTAAGAAAAAATAAATCATAAATTATTCCTACTCCCCAGTTGCAAACAAGTATTTCGAAAAGCTGACCTTAATTTAAAGACATATACCAATCTGGAAACCTTCCCTAAATATTTCCAGATGGGGTACCATCTGATTACTATCAAGTCAGCTTCCATTTGACGGACAAGACCTGGGCTGTGGATCCTACCTCAAACTATCCACACTACTATCTGTGGTAGCGAATGACAAGTATAGAAATATGATAATTTCCAATTTTCACTTTGTACCATTTCCTTATTCGCAGAGTATTATTTCTTTTACAGGTAGAGCCAAGGTTACCTTGTGACTCATAGATTACACTGCACATAGAGACTGGGCTACTATTTACTGCTAGTGTTATTTAAATTAAGCTTCACTAGACTACTGTTGTATTGAGTACAATTAACCGTATATCACAATTTTCCTTGAGGTGAAATGATGCCAAGTACCCTCTATCATTACTCAGTCAACTACTAATGTAATTAATGAAACGGCTATTGGACAAGTAGTAGCATCTTATACATCTTTACAAAGATTTCGTAAGTTTTGTACATGTTTCTCTCAATACATACCAGGATTTTGACGACAGGGCTCTGTTGCTTAGCCTGACTGCCAGCTGTCGGCGATTCTTCAGGATGAACTCTGAAATTGATTAAATATTTTTAATTTTGTTTATTCATAAATTTAAAATCGTTTTTGGACAAACTATCCACACAAGAAATTACGCATGTAGTTGCTATGCAAAACTGTTAAGTAGTTATGTTTAATTTGATTAAAACACATTCATGATTATCGCATGTAAATAACCAAAACTCATTGATACTTGAGATACTGTTAGAATTTGGAATTTGGACAATCTTCATACCCATACTTTGAACTTGACTGAGCAATTTCCGTACAATCAGAATTTTGAAGTATGAGTAGTGATACTAAAGTCCCCACACACATCTTCAGAACATAAATTGGGATAAGCCCAAACACCCCTCCCCCACTCCCTCCAACCCTAGAGGTCACAGTGTGGGGCAGTAACTATAGATTATTCACATATTCACCTGCACTACATGGTAAGTTCCACGCTGAAGAATTCTGAACACACGGCACAACATGCTGGACTCACCTGCTGGTCCTCCTGGAACTGCAGCCTCGTGGCAGCCTAATGCAGAGGCAGCAGGCCAGCAGCCGCCGTAGCAGGCCACGGATGGTCTCGGCCTCCCCCACCTCCTCCTCCTCTTCGCCTCCCTCTGCCTCAACCACATCGCGGTGCTGCTGCGCCGGCTGCTGTCGTGCTGTTTCGCCTCCTCCTTGCCTCTCTTGCACCTTACCTGCTGCCACGTTTGATACTACATACGTGAGCGCCGGTCTCGGGGACGGCTCAGACTGCACATCGTGGCGGTAGCAGTGGCCTGTAAAATAAAAGTTCACCATCACTCTAAACAACATCTATCTGCAGTAACTCACTGTCATCTACTACCACAGACTAATAATGTGTCATCATTGCAGTATGTACATAGAGAGCTATAATACTTATCATTACTGCTCTTGCATGTCAGAAAAGGTGAATACATCTTATAGTACTCACTGCTATCCAAGGTTGTTGACACAGTTGGCGGAAAAATAATAATGAAGTTGACATCCTCTGGAAACAGAAATTAATTTGACAGAATCAAAATAATTATGAAGTAATCTACTGACCATCTCAGAGGACTGTAAGCTGCCCATTAGCAGTACAGAATTTAGTGAAAATATGACACACGATCCTAGTTCTAAACCAGAGAGTTATTAAGATCTCCAAAGCGTTTTCTCTGACTCTGTTACTACCACACAGATCTAGTTGAAAGATCCATCAGGAACGAGTGCATTCACTGACAGACGCAATTCATGTCCTAGCTACTCAACTACCAGGAGAATGAACAGAACACGACCAGTAAAAAGTTCATACCCTAAAACGTGGCTTCCCTGGTATCACTCCTAATACAAATGATCGGTACAGTGATTTTAGCTGTAAGACTAGCAGAACTGAATATCCTTTCCATAGTGTATGTCACACAATGCTCATAAAACGTTACGTATAAAGCAGACTCTGACAAAGTAACAAAGACGCAGCGCTACATTCATTTCATATTTATTATAGCAGACGCAGATGGGATACGTAAAAAAGTTGCTGATAAAAAACGTAAGCTCTGTAACAAAGCCACCTCATCAAAACCATTACACTACTTGAATCGTTGCTACTCGTATCCTCAGCACACCAAAAGGTACTCACGGTATTTCAACAAGACCTCCACGTCTTGCTCCCGTACAGGCCGTAGAGGTGGAACGGTCCTACACTCTGCATCAGCACTCATCACCTGTAACAGAGATACAGAATGCAATGAGTAATGGGTATTACGCTAAACTGCAAGATGCGTAACTTTATGAGTAGCAGAGAATGTTTGTAAAACCCTCAGCACAACTTCTGGTCGATATTAAAGTCAGTAAATTAAGTGATATTGGGACATAACGACATGTAATGTTGATAATGTAAAAAAAAAAACGAGAACGCCAGCTTGCATTGATGTACTAAGGAATTATTTTAGCTACTGTTCGTAAATCTTGAAGATAGCTACCGTGTAGGGCATGTCGGTGGAATGGACCTATATTCGACAGCAGTGCTTAGGACCTGGAACAGAGACACAGATGGAATGAGTGTGGGGCATTGTGCTGTATCCAAAGCGACGGTATTTTCTCAATAGTAGTCAACGTATTGTAAAACTCACATCAACATTTTTGTCACCGTTCAGTTCAGTAATTATTTTAAAAATGTATTTCAGCACGTCCCATCATTAATAAGAACAAGATAAAGTGTGCTTGCACCGATGTGCTAAGAGAAACTTTTAAGATTATTCTGTATATTACGTACAAAGCTCTTCGAATGAATGTTTATTAGTCATATATCTAGTTATGGCCCTACCTCCGATCAGTTTACTAAATAATATCACGGAAATTATTTTCTAAAGTGACGCTATATATTTTTATTTCCGTGCCAGCAGAGTCTGCAAATTATGTATATGTGTCCAAGGTGTATAAAGAAGCGCAACTGGTCGCCAAAACTATGCGAAGAATCACGTGTAAATTGCGTTCGATTATTTAAATACGGTTTGCAAAACTAAACGTCTAGTACGAGGCTTCTCTTTAGTCGAATTATTGTAAAAACCAGAATTACAAACAATCGAAGCACGCGTTCACATACAAACGGTTGTATGAACTAAATTCTTCTGTTTTTCTAACCGTTATTTTGTAACATTGCCATACAACGCAATTAAAGGCAGAGAATTCTTTTAAGAATGTGACCAGCAGATGAAGTGGCCTATAGACAGGTAGAACCTCAGACGCCGTGCTGGTCTTTCGCTGTGTTACAAATTAAATGGCGAGAACAGGAATAATATGAGATTACGTGTCATACGCTGCCATTAGCAATAATCGAAATTTATTGTCAGCTTCGTCGAACTTCTTGTGTTTTGAGTTACAAAAGTATTTCAACATCCAAACGAAGTCAAAGTTTCTAATCGAGATTTATTTAACAGCACCATTTTGTAAGGTGTATGACAAAGTTTGTGAGTTTCTAGCCAATGCTACCTGAAACGAAATTTTCTTTTCAATAAACAAAAATAGAGTGGAAAGTGTGTTGATGGGAAGGTGTACGATGAACTTCAACAGAAGTAAAACGAAGATAATGGAATGTAGTCAAATTACATCAGGTGATGGTAATGGAATTAGATTAGGAAATAAGACACTTAAAATAGTAGATGAGTTGTGCTATTTGGAGAGCAAAATAAAAGATGATTATCGAAGTAGAGAGAATATAAAATGTAGACTGGCAATGAAAAGGAAAGAGTTTCTGAAGATGAGAAATTCGTTAACATCGAGTATAAATTTAAGTGTCAGGAATTCCGTTATGAAAGTATTTGCATGGTGTAGCCATGTATGGAAGCGAAACATGCACGATAAACCCTTTAGACACTAAGAGAATACAAGCTTTGGAAATGTGATGATACAGAAGAATGCTGAAGATCAGACGGGTGTATCACATAACTAATGAGGAGGTACTGAATAGAGTTTGGCAGAAGAGAAATTTGTTGCACAACTTGACCAGAAGAAGGGATCGTTTGGTAGAACAAATCCTGAGGCACCAAGAGATCACCAATTTCATACTGGAAGGAAGCATGAGGAGTAAAAGTCGTAGAGGGAGACCAAAGCATGAATACACTAAGCACATTCAGAAGAATATAGGTTGCATTAGTTGCTTGTAGCTTGGAGGTGAAGAGACGCGCACAGGATAGAGTAGCATGGAGAGCTCCATCAAGACAGTCTTTGGACGGAAGACCACAACAACTACAATAAACAAAAATTTTAACTAATTACCTTAGCATTCCGTCAAAGAATTTAATATTTACCATACATCATACAGACAATTAGCATCTGCTTCCAACAATTCGTTGTTCGCTGTCTAGCTGAATATAGAAGTTGGAGGGTAGTAATGCACGCTGATGGAAATAAAATCACCTTTTACAAAAATATGTGGAAACTTTGTACCAAATCTGTGGCTTTTGTCAATATAAAGTCAGCGTAAAGAATCGTATTATGTTGAAATTTATACTGAGAAAACGAGACATTTAAGTTGAGTGTCACTGCGGACATAAATATGAATCATTATTCGTCTCACGATAATACTCTCAAACACATCTTCAGCTGGTAAAAAAAAAGAAGACAAAGACTCCTGTAAGGTGGCGAAACTTGAGTACGATATAATCGAGGCACAATAAATTATTAATGTTTGCTCGGAAGACCTTTAGAGTTACTATCTTTTTACTTCGATTAACTCAATAGTAAATACGAAATTTTTGGGTGCCGGTCAGGGAGGAGACGAACTCGCACTACCTCCCATACGCACTTTCAATCCAGACCCACGACATCGATTTCGACCACAAGAAGAGAGGCTTAGTGTAGCAAGCACATCATTGCATTGGTCTTGTAATCAATAACACCGCAGCCTACAACGGTGAATGTCGTTAAGTCTATAGCAACCCGAACAGAGTTTTATTGTGTGCGAAACGACGAGAACCTTTATAGTTCTGTAACTTCTAACACATGTAATTACTGCAGCTACGCACTTAATGTAATACTGCATGGGTCGTGTTCCTTACTTTTCCATACCGACGCAAGTGCTGGTATCACTCCTGTTACATCACGTCTGGAACAGCAGCTGGAACACTGCTGGTTCGCTCAGCCATTGTGAACCAATTGATGAGAGGTGTTTCTGCAGCTACAAACTTAGCGATCGTCAAATGTAATCAACTGATTTATGTTCGTGTTCGTAACTGCGAATAAATCCCGTGCAATAATATTTATGTTTTCAAAAGAAAGTCCTGTTGTAATATATCGATATTAGGAAAGGCAAGGCGTCTTTATCTGAACGCATTCTATATTTTAATTCTTCAGTTAAAGTTAACCCAAAAAAAATTTAAGCCTTAAGTGTAGAAGTTACTTCCCTGATGAGTGTCGTATTCAGTATTTCTAGGTTCAGGACATCACTTACATATCAACATCTCTTTAACTAGTAAGTTGTCAGTAAAATTCAAATTTACATTTTTAAATATTCTGTCCCTTGGACGTAAAGTACTCTGACGTCAATTTGGTATTACACATTACTCTGGGTGTGTTGTTGATGGTAAGAGTATGCTAAGGGACATTCTCACCTTACGGTCTCTACATACACATCATTATTCTTCAAAAACTATGTTGTTGATGCAAGACAAAAATAAATAACGAATTTTATATTTTTCATTCTGTTATAGTATGGGCATAAGTACCACCCTTGACAATAAGCGCTACGAAAGTGCATTGTTATTAAGAAAGTTAAGTTTCTCAATAAGTGAATGTTGTCATTTGTGTCGAAACCCCGTTGAATTCGTTCAAAATATCGACACCGATTCGGAGATCACAATTGGTGTATTCACATCCTTCTTCAACAAGTGAACACATGCCTATAAAAAACTCTCACGCTCATATGGCCCAATCATTGGTTCCTCGTTGGACATTACAAAGGAAATAATCATATGTATGAAGACAATCTAGACCATGAAAAACAGAATGGAATTTGGCACCGAATTATTTCATTTAAAGGGGGTACGCAGAGAACCGTCTTGTTAGTTCACTGTCATACAGGGTGCTCTAAAATTCCCCTTACAAACTACTAGGACCTGTAGTAGATAATAATTTGAAGTGGAACCAATGCCCGGAAAAGAGTTAAACAGTTTTTGTGCTTTTCAAAGAAGGGTTAGCATTCTGATCCAATACAAGTAAAGTTCAATGTGGCGACCACCAAATTCGGTGAATATCTGCATCTACATGGATACTCTGCAAATCATACTTAAGTGCCTTGTAGAGGCTTCGTCGAACCACTTCCACAATAATTCTCTATTATCCCACTCTCGAACGCAGCATGTCATTCTCAATGGAGAGAAGTCTTCCGAAGTAAGAGTGATTTCAGTTGCGCCGCAGGGGAGTGTCATAGGACCGTTCCTATTCACAATATACATAAATGACCTGGTGGATGACATCGGAAGTTCACTGAGGCTTTTTGCAGATGATGCTGTGGTTTATCGAGAGGTTGCAACAATGTACTGAAATGCAGGAGGATCTGCAACGAATTGACGCATGGTGCACGGAATGGCAATTGAATCTCAATGTAGACAAGTGTAATGTGCTGCGAATACATAGAAAGATAGATCCCTTATCATTTAGCTACAAAATAGCAGGTCAGCAACTGGAAGCAGTTAATTCCATAAATTATCTGGGAGTAGGCATTAGGAGTGATTTAAAATGGAATGATCATATAAAATTGATCGTCGGTAAAGCAGATGGCAGACTGAGATACATTGGAAGAATCCTAAGGAAATGCAATTCGAAAACAAAGGAAGTAGGTTACAGTACGCTTGTTCGCCCACTGCTTGAATACTGCTCAGCAGTGTGGGATCCGCACCAGATAGGGTTGATAGAAGAGATAGAGAAGATCCAACGGAGAGCAGCGCGCTTCGTTACAGGATCATTTAGTAATCGCGAAAGCGTTACGGAGATGATAGATAAACTCCAGTGGAAGACTCTGCAGGAGAGGTGCTCAGTAGCTCGGTACGGGCTTTTGTTAAAGTTTCGAGAGCATACCTTCACCGAAGAGTCAAGCAGTATATGGCTCCCTCCTACGTTTATCTCGCGAAGAGACCATGAGGATAAAATCAGAGAGATTAGAGCCCACACAGAAGCATACCGACAATACTTCTTTCCACGAACAATACGAGACTGGAATAGAAGGGAGAACCGATAGAGGTACTCAGGGTACCCTGCGCCACACACCGTCAGGTGGCTTGCGGAGTATGGATGTAGATGTAGATGTAGAACAGAGCATTGTAAAAAACGAACAGCTGTATATTTCCGTGAGGGCTCTGATTTCCCTTGTTTTATTTCGATGATCGTTTCTCCCTGTGTAGTTCAGCGTCGAGGAAATATTTTTGCATTCGGAGGAGGAAGTTAGTGATTGATATTTCGTGAGAAGATCCCGCTGCAACGAGAAACGTCTTTGTTTTAATTATGTTCACCGCAAATCTTGTATCATGTTCGTGACACTCTCGCTCCTAATTCTCGATCATACAAAACGTGCTGCCATTCTTTGAACTTTCTCGATGTACTCCGTTAATCCTATATGGAATGAATCCCACACCGTAGTCCAAAGAGGATGGACAAGCGTAATGTAGGCAGTCTCTCCTATAGATCTTGCATCTTCTAAGTATTCTGCCAATAAATGGCAGTTTGTGGTCCGTCTTCCCCACAACATTTTGTGTGTTTTCTTCCCAGTTTAAGTTTCTCGTAGCTGTAATTTACGCATGTGGATGGTATCACACTTGTTGTTATTTAGGGTCAATTGTAAATTTTAGCACCATGCAGATATCTATTCTAAATAGCTTTACAATTTGTTTTGATCTTCTGAAAACTTTATTAGACGATAAACCACAACACCATCTGCAGACAACCTAAGACGGTTGCTGAGATTGTTTCCTAAATCGCTTTCGCACTGAAGAGCCAAACAAACTGCTACATCTGCCTAATATCGTATAGGGCCCGCACGCAGGAGTGCCGCAACGAGACGTGGCATGGACTCGACTAATGTCTGACGTAGTGCCAGAGGGAATTGACACCATGAATCCTTCACGGCAGTCCATAAATATGTAAGAGTACCAAGGGGTGGGTAATAGCACATTGCAAGGCATCCCAGATATGCTCCATAATGTTCATTTCTGGGGAGTTTGGTGGCCGCGGAAGTGTTTAAACTCAGAAAAGTGTTCCTGTAGCCACTCTGTAGCAATTATGGACGTGTGCGGTGTCACATGGCCCTGCTGGAATTCCAAAAGTCCGTCGGACATGAATGGATGCAGGCAATCAGACAGGATGCTTACGTACGTGCCAGAAGTGAGAGTGGTATCCAGACGTATCAGAGGTCCCACATCACTCCAACTGCACACGCCCTACACCATCACACCGGCTCGAATAGTCCCCTGCTGGCACCCAGGGTCCATGGATTCAAGAGGTTGTCTCCATACCCGCAAACCTCCACCCGCTCGATACAATTTGAAAGGAGACTGGTCCGACCAGGCAATATGTTTCCGGTCATCAACAGTCAAATATGACGGGCCCAGGCAAGACGTAAAGGTTTGTGTCGTGCAGTCATCTACAGTACGTGAGTGGGCCTTCAGCTCCGAAAGTCAATATTGATGATATTTGATTGAATGGTTTTCACGCTGGCACTTGTTGATGACGCAGCATTGAAATCTGCAGCACTTTTGTGACGTTGAACGATTCTCATAAGTCGTCGTTGGTCCGTTATTTCAGGATACTTTTCCTCGTCATATCAGATGATATTTAACGTAGTTATTAGTTTCTTCGGTGGGGTGAATAAGTGATTCCAGTATGCGCCACAATGAGCATTCTCACGGTCCGCTTTAGCGACAGGTGTGGCTGTGACGCATACGGCAGGCAACGTGTTGGCAGCCGCGAGTAGTATGTACTACACTGCTGCCAAAACACCTTGCCATAACCTAACAAAACTTACTGCAAAAATCTGCAGTCGCATAACAGCTGCGACACTACACACTGACAGAAATGTGCGACTGCTGGGACGATTGCGTTGTCATAGGTTGAAGCATCCTGTTTCCTGAAGTGTTGCAACAAGACAAGAAAACATCCGTCGGGAAGGTGGGTCCTTGTCAGCATATCGTTCTCTGTACAGTTCTGCTGCCTGCGTAGCATTTCGCCTACCTTCAACAACAACAACAACAACAACAATAAAAGAAACGTTATGTCGATGCAGTTTGCAGGAAGAATAGCCATTACTGTGTGCCTACTCTACACAACAGTATTTAAAAGCACTACTGTACTAAATGCACCCGTACATAAGAAACAGTATTAAAATTACTGTTCTGTTAACTTACACTCCTCATAGGCGAGTAGCATTTCTACCTTCTCTTCGTTGTTGTGCATTCTACTCACATAAGTCCTCAACTGACGATAGTTGATGGAATGTGCATTCTAATTATGTTTACATTTGTCCTCTGTCAACGTCAGCACGTGAATGTGTTCCATTGACCAGATTACCTGCACTAAGCACTGAGAGCATGTACGTCATTGTTGTGTTACGTAATTAATAACATTGTTTTTCAGTGAATGCTACACTGTGATACGTTTTTCAATAGGTCTTTAGGAGAGGAAATGAATAAAAAAATACAGAGTCCCATTTCAAAAAAGTCATACTGCTGTTCACATCTTTGTAAAAAACAAAGCTACAACGAAGGCAATCATGATGACTGATATCCCCCTGATACCTAAAGAACATTTGCTTGAAACGTTGTGTAATTTGCATCTGGACAAACATTTATTTAGTGTGGTTAAGATAAATGGGACACCCTGTATATTATTTTGTTGTATGATTACATTACGGCATATTCTGTGTCCTCTTGTGGTGTTTAGCTGGTTGCAAGCATAACTGATTAAGTGTTACTTTGTATAGAAATTTAAGAGTTGTATTTCTTAATTAAGTGTGGGAGCGGTTCATTGTGATCAAGAATCTGAAACCTTTTCATGTTTTCCATTTTTAATGAAAGTCCTACTTGTTTGCTAATCAGAGTTTTGTAAATTAAGTACTGTCCTTCTGAGCAAAAAGTGGTGAAACTGAGAAAATTTTCTTACCTGTATAGAATAGTTGACACTCTTGTGTGTGATATATTGGAGCTGTTTCCAGGGGTTATTAATTCTGATATTGGAATTTTATTTTTTTGAATGTGTTTGAATTCTTCACAGACAAGTGATATGCTTTTGAGGACAAATTCTAATGAAAAAAGGTTGTTGAATAGTGTACTTCCAGATGTTTTGCTGAGATATTTGATTTTTTTGGTTTCTTTACAACTGCTGATGCTACTAGGTGGTTCTTTCACTGTGTTAGTTAGTCATTAAAAATACATCATCTGATACACATGTCTATTTTTGCCTGTACTGCTTGTGACTTCGAGAAACTGGGCTTGCTGATATGATTATTGCAGTGTTAGGAGTGTACTGAAATATATCCTTGCTTTCTTTTAATGTTCAGTTGGAATGATAGATCTTCATGAATTATGGTGTAAAATGAACTAGTACCTTCATTGTGTCTTTAATTGTGGATTAAGGACTCTGTGTTTCATGCTGAGATATTTTTATTTGCTTGATTACGCTAAAAAGATACTTGCAGATGTTTAATAAAATAATAACACTTTGGACAGGAAACAGTTTCAGATATTTTCAGGATATGCAATAACAATGATTTGTGGACCTGTGCATTTTATTATGGAGAATTTCTTCCTGGTTAGTACTGTTTACAGTGGTTGTGTGCCTGAACTGTGGCCTGTTCAGTCATTTACCTTACAATTTATTCTTGTTTTGAGACTTTTGTGTATATTATTGATTTTTATTATTACACTTTTTTGTCACTATTTGATATTTTCATAGCTTACTGCTATGGCAGAATAGTGGTCTCCTGAGTAATGAATACTATATTTTATGTTATGTGTTAAAAGACCAGTGTCTGTCTTTCTGTAGACTACAGGTCCATATTTGATTTATATTTTTGTAGATGGGTGCTGCACCTGGAGATGGGCAGCTGTGTTAAGATGCTTAATAATTGTGTAACATCAGAGTACAATGGAAGTAACTGTCTGCTGTTTACTCATGGAAGACATGCTGTTAATGTGTGCACATTTTCCGGTTCATATTGCAAGGCTTGGTGTCACCATATTCAAGGTATTTTCAGTAATTTAGTGCTTGTTTTATGTGTTGAGATCTTATGTACATGGTTTTTTAAGATGGGTGACTTTGGAAACATGTACAGAACTGGGTATCCATTAATCCAGCTAAATACTAGGAAATGTAAACTCATCATATTATAATTTAACAAGCTTCCTTCAATATTTTCTGATGTACCTGCATAAGGATTCCTTTTGTTGAAAAATTCCCTGTGTTGTGGCTTTTTGTACCTTTTGCTATATGCATATGTGCTGCGTGTGTCATGGCAGCTTAACTATACTGTAAAAGCAATTACACACTTTTCGCTGAAAAGCCTCTGACAGTTATTCATGATCCCTTTACAATATTTTCAAATTCCGATGTCTTTATGGCCAAGCTGCATTTTGCAGTCAGTATCAAGCTTTTCCACACAGTGTGCGTATTGCCTTTGGCAAAGATAGTAATTTTCCTGAGTTATCACTGTGATAAACATTATATATTTCAGTCATCAATATGCACAATCTTTTCTCTGCATGTTTTTGCAGAACTGAAGGTCAGTCAATTGCTGTACCTACTAAGGGAGTTCATCACTTAATATAAATATGACTGCTTTACCCTTTGCATTTTCAGATTTCAGAATAGAAAGGTTATACTGACAGATGGGGCCAAGCATGCCGAATGCAAGCAACTTGGCTGCAAGCTCAATTGCTTACACATTATTCATGTGAATTTGTGTGTTTATCACACATTAATAGGATCACATAATTCACTTATCTATTTATGTCCATTATAAGTACATTTACAAAGTTGCTTTTGTGTTTTTATTATACTTCCTTAAAACTGTTTTCAGATTCATCGGTCTAAACATATGAGAGGGCATTTCAGTTTATGGAATTTTCAGAGTGCACATTTGCACGTAATCCTAATTCAAAAATGAACAAAAGTCTTGCAACATTTATTTCCAGAAAATTCAACAGGCATCTGATGGTGTTTATATAGCATTTTCACTGTGCATTTCCATGAACTTGGGCTGAAAATCAAAAGAACAGAGGCTATATGCTAGATAATGCAGCATTGTGGGCAACAGAAACAGTCAACATCTGCCAGCACATTACTGTCGAAATAGTTGTCATGGAGAGGTTTCAGAAGTTTACCAGTTGATTGCCATACTGTGTAAGACAATGAATACTGCACAGATATTTCACAAAGTGTATAAACAAAGCTAAGTAGTGGGATCAGGACAGGTTACAAGTAAACAGTTTAAGGATTTTGAAGGAAAAACTTCCACTTCACATTAGAGAAAAATTATTGAAGCTACTAGACAACGATTTTGAGAATTTCTTGGTAGTACATGGTAGCACTGTCATGTTATCTTCTGTGATTCCATGTTACCCCAAACTTATGTACTATCCACCTCTTTGATCATGTTATATCATGAAAAGAGCAGAAGTACAAGATCTGCAAAATCAGTTAGGAGAGGAGTGCAACATTAGAGTGGTAGAGGAATCACGAGAAAAATGAATAACTGCACACATCACAACTGGGAAAACAGCACTGAATCAGGTAAAAGGTATGGGAAGGGGAAGTAAATAGAGATACGTATATTGTACTCTATTAGTGGAAATCAGATTGGAGAAAAGATAAAAAATAAAGCAACAAAATGCAGCATACATAAAGCTTGGGGGGGGGGGGATGGGAATTAGTGTTTAATATCCCATCAACAATGGGTCATTAGAGATGGAGCACAAGATCGGATTAGGGAAGGATGAGGGAACAAATCATATTTGCCCTTTCAAAGGAACCATCCCAGCATTTTCCCAAAGTGATTTATGCAAAAAGCCATGCAATCAGCAATCAATCAGTGTGAATATAACTGGAATAATGGACAGAATGATTGTGGACACAGGTGCTGACCTCAGTTTAGTTTCTGCAGATTTATTTTGCAGGCTAAATTAAAACAAGAAAGTGTTAACATTGCCTGCCAGTGGCATACAAAGGATAGGAGCTGTTGGATACAGAATCTAGTCTATTAAGCTGCAAGGTTATTTATTGTCATTTAGTGTAGAGTTGAATGGAAGAACAGTGGAACATTCGATTTCAGAGGTTGGAGACTTGTTAGTAGACTTCATTTTAGGAACTGATTTTTTGTTTTGTTTTTTGGAAAAGAAGCATGCAAAGAGCGACTCCTGTGCTAGAAAGTTAATGATGTGTTTCGAAAGAGGTTTTATGGAGGAAGATTCTGTGATCGAATAAAAATGCAAGCAGAAACCACTGATAACAATCAGTACAGAAACATATGTAGCAGGATGGGCTAAAATGAATGTAATGGAAGCAACTGAAGACCAAGTACATGAATCACATGGACTAATTACTCAATATTGATTTAATTTTGATGTAAAACTCTGTGAGCCTTTTCGTATTCCTAAATACTCTATATCTTAGATCAAATAATCACTAAGAAACAGATTTATACAATTGTTAAAGTGGCAAGTCATTCAAAGTTCAATGAACCATATTGTAGTCCATTTTTAATTCAGGAGGAGGAATGGGATTAGTTTTGTATGAACAATAATTAGTAATGTTTTGGTACCAGTAATGGCATGCCTAAATAACTTGGAAGAAAATTTTCAGAGATTCCATGGAGTACAGTACTTGTCAGTTATAGATTTATGATGTTTGTTGGCAATTGCCTTTGACAAAATAATTACTGAGGAATGCAGCACTCACATTTGCTGGAAGAAGATACCAATTTATTTTAAATTCTGTCATTTGGACTGAATGTAAGAGTGATTGTATTAATTTCAATCTTCGAAAAATTATTGGAATAGCAATCGTTAGATTGAGCACATATTGATGACTTTTTAAAAGCTACCTTAACATGCAGGAACATCTGGAACTGATTGATAAAAGAGCCACTAGAAGCATATCCAAGAGTTGGAGTAACAGTAAATCTTAAGAAGTCAAAATGTGGCACAAAGGAGATTAAATTACTTGGTCATATCATGTCACTGGAAGGAATAAGTAGGATTATAGCAGTATGAAATTTTCCTATGCCACATAACAACAAAAATAAAAGCCATTCAAAAGATTGTGTAGTTTTTAGTGAAAGTTTGTTCCAAAGCAGGTACTGAATAATAAAGCTTCAACCATCAATTAAAGAAACATACAATGTTGGCATGCACAGCATAAAGACAGTCATCTTTTGATTAAATTAACCATGAACTATGTACAGGCAAGATCTTATATGACGCATATTTAAGCCTTGATTATGATTTAACAACTGATGCTTTATGTTTTGGGCTGTTTCAATTTCAAACTAGAAATGGGGAACCAAACATTTACACCATAGGATTTACAAGATGAGTCTTAACAGATTGTGAGAAGTCATATCCCACCACTGAACTTGAAACTTTAGCCATAGTATGGACTTTCAGGAGATTTCATTTTTATTTAGCAAGTCATCGTGCTAAAATATGAAGTCACAATAAATTACTAAGATCCATGCTGACTTGTAAACTAGTGCACGCATGGTTAGCACACTGTACATTATGCATACAGAACTACATTTTTGACATTATTTATGTTAAAACAGGAGAAAGTCAGAGATGCATTATCACATTTACTGGAAGGATTAGAACACTCATCTTTGTGTAAGGAAGTGATTGAAGACTTAGAAGCTGTCTCAGTGAAAGTCAAAACATATTGCACATACTTTTGAGATGAGGTATGAGTCAGACCCAACAGGTAGATTGCAAGTAAAAGAAGCTCTGAAAACCAACCCAAACAGCAGGCTTCCCATCCACTATTTTCTCAACTGAGAAGTATTATTTTACAGGAGAAGGCCTGATGTGGAACTGTAGTTAGTTTTCTTTCCTTAGGAAACTGAAAACAAATTAATTTGGTATAAACACTACATGTGGGGACTCTTTGGTGTTATGAAATGTGCTAATAAGCTAAATAAGTACAACTACTTTCAAACATGAGAGGAAAAGTAAAGAATGTTTTGAAATCTTGTTTAGTACATCAAAAACCAAAAGCAAGTAATAAATGTAGATAAGGAGAGTTACATGTGATAATTGCCATTCAGCAATTAAAAATAGTAAGTGTGAACATCTCTGATTTTCTGCCAAAAGGATAAGGAGATGTGAAATACCTTGTTGGCTTGTAGTGATAAAGAACGTAATCAGTGTAGACATTTTTAAGAGAAATTGTGGTGATTACTATGTCTAGGTTGGAAAGTGAATCACAGTATTATCTAATGACAGAAGTCAGTATACTTGAGATCAGTGGCACAAGATTATGGGAGTAAGCGAATGCTTACATAAAATTCCAATCAGAAACCTACCCAAAAGTATGTGTTTTCCTTATTCTTATTTTTTAAAAACTGAACCGATTTATTGGTAGGCTCTTATGGGACCAAACTGCTGAGGTCATCAGTCCCTAAGCTTACACATTAATTACTCAAACTTAAACTAACTTACGCTATGGCCAACACACTCCCATACCTGAGGGACGACTCAATGCTCCGACAGGGGAAGCCGTGCAAACTATGACCATGTGGCTACACTGTGCAGCAAACCGATTTATAAGACCATATTACTCCAAAAGACAAGGAAGATGGTTTGACTATATAATTCAGTTTTAGTAGTAAGTGAAGAGGCACTCTCCTCTATGGATGTTACATATATAATGTGATAAATAAACATAAAAGCGGAATGTTGCTGTAATTAATGTAAGTGTTTCAGTAATGTGTTAAGGGAACATTGTATGTGAAATTCATTGAAATTTGACATTTGCTGTTTTCTACTCCATAATGTACTTTAGACTTTCCTGCAAATTTTGGTATATAATACATTAAAATCAGACAATTGAGAGATCTTCAGATAATATTTTGAATGTTGACATGTGAGTGTCAAATTTCGCAGCTACACATACACTGCCACATTTGAGCAGTCTAGAAGGCTGTGAATTGCTTTGCTTTGTGCTTACTGCTACATCTCCAAAGTTGGCATTACAAATAAACAAATCAGTCCTTTGTTTATGATACTAGTTTTCGTTAAAATAAGTGTGATTATTGGCTACTTTTGTAGTAAGCTAACTTACAGGAATATTATGGGAAGGCTAGTAGAGATACCTGTGATAATTCAGAGTGGAAGAAAAGAGCCATGTGGAGCACTTTCTTTCATTGCATATCAATCAATGAAAAGCCATTTCATGGTTTGTGTCCAAATACACCCAACACTTGGAGTAAATATAGCCAGCGTTCTCTTCCATTGTCAGTAATGGAGGCAATCAAACCTATTTACAGACATTTGGCAAATCCTGAGCTTCTAAAGAAGTGTTTACATGGGATGACCCACAATGTGATTGAGTCCTTCAGTAATGTTGTGTGGTGCTGTGTGCCTACAAATTTATTTGATGGCCTTATTACTATAAAGTTAGCAGTATCTGATGCTGTTATAACTTTTAATGGTGGGAACTATGAAAGACTTAATGTTCTGGAGAAGTTAGGGGTAAGATACGAACAGAACAAAGCTAAATGACTATAGGAACTGGATGAGCATTGCGTATGTGAAGTGCAGAGTCAGCTGCTCAGCAAATGACAAAAAAAAGCAAGAAAGAAAAGGAGGAGGCAAGTACTAGGCTGTTTTGACACTAAAGGAGACACAACTATAGGCCAGGGCAATTCTAGTGCATAAAAGATGCAGAGATGTAAGTCTCTACAAGAATTTGTAATAAAAAAGCTTTAAACCTCAACATCTCTGAACTACATTTTTTGCAATAAATGACCCATTTTCTAAACAAATACTCATGGTAGAGATATGAAATTTTCACAACATGCCAGGTGTGAGATTCAACACATATGGAACTGGAATAATTCAAATATCAAGAGTTGTTTTGTTTTTATGTTCATTTATTTACAAAATTCTGTCAAAAAATCGAGTGTCTGAAAAAAAAGATAACATTCCCCACAATAAAATTGTAGTAATAAATTCTAGTTAAGTGTATCTAGAAAGGTGCATTAAATAATTATGGAAAATGTGAATTGGTGTCTTAAAAATTTTCCAGTATAATGGGTCACAAAATTCGATAGTTTAACACGGGCGTCATAGAACATACAATGACACCTTAAAGGAACTTTTAGCTTTGACTGCTACCTGCAAATTATGTTTTACATTTTTAATGATTCAAGACGGTCAGTATCAATGATTTAAAGTGCAGTAGTGTGGACAATGTGCTATATTCAGCGACAATAGTTAATACAGTTTCGTTTCAAATATTATCTAGTGGGTAATATTAGTTACGGCAATGAATTTAATATCCATGAGAGAAGAAAGAGAATTTTGTTTGTGACGTGTTACTGGGGACCTTCTAGCATCAATTTCCCATTGAAGTAGTAGAAAAAAGTACAGTGGCAGGATTTTACTGTAAATAAACAGCAATGGTAGGAGACAAGAGAAGCAGACGTCGATGTACTTAAGCATAATCCTATGATGGGAGAGATGCTCACATGTAAGATGTAGTAATCCTAAGCTGAATCGAGCTGAATACAACACACGGCAGAAGTGACAGTCACTAATTATCAATGACACATGCAAGACTGATTGTTAAGAGTGGGATTAGCTGTGGCAGTCGTCCGTAGCACATCCTACACAATGCTCCATAAATTAAAAATTCTGTGACAGATAGACCTCATGATCAGCATGCATCAGGGAGTAATAATTAGAATTCCTTTAGGAATTTGTGCATGTAATATGATAATTAGCAGATTCTCTCATGGGAGAACGATTACTGTGCAACATTAGGAATAACATTTATGTAACAATTTTGTGTAGTAATGGTGGACTTAAGCTAAGTATTTTTTCTTACAGAATACTTCGCAAGGGATTGAGTATGTGCTAAAGTAAATATTAACTGTCAGTTGCTAATTTCAGGAAGAAGATTAATTTCAAAGTAGTCTAGAATATTCATATACTTATACAAATATTGCAAATTCTCAGTCATGATGACGCAGGCACAAGACGAACCACTCAGCTGGAAGATGTCAACTACACTACTGGCCATTAAAATTGCTACACCACGAAGATGGCGTGCTACAGACGCTACATTTAACCGACAGGAAGAAGATGCTGTGATATGCAAATGATTAGCTTATCGGAGCCTTCACACAAGGTTGCAGCCGGTGGCGACACCTACAACGTGCTGACATGAGGAAAGTTTCCAACCGATTTCTCATACATAAACAGGAGTTGACCGGCGTTGCCTGGTGAAACGTTGTCGTGGCACGTGTAAAGAGGAGAAATGCGTACCATCACGTTTCCGACTTTGATAAAGGTCAGATTGTAGCCTATCGTGATAGAGGTTTATCGTACCGCGACATTGCTGCTCGCGTTGGTGATCCAATGACTGTTAGCGGAATATGGAATCGGTGGGTTCAGGAGGGTAATACGGAACGCCGTGCTGGATCCCAACGGCCTCGTATCACGAGCAGTCGAGATGACAGTCATCTTGTCAACATGGCTGTAATGGATCGTGCAGCCACGTCTCGATCCCTGAGTTAACAGATGGGGACGTTTGCAAGACGACAACCATCTGCACGGACAGTTCGAAGAGATTTGCAGCAGCATGGACTATCAGCTCGGAGACCATGGCAGCGGTTACCCTTGATGCCGCATCACAGACTGAAGTGCCTGCGATGGTGTACTCAGCGACGAACCTGGGTGCACGAATGGCAAAACATCATTTCTTCGAAAGAATCCACGTTCTGTTTACAGCATTATGATGGTCGCATCCGTGTTTGGCGACATCGCGGTGAGTGTACACTGGAAGTGTGTATTCATCATCGCCATACTGATGTATCACCCGGCATGATGGTATGGGCTGCCATTGGTTACACGTCTCGGTCACCTCTTGTTCGCATTGACGGCACTTTGAACAGTGGACGTTACATTTCAGATGTGTTACGACCCGTGGCTCTACCCTCCATTCGATCCCTGCAAAACACTACATTTCAGCATGATAATGCACGACCGCATGTCGCAGGTCTTGTACGGGCCTTTCTGGATGAAGAAAATGTTCCACTGCTGCCCTGGCCAGCATATTCCGCAGGTCTCTCACCAATGGAAAATGTCTGGTCAATGGTGGCCAAGCAACTGTCTCGTCACAATATGCCAATCACTGCTCTTGATGAACTGTGGTATCGTGTTAAAGCTGCATGGGCACCTGTACCTTTACAAGCCACCCAAGCTCTGTTTGACTCAATGCCCAGTAGTATGAAGGCAGTTATTTTGGCCAGAGGTGGTTGTTCTGGGTACTAATTTTTATGGATCTATGCACCCAGACTGCGTGAAAATGTAATCACATGTCAGTTCTAGTATAATATATTTGTCCAATGAATACCCGTTTATCATCTGCATTTCTTATTGGTGTAGCAATTTTAATGGCCAGTAGTGTATTTTGCCCCAACCTATATTATATATAATCCGTGGAGCTAACAGGAGCGGATGCCAAGATGAAACTGTGGAATTTCTGAGAATAGTACAATGACCCATTGTTAGCATTGTGTTTCTCCCTCAATACCACTTGAAAGCCACAGAAATGTTTCTCCGTTGTTCTTAAATTCCTGTTTCTTCAGCAGATTTTTGAAACTGAACTTTCTCAGACAGTCTCAAATATGTTTAAATATTCACTGAGGTTCCTACTGGTGTACGACTGCAGTGTTGTGTATCAGTTTACTATAAGTATAAAAGTAAGATTTAACAATGAAGTAGGGCCATAAACTGCCTCAATGCTGAAGTCATCAATATATATATGCAGATAAAGAACTGGAAGAAGGCTCAGAGTAATTTCATGTAGTTTTTACAAAAAAATTTACTGGGAAAGAAGGTGTAAAGTAAATGAATAGGCCGACACCTAATGAAAACCAAGATTCCTTTCCAACTGAATCATACCATAACACTTCGTGATGTACTGCATCTTAAGGAGTACATATTTGCAATGTTGTTAAATGATTAAGTTGAAGAAATAATGGTACTTAGAGCACAGTTACAATGAAATATTGTGAAACTGTTATGCAAAATATTTTCTATTCAAAAGTATGTCCAATGAATGTGAACAGTAGTAAAACTTATATTTATAAAATTGTATACAGTACTCTAATTCAAAATTCCATTATTGTAACTCACATAAGCCAGTTAAGTTCAATGTCATTCAAATTTTTCTCAAGCTCACTGTGATGTAATTTGTGATGCATTAATTATATTATAAAGCAAATTTTTCATTTTGGCTACAATATTTCAGTAGAAGTTGATTAACTACCACATAATTTGCCTGACAAAAGACAAATCCAAGATTCAATTTCAGGTGGAGTTGACTTTGACAAGATACACCAATTTTCATCAAGAGACTCAAGCTAAGTATCATATTTTCATAGCTCAACAATGTGGTTATGTTATAAGGCGGACTGGTGAAAACATCAATAATTGATTGAACTGTTGATTTTTCAATTCATATCAACACACTTTTCTATAGAAACTTTAAAATCCCTCTATGATCTTACTTAACCAGGAATTCTACGTCATGATGTGAACTGAATCACAGAAAAATCGAAGTCTCATCAGTTGCAGTTTGCAGTGATCACAAGGTCATTGTAGCTAGGCTCAATACCATTTCTTCCAAATCCATCAGAAACAAATGCAAAATAATTTTATTTAAAAAAGCGGATAAAGTGCCACTAGAAGCCTTCCTAAAAGACAATTTCCATTCCTTCCGAACTGACTATGCGAATGTAGACGAGATGTGGCTCAAATTCAAAGATATAGTAGCAACAGCAATTGAGATATTCATACCTCATAAATTGGTAAGAGATGGAACAGATCCCCCGTGGTACACAAAAAAGGTCCGAACGCTGTTGCAGAGGCAACGGAAAAAGCATGCGATGTTCAGAAGAACGCGAAATCCCGAAGATGGGCTAAAATTTACAGACGCGCGAAATTTGGCACGTACTTCGATGCGAGATGCCTTTAATAGGTTCCACAACGAAACATTGTCTCAAAATTTGGTAGAAAATCCGAAGAAATTCTGGTCGTATGTAAAGTACACAAGCGGCAAGACGCAGTCAATACCTTCGCTGCGCAGTGCCGATGGTACTGTTATCGACGACTGTGCCGCTAAAGCGGAGTTATTGAACGCAGTTTTCCGAAATTCCTTCACCAGGGAAGACGAATGGAATATTCCAGAATTTGAAACACGAACATCTGCTAGCATGAGTTTCTTAGAAGTAGAGACCTTAGGGGTTGCGAAGCAACTCAAATCGCTTGATACGGGTAAGTCTTCAGGTCCAGATTGTATACCGATTAGGTTCCTTTCAGATTACGCTGATACTATAGCTCCCTACTTAGCACTCATATGCAACCGCTCGCTCACCGATAGATCTGTACCTACAGATTGGAAAATTGCGCAGGTCGCACCAGTGTTCAAGAAGGGTAGTAGGAGTAATCCATTTAACTACAGACCTATATCATTGACGTCGGTTTGCAGTAGGGTTTTGGAGCATATACTGTATTCAAACATTATGAATCACCTCGAAGGGAACGATCTATTGACACGTAATCAGCATCACTTCAGAAAACATCGCTCTTGTGCAACGCAGCTAGCTCTTTATTCACACGAAGTAATGGCCGCTATCAAGAGGGGATCTCAAGTTGATTCCGTATTTCTAGATTTCCGGAAAGCTTTTGACACCGTTCCTCATAAGCGACTTCTAATCAAGCTGCGGAGCTATGGGGTATCGTCTCAGTTGTGCGACTGGATTCGTGATTTCCTATCAGGAAGGTCGCAGTTCGTAGTAATAGACGGCAAATCATTGAGTAAAACTGAAGTGATATCAGGTGTTCCCCAGGGAAGCGTCCTGGGACCTCTACTGTTCCTGATCTATATAAATGACCTGGGTGACAATCTGAGCAGTTCTCTTAGACTGTTCGCAGATGATGCTGTAATTTACCGTCTACTAAGGTCATCCGAAGACCAGTATCAGTTGCAAAGCGATTTAGAAAAGATTGCTGTATGGTGTGTCAGGTGGCAGTTGACGCTAAATAACGAAAAGTGTGAGATGATCCACATGAGTTCCAAAAGAAATCCGTTGGAATTCGATTACTCGATAAATAGTACTATTCTCAAGACTGTCAATTCAACTAAGTACCTGGGTGTTAAAATTACGAACAACTTCAGTTGGAAGGATCACATAGATAATACAGTCGGGAAGGCGAGCCAAAGGTTGCGTTTCATTGGCAGGACACTTAGAAGATGCAACAAGTCCACTAAAGTGACAGCTTACACTACACTCGTTCGTCCTCTGTTAGAATATTGCTGCGCGGTGTGGGATCTTTACCAGGTGGGATTGACGGAGGACATCGAAAGGGTGCAAAAAAGGGCAGCTCGTTTTGTTGTCACCAACTTTCTCTTTCGAATGCGAAAATATTTTGTTGAGCCCAATCTACATAGGTAGGAATGATCATCAAAATAAAATAAGAGAAATCAGAGCTCGAACAGAAAGGTTTAGGTGTTCGTTTTTCCCGCTCGCTGTTCGGGAGTGGAATAGTAGAGAGATAGTATGATTGTGGTTCGATGAACCCTCTGCCAAGCACTTAAATGTGAATTGCAGAGTAGTCATGTAGATGTAGATGTAGAATTGCACTATGCAACCACTTCCCACCCAAAACTCAGATGCACAAAACGCCACAAACTCGGAGCCTACAGACAGGGCTCCTCACTCTTTTTAGTCAGAAAATCAAGTCCCTCTCTCATCTGAGACCCACGCCCAGCTTAGTACACCCCCCAAGCTAAAAGAATAGTGGCTGCCACAATTGCTTCTTCCTACTGTGCCACTCTGTCCTAGTGACATGAATTACATTACAGTTTTATACTACTTTTGAAGTACTTGGTCAACACGAATTAACAGTTTTATAATAAATCACACTCAAGGATTGACCAAAATGACATCAAACATGATATATGTAAAACGAATCTCTATCCTTCAATCATTATGTTAACATGAATATCTTGTTTCTAACCAAAACCATAAATAATATGCCGATTTTTGATGTAGTGTTATTGAAGTTTAGATAATACTGTAGTTTAGTTTTGCATTCTTTGGTGTATGCATGAAATGTTTATAAGTAAGAAACCAAAATCAGTTGGTTTTGGTGTGCGTACTATGATGAGATGAACCAGTGCCTGAAATGCATGAGTACCTGCAGGCTAAGCTTTCAGAGTGCCGCAGACTGCTTGCCGCTGTATGTGCACCATCCTTGAAACATTGTCACCACTCCTATACCTCGAACAAGGTTTTGCAAACAGTAATTACTCTTCCGCTCAAAGAGAAACCTAGCGTTCATTCCGTAATCGTTTAACTGCAGAACTACAATGATCCAGTGTAGATGATGAGAGACAGACAAGGACGATTGCAGCAAGAAAGGCTTTACATGTATGAGAGGATCTATCATTATCTGGAGGGGAAAAGACAAAAATGCTCTGTCGGAAAAAGTTCACAACATCCAGGAGGAGTTCTTTGACAAACGAAAGTTGGTAGGCCTGTTTCTACATCTGAAAAACGATACCTGTTAAATTTCGCACCAGTCGCATAAGGGTGGCGCTAGTGCCGCCACTATGAGGATACAAAACAAGTTTGCCTCAAATGCATTTTAAATGCATTAGTTACCTTTGAGGCTGGATGTGGGTGTGTTGATGTTAGTCAATAATGCTTTTAAGACGACAAAGACGCCATTATAGAAACCCCACTGAGTCTGAACTAGGTTGTGTAACAGGGCTACGAGAAGCTGGTTGCTCCTCCTCCAATACTGCAGAAGGCCTTTTGCAGGAATGTAGCCACTGTACATGATAGCTGGTAGCAGTAGTCACGCAAATGTATGGTCGCAAGAAGATTGCACTCGGGATGGCCACATAGCCCTACTGGGAGGGAAAAATCATTATTTTTTATGTAAAGTCTCTGCCGCAGCAGTGCTGCATCTCCAGCAGCCAAATGAGCAGCAGTTGGTATCATATTGACACAATAAACTCTTAGAAATCATTTACTTTAACAAAATCTTCGGGCCAGACGCTCTGTAACATGCGTTCTACTGAACCCAAACTACCGCTATTTGCGACTTCAGTGGTGTCAAGTGACAGCTCACAGTAGAGTGCTGGTCTGATGTATTTTCTGATGAAAGCTGGTTCAGCCTCGGTGCCAGTGACAGCCATGTGTTGGTTAGGTTGGTTGGTTGGTTGGTTGGTTGGTTCTGGGGAAGGAACCAGACAACGAGATCATCAGTCCCATTGGGTGAGAAAGGGATGGGGAAGGAAGTTGGCCACGTGCATTTAAAGGAAAGGAGGCCAGTTGATGGCCTGTAGACAACTTGTCTGCATGCTAGACACTCTGACCTACACCTGGAATTACCGTCTGGGGTGCGATTTCGTATGACAGCAGGGGCACAAATACTGCAGCCCAACATGCTCTACAGAGTGTCGACCTGCTGCCTTGGTCTGCTCGATCAGCAGATCATTCTCCAATCAAGCACCTATGGGACATCCTCAGACGTCAGCTCCAGCATCATCCACAAGCAACAATAACTGTCCCTGTACTGACTGACCAAGTTCAACATGCATTGACTCCCATCGCACAAACTGATATCCATCAACATTTATAAACTATTTCGATATGTTAAACTAGATTCAGATCCGATGATGGCACCTTAAGTGTGTTGAAACTGGTTATCCAGTAAACAGTATTTTTTACTATGAACAGAGAGCAGCTACTGCCTCATGTAACTATGTTACTGTATTCTGCTTAAAATGTACACCTAGGACAGCGTTTAATATAAGCATAAACAACCTACATTCTGAATCGTGATATATACAGTCAGTCCATGGCGCGAATAGTTTGCTGCTTTGTCTTGAGCTACGGCTCATCCCTCTTTCCAGATGTTCTGAGCTGTGTATCTTGCTGAGTGTCTTATACTAATTACAAGGTATAGAGTGGCTATTGAAAGTAAATACTCGCTAGTCATATGGTCTTTGCGGTTCAGGAACGCATTTACCTTAGTGGCAGTCCATCTGGACATGAGACGGGTTGTCGCTTTTGTCTACGGTATAGAAGTTGCAGCGAAACTTAGCACCTACCCAAAAAGCTGTTTCTTTCCAGAAACAGGGTACAAACTAATCGTTCAGTACTTTTAGTGTGAGAATAGTGTAGATGTCTGTTATGAGCACATATCATAGCAGTAAGGAATAGTACAGGTGTCCGTAGACAATGTGGTCCAGGATGTACTGTTGACTGTACATAGTAAAGTCGGTACATTCTGAGGGTGTTAGGTGATAGAAAAAAAAATTTATCTGAAAATGATACAGGACATACCTGAAGGAGAGAGTGGATCTATTCACAGTGGAACGTTCGATATAATTAAATAAAAGAAAATAATATTGGTTTGATTAGTTATAGTACTTCAAATCACTTTAGGATAAATGAGACATAGTCGAGTACAGATAAGGCGTAACGAGGATGCCGCCTGATTATACTTCATGCTCTGCCTCTGGTGTCTTCACTGCGCCTACCAACGGCGAGCTGTTTGTAGCCACCTAGAAAGGTTGCGGAGAATGCGCTTCAGGATGTGACTGACCAGATTAGTAGCAACCATGTTAAAGTTAATTCCGAGATTAATAAGTTAAGTACTAGTGTATAAGACTGAATAACTAAGGCACACAGATAAGTAGTAGACAATGTGAAAAATGCTAACCTTTGAGTATTTGAAGGCAGTTTTAACCAGAATAAAATCAGCACTAACCGAAAACCTGATGGTGATAATCAGAGTTGTGAGTCTTCCACTCCATGCAGTAGTATAGATAGTGTGCTGATAGTGGATCAAAGGAAATCTGAGAAGGATCATTGGGATTATCACGCACCTTTATTAAAAGTAAGTCTCATGTGTAGTGAGTATGTTCGCGTAGTGGAACTAAAACTCGTAATGAGAGACAGTAGTAACCATTTTCTTACATTCGATCCTATTGATTGTGTGCATCTATTAATTTTTCACGCAGCGTTTACAGGTGTTCTTCCGGAGTCATGGAGTAATAATAGAAGTGTGATGGTAAATTTAAAAGTATTTTCAACTGTTCATCAATTTATTAAAGCTTTTAAAGCAAAGTATTCGTCATAGAGTATCAAACACAAACTAAGACTAGAGTAGTTTGGCCCACATAAATACAACGAGAGCTGGGGAGGAAACCGCAATTTTATGAACTAACGTTCAAATGAAGTAAATATAGTTGCATCTTGTCGAAGAACTTGTTACTCGACTTCCAGATGGTGTTTGAGAATGACTGGTAAAGGAGCGAGGGACCGAGATCCAACGCCTCTTGGAAATATTAGATCAGTTACGTTTTTTGAGCTGATGTAAAGAGGAAACGGTACAGGGGAACTTAACTGGGTGTCTGTAAAGTACATATTTCAGTCTGGTTGGTTTCATGACCGGCCTCTGCCAGGTTATACTCGCTGTGGAATTGCGGAATTACGTGACTTTTCTATTTAACAGGCGAAATTACCAGTTTAAAATTCTACCATTTGGATTGAATTGTGTGTATCAGAGTTCATTCAATCATTAGACCTTTCCTTAGGAGATTAATTAGTAAGTAAAGTATTTCTATATGTTGATGACGTAGTGTCTAGAACATGGAAGAAACATACAGAAATGTTGTTTAAAAGTTGAAGATATAAGGGAATTATTGGGAACATTGTAAGTCAGGAGTCAACATTACCTAACCCAAGGAAATTGTTTTCAATTAAATATTGTCCTTTCCCTAAAAGTAGGTAACAGCTGACGGCTTTTCTAGGTTTTACAGAAGGAATATTACTCGTAATATAATGAATTGTGTGCACCTTAATATGTTGTTATAAATGACTACGAGAACTTAGTGTTCCTATATTTTTAGGGCTTCCAGGTATGACCAAAGAGTTTTGTGTGGTTGCTGATGCGTAAGGATTTGGTTTGGGTTGTCAGGCCATGAAGAAAACGGTAACTGATGGAAGAACAGTGACATTAGCATTTGCCAGTCGTATGTTAATCAGCTGTGAGTGGAGTTACTCAATTACTGAAAAGGATCCTTTAGCAGTAACAACGTCTATAAAAAAGCTTAGGTATATGTCCTATGGGAGAAAGATTGGATTTCATACTGTACAAAGACCATTGATATTTTTAAGGAGAACGAAGCTTTTGCACAGTCATTTGATGCGATGGTTTTGTTTTTCATCAGGAGTATGAGTTCGAAATACGCTATATTATAGGAAAGGAGAATTGTCCGTCAGATGCACTATCTCGCCTGTCTGTGGAATGGAAAGTGAATAGAGCTGTGAACTGGAGAAGGAGTTCAGTTTCCAAAGTTCGTGATTTAGAATATGAGCAAGAGTTAGAGACATTGCTAAAAAAGTCTTAGTTGAGAACAAAAGAAGGATAAGTATCTTAGAAAACTCAAGGAAGGTTGAAAAGGAGGGAAACCAATGAAGGGGAAGTGGATTTGCTGAAATGACGTTTTATTCGTTAGCAACTTACCACAACCTTTTAGAGGAAGAGTCGCAGTACCAACTTAATTTGTAACAGAGTTTATGGATATTTTGGTATAAACAAGTCTATAGCACCCTTACATAACTATTATTTTGCATGCAAAGAGTAAAGAGTAGCATAGCTAGGAAGGAGTAGAGAACTTGTGAGATGTGCCAATAAACGAAGATTAAGAATCAGAAAGATACAGTGCAGCCTGTTGCAGTAGTACCCAAGGGTATGTGCGAGATATTTCAGCAGTTGATATTCCAGGACTATTGTCAAGAGAGGTTGGTGGAGAGATTTTTGCTGTGCTTGTATTTGAGGTTTAGTCCAAATTTGTGAAATTGTGTCAAGTGAAAGTGGCGACCAGTAATACGATTATGCATATCCTGGAGAGTCGTATTTCCCTATCGTAGGGACACCATCGCGACTCTTGTCAGACAATGAAGTGCAATTTGTGTCTTATGAATTTAAAGATTTCTTGAAACAGAACAAAGTACAAGAGTTGTTAATAGCCAAACTTCACCCAAATCGAATCCTTGAGCGAGCATTATCCGCTTAATTGGGAGGCCTGGACATAGTTGTTGTGCGAAGAGGCATTTGACTTGGCCTAAGTGTATTCGAGAATTTGAGAAGGTACTGAAAGATAAACCTCCTACTATTATTGTAGTGGCGCCTAGAGAGATAACAGAAGGCAAGATACAAATGTATCGTCTTTTTGACAAGATTATGTATCCCCCTGTAATGCTTACTTTGGTATAAAATAATTGTGTAGATACCAATTTAAAGGAGAGTGCTGAAACCAGTCAAAGGAGATTTGAAAGAGAAGGGAAAGTAAACGCTTACAGGATAGGAGATTTAGTGCTATGAAGAGGACATTATAAAAGCAAGAAATGAAATAATAATGTGTAAAACTGTTTCTACCTGTTTGAATGACCATTTATTGTTTAAAGTATTCCTAATGCTACGGCAGTAGTGCTGAAAGAGGTTAATAATGATAAGGAAGTAGGGAAACGTAAAGTTCACCATATTAAGAAGTACATGGTGGCTAATGTTGCTGAAAGTAATGGTAAACATAATTTTGTGGGAAAGACGGTGTAGAGAAGAACTTGTACATTGCGTTGTGGTAACAATGTGTGTATGAGTGCGGGTGGTGTAGAAAGGTTATCAACAGAACTGATTTTATATTCCTAAATGAAGTAGCGAAGAACAGAATTGTAACAGCGGTAAGATTATTACGATATGATGAGAACATCTAACCTGTAGATGTATATATTAAGAATAGGGAATGAACGAAAACTAAAGAAAGAAAAGAAGAAAAATACCAAAAAAATCAGTCAGAAGGCAGACAGCCTCAGTATTATCAGAAGTAATAAGAAAGATGAAGTTTGTGGGAAATGTAAACTAGTGGTTATGACAGAGTACAGCGTGTTGTTCGATACGTTGTAAAATTATTGTAGCTAGAGGACTGGGAGTTTGGACGGGCCTCACGACACTTTTGGCAGGGCAGTTTTTGCTCGTGCGACAAGGAATTTCTTCATGTCGGCAACCGTAGTTGCTATGAGTCGCTGCTCAACCCCACTGCCAATCAAATGCAAATTTTATGGTGTTGTACGAATGTACTGCTGTTCCTTTAGTCGAGTAAATGGTTCTACGTCGGTATGGTTCGTAATAAGGGCTACCTTCAAATCCGAGATCCCGAGGCGGAAATTAGAGCACAAGCAAAGGCAGAAGGTCTATACTAGGCGCATGTATAGCTACAGCTGTTTGAGGTTCGTAAATTACAGAAAAGTCATTAAAAGGGTACCAAAGAAAATAATTGTAGCGCCAGAGACTGACATACAAAAGCGTTTGGTAACTATCCTCTGGTGCTGTGAATTAATACTTCGAGGTTAAGAGAAACATTGGTGAAGGTTCTAAGAATGTGGTTTTTGAAGATATATTTCGGATGATAATATTGGTAAAAATTGCGGTTCTTGACCGATGTAGCGTTTCGCGAAACGCAGTGTATGCTGAAGAGATAACACAGTCGGGAATTTGAACGTAAAAGTCCTTGGCTCCCAGGCTTAAACAACTGTATGAGGGCAGGTTGTCCGTTTATCCATTCACTGGTTTACTGTTGAGAGAAACAGATTGATTGCCAATTCGTTACTTAACTCAAGATTGTAGGCGGATTAGATGACTGGTCTAGTCGGGGCACAAAAGGTGATCCACGACTGTTTTATGGATGGAATTGTTGGAAGTTTCTTATGTGGAAGCTATCGAAATGCTGCACAGATTTAATTGAAGGCTTTTTTTTCTTGGGGAGGGGGGGAGGGGTCAGCCCTGTTCAGTTTTAGAAGACAAAAGAACAGTGATTGATGATACCTCGACTAAGAGGTGTTTTATTTTTTTAAATGGGATTCTGTATGGAGAAGTAAGAGAACACTCGCCACAATCCTTCGTCAATCAACACGCAGTTTCCTCGGTTTAGATTAGTAAAGCGATGGCTATTTATTGAAAATAAAACAAACCCGTGTTCTGAACCAGAAATTTGGAAATTTAGATCCCTACCTACTCACACCTTAACCCTAGAATGAACCCATTAAAGACTGGAACCTCACAATATACCAATGTAGTATTACTGTGAAATGTTACTATGTAGCTGAGGAAGAAAGAGTTATTACAAAATATAGCTAAGATTCTTTCTGTAACAACACACAACAGAGGTTTTTTAATTTTTCTCGAAATCTGGCTAATAACCTTCACCCGCGACTAATTATATTCATGAACGTCAGCAAGGTGATAATTAAGTTATTTGGTACTGTCGTTCGGAAAAGAGTTCTAAAAGATTATTTTATCGTAGAGTCACGACTGCAGAAACAACAACTATCAATAATGAAAGTAGATGCCTTAGATATCATAAATAATCTGAAGTAATAACCACAAGAAAGTAGTATTAATATTTTTGAAACAAAGGAACAACAGTAAAGATACATTTTTAGTTATCTTATATGTGTGAGGAGAACGACCGCAGCAGTAACCACTGAACTTGTTTCTGGTGTTGTTAAAACTGTGCTGTATACAAGGAACATCTCTGCCCTAAGGTGCCGTACTTGTTTCATTCAAAGAAGTAAATGGAAGTTAAACACAGAAAAAAATTTATGACATTCTTGTGAGAGGAGGGATAACCAACAACTTCAAGGTTATTATTTCTGCGTACGACTCATAAGGCAGCGAAAGTAGTTGTTCCATTTAATAATTAATAAAATTCCAGCTGTAGCAACCACTACTGTAATGTGTTCACGAAAGCTCTGATTGTCTATCGAAAAAAAGTACCAGAATAATTAAGCGGAAAGCTACGTTAACACATTAGTGGATGAAAAATATTTATTTTTCAAAATGGCTCTGAGCACTATGGGACTCAACTGCTGTGGTCGTTAGTCCCCTAGAACTTAGAACTACTTAAATCTAACAAACCTAAGGACATCACACACATCCATGCCCGAGGCAGGATTCGAACCTGCGACCGTAGCAAAATATTTATTTTTCTGTAGTATACGACACCTGCTGGATACGGAGATCCTATTGCCCTTTTATGAGCGTATAAAACAAATGTGCTTTTGGTTTCAATACCTGAGAACACTGCAGCGCTATCAGCGTAAAACCCATGTATCTAAAATAATTTTTAACTATTAAAAGTGGTTGTTGAAGTATCCTTGAGTGATTAGATTCTGGCATTAACTGAGAAATAGTATTTCTCATTTTTTTTTTTTATTTCCGAGTGGAAAGAACAGTACACATGAAGTGAAGTGCGTATTGGAATGGTTCATAAAAGAAAGACGGCTAATGAGTCGTTATATTTATACTAAATTTGTAGTAATCATTAAGTTCAGAGAGATGATAAATAAACTATATATAGATAGTCCACTACAGGAATATTCTGTCACTGCCTTTTGAGCTCGTGCCAATCCCTGTTTCGTGGTATTCCGCGTTGTGTGTGCTGCTGAGTGTGATACACTACTGCGAAACAATTATCTGGGACTAAAAGAATAGCTGTGGTAAAGCGCTCGTGCTCTACTAAATAAAAAAGCTTTGAGTGATCGTTAGGAGTAAACACTCTATAATCACACGGCCACTGGTGTTCGGAAACGCATTTACCTTAGTGGACCAAAAGGGGGGTTGTTTCCTTTGCCTGTGGTGTAACAGATTTACCGAGACCTAATAGCCATCTAACATTGTATTTCTTTTTCGAAGCAGTTTCCAAAATGGTCGATCAATAACGATAGTGAGAGGATAGTAATGTTGCCCACTATCACATCAAATCACCCTGGCTAGGGACAGAAGGAAGGGGTGGTTTTATCGACGCCTTTATGACACATCCCGAGGTCATTTTGTGTCGATTCCCAGCGTAGGGACATCTAAATTAATTCAAATACCTCTAAGCCCTATGCGACTTAACATCTGAGATCATCAGTGCCCTAGACGTAGAACTACTTAAACCTAACTAACCTAAGGAAATCACACACATCCATGCCCGAAGCAGGATTCGAGCCTGCGACTGCAGGAGCAGCGCGGCTGCAGACTGAAGCACCTATAACCGATCGGCCATAGCGGATGACTGACAAAACTTCCGTTGCGGTAAAGTTTTACTAAAGAATAATGGTTATGCAATAAATCTGATATTAGTCGAATATGCATTTATCGAAAAGAATTCAAATCATTGTCTTAACCCTCGCAATACCAAGGATATGTAGGAGCGGGGGCACTTTATGTCCACCATTTAGAAATATTATTATCTATTAATTTACACTAAATTTTAAACGTTTGAAAAAATGTTTAACGTTTTTAACGATATATTCTTCCAGGTCCCATATTTTAATTCTTCAGTTAAAGTTAACACAAAAATGTAAGCCGTAAGTGTAGAAGTCACTTCCCTGATGAGTGTTGTACTCAGTATTTCGAGTTTCAGGACTTCACTTACATATCAACATCTCTTTAACCAGTAAATTGTCAGTAAAATTCAAATTTGCGTTTCTTAAATATTTTTTTCCGTGGACGTAAAGTACTCCGACGCCCCTTTGGTATTACACATTACTATAGGTGTGTTGTTATTGGTAAGAGTATGCTAAGAGACAGTCTCAAGTTGCGGTCTCTACTTAAGTAACATTATGTCTTCAAAAACTATGCTGTTGATATAGGACAAAAATAAATAACGAATTTTATATTTTTTTCATTGTGTTTTAGGATGGGCATTAAGTACACAGCACGCCCACCCTTGATAATGCTCGCTATCAAAATGCATTGGTATTAATACAGCTAAGTTTCTCAATACATAAGTATTGTCATTTGGTCTGTAGCCAGTTTAAAGCGAGCGTTGTGATCATGTATTTTTTTTCCTTTTATCACCAAAGATATGTTTGTACGTTGTTAGAAATGCAGAAGTAAGTTCATTGTGTTGATCAGGCAGAGAAAGCGGCAAAAGAGATTTATTTAATCTATTGCAGAGTCATTCATAAATATTGTCAGAGAACCCAGATGTGATTACATGTTTTCGTTATCAGTTAGTATGAGAGGAGCATAGCAAGTTCATTGTCAAATGCTACCCTACACCATAGGTTTATATAGACAGGATAGAGACAGAAATAGAAAAGATAATACAGCAGCTTGTCATTGAACCTACTGTTAGTTCTTACAATAATCCGTTGCCGGATGTCCCAAAGAAAAGAGTCAGACTTCTATCGTCCACTGACATGATATATGTTATTGGCAGATTGGGTTGCATCTGCCTCGTCCAAAATATACCTCATCTTTACGTAATGCCTCTCGTAATCGGTATGACAAATTGCCGTCCGGACTTATTGTGAGTTCGGCTACGTTCATAGGAGGTTAGAAAGATTTAATGAAGAGTGCAACAACGTATCTTTATTATATCTTGAAAGCAGAAAAATACCTGGGAGTGCCACATTGATCTACAGCATTTAATTTAACCTCTACCACCTGACAAATCATCTTTAAGTTTGATAGTCTTCTTTCACTCATGTGTGCACTGTCATAGCACAGTTCAGTGAGTGATATTCGGTGCACAGCGCTCACTTGACACATCTATGTTTAGAAGTAATTATTCCAACCAAGCTTCTATGGTCTAAATTTTCTGTTTTAAATGGTTAATGTTACACTGTGGCGACAGGGATCTTGCTAAAACAGACTGAAATTGGACTGGTTGGAAACGCGTCATAATAACCGAAAAAATGTGCGGTCTGATCTGTCAGTTCTTGTTTGGCCAAATTGTTGTAAACGCTTTATGAACTTGAATACTTTAGCCACTTCACGTCTTTGCGCACATACGGCTAAAAATGCCCCGTGGAGTTGGGGTGCGTAGGTGCAAACTGAATTCAGTGGTGTGAAACAGGTTCTTCTAGAGGCTCCTCTCCTAACATAGCTTGATTTGAGTAAAGATTTTTCTCTCTCTTTGAACTGGCCTTACTGCAGAGCTGTTTGAAGAATTTGAAATTGATCTAACTATTGCTTTGCGATATGAATGCTCACAATATATGAATGTTACTATTCAATTATTGAACTGGAAGATTGTGTCAGAAGGGGCTTTGTCAACTTCGTTGTTATCTGCTCTGTTAAGTGGCCAAAGTATCCATACACAACAGAGCATTATAATTTTTGATGAGTTAAATCAGGTGGGTCCTATAACTGATTTGATTTCAGTGTTACTAAAATTCTTGTAAAAAGAAAACGTTATTGCCAGTGTTGTTTGGAGTAGTCTCAAGGGCCTTATAATGAAAGTAAGGGCAATCATAATCAGAATAGATTAGTTTTCTTTTATTTGTAGATTTTTTTTTCATGGTCACTTGCCAGTATTGGTAAGGCATGGGACAAGGATCCTCCCTGGAAGAAAGTGAAATTGAAGTGGATAGATCGCTTCACTACAGTGATTTGGCAATACTAGATTGTTGAAAGTGGCACTCTTTATGATAAAGGATATCGGTGATTTGCATGGGTTTGATTTTATACCACCTTTGTAATGTATGCTTCTTTGTAAAAATAGGGAAGAGAATCTGTAAGCCAGAGGTTATGGCAATCTTGTTAGAGAGATAAAGCTGCTACCAGTATCTCATCATGATCCGATATTTCCTGTCATTCCTTCACAGTTAAGAGTTTCTCTGTGGTCGAGCTATTTGGTCCACTGCCAAGGAATACTAAGAATGTCTCATATCTCTTTATAGCGGTATAACTGAAGTAAAAGTATGTGTCATTGACACCACGTAAGGAATGTACTCGTATGTCTGCCATATGAGTTTTAGTTAAACATTTTATAAAGCAGTTTGACATGTTCAAAAGGCCATTTCGGACAGCAGGCTACATTTGTAGTCACAAATATGAAAGTGAACATTGTAAGGATGGAAAATTAGACTCGTTTCAATGTTATCATATAACCTGGCTTCATACTCATTGCTACAGGTTATGAAAGCCTTTGAGTAATTACTAGCCACAAACTCTTGTTTAAATAATAGTGTAGCTTACAGTACCACCATTGTTATCGACCCTTGTATAGACCCTCATATCGTACAGGCTTTTGTTTGTTTTGCTTAGAACAGCACAATATCAGTTAGACTGCCAGTGTGAGAGCACCTGGAGTTCCTGCTGGTAGTAAGTCGACTACACTGTTTGATTGTTACACATTTTTACGAGCTCGAAACGGGTCTGACTTCAGTAATGGTAAGGAAGCGAGTTGAGCTGGTGACCCTTCGCTCACAGCTCCAGGCGTTGTTGGCTTCTGTCAGAGAGCTTGAGGTTGCTGCCAAGGGCCATAACTGTGTGGGGCCAGGCACGGGGAATCGAGAGACATCGAGCATGTCCCACGTGTGCCCTGATCTGTCCACTGGTGTGGGTTCACAAGTACTGCCTGTACTGAGGTTGACCCCTCACAAGTCGTCCAGTGGGAGATAATTTCAAAGTCTGGCAGGCAGCGAAAGACTTTCCGAGGGGCCGCTCATAGGGCCTCCTCAGCTCGTTTGACGGACAGGGTTTGGGTTTTATCTGTGGCTGACAAAGTCTCTGAGCCGGATGCAGTCGTCGACCCTGTTCCTTCCAGAGGAAGCTTTTTGGCCCACAAGATTTGGGCGTTCACAGAGGGTGGGGTTTGCTGGTAGTTGGGAGCTCCAAAGTTAAATGCGTAATGGTGTCCCTTGGGAACATGGCTGGCACAGGGGGGAAAGAAGCCAGTGTGCACTCTGTGTGCAGTGCGGGGGAGAATTCCAAATGTGGAAAGCGTGCTTCAGGATGTCTTGAAGAATGCAGGGTGCAGTCAACTGCAGGTGGTGTCCATGTCTGTACAAATGACGTGAGTCGCTTTGGATTGGAAGAGATTCTCTTTGGTTTTGGGCATCTAGCGGAAACGGTAAAGACTGCCAGCCTTGCTTGGAGATTAAGGTGGAGCTCACAACCTACTGCATCGTCGATACAACCGACTGTGGTCCTATGGTGTAGAGCCGAGTGGAGGGTTTGAATTAGAGGCTGAGGCGGTTCTGTGACCATATGGGATGGAGGTACCATGACTTTCGGCCTAGGGTGTGGGTTTCCAGGTACTGCTTAATAGGTCAGGAGTCCACTAAGCGCAGGAAGCTGCTACATGTGAGGTCCCATGAAACCACAGAAAGGGCGTCGGTCTAAAAGGGAGCAGGTAAAACACAGTAAGGTAGTTGTAGAAATGATTGGTATGGTAGCTGTAAATTGTCGTAGCTATGTTGGGAAAGAACCAGAGCTCCAAGCCCTGACAGAAAGGGCTGAAGCTCAAATAGTTATAGGTTCCGAAAGCTGGCTAAGGCCGGAAATAAGTTCAGCCAAATTTGTTTCAAACGACCTAACAGTGTTCAGAAAGGATAGATTAAATGCAGTTGGTGGAGGAGTAATTATTGATGTCAGAAGTAGTTTACCTTGTATCGAAACTGAAGTAGATAGTTCCTGAGAAATAGTATGGATAGACGTTATACTTGACAATCGGGCTAAACTATTAAGTGGAACGTTTTATTGATCCTCCCCCCCCCCCCCTCCATGCTCGACACAGAAAATAGAGTTGCTGAATAGTTCAAGGAAGACTTGAGTATCACTTCAAACAGGTACACCAATCATAACAATTCTAGATGGTGGTGACTTCAGTCTACCCTCGACATCCTGGAAAAATTATACGTTTAAAGTCACCGGCAGGCAAAAAACGTCATCCGAAATAGTACTCAATGCTTTCTCAGAAAATTATTTTGAACAATTAATACATGAGCCCACTTGAAGTGTAAATGATTGCGAAAGCATATTTGACGTCTTAGCAACAAATAATCGTGGACAAATAATTAGTACTGTGACAAATACAGGGATTAGCGACCACAAGGCAGTTGCTGCTAGGCTAAATACCTTAACACCTTCAACCATAAAAGAGAAACGCAAAGTACATCTATTTAAAAAAGCTGATAAAAGTTCTTTTAACCCTTTGTAAGAGACTGTCTCCCCTCCCGTTCTGATCATGCAAAGGGTAGAAAAGTTGTGGAATGGTATCAAAGAGATAGCATCGACAGCAATTGAGAGATAAATACCACATAAGTTAACAAGGGATGGCTCTGATCCCCAATGGTACACAAAACGGGTGAGATCGCTATTGCAGAAGCAACGAAAAAGGCATGCCAAATTTAAAAGAACGCAAAATCCCCAAGACTGGAAATAATTTGCAGAAGTTCGAAAGACAGTGCGTACTTCAATGCGAGATGCTTATAATATTAGGCACAAAGAAACTCTGTCTCGGAATCTGGCAAAGGCCCAAAGACATTCTAGTCATACATAAAGCACACCAGAGGCAAGACGCAATCAATATCTTCACTGCGCAATAACAACGGTGAAGTCACTGATGACAGTGCCACCAAAGGAGAGTTATTAAACACGGTTTCCCGAAACTACTTCACCAAATAAGACGAAGTAAATATTCCTGAATGCCGACTAAGGACCAACTACCAAGATGAGAAACACAGAAGTTGATATCCTCGGTGTAGCAAATAGCTGAAATCACTTAATAAATGCAAGGCCTCCAGTCCACATTGTATACCAGTCAGGTTCCTCTCAGAGTATGCTGATAAAATAGCTCCATATTTAGAAATTATATACAACCACTCGCTCACAAAAGATCCGCACCTAAAGACAGGAAAATTGCTCTAGTCACACCAATACCCAAAAAGGAAAATAGGAGTAATCCGCTGAATTACAGGCCCATATCATTAACGACGATTTGCAGTAGGGTTTTGGAACATATACAGTGTTCGACCATTCTTAATTATCTCGAAGAAAAAGATTTATTGGCACATAGTCATCACTGATGCAGAAAAATCATTCTTGTGAAACACAATTAGCTCTTTATAGCCATGAAGTAATGAGTGTTATCGGCAGGGGATTACTGCACAGATGTGTGATATCTATCCAACCATCATTTCCGTACAGCAGTACGAAAATAGTTCTTCACTACCATAACTATGCTCTCTGGATATCTGGATATATCAATATCTTCTATGACCTTTAACTGGGATCTGGAACATAGTTACCAACTTCTTGCTTACTTGTAGTGGTAGCCCATTAACATATAGAGAACAAGAACTGTTAGCAAATATGGTAATATCCAGGGAAAAATATCAACGTCTGATGGATGTATCGATAGCAGAACAAATATGGTAATATCCAGGGAAAAATATCAACGTCTGATGGATTTATCGATAGCAGAACGAATACCTTCGAGTTACTCTGTTTGTACCACGGTCCAAAGTAAGCTGATACACAGCACAGTAGCTGATGGGAATGACTATACGTGTGAAATGCCATTACGGCAGCTCCCGTCATCCGCCATCCTAACGGCAGCCGATTTATGCCAACAGTAGTGAGAGCACACGAAAACGTAGTACACACTTCTTTCAACAGATGGTGCATAGTCGCAGAGTTATTTCCATGAGCTGTCTAGATGTTCTGCCCCTCCTATTTGTGGCCAGATCTCAGATCACGTGAAAGCACTACATGATATTTAGTAAACAAATGGCGCGATGCACGATTGTCAGTTATTAAAATAACTGCTAGTATCAGAGGAGTGGGTATGACAATAACTGTTACTTCCCAGTAGCCGGTTATTTCTATTAGTTAATTTTTTTTTTTTTTTTTGCCGCTTCTGTATGTGAGTCCTATCAATGTCACAAATATGTCAGGGAAATGAATGTGATAGCTACACAGAAAAGAACAATGAAGCTGTGTGCCACATTTAGTAGTATAATACCAAATGACATGCTTGACTATGTAGTCATGTCTGGTATGGAAAACTTGCTGAGCATAGGATTTTGAGTGAAAGTTTTAACCTTATTTATCCATGTATTTATGAAGGTCTTCCTTGACTGAATTAGCTGCAGATCTCTCTTGTTAATTTTCCCTGCCTTCACAAAAGTATGTTCATAATTTTTACCCAGTGTGTGTCCAATCTACCCACTTACTACTATCGCATCAATCGCACAAGCTTTTCTTAGAACAGACGAAACGAAAGATACAAAAATCAGGTGAACGAGGAAGGCAAGAGAAGATTTGGGAAAGGTTACTTTTCCACTATACACAAGTTTAAAGTAATAAAAGCAACATAGGACAACTAATGCTGTATATTCCTGAAGTGCACAAAAGCCTTTTATCTGGAATTGACTCAGTGGCCTCTGTGTACATTCCTGGACATGATTCATAGAAAAATCTGTTGTTTACAACAAGCTTTGCGTAGATTTTTGTCAATGTCCTTTTTAAAAAAATAAACAATTGGTGTGAAGCTATCCTAGAAGTAATATTGTATTAGCTTATATTTGATACTGTAGTGGAACAGTACACTGAGTCTGGTCTTGAGGACTGTGCAGAATGACACCAGGTGGGGAGGTGAGGACGCTGATGCTGTAGAGGAGACGAGGGGCAGGCGCCCAGACAGCTGGTGGCGGCTATTGTCAGGGTCACCCAGCTGGTGCAGGCAGACCACCATTGCCGGTGAGTCAGAGGCATTCCTGTGCACTATTGGAGCCCTCAAGACAAGGGATGGCGGTCATCGCTGAAACAACTGGTTTTCAGTTACACCAATTCTTTTTGTGTGCAGTTTAACCTGAGTATGAAAACCGCTCAAAATAACAGGCTTCTGAAATAATCGATCTTCAGTTTTTTTGTTATTGTTACTGCCAGGAATAAATGTAGACGTCAAACACAGGTCGAAACTTTCTAATCGAGGTGAAGGACTAGCCAGTTATGATCGATATTGGGGTTGAGCCTGCCACATATATTGGTCGCATTGCCACCGGCAAAAATTGTGAAGGTGAGGCGGACATTCACAGCGACAGCAAAAGCGAAAGTAAGAAAGCATCTTCACTTTTGGATGGTGTCAATTTTTCAACCTGAAGCGATCTCAAAATTAAGGGCATGTACATCATTGCTACAGCACTTCGTGAAGCATTTCCTTTCCACAGGTGGTGACATACTACACGTCCACACAGGCCATCTAATAGGCCCTGCCACATGGCAACATGTGCGTTATTTTCTCTGCAATGCTGCAACTATTTTGTCCACGAATGCTCAGATTATCTATGGAAATAAACTACGGGAATAATTAAGCGGAACCTTACGTTAACACATTGGTGGATGAAAATATATTTATTTTTATGTAACATAGGACACCCACTGAATACAGAGATCCTATTACTCTTTTACGAGCGTATAAAACTAATGTACTTTTGCTTTCACCACCTGAGGACACTGCAGAACTATCAGCATAAAACCATTTACCTACAATAATTTGAAACTATTAAAAGTGGCTGTTGAAGTATCCCCGAGTGATTAAACTCTAGTATTACTGAGAAATAGTAATTGTCTATTTTTATTTTCTTCCGAGTGGAAAGAATAGCATACCTGAAGTGAAGTGCGTATTGGAATGTTTCACAAAAGAAAGACGGCTAACGAGTCGTTAAATTTATACTAAATTTGTAGTAATCATTAAGTTCAGAGAGATGATAAATATACTACATATGAATTTTTTCTGTGAATAAACGGCAGCTACTGGTTCGTAGGATTACACCGTTGTACTCCGAAAACCGTATTCTTGGGGCAGAGGTTAATATTAGCATAAATAACCTACATCCTGAATCGTGATATATATAGAAAGTTCACTGCAGGAATATTCTGTCACTGTGTCTTGAACTCGTGCTAATCCCTGTTTCGTGGTATTCCGCGCTGTGTGTGCTGTTGAGTGTGATAGACTACTGCGAAACAATTATCTGGGGCTAAAAGAATAGCAAAGGTAATACGCTCGTCCTATACTGAATAAGAAAGCATTGAGTGATTGTCAGGAGTAAAGAGGTGGTTTCATCGAGGCCTTTATGACACACCCTGAGGCCATATTGTGTCGATTCTCAGAGTAGGGACGTCTGAAATATTTTCCCGGCCACCCGTTAGGAAACCACGTGGTTGCAGCTCTGGGTGTCGCGATTCTGACGCCCATCGCTGACGCATCAATAGACGGGGTGAAATTTGAGTAAGATGGGGTGTGACACCCTCACCATCGTGTGGCGCGTCCACAGTGTCACGGGGCAGAATTGTGGTGACTCTTTGGTGCCAAAGTGACGTCATTAAAACAGCTGAGAGCGCACTGGAACGTCTGAGCTGCGGCCTTCTTTCAGCGTGTGTCAACACTTCGCTGTTAAAGAATGGTTCAATTACATATAAGCACTATGGGACATGACATCTGAGGTCATCAGTGCCCTAGACTTAGAACTACTTAAATGTAACTAACCTAAGGAAATCATACACATCCATGCCCGAGGCAGGACTCGAAACTGCGACCGAGGCAGCAGCACTGCTCCGGTCTGAAGCACCTATAACCGCTCGGCCACAGCGGCTGTCTGACGAACTTCTATTGCGGTAAAGTTATATTGACGAATAATGGTTCTGCAATAAATCTGGTATTAGTCGAATGTGCATTTAGCGGAAAGAACTCAAATCATTGTCTTAACGCTTGCAATACCAAGGATAGAGAGGGGCGAGGGCACTTTATGTCCACCATTTGGAAATATTGTTATCTAGTCATTTACACTAAATTTTAAAATATTCAAAAAAAGTTTACTGTTTTTACGAATTATTCTTCCAGGTCCCATATTTTAAATTTTCAGTTAAAACTAACACAATAATTTAAGCCTTAAGTGTAGAAATTACTTCCCTGATGAGTGTCGTATTCAGTATTTCCTGGTTCAGGACTTCACCTACACATCAACATCCCTTTACCTTGTAAGTTGTCAGTAAAATTCAAATTTCCATTTCTTAAATTTTTTTTCCTTTGGACGTAAAGTACTCCGACGTCCGGATGGTATTACACATTATTCTAGATGTGTTGTTGTTGGTACGAGTATGCTAAGAGACATTCTCAGGTTGCGGTTTCTACTTACACATCATTATGTCTTCAAAAACTATGTTGTATATAAAAGACAAAAATAAATAACGAATTTTACATGGATGGGCATTAAGTACGCCCCACGCCCAGCCCTTGATAATGCGCTGTATGTAAATGCATTGGTATTGATAAAGCTAAGTTTCTCAATAAATAAGTATTGTCATTTGGTCGTTAGTCAGTTGATAGTGTTAGAAATGCAGGAGTGAGTTCGTTGTGTTGAACTGGCAGAGAAAGCGGCGAAAGAGATTTATTTAATCTATTGCAGCGTCAGTCATAAATATTTTCAGAGTACCCAGATGTGATTACATGTTTTCCTTATCAGTTTGTATGAGAGGAGCATAGCAAGTTCACTGTTATATCCTACCCTACACCATAGGTTTATACAGACAGGACAGAGGCACAAAGAGAAAAGATATTACAGCAGCTTGTCATTGAACCTTACAATAATCAGTTGTCAGATGTCCGAAAGAAAAGAGTCGGAGTTCTATCGTCCACTGACACGATATATGTTATTGGCAGATGGGATTGGATCTGCCATGTCCAAAACATACGTCATCTTTACGTAATGCTTCTTGTCATCATCTGACGAATTGCCGTTCGGACTTATTGTGAGTTCGGCAACGTCCATTAGAGGGTAGAATGATTTAAGAATGAGTGAAACAACGTATCTTTATTATATCTTGAAAGCAGAAAAATACCTGGTGCGGGCAGATTTATCTATAGAATTTAATTTAATCTCTGCCCACTGACAATATTTAGCACATCAGAGCATTTAAGTAATAAAATGTAATATAAAACTGAACCATGAGATAATATATAGTTTCCATTTCGTAGTAAGGAAGAAGTAATAGAATTAACATCAAGAGATCCTACGGAATAAAATATATGGGCATGGAACAGTTCTGCGTGGGATAAGCGAGATTACCAGTAAGAGTCAAAGCGATGATGCAGGAGAGAGACATGAAAAAGAGAATCATCAGACAGATCGTTGGCCATAGGTGCCTTGATGAAGAAATGGATATTGAAGGTTAATTCTTGTAGGCACACCAGATGTAATGATGTGCTCAGCAAGAAGCGAGAGTGTTCATTGAATAAGGTTTTCGCAGACTCAACCAAGTTATGTTCTACCAGATGCGTACAGACGCTGTAAAGTGATTTTTAGCAGACGTAGGGGCAGATGCTGCCATTTGAGAATGATTCTGTATGGATGTATGTGAGTCCAGCACGCTGAAGTTTTTTATGTTGTGATGACTTACTGTACCTGCAGGAATTGTTGATGTGACAGAAAATTGAACGAATAGGAAATCCATGTTAAATAGAATTCAAACATTGGAGAAAATAAACGAGGACATCCATTTTCAAAGAAGTTGTGTTCACAAATGTTGAGTCTGCCTCTGAATATGGAGACAGACGAATAACAGTGTGATGGGGTACAAAGGATAAAACAGACATATAAAGAGCGACATGCAAAACACACAGATAATCTAAGGATGTAAGAATTGAAAAGAACTGATAAGGATAAGTTTTGTATGTGGCGAGAGTCAAATTATGCTTCTAATCTTTCTGGTGACTGATCTCCAATCTGAAGGAATGCCACAATGAGTAATGAAGGGACTTAAAGGGTGGAACGACGCATGACGAATTTTAGAGTCGAGATGATAAATGAAAGAACGACGACCACAACGAAGCAAATTGGGGGTCAAATTATAAGCATTTCTGTCGCCACAGTTGTTTTGAGGTTAAGTAGTTTATGGCAAATGTGGGAATTAAGGAGAGGGCTTTAAATCATTGGTAGATCTTTGGTATAGCATAATATGGGTCGCATCCAGAAAGTATCTTTTGTGACGTTTCCTTTAAAGTAGCCTTTTTTACACGGGAAAATTGCGCATGCGCAAGAGATGTATGTCGTGACAGTCAAATGTTGGCCAGACTGGTTGCGCCTGGTGCCAGTACTGAAGACGTGGATTTCTCACTTGATCCCGGAAACCAAGCAGCAGTCAACGCATTGGTATCACCGTGGACCTCCGGTGAAAACGAAATTCAAACAGTTTTTGTCGGTAAAGAAAGTGATGTGCAGAGTGTTCTGAGACAGGAAGGTCATTCTGCTCATTGACGTCCTACACAACGGGTGGAGAGTGTGTTCAAAAAAATGGCTCTGAGCGCTATGGGACTCAACTGCTGTGGTCATCAGTCCCCTAGAACTTAGAACTACTTAAACCTAACTAACATATGGACATCACACACATCCATGCCCGAGGCAGGACTTGAACCTGCGACCGTACCAGCAGCGCGTTTCCGAACTGAAGCGCCTAGATCCGCTCGGCCTCAGCGGCCGGCCCTATTGTTTTCCTTGGGGAGGGAATTGCGAAAGGGTGTCTTTAGTAGCTCTGCTTTAGGAGCACTCTCATCGATAGTATGTCCATTGCTATCGCCCTGAAAAGGCATTGATTGTCTTTTGCCACTATCATACTTCACATACAACCAGAATCTCTTTGGATTTTCCGCCACGTTTCGACACAGGGTTTCGTTGTGGAAACTACAAGCGTCTCGCATTCAAGTTCGTGCTAAATTTCTAATTTCTGTATAATATCGCCTATATTGGGGATTTGGCGCTCGTTTCAAGTTTGTTATTTCCGTTGTTTCTGCAACTGTGTCCCGACCTGTTTTGAGTACCATGGGAGGGATCAGCTCCATCATTTGTTTATTTAGTATAAATGTATCAAATGCTGTCGATGCTATTGCTTTGAATTCAAGCCATATGTGGTCTACACTTACATTGTGAATATGGAAGAAGCAGAGATTGTCTCTGAGGAAGGCGTCAAGCGAACTTTTATCTGATTTTTTCAATCGATGTGCGTTTCATTTATTTTGGAGGATTTGGGAATTAGAATATTCAGTCTCTCCAAGGTAATCCCGAGCTCACAAATACCTGCATCCTTTGGATGCTCGTTGTTAGTTGATTTGTTACTAAGAGGTCAAATGTGTTTTCACAACCGTTTACTATTCGAGTGGGCTCATGAACTAATTTCTCAATATATCTTTCAGCGAATGAGTTTAGCACAATTTCTGAAGATTTTTTTTGCGGACCTCTGGATTTAAACATGTATTTTCCCAACATATCGAGGGTAAACTGAAGTCACCATCAATTATAATTGTATGAGTCGAGTACATATTTGAAATTAGACTCAAGTTTTCTTTGAACCTTACTCCAATTGCATATTCTGAGTTGGGATGTCGGTGAAAGGATCTAATTCTTATTTTATTCTGGTTGCCAAGGATGACCTCTACGCTTACTAACTCACGGGAGCTATTTACTTCAATTTCCCTGCAAGATAAATTACTTCCAACAGCAACAACCACGCCTCCGTCAACCGTGTTTAGCCTATACTTTCTGAACACCGTTACGTTCTTCGAAAAAATTTCGAATGGACTTACCTCCGGTTTTAGCCAGCTGTCAGTGCATAAAACGATTTGAGCACCAGTGCTTCTAATATTGCCTGGAGCTCTGGTACTTTCCCAACACCGCTACGTAATTTACAATAGTTATACCGATGGTACCTTGATCTACATTCTTCCTGTGTTCAGCCTGCACCCTTTGATACTGAAGCCCCTTTTCTGTTTCTCTGAGAGCCCCTAACCTGAAAATAAGCGCAATTCACACAACACAGCACTAGCTACCTGTGTAATTGCCTCCTGCATGTAATGGGAACCTGCCCAATTTAGTGAAACTCGGGCCTCGGAGACATACACTACGTTTGGAAATTGTATGAATTATATTATGTAGAAGAGCAGAATATTAATAGAAAACAGAATACATATTACGTGAGGTTGTTTCGTTGAACTTCAATTAAATTATTAATTAACTTCATTTCATTAGTAATAATCTTGAGGTGACAGTAATAGTTCTACATCTATATCTACATAAATGCTCCGCAACCCACCATACGGTACGTGGCGGAGGGTACCTCGTACCACAACTAGGATCTTCTCTCCCTGTTCCACTCCCAAACAGAAAGAGGGAAAAATGACTGCCTGTGTGCATCTGTACGGGCCCTAATCTCTCTTATCTTACCTTTGTGGTATTTCCCCGAAATATAAGTTGGCGATAGGAAAAATTACTGAAATCAGCCTGAAATGCTGGTTCTCTAAATTGCCTCAGTTGCGTTTCACGAAAAGAACGTCTCCTTTCCTCCAGAGACTCCCACCCGAGTACCTGAAGCTTTTCCGTAAAACTCGCGTGATGATCAAATTTACCAGTAACAAATCACATAAAGTTGATTAAATCTGCAAGTATTTTATAAGCACCAAATGTAATACTTTGGATATAATTAGATCTTTATGTAACTTGCGGAAAAGATAGAGCAATAATCTGAATATGTTGCATATCAGTATAACATGATGTGAAAGTTAAGTAATGACTGAATATGTTGAGAGTAGTTATTAAAATGTTATAAGAAAGGATTGTGTATTTGTATGTATTTGTGCCTCTGTAACCTCATTGTAAACTTGTTCTGAGGCCGCAAAATTACACGAGGGCTTGAGATCTGAAAATAAAAATGCAAATGGAAAATGGCACGTTTAATTGTATGGGCGCTGAACCTTGGGCAGGCATGAGACACACACACAACTCAACTGGATCAACAGGGCGTGTCTCTAGTTTGTGGCTGCAGTTACTGTACATCAGTTGGAGTCGCTACCAGAAGAGAGACCCATGAGCCAAAAGATTAAGCTGACTACAATACGCTGGTCACTGTCCGCCGGCCTCAAAAAGCCACCGGGAGATCCCTGATCTGCTGTTGTTGCCACAGGGAGTCTTGCCGCTTTGTCACCGCACAAATCAGCTAACGGCAGCGCCGGCATTTACAGATGCAATGTCTACAATGTCAGAAAACACTTAAAGTAGCCTGTTGACATATTACTGAATGTTTCACACACCATGGGAGACTATATTTCATGTTGCACAGAAAATACAACTCTAATGTCATATGAATGAACTCAAACTGTTACTGTGCAAGATCAGGATTCTGAACACTTCCTTTGCATCAACACTGTTAGTAGCCCATAACATCAAATCCTATTGGACAGCATCCTTCACTATTAAAAGACACAACTTAATTCAACGTCAAAAGACACTACTCAAATCATTCAATTCCTGGGACTAAACATTTCAATGCACTCAGGTGTGTTCTGGTCAAAGACTTGAATTTATTTAACCATATCTAGGTCACTTACGCTTTGAACAAAAGAGTTTCGATTAGTATATGTGTATGTGCAACAGAGTAAGGAAAAACACAATGCTGTGGATGATCAAGTATCGCAAAAAGATTGCCTTATGTCGAACGGAGCTCCATCTGCTACTTTAAAATGAACACTTCCAACGAAAAATGATTATCTACCCTAACTGCGTCCTCCTATACCTACACAAGCGATATTCTGCTTCTCTGCAGTAATTGTGCCTCGAACTAACGTAAATTTTTCTATGTTGTGATGATTTTTCAGGAATGGTAATGTTTGTACTAATTTGTTAGTTGTATTGTACTTTTAATTGGATAGTTGTGTTTCCTGGAGAAATGAATTGTGAATGGGTGTCATATAGAATGATGGTTTGACTGTCAGTGTGAATTAACAGTAGTTTTCGTGAATTACTGCTCGATATTGTGTACAGATACCGTGTACATCCACTTAATTTTGTGAAGTGTTTTATGAAGACTTATTTTTGCAGTTTTATGCACTTTGTACTCCCAGTTTCATCTGGTGATGAGTATATTTTTCTTGTGTCTTATTGTGAAGTATTCAGGTTTGTCATGGTATTGGATGTTATAAGTTTTGTGAGAGTGGAAATGGAGTAAATATTAAATTGTCTGAAGAGTAAATGGAAATTAATTATTCTTTAAAATGATGGAGTGAGTGTATGCTACAAACGATCAGTATGTATGAATAGAGAATATGATTTCTTGTAAGATAAGTAAGAATTAGTTGTAAAGGAAATTTTCAAGATACGAAAATGAGTATAATGTAGGACAATAATGCAAAGTACGAATTCAGTACACCAGCAAAATTGATGGTTGCATATCGTCAACAGTTTCAACAGTGCACATAATTCCAATGTCACACAGCACCAAAATGTCTTTGACACACTGGTGCTTTAACAAGTTTTGGGCACAACTGCATTGGCACAAATTTAAAACCGGGACGAGTTGGTGATGTAATGGGACCTTTCTTCCTGAACCACTCACATAATGTATGCTCATTCTTAATGGAAGTCGCATTTGATTAGAATATTTAAGTTACATGTTAAGCAGGAGTACTAGTGATTATCAGAAACTGTGTGATATAACTTACTATTCCTTTACTCCTAGATCTAATTTGCATTTTGCTGTTCTGGTAGAAGTGAGAGAACGTCGAAAGCTTTCTGAATGGTGAGTAATAACAAGGACAGCCAGGGCAGTAGATTCAACCGCCCCACAGAGCCAATTCGTGGAGGATTGGCGATAGAGAGCCGAGTGACAGTAGCCAAATGGACCACTGCCATCACCTTGGTGTTGCCCTAGGACGTCCACGCATCACATGTACGAACACCGATAACATTTCTCATACAGTGAACTCCTGGGGAAAACATTTTACGACCTGAGAGTGGAGTGAGAGGGCTTCCTGTTAGTGGAAGATACCATCATTGTGACGAAAATATAGAAAACTAGCAGTTTTCCAGAAAATACTCCAAGTTACAGATAAGCTCCTCAAGATATGTTGGCCATCTGCAGTCCTGGACCACTGAGAACTTGTGACAGCACTGAACATTTTGTCTCATCACTCACTAAATATTTCTGCAACACAAAATGCATCAGCAATGGCTAATGTGAATATACTGTAAGTTAGAGACACAGGACGGTGAAGGCAAGAGTACCTCATTGGTCCCAGAGAGGAACAGAGAGAGTGAGTGAGTGAGTGAGAGAGAGAGAGAGAGAGAGAGAGAGAGAGACGAGATTTTTCTATACAGACTGGTAGAACGAGGATGTAAGTTAATGTAAGTTACTGGGTAACCACCTAGAGGAAGGAGGCTAGTATCTTGTAGGGAGCACTTCTATCAGTCACCGCTCAGAACATCCAGCTTCAAGTCAAACATTATTTAATAACAGATGCAAAACCTGCTAGTGCAACGTTTCCGTTTCATCAACAATCGATCAGAAATCAATGAATCATCGTGAGTCTCTCCCTTCCATGTTGATAACTGCTGTCAGCCTATCATGCTATCTTGACTGATGACTAGGGAAATTTGCATATTTTCGGCGTATCTTTACCTAGGCGCTAACGAAATTCATTGGTTCCATCAATAATTGACCCTGCAGCAATCTCATCAGGTCCTGGAGCAGTGTCTCTAGGTGCAGACAAACCTTATTCCAGTTCCCACATGGAGAATGGATCATTGTAGTCTTTCTCATTGTGCAAGAAGAAACTGAACTTCCTCTCTGCAGTCTGATGGAACACCTCAAAAGCAGGAGCTTCTGTGGATGATGTAGTGGCAGTAAGGGAGTGTTCTGCTAAAATATGAGCCATGTCATCTGGCGTGGTCACTCAGAGCACATTACTTGACAATGCCGTAAGGGGATGTGTACTACTACCCTTGCCCTTGCGCAGTAGTAGTGGACCGATTAATAAAAGTCGTTAATTTCCTCCAAGAAGCCATCTTAAATTCTTTCATCACTTGCCTCGCATGTACTCTCGCAGATCCGCTGCACGTAGATTTACTGTAGTTGGACAATGTCTGAAATTCCGCAGAGCTGTTCGTCTGGCCCTGATTGCCAGTCGACAGTCGTCATTCCATCAAGGTACAGGCCATCATCTGAGGTGGTTAGTAGAGTTGGAGATGGACTCTGCTGCAGCCCGTTGCATCTCACAAGCGATATTGGCCACCGTCTTCTGTGCCCAGTCCTTTTGTTCAAAAATAGCCTGTCGATTGTACTTCAAGCCATTTGCCCTTGGTATCACCCATCTGCATGGTCCCCTGTCAGCCACCATCCTAGTCATGCAGATGGAGCCACACTGGGAAGTGGTCACTAGAATGTGAATCTGTACCCGCTTCCCTCTGAAATGAGTCTGCAAATAGCTGGGGACAAAAACGGAGGTCAGTGGATGAAAAAGACCCTGTAGCTACAGAAAAGTGTGTCATCTGACTTGCGTTCAGAAGGCAGATAATCTCAGAATGGACGAGTCGCTCGATCATCCGACCCTTGTAGCAAGTGGTAGTCGAGCCCCACAGTACATTGTGTGCGCTGGAGTCCCCCACAAGGCGGAATGGCCATGGGTGTGCCCAAAGAGTTCTGCCAGTGCGTCTGTATTCAAAGCTTCATTAGGGGTTGGGTACAAAGAACACACTGTGATATAGAAGGGTGTGAGCACTTTCACAGCAGTTGCCTATATGGTCGAGGTAAGAGGGACAGAAGAGAAGTGTCATCTAGTATCAATGGAAACAGCCACTCCACATTTAGCCCAGTCTCCAGTAGTATCATCCTTCCTATATGTGTGGTAAACCTGTAATGCAGGTGTGAAGGTGACTTTAAGATGCATTTCTTGTAAGCAGATGGGCAACAGTTTCTCTTGGACCTGGAGCTGTAATTCTTCCAAATGTGAGAGATATCCATTCAAATTCCATTGAAACACTCAAGTCCATGGGAAGCCAGTGTTTAGCGATGGTTGTTCTTCCCGTTCTCACTCAGAGTCGGTTATTTACTGCAGACGCCAGGGAGAGTGTTAGCCGGTTCCCTGATCTCTGGTTCTTCTGACTTTAAGTCCATACCCTGAAGAACATAGTCCCATCAGAGAGGGAGAGACCTCGACGATCACAAGGTTTAACTACCGCTTTTGTGGACTTGGAACTACGTTTTGAAAGACGTTTTCCTTTACTGATGGGAAGAGGTGGTTGCCTGGGTTACGGAGATAGTTTAGTTGGCTTCTGATGTTGGGTAGTGGTATGTGTCTTAGGTGGTAAGCCCATTGTTGATAGCTTCCGAACGACTTCAGTTTCAAGTGGAGCTTTGCCCCGACAGTGTACACTGACAAGTGCATGTGTTCGTACTTGAATCTGTGGTCTGAGTTTGTGTGGAGGCATCACACTTAAGGGCTGATGCAAAAGAAGTAGCAAAAACTGGGGGTTGCACAACTTTGAATTTTCCTTTCCTCATTGCAACCTCACACTTCCTGCACCACACTTGGTGATCCCCAGGGGAGTTTATACATTTCGAAGTGTACAAGAATTGCCTGATTCCTGAGCTGAGCCTCCACAATTGCCACACGTAGCCCTCCAATTACATCCCATAGTGGTATGTCCAAACCTTAACATTTGTAGCACCATATTGAGTTAGAAACAAACAGTCGAACCCTAAGACAGATATAGCCTGCAAGGATATGTTCAGGTAATGCCGTAGTACTAAATGTTAGACTGAATGTTCCCGATTTTTCCAATTTGCCATAGTTCTGCACTTCCGTGACGCCAGTATTTTTCCATTCTTCACGTAACTCTGTGGGGTTCACCTCCATTAGATCGGAGTACATAACCACGCCCTTACTAAAGCTTAGAGTATTACACAACTCAGACTCGATTGGATAGTCACCTAAGGCCTTACATCCCAGGAGCTTGGATATTTTGGTTGAATTAGCAGGTTCAACTAGAAGTGTTCCATTACAATGTTGTTTGGCTCTCTTTGGAGACCCTGCAATATCTTCCAGTGCCATGTGAACATAGAAACTGTTCCCTCGATTTGCTCGATTACAATGACAGTGTTACGACACACTAATGCCCTGTTACTATGATTCCTAGACTTTTCGGGAGGACTAACGAACCGCGCTCTGTGTGATACGTGGGTGTAGGTACTGCCTGATGGTACATCCATTATGTCAGTAGCAGTAGCTTGATTAGACCGTTCCATAGGCATTCCGCGAGATGCTAGGGAAATACCCATCAACCCAGGCAGAACCTCCAGATTCGCTGTCGTTTCACAGACAGGGAGTTTTGTGAAGTACTTTTGAACAACTTTTCCGATCTATGTCGAGCATCTAGTTCGAGAGTCCATACGTAATAGGAATGTTTAAAATCTTCATCTTATCGACTGTGTCAGTATACAGACAGGAATCTGTGAATATAATATCATAGCAACGATGGTTGTCAATGTATACAAATCAATCACAAGAAGACTAGAAGAATATTTTTGATAGAAAGAGCAGATAAGTAGTTTTTAGCAACCTGGTTAAGAGTGGATTTAACAGAAAACGTAAACATTTATCTAAGAAAATCATTACAGCCATAGTTATTAATGTACACATCTAAAATTTTGTAAGTGTAAAGAAAGAGCTGTACTTTAAAGGAAAAATATAAAAGACGCTGGATTAATTTTTGTTTCTGTCATTTATACAAAAAGCCATAAGTCAAATTCCAATCATGCTATGAATTTGAAAATTTTATTGTAGTGTGCTAAGACAGTTATAGGACCACATCATTACAAACATTAACTTATGGTACAAATTGTATTATCAATGATTATGAATATACACATCCAAAATTAAGTTTATATACACAGAATCCTATAAAAATGAGAGTGTAATCGCAGGATATCGTATTTTTTCAATCCAACGAGATAGAAATATGTTTAGAACACATCCCGAAAATTTCATAACATTGGCATCTATACTTTGTGAGAGAAGGCTTCTGATAGTGCAAAAAACGTAAAACCGAGAAAATGGGCTTCAGAGATTTCCTTCCCACGCCTCTACATATAATAAGCTTACCTCAATTTTAACATCCTCCATACTGACACTCCTCATTTCGCAGGCTTTTCTTCTCTCCACTTTTAGTCTGCCTGGACTGTGTTAATAGGCATGACCTGCCAGCTGCTCTCATCTATGATATAAAATACTTCTGTTGTAAACACCTCTGCATCTATAACAGATCCCTTCAGCAAGTAAATTCTACTATTATTACATAAATCTCCATCACTGACACTCGTTTTGGGTAGTTCAAGATCACAGAATGTCCTTTTTTGGTATCTAATCCAAATTAAAGTACTGAGGCTTTCATTTGCATTCCGTGTCGTTCTATTAAGAGACTGCCTGGCTAAACGAGGATTTGCAAGAGACCTGAATGTGGGCTTAGTTGCATTTACAACTGGTTCTGGTAATGATTTTTATCGTTAATACGTCTCATTTCTTCTGCTGTACTTACATGTCATCTATCAGATACAGATTATGCATTGGTGTTTGGTCAGTGGATATTGTGCGGAAAAAAATGCCCACACAGCACGTTTCATTACCTCTAAACTCTTTGGGTTTTTCCTGATTCCTCCTGCCCACATAGCACGTTTCATTGCCTCAAATTGTTTGCGTTTTCCTGGTAACTCTCCAGTAAAATAGCTGAAGAGAAACAATTTCTTTAAGAGTAAACCTTCATTATACGGTTAGAAGTTTTCCATCCGCAGTCACTTCAAAACGTAAATAAAACACGTACTTGAAACATATCAGCCAAAGATATAGATGTCAGTCAAAGGAATGGAAAGAAAGTAGCCTTTACACTCACAAAAATTTCGTGGAAGCAAGCAGTTTCCCAAATGTCGGAAATGGTGGTAGTGTCTGTCAGTGTAGAGTTACACAGTTTAATATTTTACAGGAAATTCTAATCCTGCAATCGCTATAAAATTCACACTCTGCATAGATCAATCTCTGTAGATGAAGAAAACAATGTTTTTGCAAAATGGATTTTTGGACTCAAATCTATTACATCTCTCCTTGAACAATTTATGGACATAATTTATTTCCTGTATGATATGCGTCAGTTTAAATTAAATAATAAAAAAGGGTGACGCAAGGAGCAGCTCACGAGGGTGGGGTGTGGAGGGCTGCAGCGTTCACAGTCACACACACACACGCACACACACACACACACACACACACACACACACACACACACACACACACATAGTCCCTTATTGTCTACACTAAATAACGTTTCTATTAGAATTTTTTGTCAAGTCAAGAGTTATGCCCATAGGCCAGTCAGTTTTGAACAGTTACATTTGTCTAAATCATTAAATGATCAACAAACATTCAAATTTCAACTGATTACTGAGCTGAAACACAAACATTACCTAATTACGCAAGGCAGACCTATTCCCCTAGAATGATGTCAAGGGAACGATCTATTGATACAAAATCAGCTTGGCTTCAGAAAATATCGTTCTTCTGCAACGCAGCTAGCTCTTTATTCGCACGAAGTAATGGCCGCTATCGACAGGGGATCTCAAGTTGATTCCGTAATTCTAGATTTCCGGAAAGCTTTTGACACCGTTCCTCACAAGCGACTTCTAATCAAGCTGCGGGCCTATGGGGTATCGTCTCAGTTGTGTGGCTGGATTCGTGATTTCCTGTCAGGAAGGTCGCAGTTCGTAGTAATTGACGACAACTCATCGAGTAAAACTGAAGTGAAATCAGGTGTTCCCCAGGGAAGCGTCCTGCGACCTCTGCTGTTCCCGATCCATATAAATGACCTGGGTGACAATCTGAGCAGTTCTCTTAGGTTGTTCGCAGATGATGCTGTAATTTACCGTCTATTAAGGTCATCCGAAGACCAGTATCAGTTGCAAAGCGATTTAGAAAAGATTGCTGTATGGTGTGGCAGGTGGCAATTGACGCTCAATAACGAAAATTGTGAGGTGATCCACATGAGTTCCAAAAGAAATCCGTTGGAATTCGACCACTCGATAAATAGTACAATTTTCAAGGCTGTCAATTCAACTAAGTACCTGGGTGTTAAAATTACGAACAAGTTTTAAAGTTGGAAACAGCACATAGATAATATTGTGGGGAAGGCGAGCCAAAGGTTGCATTTCATTGGCAGAACACTTAGAAGATGCAACAAGTCCACTAAAGAGACAGCTTACACTATACTCGTTCGTCCTCTGTTAGAATATTGCTGCGCGGTGTGGGATCCTTACCAGGTGGGATTGACGGAGGACATCGAAAAGGTGCAAAAAAGGGCAGCTCGTTTTGTATTATCACGTAATAGGGGGGACAGTGAGGCAGATATGACACGCGAGTTGTGATGGAAGTCATTAACGCAAAAATGTTTTTCGTCGTGGCGAGATCTATTAACGAAATTTCAGTCACCAACTTTCTCTTCCGAATGCGAAAATATTTTGTTGAGCTCAACCTACATAGGTAGGAATGATCATTAAAATAAAATAAGAGATATCAGACCTTGAACAGAAAGGTTTACGTTTACGTTTTTCCCGCGCGCTGTTCTGGTGTGGAATGGCAGAGAGATAGAATGATTGTGGCTCGATGAACCCTCTGCGAAGCACTTAAATGTGAATTGCATATTAATCATGTAGATGTAGATGTAGATGTACCTACTAAGAAATCATTCACCCAGGAGGATCGCACAAACATATCGTCGTCTGACCGTCACAAAAGTTCCCGAATAGAAGACAGATTATTTGGATTCACTGATGTACAGAAGCAACTGAAAGAGTTGAAAACAAAGAAGTCACATGGTCTATAGCTTTGCTGATGTGGAGTCCACATTACACTCAGGTTGATTTAGTGCAAGTACACTGTTTCAATCCGGTATTCTTACTCAATGTCTGCTGCTACAGTTCGCTATGATTTCTTTTAGGTCAATGATACGAAAATATTGATTCAGTGTCTATCGCTGTTTTCCTTCTGATGCAAACACCGCCAATAAACAACTTTAATTTACTTTAGTATTTCAGTTAATGTGACGTTCAAAACGTCAACAGCTCTGTGTTGAAAAGATCTGCCTCGGTATTTTTGTAACAGATCTGACAAAGATTCAAGGAATCTAGATACTTAAGATGTTCATCCTCTGTTGGTGCAAAGTGTTTGATATTTACGTGGAAGTAGTGGTTACATGGATTTTTTTTATTTTATATTAAAATGTTCACACTATTTCACGTCCTTTCCCTAGTTTGTTCTATAGGACTGGTAACTCGACTACGATGATTACATTTCAAGATATTCCCTGTTTCCTCTTTTAAAAGATGGAACTCACACTACTAAACTCTTTATCTATGAACCGATACAGCTTATAAGAGGAAGTATACTAATATGTATTTTCTTACGTTATTTCATGCTATGCATTATAAATTACGTCCAACACAACAATTATTCTATGGAATTCAGGATGAGGCTGGCAACAGATAATTCCACGGTTGAACTGAAAGGTTTTTACTTCCATTACGGAGACTATAGATTTCTCCTTCAAATAAAACAGTTTCAGTTGAAAATTTGAATGTGACGTAACGATTAAGTCTTTGATGTAACACCACGGTATATTTACAGTGTACTGTGTCTAGTATATATGAATTATAATTTATGTTATTCTTCTACTCACCACTGCTTGCATAGCTAAAGCTCCTGCAATACATTACCTCTGCCCCTTGTGTGCTGTCGCCTTCTCCGTGCAGCTCCTCCATCCATCTGCAGCGGTCCTGGGCGCTTCCGAAATGCTTCAGCACCCACACAGATATCAGCTCTTGCTTGTCCTTCGAGTATGTTTCCTGCAACGGGAAAACACAGTTAGATTAATTCAGGATTACTTTCCCCGTCAATGAAACATATACCTATCAAAACAAAGAGTTGTCAGTATTTGTATTCCAAAAGAACACCGCTTTTCCGATCTTCTATTATTCATCTCGTGTACACTTCCATCCTGCAGCAGATGAAGACACTGCAGTCAGTACAGGGTTAACGAAACGATAGATCCGTTTAAATAGAAATTTCTCTCTATGCTGAGTGTTGGATCATTGTTGTCAACGGTGGCGTGAATGACGAAAGTACAGAGAATGCGAGCTACAAGGGGTTTGTTCGTGATTATGTTACACAGTTTCAGGAGTGATACAAACGGATAAATATATCAACCGCATGGGACTCTCGTCCAGAAACGACAGAGTCTAAATTTGCAATCGAAAAACGTTCCGATACTTCTGACAGTGGAAATGATTTGTTTTTCATATTTTGGGATTAGGTAGTTTGAACCAAAACAACAAAAATATCCAGTAAACAAGGGCTCTAAAACACATACCTAATGAGCTATGAGTAGTTGTTCAGTAGAAGAGATGTATTTCACAGTAGCAAACGTTAATAACTGCTCATAGCCCTTCAGGAAAGAACTTTAGAGTTCACATTTAGTGAACCTGTTTTTTTATTTATCGATTCTACTTTCTCCCCAAGTACGGACAACGAAGAGCCTGCTGCAGAAAGGCGAGTGTCAGAGACACCAGAATAATTTTCGCTTATAATTTTCGACTCGCTCGTTTACTGGACATGGCCCCCTAGCTCACACTGATTCATTTACCCTTTTCTGTCAATCCTGACAGTTTGTAACATCATCTGTAGACTGCATATTATTCTCCAATTAAGACATTACCGGTAAGTACAATTTGTACACTGCTTGGTGAAAATGTTATCTCTCATTATCGTTCGACGACTATTGTGTGTGTATCAACGTAGTATATAGAGGCATAAAGACTGTAATTTTTCAGATTGTATTCTGGTGTGTAACATCCCAGTCCGTCGTTATGTGTAGGTACTAGTAACATCTAACTCAAGTCAATCTGTTCTAAAATTGCAGCATTTCTGATTGACATATGAGAACACACCAATTTGAATGTTACTAGCCAACAGCTAATGCAGGTACAATTTCTCCTATGTGATACCCAGCGGCATTCGTGATTTGGAATAACGTAGAGGTAATTGCAACAGCTTACAACCAAGACAAATCTCTGAAGACAGTGGACAGAAGCAGGAAACTGTAGCCATTTTAATTTTCATTGGAGAGGGACATGTCCCAGCTAAAAGTATCAAGGGAGTATTCGTAAGCCTGTGTAACAGGACAGAGTCGGTGACTTTACTGGCGAGTGTTACAAGTATGCATCACATATTGAGAAGATAAAAAGTTAATTAGTTACAGCACTATATCCAAGCTACCAAAATTTTTTATTAGAAAATGTTATATTTGCCTTGAAATAAATTAAAAATTATTCCTAATCCCCAGTTCGAAGCAAGTATTTCGAAAAACTGACCTTAATTTCAATCCATTTTCCAGTATGAAAACCTTGCTAAACATTTCCAGATGGGGAACCGTCTGATTCACTACCTTGTCAGCTACCGTGTGACTGACAAGATCTGGCCTGTGGAACCTACCTCAAACTATCCACACTACTCTCTGTGGTAGAGAATGAAATGTATAAAAAGATAATTTCAAACTTTCACTGTGTACCACTTCCTTAATCGCAGAGTATCATTTCTTTTACAGGTAGAGTCAAGGTTAGATCGTGACTCATAGACTACACTACGTAGACAGACTGAGTTACTATTTACAACGAGTCTTATTTAAATTAAGCTTCGTTAGGCTTCTGTTGTGATAAGTACAATTAACCATATATTACAATTTTTCGTCAGGTCAGAAATGATGCCAAGTACTCTCCATCATTACTCAGTTAACTACTAATCAAAATAATGAAACGGCTAGTGGACAAGTAGTAGCATCTTACAAGTCTTTACAAAGATTTTGTAAGTTCTGTACATGTTTCTTTCAATACATACCGGGATTTGGTTGGCAGGGCTCACTTCCCTAGCCTGACTGTCAGGTGTTGGCGCTTCTTCAGGATGAACTCTGAAATAAATTAAATATTTTTAGTTTTATTTATTCATGATTTTAAAATCGTTTTACAAAAATTTATTCATACAAGGAAGTACACATGTAGCAGCCATGGCAAACTGTTATATAGCTATGATTACTTTAATTTGATTAAAACACATATATGATTATCTCACATAAATAAAGCAAACTCTTTGATACTTGAGTTACTGTTACAATATGGTTTTTGCACATTCTTCATACCCATTCTTTGAACCTGATTGAGCTGTTTCCCTACAATCAGATTCCTGAAGCGTGAGAATTAATACTCAAGTCCCAGCACACATCTTCAGAACATAAATTGGGATAAGCCAAAAAGCCCATCCCAAACTCCCTCCAACCCTAGAGGTCACTGTATGGGGCAGTAATTACCGAATATTCACGAATTCAGCTGCGCTACAAGGTAAGTTCCACGCTGAAGAATTCTGAACCCACGGCACAACAGGCCGGACTCACCTGCTGGTCCTCCTGGACCTGCGGCCTCGTGGCAGCCTAATGCAGAGGCAGCAGGCCAGCAGCCGCCGCAGCAGGCCGCTGCTGGTCTCGCCCTCCCTCACCTCCTCCTCCCCCACCTCCTCCTCCTCCTCCTCCTCTTCCCCCACCTCCTCCTCCTCTTCGCCTCCCTCTGCCTCAACCGCATCGCGGTGCTGCTGTGGCGGCTGCTGTCGGGCTGTTTCGCCTCCGCCTTGCCTCTCTTGTAGTTTTGGCATGTCATCGTAAACCTGCTTGCGTAAAATGGGTGATGGGAAAACAAGACAGAATATACTCCTTGTAGGGTTATGTCGGAAAGATGGTTACTTGGTCCAAAAATCAAGTTATTCAAGTATAGCTTGTTAACACAGAAGGGATTTTGGTTTACAACAAATAGTGGCCCAAATTTTATGTGCAATACTGTTTGCCTGAAGGCAGTTACGTAAACTGTATGGACCAGATCACAGTATAGTTTAATTCACAGTGCCCTCATTTATGAGCTTCCATCACAGTTTATAGGGGAAATTGGGTGTTACTATCATATTGATGGTCTCACCTGTTGTAAGCATAAAATCCAAATACCTCAAATAATTTTTCACAATGAGAGTGGGTGTTGTTGTATTACTGAGTGAATAGACTTAGGTTACTGACACAGAAATAGTAATGCTTTATATTTTTTACTTCCGAGTTAAACCAACAGTGCACGTGAAGTTACGTGTGTATTGGTGATTTCTGACCCTTAAAAGAAAGACTGCTAACGAATCGCTAAAAGTTGCATTAAATAGGTAATAATCTTAAAGTTCATAGAGATAATAAGTGAACTAGACTCACAATTTTTTTTACTGTGAATAGAGAGCAGCTACTGGCTCATGTAACTATGTTACTGTATTCTGCTTAAAATGTACACCTAGAACAGCGTTTAATAAAAGCGTAAATAACCTACATCTTAAAATCGTGAGATATACAGCCAGTCCATTGCGCGAATAGTTTGCTGCTTTGTCTTGAGCTACGGCTAATCCCTGTTTCTTGATATTCTGAGCTGTGTATCTTGCTGAGTGTCTTATACTAAGTACACGGGTTTAGACTGGTTGTTGAAAGTAAATACTCGCTAGTCATATGGTCTTTGCGGTTTGGGAACGTAATTTACCTTAGTGGCAGTCCATCTGGACATAGAAGATGCAGCGAAACTTTACAGCCTCCTAAAAAAGTTTTTCTTTCCAGAAACAGTGTACAAACTAATCGTTCAGTACTTTTAGTGTGAGAATACTATAGTTGTCTGTCATGAGGACATATCATAGCAGTAAGGAATAGTACAGGTGTCTGTAGACAATGTGGTCCAGGATGTACTGTTGATTGTACATAGTAAAGTTGGTACATTCTGAGGGTGTTAGGTGATAGAAGAAACAGTTTTTCTGAAAATTATGCAGAACATACATGAGGGAGAGAGTGGACCTATTCGCAGTGCAACGTTCGATATAATTAAATAAAAGAAAAGAATATTGGTTTGATTAGTTATAGTACTTCAAATCATTTTATGACAAATGAGACATAGTCGAGTACAGATAAAGCGTGACGAGGATGCAGCCTGAGTGTACTTCATGCTGTGCCTCTGCAGTCTTCACTCCGCCTACCAACGGCGAGCTGTCTGGAGCCACCTCAAAAGGTTCCGGAGAATGAAGAACAAATAACGTTAAGTAATAAAACAAGAGTTATTTGTTTATCTGATTAGAGGAATGTTTTTGGGACTGTTGTCAGACAGCTATTCCTTTTCAATTGCGAATAGAGTTAAACACTGTAGGGAGTTATTTTGTACCAAGTGGTATCCCAAGCAGACTGTGACTTTTTTTAAGTGTAATTACGAGAATTTAACGCTCGTGAAGTAGAGTTCGGATATTTAAAGGAAATACTAGAGTCTTTTTAAAATGGCAGAGCAGTATCCACTCCTCTTAGCAGAATTTCTAGAGGAGATTAAACAGTTTCGTAAGAAGAGAGAGGAAGATACTAAACAGTTCCGTGGGGAACAAAACAGAAAACTGAATATTTGTCACACGGTCAACAATGCTTCATGGAATGAGTTAGTTAGCGCAAAACAGGACTAAAGCAGTTTTAAATAGTACGATAATCTTGAGTTTACACATGTTAGTACAAAAATAGGAAATCTTGAGGAAAAATTAAATGAAGCAAAAGAGGAACAGGAAACGTCTACAAGTCCCTCGCATCAGGATGTGACTGACCGGATTAGTACAAATCATATTAAAGATAATTCTGAGATTAACATGTTAAGTACTAGTGTATAAGAGTGAAAACTAAGGCACGCAGATAGGTAGTAGATAATGTGAAAAATGCTAACCTTTTAGTATCTGAAGGCAGTTTTAACCAGAATAAAATCAGCACTAAGCGAAAACCTGATGGTGGTATTCGTTGTTATGTGTGTTTCACTCCATGTAGTAGTACAGATAGTGTGCTGATAGTGATTGAAGGAAATCTGAGAAGGATCATTGGGATTTTCACGCACCTTTATTAAAAGTAAATGTCATGTGTAGTGAGTATGTTCGCGTAGTGGAAATAAACTAGTAATGAGAGACAGTAGTAACCATTATCCTACATTCGACCCTATTGCTTGTGTGCATCTATTAATTTTTCTTGTAGCGTTTATAGGTGTTCTTCCAGAGTCATGGGGTAATAATAGAAGTGTGATGTTAAATTTAAATGTATTTTGAACTGTTCATCAATTTATTGAAGCTTTTAAAGCAAAGTATTCGTCATTGAGTAGGCAACACAAACTAAGACTACAGTAGTTTGGCCCACAGAAATACAACGAGAGATGGGGAGGAAACCGCAATTTTATGAACTACAGTTCAAATGAAGTAAACGATTTGCATCTCGCCGAAGAACTTGTGACTTGACTACCAGATGGTGTTAGAGAATGACTGATAGAGGCGAGAGGGACTCAGGTCCAACCCCTCTTGGAAACATTAGATCAGATACATTGTTTGAACTGATGTAAAGAGGAAACTATACAGGGGGACTTAATTGGGTGTCTGTAAAGTACATATTTAAGTATGGTTGGTTTCATGGCTGGCCATTGCCAGGTTATACTCTGCGTGGAATTGCGGGTTTAAGCGACTTTTCTATTTAACAGGCGAAATTATCTGTTTAAAGTTCTACCATTTGGACAGAATTTTGTGTATCAGAGTTCATTCAATTATTAGATCTTTCCTTAGGAGATTAATTATTAAGTAAAATATTTGTATATGTTGATGACGTATTAGTAGTATCTAGAACATGGAAGAAACACACAGAAATGTTGGTTAAGTTATTTAAAAGTTTAAGATCTCAGGGAATTTTTGGGAAAAATTTCAAGTCAGGAGTCAACATTACCTAACCCAAGGAAATTCTCGGCAATTAAACGTTGTTCTATCCCTACAAGTAGGTAACAGCTGAAGGCTTTTCTAGGATTTAACGGAACGAATATTCCTCGTAATTTAATGAATAGCGTGCAATTTAATATGTTGTTATAAATGACTACATCTTGAGGAGGGGATGAGAGTTGTCAACAATAGTCTGATGCTGTGGTACAAGAATTTAGTAATCCTAGATTGTTAGGGCGTTCAGGTTTGACCAAAGAATTTTGTGTGGTTCCAGACGCGTAATGATTTGGATTGGGTTGTCAGGTGATCAAGGAAACGGTAAATGACGGAAGAACAATGACATTAGCATTTGACAGTCGTATGTTAACCAACTGTGAGTGGAATTACTCAATTACTGAAAAGGATACTATAGCAGTAGCAACGGCTCTAAAAAAGTTCAGGTATATATTCCATGGGAGAAAGATTGGATTACATACTGTACAAAGTTCATTGATATTTTTAAGGACAAGGATGCTCTTGCACAGTCCTTTGATGCGATGTTTTCTTTTTTATCAGGAGTATGATTTAGAAATACGATATATTATAGGAAAGGACAATTGTGGGCCAGATGCACTATCTCGCCTGTCTGTGGAATGGAAAGCGATTATAGCTGTGAACTGAGAAACGAGTTCAGTTTTCAAAGTTCGTCATTTAGAATATGAGAAAGAGTTTGAGGCATTACTAAAAAATCTTAGTAGAGCACAAAAGAAGGAGAAGTATCTTACAAAATGAAGGAAGGGTGACAAGTAGGGATACCAGTGAAGGGGAAGTGGATTTGCTGTAATGACTTTTTTTTTTTAGCAAGTTCCCACACCGCAGTATCAACTTAATTTGTAAAAGAGTTTCTGGGTATTATAGTATACACAAGTGTATTGCACACTTACATAACTATTATTTTGCATGTAAAGGGTAATAGTAGGATAGCTAGGAAGGAGTAGAGAACTTGTGAGGTGTGCCAATAAACGAAGATGAAGAATCAGAAAGACACAGTGCAGCCTGTTACAGTAATACCCAAGGGTTTGTGTGAGATATATCAGCAGTTGTTATTCTAGGACTATTGTCAAGAGATGTTGGTGCAGAGATTTTTTTCTGTGCATGTATTGGAGGTTTAGTCCAATTTTGTGAAATTGTGTCAATTGAAAGTGGCGACCAGTAATACGGTTATGCATATCCTGGAGAGTCGTATTTCCCTATCGTAGGGACACCATCGCGGCTCTCGTCAGACACTGAAGTGCAATTTGTGTCTTATGAATTTCAAGATTTCTTGAAACAGAACAAAGTACAAGAGTTGTTAATAGCCAAACGTCACCCAAATCGAATCCTTGAGCGTGCATTATCCACTTATTTGGGAGGCATTTGACTTGGCCTAAATTTATTCGAGAATTTGAGAGGTTACTGAAAGATAAATCTCCTGTTAGTATTGTAGTGGCGCCTAGAGGGATAAAAGAAGGCAAGATACAAATGTATCGTCTTTCTGACTAGATTAAGTATACACCTGTAATACCTAGCTTCAGATATAAAATAATTGTGTAGATACCTATTTAAAGGAGAGTACTGAAACCAGCAACTTGGTGGCTAATGATGCTAAAAGTAATGGTAAACATAATTTTGTGGGAAAGACGGTGTAGAGAAGGACGTGTACCCTACTTTGTGGTAAGAATGTACGTATGAATGTGGGTGGAGTAGAAAGTTTATCAACAGAACTGAATTTATATTGCTGAATCAACTAGCGAAGAACAGAACTGTAACAGCGGTAAGATTATTACTATATGATGAGTACATCTAACCAGTAGATGAATATTAAGAAGTGGGAATGAACGAAAACCAAGCAAAGAAAAGAATAAAAATATTTAAAAAAATCAGTCAGAAGGCAGGATTATCAGAAGTATTAAGAAAGAGTGAAGTTTGAGGGAGACATAAACTAGTGGTTATGGTAGAGTATAACGTGTTGTTCGATATGTTGTGAAATTATTGTAACTAGAGGACTGGGAGTTTGGACGGACCTTACTACACTTTTGGCAGGGCAGTTTTTGCTCGGGCGGCAGGGAATTTCTTCATGCAGGGATCCGTAGTTGCTACGAATCACCGCTCAACCCGACTGCCGAGCAAATGCAAATTTTATGTTGTTGTGTGAATGTAGTGCTGTTCCTTTAGTCGAGTAAATGGTTCTACATCGGTTTGGATCGTAATAAGGGCAGCCTTCAAATCCGAGATCCCGAGGAGAAAATTAGAGCTCAAGGAAAGGCAGAAAGTCTATGCTAGGCGAATGAGGGATAGCTACAGCTGTTTCTGGTTTGTAGATGAAAGAAAAGTCATTAAAAAGGTACCAAACAAAATAATTGTAGAGCCAGAGATAACTTACAAAAGCGTTTGGTACTAGCCTCTGGTGCTGTGAATTAATACTTCGAGGTTTAGAACGACACTGGTGAAAGTTCTGTGTATGTGGTTATTGACAAATTATTTTGGATATTAATATTTGTAAAAGTTGCGGTTCTTGACCGATATTAGCGTTTCGCGAAACTGAGTGTATGCTGTAGTGATAACGTCGTGGTGAATTTGAACGTAAATGTCCTTGGTTCCCAAACTTAAACAGCTGTATGAGGGCAGGCTGTCCGTTTATCAGTTCACTGGTTTACTATTGAGAGGAATTGGTTGATTATCTATTCGTTACTAAACTCAAGATTGTAGGCGGATTGGATGACTGGTATGGTGGGGACACAAAAGGGATCCACGACTGTTGTATGGATGGAATTGTTTGTTGGAAGTTCCTTATGTGGAAGCTATCGAAATGCTGCATAGAATTAATTGAAAGGGGGGTGGGGGCGGTCAGCCCTGTTCCGTTTTAGAAGACGAAAAAATAGTGATTGATGATACCTACAGGGTGTTTCAAAAATGACTGGTATATTTGAAACGGCAATACAAACTAAACGAGCAGGGCTAGAAATACACCGTTTGTTGCAATATGCTTGCGACAACAGTACATTTTCAGGCAGACAAACTTTCGAAATTACAGTAGTTACAATTGTCAACAACAGATGGCGCTGCGGTTGGGAAACTCTATAGTACGACATTTTCCACATATCCACCATGTGTAGCAATAATATGGCGTAGTCTCTGAGTGAAATTACCCGAAACCTTTGACAACGTGTCTGGCGGAATGGCTTCACATGCAGATGAGGTGTACTGCTTCAGCTGTTCAATTGTTTCTGGATTCTGGCGGTACACCTGGTCTTTCAAGTGTCCCCACAGAAAGAAGTCACAGGGGTTCATGTCTGGCGAATAGGGAGGCCAGCCTACGCCGCCTCCTGTATGTTTCGGATAGCCCAAAGCAATCGCACGATCATCGAAATATTCATTCAGGAAATTAAAGACGTCGGCCGTGCGATGTGGCCGGGCACCATCTTGCATAAACCACGAGGTGTTCGCAGTGTCGTCTAAGGCAGTTTGTACCGCCACAAATTCACGAAGAATGTCCAGATAGCGTGATGCAGTAATCGTTTCGGATCTGAAAAATAGGCCAATGATTCCTTTGGAAGAAATGGCGGCCCAGACCAGTTATTTTTGAGGATGCAGGGACGATGGGACTGCAACATGGGGCTTTCCGGTTCCCCATATGCGCCAGTTCTGTTTATTGATGAAGCCGTCCAGGTAAAAATAAGCTTCGTCAGTAAACCAAATGCTGCCCACATGCATATCGCCGTCATCAATCCTGTGCACTATATCGTTAGCGAATGTCTCTCGTGCAGCAATGGTACTGGCGCTGAGGGGTTGCCGCATTTGAATTTTGTATGGATAGAGGTGTAAACTCTGGCGCATGAGACGATACGTGGATGTTGGTGTCATTTGGACCGCAGCTGCAACAAGGCGAATGGAAACCCGAGGCCGCTGTTGGATCACCTGCTGCACTAGCTGCGCGTTGCCCTCTGTGGTTGCCGTACGTGGTCGCCCTACCTTTCCAGCACGTTCATCCGCCACGTTCCCAGTCCGTTGAAATTTTTCGGACAGATCCTTTATTGTATCGCTTTTCGGTCCTTTGGTTACATTAAACTTCCGTTGAAAACTTCGTCTTGCTGCAACAACACTGTGTTCTAGGCGGTGGAATTCCAACACCAGAAAAATCCTCTGTTCTAAGGAATAAACCATGTTGTCCACAGCACACTTGCACGTTGTGAACAGCACACGCTTACAGCAGAAAGACGACGTACAGAATGGCGCACCCACAGACTGTGTTGTCTTCTATATCTTTCACATCACTTGCGGCGCCATCTGTTGTTGAAAATTGTAACTACTGTAATTTCTAAGGTTTGTCCGCCTGAAAATGTACTGTTGTCCCAAGCATATTGCAACAAACGGTGTATTTCTATCGCTGCTCGTTTAGTTTTTATTGCCGTTTCAAATATACCAGTCATTTTTGAAACACCCTGTAGACTAAGACGTATTTTATTTTTTTAAATGGGATTATGTATGGAGAAGTATGACAGCACTCGTCACAATCCTTCGTCAAGCAATACGCAGTTTCCTAGCAATAGAATAATAAAACAAAGGCTATTTATCGAAAATAAAATAAAATAAAATAAAGCAAACCCGTGCTCTAAACTAGAAATCTGGATCCCTACCTACTCACACCTTAACCCTAAAATGAACCCATTACAGACTGGAATGTCACAGTATGGCAATGTAGTATTATTGGAAAATGTTACTACGTAGCTAAGGAAGAAAGAGTTATTACAAAATATAGCTAAGATTCTTTCTATAACAACACAAAACATAGTATTTTTAATTTTTCTCCAAATCAGGCTAATAACCTTCACCCGCGACTAATTATATTCATGAACTGTCGTTCAGAATAGAGTTCTAAAAGTTTATTTTATCGAAGAGTCACGACGATAGAGACACTAACTATCAATAATGAAAGTAGTTGGTTTAGGTATCATAAATAATCTGAAGTAATAACCACAAGAAAGTAGTATTAATATTTTTGAAAGAAAGGAACAACAGGTAAGAAACATTTTTAGTTATATGTGTGAGGAGAAAGACCGTAGCAGTAATCACTGAGCTTGTCGCTGGTATTCTTGGATACAAGGAACATCTCTGCTCTAAGATTGCGTATTTATTTCATTCAAAGTGATAAATTGAAGTTAAACACAGAAAAAATATTAAAGATATTCTTGTGAGAGGAGGGATAACCTACAACCTCAAGGTAATTATTTCTACGTACGACTCATAAGGCAGCGAAAGCAGTCGTTCCATTTAATTATTAATAAAATTCGAGCTGTAGCAAACACTACGGTGGTGGGTCCACGAAAGCTCTGATTATCTATCGAAATAAACTACCTGAATAATTAAGCGGAACGTTAGGTTAACACATTGGTGGATGAAAATATATTTATTTTTCTGTAACATACGACACCCACTGAATAGGGAGATCCTATTGCCCTTTTATGAGCGTATAAAACAAACGAATTTAAAAAATAGGTATATGCAATGTTGTACATTTACAGTTCATTATACGTTTCATTTCCTCTGCTGTACTTACATGTCATATTTCAGACACAGATTATGCATTGGTGTTTGGTCAGTGGATATTGTGCGGAAAAAAAATGCCCACACATCACGTCTCATTACCTCTAAATTTTTTGTGTTTTTCCTGATTGTTCCTGCCCACATAGCACGTTTCATTGCCTCAATTGTTTGTGTTTTCGTGATAACTCTCCTGTAAAATAGCTGAAGAGAAACAATTTCTTTCAGAGTAAACCTTCATTTTCCGGCTAGTGGTTTTCTTGTCCGCAGTCACTTCAAAACGAGAATAAAACCCGTACATGAAACATGTCAGCCAAAGATACAGATGTCAGTCAAAGGAATCAAAAGAAAGTAGCATTTACATTCACAAAAATTTCGTGGAAGCAAGCAGTTTCCCAAATGTCGGAAATGGTGGTAGTGTCTGTCAGTGCAGAGTTAAAAAGTTTAATATCTTACAGGCATTTCTAATCCTGCAATCACTATAAAATTCACAGTATGCATATATCAATCTTTGTAGATGAAGAAAACAATGTTTTTGAAAAATGGATTTTGGACCCAAATGTATTACATCTCACCTTGAACAATAAACTGACATAATTTATTTCCTGTATGATATGCGCCAGTTTAAATTAAATAATAAAAAAGGGCGACACAAGGAGCAGCACACGAGGGTGAGGAGTGCAGGGCTCAGCGAGGTAAACATACAAGGCCAGCAGCATTCACAGTCCCTTATTGTCTAAACTAAATAACGTTTCCATCAGAATTTATTGTAAAGTCAAGAGTTATGTCCCTAGCCCATTCAGTTTTGAACAGTTGTGTTTATCAGAATCATTAAATGATCAACAAGCATTCAAATTTCAACTGAACACAAACATTAATTAATTAAGCAACGCAGTCCTATTCCCCTAAAATGACATCAATAATCAAAAAAATGGTTCAAATGCATCTGAGCACTATGGGACTCAACTGCTGTGGTCATCAGTCCCATAGATCTTAGAACTACTTAAACCTAACTAACCTAAGGACATCACACACATCCATGCCCGAGGCAGGATTCGAACGTGCGACCGTAGCAGTCGCACGGTTCCGGACTACGCGCCTAGAACCGCGAGACCACCGCGGCCGGCCATCAATAATCACAACCGAAGAGTTGTATCATCACAAATGCAGAATTTTAATCAAACTCAGGTTGCAGTAATCTTGCACCCAAAGTGGCTTTATTAGTAATGGTCATGATTAGTTACTCAGACTTTATACGACTGAAAATTTGAAATCAACTTCAGTTACAATACTTGACAGTGACAGTAACGAATACTTATAACCAAATGGGTCCCCCATGAACGATGTATCTTGCCGTTGGTGGGGAGGCTTGAGTGCCTCAGTGATACAGATAGCCGTAACGTAGGTAACGAATACTTATAACCAAATGGGTCCCCCATGAACGATGTATCTTGCCGTTCGTGGGGAGGCTTGAGTGCCTCAGTGATACAGATAGCCGTAACGTAGGTGCAACCTGAGTGGAGGGGGTATCTGTTGAGAGGCCAGAGAAACGTGTGGTTCCTGAAGAGAGGCAGCAGCCTTTTCTGTAGATGCAGGGGCCATAGTCTGGATTACTGACTGATCTGGCCTGGTAACATTAACCAGTGGTACTGTGAACGGCTAAAAGCAAGGGGAAACTACAGTCGTAATTTTTTCCGTGGGCATTCAGCTTTACTGTACGGTTAAACGATGATGGCGTCCTTTTGGGTAAAATATTTCGGAGGTAAAATAGTCCCCCATTCGAGTCTCCGGGAGGGGACTACTTAGAAGGACGCCACTACCAGGAGAAACAAAACTGGCGTTCTATGAATCGGTGTGTGGAATGTCTGATCGCTTAATTGGGCAGGTAGGTTAGAAAATTTAAAAAGAGGAATGGATAGGTTAGAGTTAGATATAGTGGGAATTAATGAAGTTCGGTGGAAGGAGGAATAAGACTTATGGTCAGGTGAATACAGGGTTACAAATACAAAATCAAATTGGAGTAATGCAGGAGAAGGTTTAATAATGAATAAAAATAGGTTTGTGGATAAGCTGCTACGAACAGCATAGTGAACGCATTATTGTAGTCTAAACAGACACAGAGCCCACACCCACCAGAATATTACAAGTTTATATGCCAACTAGCTCTGCCGATGACGAAGAAATTGAAGAAATATATGATCAAATAAAAGAAATTATTCAAATACTGAAAGGAAACGAAAATTTAATAGTCATGGGGGACAGGAATACGACAGTAGGAAAGGAAGAGAACGAAAAGCTGTAGGTGAATATGGACTGGGGGAAAGGAATGGAAAAGGAAGCCGTCTGGTGCAATTCTGCACAGAGCATAACTTCATCATCGCTGACATATAGTTTAACAATCATGAAAGAATGCTGTATACGTGGAAGACACCTGGAGACACAGGAAGATTCCAGATTGATTATATAATGCTAATACATTTCCGAACGATGTTTTAAATTGTAAAGCGTACACAGGGGTAAATGTGGACTCTGACCATAATTTATTGGTTATGAACTGCAGATTAAAACTGGAGTAACTCCAAAAATGCATGAATTTAAGGATATGGATACGAATAAACTGTGAGAAATAGAGAATACAGAGTTTCAGAAGGAGCATTCTGGAACGATTCAAAAGAACTGCAGAAAGGAATACAGTAGAAAAATGGGTTGCTTTCAGAGCAGAAGTAGTGACGGCAGCAGAGGATGAATCGGATAAAAACCTGAGGGCTTGTGGAAACCCTTGGTTAACAGAAGAAATACTGAATTTAATCGATGAAAGAACAAAATATAAAAATGCAAATAACTGAATTAGGCAAAAAGGAACAGAAACGTCTATAAATGAGATCGACAGGAAACGCAAAAGGCTAAGCAGGAATGGCTAGAGGCAGATGTAAGGTGTAGAAGTATATATCACTAGGGGGTAAGGTAGATGCTGCCTAAAGGATTGCTATAAAGAGACCTTTAGAGAAAAGTGAAACACCTATACGAATATCTAGATTTCAGATGGAAAACCAGTCCTAAGCAAAGAAGAGAAAGCAGAAAGGTGAAGGTAGTATATAGAGGGTCTATACAAGGGAGATGTACTTGAGGCCAATTTTATGAAAATGGAAGAGAACGTAGATGATGATGATAAGAGAGACATGATACTGCGTGAATAATTTGACAAATCACTAAAAGACTTAAGTCGAAACAAGGGCTCAGGAGTAGACAAATTTCCGTTAGAGCTGCTGATTGCCTTGGGAGAGCCGCTCATGGCAAACTTTTTCATCTGGTGAGCAACATGTACGAAAAAGGCGAAATGCCCTTAGACCTCGAGGAGAATATAATAATTCCAGTTCTAAGGAAAGCAGGTGCTGACATTGTGAAAGTAAGTCACGGTTGCAAAATACTAAGACGAATCTTTTCCAGAAGAATTGAAAAACTGGTAGAAGCCGACCTTGAGGAAAATCAGTTTGGATTCAGGACAAAGGTAGGAACATGCAAGGGAAAACAGACTCTATGACGTATCTTAGAAGTAGGTTAAGGAAAGAAAATCCTATCTTTATAGCGTTTGTAGACCTAGAGAAAGCTTTTGACAATGTTGAAAGGAACACTCCTTCAAATTGTACACGTAGATGGGGTAAAATACAGGGAGAGAAGGCCTATTTAGAATTTGTACAGAAAGCAGATGGCAGTTAGAGTCGAGGGGCGTCAAAGGGAAGCAGTGGAGGAGAAGTGAGTAAGTCAGGGTTGTAGCCTATACCCAGTCTTATCAATCTGTATAAAGAGCAAGCAGTAAAGGAAAGAAAAGAAAAATCTGGAGTAGGAATTAAAATCCAGGGAGAAGGAATAAAAACTTTGAGGTATGCTGATGGCATTGTGATTCTGCCAGACAAAGCAAAGGACTTGGATTAGCAGTTTAATGGAATGGACAGTATTTTGAAAGGAGGATATAAGATGAACATCAACAAGAGCAAAACGAGGATAACGGGATGTAGTCGAATTAAATCAGGTGATACTGAGGGAATTAGATTCGAAAATGAGATACTTGAAGTGGTAACTGAGTTTTGCTATTTGGGAAGCAAAATAACCGATGCAGGTCGAAGTACGGAGGATACAAAATGTTCTGGTGTAAGCACAAGCGGCGGAACGAAGAATGCAAGAGAAGAGAAGGCGGTGGAACGAAGTCTGCCAATGGTGCACTGGTCAGGACCGCACCACGACAGGAGTGGTCTCTACAGGAGGAGAATATAGGCGCCGCTCCTGCCAGCCTCGGACGCTCAGTATCTGCTTAGTATTCGGACAGGCCCAGCAGTGAACGCTACGATAGCAGTTATTAGTGATGCTCAAACTGTGTGTCAAACTTGCATGAACCCTTTATACAGCAATGGACTGACTTATTTGCATGTCGTCCATCGCTTGCGACATCACTGTTACTTCAAAGTCGAGAGCTGTCAATCTGCTTTATTGAAATAAAACTACTAACGTTATTTGCTTGAATTTCTGTATAGCATTCCGAGAACGCGGCATCCCTTAGGCACCCTACACGCGACGAGTCGGTAGGATCCCACACAAAATGTAGACTAGCAATGCTAAGAATACCGATTCTGAAGAACAGAAATTTGTTAACATCGAGTATAGATTCAGGTATCAGGGATTCTTTTATGAAAGTATACGTATAGAGTGTAACCATATATGGAAGTGAAACATGGATGATAAACAGTTTGGAGAAGAAGAGAACAGAAACTTTTGAAATGTGGTGCTAGAAATGTAAATGTGTGTGAAATCTTATGGGACTTAACTCCTAAGGTCGTCAGTCCCTAAGCTTACACAATACTTAACGTAAATTATCCAAAGGACAAACACACACACCCATGCCCAAGGGAGGACTCGTACCTGTGCCGGAACCAGCCGCACAGTCCATGACTGCAGCGTCATAGCCCGCTCGGCTAATCCCGCGCGGCAATGTGGTGCTAGAGAAGAATGCTGACGGTTTGATGGGTAAACCTTGTAATTAACGAGGGACTGAATAGAATTGGGGAAAAGAGAAATTGGTGGCACAATATGTCTAGAATAAGAGATCGGTTGGTAGAACACATTCTCAGGCATCAAGGGATCACCAATTTAGTGTTTGGGGGAAGTGTGGGGGAGGTACAATTTGTAGAGGGAGACCAAGAGATGAATACAGTAATCAGATTCAGGACTGAAGACCACAACAATAACACAACCAAGTGGGAACAATAGTAAAACCAGAAGTTCAGCAAATAATAAAACATGGAAGCTCAAATACTATGTAAATCCAGTATAAAGAATCAGATTTCAATTGTAAAATAATTAACCACTTGCTCCCAAAGTGTCGTTAATAGTGATGATAATGAGCTTTCACTCACACTGTAAATTTGATTACAAAATTTGAAATCTACTTCCGTTACGGAAGCTACTGCTGACAGCAATAAAAATTATGTGCACAAGTAAGACAAGGAAATCTCTCTTAAAGCAGTAAATACTAAAACATAGAACAAATATTAAATAACTCTAGCATTAATAATCTTGTTTCAGTTCCAAAATAGTTAACCCTGAGAGCTATAAAATGTTAAGCCCAATGTCGATAATACTAACACCAAAAACTCATTTGAGACTACAGTAATTAATGACAGAAAATTTTAGCCGCTCATGTTAACAGACAATTTAACATAACAAAATCAAAAATGTTGTTCAAATGTGTGTGAAATCTTATGGGACTTAACTGCTAAGGTTATCAGTCGCTAATCTTACACACTACTTAACCTAAATTATCCTAACGACAAACACACACACCCATGCCCGTGGGAGGACTCGAACCTCCGCCAGGACCACATATCAAAATCATACTTCCAAAAAACTGACACTTGCCAGCCAGCCAACTTTGAATTACGGCAATAAAATAACGAAGCGACTACCTACAAGGTGTTGCCAAACACTTTGACAGAATGACACCTTCAGTGCACCGGCAGTTGGAGAGGCCAGAAAAGTGCAAAGGTAGATCTACAAAACACTAAGGCTCTGCGTGAACGACCAGTGACAGCAAAGATAACATAACAAATTGAACAGACACAACCCATGTAAGAGCAGGTTATCACATGAGATGTTTCAACATACAGAGCGGCCATCAACAAGCCCCAGAGTGGATCTCACACATGCGTCAGTGGGCAAACGCAGCTACCGCGGCCATTATGGCGGACACGGAGAGCACGCGAGAAGTGGGGAGAGCTGCCACAACGCACAAGACTGGCAGGTCCTCGTGAACTGCAAACAGTGCAGTCCGTCTAAACTATACAACGGTCGCCAAGCATGATTAACTCATTCGGATGATATTAAATTAAATGACACTTGATTTAAAGATATTACGTAGTTCAAACGAATGTACGTGAGCTAGTTATTTACTCCTGTCAGCAGGCCTTTTAAAGGAACTTGTAACACTCCTGTCTGTCTGCTGCTGTACCATAACCTTAAAGCAGGTTGTGAAATAAAAACAATCTTATTAAAGCAATTGTGGTATAACGCAACAGAGCAGTGTTACCCTCTCAGAGGAATTTTGTTGTGTTGACCGTGTTGCAACTAACGGAGGTGGCTTATCGAAAGTGAAAGTCAGAATTACGGAAATATTTGAACAGTAACAAACAAAATTTTGCCTATCTGCACTGTTTAACGGGAAAAGAAAACGGTCGCCAGCCTAACTAGGCAAGAGAATGATTAACATTCTCGTTCAAGAAAATAGTCATTAGTACCTTTAATGGATAAACACAACCTATACTTTGTCACACGCGAGTGCAGTGAACTCTTGACACATACGTATGTTTTAAGATTGAAGCTAACAATTGGAGCAGCACAAACTATTTGCAAAATTATAACAGATACCGAAACTTTCAGGGCTTACACAAACTGGATGGTCTTTATAACGTTATTATTACTATTCACTGCAGAATCATTAATTGGATGTAGGTTAAGTCTCTTTCAGTTAAATACTTTACTATTTAAAATGAAAGTTAACTGGAATCCACTAACAGGTTGCTTCTCACTATCATTTCAATAAAGAAATTATGGTTGTCATAATTAATGGTCTTTCCGTTACTTGTTATCGAGCATTAACACAATAGACAAACTGTGGATCCTGGTATACTATTCATATGCACTTCTAATACACAAGAGAGACAAACACTTAACAAACATGAGTATATAACGTTTCATACTACAGTTTTCCACTCTTACTACATTGAGAGACAAAATTAACATATATGTAAGATACTGACTCACCTTCTGTGATTTAAAACAGGCAGTAATGAGATCATTTACGAAGCAAAACTTTATAAGCCTCAGTCTTAAGAACTTTTAATTTGAAGTTGGCAACAATACATTAATAAGCAGTTTTACTAGGAAAATTATTTTCGGCAACCATCATTAACTGTAACTCACTCCCTTGCCACATTAACTTTTACTTTCATTTAACTATGTTCAAGAGGCATCAATTAACCAAACACTGGGCTTTAATCCAGAATGAGATTTTCACTCTGCAACGGAGTGTGCGCTGATATGAAACTTCCTGGCAGATGAAAACTGTGTGCCCGACCGAGACTCGAACTCGGGACCTTTGCCTTTCGCGGGTAAGTGCTCTACCAACTGAGCTACCGAAGCACGACTCACGTCCGGTACTCACAGCTTTACTTCTGCCAGTATCCATATCCTACCTTCCAAACTTTACAGAAGCTCTTCTGCGAAACTTGCAGAACTAGCACTCCTGAAAGAAAGGATATTGCGGAGACATGGCTTAGCCACAGCCTGGGGGATGTTTCCAGAATGAGATTTTCACTCTGCAGCGGAGTATGCGCTGATATGAAACTTCCTGGCAGATTAAAACTGCCTGGCAGATTAAAACAGTTTTTATCTGCTAGGAAGTTTCATATCAGCGCACACTCCGCTGCAGAGTGAAAATCTCATTCTGGAAACATCCCCCAGGCTGTGGCTAAGCCATGTCTCCGCAATATCCTTTCTTTCAGGAGTGCTAGTTCTGCAAGTTTCGCAGAAGAACTTCTGTAAAGTTTGGAAGGTAGGAGATGGAACAGTTTTAATCTGCCAGGAAGTTTCATATCAGCGGACACTCCGCTGCAGAGTGAAAATCTCATTCTAGAAACATCCCCCAGGCAGTGGCTAAGCCATGTCTCCTCAATATCCTTTCTTTCAGGAGTGCTAGTTCTGCAAGTTTCGCCGAAGAGCTTCTGTAAAGTTTGGAAGGTAGGAGATGGATACTGGCAGAAGTAAAGCTGTGAGTACCGGACGGGAGTCGTGCTTCGGTAGCTCAGTTGGTAGAGCACTTGCCCGCGAAAGGCAAAGGTCCCGAGTTCGAGTCTCGGTCGGGCACACAGTTTTAATCTGCCAGGAAGTTTCACTGGGCTTTAATGTTCTTTCAGTAAGCATACTGGGAAATTACTTTAGTTCAAACGGAGAGGAACCTGAGAGGTGTTATGATAAGGAGAAAAATCAAGGTAGGTACATAAATTCAGTTATAAATTACCTTATATTTGAGCACACTAACACATCCATTTAGCTGATCCGTCACTGTACATTACTATAGTGCTCCATTACAGTGATTGCGCAATATGGTGGCGATTGCATGTTGGTAGTTGAAATTGCAGGTAGAATTGCTCGACTCTGCCATTTCTTGGTGGCGATGACACATACAAATTCCAGAATAGTTCCAGCTATTTATTCATCCATCTGAGGCATTGGATAGTAGCAGAAAAAGCCTCTCTCGGGACCAGCACAATATGCAACATTTACATGGCAGTGCACAGTTTGGTAGTTCGTCGCCGACTCGTAGCTCGTCCCCGATTGGTACCTCGTCCCCGACTGACTCTTGTTCCACCTTTTCTACATGGTCCAACCACAATTTGCGCACGCTACACAGTTTCGTTCCCGAGGGGAACCACTATTCCTTTTACATACAAACTAACTAAGAACCCTAAGTGAGGATAAGCACTTTACATAACAGCAAACAAATACAATAAATAAAACAGAACATTTGCACATAGTGACATTTCTACCAAAAATTATTCACACAAAATTACAATTATATACAGTAAGTTTTGTTCCCTCCAAGTGGGACAAAGAATTTAAATGACAGATACACTACATTGCATAGAATTATATCATGACGTCGAAGTTCTTACAATGAAAGGAGTATAAAATTTTATGTTATCGATTCAAACAAACACATTTACAGAAACTCAGTGATGTAACATTAAATAAAACACAAGGAAACTAAATCAGTACAGCATTAGAGCTATGGTATTACAAACTCACTGACATTTAAACTCCGCTGTTTGAGCACCACGTAATCGTAACTTCAGTGTAGGCTACGTACAGGGCACTATCAGGAAAACGTGTAATAAATTTTGACTCAGCAGGAACGGCCAACAAGGCACCCAGATATTCATACTAACGGCCCACAATTGCATTGCCGGAACAGACACCGTCTCGTTTTCGTGACCGACACCGATAGCAGCGGACTACGCGGCCAGTAAGCAACACTCTGAATACGGCACCGGATGAGTGAGGATACTAACGTTTATACTGATCTGCAGCTCAGTTTTTACAATAGAGCGTCTATTTAGTGCAGTGGTTTCGGGGACCATTAGTCCCTGAGAGCAATCACATATTTGCTGGTACCAAATTTTAGAATGATACAAAATTTCCTTTGAACAGTTTTATTTTTAAAACGATAAAAAACAAACAATATTTAGATTTTGTAGGTGTTCCATTGGACCACAAAGTACTGAGTCAATGAGATAACTGCTAGAACATTTTGAATAAAATGTTGGAGCAGCTGCCAGAGTGTCACGATTGCTGCCTAGAGTCCTTCTCAGAGAAGAAAGCTAACTACTCGCATTGATGGTAGTTACTTGTTACAAGACATGGTTTCTCTGCACCAGTCCTCCCCCTAGCAGCACATGGATTCACCCATATACTGCACCCCCATCCCAAATCAGCTATACATAGTTTGTAAATCACTTCATTGATGGACTCTTTACTTCGGAAATGAAAGCGGTTAGCAGAATTCAAGCTGACAGTGTTTAGTAATAATAATAGTGATAATAACAGTAAAGTGTAGGGCTTACAGCAATATAATGGTCATATCCGTAATTATTGTTGCGTTTTCAGTTAGTTCCTTCATTTGTTGCCAAATGAATCATGAAACCTTTCATAGGTTATTTGCGAAATTACCTATAACTTGGAGGTTTTTCATGCGATATTTAAGCATATTTTATGTGCATATATCAATTTTACTCTCATAGATGAATGCTATAAGACACAAAGTATATGCGTAGTAGATGGACTAGCTGAGGACAATGACATTGATAAATTCCTTTCAGAAGGTGTAGCCTTCACCATATTGAGCCAAGGGCCAATGACAGTACGTGAAAAACTATGTAATTAGTATTACAATCTTTATATATACATATATATACATATATATATATGGAAGAGCAGGGTCTGTGTATTCTAACATTTTAGCTCCTGTGGCGAGATGTGCCACCTGCGAGTTTTGCGTGTTGCCTCTTAGGCCGAAGTACTTCAAAAGAGTCTTTTAAAGCAGTGCAAATCACAAGAGATCGTCTGAGAATTTCTATAAAAGTTCACAGGTAGTTCTAAAAGCGGAAGGGTACAACTGAACACGGCTATGTTTCTGTGAACGGTATGGGAAGCGAACTGCATTTACACGCGCAGACATCATGCCGCCAATAGCAAGGTGGTGGCCAGGACACTGGCTACTTTTAGTTTGTTGACAGAAAACACAACAAGTACTGGGGAAGAAAATTCTGCAAGCTTTCGCTACATGCAGCAACAAAGACGGAGTTTTCAGTTGTCACAGTGGCAATCCTGTAATTTTCCTCTTCTCTTGCGGTATTTTGGAGAAGTATGTTAGAACAGGTGGTCAGCAGTGCATTTTGGGGCGAGCACACATTAGCGGCGGTTCGTGTCTCGTTTGAAAGCCTCTCTGCTTCTCACTGCTGTACCGTCACGCTCCTTTCACTGTTTCTGAGTGAGACTCGCGTTTGCATCGTCTGTGAACTGCGTAGCTGACACTTTGCGAGTCTTTTTCGTGACTTCGTGACTGATTATTATCGTTAGTTCTTTCTCATACTGGGATCAAAACTCGAAGCCATCCAGTATATATCGCTTTTGGGAGTTAAGCAGCCTTTGGGAGGTGATTTGCATGTTATTACGCTGGTGATTCAGAAAAATCTTACCCTTCTACGAATATTGCTGTTTGCAACGGCCTTGCCGCAGTGAATACACCGGTTCCCGTGAGATCACCGAAGTTAAGAGATGTCGGGTGTGCCGGCACTTGGATTTTGAGACCACCCAGGCAGCCATGTGCTGTTGCCATTTTTCGGGGTGCAGTCAGCCTCGTAATGCCAATTGAGGAGCTACTCGACCGAATAGTAGCGGCTCAGGTCAAAGAAAACTATCATAACGACCGGGAGAGCGGTGTGCTGACCACACGACCCCCCCCCCCCCCCCATCCTCATCATTAACTGAGGATGACATGGCGGTCGGATGGTCCAGATGGGCTACTTGTGGCCTGAAGACGGAGTGCATATTGCGGTTTAAATTTTTTGATGAAAGTAATTGTAAATCAATCCAGCTTCAAATTGAAAAAAAATTGATTGAAGGAAAATAAGTTATCTTTGAAATGACTTTTCCTCAGTCTACTTTTTATGAAGCGACCCTTTTAATGAAAAATTTCGTCAGAGGACTCTAGCTCACTGAACTGCAGTCTCAATATGAGACTGTTTCCGATATAGTGGAGGTGCCATTACACCTTCGTTTCTTTTAATTTGGAAAGTTAGCTGGATACTTGCTAATTATATGAACTGAATTAAATTTTATTTTGGGAATAACGAAACTTCAACTTCATTGGCATTTAGCAGCATTAATAATTATCAATTTAACATTTTTATTATTGTGTTGAAGTCTGCCTGAGCTCAGTATCTCTTGTTTGGTCGTTTGCATGTTGAGTTCACGTGCGTGGCAGGCAGCTTGCAAAACGAAACCACTGCAGAAACTCAGTCGACTCGCACACAACACAACAGGTACGGCAAAGAGTCATAAACAATTCAGTAGTAATAACAGAAATAATATTTTAAAAATAATTGAAATTCGTGACCAGCACAATCGAACACTTTTTGTTTTCATTCCTCAGAGAATTTCGTTTTGTCTCTCAGCGGTAATTACCCCCAGGTTGGGAAAGTTAACTACCATAAACATCGACAGTGACTACAAAATCACTCCACATTTGTCATTCTTTGGCTTCCTAAGGACCCTGGAAGGTAGGAAAGGGTACATCATCACAGAACTGTTTATTTACGATTCTGTTGTACCGTACAGACATTTACCGAATAATGTTTTCCTTTAATAACAAAAAAAAAATTGTTAGCATATACCAGAAGATCTGACCCTTAGCATAAAGACATTGTATGTCTATCATAAAAAGTCGAATTTTGTCCGCTACACTTCAAGGCCAAATCACTGAATTTGGAACATGATTTCACCTTCATTACTTAATGTACGAAATACGCCACCACAGCTGTAGCTTGAGATAAAACGCCACAGACGTGATAATAAATCATCAAAAACAATAGAACTGTTTCCCGATACAGAAGGAACGAGTTCTACACATGTGGCTAAATTTTAACCACAAACGGCAAGGAACATAAACACGTTCGTTTTTGTAGCAAAAGTAACAAGATTTACAAAATAGCTCGTGCTTTAGAGAGACGAGTGAAGTTTAAGAATAGGTGAGTCGTTTGACTCCATAAAATTACTTAAGTGTGGAGGGAAGTATTTATGATAATAACAACAGGCAACATCAGAAATATGGGCTTCACATGATCGAAATACACGTTTATATTCCCTTGCTTTTAGCGGAGGAAGCTGCAAATATGTACGTTGTTGAAAGTATATCTTCACGAATAAGTTGGAGCTTATGTTATTGGGTAAAATGGCTTTGAGCACCATGGCACTTAACATCAGGCCTCTAGAACGTAGAACTACTTAAACCTGACTAACCTAAGGACATCACACACCTCCATTCCCGAGGCAGGATTCGAACCTGCGAGCGTAGCGGTCGCGCGGTTCCAGAATGAAGCGCCTAGAACCGCTCTGCCACACCAACAGGCTTATGTAATTGAATTAACGTAATTCGGCTGGTTTCACATGAGTTTCACGATAATTCATGTCTTTAGGTAATTTACTAGCGCGAGGAACGCACAATTATAGCAACCGTTTCGTTGACAGAGTAGAAAATAATCAAAAACCAGCATTATCCTCAAGACGCACCTGACTGTCTGCTTTCTTACCGCTTGGAGCGCTAGTGTCCCTGCAGCCATCAAATGTTAACAACTTTCACACCAGAGTGTCTCCTGGCTGTATTTAACAGACTGTGACATGTATAAAGACGTAGAGGAATTATGGGCAGAGCTTAAACTGATTGTAAATCACGCCACGGTAAGAACCTACCGAGTGGATTAATGGCAGAGGAAACGTGGCACGGTTAAATTCTAAAATTTTTCATAAAACAGAGGCTGTTGCACTATCGCTTCAAAACAGAACGCGCAAATGAGGACAGATAGTAAAATCGTGCCTCTGAAAGAAGAGCGATGTGCGAAACATACAACTACCACCGTCACCAAGCGAAACATCTTCCTGAGAACCCGAGAAAATTCTAGTCCCACGTAAAATCTCTCGACGGTCCTAAGACATCCGCCCACTCACTTTGTGACCAGTCTAGTGTGGAAACGTTGCCACGTAAGTCAACGTAAGGAAAGCCGAAGCTTTAAACCAAGCTTTTAAGAAATCATTCACCCACGAGGATCGTACAAATATATCGTCGCCTGAACGTCGCAGAAGTTCCCGTATGGAGGTCCGAGTAATAGGCTTCACTGATATACAGAAGGAACTGAAAGGGTTGAAAACAAAGAAGTCACAAGGTCTGAAAGGATTCCCAGTTCGATTTTACAGAGAGTTCCTACGGCATTTGCCCCTTACTTAACATACATTTATCTCGAATGTCTCACCCAGCGCAAAGTCCCAAGCGACTGGAAACAAACGGAGGTGACTTCTTTATATAAGAAGAGTGAAATGACCCATTAAGTTACAAATCAATATCCACAAAATCGGTTTGCTACAGGATTCGTGAACGTATTCTTAGTCGAATATAATAAAATTACTTGAAACGGGGCCTCTTCTGTTTATAAATGTGCTCGAATTTATAAACCATCGCAAGTGCCCTTTTCTCACGTGATGTACTGCAAACCATGGACGAGGGGTGACACACAGATTCCATATTGGTAGATTTCCGGAAACAAATTGACACCGTGTCCCACTGCGAACTGTTAAAGAAGGTTCGAAGATACAGAGAATGCGAGAAAGGTTCGAAGGCTTCTTAAATAACAGAACTCAGTGTGTTGTCCTCGACGACGAATACTCATCACAGACAAGGGCACCGTTAAGAGTGCTCGAAGGAAGCGTCCAGGACCTCTGTTGTTATCAATATACATAAATGATTTGGCGGACAACGTGGGCAGCAATCTCAGGTTGTTTGGTGATGATGCAGTGGTACACCGTAAGCTGTCGTCGTTTAGTGACTGCATGAAGGTACAAGACGACTTAGAAAAAATTTCCAGTTGGTGCCACGAATGGCAGCTTGCTCTAAATATAGAAAAATGTACAGAAATCCAGATGACTAGGAAAACAATCCCGTAATGTTCAAATTCATTATTATCAGTGTACTGCCTGACATAGTCGCGTCGATTAAATACCTGGAAGTAAAATAGGAAACCTGAAATGGAACGAGAACGGTAGGACAATGGCAGGGAAAGCTAACGATCGAAATACGTTTGGTGGGAGGATTTTAGGAGAGAGTGGTTCATTTGTAAAGGGGACACAGGCATATGAGAGAGTGCCTTTTATCCATCGCACTATTTGCGAGTTAAATGGGAAACGAAATGGCAAGTAGAGGTGTACAAGATACCCTCCGCCACTCACGATATCGCTACTTGTAAAGCATTTACTGCATGTAGATGTTCGTAGTAGGCCTAACAGAGACCCAGGGCTGTACGTGGAAACAGTACGGTGCAATTAGAGTCAAAGTCTACCTCCAGCTTCAAATTGTTCCAGTGAGTCCACATATTGTTTGGAAAATAGTTACACCATTTTAAGCGTCAGGTTTGGTGGGAGGATTGTAGAAGTTCGTAAAGAAGTGGCATATACAAAAATAATCTACATCAAAATGCAAACAAAAATGGTCCCATGCATAATCTTGCTACATTTTCAGAGTTAAGTAGAAATTTTTGCGTATTTTTTAGATTTTGTGGAATAAATATGTCATTATCACTAAGGAAACTAATTTTTTATACAGGATAGTGTTTTACCAAACCTAATTGCGATTTTAGTGGCCGGTGGTATGTTAGTGATAAGCCCTTGAAGGAACGACAACCTCACCACCTCCTCAAGGGGCGCTACTTTTTAAGGGAAAAGAGGCTCCCACAGGCCTAGGCCATATAAACCTGTGGTACGGAGAAACCCACTCTGAAATTTCTCTGGACAATGCCGTATCAACAACGAATATCTTTCCAAAATAAATGAATTTAAATTATAAAAATAGCATCTTTATAATAATTATGATGTATAATTATATCATTTTTAATCATAATATCCCTAAGACTGCAGATTTTGGAGACTTTTCCTTAGTTGTCTGTGTATTGCAACCACATTTTATTACAATTTTTGCAGTGCATAAACTGAGTTCAGTAGTAAAATTTAACAAAAATGGAATCCTAAATGCGACTTTATATTACTGTAATGTATTCATCAGTGTTCAGTCCTCTTCCAACAGAGCTCCCTCCACGTCTAAATCTTCGTGAATGATGTTCGTGTCCCTGTTATCACACCCTCGGCCTGATGAATTACTACATATGCTCGAGCAGTTGAGGCTGCTATTCTTGCACTCGCAGTTACTGACGCGTTCGTCTTGCAAACGCACACTACGAGTAAAAGTAATTCCCAGGGAGCTGCCGGACGTACTGTTAAAATTGGTCTCAGGTGTTCGCCAGTCTTCTTAAGCCAGTCTTCTTCACATTCAGCCACTGCGGCACCTGGTGGTAGCTTCTAAATGAATGCTGCCAGTAAGCTGCTGAGAGGGGTGGGGGGAATGTATCCAACTTGAACAATGAATGTAAAGACTGCTTTGCAACACCCTGCAAGTAACACAGTAGCGAAAACAATCTTCAGTGTTCTTGGCTCCGAACATCGCAAGAAGGGAATCCTTTTCAGCGTCAGTCACTGCACTGGGGTACCCTTCTTGTAGATAGTTGATACAGTGTCATACCCTGTGAATGCGTATACTGCTAAGAGTACACCGTTCATATCCCCAATGCCTCGGTGAATGTCAGAAATAGTCTACACTTTTTCCTGCTGATTGTCTTTCTTTGGGACCACCATTTTCATTTTGTTCTGTGATGGTGTGCGTACAGTCAACAAGTCTGTGTCATCATCAATTACACAAGCTTCAACTCCTTTCATAGCTTCATCAATCGCTTTAAAACTATTAATAAGTCATCATCATCCGATGGTTGATGAACTGTGAACCATCTCTTTTCAAGTGCACTAAAAGGAGAGAAATAAGTTTATAAATTCACTTTGGTTGACATTTCGATGGATTGGGTCTTCTACTTTCACATCAATCTTAGTGGTTGAATATGATCGGCCTTAAGTGTTCATCATATTTTGTGTTTTCTTGCTTGTATCCATAAAATAAAAGAATTGCTGGCCCATAATGAGTAACTATGTAATCTGCGTGCTGCTTGCAAACCAGTCTGTAAGTAGTTGGGTGTCACCAGACATTACAATGAAGGAAGTGACCTCCATCAATGATGTAGGACACTTACTCTGAATGTGGTGCGATTGATGATTCATTTGAATCTGGAACCAAGCCAGTAACCATTGAAGATTTTCTTCCCTTCCTCACTAAGCCAGATTCGTCGAAAAAGGATGGAGGATAAGCACATAATTGAAACAGAAATATTTCTTCAAGTTTCACATGACTCCTTACTGTGCAGATCATCCGAAGTAAGAGATATTGAGGTTCACACATACAGTGTTGTTGTTAATAGTCAAAGACTTGGTGATACAGGCTAGAAACTTAACAGCTAAATTTCTTTTCAACTGTATCTTATTGAATGTTTGTTCTCAACCCGTTTCAAGGCCTGTGTTCTAGCTTCAAACGCTTTATCACAGTTTACGTTTCCACCTGCTTCAACCCCTGCTGAGTTCGGGTGGTGTAGAAAACAGATTGTGTTCCTCGAAGCAAGAAATAAAAGCTTGCAAGTCCTTGCAGCTTCTTTTCTGCCTTGACTCTCGTATCTCCACGTGCCGCTCTGAAGAGACACTGCATATTCTTACATTGTTCAGACACCTGAGAATAAACTGGTATGGAGTTGATCGAAGTTGCAACAGTTGCCGCTGTTACTCCTCTGCCTCTAGTCAATCCACAGACGCTACTCAAGGATGTCATCGAAACCTGTTAAAAAGTAATGTCACCCCAGACTCCAGACCAAAGCTTTTCAGAACGTCGGATGGTGAAGTAACCACAATTAACGAACAAATCGTTTTCTGGGCTCACTGAGTTGAGAAGTTCCAGCGAATCTTGTAGGTAAACATGTGCAGATTTAGCGTAGTTTAAGTGACCAGACACATGGGAAATGGGGAGCATTTGATGTGCACAGTGAATGTGAAGGAGAAAGTCCCCACTCCTCTCAGCTCTAATAAACGTTCGCACAAGTTCAACCATTTCTGTCAAGTGAATCCACAGTCTTTGTGTTCGCTCTGATTCTTCTGAACGTTGAAGTCGGTTTTTCAAAATTTCTACAAAACTGTTCACTGCAGCTGCGTTCGTAAATTCTTCAGAAGATGTATTACTATGCTTGAAAGTTGAGTAGCTAATTTTTAACCACACGAATGAGAGCTTCAGTAGTTTTCAAAAATGTAGCAATTAGTGCCTCTTCGACTAGGAAGGGAGCACAAATAACCTTCGTGTAAGCTTTCACGTTCATCATTTGTTGAACACTATTTTTGGCATAGACATGACTGTACAACTTCTCCAAATCATTTCCTGCCATGATGAGTCCAATTGCTGACAGATCGGACATTAATAAGTGAGAACCACCTAGTCGAATGAAAAGTGACTTCAAAAGGCTGTCATCATGTGCCGTGCCTGCTATTTCACGAGCCTAACGTACAAAGGATGATCAAAAGTCAACATTGTTATTCTTTCTCCATTGCTGGTCACTTTTGTTATAGCTTGAAGAAGAGCCGTGTAAATGGTTGACGGATGTGAAGGAGCCAAGTTGATGAATGGAATCGGGACTACAGCGTAAGTTTGGAACTCTCTCGTCGCATACAGAATTTCCATGCAGCCACTACAATCAGGTTTACATTCTTCTGGGCCTTCCAACCAGATACCACTCAACCAAAACAAATTAAGTGTTCTGCCATGTTCATATGACAGCGATTTTATTATCAGGCAAGCCATTTTTGTAGCAATTATTTTACAGTCGCCAAATGTACTTGGGGCTCTGTAAGTTTGCAAATGAAACAGGCCTCGTTTTTAAACAGTATGAGCAGTAACATAGTTTCGAGTTACGATGTCCTCTACCTGAACAGCTGTTTTAGGTGTTATGCAAGCAGTTCTACCCACGCCATGAAATGTGTCATGGCCACCCACAGTGTGGATAATGTAGTCTCCATTATCGAAAACATACTGCACGCATCCATTCTCAATGTTTATATGTTGGTTTATGACAGTAACTGTACCTAATTATCTGATTTCATAGCGGACATGAACATAAATATTGCTTATCGATAATGCAGTGTCTGAAAATGCTTTTATTTCACAAAAGCCAGTGCTTATTGCTCAGTTTTTAGATGCTTTTGTTTCATCTCTTATTCTAACGACACAAACAATGAACTACTAAAATTAGTTTGTTATTGATTATATGTGACAGAATGACTTCAGTGGAAATTTTATTCTTAGCTTGGGGTATCAAAATACACGAAATTGCTTTCCTTCGAAGGTGTAGGAAGACCGGTTCCATAATTACAGAACTGAAACCAAAATTTAAATTTCCTGCCTCCGGTATGAATTTTTTTTTCCAAGCATGTTTTCGGCATTCGCATATCTGATTTCCCCACACATTTTCAATCAGAATTAGAATGGATGGTAGTAGCTACAAATTTATAAATATATTTGAAATATTCATTGTATTTCATTATAATAGTTTCGTAGAAAGGAAATACTTAGTATGTACTACACGACAGTTCCCATTAGCCAGAGTACTGCATTTCTCTTCATTCTCTGGTAAGAAATGTCGTTAGGATAAAGTAAAAATTCAGTGGGAGTAGCAAGTGGCGGAGGAGACCGTTGAAGAGCTGACGGCAGCGGCTTATATAGTGGAAGGTGGCGATTGGAAGACGCCGGTGAGAGCAGCTCCCGGCAGACTCGCGACGTGGTCTACAGCGTCGCAGACTAGCGGTACGTGCTCAAATGCAACGCCCCAGTAGACTGGAGTTCGCTAACAGTACACACGCTGTTTGACCCCTTGTGCGATCCTCTTCGCGAGACGCTACAGAGCCGCGCCACAAAGAGAACTTACACGATTCAGATTATAGGCTTTATAGTCTTTGCAGATGGCAAATTGCGTACCTTCTTTTCATTGTTTTAAGGGAAACTAATGGAGACTTTGGACTGGGAATTTAAGATTCTTCTTTTAAAGCACTAAATGTTCTTGTGACTGTATCGAAATCTGATGAAACTACCGTCCGACCAAATCGATACATTTGACAGAGGTTTCTTCCGCAGAATGGGAAAATATTGTATTAGAGTTAGATTCCTGGGTGATAAGAAAGGAAGAACAATTTTGAGTTCTGCGCGTAATCATATGGAATTTGTTCATGTGGAGATCCCAGTACCTTGATGCGTCGGGTAAAGCTGTTGGCCTTAGATGGCTTTCGAAGTTTGAACAACTTTGTGAGATCATTTTCATAATGTATCTAATGCTGCTGAATGACTATGATGTACATCTCCACTTGAGAAGCAATATTATCAAGCTCAATCACTACCACATAATCAGTTTCATTCACCAAGGATCGCCAGTGTGGTACACATCATTATACCCTCAAGATCGACTTCCACAATTTGACACTCCTGCTTAATTATGTATAATATTCGTTGCTTGTTGAGTGTATCAGGTGAAGAAATTTCATTCATTTTACGTTTCAGGCGTAACGATACGTTATGTTCTATACATTTCTTTGCAGATTGTCATTATTGTAATGGTTTTTTAACATAACATTTTATTTTCAAGTAACAAAATAAATGTTTGTGAAATAGTCGCCTGAAAACAAAGAAATAACTGAACTTAAAATATAAAATTAGATCTTAAACATAAAACATAGCTAATAAAAAGAAATAAACAGAATGGTGATGGACGTTTTGATTTTTCAAGTAGGTGTCTTGAAAATATTTCGACAGTGCATTATTTACAACTTATTTTCAAAAATGGAATTTCAGGGACGACCTTCGTTACATGTGAATGCATGTGGTGTGAGAGCTTCTGTACTTTATGTTGTAACGAAAGCCTTCATTTTGCAGTATTAACAAGGTATTGCTGTGGTAAGGTAATTCACAAAACTTCAAATTATAACAAAATTGATTATACTGGCTTGAAGAATATAAGAACACATTCCTTTTATGTTTTGTGGACTTGAAGATATTCCCTCTGATAGTAAAATGACTCTGTACCTTTTGTGTTTGTTTATACACCTTAAAAGTGAAAATGGCCCAAAACGAGACAATAACTGTACCATTATTTGCCTTCTTGCACTCTATTTATCCACCCAGTTTCATCAAAAATCTTACAATGTTCCCGTGTGAGTATTTGTGCTGCTGAAGAGAGTAAACAATGTTCTTACTATGTTAAATGTCGTCTGACATCAAAGTCATTCTAAAAGTACAGAAAACCCTCTCAGACCAATGAATTTCCACAAACTTCTCAAGTATCACAACACTGTTTTCACATTTAACACATCTGGGAAACACATTCTAGCTATGCAAAAATTACAGTTTTTATGTTGAGTATAATAATGCTTGAGTCAAATATTACTCTGTTATTTACCACACATATTCATCATACTGTTACCTAAAAATGACAGTGAACTCTAGAGTATACTCTTTTCATGCCTTATCACAAGTGCTATAAGAAAAATAGCATAGTGAACCTTATAAATTAGGTGTAAAAGGCGTAAACTATAATTCACGATACAGTTGTAGGCATGCAGTGAAACAAATTAGGCATTCTCGGCGTACACGTGGTGTAACAGACTATTTTTCAGCACCATTTTAGGAGAGGCGAAGATAACGTGTTTTAGGAAACACAAATCGATGTCAGTTATTGCACATGACTGGATATAGTCGGGGCTAGTTATGAAACAAACTTTTGAAATCGGAATTATGACTCAATAAAAAGTTTGTAAGAGGGACTAAGGCTCTCCAGATGTATAAGTATTTAATTTTAATCCAGTGTTCTTTCAAAGTGTACGAAGTCACTTTAGTCAGCTGTAGTGCCAGCAGTCTTAGTGTCGTCGTATGTGCCGTCTGCTCTACATCTGCTGTGCAGCAAGCTACGTAAATTTAAGTATTAACTGTGTTTTTCTTTCGTGTCACTTCTTTTTCCGTGTATTTCTGCTTTTAGGAAGCTTTAATATTCGAGTTCTAGTAATAGTGTTCCATAGATCCACAGACATTTAGTGCGTATTTTCATTGTTTCCAACAAGAAGTGTCTAGTAATCAGAGTTTAGTCAGCTATCAGCCGCCTTTAGTGAATTAGCAGTCTAGTTAAAAGTTGATTAACTCTCTACAGTAAATTGTTGATTTCTTCAGATGGATAGGATGTGTGACTGCTGTGTACGGACGCAGGAGGAGCTGGCCACTGTTCGCGAACAGCTAAACGTGCTGATGGCCACGGTCAGCCGTCTTCAGGCTGCTGCCTCGGAGTGTAGCGGCAGTGGGAAGACTGGTGCGTTGCATGGTACACCCCAGGTGTTACATGGTCCACCCACGGTCCCTGCTGTCGAGACATCTTCGCGGGTACAGGGCGCGGTTGCTCATGTCGGCACCAATGACTCCTGCCGTCTGGGTTCAGAGATTATCCTCAATTCATACAGACGGTTGGCGGATTTGGTTAAGCCTCGCTCGCGGGGTGGAATCTAAGCCAACAATTTGTAGTGTCGTACCCAGAACCGATCGAGGTCCTCTGGTTTGGAGCCGAGTGGAAGGCGTAAACTAGTGGCTCAGACAATTCTGCGGAGATCTGGGGTGCAAATTTCTCGACCTCCGCTATCGGGTGGAGAAATGTAGGGTCCCCCTGAATAGGTCAGGCGTGCACTACACGCAGAAAGCGGCTACAAGGGTAGCGGAGTACTTGTGGAGTGCAAGTTAGAGAATTCCCTCCCTAGGCCCGACAAGATGACTCCTGAGACGCGGCAAGGCAGGAGTAGGCAAAATGCAACAGGGAATAACAATATTAATGTGCTAATAGTAAACTGCAGGAGCGTCTATAGAAAGGTCCCAGAACTGTTCTCATTAATAAACGGTCACAATGCCCACATAGTACTAGAGACGGAAAGTTGGCTGAAACGAGATGTAAACAGTAATGAAATTCTAAACTCAAATTGGAATGTATACCGCAGAGACAGGCTGGACAGTGAAGGGGGAGGCGTGTTTATAGCGATAAAAAGTGCAATAGTATCGAAGGAAATTGACGGAGATCCGAAATGTGAAATAATTTGGATGAAGGTCACGGTTAAAGCAGGCTCAAACATGGTAACTGGATGTGTCTACAGGCCACCTGGCTCAGCAGTTGTTGTGGCAGAGCACCAGAAGGAAAATTTGGAAAATATTTCGAGTAGATTTCCCGACCGTGGTTTTGTTCTGGGTGGAGATTTTAATTTGCCGGATATAGACTGGGAGACTGAAACGTTCTTAACGGGTGGCAGGGAAAAAGAATAAAGTGGAATTTTTTCAAGTGCTTTATCTGAAAACTACCTTGAGCAGTTAAACAGAGAACCGACTCGTGGCGATAACATATTAGACCTTCTGGTGACAAACAGACCCGAACTATTTGAAACAGTTAACGCAGAACAGGGAATCAGCGATCATAAAGCGGTTACTGCATCGATGATGTCAGCCATAAATAGAAATATTTAAAAAAAGGTAGCAAAAGTGACAAAAAGCAGATTTCAAAGTACTTGACAACTCAACAGAAAAGTTTTATCTGAAGTACAGATAGTGTTGAGAATCAGTTCAAAACCATTGTACAATATGTATTAGAGGAGTATGTGCCAAGGAAGATCGTAAGAGATGGAAAAGAGCCAGCGTGGTACAACAACAGAGTTAGAAAAGGGCTATGTAAGCAAAGGGAACTTCACAGACAACATAAACATAGCCCAAGCCAAGCAGACAAACAAAACTTACACGTAGCGAAATGTAGTGTGAGGAGGGCTATGCGAGAGGAGTTCAATGCATTCGAAAGTAAAGTTCTATGTACTGACTTGGCGGAAAATCCTAAGAAATTCTGGTCTAAACGATGACTAACTGAAAACCTCCGCTGCCTACAGCTTTTGTTGATATACCTCGATGTACTCCGACCAGGACTCGAACACGGAATCTCCTGCTCAATTGGCAGTCGCTCTATCCATCTGAGGCACTGAGGACACAGATGAAGAGCGCGACTGTAGGGACTTATCCCTTGCACGCTTCCCGTGAGTCCCACATTCCCAACTGTCCACAATTCTACATATGTACATAAGTATGTGTCCCTGTCGGGGCACACATTTTCAGCTGTCCACATCGAGGTATATCAACAACACCTGTCGGCAGCTGTGGTTTTCAGTTAGTCATAATTTATTCCAGGAAAAAGCTGCACGGTCATCAAAAGTAACTGTTCTTTCGAGAACAAGACACTGTCTTCGTATAAATTCTGGTCTCATGCCAAGCGGTAGGTGGATCAAAACAAAATGTCCAGACACTCCGTGACCAAAATGGTACTGAAACAGAGGATGACAGACTAAAGGCCGAAATACTAAATGTCTTTTTGCAAAGCTGTTTCACAGAGGAAGACTTTACCGTAGTTCCTTTTCTAGATTGTCGTACAGATCACAAAATGGTACATATCGAAATAGATTACAGAGGGATAGAAAAACAATTAAAATCTCTCAAAACAGGAAAGGCCGCTGGACCTGATGGGATACCAGTTCGATTTTACACAGAGTACGCGAAGGAACGTGCGCCCCTTCTTGCAGCGGTGTACCGTAGGTCTCTAGAAGAGCGTAGAATTCCAAAGGATTGAAAAAGGGCACAGGTCATCCCCGTTTTCAAGGAGGGACGTCCAACAGATGTGCAGAACTATAGACCTATATCTCTAACTTCGATCAGTTGTAGAAGTTTGGAACACGTCTTATGTTCGAGTATAATGACTTTTCTGGAGACTAGAAATCTACTCTGTAGGAATCAGCAGGGGTTCCGAAAAAGACGATCGTGTGAAACCCAGCTCGTGCTATTCGTCCACGAGACTCAGAGGGCCATAGACACGGGTCCCCAGGTAGATGCCGTGTTTCTTGACTTCCACAAGGCGTTTGATACAGTCCCCCACAGTCGTCTAATGAACAAAGTAAGAGCATATGGACTATCAGGCCAATTGTGTGATTGGATTGAAGAGTTCCTAGATAACAGAACTCAGCATGTCATTCTCAATGGAGGGTAGTCTTCCGACGTAAGAGTGATTTCAGGTGTGCCGCAGGGGAGTATCGTGTAACCATTGCTATTTACAATTTAAATAAATGACCTTGAGGATAACATCGGAAGTTCAGTGAGGCTTTTTGCAGATGATGCTGTAGTACATCGAGGGGTTGTAACAATGGAAAACTGTACTGAAATGCAGGAGGATCTGCAACGAATTTACGCATGGTGCAGGGAATGGCAATAGAATCTCAATGTAGACAAATGTGGGGTGCTGCGAATACACAGAAAGAAATATCCTTTATCATTTAGCTACAATATTGCAGGTCAACAACTGGAAGCAGTTAATTCGATAAATCTTCTGGGAGTAGGCATTAGGAGTGATTTAAAATGGAATAACCACATAAAATTAATCGTCGGTAAAGCAGATGCCAGACTGAGATTCATTGGAAGAATCCTAAGGAAATGCTGTCCGGAAACAAAGGAAGTAGGTTACAGTACACCTGTTTGCCCACTGCTTTTATACTTCTCACCGATGTGGGATCCGTATCAGATAGGGTTGATAGAAGAGATTGAGAAGAGCCAACAGAGAGCAGTGCGCTTCGTTTCAGGATCATTTAGAAATCGCGAAAGCGTTACGGAGATGATAGATAAACTCCAGTGGAAGACTTTGCGAGAGAGGGACGCCCAGTTGCTCGGTAGGAGCTTTTGTTGAAGTTTCGAGAACGTACCTTCACCGAGGAGTCAAGCAACATATTGCTCTCTCCTACGTATATCTCGCGAAGAGACCATGAGGATAAAATCAAAGAGATTAGAGCCCACACAGAGACATACCGACAATCTTTCTTTCCACGAACAATACGAGACTGGAATAGAGGGGAGAACCGATAGAGATACTCAAGGTACCATTCGCTACACACCGTCAGGTGGCTTGCGTGGTATGGATGTAGTTGTAATTGTAGAAATCTTCCATATTTTGAGAAATAATGCAATTCCATCTTGAGCTAATTGTCATGGTCTTCTGGAGCTATACTTTTACGATCAACAGCTTCTCTCTCTCTCTCTGTGTGTGTGTGTGTGTGTGTGTGTGTGTGTGTGTGTGTGTGTGTGTGCGTGCTTTACTTCTCGATAAACTATAAAAAATTTTATACATGATTTTGGTTCTGAAATATCAAAACTGTGATATTCTTTGTCATGTTATATCTCTGTCACCCACCTATGACGTGTGCATAAACAAAGCAGTTTTTCTCCATTTTAGGTAATATATCACAGTAAAGCACCTTATTCCTTTCTTCTTACATCAGTGTTTGTGTGTGTTGTGTGAATGTGTGGTGTTTTCATTACATGTTTTTGTTGATTATAGGAAATGCTGTCTGTAAATGTGTTTCTTTCAGACATCGCCTCGACTCGGTATAAACTCTTATAATAATCGCAATCTGCAATATGATCTTTTATCTACATCCTTACTAAATTGGCGCTATTCCTCAATGTGTTGGCTCAATTATGTATTCAAAAATGCGTATTTGGTTTTGTGCTCAAATAGTATTAATCTTGCTTAGGATAGTTTCAATGTTGTAGGTCTAACTTAGAACGTGAACTGTTTGTTACTTTTCATAAACGACATGTATTTTGGCATGGAAATACATGATTCTCAATAATGATTTTGCAACCTGTATGACAAATACGTGTGGGTAATAACAGTATGATAATTAATTTAGAAATTGTGATACACGTTGTCAACACTACACTTTTTGGACTGCTGGCGTGTTTTTTGCAGACATTCTATATGTGAAAAAACATAATGAAACATGGAAGGAACCCAGATGTGGAAAATAATTAGTTTTAGGAGTTCACTATAATGTTTGACTGGCTTTGATATCAGAAGAGATTTGTCATGGTGGTGTCATTGCTTGCTCTTGTCGACAAGTGCAATATAAGTTCTAGCGGCTATGTGTGTCTTGTGAAGATACATGCATTTCATGTTGTGCTGACAGGATGTGAGAGTTGTGGATACGAGGAAGAGCACTTCCTCTGTGGTTCAGTACTCTCGAAATATCGAAGCATATTTTACATCGTAAACTGGAGAAAACTGTATGCGCTCTACTCTCAGACTAGCTGAGGCGTGTAAAATGCATAGTCATCTGTTTATTCTTGCCGCTGCTTTCCTACCCAACTTTCGAAATGTGACAGGAATTTAGATTTGGGAAGTAATTAATTTGTTCGTTAGTTCAGTCTTTGCAAATACGCAAGTGAAGCTTTAAGTAACGTTTGGGAAAAATATGGCAAAATATTCAGAGCATTTCTATACCTCTGAGCACCCTTGGAAGTACTATGAAATACTGCAAGTTACACATTTTACGTAAATTTTGGATAAATATGTAGCTATCTATTATATAGAATTAATACTCTCATTGCACATTCTGGAATATGAGACCTGTATTTTTATATACTTTGCGCCATCACGGTTTGAAATTTGTGTGCTTGACAACTTTGTTTTCTTAGTGAAACATTTCCTCCTACTGAACAATTAAATCAGATAGGATACGATTTCAACGGTTACCGTAAAAAACGATTAGAGTAAGAAACAAATATTAAGAGGGTTAAGTCCTAAACCAGCGTGCGTAATGCCTAATTTTCAAGGTATATTAAATAAATTATAGCGATTCTCACGTCAGTTGCTACGTATAATCTCCGTCTCCAAAAAATTATAGCGTGGTCGACGTCCACAGTTCTCACGACCTGGTAGTTTTTTGTTTTTAATTTTTACTTTCTGGCTGGCCACCTCAGCCATAAGTTAAGCCTAGTGGGGGAAACTTGTGTTCACCACCTGTCTACGAATCCTGTAAACACGGTTCTTTGTAGAATGAGATCTTCACTCAGCAGCTGAGTGTGCGCTGATACGAAACTTTTTGGCAGATTAAAACTGTGTAGCAGACCGAGACTCGAACTCGGGATCATTGGCATTCACGGGCAAGTGCTCTACCATCTGAGCTATCCAAGCACGACTCACGACCCGTCCTCAAATCTTCAATTCTGCCAGTACCTCGTCTCCTATCTTCCAAACTTCCCTGCAAACCTTGCAGAACTGGCAGTCTTAGAAGAAAGGATATTGCGGGGACATGGCTTAGCCACAGCTTCAGGAATGTTTCCAAAATGAGATTTTTCACTTTGCAGCGGACTGTGCGCTGATATGAAATTGAAGCTGTGAGGACAGGTCGTGAGTCATGCTTGGGTGGCTGAGATGATAGAGCACCTGCCCGCAAAAGACAAAAGTCTCGAGTTCGAGTCTTAGTGTTGCACACAGTGTTAATCTGCCAGGAAGTTTCACTGTACTTTATGTTTTAGTATTCCAGTTGTTTGTGTATTCGTTGAGGCAGAGACTGAGGACCAGCACAGTATTGACCTAAACGAGCGTGGAGAACCGCCTAAAACCCACACTGAGGCTGGGCAGTGAATGAAACCAACATCTGTAAGTCCCGCATATGGCATGCATTCGTGTCTGTTCCAGCTCCCTGCCTTGCGTAACAGCTGGCCACACTTGTAATCTCGACGAGCACATCTGTAGCTCTGATGATGTGGAGTCCACATTACACTCAGGTTGATATAGTGCAAGTACACTGTTTCAATCCGGTATTCTTACTCAATGTCTGCTGCTACAGTTCGCTATTATTTATTTTAGGTCAATGACACAAAAATATTAATTCAGTGTCTATCGCTGTTCTTCTTATGATGCAAACACAGCCAATAAACTACTTTAATTTACTTTAGTATTTCAGTTAATGTGACATTTAAAACGTCAACAGCTATTTGTTGAAAATATCGGCGTCGGTATTTTTGTAACAGATCTGACAAAGATTCAAGGAATCTAGATACTTAAGTTGTTCGTCCTCTGTTGGTGCGAAGTCTTTGATATTTACGAGGAAGTAGTGTTAAAATGGATTTTTTTTTATTTTATATTAAAATGTATTCACTATTTCACGTCCTTTCCCTATCTTGCGGTATAGGACTGGTAATTCGACTACGATAATTACATTTCAAGATTTTTTCCTGTTTCCTCTTTTAAAATATGGAACTCACACTACTAAACTCATTATCTATGAACCGCTACAGTTTATAAGAGGAAATATACTAATATGTATTTTCGTACGTTATTTCATGCCACGCATTATAAATTACGCCCAACACAACAATTACTCAGTGGAATTCAGGATGAGGCTGGAAGCAGATAATTCCACGGTTGAACTGAAAGGTTTTTACTTCCATTACGGAGACTAAAGATTTCTCCTTTAAATAAAAGAGTTTCAGTTGAAATTTTGAATGTGACGCTACGATTAAGTCTTTGATGTAACACCACAGTACATTTACAGTGAATGCTCCTAGTATATATGAATTATAATTTATGTTATTCTTCTACTCACCACTGCTTGCATAGCTAAAGCTTCTGCAATACGTTACCTCTGCCCCTTGTGTGCTGTCGCCTTCTCCGTGCAGATCCTCCATCCATCTGCAGCGGTCCCGGGCGCTCCCAAAATGCCTCAGCACCCATGCCGACACCATCTCCTGCTTCTCCCTCGTGTATGTTTCCTGCAATAGAAAAAGACAGTCAGATTAATTCAGAACTACTTTCCCCGTTAATAAATCGTATACCTATCCCAACAAAGATCTTCCCGTTCTTCTGTTATTTATCTCGTCTACACATCCATCCTGCAACAGATGAAGACACTGCAGTCAGTATAGGGTTAATGAAACGATAGATCCGTTTAAATAGAAATTTCTCTCTATGCTGAGTGTTGGATCATTGTTGTCAACGGTAGTGTGAATAACGAAAGTACAGAGAATGTGAGCTACAAGGGGTTTGTCCGTGATGATGTTACACAGTTTCAGGAGTGATAGAACGGATAAATATATACCCGACGCATGGGACTCTTGTCCAGAAACGACAGAGTCTAAATCTGCAAGCGAAAATCGTTCCGATACTTTTGACAGTGGAAATGATTTGTTTTTCATATTTTGGGATTAGGTAGTTTGAACCAAAACAACAAAAATATCCAGTAAACAAGGGCTCTAATGAGCTATGAGTAGTTGTTCAGTAGAAGAGATGTATTTCACAGTAGCAAACGTTAATAACTGTTCATAGCCCTTGAGGTATGCACTTCAGAGTTCATATTTAATGAAGCTGATTTCTTATTTAATGATTCTACTTTCTCCCCAAGTACGGACAACGAAGAGCCTGCTGCAGAAAGCCGACTTCAGAGACACCACAATAATTTTCACTTATAACTTTCGACTCGCTCGTTTATTGGACATGGCCTCCTACCTCACGCTTATTCATTTACCCTTTTCTATCAATCCTGACGGTTTGTAACATCATCTGTAGACTGCATATTATTCTCCAATTAAGACATTACCGCTAAGTACAATTTGTACACTGCTTGGTGAAAATGTTATGTACTTTGTTTGTTTTACAACACTTCAGCATCTATGCTTCTGATTGCTAATATATGAAATGTTGAATGGCAAACAAAGTATGTTTATTTTAACCCATCTTCTTGCATCTGTAAGTAATCGAAATGGACAGTATCCACACACTCTTTTATTAAAGTACGTTCATCTACAATGTGTGTATACACGCGTCAGGTAAAACGAGAAAGGCACGACACTTGCGAAATTTTATGGAGATTACGCATCTCTCAGTATTGTTCGACGACTATTGTATGAGTATCAACGTAGTATATAGAGGTATAAACACAGGAATTTTTCAGATTCTATCCTGGTGTGTAACATCCCAGTACGTCGTTATGTGTAGGAAATAGTAACACCCAACTCAAGTCAATATGTTCTAAAATTGCAGCATTTCTGGTTGACATATGAGAACACATCAGTTTGAATGGTACCAGCCAACAGCTAATGCAGGTACAATTTGACCTATGTGATACCCAACGGCCTTCGTGATTTGGAATAACGTAGAGGTAATTGCAACAGCTTACAACCAAGACAAATCTCTGAAGACAGTGGACAGAAGCAGGAAACTGTAGCAATTTTAATTTTCATTGGAGAGGAACATGTCCCAGCTAAAAGTATCAAGGGAGTATTCGTAAGCCTGTGTAACAGGACAGAGCCGGTGACTTTCCTGACGAGTGTTACAAGTACACAGCACATATTGAGAAGATAAAAGTTAATTAGTTACAGCACTAAGTATCCAAGCTATCAAAATTTTTTATTAGATAATGTCATATTTGCCTTGAAATAAATTAAAAATTATTCCTATTCCCCATTTTGAAGCAAGTATTTCGAAAAACTGACCTTAATTTCAAACCATTTTCCAGTATGAAAACCTTCCTAAACATTTCCAGATGGGGAACCATCTGATTCACTACCTAGTCAGCTGCCATGTTACTGACAAGATCTGGCCTGTGGATCCTACCTCAAACTATCCTCACTACTCTGTATGGCCGAGAATGAAATGTATAAAAAGATAATTTCAAATTTTCCCTTTGTACCACTTCTTTAGTCGCAGAATATCATTTCTTTTACAGGTAGAGCCAAGGTTACATCGTGACTCATAGACTACACTACATAGACAGACTGAGTTACTATTTACAACTAGTCTTATTTAAATTAAGCGTCACTAGGCTTCTGTTGTGTATATTGTGTTAACCGTATATTACAATTTTCCGTCAGGTCAGAAATGATGCCAAGTGCTCTCCATCATTACTCAGTTAACTACTAATTAAAATAATGAAACGGCTAGTGGACAAGTAGTAGCATCTTACAAGTCTTTACAATGATTTTGTAAGTTCTGTACATGTTTCTTTCAATACATACCGGGATTTTGTTGGCAGGGTTCACTTCCCTAGCCTGACTGCCAGGTGTCGGCGCTTCTTCAGGATGAACTCTGAAATAAATTAAATATTTTTAGTTTTATTTACTCATGAATTTAAAATCGTTTTACATAAAATTATTCATACAAGGAATTACACATGTAGCAGCCATGGCAAACTGTTATATAGCTATGATTACTTTAATTTGATTAAAACATATATATCATTATCTCACATAAATAATGCAAACTCTTTGATACTTGAGTTAGTGTTACAATATTTTCCACATTCTTCATAGCCATTCTTTGAACCTGATTGAGCTGTTTCCCGACAATCAGATTCCTGAAGACTGAGAATGAATACTCACGTCGCCGAACACAGCTTCAGAACACAAATTTGGATAAGCCCAAACACCCCTCCCCCACTCCTTCCAACGCTATCGGTCACTGTGTGGGGCAGTAATTACAGCTTTTTCACGAATTCAGCTGCGCACATGGTAAGTTCCACACTGAAGAATTATGAACACACGGCCCAACAGGCCGGACTCACCTGCTGGTCCTCCTGGACCTGCGGCCTCGTGGCAGCCTAATGCAGAGGCAGCAGGCCAGCAGCCGCCGTAGCAGGCCACGGCTGGTCTCGGCCTCCCCCACCTCCTCCTCCTCTTCCCCTCCCTCTGCCTCAACCACATCGCGGTGCTGCTGCGGCGGCTGCTGTCGGGCTGTTTCGCCTCCGCCTTGCCTCTCTTGCACCTTACCTGCTGCCACGTTTGATACTACATACGTGAGCGCGGGTCTCGGGGACGGCTCAGACTGCACATCGTGGCGGTAGCAGTGGCCTGTAAAATAAAAGTTCACCATCACTCTAAACAGAATCTATCTGCAATAACTCACTGTCATCTACTACCACAGACTAATAATGTGTCATCATTGCAGTATGTACATAGAGAGCTATAATACTTATCATTACTGCTCTTGCATGTCAGAAAAGGTGAATACATCTTATAGTACTCACTGCTATCCAACGTTGTTGACACAGTTGGCGGACAAATAATAATGAAGTTAACATCCTCTGTAAACAGAAATTTATTTGACAGAATCAAAATAATTATGAAGTAATCTACTGACCATCTCAGAGGACTGTGTGCTGCCCATTAGCAGTACAGTATTTAGTGGAAATATGACACACGATTCTAGTTCTAAACCAGAGAGTTATTAAGATCTCCACAGCGTTTTCTCTAACTCTGTTACTACCACACAGATCTAGTTGAAAGATCCATCAGGAAAGAATGCACTCACTGACAGACGCAACTCATGTCCTAGCTACTCAACTACCAGGCTAATAAACAGAACACGACCAGTAAAAAGTTCATACCCTAAAACGTGGCTTCCCTGGCATCACTCCTAATACAAATGATCGGTACAGTGATTTTAGCTGTAAGACTAGAAGAACTGAATATCCTTCCCATAGTAAATGTCACAGAATGCTCATATCACATTACGTATAAAGCAGACTATGACAAAGTAAATAAGACACACCGCTGCATTCATTTCGTGTTTATTATAGCAGACGCAGCTGGGATACGGAAACAAGTTGCTGATATAAAATGTAAGCTGTGTAACAAAGCCACCTCATCAAAACCATTACACTACTTGAATCTTTGCTACTCGTATCCTCACAACACCAAAAGGTACTCACGGTATTTCAACAAGACCTCCACGTCTTGCTCCCGTACAGGCCGTACAGGTGGAACGGCCCTACACTCTGCATCAGCACTCATCACCTGTAACAGAGATACAGAATGCAATGAGTAGTGGTTATTACGCTAAATAGCAAGATGCGGAATTTTATGAATAGCAGTGAATGTTTGTAAAACCCTCAGCACAACTTCTGATCGATATTCAAGTCAGTAATCACTCCAATTTAGTGATATTAGGACAAAACGACATAATGTAAAAAAATGAGAACGCTAGCTTGCGTTGATGTACTAAGGAATTATTTTAGGTACAGTTTGTAAATCTTGACGATAGCTTCCGCGTAGGGCATGTCGGTGGAATGGAGCTATATTCGTCAGCAGTGCTTAGGACCTGGAACAGAGACACAGATGGAATGAGTGTGGGGTATTGTGCTATATCCAAAGCGACGTTATTTTCTCAATAGTAGTCAACGTATTGTAAAACTCACATCAACATTTTTTTCAACGTTCAATTCAGTAATTATTTTAAAAATGTATTTCGTCACGTTCCTTCATTAATAAGAACAAGATAAAGCTGCTTGCACCGATGTGCTAAGAGAAACTTTTAAGATTATTCTGTAGATTACGTATAAAGCTCTTCGAATGAATGTTTATTAGTCATATATCTAGTTATGTCCCTACCTCCGATCAATTTACAAAATAATATCAAGGAAATTATTTTCTAAAGTGACGCGATATATTTTTATTTCTGTGTCAGCAGAGCTGCAAATTATGTATATGTGTCCAAGGTGTATAAAGAAACACAACAGAACGACAAAACTATGCGAAGAGTCACGTGTAAATTGCGGCCGAGTATTTAAATCCGGTTTGCAAAGCCAAACGACTGGTACGAGGCTTCTCTTTTCTCGAATTATTTTACGAACCAGAATTACAAAAAATCGAAGAACGCAATCACCCATAATCGGTTGAATGAACTAAATTCTTCTGCTTTTCTAACCGTGTCATTTTGTTACATTGCCACACAACGCAATTAAAGACAGAGAATTGGCTTAAGGATGTGATCAGCAGGTAAAGAGGCCGATAGACAGGGCGAACCTCTGACGCCGTGCTGGTCTTCCGCTGTGTTACAAATTAAATGGCGAGAACAGAAATAATATGAAATCACGTGTCAGGAATTCCGTTATGAATGTATTTGCGTGGTGTAGCCATGTATGGAAGCGAAACATGCACGATAAACCCTTTAGACAGGAAGAGAATACAAGCTTTGGAAATGTGATGCTACAGAAGAATTCTGAAGATTAGATGGGTGGATGACATAACTAATGAGGAGGTACTGAATAGAGTTTGGGAGAAGAGAAATTTGTGGCACAACTTGACCAGAAGAAGGGATCGTTTGGGAGGACAAAACCTGAGGCAGCAAGGGATCACCAAGTTCATACTGGAAGGAAGCATGAGGAGTAAAAGTCGTAGAGGAAGACCAAAACATGAATACACTAAGCGCATTCAGAAGAATGTAGGTTGCAGTAGTTACTTGGAGATGAAGAGACTTGCACAGATTAGAGTAGCATGGAGAGCTGCATCAAGACAGTCTTTGGACGAAAGACCACAACAACTAAAACAAACAAAAATTTTCACTACCTAGCTTAGCATTCCGTCAAACAATGCAATATTTACCGAAAATCATACAGACAATTACTATCTGCTTCCAACAATTAGTAGTTCTCTGATGAATATAGAAGTTGCAGGTTAGTAATGCATGCTGATGGAAATAAAATCACCTTTTACAAAAATATGTGGAAACTTTGTATCAAAACTGTGGCTGTTATCAATATCAAGTCAACGTAAATAATCTGTAAGTTCTAACACATGTAATTACTGCAGCCACGCACTTAATGTAATACTGCATGGGTCGTGTTCCTTACCTTTCCATCCCGACGCAAGTGCACGTATTACTCCTGCTGCTTCACGTCTGGAACAGCAGCTGGAACACTGCTGTTTTGCTCAGCCACTGTGAACCAACTGATGAGAAGTGTTTCTGCAGCTACAGACTTAGCGATCGTCAAATGTAATCAACTGATTTATGTTCGTGTTCGAAACTGCGAATAAATCCCTATAATAATATTTCTGTTTTCAAAAGAAAGTCGTGTTGTAATATACTGATTTTAGGAAAGGCAAGGCGTCTTTATCAGAAAGCAAGCATTATAGCTTCATGATGGCTCTTTTCACAACTATTGGATAGGAGTTACAAGAGCTGTATTATTCTGATATACTTCACCCTCGACTGTTGTCTAAAGTCAAGATTCTTCGTGGTAGGTGAAGTAGAACTGCAGCGATAAAACTAAATAGGTTTGGAAGGGGCATTTTTTCATCATTTTGATATCGGTGACCCACTGGTTCTAATTGCTTTTTGTCAAGGAATTGCATTTCATTTGGTTTCCTATTGCCGTTGCTGTTTGTATCTGTATAGCACGGAAATTCTATGCCCAACAGTGCAAGTGTCCACTGTAATTGCCGTGTGTCTCGTTTGCAAACAAGTTTGTACTGTTTCTCTATCGTACTTCCTGTTGATAATAATAAGCCCGCTTGCTTCTTCATCCCCAATCTTCTATTCAGTAGGGTTCACTGTCTACCTGGGTTTAGATTTGCGACAGTGTCACTGTGATGCACAGCAATGCGGGTAAGCTTACTGACGAAGAACAGGCCGACTTTCCTCTCGTGTCTGGGTTGACTGAGTGCGGTGGCAGACGGCCACGACTCCGTGCTGACTGTTCCCGCAGCCACAGAGAAACACATCACTGTACTCTAGCACTGTCCGGGGGTTTTTGCGCTACACTGTTCTGTTTCGAATATTTTGTTGGGTGCTCATCACATGCTTTACTATTGTGAGGATCCTTTCAAAGAAATATACGTAAATATGTTAAAAAGTTGAATAAATTATCATTACATTATTATTCTATAACGAGGAGCTGGTGACCACGAAACTCTTATACTGAAATACTCATAAACTGTCCACAAGAACTTCAAGATTTCGGATTCGACCTATATTTTGGACCTCATGTCTTGACTGCTTAACCTTGTACATAGATATATCAAATCACTACTGACAAGAAAGTAAAATATATTCACACTGTCGCCTTAGACATTATCACCAGTACGAAGATTTCTTTGTAATTTTGTGAGTACCTCAGTTCATGTTGTTGAGCACAAGTCCTCGCTCCACAAGTTGACTCAAACCTTTAATGTCATTATTACACACGCGATGAAAGATACAAAAATTGGCACTGTGTGATACGAAACTAATAGCCTGTAATGCGACAAACACGTTGACGTCACTGTAAACTCAGTTGGTGATTTGTGGATCTATCTTACGTATTCGCTTACTACCCCCAAACTAGTTTCAGAGGTAAGTCGAAACCTTCCATGTTTCTACTTTGTAAAATTGTTGCGCTTTCCTTAGCGACATTAACATTTCTTGAAGAGCGACATACAAGTTTAGGGGCTTGAGACAAAGGTCTCTTCTACAGTGTTTAGTGTTTCAGCGCTACATAAATATATAAATTTAGTGACGCAGAAGGTTTTTTCCTTCATGATACAGCGGTTATGGTTATCCCAACACATTATGCTTTGTATTATATAAAATAATTGTAACGAAAACGGACAACTACAAGTAACGTTTGATACCCGAAATGCACGGAAAAATTTCTAATTTTTATTGATTACGTGAAATTCACGAATGGCGAAGAAGCTACAATGAGGAAGACAGTTTCCTAGACCAATCTGCAACAAATCTTCAACATATTTGCATAGACGTAAGGGAGATAAGAATGATGGGAAACCTTCTGGGCAAGAATAGAAATCAGGACAAGACGTGCATACGTCAGACACTGGCCTTGCGGAGTTTAGAAGAGGATAGGGTTAAGATGGAAATGAGTTTCAACTGATCATCTACTATCATGCGGATTATATCTAAATACGCGGTATTGCATGTAATTACTCATTAATTTAAACATATATGAAACAAAAATATCCCATAAACATCACAAGTAATATAAAACTGTTATAAACCCGGAGTGAAATGCATCTTTTGTTATGATTTGTTCCTTGTACACAAAACAACTGTTTTGTAAAGAATTTTGACTTACTTTCACAGTCTACTTGATAGACGGTATAACTGTTAAGAAAGTTAATTCACGGAAAGTACATAACGCCCAGTTCATGTAGGACAGATACTGACAGGAAAAACGAAACTCCGAAAACAAAAGAGGTTGAACATTATATTCTGTTATTTCTAGAAGGTGAATATTTTCCGCCACTTGACTTAAGATTATATAGCGAAAATAATGGCATTCCGAACAAAACATCCAGTAAAACAAAAATCTTTTTGAGATAATAATTTTTAGAGCAAATATTTCAAATCTGTTACTTAGGTGACGATATTGAAAACGATATTGAAAATAAAATGTATAATCAAACTGTCTTTCGGACCAGTAACAGAAAATTGACTCCTAAAGTGCAAAAAGGAACCAGTACTAAATTTTATAAACTGAAGGTGATTAATTCGTTAGTCCTGCCAGGTTAGCCGAGGGCGTTAATGCCTTGCTTCCCGGACTCGGGAAGGCGCCCCAGCCATGGATCGAATCCCCTCCACCCGTTATATTACCGACGAGGGAAAGTGTTCCTGCCAGCCTAGTTGTGGTTTTTAGGCGGTTACCCACATCCCACTAGGTGGATAACGGGCTGGTCCCCACGTAACGCCTCAGATAAACTACTCGCCGACATTTGAAAACGTTCGCGCTATTTCATGGCTTACACTACACACATACAGATGGGGTACACTAATTGCATCCTGGGGGGTATCTGGCCAACCTCTGACATTAGCATTGCCTAATAGAGCCTATATTGTAACAACGCTGACATCACCCTAAGGTGGGACAAAGGCCCAACCGAAATGAATGGTAATGGATGATGGTGATTACTTTGTTACACTATGTAAATGTAACTTCGGAGAACACAAAAAGAAAGAACAGAGCCGTTATTGGAAATGAAAGAATACAATTAAATATTTTCAACATGAAAATCAAATGAATCAAGAAGAATCGACACAAATCCTCATGAGAATTCCAGATTCCACACAAATTCGTGAAATACAATTCGAACGCTAAAAGAGTTATTGGAGGTCTTCAGAAAAGACTGAAATGATTGTTAAGTTTGGTTGGCCAAGAGACTAATTCTTTAGAGGAAGATGATGAAATGATGTGTATCCATTGGCGTAACGCATTTTTGTTTAATTGTTATTGGGCAGAAGGGTTGGTGAGATCGCATTCCTGCCTATGGTTGAAAGTTAATGTTAAGTTTGAGGTCATGGTTAGCCAACCCATTACATTCGAACTTGATCGGATGGCCCATTTTTGGATGTACCATCTTCTTCACTATCTATAAAACTGATGTTAAGGAATAATTCTCGTGCTTCATTTATTCCTAACTCATATTTGCTGCGAAAATTGTAATATGACTGATGTTAGGCAAATGATATTACAATCAGTATGTGCCGATATATACATGAACAACGATTACAAGTCAACCAAATATGCAACGGTAGTTTCACGTGTGAGATGCGCAAGAAAAGTTAAAGGTGCACTTACCCTGTATACGGCCTTTTTATTGGAAGAGTTCCCGTAAAAAGTGGTAGGAAGAGAACACAGCGAATAATTAATCGGATGTGTATAAAGACCAACACTGCTTCTTCGTAGCTCCCTGTGTTTGATAAACGAAGTTGATGGATATTTTCTTTCACTCGGAGCAATTTTTAGTCACAATTTCGTAAATGGAGTTAAAGTCGGAAAAAAAACCGTAGTGACTGATTTTCAGTTGCTACCGTGTACTGTCAGCCGACTGGCTAATACGTATGACAACGGATTACCAACAGGAACGTACTACGGGTGAGTTGCACACGCTGTTAATTCACGCCAGTTCAACTAATTATTACAGAAACGCAAAATAGATACAAAATGGAAGCTACAGTGATTAAATTCTCGCACTTCGAAATGTGTATCAACGATAAGGGAATTTTGATAGTCATACACAACGTCTTTTACATTTCGTCTATAAACGAACTGCATAGCACACAAAACCACGCAAATCGACCCGCATTTCAAGCAAAGAAATAACGACTACACTGTGTTTCAGTATCTTTGTCTTTCATAATCAGTAATATCGTTGGATATAACTTGCAAAGTCCATGAGTCCGTATTAAGGTCGTTTTATGAAAGAGGAGCGGTGCACGCTGCATCCGAATTCTCTAGATTCCAATCTGTGCACTTTCCACTCCTACGTATCTTACCTGAAACCGTGTGCAACATCTCACTTACCTTTCCGTACTCGTGCCACGGCACGTAGTACGGCTTCCGCTTCGCCTCGGGCACAGCTACAGGAACACTTCCGACGCGCTGCGACATCTTGAGGGGAATGAAGGGATGCGTTTCCACGGAAATGACCTTAGCGATCGTCAACTGTCATTCACTGTTGCGTGTGCCTTCTCTTTTTGCATAATCGATGTCACTGTTTTTGGAGGATTAAAGTCGAGCCGTCAAACAGGCTACATGCCCAAGGATAGCGTCTGTAGTCAATTCAGAGTGTTAAACCCGGCTGGAGATTCTCGAACATGACATGCAAAATGCACGCAGGAAGTATTTAAGGCTTCTTTTACACTGTTTGTCTCAGTTGTTTATGGGAATAACTAACCACACCCGTTAGCAAAATGTGAGATACGTGCTTAATTCACATCTAACTGTAATATGTGTGTCGAAAACTCAATTTAACTTTGCCGTAAATAGAGGCGATCTAAAATTTTTACCATCCTCTGAGATATTATTAATTGTCTTCTAACCGACGCATTAAACAGCATATAATATTTAATAGAACCGTGTATGTAAATGGCTATCACTTCGATATTTATATTTAATGAAGATAGTTTCTGGATAATTGAAGCTGTTCATTGGAAAACTTTTCTTTTGTGATAACCACGTTTTTCATTTCACTTATTTGATGTTTTCCGTTTGAGAATGCTATATGTCTACATCATGACCTAGAGAGAGACGCCACGGCTTAGGAACAGTTTGAGGTAAAACCATGAAACTTAGTTTTTGAAATGATTTTCACTCAAACCAATATGTGACCAGAAAGAGGTGGTAAATAAATTCTATATATAATGCAAGTTCTGAGTAAAACGTATCAATAATTCCATTTTTCGTTTCACACGGGAAACGTACCTTACTCTAAAATTCGTACTAATCATTCTACAAACGACGACCGAGAAGTGAAGGTAGTTTTAAGTACAGTTATTTCCGTTATAATTTCCAATTCGGAAATATTGAGCTCGATTGTTGTAACGCACAAGAGAATGGTTAAAGGTGGTTGTATTGTTCAACTAAACACAGGTTTTTTGACTATACAAAGGCAAATCAATGCTGTTGCCAGTCAAAACACTAAGTGCAAAATTTTCATAACAAAGTGTGCAGTCGCCCTGCAGCAGATGAAGTGCAAATACGAATGAAACGTTAATTTTTTATGATTGGTGTTTAATTTCGCATCACACGCGTAAAAGTTTTTATAGTACGGAATGTGTCGAGTTATGGAAAATTATGTTGTTTAAGTAGTAATCTTCCCACAAGTGTCGTACAAAATTAGAATCCAGAAAAGTGTTGGTAATTGTACAGTGCCGCTCCTTGTTGTTACGACTCACTTAAATTGCGGGTGGACTATAGCTGTGATAACATTGTCGGCCAGTCGGTCACTTTCTGTTACTGAATGCGCAACCTGTGCATTTATCCACATGATTAGTGACATTCATACAGTACCAAGTCTTACATTCTACCAATTCACGTCTTTCACATATTTATTGTTACATCTATCGTGATTATGCAAATCTGGGTAAGAAAAATAAACTTGATTGGCTCAGATTGTTTTTCATTCTGATGCCAATTCCCTACTATACGCTGAAGCCGTTCAAGATAACTTCTTATATGAATTCTCTAGGAACGTCATCATTTACATTCAAGGTACCGCTAAGTGCTTTGTGTTGTTATCTTCGCCAGTGTCCCAATTAATTGAATCACTATGCTCCGTAACAGCAATGCTATGACAAAAAATAAAAATAAAATAAGAAAAAAAGAATGACCATGAGGCACCTGCCTTCATAACGCCCTCATATTAAGTAAGAAACGTCATCGGGCAACAGCTTTCAACAACGAGCAATGGTCATCGTTTCGTCTGTGGGTGAAAAGCATCAGCTTCTTATGGACTATGTAATTATCTTGTAGTTAAAACATAATTTTGAACAAAACTGTGGTTTTTAGGCTTATTACGACTGTCATTAATCGTTGCTAATTTGTTTAATAATTTGAAACCAATCAGTCTGCAAGATCCAGGCAATCATAGAGATTGGGATAATTGGTTGTGGGGGCTCCAGCGTTGTGCGCGTAATGGGGCCCCATAGGTACTTGGCTTACAATATGGGAAAGAAAACCAATGTGCACTCCGTGTGCATACCGACTGGAGTCATTCCAGGTATGGAAATGTTTCTCCCGGATGCCATGAAGGGCACAGGATGCAGCCAACTGCAGGTGGTTGCTCACATCGGTACCAATGATGTGTGTCACTTTGGATCAGGAGAGATTCTCTCTGGTTTCGAGCTGCTGTGTGGCGTGGACTGGGCGCTTTTTTAGGTCAGAGGGCCTCGGAAAAACACAAGAAGGGCTTCAGTCACAAAGGGTGCAGGCCGAACACAGGAAGAACGTAGATACTGGAACCGTTGGTATAACAGTTGTGAATTGTCATAGCTGTGTTGGGAAAATACCAGAGCTCCAAGCGCTAATAGAAAGCACTGATGCTCAAATCTTTAAAGGCACTGAAAGCTTGCTAAAGTCGCACATAAGCTAGTCCGAAATGTTTCCGGAGTAGCAAACGATGTTCCGAAACGATGGGCTAAACACGGTTGATGGTGGCGTGTTTGTTCCTGTTAGGAGTAGTTTAATCTGGCGCGAAACTGAAGCAGATACTTCCTGTGAGTTAGTGTGGGCAGCGGTCATTGTTTGCAACCGGAATAAAAGAACAGTAGGATCCTTTACCTACCTACCAGTTTAGATGATACAGTTGCTAAAGGTTCAAAGAAAACTTGAGTTTGATTTCAAACACGTACCCGACTCATACGGTAACAGTTGGTGGTGACTTTAATTTACCCTCGATATGTTGTCGAAACTCCGAAGGTGTGCATAAAATATCATCGGTAATTGTGCCAAATGCATTCTCTGAAAATTATTTCGGCCAGTTAGTTCATGAGCCCACGCGAATAGTAAACGGTTGTGCAAGCATATTTGACCTCTTAGCAACAAATACTTCTGAGTTAATAACGAGCATCGAATCCGATACAGGGGTTTGACATTGAGTTACTACACCAGCCTTCCGAAAAGCCTTCACAAAAGAAGACGAAGTAAATATTCCAGAATTCTAATCGAGAACAGCTGCCAACATTAAGTAACGTATAAGTAAATATCCTCGGAGTAGTGAAGCAACTCAAATCACTTAATAAAAGCAAGAATTCTCGTCCAAACTGCATACCAATTAGATTCCTTTCGGTGTATGCTGATGCATTAGCTCCATACTTAACAATCATATACAACCATTCGCTCGACGGAAGATCCGTACCCAAAGACTGGAAAGTTCAGAACACACCAATATCAAGAAAGGTAGTAGGAGGAATCCACTAAATTACAGGCCTATGTCGTTAACGTCGATAGGCAGCAGGATTTTGAAACATAAAGTGTGTTCAAACATTATGAATTACCTCGAAGAAAACTGTCTATTGACACACAGTCAACATGGGTTTAGCAAACATCGTTCCTGTGAAACCCATCTAGCTCTTTATTCACATGAAGTGTTGAGTGCTATTGAGAAGAGAATTCAGATCGATTCCGTATTTCTGGATTTCCGGAAGGCTTTTGACACTGTACAACACAAGCGGCTTGTAGCGAAATTGCGTGTTTATGGAATATCGTCTGTTATGTGACTAGATTTGTGATTTCCTGCCAGAGAGGTCACAGTTCGTAGTAACTGACAGAAATTCACCGAGTAAAACAGAAATGATTTGTGGCGATCCCCAAGGTAGTGTTATAGGCCCTTTGCTGTTCCTTATCTATATAAGGGATTTGGGAGACAATCTGAGGAGCCGTCTTAGGTTGTTTACAGAGGACGGCTAATAAAATCGTCAGAAGTTCAAAAAATATTGCAAAACATTTTTTGAAGAGATATCTGAATGGTTTACAATTTATAATCTAAAAGCCACAAATTCAACTAAATACGTTGGTATTTCAATTACGAACAACTTAAATTGGAAGGAACACATAGAAAATGTTTTGGGGAAGAAACGATCGCCATGATAAAATAAGGGAAATCAGAGCTCGTACGGAAGGATATAGGTGTTCTTTCTTTCCCCGCGCTATACGAGGTGGGAATAGTAGAAAATTGTGAAGGTGGTTCGATGAAACCTCTGCCAGACACTTAAATGTGATTTGCAGAGTATCCAAGTAGATGTAGATATAGGCTAATGGTGTTAATGGGAAGAAAGATATTAAATGGTTATTATTATGCCTATTCACGAAGTACACGTGATCCTGAGATCTGTGATTGTACAGAAAAAGTAAATTATAGTCTCTGAGATATTTCGTAATGCACAACAAGCCAGGTTATGAAATTGGAAAAACAAGAAATAAATTTCGAAAATTCTGTTACTTAACTCTCCATTAGAGGGATGGATACTACAACACCAACAGAAAAGAGGGCTGCGGTATGCGTTACATCGTTGGAAGTGTGTGAGCGCTCAGATGTAAGGAGTTTATATAGTTTGAAACGGAAATGAGGGAAAGAAAACAGACGGGCCAAAGTGCATGGAAAAATGAATATCACAATAATAGCTTCGAAGTATACCATCACACTTGAGATCCATGTAAACCAGTTCAGAGTTGCATTAATTAAACGCTAGTGACTATTCGGCACAATTACAATTTCATGGATATAAGGGAGAACATGAACAGGAAAATTAATACAAGCTGACCGTTTCTCTCTTTCTTTCCAAGCATTAATCCCGACTTGCGGGGTCTGCTGTTTTGCTACATCTCCTCCATTTCTCCCTGTCGCTGACACCTTCTGGTCTTAAGTCAGCAACGTGCATGTCTCCCCTGACGCTGTCAGTCAATCTCTTTGCCGGACTTCCTCGAAGTCTTGTTCCTCCTGGGTTGATGTGGAGCGCTGTTTCTGCGACTGAGTTTTGCTTCCTCATGACACGAGCTAACATACTGCACCAGGAAACAAATATCACTTTTGTGTACAGAAAGTGTTGTGACTAAAGAAGTTTAGAATAAATTTTAGCAATGACACCGATGCAACGCTATGTTATCAAACCAAGAACAGGAACAATATAAAGCATTAATTTCTTGTACATTTCATTCAATGCATTCTCGTAAATGCAAAAATAGCACACAAAGATCATATATTGAATAAGTACAGTTTATGGGAATACAACATCTGTACCAGCACTCTGGTCCAGGTATGTGTAGCTATGTCATGTACAAGATGTTCAAGAAAAGTAATGAGAGTGATTTTTTTTCTAGCATAGTTTTAATTTTTTCAAACAAGAATAATGTCCACTCCAAACTAGTTCCCTTCAGGAGGTGCACTCCAGTAGAGTTGTTTGCAGTACTGGTATCAGATTTGAAAGACGTCATTTGGTAGATCTTTAACATGTCTGTCACACTCTTTTGAATGTTCTTCAGTGATCTAAAAATGATGTCGGTTTCAGATATTTTTGGGTTTTGAGAAAAAAAAGTGGCAGAGACTCATATTACGTGAATAGTGGGGGTATGGAACAACAGAATTTCGTTTGAGGCCAAAAATGTCTTGATAGATGTGACCACTTGAAGTGGAGTGTTGTCACAATGCAGTATCCACCTGCCTGTAATGTCCAGCCTCAGTCGAGTCACCCTCTTTCTGGCTTTTAAAGGACATCTTTGTAAAACTCTTGCTTGACGGTTTTGTCGTGGAGAAAGAATCTCACAAGAGCCCACACACGTTCCATGTTCTGGTCGGATTTAGAAGTTGAAGTCTCTCTCTGAGCACAGTTCTGCTTCAACGTGTTGTCGGCCTTCCTAAATCTATTTGCGACAGTAAAAACTTGTGCCCTTTATAGAAATGATTCCTAAGGACCGCTTTCTAGTGATCTAAGGTCACACACGCTGATTCCCCAATTCAACATCAAACTTGATGGCATAACATTGCTCTAAATTCTGCTGTTCCATTTTCGTAACAGACAATAAAAACTCCAGATCACTGATGGCGTTCTTAGAAGTCACATAATGGGTGTACGGAGGGGAAACTCAGACTGAGTGTCAAGAAGGGGTGAAAGATCTGGTTTGCAAAAGAACAACACAACGTTACCAGATCACTCGCATTGTTGCCCGTCTCGATACTTTTCTCACACGCCTCGTGCATTTCATATATTCTCTTCTGCCCTCTCTGCTTTTACACCTCTGTCTGTCTATCTTGTATTGCCCCCTCTCCTGGGCAGAACGAGCGTTGTACTTGCTTAACGCTGCGTGTAATACGTTACACATAGTCGATGAATCTGGAGAAGTACTATTAAATATAAATCGATCGTTTTCATAATCGGTATACCTACTTCTATGGATAACGCAACCATACTGTTACATGTATATATCAAAAACTTCCATACTCTCGGAGGTGTAAATTTTACATAATACATACAATATCCGTGCTGGCATTGAGAAACCCTATTACGGTTGAAATGGCACTAAGCACTATCGGACTTAACATCTGAGGTCATCAGTCCCCTAGACATATCTTAGTTAGGTTTAAGTAGTTCTAAGGACATCACACACATTCATGCCCGAAGCAGGATTCGAACCTCCGACCGTAGCGGCCGCGTGGTTCCGCACTGAGTCGCCTATAACCGGTCGACCACAGCGACCAGCCCGGTATTAGGAACTGTAATGTATTCATCTGTAGAATCAACTTCAACCAATAGTATGGTTTCGTATGACCTAATTTTATCAAATTTCTCTAGTTTCATTACCACAGATTTCTGATGTAATTACAAATACGTTGGAAAATTATTATTTCATTTTATTTTGGTTGTGTGAGTGCTTTGGCGAGACAGAGACTAAATGAAGGACATACGTAGAGTGATAATGTGACATTTTACTACAAGTATGTAAATGCATGCGTGAGAAAGTTGCTGCGTAGTAGGGCAATTTGTGACGATGTCCGAGTGAGCTTGATTTTGTAATAGGCAGCCAGAAATGGCATGGAGTATTAAATTTATTAGTAATGTGTTTTGTGGAAAGGAATCGCATTTTGTTTTCACTAAATTTTATTTAGTTTTGGAATTACGGCATTTGTTGTCTAAATTGCTTGTGCTGATCTGACTAGCTGACATTAGAAGTACCTCGGGTATAGAAGTGGTGGGGATGATCTGATTGGCTTCTTAACATACTATTCGAAAGGAGTTTAGCATTTCCCTTGCGTTTGAGTAGGGTGGTAAAGATCCTGTGTATATGTTTGCTGATGAAATTATTGCGATGATAATACTAATTAGATCTGCGGTTCGTGACCGAACATAGGATTTCCCCAAGTGCAGTGTGTACTGGAGCAATTACATAGTTGGGAGTTCACTCTGAGCCTTACTTAATTGTATGTGGCCAGGCTGCGTGTTCATTGGCATACCCTGCTGATTAGTTGCAAAAGTCAGGCTTGAAGGCGGATTATGTGGCTCACCAGGTCAGGAGGACACAATAGGTGATGCGAGACTATTTCATGGGAGAATTTGTTGGAAGTCTGTTAAATGGAAGCTATTCATATGCCCCACGTAATTAATTGACGGTGTTTTGTGGGGGATAATGGTGAGGTTGCGGCCCTCCCCGTAACAGCGAAAGACTCTGTGGAACTATTTATCAATAATGTTTTTCACATTGTACATTCTGTAATGCATTTTAGGATTGCCGAGTGGTCAGCAGAGCCAGAGTAGGCTCTAGGGGTGTCAGTAGATTTTGCTAGCCAATGCCTAAAGAGGCTTAGTTTTTGTGTGCTCATTTGTAATTTATAGTAGTTAATGTTGGGGTCAAAAGAGGTGATGGCGATCTTTTTATTATTTTTTTATAAATGAGGTTCTGTGTACATAAATGTTTGGAGGACACTCGTGACAAATCTTTGGTAAACACCCCGCAGTAGTGATTGTTTCTATTGAATAAACCCGTTGTTACTTGTTGGAACAAAAAAAAGTTCGGATTCTAAAATTAGAGCATAGTACCCTACCTACACATATCTTACCCATAAAATAAACCAGTTAAAGAATGAAAAGTCTCAGTAAGACAAAGCACTGAAGAAAGTTACGATTTAACAGGAGGAGGGAGTATTGTTATAAAATATCTGGAAGCTTCTTTCTATAAAAATATTAAAGGCTGAATTTTTATTTTCCTCAAAGACAGACAAATAAGTTACGTTTGCAACTGGACTCATATTATCATTACAGAAATTTGTAGAAACAACATCAGATCTGGATTGTATGGTAATACCAGTTTCTATCATATCATTGATATTCGTGTACTGATATGTTTAAAGTGTATTAAACTGTATTGGAATGTGATTTATGATCACGAATAGACTGAAATGTTCCGTAAATTTCATGATTTTGAAAGTAAGAGCACGCATAATGGATACCTTCCAGGGCTCATCGAGAAAGAAGACGTGGTGCTCAAAAGACCCTGGAAAAAAGTTATCGATATCGCATGTTAACTACAAAGGCGGGGACTGTCAAAGTGTGCAAACCGTAATTTTGCAACCTTTATGGCATTGAAAATGAACGTGTGCGACGATTTTTGTTATTGTGTGAAAAACAATGATGAACCCAATGCGGCACCATAGTCAGACCTGCAGATAATTGAGAAGCATATTAAACCATCCTCCATGAAAATCACGCATTACACTACCGAAGACGTGCATTACTTAGATGCTGAGTTGTTTGTAAAAACTATTTGTGAAATTCTCATAAAGTTACATTTGCACGTCATGTGAAATATATTTCAGGGGATTCACTGAGTGTTTTAATTATACTTTGACCAGCCACTAACCGAATTTGGTGCTCTATTAAGTGACTTACAGTGGAAATTAAGAGGAAGTAGTTCAACGATATAGCATACCCTGCAGCTATTAGCAATTAACGGTACATAAAAGACGTAGTAGGAAAATTCAATTCAAAGATGGATGCAGTAAAGTAGATGTGTGCAGAAAATGAGCATGTTGTGTCATTATGTTTCTGTTACACGCAGTATCTGTAAATTCACGAGCTCGCAGTGCAGGAAGCATTTACTTTGAGTCGACTTAACGTCAATGCATTCTGTGATACATAACTAAAAAGCAACAGATCCAAGCTATATCTGTATCATGAAGATACAGCTGACAAAGGACCTAACGAAATATGTTCGTTTTTGGATGATTACATCAGGACAGTGATTAATAAATGTGTTTGTGAATAGCACGTGTTCTCTGACGTGTCCCCAGCATAAAACAAGAACAACTCAGTGGTTAAGCTAATGCTTTGAAATTCCGCCAGATTCAAAGGTGTGTTCCAGTGTTTTCCTCTGCGTGGTCGTGTAGGTTTGGCATGTCATCATAAACCTGCTTGCGTAAAATAGGTGATGGGAAAACAAGACATAATATACTCCTTGTAGGGGTATCTCGGAAACATGGTCACTTGGTCCAAAAATCTAAATATTCAAGTATAGCTTGTTAACACAGAAGGGATTTTGATTTAAAATAGCTCTTGGCCCAAATTTTATGAGCGATGCTGTTTGTCTGATGGCAGTTATGGGAGCTGTATGGACCAGAACAGTACAATTTAATTCACAGTGCCCTCATTTATGAACGTCCATCACATTTTATAGGAGAAATTGGGTGTTAGTATCATATTGATGGTCTCAAAAAATTTCTTTGCGACTCTCGTTATAGGCACAACCAAAATTGCCCTCATAAATGGCACATAACAACATAGTTGCAATCAATGTCAAAAAGCTGAAAGACATAGGACAACTAATGCTGTATAGTCCTGAAGGACACAAAGTCTTTTATCTGGAACTGGCTCAGTGGCCTCTGTGGACATTCCTGGACATGATTCATAGAAAAATCTGTCTTTTACATCAAGCTTTGCATAGATTTTTGCCAATGTTCTTTTTAAAAGATAAACAACTGACGCGAAACTATCCTAGAAGTAATGTTGTATATTACATTTATATAATAAACTAATATTTTGTAACAGAAACAAACTATGGTATTAAAATGTTAGTATAAAATGTTTAACCTCCAATACCACATAAGTTCATAAATTAAAAGAAAATGATACATGCAACGTTGTACATTTACAGTTCATTATTTTATTGTTAAAATTTACCTAACACATACAGCTTATTTTTAAATGAATGCACGCATCGTGCATCTCATCATACAGCTAGTATACAGATTCTTCTTCTTTTGTAAATCTAGCATTTTTGGACTAACGGTGTTTTCGCAATTACTGATTCATACTTACTTTTCATTTAGGCAGCTGAGAACACAACGCTGTAAGCATAAAATCCAAGTATCTCAAATAACTTTGCACAATGAGAGTGGATGTTGTATTACCGAGTGATTAGACTGTGGTTACTGACACAGAAATAGTAACGCTTTTTTTTTTTTTTTTTTTTTTTACTTCCGAGTGGAACCAACAGTACACGTGAAGTGACGTGTGTGTTGGTGATTTCCGACCCTTAAAAGAAAGACTGCTAACGGATCGCTAAAATTTGCTTTAAATGGGTAATAACCTTAAAGTTCAGAGAGATAATAAGTGAACTAGTCTCGCCATTTTTTTACTGTGAATAGAGAGCAGCTACTGGCTCATGTAACTATGTTATTGTATTCTGCTTAAAATGTACACCTAAGACAGCGTTTAATAAAAGCGTAAATAAGCTACATCCTAAAATCGTGAGATATACATCCAGTCCATTGCGCGAATAGTCTGCTGCTTTGCCTTGAACTACGTCTAATCCCTGGTTCTTGATATTCTGAGCTGTGTATCTTGCTGAGTGTCTTATACTAAGTACACTGGTTTTGAGTTGCTGTTGAAAGTAAATACTCGCTAGTCATATGGTCTTTGCGGTTAGGGAACGCATTTACCTTAGTGGAAGTGCATCTGGACGGGAGAGGGGTTGTCCCTTTTGTCTACGGTATAGAAGATGCAGCGAAACTTAGCAGCTACGCAAAAAGCTGTTTCTTTCCAGAAACAGGGTACAAACTAATCGTTCAGTACATTTAGTGTGAGAATAGTATAGTTGTCTGTTATGAGGACATATCATAGCAGTAAGGAATAGTACAGGTGTCTGTAGACAATGTGGTCCAGGATGTACTGTTGAGTGTACATAGTAATGTTGGTACATTCTGAGGGTGTTAGATGACAGAAAAACAGTTTTTCTGAAAATGATACAGAACATACGTGAAGGAGAGAGTAGATCTATTCACAGTGGAACGTTTGATATAATTAAATAAAAGAAAAGAATTTTGGTTTGATTATTTATTCTACTTCAAATCACTTTATGACAAATGAGACATAGTCGAGTACAGATTAGGCGTGACGAGGATGCAGCCTGATTGTACTTCATGCTGTGCCTCTGCTGTCTTCACTGCGCCTACCAACTGCGAGCTATTTGTAGCCTCCTCGAAAGGTTCCGGAGAATGCAGAACAAATAACGTTAAGTAAAAAAACAAGAGTTATTTGTTTATCTGATTAGACGAATGTTTTTGGGATTGTTGCCAGACAGCCTTTTCAACTGCGAGTACAGTTAAGCACTGTAGGGAGTTATTTTGTACTAAGTGGTATCCCAAGCGGACTGTGGCTTGTATAAGTGTGGTTACGAGAATTTAACGATCGTGAAGTAAAGTTCGGATGTTTAAAGGAAACACTAGTCTTTTTTTAAAAATGGCAGAGCATTATCCACTCCCCTTAGCAGAAATTCTAGAGGGGATTAAAAAGTTTCGTAAGTAGACAGAGGAACATGGTAAGCAGTTCCATGAGAAGACAAAACAGAGTATTGAAAATTTGTCACAAGGCCAACAGCGTTTCAAGGAAAGAGTTACTTAGAGCAAAAGAGGACTTAAGCAGTTTTAAATAGTACGATAATCTTGAGTTTACAGATGTTAGTACAAAAATAGGAAATCTAGAGGATAATTTAAATGAAACAAAGAGGAACAGGAAACGTCTACAAGTCCCTCGCATCAGGATGTGACTGACCGGATTAGTAACAATCATATTAAAGTTAATTCTGAGATTAACAAGTTAAGTACTAGTGTATAAGAGTGAAAACTAAGGCACACAGATAGGTAGTAGAGAATCTAAAAAATGCTAACCTTTTAGTATCTGAATTCAGTTTTAACCAGAATAAAATCAACACTAAGCGAAAACCTGATGGTAGTAATAGGTGTTGTGTCTTCCACTCCATGTAGTATACAGATACTGTGCTGATAGTGGATCGAAGGAAATCTGAGAACGATCATTGGGAGTTTCACGCACCTTTATTAAAAGTAAGTCTCATGTGTAGTGAGTATGTTCGCGTAGTGGAACTAAAACTGGTAATTAGAGACAGTAGTAACCATTTTCCTACACTCGACCCTATTGATTGTGTGCATCTATTAATTTTTCTTGAACCGTTTACAGGTTTTCTTCCAGAGTCATGGGGTAATAATAAAAGTGTGATGCTAAATATAAATGTATTTTCAACTTTTCATCAATTCATTAAAGTCATTGAGTATGCACACAAACTAAGACTAGAGTAGTTTGGCCAACAGAAATACGACGAGAGCTGGGGAGGAAACCGCAGTTTTATGAACTACCGTTCATATGAAGTAAAAGAGTTGCATCTGGTCGAAGAACTACCAGATGGTTTTAGAGAATGATTGATGAAGGAGAGAGGGACTCAGGTCCAACCCCTCTTCGAAATATTCAATCAGTTTCATTGTTTGAAGGGATGTAAACAGGAAACGGCACAGGGTGACTTAATTGGTTGTCTGTAAAGTACATATTTAAGTATGGTTGGTTTCATGGCCGGCCATTACCAGGTTATCCTCGCTGTGGAATTGCGGAATTACGTGACTTTTCTATTTGACAGGCGAAATTACCAGTTTAAAGTTCTACCATTTGGATTGAATTGTGTGTATCAGAGTTCATTCAATTATTAGACCTTTCCTTAGGAGATTAATTATTAAGTAAAGTATTTCTGTATGTTGATGATGTAGTGTCTAAAACATGGAAGAAACATACAGAAATGTTATTTAAAAGTTGAAGATCTTGGGGAATTTTTGGGAAACATTGTAAGTCAGGAGTCAAAATTACCTAACCCAAGGAAATTGTTGTCAATTAAATGTTGTCCTTTCCCTAAAAGTAGGTAACAGCTGACGGCTTTTCTAGATTTTACAGAAGGAATATTCCTCATAATATAATGAATTGTGTTCACCATAAAATGTTGTTATAGATGACTACACCTTGTAGAGTGGATGGGAGTTGTCAACAAGAGGCTGGTGCTTTCGTACGAGAACTTAGTGATCCTAAATTTTTAGGGCATCCAGGTATGACCAAGAGTTTTGTGTGGTTGCTGATGCGTAAGGATTTGGATTGGGTTGTCACGTAATCAAGAAAACGGTAACTGATGGAAAAACAGTGACATTAGAATTTACCAGTCGCATGTTAATCAGCTGTGAGTGGAATTACTCAGTTACTGAAAATGATACTTTAGCAGTAGCAACGTCAACAAAAAAGTTTAGGAATATGTCCTATGGGAGAAAGATTGGATTTCATACTGTACAAAGACCATTTATATTTTTTAGGAGAACGAAGCTTTTGCACAGTCGTTTGTGCGATGGTTTCTTTTTCATCAGGAGTATGAGTTAGAAATACGATATATTATAGGAAAGGACAATTGTTCGTCAGATGAACTATCTCGCCTGTCTGTGGAATGGAAAGCGAATGGAGCTGTGAACTGGGGAAGGAGTTCACTTTCCAAAGTTCGTCATTTAGAATATGTGCAAGAGTTAGAGACAGTGCAAAAAAAGTCTTAGTAGAGAAAAAAGAAGGATAAGTATCTTAGAAAATTCAAGAAAGGTTGAAAAGAAGGGAAACCAATGAAGGGGAAGTGGACTTTCTCTAATGGCGTTTTATTCGTTAGCAACTTACCACAACCTTTTAGAGGAAGAGTTGCAGTACCAACATAATTTGTAACAGAGTTTATGGGTATTTTGGTATAAACAAGTGTATAGCACCCTTACGTAAGTATTATTTTGCATGCAAAGGTTAAGAGTAGGATAGCTAGGAAGGAGTAGAGAACTTGTGAGGTGTGCCAGAAAACGAAGATTAAGAATCAGAAAGATACAATGCAGCCTGTTGCAGTAGTACCCAAGGGTTTGTGTGAGATATTTCAGCATTTGATATTCCAGGACTATTGTCAAGAGAGGTTGGTGGAGAGATTTTTGCTGTGCACGTATTTGAGGTTTAGTCCAAATTTGTGAAATTGTGCCAAGTGAAGGTGGCGACCAGTAATACGGTTATGCATATCCTGGAGAGTCGTATTTCCCCATCGTAGGGACACCATCGCGACTCTTGTCAGACAATAAAGTGCAGTTCGTGTCTTATGAATTTCAAGATTTCTTGAAACAGAACAAAGTACAAGAGTTGTTAATAGCCAAACGTCACCCAAATCGAATCCTTGAGCGAGCATTATCCGCTTAATTGGGAGGCCTGAACATAGTTGTTGACTTCGCCTACATGTATTCGAGAATTTGAGAGCGTACTGAAAAGTAAATCTCCTGTTACTATTGTAGTGGCGCCTAGAGACTTAACAGAAAGCAAGATACAAATGTATCGTCTTTTTGACAAGATTAGGTATCCACCTGTAATAGCTAGTTTTCGATATAATGTAATTAAGCGTGTAGATGCCAATTTAAAGAAGAGTGCTGAAACCAGACAAAGCAGATTTGGAAGAGAAGGGAAAGTAAACCCTTACAGGATAGGATATTTTGTGCTATGAAGAGGGCATTATAAAACCAAGAAATTGAATAATAATACGAACAGTGTTTCTACCTGCTTGAATGACCATTTATTGTTAAAAGTATTCCTCATGCTACGGCAGTAGTGCTGAAAGACGTTAATAATGATAAGGAAGTAGGGAAACGTAAAGTACACCATATTAAGAAGTGCTTGGTGGCAAATGTTGCTAAAAGTAATGGAGAACATAATTTTGTGGCAAAGACGGTGTAGAGAAGGACTTGTGCCTCACGTTGTGGTAAGAATGTACGTTTGAATGTGGGTGGAGTAGAAAGGTTATCAACAGAACTGAATTTATATTGCTAAATCAAGTAGCGAAGAACATAATTCTAACAGCGGTAAGATTATTACGACATGATGAGAACATCTAACCTGTAGATGTATATATTAAGAAGTGGGAATAAACGAAAACTAAAGAAAGAAAAGAAGAAAAATTTTAAAAAAAGCAGTCAGAATGCAGACAGCTTCAGGGTTATCAGAAGTATTAAGAAAGAGTGAAGTTTGTGGGAAATGTAAACTAGTGGTTATGGTAGAGTACAGCGTGTTGTTCGATATATTGTAAAATTATTGTAGTTAGAGGACTGGGAGTTTGGACGGGCCTCACGACACTTTTGGCAGGGCAGTTTTTGCTCGGGCGACAGGGAATTTCTTCATGTCGGTAACCGTAGTTGCTATGAGTCGCTGCTCAACCCCACTGCCAAGCAAATGCAAATTTTATAGTGTTGTACGAATGTAGTTCTGTTCCTTTAGTCGAGTAAATGGTTCTACGTCGTTTTGGATCGTAATAAGGGCTGCCTTCAAATCCGAGATCCCGAGGCGGAAATTAAAGCACAAGCAAAGGCAGAAGGTCTATGGTAGGCGCATGTATAGCTACAGCTGTTTGAGGTTCGTAATTTAAGAAAAGTCGTTAAAACGGTACCAAAGGCAATAATTGTAGCGCCAGAGACAGACATACAAAAGTGTTTGGTAACTAGCCTCTGGTGCTGTGAATTAATACTTCGAGGTTTAGAACGACATTGGTGAAGGTTCTATGCATGTAGTTATTCATGAATTTTTTCGGATGATAATCTTGGTAAAAATTGCGGTTCTTGACCGATGTAGCGTTTCGCGAAACGCAGTGTACGCTGGAGAGGTAACGTAGTGGGGAATGTGAACGTAAAAGTCCTTGGTTCCCAAGCTTAAACAACTGTATGAGGGCAGGTAGTCCGTTTATCCGTTCACTGGTTTACTGTTGACAGAAACTGGTTGATTACCAATTCGTTACTAAACTCAAGATTGTTAGCGGCTTAGATGAATGGTCTGGTGGGGAACAAAAGGTGATCTACGACTGTTTTATGGATGGAATAGTTGGAAGTTCTTATGTGGAAGCTATCGTGCTGAACAGAATTAAAAGAAGGTTTATTTTCTTGGAAGGGGGGATGGGGGGTGTCAGCAGTGTTCAGTTTTAGAAGACGAAAGAACGGTGACTGATGATACCTCGACTAAGAGGTGTTTCATTTTTTTAAATGGGATTCTGTATGGAGAAGTAAGAGAACACTCGTCACAATCCTTCGTCAATCAACGCGCAGTTTCCTCGCTTTAGATTAGTAAAGCGATGGCTATTTATTGAAAATAAAACAAACCCTTGTTCTAAACTAGAAATTTGGAAATTTAGATCCCTACATACTCACACCTTAACCCTAGAATGAACCCATTAAAGACTGGAACCTCACAATATGCGAATGTAGTAATATTGCGAAATGTTACTATGTAGCTAAGGAAGAAAGAGTTATTACAAAATATAGCTAAGATTCTTTCTATAACAACACAAAACAGAGGTTTTTTATTCTTCTCGAAATCAGGCAAATAACCTTCACCCACGACTAATTACACTCCTGGAAATTGCAATAAGAACACCGTGAATTCATTGTCCCAGGAAGGGGAAACTTTATTGACACATTCCTGAGGTCAGATACATCACATGATCACACTGACAGAACCACAGGCACATAGACACAGGCAACAGAGTATGCACAATGTCGGCACTAGTACAGTGTATATCCACCTTTCGCAGCAATGCAAGCTGCTATTCTCCCATGGAGACGATCGCAGAGATGCTGGATGTAGTCCTGTGGAACGGCTTGCCATGCCATTTGCACCTGGAGCCTCAGTTGAACCAGCGTTCGTGCTGGACGTGCAGACCGCGTGAGACGACGCTTCATCCAGTCCCAAACATGCTCAATGGGGGACAGCTCCGGAGATCTTGCTGGCCAGGGTAGTTGACTTACACCTTCTAGAGCACGTTGGGTGGCACGGGATACATGCGGACGTGCATTGTCCTGTTGGAACAGAAAGTTCCCTTGCCGGTCTAGGAATGGTAAAACGATGGGTTCGATGACGGTTTGGATGTACTGTGCACTATTCAGTGTCCCCTCGACGATCACCAGAGGTGTATGGCCAGTGTAGGAGATCGCTCCCCACACCATGATGCTGGGTGTTGGCCCTGTGTGCCTCGGTCATATGCAGTCCTGATTGTAGCGCTCACCTGCACGGCGCGAAACACGCATACGACCATCATTGGCACCAAGGCAGAAGCGTCTCTCATCGCTGAAGACAACACGTCTCCATTCGTCCCTCCATTCACGCCTGTCGCGACACCACTGGAGGCGGGCTGCACGATGTTGGGGCGTGAGCGGAAGACAGCCTAACGGTGTGCGGAACCGTAGCCCAGCTTCATGGAGACGGTTGCGAATGGTCCTCGCCGATACCCCAGGAGCAACAGTGTCCCTAATTTGCTGGGAAGTGGCGGTGCAGTCCCCTACGGCACTGTGTACGATCCTACGGTCTTGGCGTGCATCCGTGCGTCGCTGCGGTCCGGTCCCAGGTCGACGGGCACGTGCACCTTCCGCCGACCACTGGCGACAACATCGATGTACTGTGGAGACCTCACGCCCCACGTGTTGAGCAATTCGGCGGTACGTCCACCCGGCCTCCCGCATGCCCACTATACGCCCTCGCTCAAAGTCCGTCAACTGCACATACGGTTCACGTCCACGCTGTCGCGGCATGCTACCAGTGTTAAAGACTGCGATGGAGCTCCGTATGCCACGGCAAACTGGCTGACACAGACGGCGGCGGTGCACAAATGCTGCGCAGCTAGCGCCATTCGACGGCCAACACCGCGGTTCCTGGTGTGTCCGCTGTGCCGTGCGTGTGATCATTGCTTGTACAGCCCTCTCGCAGTGCCCGGAGCAAGTATGGTGGGTCTGACACATAGGGGTCAATGTGTTCTTTTTTCCATTTCCAGGAGTGTATATTCGCAAACGACAGCAAGCTGATAGTTATTTCGTACTGTCGTTCGCAATAGAGTTCTAATAGATTATTTTATCATAGAGTCACGACTACAGAGACACCAACTATCAATAATGAAAGTAGATGCCTTAGATATCATAAATAATCTGAAGTAATAACCACAAGAAAGTAGTATTAATATTTTTGAAAGAAAGGAACAACAGGAAATATACATTTTTAGTTATTTTAGATGTGTGAGGAGAAATATCGTAGCAGTAATCACTGAGCTTGTCACTGGTATTCTTGGAGACAAGGAACATCTCTGCTCTAAGATTGCGTATTTATTTCATTCAAAGAAATAAACTGAAGTTAAACACAGAAAAATATTAAAGATATTCTTGTGAGAGGAGGGGTAACCAACAACTTCAGGTTATTATTTCTGCGTACGACTCATAAGGCAGCGAAAGTAGTTGTTCCATTTAATTATTAATAAAATTCGAGGTGTAGCAAACACTACTGTAGTGTGTTCACGAAAGCTCTGATTATCTGTCGAAATAAACTACGAGAATAATTAAGCGGAAAGTTACGATAGCACATTAGTGGATGAAAAATATTTGTTTCTCAAAATGGCTCTGAGCACTATGGGACTCAACTGCTGTGGTCATTAGTCCCCTAGAACTTAGAACTACTTAAAGCTAACAAACCTAAGGACATCACACACATCCATGCCCGAGGCAGGATTCGAACCTGCGACCGTAGCAAAATATTTATTTTTCTGTAGTATACGACACCTGCTGGATACGGAGATCCAATTGCCCTTTTATGAGCGTATAAAGCAAATGTACTTTTGGTTTCAATACCTGAGGACACTGCAGCGCTATCAGCGTAAAAACCATGTATCTAAAATAACTTTAAACTATTAAAAGTGGTTGTTGAAGTATCCCCGAGTGATTAGATTCAGGCATTAACTGAGAAATAGTATTTCTCAATTTTTTTTTTTTTACTTCCGAGTGGAAAGAACACACACATGAAGTGAAGTGCGTATTGGAATGGTTCATAAAAGAAAGACGCCTACTGGCTCGTAGGACTACACTGTTGTGTTCTGTAAAACGTACTCTTGGGAGAGAGCTTAATAGAAGCATAGATAACCGACATCCTGAATCGATATATATATAGTCCACTACAGGAATATTCTGTCACTGTGTTTTGAGCTCGTGCTAATCCCTGTTTCCTGGTATTCCGCGTTGTGTGTGCTGCTGAGTGTGATAGACTACTGCGAAACAATTATCTGGGGCTAAAAGAATAGCTATGGTAAGGCGCTCGTGCTCTACTAAATGAAAAAGCTTTGAGTGATCGTTAGGAATAAACACTCTATAATCACACGGCCACTGGTGTTCGGAAACGCATTTACTTTAGTGGACCAAAAGGGGGGTTGTTTCCTTTGCCTATGGTCTAACAGATTTACGGAGACCTAATAGCCATCTAACAGGGTATTTCTTTTTCGAAGCAGTTTCCAAAATGATCGATCAATAACGATAGTGAGAGGATAGTAATGTTGCCCACTATCACATCAAATCACCCAGATAAGGGACAGAAGGAAGGGGTGGTTTTATCGACGCCTTTATGACACTCCCTGAGGCCATTTTGTGTCGATTCTCAGAATAGGGACGTCTGAAATATTTTCCCGGCCACACGCAAGGAAACCGCGTGATGGAAGTTTTGCTTGTCGTGGTTATGACGTCAATCGCAGACACAACAATAGACGGGGTTAAATTTGGGTAAGAGGGGGTGTGGCACCCTCCCCATCGTGTGGAGCGTCCACGGTGGCACGGGGCAGAACTGTGGTGACTCTTTGGTGCCAACGTGACGTCATTAATTCAAGTGACAGCTCACTGGAACGTCTGAGCTGTGGCCTTCTTTCAGCGCTGGTCAACATTTTGCTGTTTCAAAATGGTTCAAATACCTCTAAGCCCTATGCGACTTAACATCTGAGATCATCAGTGCCCTAGACGTAGAACTACTTAAACCTAACTAACCTAAGGACATCACACACATCCATGCCCGAGGCAGGATTCGAACCTGCGACCGTAGCAAAATATTTATTTTTCTGTAGTATACGACACCTGCTGGATACGGAGATCCAATTGCCCTTTTATGAGCGTATAAAGCAAATGTACTTTTGGTTTCAATACCTGAGGACACTGCAGCGCTATCAGCGTAAAACCCATGTATCTAAAATAACTTTAAACTATTAAAAGTGGTTGTTGAAGTATCCCCGAGTGATTAGATTCAGGCATTAACTGAGAAATAGTATTTCTCAATTTTTTTTTTTTTACTTCCGAGTGGAAAGAACACACACATGAAGTGAAGTGCGTATTGGAATGGTTCATAAAAGAAAGACGCCTACTGGCTCGTAGGACTACACTGTTGTGTTCTGTAAAACGTACTCTTGGGAGAGAGCTTAATAGAAGCATAGATAACCGACATCCTGAATCGATATATATATAGTCCACTACAGGAATATTCTGTCACTGCCTTTTGAGCTCGTGCTAATCCCTGTTTCCTGGTATTCCGCGTTGTGTGTGCTGCTGAGTGTGATAGACTACTGCGAAACAATTATCTGGGGCTAAAAGAATAGCTGTGGTAAGGCGCTCGTGCTCTACTAAATAAAAAAGCTTTGAGTGATCGTTAGGAGTAAACACTCTATAATCACACGGCCACTGGTGTTCGGAAACGCATTTACTTTAGTGAACCAAAAGGGGGTTTGTTTCCTTTGCCTACGGTCTAACAGATTTACGGAGACCTAATAGCCATCTAACAGGGTATTTCTTTTTCGAAGCAGTTTCCAAAATGATCGATCAATAACGATAGTGAGAGGATAGTAATGTTGCCCACTATCACATCAAATCACCCAGGTAAGGGACAAAAGGAAGGGGTGGTTTTATCGACGCCTTTATGACACACCTCGAAGCCACTTTGTGTCGATTCTCAGCGTAGGGACATCTGAAATAATTTCCCGGCAACACGCAAGGAAACCGCGTGATCGCAGCTTTGCGTGTCGTGGTTATGACGTCAATCGCAGATGGGGTGAAATTTGGGTAAGAGGGGATGAGTCACCCTCCCCATCGTGTGGCGCGTCCACGGTGGCACGGGGAAGAACTGTGGTGACTCTTTGGAGCCGACGTGACGTCATTAATTCAAGTGACAGCTCACTGGAACGTCTGAGCTGTGGCCTTCTTTCAGCGCTGGTCAACATTTTGCTGTTTCAAAATGGTTCAAATACCTCTAAGCCCTATGCGACTTAACATCTGAGATCATCAGTGCCCTAGACGTAGAACTACTTAAACCTAACTAACCTAAGGAAATCACACACATCCATGCCCGAAGCAGGATTCGAGCCTGCGACCGCAGGAGCAGCGCGTCTGCAGACTGAAGCACCTATAACCGCTCCGCCATAGCGGCTGACTGACAAACTTTCATTGCGGTAAAGTTTTACTAACGAATAATGGTTCTGCAATAAATCTGATATTAGTCGAATATGCATTTATCGAAAAGAATTCAAATCATTGTCTAACCCTCGCAATACCAAGGATAGATAGGAGTGGGGGCACTTTATGTCCACCATTTGGAAATATTATTATCTATTCATATACACTAAATTTTAAAATTTTGAAAAAAATGTTTAACGTTTTTAACGATTTATTCTTCCAGGTCCCATATTTTAATTCTTCATTTAAAGTTAACACAAAAATGTAAGCTGTAAGTGTAGAAGTGACTTCCCTGATGAGTGTTGTACTCAGTATTTCGAGTTTCAGGACTTCACTTACACATCAACATCTCTTTAACTAGTAAGTTCTCAGTAAAATTCAAATTTACGTTTCTTAAATATCTTTTTCTTTGGACGTAAAGTACTCCGACGCCCCTTTGGTATTACAAATACTCTATGTGTGTTGATATTGATAAGAGTATGCTAAGAGACAGTCTCAAGTTGCGGTCTCTACTTAAGTAACATTATGTCTTCAAACACTATGCTGTTGATATAGGACAAAAATAAATAACGAATTTTATATTTTTTTATTGTGTTTTAGGATTTGCATTAAGTACAAACCACGCCCACCCTTGATAATGTTCGCTATCAAAATGCATTGGTATTAATAAAGCTAAGTTTCTCAATACATAAGTATTGTCACTTGGTCTGTAGCCAGTTGAAAGCGAGCGTTGTGATCTTTTTTTTTCCTTTTATTACCAAAGATATGTCTGTACGCTGTTAGAAATGCATAAGTGAGTTCAATGTGTTGATCAGGCAGAGAAAGCGGCAAAAGAGATTAATTTAATCTATTGCAGAGTCATTCATAAATATTGTCACAGAACCCAGATGTGATTACATGTTTTCGTTATCAGTTAGTATGAGAGGAGCATAGCAAGTTCATTGTCAAATCCTACCCTACACCATAAATTTATATAGACAGGATAGACAAAAATAATACAGCAGCTTGTCATTGAACCTACTGTTAGTTCTTACAATAATCCGTTGCCTGATGTCCCAAAGAAAAGAGTCAGACTTCTATCGTCCACTGACATGATACATGTTATTGGCAGATTGGGTTGCATCTGCCTTGTCCAAAATATACCTCATCTTTACGTAATGCCTCTCGTAATCGGTCTGACAAATTGCCGTCCGGACTTATTGTGAGTTCGGCTACGTTCATTGGAGGTTAGAAAGATTTAATGAAGAGTGCAACAACGTATCTTTATTATATCTTGAAAGCAGAAAAATACCTGGGAGTGCCACATTGATCTACAACATTTAATTTAACCTCTACCACTTGACAAATCATCTTTAAGTTTGATAGTCTTCTTTCACTCATGTGTGCACTGTCATAGCACAGTTCAGTGTGTGATATTCGGTGCACAGCGCTCACTTGACACATCTATGTTTAGAAGTAATTATTCCAACCAAGCTTCTATGGTCGAAATTTTCTGTTTTAAATGGTTAATGTTACACTGTGGCGACAGGGATCTTGCTAAAACTGACTGAAATTGGACTGGTTGGAAACGCGTCATAATAACCGAAAAAATGTGCGGTCTGATCTGTCAGTTCTTGTTTGGCCAAATTGTTGTAAACGCTTTATGAACTTGAATACTTTAGCTACTTCATGTCTTTGCGCACATACGGCTAAAAATGCCCCGTGGAGTTGGGGTGTGTAGGTGCAAACTGAATTCAGTGGTGTGAAACAGGTTCTTCTTCACGCTCCTCTCTTAACATAAGTTGATTTGAGTAAAGATATTTCACTCTCTTTGAACTGGCCTTACTGCAGAGCTATTTGAATTTGATGATTTTATGTGTCATCTAAATATTGCTTTGCGAGATGAATGCTCACAATATGTGAATATTACTATTCAATTATTGAGCTGGAAGATTGTGTCAGAAGGGGCTTAGTCAATTTCGTTGTTATCTGTTCTATTAAGTGGCCAAAGTATCCATACACAACAGAGCATTATAATTTTTGATGAGTTAAATCAAGTGGGTCCTATTACTGATTTGATTTCAGTGTTACTAAAATTCTTGTAAAAAGATATCATTATTGCCAATGTTGCCTGGAGTTACTCTCAAGGGTCTAATAAGGAAAGTAAGGGCAGTCATAATCAGAATAGATTAGTTTTCTTTTATTTGTAGACTTTTTTTTCATGGTCACTTGCCAGTATTGGTAAGGCATGGGAATAGGATACTCCCTGGAAGGAAGTGAAATTGAAGTGGATAGATCACTTTACTACAGTGATTTGGCAATACTAGATTGCTGAAACTGACATTTTTTTATGATAAAAGATATCGGTGATTTACATGGGTTTGATTTTATACCATCTTTGTAATGTATGCTTCTTTCTAAAAATAGGGAACAGAATCTGTAAGCCAGAGGTTATGGCAATCTTGTTAGAGAGATAAAGCTGCTACCAGTATCTCATCATGATCCGATATTTCCTGTCATTCCTTCACAGTTAAGAGTTTCTCTGTGGTCGATCTATTTGGTCCACTGCCAAGGAATACTAAGAATGTCTCATATCTCTTTATAGCGGTATAACTGAAGTAAAAGTATGTGTCATTGACACCATATAGGGAATCGATTCTTATGTCTGCCAAATGTGTTTTAGTTAAACATTTTATAAAGCATTTAGACATGTTTAAAAGGCCATTTCGGACAGCAGGCTACATTTGTAGTCACAAGTATGAAACTGAACATGGTAAGGATGGAAAATTAGACTCGTTTTAATGTTATCATATAACCTGGCTTCATACTCATTGGTACAGGTTATGAAAGCCTTTGAGTAATTACTAGCCACAAACTTTTGTTTAAATAATAGTGTAGCTTACAGTACCGCCGTTGTTATCGACCCTTGTATAGACCCTCATATCGTACAGGCTTTTGTTTGTTTTGCTTAGAACGGCACAATATCAGTTAGACTGCCAGCGTGAGAGCACCTGGAGTTCCTGCTGGTAGTAAGTCGAGTACACTGTTTGATTGTTACACATTTTTACGAGCTTGAAACGGGTCTGACTTCAGTAATGGTAAGGAAGCGAGATGAGCTGTTGACCATTCGCTCACAGCTCCAGGCGTTGTTGGCTTCTGTCAGAGAGCTTGAGGTTGCTGCCAAGGGCCATCACTGTGAGGGGCCAGACACGGGGAATCGAGAGACATCGTGCATGTCCCACGTGTGCCCTGATCTGTCCACTGGTGTGGGTTCACAAGTACTGCCTGCACTGAGGTTGACCCTTCACACGTCGTCCAGTGAGAGGTAATTTCAAAGTCTGGCAGGCAGCGAAAGACTTTCTGAGGGGCCGATCATAGGGCCTCCTCAGTTCGTTTGATGGACAGGGTTTGGGCTTTATCTGTGGCTGATAAAGTCTCTGAGCCGGATGCAGTCGTCAACCCTGTTCCAGAGGAAGCTTTTCGGCCCGCAAGATTTGGGCGTTCACAGAGGGTCGGTTTGCTGGTAGTTGGGAGCTCCAAAGTTAAGGAGATTCTCTTTGGTTTTGCGCATCTAGCGGAAATGGTAAACACTGCCAGCCTTGCTTGGAGATTAAGGTGGAGCTCACAACCTACTGCATCGTCGATACAACCGACTGTGGTCCTTTGGTGTAGAGCCGAGTGGAGGGTCTGAATTAGAGGCTGAGGCGGTTCTGTGACCATATGGGATGGAGGTACCATGACTTTCGCCATAGGGGGTGGGTTTCCGGGTTCTGCTTAATAGGTCAGGAGTCCACTAAACGCAGGAAGCTGCTACATTTGAAGCGGGTGCTGTGTGAAAGGGACTGGGTGGTTTTTAGGAAAGAGGGTCCCATGAAACCACAGAATGGGCGTCCGTCTAAAAGGGAGCAGGCAAAACACAGTAAGGTAGTTGTAGAAAAGATTGGTATTGTAGATGTAAATTGTCATAGCTATGTTGGGAAAAAACCAGAGCTCCAAGCCCTGACAGAAAGCGCTGAAATAAGTTCAGCCAAATTTGTTTCAAACGACCTAACAGTGTTCAGAAAGGATAGATTAAATACAGTTGGTGGAGGAGTAATTATTGATGTCAGAAGTAGTTTACCTTGTATCGAAACTGAAGTAGGTAGTTCCTGAGAAATAGTATGGATAGACGTTATACTTGACAATCGGGCTAAACTATTAAGTGGATCGTTTTATTGACCCTCCCCCCCCCCTCCCCACTTGACACAGAAAATGGAGTTGCTGAATAGTTCAAAGAAGACTTGAGTCTCACTTCAAACAGGTACACCAGTCATACAATTCTAGATGGTGGTGACTTCAATCTACCCTCGACATGCTGGAAAAATTATACGTTTAAAGTCACCGGCAGGCATAAAACGTCATGCTACTCAACGATTTCTCAGGAAATTATTTTGAACAATTAATACATGAGCCCACTTGAAGTGTAAATGATTGCGAAAGCATATTTGACATCTTAGCAACAAATAACCGTGGACAAATAATTAGTACTGTGACTAATAAAGGGATTAGCGACCACAAGGCAGTTGCTGCTAGGCTAAATACCGTAACACCTTTAACCATAAAAGAGAAACGCAAAGTACATCTATTTAAAAAAGCTGATAAAAGTTCTCTTAACCCTTTGTAAGAGACTGTCTCCCCTCCCGTTCTCATCATGCAAAGGGTAGAAAAGTTGTGGAATGGTATCAAAGTGATAGCATCGAAAGCAATTGAGAGATATATACCACATAAATTAACAACTGATGGATTTGATCCCCAATGGTACACAAAACGGGTGAGATCGCTATTGCAGAAGCAACGAAAAAGGCATGCCAAATTTAAAAGAACGCGAAATCCCCAAGACTGGAAAAAATTTGTTGAAGTTCGAAAGACAGTGCGTACTTCAATGCGAGATGCTTATAATATTAGGCACATAGAAACTCTGGCTCGGAATCTGGCCAAGGCCCAAAGACATTCTAGTCATACATAAAGCACACCAGAGGCAAGACGCAATCAATATCTTCACTGCGCAATAACAACGGTGAAGTCACTGATGACAGTGCCACCAATGCAGAGTTAATAAACACGGTTTCTCGAAACTCCTTCACCAAAGAAGACGAAGTAAATATTCCTGAATGCCGACTAGGAACAACTACCAAGATGAGAAACACAGAAGTAGATATCCTCGGTGTAGCAAATAGCTAAAATCACTAAATAAATGCAAGGCCTCCGGTCCAAATTGTATACCAGTCAGGTTCCTCTCAGAGTATGCTGATAAAATAGCTCCATATTTAGAAATTATATACAACCACTCGCTCACAAAAGATCCGCACCTAAAGACAGGAAAATTCCTCTAGTCACACCAATACCCAAAAAGGAAAATAGGAGTAATCCGCTGAATTACATGCCCATATCATTTACGTCGATTTGCAGTAGGGTTTTGGAACATATACAGTGTTCGACCATTCTGAATTATCTCGAATAAAACGATTTATTGCCACATAGTCATCACTGATGCAGAAAATATCATTCTTGTGAAACACAATTAGCTCTTTATACCCATGAAGTAATGAGTGCTATCGACAGGGGATTACTGAACAGCTATGCGGTATCTGGCCAACCATCATTTCCGTAGAGCAGTACGAAAACAGTTGTTCACTATCCTAACTATGCGCTCTGGAAATATCACTAACTTCTAAGACCTTTAACTGGGATCTGGAACATAGTTACCAACTTCTTGCTTACCTGTAGTGGTAGCCCGCTAACTTATAGAGAACAAGAACTGTTAGCAAATATGGTAATATCCAGGGAAAAATATCAACGTCTGAAGGATGTATCGATAGCGGAACGAATACCTTCGAGTTACTCTGTTAGTACCACGGTCCAAACTAAGCTGATACACAGCACAGTAGCTGATGGGAATGACTATACGTGTGAAATGCCATTACGGCAGCTCCCGTCATCCGCCATCCTAACGGCAGCCGATATATGCCAACAGTAGTGAGAGCACACGAAAACGTAGTACACACTTCTTTAAACAGATGGTGCATAGTCGCAGGTTATTTCCATGAGCTGTGGAACACAGTCTAGATGGTCTGCCCCTCCCATTTGTGGCCAGATCTCATATCACGTGAAAGCACTACATGATATTCAGTAAACAAATGGCGTGATGCACGATTGGCAGTTATTAAAATAACTGCTAGTATCAGAGGAGTGGGTATGACAATAGCTGTTACTTCCCAGTAGCCGGTTATTTCTATTAGTTAATGTTTTTTGTCGCTTCTGTATGTGAGTCACACAGTTGAATGGTGGTGCTGTTGTACCTATGTAAAATTTATTAACAAGTTGTCCTATCTACGTCACAAATATGTCAGGGAAATGAATGTGTTAGCTACACAGAAAACAACAATGAAGCTGTGTGCCACATTTAGTAGTAAAATTCCAAATGAAATGCTTGACTATGTAGTCATGTCTGGTATGGAAAACTTGCTGAGCATAGGATTTTGAGTGAAAGTTTTAAGCTTATTTATCCACGTATATATGGAGGTCTTCCTTGACTGAATTAGCTGCAGATCTCTCTTGTTAATTTTCCCTGCCTTCACAAAAATATGTTCATAATTTTTACCCAGTGTGTGTCCAATCTACCCACTTACTACTATCGCATCAATCACACATGCTTTTCTTAGAACAGACGAAACGAAAGATACAAAAATCAGGTGAACCAGGAAGGCAAGAGAAGATTTGGGAAAGGTTACTTTTCCAATGTACACAAGTTTGCAGTAATAAAAGCAACATAGGACAACTAATGCTGTATATTCCTGAAGGGCACAAAGCCTTTTATCTGGAATTGACTCAGAGGCCTCTGTGTACATTCCTGGACATGATTCGTAGAAAAATCTGTTGTTTACAACAAGCTTTGCGTAGATTTTTGTCAATGTCCTTTTTAAAAAAGTAAACGATTGGTGTGAAGCTATCCTAGAAGTAATATTGTATTAGCTTATATTTGATACTGTAGTGGAACAGTATACTGAGTCTGCTCTTGAGGACTGTGAAGAATGACACAAGGTGGGGAGGTGAGGACGCTGATGCTCTAGAAGAGACGAGGGGCTGGCGCCCAGCCAGCTGGTGGCGGCTATTGTCAGCGTCACGCAGCTGGTGCAGGCAGACCACCTTCGCCGGTGAGTCAGAGGCTTTCCTGTGCACTATGGGAGTCCTCAAGACAAGGGATGGCGGTCATCGCTGAAACAACTGGTTTTCAGTTACACCAATTCTTTTTGTGTGCAGTTTAACCTGAGTATGAAAACCGCTCAAAATAACAGGCTTTCTGAAATAATCGATCTTCAGTTTTTTTGTTATTGTTACTGCCAGGAATAAATGTAGACGTCAAACACAGGTCGAAAATTTCTAATAGAGGTGAAGGACTAGCCAATCATGATCGATATTGGGGTTGAGGCTGCCACATATATTGGTCGCATTGCCACCGGCAAAGATTGTGAAGGTGAGGCGGACATTCACAGCGACAGCAAAAGCGAAAGTAAGAAAGCATCTTCACTTTTGGATGATGTCAATTTTTCAACCTGAAGCTATCACCAAATTAAGGGCATGTACATCATTGCTACAGCACTTCGTGAAGCATTTCCTTTCCACAGGTGGTGGCATACTACACGTACACACAGGCCATCTAATAGGCCCTGCCACATGGCAACTTGTGCGTTATTTTCTCTGCAATGCTGCAACTATTTTGTCCACGAAAGCTCTGATTATCTATGGAAATAGACTACAGGAATAATTAAGGGGAACGTTACGTTAACACATTGGTGGATGAAAACATATTTAATTTTCTGTAACATACGACACCCACTGAATAGGAAGATCCTATTGCCCTTTTATGAGCGTATAAAACTAATGTACTTTTGCTTTCACCACCTGAGGAGACTGCAGCGCTATCAGCATTTACCTACAATAATTTAAAACTATTGAAAGTGGCTGTTGAAGTATCCTTTTGTGATTAAACTGTAGTATTACTGAGAAATAGTAATTCTCTATTTTATTTTCTTTCGAGTGGAAAGATTAGCATACTTGAAGTGAAGTGCGTATTGGAATGGTACGCAAAAGAAAGACAGAGCTTAATATTAGCATAAATAACCTACATCCTGAATCGTGATATACACAGAAAGTACACTGCAGGAATATTCTGTCACTGTGTCTTGAACTCGTGCTAATCCCTGTTTAGTGGTATTCCGCTCTGTCTGTGCTATTGAGTGTGATAGAATACTGCGAAACAATTATCTGGGGCTAAAAGAATAGCTAAGGTAATACGCTCGTCCTATATTGAATAAAAGAGCTTTGAGTGATTGTCAGGAGTAAATACTCTATAATCATACGGCCAGTGGTGTTCGGAAACGCATTTACCTTAGTGGCCAGTCCGTCTGGACCAAAAGGTGGGTTGTCTCCTTTGCCTACGGTCTAACAGATTCGCCGAGACCTAATAGCCATCTAGCAGGGTATTTCTTTTCCAAAGCAGTTTACAAAATGATCCGTCAATAACTGCAGTGAGAAGATAGTAATGTTGCCCACTATCACATCAAATCACCCTGATAAGGCACAGAACGAAGAGGTGGTTTCATCGACGCCTTTATGATACACCCTGAGGCAATTTTGTGTCGATTCTCAGCGTAGAGACGTCTGAAATATTTTCCCGGCCACCCGTTAGGAAACGACGTGATTGCAGCTCTGGGTGTCGCGATTCTGACGCCCATCGCTGACGCATCAATAGACGGGGTGAAATTTGGGTGAGATGGGGTGTGTCACCCTCACCATCGTGGGGCGCGTCCACGGTGTCACGGGGCAGAACTGTGGTGACTCTTTGATGCCAACGTGGCGTCATTAATTCAAGTGATAGCTCACTGGAACGTCTGAGCTGCGGCCTTCTTTCAGCGTGTGTCAACACTTTGCTGTTCCAGAATGGTTCAATTACATCTAAGCACTATGGGACATAACATCTGAGGTCATGAGTGCCCTAGACTTAGAACTTCTTAAATCTAACTAACCTAAGGATATCACACACATCCATGCCCGAGGCAGGATTCGAAACTGCGACCGCAGCAGCAGCACTGCTCCGGTCTGAAGCACCTATAACCTCTCGGCCACCCCAGCTGATTGATAAACTTCTATTGCGGTAAAGTTATATTGACGAATAATGGTTCTGCAATAAATCTGATATTAGTCGAATGTGCATTGAGCGGAAAGAACTGTAATCATTGTCATAACGCTCGCAACACCAAGGATAGATAGGGGCGAGGGCACTTTATACCCACCATTTGGAAATATTGTTATCTAGTCATTTACACTAAATTTTAAAATTTTGAAAAAAGTTTACTGTTTTTACGAATTATTCTTCCAGGTCCCATGTTTTAAATTTTCAGTTAAAGCTAACACAAAAATTTAAGCCTTAAGTGTAGTAATTACTTCCCTGATGAGTGTCGTATTCAGTATTTCCTGGTTCAGGACTTCACCTACACATCAACATCCCTTTACCTTGTAAGTTGTCAGTAAAATTCAAATTTCCATTTCTTAATTTTTTTTCGTTTGGACGTAAAGTACTCCGACGTCCGGTTGGTATTACACATTATTCTAGATGTGTTGTTGTTGGTAAGAGTATGCTAAGAGACATTCTCAGGTTGCGGTGTCTACTTACACATCATTATGTCTTCAAAAACTATGTTGTATATAAAAGACAAAAATAAATAACGAATTTTACATGGATGGGCATTAAGTACGCCCCACGCCCCACCCTTGATAATGCGCTGTATATAAATGCATTGGTATTGATAAAGCTAAGTTTCTCCATAAATAAGTATTGTCATTTGGTCGTTAGTCAGTTGATAGTGTTAGAAATGCAGGAGTGAGTTCGTTGTGTTGAACTGGCAGAGAAAGCGGCGAAAGAGATTTATTTAATCTACTGCAGCGTCAGTCATAAATATTTTCAGAGTACCCAGATGTGAGTACACGTTTTCCTTATCAGTTTGTATGAGAGGAGCATAGCAAGTTCATTGCTAAATCGTACCCTACGCCATAGGTTTATATAGACAGGATAGAGGCAGAAATAGAAAAGATATTACAGCAGCTTGTCATTGAACCTACTGTTAGTTCTTACAATAATCCGTTATTAGAAAGAGTCAGGGTTCTATTGTCCGCTGACATGAGATATGTTATTGGCAGATTGGGTTGCATCTGCCATGCCGCAATTATACGTCATCTTTACGTAATGGCTCTCGTCATCAATCTGACAAATTGCCGTTCGGACTTATTGTGAGTTCGGCTAAGTCCATTAGAGGATAGAAATATTTAAGAAAGAGTTAACAACGTATCTTTATTACATCTTGAAAGCAGAAAAACACCTGGGGCGGGCACATTGATCGACAGCATTTATTGTAATCTCTGCCCACTGACAATATTTTGCACATCAGAGCATTTAAGCAATAAAAAGTAATATAAAACTGAACCATGAGATAATATATAGTCTCCATTTTGGAGTAAGGAAGAAGTAATAGAATTAACATCAAGAGATCCTACGGAGTAAAATATATGGGCATGGAACAGTTCTGCGTGGGATAAGCGAGAATATCAGTAAGAGTCAAAGCGATGATGCAGGCGAGAGACATGAAAAAGAGAATCATCAGACAGATCGTTGGCCATAGGTGCCTTGATGAAGAAATGGATATTGAAGATTAATTCTTGTAGGCACACCAGATGTAATGATGTGCTGAGCAAGAAGCCAGGGTGTTCATTGAGTAAGGTTTCCGCAGACTCAACCAAGTTAGCTTTTACCAGATGCGTACAGACGCTGTAAAGTGATTTTTAGCAGTCGTAGGGGCAGATGCTGCCATTTGAGAATGATTCTGTATGGATGTATGTGAGTCCAGCACGCTGAAGTTTTGTTTATTTTGTGATGACTTACTGTACCTGCAAGAATTGTTGATGCCACAGAAAACTGAACGAAGAGGATATCCATGTAATATAGAATTCAAACATTGGAGAAAATAAACGAGGACATCCATATTAAAAGAAGTTGTGTTCACAAATGTTGAGTCTGCCCCTGAATATGGAGACAGACAAATAACAGTGTGATGAGGTACAAAGGGTACAACAAACATATAAAGAGCGATATGCAAAACACACAGGTAATCTAAAGATGTAAGAATTGAAAGGAACTGATATGGATAAGTTTTGTATGTGCTGAGAGTCAAATTATGCTTCTGATCTTTTTGGTGACTGATCTCCAATCTGAAGGAATGCCACAATGAGTAAAGAAAGGAACTTAAAGGGTGAAAGGACGCATGACGAATTTTAGAGTCGAGATGATAAATGAAAAGAACGACGACCACAACGAACCAAATTGGGGGTAAAATTATAAGCATTTCTGTCGCCACAGTTGTTTTGAGGTTAAGTAATTTATGGCAAATGTGGGAATTAGCGAGAGGGCTTTAAATCATTGGTAGGTCTTTGGAATGGTATAATATGGATCGCATCCAGAAAGTAACTTTCGGGATGTTTCCTTTAAAATATCCTTTTTTACACGGGAAAATTGCGCATGCGCAAGAGATGTATGTCGTGACAATCAAATGCTGGCCAGACTGGTTGCGCCTGGTGCCAGTACTGAAGACGTGGATTTCTCACTTGATACCGGGAACCAAGCAGCAGTCAACGCATTGGTATCACCGTTGATCAAATTTGTTATTTTCGTTGTTTCTGCAACTGTGCCCCACCTGTTTTGAGTAACATGGGAGGCATCACCTCCATCATTTGTGTATTTAGTATAAATGTATCAACTGCTGTCGATGCTATTTCTTTGAATTCAAGCCATATGTGGTCTACACATACATGGGCATATGGAAGAAGCAGAGATTGTCTTTGAGGAAGGCGTCAAGCGAACTTTTATCTGCTTTTTTCAATCGATGTATGTTTCATTTATTTTGGAGGATTTGGGAATTAGAATATTCAGTCTCTCCAAGGCAATCCCGAGCTCACAAGTACCTGTATCCTGTGGATGCTCATTGTTAGCTGATTTGTTACTAAGAGGTCAAATGTGTTTTCACAACCGTTTACTATTCGAGTGGGCTCATGAACTAATTCCTCGAAATATCTTTCAGCGAATGAGTTTAGAACAATTTCTGAAGATTTTTTTATGCGGACCTCCGGATTTAAACATGTATTTTTCCAACATATCGAGGGTAAACTGAAGTCACCGTCAATTATAATTGTATGGGTCGAGTACATATTTGAAATTAGACTCAAGTTTTCTTTGAACCTTACTGCAATTGCATAATCTGAGTTGGGATGTCGGTGAAAAGATCCAATTCTTATTTTATTCTGGTTGCCAAGGATGACCTCTACATTTACTAACTCACGGGAGCTATTTACTTCAATTGCCCTGTAAGATAAACTGCTTCCAACAGCAACAACCACGCCTCCGCCAACCGTGTTTAGCCTATACTTTTTGAACACCGTTACGTTCTTCGCAAAAATTTCGGATGGACTTACCTCCGGTTTTAGCCAGCTGTCAGTGCCTACAACGATTTGAGCACCGGTGCTCCTAATATTGCTTGGAGCTCTGGTACTTTTCCAATACCGCTACGTAATTTACAGTAGTTAATCCGATGGTACCTTGATCTACATTCTTCCTGTGTTCAGCCTGCACCCTTTGATACTGAAGCCCCTTTTCTGTTTCTCTGAGAGCCCCTAACCTGAAAATCAGCGCAATTCACACCACACAGCCCCAGCTACCTGTGTAATTGCCTCCTGCATGTAATGGGAACCTGCCCAATTTAGTGGAAGCCGGGCAACGGAGACTTACACTACTTATGGAAATTGTATGAATAATATTATGTAGAAGAGCAGAATATTAATAGAAAACAGAATATATATTACGTGAGGTTGTTTTGTTAAACTTCAATTAAATTATTAATTAACTTAATTTCATTAGTAATAATCTTGAGGTGACAGTAACAGTTCTACATCTACATCTACATAAATGCTCCGCAACCCACCATACGGTACGTGGCGGAGGGTACCTCGTACCACAACGAGGATCTTCTCTCCCTGTTCCACTCCCAAACAGAAAGAGAGAAAAATGACTGCCTATGTACATCTGTATGGGCCCTAATCTCTCTTATCTTTTCGCGAAATATAAGTTGGCGGTAGTAAAACTGTACTGAAATCAGCCTGAAATGCTGGTTCTCTAAATTTCCTCAGTTGCGTTTCACGAAAAGAACGTCTCCTTTGCTCCAGAGACTCCCACCCTAGTACCTGAAGCTTTTCCGTAAAACTCGCGTGATGATCAAACCTACCAGTAACAAATCACATGAAGGTGATTAAATCTGCAAGTATTTTATAAGCACCAAATGTAAGAATTTGGATATAATTAGATCTTTATGTAACTTGCGGAAAAGAAAGAGCAGTAATCTGAATATGTTGAATATCAGTATAACATGATGTGAAAGTTAAGTAATGACTGAATATGATGAGAGTAGTTATTAAAATACTATAAGAAAGGATTGTGTATTTGTATGTATTTGTGCCTCTGTAACCTCATTGTAAACTTGTTCTGAGGCCGCAAATTACACGAGGGTTTCAGATCTGAAAAGAAAAATGCAAATGGAAAATGGTATGTTTAATTGTATTGGCGTTGAACCTTGGGCAGGCATGAGACACACACACAACTCAACTGGATCAACAGGGCGTGGCTGCAGTTACTGTACATCAGTTGGAGTCGCTACCAGAAGAGAGACCCATGCGCCAAAAGATTAAGCTGACTACAATACGCTGGTCACTGTCCGCCGGCCTCAAAAAGCCACTGGGAGATCCCTGATCTGCTGTTGTTGCCACAGGGAGTCTTGCCGCGGTCACCGCACAAATCAGCTAACGGCAGCGACGGCATTTACAGGTGCAATGTCTACAAAGTCAGAAAACATTTCAAGTAGCCTGTTGACATATTACTGAATGTTTCACAGACCATGGGAGACTATATTTCATGTTGCACAGAAAATACAAGTCTAATGTCACATGAATGAACTCAAACTGTTACTGTGCAAGATCTGGATTCTGAACACTTCCTTTGCATGAACACTGTTGGTAGCCCATAACGTCAAATACTATTGGACAGCATCCTTTACTATTAAAAGACACAACTTAATTCAACGTCAAAAGACACTACACAAATCATTCAATACCTGAAACCAAAAATTTCAATGCACTCAGGTGTGTTCTGGTCAAACAGTTAATTTATCTAACCATATCTAGGTCATCTACGCTTTGAATAAAAGAGTTTCGATTAGTATATGTGTAAGGAAAAGCACAATGCTGTGGATGATCAAGTATCGCAAAAAGATTGCCTTATGTCGAACGGAGCTCCATCTGCTCCTTTGCAATGAACACTTCCAACGAAAAATGATTATCTACCCTAACTGCGTCCTCTTATACCTACACAAGCGATATTCTGCTTCTCTGCATTAATTGTGCCTCGAACTAACGTAAATTTTTCTATGGTGTGATGATTTTTCAGGAATGGTAATGTTTGTACTAATTTGTTAGTTGTATTGTACTTTTAATTGGATAGTTGTGTTTCCTGGAGAAATGAATTGCGAATGGGTGTCATATAGAATGAAGGTTTGACTGTCAGTGTGAATGAACAGTAGTTTTCGTGAATTATTGCTCGATATAGTGTACAAATACCGTGTACATCCACTTAATTTTGTGAAGCATTTTATGAAGACTTATTTTTGCAGTTTTATGCACTTTGTACTCCCAGTTTCATCTCGTGATGAGTATATTTTTCTTATGTCTTATTGTGAAGTATTCAAGTTTGTCATGGCATTGGATGTTATAAGTTTTGTGAGAGTGGAAATGGAGTAAATATTAAATTGTCTGAAGAGTAAATGGAAATTAATTATTCTTTAAAATGATGGAATGAGTGTAAGCTACAAACGATCAGTATGTATGAATGGAGAATATGATTTCTTGTAAGATAAATAAGAATTAGTTGTAAAGGAAATTTTCAAGATACGTAAATGAGTATAATGTAGGACACCAGCAAAACTGATGGTTGCATATCGTCAACAGTTTCAACAGTGCACATACTTCCAATGTCACACAGCACCAAAATGTCTTTGACACACTGGTGCTTTAACAAGTTTTGGGCACAACTGCATTGGCACAAATTTAAAACCGGGACGAGCTGGTGATGTAATGGCACCTTTCTTCCTGAACCACTCACATAATGTATGCTCATTCTTAATGCAAGTCGCATTTGATTAGAATATTTAACTTACATGTTAAGCAGGAGTACTAGTGATTGTCAGAAACTGTGTGATATAACTTACTATTCCTTTACTCCTAGATCTAATTTGCATATTGCTGTTCTGGTAGAAGTGAGAAAACGTCGAAAGCTTTCTGAATGGTGAGTAATAACAAGGACAGCCAGGGCAGTAGATTCAACTGCCCCAAAGAGCCAATTCGTGGAGGATTGGCGACAGAGAGCCGAGTGACAGTAGCCAAATGGACCACTGCCATCACCTTGGTGTCGCCCTAGGACGTCCACGCATCACATGTACGAACACCGATAACATTTCTCATACAGTGAACTCCTGGGGAAAACATTTTACGACCTGAGAGTGGAGTGAGAGGGCTTCCTGTTAGTGGAAGATACCATCATTGTGACGAAAATATAGAAAACTAGCAGTTTTCCAGAAAATAATCAAAGTTACAGATAAGCTCCTCAAGATATGTTGGCCATCTGCAGTCCTGGACCACTGAGAACTTGTGACAGCACTGAACATTTTGTCTCATCACTCCCTAAATGTTTCTGCAACACAAAATGCATCAGCAATGGCTAATGTGAATATACTGTAAGTTAGAGACACAGGACGGTGAAGGCAAGAGTACATCATTGGTCCCAGAGAGGAACAGAGAGAGAGAGAGAGAGAGAGAGAGAGAGAGAGAGAGAGAGAGAGCGAGACGTGACTTTTCTATACAGACTGGTAGAACGAGGATGTAAGTTACTGGGTAACCACCTAGAGGAAGGAGGCTAGTATCTTGTAGGGCGCACTTCTATCAGTCACCGCTCAGAACATCCAGCTTCAAGTCAAACATTATTTAATAACAGATGCAAAACCTGCTAGTGCAAGGTTTCCTTTTGATCAACAATCGATCAGAAATCAATGAATCATCGTGAGTCTCTGCCTTCCATGTTGATAACTGCTGTCAGCCTATCATGCTATCTTGACTGATGACTAGGGAAATTTGCATATTTTCGGCGTATCTGTACCTAGGCGCTAACGAAATTCATTGGTTCCATCAATAATTGACCCTGCAGCAAATTCATCAGGTCCTGGAGCAGTGTCTCTAGGAGCAGACAAACCTTATTCCAGTTCCCACATGGAGAATGGATCATTGTAGTCTTTCTCATTGTGCAAGAAGAAACTGAACTTCCTCTCTGCAGTCTGATGGAACACCTCAAAAGCAGGAGCTTCTGTGGATGATGTAGTGGCAGTAAGAAAGTGTTCTGCTAAAATATGAGCCATGTCATCTGGCGTGGTCACTCAGAGCTCATTACTTGACAATGCCGTAAGGGGATGTGTACTGCTACTCTTGCCCGAAATCCATCTTATTGATTTCCAAACTTGCACAGTAGAAGTGGACCGTTTAATGAAAGTCGTTAATTTCCTGCAGGAAGCCCTCTTCCATTCTTTTATCACTTGCCTCGCATATACTCACGCAGATCCGCTGCACGTAGATTTACTGTAGTTGGACAATGTCTGAAATTCCGCAGAGCTGTTCGTCTGGCCCTGATTGCCAGTCGACAATCGTCATTCCATCAAAGGTACAGGCCATCATCTGAGGTGGTTAGTAGAGTTGGAGATGGACTCTGCTGCAGCCCGTTGCATCTCACAAGCGATATTGGCCACCGTCTTCTGTCCCCAGTCCTTTTGTTCAAAAATAGCCTGTCGATTGTACTTCAAGCCATTTGACCTTGGTATCACCCATCTGCATGGTCCCCTGTCAGCCACCATCCTAGTCATGCAGATGGAGCCACACTGGGAAGTGGTCACTAGAATGTGAATCTGTACCCGCTTCCCTCTGAAATGAGTCTGCAATAGCTGGGGACAAAAACGGAGGTCAGTGGATGAAAAAGACCCTGTAGCTACAGAAAAGTGTGTCATCTGACTTGCGTTCAGAAGGCAGATAATCTCAGAATGGACGAGTCGCTCGATCATCCGACCCTTGTAGCAAGTGGTAGTCGAGCCCCATAGTATATTGTGTGCATTGGAGTCCTCCACAAGGCGGAATGGCCATGGGTGTGCCCAAAGAGTTATGCCAGTGCGTCTGCATTCAAAGCTTCATTAGGGGTAAGGTACAAAGAACACACTGTGATATAGAAGGGTGTGAGAACTTTCACAGCAGTTGCCTATATGGTCGAGGTAAGAGGGACAGAAGAGAAGTGTCATCTAGTATCAATGGAAACAGCCACTCCACATTTAGCCCAGTCTCCAGTAGTATCATCCTTCCTATATGTGTGGTAAACCTGTAATGCAGGTGTGAAGGTGACATTAAGATGCATTTCTTGTAAGCAGATGGGCAACAGTTTCTCTTGGACCTGGAGCTGTAATTCTTCCAAATGTGAGAGATATCTATTCAAATTCCATTGAAACACTCAAGTCCATGGGAAGCCAGTGTTTAGCGATGGTTGTTCTTCCCGTTCTCACTCAGAGTCGGTTATTTACTGCAGAGGCCAGGGAGAGTGTTAGCCGGTTCCCTGATCTCTGGTTCTTCTGACTTTAAGTCCATATCCTGAAGAACATAGTCCCATCAGAGAGGGAGAGACCTCGACGAACAGAAGGTTTAACTACCGCTTTCGTGGACTTGGAACTACGGTTTGAAAGACGTTTTTTTTACTGATGGGAAGAGGTGGTTGCCTGGGTTGCGGAGACAGTTTAGTTGGCTTCTGATTTTGGGTAGTGGTATGTGTCTTAGGTGGTAAGTCCGTTGTTGATAGCTTCCAAACGACTTCAGTTTCAAGTGGAGCTTTGCCCCAACAGTGTACACTGACAGGTGCATGTGTTCGTACTTGAATCTGTGGTCTGAGTTTGTGTGGAGGCATCACACTTAAGGGCTGATGCAAAAGAAGTAGCAAAAACTGGGGGTTGCACAGCTTTGAATTTTCCTTTCCTCGTTGTAACCTCACACTTCCTGCACCACACTGGGTGATCCCCAGGGGAGTTTACACATTTCTAAGTGTACACGAATTGCCTGATTCCTGAGCTGAGCCTCCACAATTGCCTCACGTAGCCCTCCAATTACATCCCATAGTGGTATGTCTAAACCTTGACGTTTGTAGCATCATATTGGGTTAGAAACAAACAGGCGAACCCTAAGACAGACATAGCCTGCAAGGATATGTTCAGGTAATGCCGTAGTACTAAACGTTAGACTGAATGTTCCCAATTTTTCCAATTTGCCACAGTTGTGCACTTCCGTGACGCCAGTATTTTTCCATTCCTCACGTAACTCTGCGGGGTCCACCTCCATTAGATCGCAGTACATAACCACGCCCTTACTAAAGTTTATAGTATTATGCAACTCAGACTCTATTGGATAGTCACCTAAGGCCTTACATCCCAGGAGCTTGGATATTTTGGTTGAATTAGCAGGTTCAACTAGAAGTGTTCCATTACAATGTTGTTTGGCACTCTTTGGAGACCCTGCATTATCTTCCAGTGAACATAGAAACGGTTCCCTCGGTTTGCTTGATTACAATGACAGTGTTATGACACACTAATGCCCTGTTACCATGATTCCGAGACTTTTCGGGAGGACTAACGAACCGCACTCTGTGTGATATGTGGGTGTAAGTAGTGCCTGATGGTACATCCATTCTGTCAGTAGCAGTAGCTTGATGAGACCGTTCCATAGGGATTCCACGAGATGTTAGGGAAATACCCATCAACCCAGGCAGAACCTCCGGATTCGCTGTAGTTTCACAGATAGGAAGTCTTGTGAAGTACTTTTGAACAACTTTTCCCAAAATATGTCGAGCATCTAGTTCGAGAGTCCATACGTAATAGCAATGTTTCAAATCATGTAGCTATGAACAAACTTGATCTTATCGACTGTGTCAGTATAGAGACAGGAATCTGTGATTATAATATCATAGCAACGATGGTTGTCAATGTATACAAATCAATCACAAGAAGACTAGGAGAATATTTTTGATAGAAAGTGCAGATAAGTAGTTGTTAGCATCATGGTTAAGAGTGGATTTAACAGAAAACGTAAACATTTATCTAAGGAAATCATTACAGCCATAGTTATTAATGTACACATCTAAAATTTTGTAAGTGTAAAGAAAGAGCTGTACTTTAATGGAAAAATATAAAAGACGCTGGATTAATTTTTGTTACTGTCTTTTATACAAAAAACCATAAGTCAAATTCCAATCATGAAATGAATTTGAAAATATTATTTTAGTGTGCTAAGACACTTATAAGACCACATCATTACAAACATTAACTTATGGTACAAATTCAATTATTAATGATTATGAATTTGCACATCCTATAAAAATGAGAAAGTATATATATATATATATATATATATATATATATATATATATATATATATATATATATATATACATGGAAGACCAAAAATTCATTCGCAACTCCAGTAATTAATGACAGACAATTTTAGCCGTTCATGCTAACAGACAATTTAACAGATATTAAAATCATACTTCCAAAAAAACTAACACTTGGAAGTCAGCCAATTTTTCAATACCGCAATAGAATAACGCAGCTACTACCCGCAAGGTGTTGCCAAACACTTTGACAGCAGGACACCTTCATTCCACCGTCCGTTGGAAAGGCCAGAAAGGTGTAAAAAAAGATTTACAAAACACTAAGGGTCTGCGTGAATGACCAAAGACGGCAAAGATAACATAACATTTTAGACAGACACAGCCCCTGTAAGAACAGGTTATTACATGAGATGTTCCAACATACAGAGCGGCCATCAACAAGCGCCAGAGCGGATCGCACACAAGCGTCAGTGGCGGACACGAGAGCACGCGAGAACCGAGGAGAGCTGCCACAACGCACAAGACCGGCAGATCCTCGTGAACTGCAAACAGTGCAGTCCGTCTAAAGGATACAATGGTCGGCCACCTAACGGTTGTAGTGAATCAGTCGTGGTCGAAATAAACTTGGCACCAAGAATGATTAACACATTCGGATGATATTAAATTAAGTGACACTTGATTTAAAGATATTACATTATATACTGTAATTTACCCTTGCATGGTATCATTGAATTAATCAGTGGTAAAAGCTCCAAACCAATGCTGGTTAGCTAGTTATTTACTTCTGTCAGCGGGCCTTTTAAAGGAACTCACTGGCATTTAAATCTCGCTGTGTGAGCACCACGTAATCGTAACTTCAGTGTAGGCTATGTACAGGGCTCTATCAGGTATACGTGTAATTAATTTAGACCCAGCAGGAATGGCCAACAAGGCACCCAAATATTCATACTAACGGCCCACAATTGCATTGCCGGAACAGACTCCGTCTTGTTTTCGTGACTCACACCGATAGCAGCGCAGTAAGTGGCCAGTAAGCAACACTCTGAATACGACACCGGATGAGTGAGGATACTAACGTTTATACTGATCTGCAGCTCTGTTATTACAATAGAGCGTCTTTTTAGTGCAGTGGTTTCGGGGACCATTAGCCCCTGACAGCAATCACGTATTTGCTAGTACCCATCAGCATTAGCGACTGACAAAATATTAGAATGAAACAAAATTTCCTTTGACAGTTTTATTTTTAAAAAACAAACAATATTTAGATTTTGTAGGTATTCCATTAAGCCACAAAGTATTGAGTCAATGAGATAACTGCTAGAACATTTTGAATAGAATGGTGGAGCAGCTGCCAGAGCGTCACGATTGCTGCCTAGAGTCCTTCTCAGAGAAGAAAGCTAACTACTCGCATTGAGAGTAGTCACTTCTTACAAGACATGGTTTCTCTGCACCAGTCCTCCCCCTAGCAGTACATGGCTTCACCCACATACTGCACTCCCATTTCAAATCAACTATACATAGTTTGTAAATCACTTCATTGCTGGACTCTTTACTTTGGAATTAAAATCGGTTAGCAGAATTCAAGCTGACAGTGTTTAGTAATAATAATAATGATAATAACAGTAGAGTGTAGACCTTACAGCAACATAATGGTCATATCCGTAGTTATTGTTGCGTTGTCAGTTAGTTTCTTCAGCTGCTGCCAAATCAATAATGAAGCCTTTTATAGTTTATTGCGAAACTATCTACTACTTGGAGGTTTGCCATGCGATATTTAAGCATATTTTACGTATATATCTCAATTTTACTCTCATAGATGAATGGTATAAAACACAATGTATGTGTGTAGTGGATGGACTAGCTGAGGACAATGACATGGATAAATTCCTTTCAGAAGGTGTAGCCTTCATCATATGGAGCCAAGGGCCAATGACAGTACGTGAAAAACTATGTAATTAGTATTACAATCTTTTTAAATAGTGTGCCAGTACTAGTTAGTCACATGTCACGAAGTAGCAATATATATATATATATATATATATATATATATATATATATATATATATATATATAGAAGAGCAGGGCCTGTGAATTCTGACATTTTAGCACCTGTTTCTCCCAGCTGCTGGAATGTGGCGAGATGTGCCACATGCGAGTTCTGCATGTTGGGAAGACAATGGCTGAAACCCGAGACGTTTACCGCCAGCAATTCCCATGGACAACGGTCGTGTGAGTGAGGGACTGGGAGTGCCTCTAAAGCCAGAGTACTTCAAAAGATTCTTTTAAAGCAGTGCAAATCACAGGAGATCGTCAGAGAGTTTCAATAAAAGCTTCCAGATTGCCCTAAAGGCGCAAGGGGACAACTGAACACCGCTACGTTTCTGTGAACGGTGTGGGAAGCGAACTGCATTTACACGCCCAGACATGATGCCGTCAATCGTAAAGTGAGGGCCAAGACACTGGCTACTCTTAGTTTGTTAACAGAAAACGCAACAAGTACTGGGGAAGAAGATTCTGCAAGATTTCGCTACATGTAGCAACAAATAGTGAGATTTTCAGTGGTCACAGTGGAAACCCTGTAATTTTCGTCTCCTCTTACGGTAATTTGGATAAGTATGTCAGAGCAGGTAGTCAGCAGAGCATTTTGGGGCGAGCACACATTAGCGGCAGTTCGTGTCTCGTTTGAAAATCTCCCTGTGGCGCACTGCTGCAGCGTCACGGTCCTTTCTCTGTTTCTGAGTGAGACTCACGTTTGCGTCGTCTGTGCACTGCGTAGCTGACACTTTGTGAGTCTTTTTCGTGACATTCTGACTGATTTCTATCGTTAGTTCTCTCTCAAACTGGCATCAAAACTCGAAGCTATCCAGTATATATCGATTGTGTGAGCTGAGCGGCCTTTGGGAGGCGATTTGCATGTTATTACGCTAGTGCTTCAGAAAAATCTTAACCTTCTACGCATATTGCCGTTTAAATTTTTTGATGAAGGTAATTGTTAATCAATCCAACTTCAACCTGAAAAATATTGACTGAGAGAAAGTAAATTAATTATTTTTTAAATGAGTTTTGCTCAGTCTAGTTTTTATGAAACGACACTTTTAATGAAAAATATCGTCAGAGGACTCTAGCTCACTGAACTACAGTCTGAATATGACGAAGTTTCCGATATAACGGAGGTGCCATTACACCTTCGTTTCTTTTTTTAAATTTGGAAAGTTAGCTGGATACTTTCTAATTATACGAACAGAATTAAATTTTGTTTTGGGAATAACGAAACATCACCTGCATTGTCATTTAGCAGCATTAATAATTATCAATTTAACATTTGTATTATTGTGTTGGATTCGGCCTGAGCTCAGAATCGCTTGCTTCGCCGTTTGCGTGTTGAGTTCACGTGCTTGGCAGGCAGCTTGCAAAACGTAACCACTGCAAAACTTCAGTCGACTCGCACAGACAGGTACGGCAGAGAGCCATAAACAAGTCAGTAGTAATAATAGAAATAACATTTTCAAAATAATTTAAATTCGTGACGAACACAATCGAACACATTTTGTTTTCATTCCTCAGAAAATTTCATTTTGTCCCTCAGCGGTAATTACCCCCAGCTTGGGAACCATAACTAACATAAAAATCGACAATAACTACAAAATTACACAACATTTGTCATTCTGTAGTATCGTAAGGACCCTGGAAGGTACGTAACGGTACACCAGAGTACTGTTTATTTACGATTCTGTTGTACCGTACAGATATTTACCGAATAACGTTTACCTTTAACAACAAAAAATTGTTACCAAATAACAGAAGACCTCACCCTTTGCATAATGACATTGTATGTCAACCCTTGCGAATTCCAAGTCGAATTTTGTCCGCTACTTTTCAGGCCAAATCAATGAATTTGGAACATGATTTCACCTACATCACTTAATGTACGAAATACGCCACCACAGCTGTGGCTTGAGATAAAACGCCTCAGACGCGATAATAAATCATCAAAAGCAATAGAACTGTTTCCCAATACAAAAGGAATTAGTTCCACACATGCTGCTAAATTGGAACCACAAACGGCAAGGAACATCAACACGCCCGTTTTTGAAGCAGAAGTAGCTAGATTTTTCAAAATTAGTCGTGCGTTAGAGAGACGAGTAAAGTTTAAGAATAGGCAAATCGTTTGACTACTTCAAATTCTTTAAGTGTCAAGGAAGGTATTTATGATAATAACAACCGGCAACATCAGAAACATGGGCTTCACATGCTCTAAATACACGTTTATATTCCCTTGCTTTTAGCGGAATAAGCTGCAAATATGTCGGTACATGAAAGTATATCTTCACAAATAATTTGTAGCTTATGTTATTGAATTAACGTAATTCGGCTGGTTTCATATGAGTTTTACAATAATTCATGTCTTTAGGTAATTTACTAATGCAAGGTATGCACAATTATAACAACTGTTTCGTTGACAGAGTAAAAAACAATCAAAAACCAACACTATCGGCAAGACGCAACTGACTGACTGCTTTCTCTTCGCTTGGAGCGCTAGTGTCGCTGCAGCCATCAAATGTTAACAACTTTCTTACCTGAGTGTTCCGTGGCTGTATTTAATACACTGTGACGTGTATCAAGGCGTAGAGGAATTATGGGCAAAGCTTAAACTGATTGTAAATCGCTCCATTGCAAGTACCTGCCAAGTGGATTAAGGGAAGCATAAACGCGACACGGTTTAATTCTAAAATTGTTGATAAAACAGAGGCTGTTGCACTCTTGCTGCAAAACAGAACGCACAGATGATGATAGATAGTAAAATCTTGCATCTGTAAGAAGACCGATGCGCGAAACATACAACTACCACCATTACCTTGCGAAAGATATTCCCGATAACCCGAGAAAATTCTAGTCCCACGTAAAATCTCTCGACGGGGTAAGACCCATTCACTTTGTGACTAGTCCAGTGTGGCAACGTTGCCACGTAAGTCAATGAAAGAAAAGCCGAAGTTTTAAACCTAGTTGCGAAAACACACTTGACATCTTAGCCACAAACAATCCAGAGCTAATAGAGAGCATCGTGACTGATACAGCGATTAGTGATCGCAAGGTCGTTGTAACTAGGCTCAATACTGTTTCTTCCAAATCCACCAGAAACAAACGCAAAATAATTTTATTTAAAAAAGCGGATAAAGTGTCTCTAGAAGCCTTCCTAAGAGACAATCTCCATCCCTTCCGAACTGACTATGCAAATGTAGAAGAGATGTGGCTCAAATTCAAAGCTATAGTAGCAACAGAAAGTGAGAGATTCATACCTCATAAACTGGTAAGAGATGGAACCGATCCCCCATGGTACACAAAACAGTTCCGAACGCTGTTGCAGAGGCAACGGAAAAGCATGCGAAGTTCAGAAGAACGCGAAATCCCGAAGAGTGGCTAAAATTTACAGACGCGCGAAATCTGGCAAGGACTTCAATGCGAGATGCCTTTAATAGGTTCCACAACGAAACATTGTCTCGAAATTTAGTAGAAAATCCGAAGAAATTCTGGTCGTATGTAAAGTACACAAGCGGCAAGACGCAGTCAATAACTTCGCTGCGCAGTGCCGATGGTACTGTTACCGACGACTGTGCCGCTAAAGCGGACTTAGTGAACGCAGTTTTCCGAAATTCCTTCACCAGGAAAGACGAATGGAATATTCCAGAACTTGAAACACGAACAACTGCTAGCATGAGTTTCTTAGAATTAGATACCTTAGGGGTTGAGAAGCAACTAAAATCGCTTGATACGGGCACGTCTTCAGGCCCAGATTACATACCGATTAGGTTCCCTTCAGATTGCGCTGAAACAATAGCTTTCTACTTAGAAATCATATACAACCGCTCGCTCACCGATACATCTGTACCTACAGATTGGAAAATTGCGCAGGTCGCACCAGTGTTTAAGAAGGGTAGTAGGACTAATCCATCGAACTACAGACCTATATCATTGACGTCGGTTTGCAGTAGGGTTTTGGAGCATATACTGTATTCAAACATTATGAATCACCTCGAAGGGAACGATCTATTGATTCAAAATCAGCATGGCTTCAGAAAACTTCGTTCTAGTGCAATGCAGCTAGCTCTTTATTCACGCGAAGTAATGGCCGCTATCGACAGGGGATCTCAAGTTGATTCCGTAATTCTAGATTTCCAGAAAGCTTTTGACACCGTTCTTCACAAGCGACTTCTAATCAAGCTGCGGGCCTATGGGGTAACGTCTCAGTTGTGCGGCTGGATTCGTGATTTCCTGTCAGGAAGGTCGCAGTTCGTAGTAATAGAAGGCAAATCATCGAGTAAATCTGAAGTGATATCATGTGTTCTCCAGGAAGCGTCCTGGGACCTCTGCTGTTCCTGATCTATATAAATGACCTGGGTGACAATCTGAGCAGTTCTCTTAGGTTGTTCGCAGATGATGCTGTAATTTACCGTCTAGTAAGGTCATCTGAAGACCAGTATCAGTTGCGAAGCGATTTAGAAAAGTTTGCTGTATGGTGTGGCAGGTGGCGGTTGACGCTAAATAACAAAAACTGTGAGGTGATCCACATGAGTTCCAAGAGAAATCCGTTGGAATTCGACCACTCGATAAATAGTACAATTGTCAAGGCTGTCAATTCAACTAAGTACCTGGGTGTTAAAATTACGAACAACTTCAGTTGGAAAGAGCACATAGATAATATTGTGGGGAAGGCTAGCCAAAGGTTGCGTTTCATTGGCAGAACACTTAGAAGATGCAACAAGTCCACTAAAGAGACAGCTTACACTATACTCGTTCGTCCTCCGTTAGAATATTGCTGCGCGGTGTGGCATCCTTACCAGGTGGGATTGACAGAGGACATCGAAAAGGTGCAAGAAAGGGCAGCTCGTCTTGTATCACGTAATAGGGTTGAGTGTGTGGCAGACATGACACGCGAGTTGGGATGGAAATCATTAAAACAAAGACGTTTTTCGTTGTGGTGAGATCTATTTACGAAATTTCAGTCACCACCTTTCTCTTCCGAATACAAAAATATTTTGTTGAGCCAAACCTACACAGGTAGAAATTATTATCAAAATAAAATAAGAGAAATCAGAGTTCAAACAGAAAGGTTTAGGTGTTCGTTCTTCCCGCACGCTGTTCGGGAGTGGAATGGTAGAGAGATAGTATGATTGTGGATCGATGAACCCCCCTGCCAAGCACTTAAATGTGAATTGCAGAGTAATCATGTAGATGTAGATGTACCTATTAAGAAATCATTCACCCAGGAGAAACGCACAAAAACATCGTCGTCTGACCGTCACGCAAGTTCCCGTATAGAAGACAGATTAATTGGATTCACTGATGTACAGAAGCAACTGAAAGAGTTAAAAACAAAGAAGTCACAAGGTCTGAAAGGAGTCGGAGTTCGATTTTACGCTGAGTTACTACGGCATTTGCCCCTTACTTAGCATGCATTTATCTCGAATTTCTCACCCAGCGCAAAGTCCCAAGCGACTGGAAACAAACGGAGGTGACTCCTTTACATAAGAAGGGTGAAAGGACGGACCCATATAATTACAGATCAATATCCTTACCATCCGTTTACTGCAGGATTCTTGAACGGAATCTCAGTCGAATATAATATCATTACTTGGAACGGAGCGTCTTCTGTTCATAAATCTGCTCGAATTTAGAAAGCATCACAAGTGCAAACCTCACGTTGCCCTTTTCTCACGTGATATACTGCATATTCCTATATTTCCGCAAACAATTTGACACAGTGCCCCATTGCAAACAGTTAAAGAAGGTTCGAAGATACAGAGAATGCGAGAATGGTTCAAAGACTTCTTAAATAACAGAACTCAGTGTTTTTTCCTGGACGGTGAGTGCTCACCACAGACAAGGGCACCGTTTGGAGTGCTCGAGGGAACCGTCACAGGACCGTTGTTGTTATGTATATACATAAATGATTTGGCGGACAGGGTGGGCAACATTCTCCGGTTGTTTGCTGATAATGCTGTGGTGTACGGTAATCTGTCGTCGTTTAGTGACTGGATGAAGGTACAAAACGACTTAGACAAAATTTCCAGTTGGTGCCATGAATGGCAGCTTGCTCTGAATATATAATAATGTAAGCAACTCCAGATGACTAGGAAAGCCTTCCCGTAATTTTCGAATATAGCATTAGTTGTGTACTGCCTGACATAGTCGCCTCGATTAAGTATCTAGAACTAACACTGCAAATCTGAAATGGAACGAGAACGAAAGGACGATAACACGGAAGGCTAAGGATCGAAATAGGTTTGTTGGGAGGATTTTAGGAGAGAGTGGTTCATTTGTAAAGGGGACCACGTACAAAACACTAGTACAACCCATTCTTCAATACTGCTCAAGTGTTTGGAATTCGCAACAGGTCGGATCAGAGGAAGACATCTAGGTATTTTCGAAGGGAGCCGCTTGGTTTATTGCTGATGGGTTTCATTAACTGAAGTAGTTCTCTAACTCAGATGGGAAGGCGACTGAAAAAATTTACAGAACCGGGTTTTCAAACTGCCTGCGGACAGATTCTACTGCCGCCAACGTACATTTCCCGTCAGGCTTATAAAGACAAGAACAAGAAGGGCTTGTATACACACATACGGAGAGCGCCTTTTACGTGTCGCCCTATTTGCAAGTTGAATGGTAAAGGATATGTGCAAATAGAGGTATGTAAGGTACCCTCCGCTACTCACTACATCTTGGCTTGCCGAGTATTTACTGCATGTAGATGTTCGTAGTGAGTCTAATAGTGGCCCAGGGCTGTGCGAGGAAATAGTACGGTGCAATTATGCCCAAAACCTCAACATCCAAAGTGAAAGTCTGCTTCCAGATCCAGAGAGTTTCATAGAGTTCACATATTGTTTGGTAAAATGTTACATCATTTGTGAGCGTCGGGTTTGGGAGAAGGGGTGGAGAAGTTGGTAAATTAGTAGTTTTTATCAGATTTTCTTAAATATTTCGCAATTTAATCTACATTAAATTGTGGACAATAATAGCCCTGTGCACAATATTGCTAAACCGAACGATTCCAGAGTTAGATAGGGTTTCAAAAGTAAAACTGTTTCGTACTTTCTAGATGTTTTTGTATACGTATGACATTGTCACTAACGAAACTAATTTGTCAAATAGTCTAGTGCTTTCTCAAAGCAAATTGTGATTTTAGTGGCCGGTGGTATGTTAGTGATAAGCCCTTGAAGGAACGACAACCTCACCACCTTCTCAAGGGGCGCTACTTTTTAAGGGAAAAGAGGCTTCCACAGGCCTAGGCCATATAAACCTGTGGTACGGAGAAACCCACTCTGAACTTTCTCTGGACAATGTCCCATTAAGAATGAATACCTTTCAAAATAAATGATTTTAAATTATAAAAATGTGTATAATAATTATGGTACATAATTATATCATTTTGATTCCTATTATTTTTAAAACTGCAGCTTTTGGAGGCTTTTCATCAGAAAAAAAGACATATATGACTGTATATTGCATACTATTTCATTTGAATTTTTGAAGTTCATAAACTGAGTTCAGCAGTAATATTGAATAAAAATCTAGAATGTTAAATGCGACCTTAAAGTAATGTAATGTATTTCATCAGTATTCAGTCCTCATCTAGATCTTCATGTATGATATTCGTGTCCCTGTTAACACATCCTAGATCTGAAAAATTACCGCATATGCTTGAGCTGTTTAGACCCCTCTTTCTGCACTCGCAGTTACGGAAGCATACGTCTTTGCAAGCGCACACTACGAGGGATAGTAATTCCCAGGGAGCTGCAGAACGTACTGTTGTAATTGGTCTGAGGTGTTCGTCAGTCTTCTTAAACCCGCACTCAAGTGGATTCTTCTTCTCAGTCAGCCACTGCTGCAACTGGTGGTTGGCTCTAAATGATGCTGCCTGGAAGCTGCTGAAGTGGGGGGAACTGCAGCAAACGTGAACAATTAATGTATAGGCTGCATGCAATAGCCTGCAAGTAACGTTGGTAGCCAAACCAAGCTAGACCTTTGGTGTTCTTGGCTCCAAATATCGCTAGAAGGAAATGGTTTTCAGTGTCAGAAACTGCACTGGGGTCAATTTGTGGTCGTTGAAGACTAAAAGTTTCGTCTGAAGAGCGTTGTTGGCTGCACTTCCTATACGGTGTAATTTTCCCCTTCTTGTAGATCGCTGATATAGTGTCACATCCTGCGAAGGCATACATTGGTAAGAGTACACCTTTCATATCCCCAATGTCTCGAAGAATGTCAGAAATAGTGTACACTTTTTCCTGCTGATTGTCTTTCTTTGGTACGACCATTTTCAATTTCTTCTGTGATGGTGCGTGGACAGTCAACAAGTCTGTGTCATCACCAGTTAAACAAGCTTCAACTCCTTTCTTCGCTTCATCAGTCAACTGTGGACCACCTATTTGCAAGTGCACTATAAGGAGAGAAAGAAACTTTCTGGCTGTATCCTTTTTTATGTGCCTATTGTAGTTTTCATTTTCAAAATGTAGTATTACGTGGTTATTGAGATATATGTTGCGTAAAGTAAGCGAATCGCCTGGTTAGATGTGAGAGGGGGCCTAACGATCCCCAGACTGCCAGATGAAATTAATGAGTGAATAAATAAATGAATTAGAAATTAAAAATATTCATTGTTTACAAGGGATATAATCCTCCCAGTTACACAGTCGTACCATACTGTCTTAACTTGGCTCCAATACTATCTGACATTTCTTATAGACACTTTACGTCATTTGATAGGGTACATGAAATTTTGCAGATCCTAAGATTAATCGCGTCTTGCTCCAAGCTTTTCTGCTGAATTATCCAACCTAGGTATCTAAATTTTTTCACGCGATTACTCTTCCCTTTATTTAAAATCATCTATTGTGGTCCATCACTGATATTTGTAATTTATTTTATCTTCTCAAAGGAGGATTGTAATCCTACTTGCTCAGCTATCTCTTTTAGTTGATGAATCTTCGTGAATGGTGAATTAATGTTGTTGGAAAAAATGGCTAGATCATCAGCTGTGTTTGGGTCCTAGTCTGAATCATTATTCATCCCCATCCTCTTAGCTCATTGTTTTCCTCCATTCTCGAATGATCTTTTCCAAGATACAGTTAAAAGGGAGTGGGGAAACTTCATCGAGTTGTCTGATACCAGTTTTGGTTTGGAAAGCGGTCCGAGATGTTGAAACTAAATGCACGTTTGATCCTGTATCGATCAGAATCTGTTGAATGATGTACTCCCAATCCTTCCATAACATTCAACAGTGACTCGCTTTCAACTGAGTCGTGCGCCTTTTTTATCCATGCATACTATCGCACGGCAGCACCTTCCAGACGCTTAATTCTTTATAATGTTTTTCAACTTGAAAATCTCTAGGCAAAAAGTTACTTTCCTGAAATTGGCCTGGTACTTATTAGTCTATTTATAAAAATAAACGTCAATTCAGTTCTGTACTGTTTCGGAGAGCGTCTCCCATGGAACAGATACTAATATAATACCTGTTCAACTGCTGGTAACCTTTTGAGCCACCAATTTTATGGAGCTGGTAGACTAGGACAGATAGGCACACAGAGGATACCCGACCACTTCCCTGTATCTCCTCAAAGAGTTCAGCTGGTATGTTCAGAATGTCTTCATTGGCCAGCTTCCGGGACTCTACGACAATTTATTCCTTTCAAACTGCTTTGTTGTTCCTTAGGGCATCCATGATCTGTTTAATTTCTGTCTTAGATGTGTGTATGTGCGTTTGTCGCTATTTTTTTCTCTGAAGCACGTGGTTGGGTGTTGTTACACTTTCAGATTAGACTTGAATATTTGATTGAAATCCCTGAGACTGTTCTTTAGAATATCCTGATCAATACGTTCCATATGTTGTTTCAAAAATAATGGCGTTGCAAGTCGGATCACAGGGGCTGCGTGCTTCCGACTTTCACAAAAGGAGTTAAAATCTTCATGTTCCTTCGGAGAGTTTAATTTTGTCAACGAATGTGTTCTGAGTGCGTAATTTAGTTCCGAGGTCTCGTTGCACCATCTTCGTTTCCGTTTGCGAAATTTCAAGCTTCTTGTATTGCGTATTGTATTGTGCATTGTATTGTACGGTCTGTCCAGTTCTGAGACTAAAATGTTAGTTGCTGACGGCACTCTATCAATACATGTTAACTGATTTTAAATTTTGCCACATCATCTCTGCATTTGTTCTTTCCAGCTGTTGGAGCCTTTCTGAGAAGAATGAAATTCATTTTAATCCTGGAGAGGTAATTGTCTAAATAATACTTGGTACTTCTTTTAACTTTAATATTCTTAATTTCCTTCATCGCATTCCTAGAATGGGGCACATCGACGATTTTCCATCATTCGACTTGTTAGAAAAAACCAAATTCAAAATGTCTTGCTCCTTCTGTGCGTAGGATGTTTTCCTGTACCTGTTCATAATTTGCTACTATTCCACGTTAGCTTACAGTCGTCGACAAAGATCTTAATATTCTTTGTAGTTATTTTCGCCTTCTCCTTCTCTAGGAGATCCCACAATTGTTCTATTTTCTCAGGACTATGGCTTCTGTTCTCACAGATGAGATGGCCGCATGTGCATTGAACAGGGTGTAGCCTTTGCACCTCATCAAATAGTGAGTATTGACAATTATTTGATACGCTAGAAAAATTCACTACTGCGCTGATAAACGTCTTATTTACAGCAAAATCTGCTGCAAACATTGATATATTCTTGCTTATGTTCACGGCTTCCTTTTTTTCATAGATCATATACCCTACATTGTCCATAACTCTTTCGTGCTGATAATGTGTATTTTGAAACCTAGGGTTGTGATGTTTTGGTAGTCCAACAAATTGTTAATCCTTATTGTTTACCAAATTGTCGCAATAATTTCACATTTGTGGTAGCAATGTAATATTCGTTTTCCTTTTTCAACTTAGTATTTCTGCCTCAGAGCATGCAGGTCCTTTAGATATCCCTAACCCTGTAGTTGCACGCTAACAGGACCCCAAGATATGCTTGCACTCCTAACAGTGATGGGTTTCTGTTTACAGTTACCGCCGGTTTAGTGTTTCCTTTTTGACGACTTTCGATGATGTCTGATTCTTAGGGAAATTTGGGTCGGATTTGTTCCTTCCCAGTAGTAGATTCAAAGTACTAAGCCATGAAGCTTGGATTTCGTTTGCTATATACACCTTTGGTATGCATGGTCCACTTCTGCTTTAAAAGCCGTTGACTTGTTTCATCTATAATCCCGAAAAAGGATGCTTTCAAGTTGCTACCAGATGGAGCAGCTGGACCAATTTCTTTCTTCTTGTCCTTTCTTTTGTGTGACAGGCAGAGCCTGGTTTCGTAGTGTTGGGCCCACGTCGTGGGATTGATTGTTTGCTTTATTAAAAAATCTGAGATGGTAATTTGTTTGTTATAAATGAGATCTCTAATTCATTCTGATTTAGCTAACTTATCTCCACATACTTACACTTGTTTTTAGTGATATTTAAGGTGCTGAGAATTATAAATATTTTCAGATTTTAAAGATGCTACCTGAGGTATCTTTCTTTATCTTAACTTTACATTATCATCATGTTGTATATTGAACATTCCTGAGAATTTAATTGAGCTTTTCATTAAAGTGTGCCATCATAATATTTTATCACTTTGTTAACTAATTACCTTCTGTTATGGTAGTCTTCCCACTAACATGTTATGTGGGTTTTTCAGCTAAGTGTTTTGTTTACCCATTTGAATAATTTTAACTGTCGCCAAGAGAGGAGGACTCTACAATGTGTGTCTAAATGCATACTACCAAGGCAGGATCCAATTTGTGGTGTCTGGGGAGGGAGAATTTGTGCAGACTGGGGATGATGGGCTGTTCTTCCCATAATACTTCTAAAGTGGTTGTAGTCGGGGCTACTGTACTAAACTAATGGCTGATGGGTTTCCTGTAACAGTACAAGACATTCTCAGAACTCCTGGACGGCAGTATCATTTTGCTAAAGATTGCTGTTACTTGAGGGCAGGAAATAATCAAGAATATGCTTACACTCTTTTCCTGTGGTTAACTGGCTGAAAGCTTAAACATTTTCGTAAAACTTCTAGGAGCTCGCTAAGTCGAGGAATTGTGCATAAGCCTTCCATAGTACTGGAATTCCTGATGTGGAGAGGTAAGTCTGCGAGTCTTGTATACATCACATTGGTTGGTTACTGATCCGTCGTGAGCAGTGGAGTTACTTTTGTGAGACGAATACCTGAGAGAATTATTTTCTCTAAGTAATGTGGGGACTTGGTGCTGTATGATGATAATTTTTATTTTTTTTCTCTTTGGCTATACATTTGTTTCGACTTAACTGCCATTAACGAGTGACCTGTTCTACAGTGTGGGCGACGTTACTCTCATTATACATTTTTTGTTATAGTAGCACACTATAGTCGAAACTGATCTGTAGAGAAGGGGAAGAAAACAGAATTTAATATCACACAGCAGTGAGTCTTGACACGCCTTACAAATATGTCACATGCTGACTTATACTACTCCCATTATTGTGTAGTATGAAAATGAGGCAACCAGTCTGAAAGTACTGGTAGTTTCAATAAATAATGAAAGTATATTTAAAACATACTCCATTTACGTGATATCTCTTTTACAAAGTAGGCACCTAATTTTGTGGAGAAAGATTCATTTCGTTTTCTAAACTCACACAAGCGAGGACACACACACAGACACACACACACACACACACACACACACACACACACACACACACACATACACACAAAATTACATAAAGAGTATAAATTGCTGCGTTTTGTAGTATTTTAAAGGGGGTTCAGAAATATGAAACACACAGCAGCATATTTATCAAAAATATTACGTAAATCAGCAATTCTGTACGTGTAGAGATCGAAAGATTCCTGAGATTAATTGCTCCCCACATCTAATTGCTGTCAAGCGTCACAAGGTGGACAGATAACCAGCGGAAAACGAAGATTGATGACTCTGCAATTTACAAGCCTCAGGTGGTGTGAGGTGACCACACATGCATTTTTGTCCAGTCGACAAAATATAACATACTTGGAGATTGCGAAAATATTGACTCGCTGCCTAGCAAGGGAACTATCCCAGATGTAAATAAATGGTCTTGATGATATTTGGTGGGTGTGTAAACTGGCCCAAATAATTCAATACACATTTTTTTCCGTTTTGGCCCATTTTCACTTAGGGATAAAAACTCATCCCAAATGTAATTTGCTGCATGATGTACAAAAATGTGGTGTTCCACATAGAAGTAGAACAGCATTACCTTTCCTCTGATACACACTGAATTTTTCTACAAAATATCCAACCACTATCAATAAATTTTGAGTAGTTAAAATTATCGTTACAACATAAATTAGAAACACTCTCTTTCCATATCCAACCATATGTAATAAAGCTGAATCCTCAAACGCCATTTTTATGAAATATGTTACACAAAACGTGCTGTCAAGTATTTTCAACATATCTAATTGAAATATGTACACGTTCATTATGCTTCTCACTGCAAGCTCTCCATTAGTTTCCTTTAAAAGAATGAAAAAAGGATAATCCGGTAGCAGGCCTCATGGGCTCTAAGATGAATCGTAAAACTCTGAGTAACTGATGACAATTATTGCAAAACGGATGATTTTTTTTACCCTTTGGAATAAAGTACATCCCCAAAATTTTAAATTGTGAAAAGAACTTTTCGAGTTAATATTTATCGCATATATAGCCTCTAGTTATAAGCTCTGTTATTATCCACGACAGAATTGCGTGTGCCACAGATTGAATAGTGATTTGGTGCTTGCCTTAAAATGCTTTAACTTTACTTCTCTGCTCAACTGCAACGCCCATGTTTGAAGATCAATGTCATGACGATCAGTTGACAATCGATAACCTAACCTTTTTTTTTTAAGTGCTGCAGTGTAGTAGCTTCATAGTACCTCAGAGCCATTGAATAACATACTCTACCCAGCGAGAGAGCTGTGCCACTCTACTAAGATAAGATATTTACGCTTCAAGGATGAAGGGAACTCTGTGTATTTGACAACTTTTGGTTTTCTTACTGAAACACTTTCGCCTACTGAACAGTTAAATCACATACGATATGATTTCAACGGTTACCGTTAAAAACGCTAAGAGTAACAAACTAACGCTAAGGGGCTTAAATCCTAAACCAGCGTGAGTAATGTCTAATTTTCCAGGCGTACAAAATAAATTCTCCGATCCTCATGTCACTTGCAATGCATAACTTCTCTTTCCTTCTCTTTCTTCTCTTTCGAATACCACAGTTCTCGTGACCTGGTATTTTTTGTTTTGTTTTTATTTTTTACTTTCTGATTGGTTACCCTTCCTGTGGCTGCAGCTGTAAGTTAAACGTAACGGAGGAAAGCTGTGTTCGTCACCTGTCTGCGAATGTTGCCAACGCTGATCTGTATGTTTCGTTTGAAGGTGTTTGTGAATGGTGTTTTTTATGAGGTGGAGATCGGAGAGCAGCTCAGCATTCACATAAACGAGGGTGAAAAACGGCATATAAGCCACACTCAGCCAGCTGGTGAACCAGACCAGTAGTTGTGAATCCAATACTTGCACTACTTTCGTGTCTGGTGAAGCACCCTGGCTCGCCGGCTAGCTCACAGCACGTTAGTCTATACGAGCAGGTCTGTAACTTGTTAATGCTGATTTCTCATTACACTCACGTATGAGTAGTGCCAGACCACTATTTCATTCCAATATTCTTATTCAGTATCTGTTTTTACAGTTTCTTATGATTTCTTAGATCAGTGGTATAAACAAATTTATTCAATGTCTGCCTCTATTCTTCTTATGATGCGAACAACGCAAATATACTATTTTAATTTGCTTTAGGGTATCAGTTAATTTGACATTTGAATCATCACTGACGCGGTGTTAAAAAGACCCTCAGCATTTTTAAATGTGGCAGAGGTACACGGAAATATCAAACAGGGGAAAACCCACGATGGAATATCATTGAGAAGACTCAAAGAATCTAAATCCTTAATAGGTTCATCCTCTGCAGATTCAGTGTATGAGATTCACAAGGAAGTAATGGTTCTAAGGACTTTTCTTAGATTTTATATCTAAATACGTTCACTAATTCGCATCCTTCTCTTTCTTGTGTTCCAGTACCAATAACTCAACTGAGATAATTACATTCCAAGATTTTTTCTTCCTTCCTACTACCTATCTTTGAATTGGTACACTTTATCAGAGGAAATATCTCTTATGCTAATATGTTACTAGTTTATGTTATTTTGTACTGTGCATTACAAATTAAGCGCAACACTACAATTACATCTTTGGAATTCAAAGTCAGGCTGGCAACGGATAAATCAGGCGTTTAACTCAAAGGTTTTCACTACCATTTTGATGACTAAAGTTTTGTCCTTCAAGCCAGATACCTATATTACGTTTTCCTATCTCACTGTAGTTCTCAAGGAATTAGTGTTTAACTGAATGCACAGAGAGCTCGTATGTAACACTCAAAAGGCATCATTTTGCTCTTGCATTCCGTTGACAAAATTTGAGTTTGTCAACGTGTAGAAGGACAGGTAGAGCTGACCCACCAAGCTTACGACACCTGACACAGCTCTTTCTCCTAACACCACAGTAGGGGCATTTGACACTGTCCGCCAAACAGTTGCCAACATCTTTCGTGAATAATACACTAAGATCCACTGCATTTAATTAGGCAGTTAAAAAACCGCTTTCGCCAGTAATAAATAAAAATGTACTTTCAGTGAGCTTTCGTCACAGAACAAATATGTTAATGAAAGTTTGGAATAATATTCAATGTAAGTCGTTTGGCAGTCACGGACAAGAACATTGATTTAATTTTTATTTTTGATCCAAGAACCTAAATCATCAACTGTTGTGGTTCTGCTATTAGAGGTGCGCTTCTGAAACTCAAAATATTCTATTCTCTTGTATGAAAAATTCTTTTCCGATTACGATTACTAGTAATTTATGACATTCCCCAGCCTTAATTTTTGAAACATTTTGCTCCACAACTGTTTAACTGAGAAAAATCTCCAGTCTTCAGAAGCCCTGATACATGTGAGACCTGTTAGGACAGTTATTTGTATTTTGGAGCGTTAGTGGAGAGGGTTAATAAGTGTTGTTTTTGTTTTGGTTGTTTCCTATTACAGGTACATCCTGCGGTAGGCACATGGCTGACATTTAATAACTGAAATGAGTAAGCATATATAAAAAAACAGATGGAACAGAATCTGTAAACAAACTTATTTAGAATCGTCTACTTTCTGATCAAATATTCTGCCTCTGTAAATTAAGGGTGTAAACACACACATCAAAATTTCAGTTCACATCAGATTGAGACACAACGATTTAGTCTTTCATACATTACCACATTACTGTGCCTAGTATATATGAATTATTATTTATGTTATTCTTCTACTCACCACTGCTTGCATAGCTAAAGCTTCTGCAGTACGTTACCTCTGCCAATTGTGTGTTTTCGGCTTCTTCGTGCAGCCCCTCCATCCATCTGCAGCGGTCCTGTGCGCTTCCGAAATGCTTCAACACCCACGCAGACACCAGCTCTTGCTTCTCCTTCGAGTATGTTTCCTGCAACGGGAAAACACAGTTAGATTAATTTAGGATTACTTTCCCCGTCAATGAAACATATACCTATCAAAACAAATAGTTGTCAGTATTTGAATTCCAAAAGAAAACCGATTATCCCATCTTCTGTTAGTCATCTCCTCTACACTTCCGCCCTGCAACAGATGAAGACACTGCTATCAGTATAGGTTGAACGAAACGCTAGGTCCGTTTAAATAGAAACTTCTCTATATACTGAGTTTCAGATCTTTGTTGTAAATAGTGGCGTGAACGACGAACGCACAGAGATTGCGAGCTACACGGGGTTGGTCCGTGATGATCTTACAAACTTTCATGGGTGATGGGGAGGAATAAATATATCAATGCAATGCATGGGACCCTCGTCCAGAAACGACCGAAAATAGTTTTGATAACTGGCAGTGGATCACTTCTACTGCAAATTCTTTGCTTTTCGTGCTTTGGGATTAGGTAGTGTGAACCAATACAACAAAAATATCTAGTAAACAAGGGCTCTAAAACGCATACCTAATGAGCTATGAGTAGTTGTTCAGTAGAAGACATGTGTTTCACAGTAGCAAAAGTTAACAACTGCTCATAGCTCTTCAGGTATGCACGTTAGAGTCCATATTTAATGAACTTTTCTGCTTTTTTAGGTCCATTCTAATTCCCCTCCAAGTACGGACAACGAGGGGCTGCAGCATGATGGCGACTGCCAAACACACCAGAGCAATTTTCACTTATAACTTTCAATTAAGTCGTTTCCTGATCATGGCCGCTTTCGTTACGTTGACACATTTGCCTTTTTCTATCAATCCTGCGAGTTTGTAGTATCATTATGGAATCACAATGTAGACTGTATATTATCCTCCAATTAAATCATTTCCGATAAGAACAATTTGTATACTGATTGGCAACAATATTATGCACTTTGTTTGTCATTCAACACTTCAGATAGTAGCATCTTTGCTTCCAACTGCTAATATATGAAGAGTTGAATGAGAAACAGTGTATGTTTATTTTAACGCATCTTTTTGTATCTATAACTAATCGAAATGGACAGTATTCACACACCCTTTCATTTACGTATCTGCAATGTCTGTATCAGCGCGTCAGGTAAAGTGAGAATGGCATGACAACTGCAAAATTTTGTCGTGATTACGCCTCACTCAAAATCGTTTGACGACTGTTGTGTATCTATCAAAGTGCGATATAGAGGAGTAAAGATAGGAATTTTTCAGATCCTATCCTAGTATGTAACATCCCAGTCCGTCATCATCAGTAGAAAATCCCAAAGTCTAATGCAAGTCTTTGTGTTCTAAAAATGTAGCATTTCTGGTTGACATATGAGAACACATCAGTTTGGATGTTACCAGCCAACAGCTATCACAGTTACAATTTGACCTATGCGGTACCCAGAAGATTTAATGTAGCCAGGGGTTTCTTGATTTCGGTTAATTAGAAGTGACTGAAACAGCTTACAACCAAGACAAATCTCCGAAAACAGTGGACAGAGCCAGGAAATTGTAAGCATTTTAATTTTGACTAGATAGGAACATGCACCAGCAGGAATTATCAACGGCTTATGCCTAAGCATGTGTAACAGGACAGATTCGGTTATTTTCCTGACGAGTGTTACAGGTAAACTACAAATGGTAAGAATATCGTGAAGTTTACTGACTTACAAAATCAAGGCTATCAAAATTTTGTCTAAGAAAAAATAAATCATAAATTATTCCTACTCCCCAGTTGCAAACAAGTATTTCGAAAAGCTGACCTTAATTTAAAGACATATACCAATCTGGAAATCTTCCCTAAATATTTGCATATGGGGTACCATCTGATTTCCATCAAGTCAGCTTCCATTTCACGGACAAGACCTGGGCTGTGGATCCTACCTCAAACTATCCACACTACTATCTGTGGTAGCGAATGACAAGTATAGAAATATGATAATTTCCAATTTTCACTTTGTACCATTTCCTTATTTGCAGAGTATTATTTCATTTACAGGTTACCTTGTGACTCATTGATTACACTGCACATATAGACTGGGCTACTATTTACTGCTAGTGTTATTTAAATTAAGCTTCACTAGACTCCTGTTGTAATGAGTACAATTAACTGTATATCACAATTTTCCTTGAGGTGAAATGATGCCAAGTACTCTCTCTCATTACTCAGTTAACTACTAATGTAATTAATGAAACGGCTATTGGACAAGTAGTAGCATCTTATACGTCTTTACAAAGATTTCGTAAGTTTTGTACATGTTTCTCTCAATACATACCAGGATTTTGACGACAGGGCTCTGTTGCTTAGCCTGGCTGCCAGCTGTCGGCGATTCTTCAGGATGAACTCTGAAATTAATTAAATATTTTTAATTTTGTTTAATGATAAATTTAAAATCATTTTTGGACAAATTATCCACATAAGAAATTACACATGTAGCTGCTATGCAAAACTGTAAAGTAGTTATGTTTAATTTGATTAAAACACATTCATGATTATCTCACATAAATAACCAAAACTCATTGATACTTGAGATACTGTTACAATTTGTAATTTGGACAATCTTCATAGGCATACTTTGAACTTGACTGAGCAATTTCTGTACAATCAGAATTCTGAAACATGAGAAGTGATCCTAAAGTCCCCACACACACCTTCAGAACATAAATTGGGATAAGCCCAAACACCCCTCCCCCACTCCCTCCAACCCTAGAGGTCACAGTGTGGGGCAGTAATTGCAGATTATTCACATATTCACCTGCGCTACATGGTAAGTTCCACGCTGAAGAATTCTGAATACACGGCACAACATGCCGGACTCACCTGCTGGTCCTAGTGGAACTGCGGCCTTGTGGCAGCCTAATGCAGAGGCAGCAGGCCAGCAGCCGCCGTAGCAGGCCACGGCTGGTCTCGGCCTCCCCCACCTCCTCCTCCTCTTCGCCTACCTCTGCCTCAACCACATCGCGGTGCTGCTGCGGCGGCTGCTGTCGGGCTGTTTCGCCTCCGCCTTGCCTCTCTTGCACCTTACCTGCTGCCACGTTTGATACTACATACGTGAGCGCGGGTCTCGGGGACGGCTCAGACTGCACATCGTGGCGGTAGCAGTGGCCTGTAAAATAAAAGTTCACCATTACTCTAAACAACATCTATCTGCAGTAACTCACTGTCATCTACTACCACAGACTAATAATGCATCGCCATTGCAGTATGTACATAGAGAGCTATAATACTTATCATTACTGCTCTTGCATGTCAGAAAAGGTGAATACATCTTATAGTACTCACTGCTATCCAAGGTTGTTGACACAGTTGGCGGAAAAATAATAATGAAGTTAACATCCTCTGTAAACAGAAATTAATTTGACAGAATCAAAATAATTATAAAGTAATCTACTGACCATCTCAGAGGACTGTAAGCTGCCCATTAGCAGTACAGAATTTAGTGGAAATATGACACACGATCGTAGTTCTAAACCAGAGAGTTATTAAGATCTCCACAGCGTTTTCTCTGACTCTGTTACTACCACACAGATCTAGTTGAAAGATCCATCAGGAACGAGTGCATTCACTGACAGACGCAATTCATGTCCTAGCTACTCAACTACCAGGAGAATGAACAGAACACGACCAGTAAAAAGTTCATACCCTAAAACGTGGCTTCCCTGGTATCACTCCTAATACAAATGATCGGTACAGTGATTTTAGCTGTAAGACTAGCAGAACTGAATATCCTTACCATAGTGTATGTCACACAATGCTCATATCACGTTACGTATAAAGCAGATACGACAAAGTAACAAAGACGCAGCGCTACATTCATTTCATGTTTATTATAGCAGACGCAGATGGGATACGTAAAAAAGTTGCTGATATAAAACGTAAGCTCTGTAACAAAGCCACCTCATCAAAACCATTACACTACTTGAATCGTTGCTACTCGTATCCTCACAACACCAAAAGGTACTCACAGTATTTCAACAAGACCTCCACTTCTTGCTCCCGTACAGGCCGTAAAGGTGGAACGGCCCTACACTCTGCATCAGAACTCATCACCTGTAACAGAGATACAGAATGCAATAAGTAGTGGGTATTACGCTAAACTGCAAGATGCGTAACTTTATGAGTAGCAGAGAATGTTTGTAAAACCCTCAGCACAACTTCTGATCGATATTAAAGTCAGTAAATTAAGTGATATTAGGACATAACGACATGTAATGTTGATAATGTAAAAAAAGTGAGAACGCTAGCTTGCGTTGATGTACTAAGGAATTATTTTAGGTACAGTTCGTAAATCTTGACGATAGCTTCCGTGTAGGGCATGTCGGTGGAATGGACTTATATTCGGCAGCAGTGCTTAGGACCTGGAACAGAGACACAGATGGAATGAGTGTGGGGTATTGTGCTGTATCCAAAGCGACGGTATTTTCTCAATAGTAGTCAACGTATTGTAAAACTCACATCAACATTTTTGTCACCGTTCAGTTCAGAAATTATTTTAAAAATGTATTTCAGCACGTCCCATCATTAATAAGAACAAGATAAAGTGTGCTTGCACCGATGTGCTAAGAGAAACTTTTAAGATTATTCTGTAGATTACGTATAAAGCTCTTCGAATGAATGTTTATTAGTCATATATCTAGTTATGTCCCTACCTCCGATCAGTTTACTAAATAATATCACGGAAATTATTTTCTAAAGTGACGCTATATATTTTTATTTCTGTGCCAGCAGAGTCTGCAAATTATGTATATGTGTCCAAGGTGTATAAAGAAGCGCAAATGGTCGCCAAAACTATGCGAAGAATCACGTGTAAATTGCGTTCGATTATTTAAATACGGTTTGCAAAACTAAACGTCTAGTACGAGGCTTCTCTTTAGTCGAATTATTGTACAAACCAGAATTACAAACAATCGAAGCACGCGTTCACCTACAAACGGTTGTATGAACTAGATTCTTCTGTTTTTCTAACCATTATTTTGTAACATTGCCATACAACGCAATTAAAGGCAGAGAATTCTTTTAAGAATGTGACCAGCAGATGAAGAGGCCTATAGACAGGTAGAACCTCAGACGCCGTGCTGGTCTTTCGCTGTGTTACAAATTAAATGGCGAGAACAGGAATAATATGAGATTACGTGTCATACGCTGCCATTAGCAATAATCGAAATTTCTTGTCAGCTTCGTCGAACTTCTTGCGTTTTGAGTTACAAAAGTATTTCAACATCCAAACGAAGTCAAAGTTTCTAATCGAGATTTATTTAACAGCACCATTTTGTAAGGTGTATGACAAAGTTTGTGAGTTTCTATCCAATGCTACCTGAAATGAAATTTTCTTTTCAATAAACAAAAATAGAATGGAAAGTGTGTTGATGGGAAGGTGTACGATGAACTTCAACAGAAGTAAAACGAAGATAATGGAATGTAGTCAAATTACATCAGGTGATGGTGATGGAATTAGATTAGGAAATAAGACACTTAAAATAGTAGATGAGTTGTGCTATTTGGAGAGCAAAATAAAAGATGATTATCGAAGTAGAGAGGATATAAAATGTAGACTGGCAATAAAAAGGAAAGAGTTTCTGAAGATGAGAAATTCGTTAACATCGAGTATAAATTTAAGTGTCAGGAATTCCGTTATGGAAGTATTTGCATGGTGTAGCCACGTATGGAAGCGATACATGCACGATAAACCCTTTAGACACTAAGAGAATACAAGCTTTGGAAATGTGATGCTACAGAAGAATGCTGAAGATCAGACGGGTGTATCACATAACTAATGAGGAGGTACTGAATAGAGTTTGGCAGAAGAGAAATTTGTGGCACAACTTGACCAGAAGAAGGGATCGTTTGGTAGGACAAATCCTGAGGCAGCAAGAGATCACCAATTTCATACTGGAAGGAAGCATGAGGAGTAAAAGTCGTAGAGGGAGACCAAAACATAAATACACTAAGCACATTCAGAAGAATATAGGTTGCATTAGTTGCTTGTAGCTTGGAGGTGAAGAGACGCGCACAGGATAGAGTAGCATGGAGAGCTCCATCAAGACAGTCTTTGGACGGAAGACCACAACAACTACAATAAACAAAAATTTTAACTAATTACCTTAGCATTCCGTCAAACAATTTAATATTTACCATACATCATACAGACAATTAGCATCTGCTTCCAACAGTTCGTTGTTCGCTGTCTAGCTGAATATAGAAGTTGGAGGGTAGTAATGCACGCTGATGGAAATAAAATCACCTTTTACAAAAATATGTGGAAACTTTGTACCAAATCTGTGGCTTTTGTCAATATAAAGTCAGCGTAAAGAATCGTATTATGTTGAAATTTATACTGAGAAAACGAGACATTTAAGTTGAGTGTCACTGCGGACATAAATATGAATCATTATTCGTCTCACGATAATACTCTCAAACACATCTTCAGCTGGTAAAAAAAAAGAAGACAAAGACTCCTGTAAGGTGGCGAAACTTGAGTACGATATAATCGAGGCACAATAAATTATTAATGTTTGCTCGGAAGACCTTTAGAGTTACTATCTTTTTACTTCGATTAACTCAATAGTAAATACGAAATTTTTGGGTGCCGGTCAGCGAGGAGACGAACTCGCACTACCTCCCATACGCACTTTCAATCCAGACCCACGACATCGATTTCGACCACAAGAAGAGAGGCTTAGTGTAGCAAGCGCAATTTAGTATCATTGCATTGGTATTGTAATCAATAACACCGCAGCCTACAACGGTGAATGTCGTTAAGTCTATAGCAACCCGAACTGAGTTTTATTGTGTGCGAAACGACGAGAACCTTTATAGTTCTGTAACTTCTAACACATGTTATTACTGCAGCTACGCACTTAATGTAATACTGCATGGATCGTGTTCCTTACTTTTCCATACCGACGCAAGTGCTGGTATCACTACTGTTACATCACGTCTGGAACAGCAGCTGGAACACTGCTGGTTCGCTCAGCCATTGTGAACCAATTGATGAGAGGTGTTTCTGCAGCTACAAACTTAGCGATTGTCAAATGTAATCAACTGATTTATGTTCGTGTTCGTAACTGCGAATAAATCCCGTGCAATAATATTTATGTTTTCAAAAGAAAGTCCTGTTGTAATATATCGATATTAGGAAAGGCAAGGCGTCTTTATCTGAACTCAAGCATTATGTTTTCATGGTGGCTCTTTTCACAACTATTGGATAGGAGTTACAAGAGGTGTATTAATCTGATGTACTTCACACTCGGCTGTTATCTAAAGTCAGGATTCTTAGTGGTAGGTGAAGTACAACTGCAGTGATAAAAGTTCAGTGGGATGACAGGACATTCTTTCATCAATTTGGTATGAGTGACCCACGGGTTCTGGTTGCTTTTTACCGAGCAATTGCATTTCGTTTGGTTTCCTATTCCCGTTCCTGTTTGTGTCTGTATTGTAGGGAAATTATATGCGCATCATTGCAAGTATCCACTGCATGTGCAAACAAGTTTGTACCATTTATCTATCGTACTTTCTGTTGATAATAATAAGCCCGCTTGCTTCTTCGTCCTCAATCTTCTATTCAGCGGGGTTCACTTTCTACCTGGGTTTAGATTTGTGTAAGTGTCACTGTGATGCACAGCAGTGCGGGTAAGTTTACTGACGAAGAACAGGCCGACTTTCCTCTCGTGTCTGGGCTGACTGACTGCGGTGGCAGACTGTTCCTGCAGCCACAGAGAAACACATCACTGTCCGAGGGTTTTTGCGCTACACTGTTCTGTTTCGAATATTTTGTTGAGTGCTTATCAAATGGTTTACTATTGTGAGGATCCTTTCAAAGAAATATACGTAAATGTGGTACAAAGTTGAATAAATCATCATTACATTATTATTCTATAACGAGGGGCTGGTGACCCCGAAAACCTTATACTGAAAGACTCATAAACTGCCCACAAGAACTTCAAGATTTCGGATTCAACTTGTGTTCACACTGTCCCCTTAGAGAGCATCACCTGTACGAAGATTTCTTTGTAATTTTATGAGTACCTTAGTTCATGTTGTTGAGTACAGGTCCTCGCTCCAGAACTTGACTCAAACCTTAAATGTCATTATTACACACGCGATGAAAGATACTAAAATTGGCACTGTGTGATACGAAACTAATAGATGGTAATGCGATAAATACGTTGACGTCACTGTAAACTCAGTTGGTGATTTGTGGATCTACTTTACGTATTCGCTTACTACCCCCAAACTACGTTCAGAGGTAAGTCGAATCCTTCCATGTTTCTACATTGTAAAGTTGTTGCGCTTTCCTTAGCGACATTAACATTTCTTGAAGAGGGACATACAAGTTTAGGGGCTTGGGACAAAGGTCTCTGCTACAGTTTTTAGTGTTTCAGCGCTTCATATATTTACGATCAAAACCGCTAAATAAATATATAAATTTAGTGACGCAGACGGTTTTTTCCATCATGTTACAGCGGTTATGGTTTTCCCACGACATTATACTTTGTATTATACGAAATAATTGTAACGAATACGGACAACTACAAGTAACGTTTGATACCCAGAATGCACAGAAAATTTTCAAATTTTTATTGATTACGTGAAATTCGCGTATGGCGAAGAAGTTACAGTGAGGAATGCAGTTTCCTAGACCCATCTGCAACAAATCTGCAACATATTTGCATAGATGTAAGGGAGATAAGAATGATGGGAAATCTTCTAGGCAAGAATAGAAAGCAGGACAAGACGTCCATACGTCAGATACTGGCCTTTCGAAGTTTAGAAGAAAATATTAGCTCTGTCTGCGGTAATAGAGGATAGGGTTAAGATGGAAATGAGTTTCAACTGATCATGTATTATCATGACGATTATATCTAAATACGCAGTATTGCATGTAATTATTAATTAATTTTCACATACATGAAACAAAAAAAATTCCCATAAACAACAAAGGTAATATAGTACTGTTATAAACTCAGAGTGAAATGCATCTTTTGTTATGATTTGTTCCTTGTACATAAAACAACTGTTTTGTAAAGAATTTTGACTTACTTTCATAGTCTACTTGATAGACGGTATAACTGTTAAGAAAGTTAATTCATGCAAAGTAGACAACGCACAGTCCATGTAGAACAGGTACGGACAGGAAAAACGAGAATCCGAAAGGAAAAGAGGTTGAACATTATTTTCTGTTATTTCTAGAAGGTGAATATGTTCCGCCACCTGGCTTAAGACTGTATAGCGAAAATAAAGGCATTCCGAACACAACATCCAGTAAGACAAAAATCTATTTTAGATAATCATTTTTAGAGCAAATATTTCAAATCTGTTACTTAGGTGACGATATTGAAAACGATATTGAAAATAAAATGTATAATCAAACTGTCTTTCGGTCCAGTAACAGAAAATTGACCCCTAACGTGCAAAAAGGAATCAGTACTAAATTTTATAAACTGATGGTGATTAGTTCGTTAGATCTGTCAGGTTAGCCGAGGGCGTTGATGCCTTGCGTCCTGGACACGGGTAGGCGCGCTAGCCCTGAATCGAACCCCCCCCCCCCCCCCCTCCCCCCACCGGCATATTACCGACGAGGGAAGGTGTGCCAGCCAGCCTGGATACGGTTTTTAGGCGGTTACTCACATCCCACTAGGTGGATAATGGGCTGGTCCCCACGTTACGCCTCAAATAAACTACTCGCTGACATTTGAAAACGTTCGCACTATTTCGTGGCTTACACCAGACACATAAAGGTGGGGTACTCTAATTCCATCCTTGGGGGTATGGGGTGCGACAGGAAGGGTATCCGGTCACCCTCTGACATTAACATCGCCAAATATATTGTAACAACGCTGACATCTCGCTGAAGTGTGACAAAGGCCCAAACGATATGAATGATGATGGTGATTACTTCGTTACACTATGTAAATGAAACTTTGTAGAACACAAAAAGAAATAACAGAGCCGTGATTGGAAATGAAAGAACAGAATTAAATATTGTCAACATGAAAATCAAATGAATCGAGAAAAATCAACACAAATCCTCAAGAGAATTCCAGATTCCACAGAAATTCGTGAAGTACAATCCAAACGGTAACAGAGTTATTGGAGATCTTCAGAAAAGACTGAAATGATTGTTTGTTAAGTTTGGATGGCCTAGAGCCTAATTCTTCAAAGGAAGCTGATGAAATGATGAGTATCCATTGCCATAACGCATTTTTGTTTAATCGTTATTGGGTAGATGGGATGGTGAGATCGCATTCCTGACTATGGTTATAAGTTAATGTTAAGTTTGTGGTCATGGGTACACAACCCATTACATTCAGACTTGATCGGATGGCCCATTTTTGGATGTACCATCTTCTTCACTATCTATAAAACTGAAGTTAAGAAATAATTTTCGTGTTTCATTTATTCCTCACTCATATTTGCTGCGAAAATTGTAATATTACTGATGTTAGGCAAGTGATATTACAACCAGTGTCTGCTGATATAAACATGAACAATGATTACAAGTCAACCAAATATGCAACGGTGGTTTAATGTGTGAGATACACAACAAAAGATAAAGGTGCACTTACCCTGTCGACGGCCTTTTTATTGGAAGAGTTCCAGTAATAAATGGTAGGAAGTGAACACTGCGAATAATTAATCAGATGTGAATAAAGACCAACACTGCTTCTTCGTAGCTTCCTGTGTTTCATAAACAAAGTTGAGGGATATTTTCTGTCACTCGGAGCAATTTTTAGCCACAGTTTCGGAAATGGAGTTAAAGTCGGAAAAAAACCGATGTGATTGATTTTCAGTTGCTGCCGTGTACTGTCAGCCGACTGGCTAATACGTATGACAACGGGTTACCAACAGGAACGTACTACGCATGAGTTGCACACTCTGTTAATTCACGCCAGTTCAACTAATTATTACAGAAACGCAAAATGGATACAAAATGGAAGCTACAGTGATTAAATCCTTGCACTTCGAAATGTGTATCAACGATAAGGGAATTTAGATAGCCATACACAACGTCTTTTACATTTCGTGTATTTACGAACTGCGTAGCACACAAAAACACACAAATCGACCCGCATTTCAAGCAAAGAAATGACGGCTACACTATGTTTCAGTATCTTTGTCTTTCATAATCAGTAATATCGTTGGATATAACTTCCAAAGCCGCTGAGTCCATAATAAAGTCGTTTTATGAAGGAGGAGCGGTGCACGCTGCAACCGAATTGCGTAGCTTCTAATCTGTGCACTTTCCATTGCTACGTATCTTACCTGAAACCGTGTGCAACATCTCACTTACCTTTCCGTACTCGTGCCACGGCACGTAGTACGGCTTCAGCTTCGCCTCGGGCACAGCTACAGGAACACTTCCGGCGCGCTGCGACATCTTGAAGAGAATGAAGGGATGCGTTTCCGCGGGAATGACCTTAGCGATCTTCAACTGTCATTCGTTGTTGCGTGTGCTTTCTATTTTGCGTAATCGATGTCACTGTTTTTGGAGGATGCATGCAGGAAGCTTCTTTTACACTGCTTGTCTCAGTTGTTTATGGGAATAGCTAACCACACCCGTCAGCAAAATGTGAGCTTCGTGCTTAATTCACATCTAACTAAACATGTGTGTCGAAAACTGAATTTAACTTTGCGTAAATAGAGACGATCTAAAATTTTTACCTCCTTCTGAGAAATTATTAGTTATCTTCTAGCCGACGTGTTAAACAGCATGTAATATTTAATAGAACCGTGTATCTAAATGCCTTTCACTTCGATATTTACATTTAATGAAAATAGTTTCTGGATAATTGAAGCTGTTCATTGGAAAACTTTTTTGTGTTAACCACGTGTTTCATCTCACTTATTTGATGTTTTCCCTTTGAGAATGCTATATGTCTACATCATGACCTAGAGAGAGACGCCTCGGCTTAGGAACAGTTTAAGGTAAAACCATCAAACTTAGTTTTTGAAATGATTTTCACTCAAAGCAATTTGTGACCTAAAGAGGTGGTAAATAAATTCTATATATAATGCAAGTTCTGAAGTTCTGAGTAAAAACGTAACAATAATTCCATTTTTCGTTTCACATGGGAACTGTACCGTACTCTAAAATTCGTACTAATCATTCTACAAACGACGACCGAGAAGTGAAGGTAGTTTTAAGTACAGTTATTCCTGTTATCATTTCCAATTCCGAAATATTGTGCTGGGTTGTTGTAACGCACAACAGAATGGTTAAAGGTGGTTGTATTGTTAAAGTAAACACAGATTTTTTTACTATACAAAGGCAAATCAATGCTGTTGCCAGACAATACACCAAGTGCAAGTTTTCATAACAAATTGTGCAGTCACCCTGCAGCAGATGAAGTGGAAATACGAATGAAATGGTAATTTTTTATGATTGGTGTTCAATTTCGCACCAAACGCGTAAAAGTTTTTATAGTTCTGAATGTGTCAAGTTAAGGAAAATTATCTTGTTTAAGTAGTAATCTTCCCACAAGTTTCGTACCAGATTAGAATCCAGAAAAGTGTTGGTAAATGTGCAGCGCCGCCCCTTGTTGATACGATTCAGTTAAATTACGGGTGGACCATAGCTGTGGTGACATTGTCGGCCAGTCAGTCACTTTCTGTTACTGAAAGCGCAACATGTGCATTTATCCACATGATTAATGACATTCATACGCTACCAAGATAAGTCTTACATTCTACCAATTCACGTCTTTCACATATTTATTGTTACATCTATCGTGATTATGCTAATCTGGGTAAGAAAAATAAACTGGATTGACTCAGATTGTTTTTCATTCTGATGCCAATTCCCTACATACGCTGAAGCCGTTCAGGATAACTTTTTATATGCATTCTTTAGGAACGTCATCATTTACATTGAAGGTACCGCTAACTGTTTTATGTTGTTATCTTCGCCAGTGTCCCAGTTAACTGAATCACTATGCTCCGTAACAGCAATGCTATGACAAAAAATAAAAATAAAATGAGAAAAAAAGAATGACCATGAGACACAGCCCTTCATAACGCCCCCATATTAAGTAAGAAACGGCAGCGGGCAGCAGCTTTCCACAACGAGTCATAGTCATCGTTGCGTCTGTGGTCGAAAGGCATCAGCTTCTTATGGACTATGGTTTTTAGGCTTTTTACGAGTGTCATTACTTATTGCTAATTTGTTTAATAATTTGAAACCAACCAGTCTGCAAGATCCAGGCAATCATAGAGAGTGGGGTAATGGGTTGTGGGGGCTCCAGCGTTATGCGCGTTACGGGGCCCTGTATATACTTGGCTTACAATACGGGAAAGAAAACCAATGTGCACTCCGTGTGCATACCGACTGGACTCATTCCAGGTACGGAAATGGTCCTCCCGGATGCCATGAAGAGCACAGGATGCAGCCAACTGCAGGTGGTTGCTCACATCCGTACCAATGATGTGTGTCACTTGGGATCAGGAGAGATTCTCTCTGGTTTCGAGTGGCTGTGTGGCGTGGACTGGGTGTTTTTTTTTAGGTTAGAGGGTCTCAAAAAAACACAAGAAGGGCTTCAGTCACAAAGAGTGCAGGCCGAACACAGGAAGAACGTAAATACTGGAACCATTGGTATAACAGTTGTAAATTGTCGGAGCTGTGTTGGGAAAATACCAGAGCTCCAAGCACTAATAGAAAGCACTGATACTCAAATCTTTAAAGGCACTGAAAGCTTTGCTAAAGTCGGATATAAGCTCAGGCGAAATGTTTCCGAAGAACCTAACGATGTTCCGAAAGGATGGGCTAAACACGGTTGACGGTGGCGTGTTTGTTCCTGTTAGAAGTAGTTTAACCTGTCGCGAAACTGAAGCAGATACTTCCTGTGAGTTAGTATGGGCAGAGGTCGTTGTTGGCAACCTGAATAAAATAATAATAGGATCCTTTACCTACCTACCAATTTCGATGATACAGTTGCTAAAAGGCTCAAAGAAAAGTTGAGTTTAATTTCAAACACGTACCCGACGCATACGGTAACAGTTGGTGGTGACTTTAATTTACCCTCGATATGTTGTCGAAATTCCGAAGGTGTGCATAAAATAGCATCGGAAATTGTGCCAAACGCATTCTCTGAAAATTATTTCGAGCAGTTAGTTCATGAGCCCACGCGAATAGTAAACGGTTGTGCAAGCATATTTGACCTCTTAGCAACAAATACTTCTGAGTTAATAACGAGCATCAAATCCGATACAGGGATTTGACTTTGAGTTACTACACCAGCCTTCTGAAAAGCCTTCACAAAAGAAGACGAAGTAAATATTCCATAATTCGAATCGAGAACAGCTGCCAACATTAGTAACGTATAAATAAATATCCTCGGAGTAGTGAAGCAACTCAAATCACTTAATAAAAGCAAGAATTCTCGTCCAAACTGCATACCAATTAGATTCGTTTCGGAGTATGCTGATGCATTAGCTCCATACTTAACAATCATATATAACCATTCGCTCGACGGAAGATCCGTACCCAAAGACTGGAAAGTTCAGAACACATCAATATTCAAGAAAGGTAGTAGCAGTAATCCACTAAATTACAGGCCTATGTCGTTAATGTCGATATAAACCAGGATTTTGGAACATATAGTGTGTTCAAACATTATGAATTACCTCGAAGAAAACAGTCTATTGACACTCAGTCAGTATGGGTTTAGAAAACATCGTTCCTGTGAAATCCATCTAGCTCCTTATTCACATGAAGTGTTGAGAGCTATTGAAAAGGGATTTCAGATCGATTCCGTATTTCTGGATTTCCGGAATACTTTTGACACTGTAACACACAAGCGGCTTGTAGCGAAATTGTGTGCTTATGGAATATCGTCTGTTATGTGACTGGATTTGTGATTTCCTGCCAGATAGGTCACAGTTCGTAGTAACTGACAGAAATTCACCGAGTAAAACAGAAGTGATTTCTGGCGATCACGAAGGTAGTGTTATAGACCCTTAGCTGTTCCTTATCTATATAAAGGATTTGGGAGACAATCTGAGGAGCAGTCTTAGTTTTTTTTTACAGAGGACGGCTAATAAAATCGTCAGAAGTTCAAAACATTTTTTGAAAAGGTATCTGAATGGTGCACAAATTCTAATCTAAAAGCCGCAAATTCAACTAAATACGTCGGTATTTCAATTACGAACAACATAAATTGGAAGGAACACATAGAAAATGTTTTGGGGAAGGCTTACCAAAGATTACGTTTTATTGGCAGGACACCTGTAAAATGTAACAGATCTACTAAGGAGACTGTCTACACTACGCACGTCCGGCCTCTTTTAGAATACTGCTGCGCGGTGTGGGATCATTACCCTATAGGACTGACGGAGTACATCGAAAAAGTTCAAAGAAGGGCAGCACATTTTGTATTATCGCGAAATATGAGAGAGAGTCTCACAGAAATGATACGGGATTTGTCATTGACATCACTAAAAGAAAGGCGTTTTCCGTTGCGGCGGAAACTTCTCACGAAATTCCAATCACCAGCTTTCTCCTTCGAATGCGAATATATTCTGTTGACACCGACCTACATAGGGAGAACCGATCGCCATGATAAAATAAGGGAAATCAGAGCTCGTACGGAAGGATACAGGTGTTCTTTCTTTCCCCGCGCTATACGAGGTTGGAATAGCAGAAAATTGTGAAGGTGGTTCGATGAAACCTCTGCCAGACACTTAAATGTGATTTGCAGAGTATCCATGTAGATGTAGATATAGGATAATGGTGTGAATGGGAAGAAAGATATTAAATGGTTATTATTATGCCTATTCACGAAGTACACGTGATCCTGAGAACTGTGATTGTACAGAAAAAGTAAATTATAGTCTCTGAGATATTTTGTAATGTACAATAAGCCAGGTTATGGAACTGGGAAAACAAGAAATACATTTCGAAAATTCTGCTACTTAACTCTCCGTTAGAGAGGTGGGTACTATAAGACCTACAGAAAGGAGGGCTGCGGTATGCATTACATCGTTGGAAGTGTGTGAGTGCTCAGATGTAAGGAGTTTATATAGTTGGAAACGGAAATGAGGGAAAGAAAACAGACGGGCCAAAGTGCATGGTAAAATGGTTATCACAATAATAGCTTCGAAGTATACAATCATACTTGAGATCCATGTAAACCAGTTCAGAGTTGCATTAATTAAACGCTAGTGACAATTCGGCATAGCAGTCTATTCCACAATTAAAATTTCATCGATATAAGGGAGAACATGACACAGGAAAATTAATACAAGTTGACGTTTTCCCTCTTTCATTCCAAGCATTAATCCCGACTTGCGGGGTCTGCTGTTTTGCTACATCTCCTCCATTTCTCCCTGTCGCTGACATCTTCTGGTCTTAAGTCAACAACGTGCGTGGTGCGTGTCTCCCCTGACGTTGTCAGTCCATCTCTTTGCCGGTCTTCCTCGCAGTCTTGTTCCTCCTGGGAGAACAGTGACGTTAGCACTTTCCAGTCGTATGTTAATCAGCTGTGAGTAGAATTACTCAGTTACTGAAAAGAATACTTTAGTAGTAGCAACGGCTATGAAAAATTTTAGGTATATGTCCTATGGGAGAAAGATTGGATTTTATTGTGTACATAGACTACTGATATTTTTAAGGACGAGGAAGCTTTTGCACAGTCGTTTTTAGCTATGGTTGCTTTTTCATCATGAGTATGGTTTAGAAATACTGTTAAAAGACAATTGTGCTTGAGATGAACTATCTCGCCTGTCTGTGGAATGGAAAGCGAATGGAGTTCTGACCTGGGGAAGTTCAGTTTCCAAAGTTCGTCATTTAGAACATGAGAAAGAATTAGAGGCATTAATGAAAAATCTTAATTGAGAACAAAAGAAGGATAAGAATCTTACAAAAATCAAGGAAGTGTGACAAGTAGGGAAATCATGAAAGGGGAGTGGATTTGCTGTATTGACGTTTTATTCTTTAGCAACTTACCACAACCTTTTAGAGGAAGAGCTGCAGTACCTACTTAAATTGTATCAGAGTTTATGGGTATTTTGGTATAAACTAGTGTATTGCACACTTACATAACTATTCTTTTGCATGCAAAGGGTAATAATAGGATAGCTAGGAAGGAGCAGAAAACTTGTGAGGTGTGCCAATAAACCAAGATTAAAAACCAGAAAGAGTGCAGCCTGTTGCAGTACTGCCCAAGGGTTTGTTTGAGATATTTCAGCAGTTGATATTCCAGGATTATTGTCAAGAGAGGTTGGTGCAGAGATTTTTGCTGTGCATGTATTGGATGTTTAGCCTACTTTAAGAAATTGTGTCAAGTGAAGAACAGATACACAGTCCTACATTTCTCGGAATAAACATGAGTCGACCATTAGCCGTCCCTGGTACAGATCTTATGTACATTTTTCGTTTCATGTTACCTCGCAATATTACGCCTCGATATTTAATCTACGTGATTGTGACTATCAACCCACCAATAATACTGTATTTGAAGATTACAGGATTGTTATTCCTGCTCATCTGCCTTAACTTACATTTTCCGTGTATACAACAAGCTGTCAGTCATGACATCAAATGTCTGTCCAAGTCATCCAGACCTCCGTCAGTCGCTCCACCACGGTGTTCCCCTGGACCAGAGCGTCCTCTGCAGACAGCGGCAGACCGCTGCCCACCCTGATCCTCACAAGCAGTAGCGGCTTCCCTGGTCCAGCTAGCACGGTCTCTTGTCCCTCTTCCACTAGCCACACTGTGACGGATCCACATGCCAGTAACACGGCAATAAATGGCTCTTCATCTCCGCAGTTTCAACAGTTTCAATTCAGAAACAAATGCTATTATTCGTGTAAAGTGAGGCACCGCATCTCCCGCAGCGCAAAGCGTTTGACGGTGAGACCAGCTGTCTAATGACCCTGGTTGTTTACGTAAGAGAATATCCACCGGTGGGACCCGTGTACTCTTTCAATCCACTGAGTGCATCCAACAGAGTTCTGCAAGTACTAGACAGATGTGTGGTCGTCGTGCTAGCTCTGAGGTACCTAATCCTTTTGCAAAAGCATCCACGTACGCACTCGGGCTACGTTTTGCAGTTAAGTTTATGATGGTAGTTTGAACTGATCCTTCACAAAGTTTCAATGTTCCCGCCACCGGTTATATTACAAAAACTTAATCGGCATGGAAACGCGTCTTACACCTCCTATCTTGTCAGGACTCAGGGCATTCCTCGTGGTTGTTACAGGGTGTCACAGTAAGCCCAAAATTATTCGCAGGAGAGGCGCAGAGACAGAGACTTTCTCACATCTTTACGCAAACAGAAAAGAATACCGTGAGAGCACAGTGTTTTGTAAGCCAAAATTGCAGTTCGACATAGGCAGTCGAAGTGTTGCTGGGTAGATCACTGGTAAAGCTATTTTCTTGTCGACACAACAAGCAGTGGCGAACTTCTTTTCTGGTAAAGATATATTATCGAAAAATGGTTCTGCAATAAAGCTGATATTAGTCGAATGTGCATTTAGCGAAAATAACTCAAATCTTTGTCTTGACCCTAATCTATACCAAGTATAGACGGGGGGGGGGGAGGAGGGGGGAGTTGGCGACGGGCACTTTATGCCCACCATTTGGAAATATTGTTATCTAGTCATTTACACTAAATTCTAAAATTCTGAAAAAATGTTTACTGTTCTTAACGAACTATTCTCCCAGATTCTATATTTTAATTCTTCAGTTAAAGTTAACCCAAAAAAATTTAAGCCTTAAGTGTAGAAGTTACTTCCCTGATGAGTGTCGTATTCAGTATTTCTAGCTTCAGGACATCACTTACATATCAGCATCTCTTTAACTAGTAAGTTGTCAGTAAAATTCAAATTTACATTTTTAAATATTTTGTCCCTTGGACGTAAAGTACTCTGACGTCAATTTGGTATTACACATTACTCTGGGTGTGTTGTTGATGGTAAGAGTATGCTAAGGGACATTTTCACCTTACGGTCTCTACATACACATCATTATGTCTTCAAAAACTATGTTGTTGATGCAAGACAAAAATAAATAACGAATTTTATATTTTTCATTCTGTTATAGTATGGGCATAAGTACCACCCTTGACAATAAGCGCTATGAAAGTGCATTGTTATTAAGAAAGTTAAGTTTCTCAATAAGTGAATGTTGTCATTTGTGTCGAAACCCCGTTAAATTCGTTCAAAATATCGACCGAGGGCTGTGTTTCTTTCAATTGTAACTATTCACGATCTCTGAACGTGCAGCCATGTACAAAATTCTATGAGAAAAAAGTCAACTATTCTCTGTTAAACACTGCATAAACTATTTATTAAGGACATTTTTCGCATAAAAACTGCGTTTATCGAGCCCACACTAGGAAAACTGATACTTTCTTAAGTGATTACAGGCAGGACCATGGGCATCCACAGATGGTGCCTTGGGGAGAGGGGGAATTGGCCCTTGCCCCCCCCCCCCCCAATTCCAGGAATGTGGAGTACTGAGTGTTTCTTGGTTACAGAATTCTCATACACTTCAGCAAGTGATTTCCCGTGACAATGCTAAACCTCTCCTTCGTCAATTAGTAGCATTACGTCGCTGCTACCATGGTAATAGCAACAGCTGTATTACACGACAAATTTAGTATCTTACTTCCCTCCCCCCCACCCCCACCCCCTCACCAACCAGATAAATTTTTCCAGCAGACACCGATTCGGAGATCACAATTGGTGTATTCACATCCTTCTTCAACAAGTGAACACATGCCTATAAAAAACTCTCACGCTCATATGGCCCAATCATTGGTTCCTCGTTGGACATTACAAAGGAAATAATCATATGTATGAAGACAATCTAGACCATGAAAAACAGAATGGAATTTGGCACCGAATTATTTCATTTAAAGGGGGTACGCAGAGAACCGTCTTGTTAGTTCACTGTCATACAGGGTGCTCTAAAATTCCCCTTACAAACTACTAGGACCTGTAGTAGATAATAATTTGAAGTGGAACCAATGCCCGGAAAAGGGTTAAACAGTTTTTGTGCTTTTCAAAGAAGGGTTAGCATTCTGATCCAATACAAGTAAAGTTCAATGTGGCGACCACCAAATTCGGTGAATATCTGCATCTACATGGATACTCTGTCTATCATACTTAAGTGCGTGGTAGAGGCTTCGTCGAACCACTTCCACAATAATTCTCTATTATCCCACTCTCGAACGCAGCATGTCATTCTCAATGGAGAGAAGTCTTACGAAGTAAGAGTGATTTCAGGTGTGCCGCAGGGGAATGTCATAGGACCGTTGTTATTCACAATATACATAAATGATCTGGTGGATGACATCGGAAGTTCACTGAGGCTTTTTGCAGATGATGCTGTGGTGTATCGAGAGGTTGCAACAATGGAAAATTGTACTGAAATGCAGGAGGATCTGCAGCGAATCGACGCATGATGCACGGAATGGCAATTGAATCTCAATGTAGACAAGTGTAATGTGCTGCGAATACATAGAAAGATAGATCCCTTATCATTTAGCTACAAAATAGAAGGTCAGCAACTGGAAGCAGTTAATTCCATAAATTATCTGGGAAGGAATGATTTAAAATGGAATGATCATATAAAATTGATCGTGGGTAAAGCAGATGGCAGACTGAGATTAATTGGAAGAATCCTAAGGAAATGCAATTCGAAAACAAAGGAAGTAGGTTACAGTACGCTTGTTCGCCCACTGCTTGAATACTGCTCAGCAGTGTGGGATCCGCACCAGATAGGGTTGATAGAAGAGATAGAGAAGATCCAACGGAGAGCAGCGCGATTCGTTACAGGATCATTTAGTAATCGCGAAAGCGTTACGGAGATGATAGATAAACTCCAGTGGAAGACTCTGCAGGAGAGGTGCTCAGTAGCTCGGCACGGGCTTTTGTTAAAGTTTCGAGAGAATACCTTCACCGAAGAGTCAAGCAGTATATGGCTCCCTCCTACGTTTATCTCGCGAAGAGACCATGAGGATAAAATCAGAGGGATTAGAGCCCACACAGAAGCATACCGACAATCCTTCTTTCCACGAACAATACGAGACTGGAATAGAAGGGAGAACCGATAGAGGTACTCAGGGTACCCTGCGCCACACACCGTCAGGTGGCTTGCGGAGTATGGATGTAGATGTAGATGTAGAACAGAGCATTGTAAAAAACGAACAGCTGTATATTTCCGTGAGGGCTCTGATTTCCCTTGTTTTATTTCGATGATCGTTTCTCCCTGTGTAGTTCAGCGTCGAGGAAATATTTTCGCATTCGGAGGAGGAAGTTAGTGATTGATATTTCGTGAGAAGATCCCGCTGCAACGAGAAACGTCTTTGTTTTAATTATGTTCACCGCAAATCTTGTATCATGTTCGTGACACTCTCGCTCCTAATTCACGATCATACAAAACGTGCTGCCATTCTTTGAACTTTCTCGATGTACTCCGTTAATCCTATATGGAATGAATCCCTCACCGTAGTCCAAAGAGGATGGACAAGCGTAATGTAGACAGTCTCTCCTACAGATCTTGCATCTTCTAAGTATTCTGCCAATAAATAGCAGTTTTTGGTCCGTCTTCCCCACAACATTTTGTGTGTTTTCTTCCCAGTTTAAGTTTCTCGTAGCTGTAATTTACGCATGTGGATGGTATCACACTTGTTGTTATTTAGGGTCAATTGTCAATTTTAGCACCATGCAGATATCTATTCTAAATAGCTTTACAATTTGTTTTGATCTTCTGAAAACTTTATTAGACGATAAACCACAACACCATCTGCAGACAACCTAAGACGGTTGCTGAGATTGTTTCCTAAACCGCTTTCGCACTGAAGAGCCAAACAAACTGCTACATCTGCCTAATATCGTATAGGGCCCGCACGCAGGAGTGCCGCTACGAGTCGTGGCATGGACTCGACTAATGTCTGACGTAGTGCCAGAGGGAATTGACACCATGAATCCTTCATGGCAGTCCATAAATATGTAAGAGTACCAAGGGGTGGGGAATAGTACGTTGCAAGGCATCCCAGATATGCTCCATAATGTTCATGTCTGAGGAGTTTGGTGGCCGCGGAAGTGTTTAAACTCAGAAAAGTGTTCCTGTAGCCAGTCTGTAGCAATTATGGACGTGTGCGGTGTCACATGGCCCTGCTGGAATTCCAAAAGTCCGTCGGACATGAATGGATGCAGGCAATCAGACAGGATGCTTACGTACGTGCCAGAAGCGAGAGTGGTATCTAGACGTATCAGAGGTCCCACATCACTCCAACTCCACACGCCCTACACCATCACACCGGCTCGAATAGTCCCCTGCTGACACCCAGGGTCCACGGATTCAAGAGGTTGTCTCCATACCCGCAAACCTCCACCCGCTCGATACAATTTGAAAGGAGACTCGTCCGACCAGGCAATATGTTTCCGGTCACCAACAGTCAAATATGACGGGCCCAGGCAAGACGTAAAGGTTTGTGTCGTGCAGTCATCTACGGTACGTGAGTGGGCCTTCAGCTCCGAAAGTCAATATTGATGATATTTGATTGAATGGTTTTCACGCTGGCACTTGTTGATGACGCAGCATTGAAATCTGCAGCACTTTTGTGACGTTGAACGATTCTCATAAGTCGTCGTTGGTCCGTTATTTCAGGATACTTTTCCTCGTCATATCAGATGATATTTAACGTAGTTATTAGTTTCTTCGGTGGGGTGAATAAGTGATTCCAGTATGCGCCACAATGAGCATTCTCACGGTCCGCTTTAGCGACAGGTGTGGCTGTGACGCATATGGCAGGCAACGTGTTGGCAGCCGCGAGTAGTATGTACTACACTGCTGCCAAAACACCTTGCCATAACCTAACAAAACTTACTGCAAAAATCTGCAGTCGCATAACAGCTGCGACACTACACACTGACAGAAATGTGCGACTGCTGGGACGATTGCGTTGTCATAGGTTGAAGCATCCTGTTTCCTGAAGTGTTGCAACAAGACAAGAAAACATCCGTCGGGAAGGTGGGTCCTTGTCAGCATATCGTTCTCTGTACAGTTCTGCTGCCTGCGTAGCATTTCGCCTACCTTCAACAACAACAACAATAAAAGATGCAGTTTGCAGGAAGAATAGCCATTACTGTGTGCCTACTCTACACAACAGTATTTAAAAGGACTACTGTACTAAATGCACCCGTACATAAGAAACAATATTAAAATTACTGTTCTGTTAACTTACAATCCTCATAGGCGAGTAGCATTTCTACCTTCTCTTGGTTTTTGTGCATTCTACTCACATAAGTCCTCAACTGACGATAGTTGATGGAATGTACATTCTAATTATGTTTACATTTGTCCTCTGTCAACGTCAGCACGTGGATGTGTTCCATTGACCCGATTACCTGCACTAAGCACTGAGAGCGTGTACGTCATTGTTGTGTTACGTAATTAATAACATTGTTTTTCAGTGAATGCTACACTGTGATACGTTTTTCAATAGGTCTTTAGGAGAGGAAATGAATAAAAAAAATACAGAGTCCCATTTCAAAAAAGTCATACTGCTGTTCACATCTTTGTAAAAAACAAAGCTACAACGAAGGCAATCATGATGACTGATATCCCCCTGATACCTAAAGAACATTTGCTTGAAACGTTGTGTAATTTGCATCTGGACAAACATTTATTTAGTGTGGTTAAGATAAATGGGACACCCTGTATATTATTTTGTTGTATGATTACATTACGTCATATTCTGTGTCTTCTTGTGGTGTTTAGCTGGTTGCAAGCATAACTGATTAAGTGTTACTCTGTATAGAAATTTAAGAGTTGTATTTCTTAATTAAGTGTGGGAGCGGTTCATTGTGATCAAGAATCTGAAACCTTTTCATGTTTTCCATTTTTAATGAAAGTCCTACATGTTTGCTAATCAGAGTTTTGTAAATTAAGTACTGTCCTTCTGAGCAAAAAGTGGTGAAACTGAGAAAATTTTCTTACCCGTATAGAATAGTTGACACTCTTGTGTGTGATATATTGGAGCTGTTTCCAGGGGTTATTATTTCTGATATTGGAACTTTATTTTTTTGAATGTGTTTGCATTCTTCACAGACCAGTGATATGCTTTTGAGGACAAATTCTAATGAAAAAAGGTTGTTGAATAGTGTACTTCCAGATGTTTTGCTGAGATATTTGATTTTTTTGGTTTCTTTACAATTGCTGATGCTACTAGGTGGTTCTTTCACTGTGTTAGTTAGTCATTAAAAATACATCATCTGATACACATGTCTATTTTTGCCTATACTGCTTGTGATTTCGAGAAACTAGGTGGTTCTTTCACTGTGTTAGTTAGTCATTAAAAATACATCATCTGATACACATGTCTATTTTTGCCTGTACTGCTTGTGACTTCGAGAAACTGGGTTTCCTGATATGATTATTGCAGTGTTAGGAGTGTACTGAAATATATCCCTGCTTTCTTTTAATGTTCAGTTGGAATGATAGATCTTCATGAATTATGGTGTAAAATGAACTAGTACCTTCATTGTGTGTTTAATTGTGGATTAAGGACTCTGTGTTTCATGCTGAGATATTTTTATTTGCTTGATTACGCTAAAAAGATACTTGCAGATGTTTAATAAAGTAATAACACTTTGGACAGGAAACAGTTTCAGATATTTTCAGGATATGCAATAACAATGATTTGTGGACCTGTGCATTTTATTATGGAGAATTTCTTCCTGGTTAGTACTGTTGACAATGGTTGTGTGCCTGAACTGTGGCCTGTTCAGTCATTTACCTTACAATTTCTTCTTGTTTTGAGACTTTTGTGTATATTATTGATTTTTAATATTACACTTTTTTGTCACTATTTGATATTTTCATAGCTTACTGCTATGGCAGAATAGTGGTCTCCTGAGTAATGAATACTATATTTTATGTTATGTGTTAAAAGACCAGTGTCTGTCTTTCTGTAGACTACAGGTCCATATTTGATTTATATTTTTGTAGATGGGTGCTGCACCTGGAGATGGGCAGCTGTGTTAAGATGCTTAATAATTGTGTAACATCAGAGTACAATGGAAGTAACTGTCTGCTGTTTACTCATGGAAGACATGCTGTTAATGTGTGCACATTTTCCGGTTCATATTGCAAGGCTTGGTGTCACCATATTCAAGGTATTTTCAGTAATTTAGTGCTTGTTTTATGTGTTGAGATCTTATGTACATGGTTTTTTAAGATGGGTGACTTTGGAAACATGTACAGAACTGGGTATCCATTAATCCAGCTAAATACTAGGAAATGTAAACTCATCATATTATAATTTAACAAGCTTCCTTCAATATTTTCTGATGTACCTGCATAAGGTTTCCTTTTGTTGAAAAATTCCCTGTGTTGTGGCTTTTTGTACCTTGTGCTATATGCATATGTGCTGTGTGTGTCATGGCAGCTTAACTATACTGTAAAAGCAATTACACACTTTTCGCTGAAAAGCCTCTGACAGTTATTCATGATCCCTTTACAATATTTTCAAATTCCAATGTCTTTATGGCCAAGCTGCATTTTGCAGTCAGTATCAAGCTTTTCCACACAGTGTGCGTATTGACTTTGGCAAAGATAGTAATTTTCCTGAGTTATCACTGTGATAAACATTATATATTTCAGTCATCAATATGCACAATCTTTTCTCTGCATGTTTTTGCAGAACTGAAGGTCAGTCAATTGCTGTACCTACTAAGGGAGTTCATCACTTAATATAAAACATGACTGCTTTACCCTTTGCATTTTCAGATTTCAGAATAGAAAGGTTATACTGACAGATGGGGCCAAGCATGCCGAATGCAAGCAACTTGGCTGCAAGCTCAATTGCTTACACATTATTCATGTGAATTTGTGTGTTTATCACACATTAATAGGATCACATAATTCACTTATCTATTTATGTCCATTATTAGTACATTGTACAAAGTTGCTTTTGTGTTTTTATTATACTTCCTTAAAACTGTTTTCAGATTCATAGGTCGAAACATATGAGAGGGCATTTCAGTTTATGGAATTTTCAGAGTGCACATTTGCATGTAATCCTAATTCAAAAATGAACAAAAGTCTTGCAGCATTTATTTCCAGAAAATTCAACAGGCATCTGATGGTGTTTATATAGTATTTTCACAGTGTATTTCCATGAACTTGGGCTGAAAATCAAAAGAACAGAGGCTATATGCTAGATAATGCAGCATTGTGGGCAACAGAAACAGTCAACATCTGCCAGCACATTACTGTCGAAATAGTTGTCATGGAGAGGTTTCAGAAGTTTATCAGTCGATTACCATACTGTGTAAGACAATGAATTCTGCACAGATATTTCACAAAGTGTATAAACAAAGCTAAGTAGTGGGATCAGGACAGGTTACAAGTAAACAGTTTAAGGATTTTGAAGGAAAAACTTCCACTTCACATTAGAGAAAAATTATTGACGCTACTAGACAACGATTTTGAGAATTTCTTGGTAGTACATGTCATTCCATGTTACCCCAAACTTATGTACTATCCAGCTCTTTGATCATGTTATATCATGAAAAGAGCAGAAGTACAAGATCTGCGAAATCAGTTGGGAGAGGAGTGCAACATTAGAGTGGTCGAGGAAGCACGAGAAAAATGAATAACTGCACACATCACAACTGGGAAAACAGCACTGAATCAGGTAAAAGGTATGGGAAGGGGAAGTAAATAGAGATACGTATATTGTACTCTATCAGTGGAAATCAGATTGGAGAAAAGATAAAAAATAAAGCAACAAAATGCAGCATACATAAAGCTCGGGGGGGGGGGGGGGGGGGGGGGATGGGAATTAGTGTTTAATATCCCATCAACAATGGGGTCATTAGAGATGGAGCACAAGATCGGATTAGGGAAGAATGAGGGAACAAATCATATGTACCCTTTCAAAGGAACCATCCCTGCATTTTCCCAAAGTGATTTATGCAAAAAGCCATGCAATCAGCAATCAATCAGTGTGAATATAACTGGAATAATGGTCAGACTGATTGTGGACACAGGTGCTGACCTCAGTTTAGTTTCTGCAGATTTATTTTGCAGGCTAAATTAAAACAAGAAAGTGTTAACATTGCCTGCCAGTGGCATAAAAAGGGTAGGAGCTGTTGGATACAGAATCTAGTCTATTAAGCTGCAAGGTTATTCATTGTCATTTAGTGTAGCGTTGAATGGAAGAACAGTGGAACATTCGATTTTAGAGGTTGGAGACTTGTTAGTAGACTTCATTTTAGGAACTGATTTTTTGTTTTGTTTTTTGGAAAAGAAGCATGCAAAGAGCGACTCCTGTGCTAGAAAGTTAATGATGTGTTTCGAAAGAGGTTTTATGGAGGAAGATTCTGTGATCGAATAAAAATGCAAGCAGAAACCACTGATAACAATCAGTACAGAAGCATATGCAGCAGGATGGGCTAAAATGAATGTAATGGAAGCAACTGAAGACCAAGTACATGAATCACATGGACTAATTACTCAATATTGATTTAATTTTGATGTAAAACTCTGTGAGCCTTTTCGTCTTCCCAAATACCCTATATCTTAGATCAAATAATCACTAAGAAACAGATTTATACAATTGTTAAAGTGGCAAGTCATTCAAAGTTCAATGAACCATATTGTAGTCCATTTTTAATTCAGGCGGAGGAATGGGATTAGTTTTGTATGAACAATAATTAGTAATGTTTTGGTACCAGTAATGGCATGCCTAAATAACTTGGAAGAAAATTTTCAGAGATTACATGGAGTACAGTACTTGTCAGTTATAGATTTATGATGTTTATTGGCAATTGCCTTTGACAAAATAATTACTGAAGAATGCAGCACTCACATTTGCTGGAAGAAGATACCAATTTATTTTAAATTCTGTCATTTGGACTGAATGTAAGAGTGATTGTATTAATTTCAATCTTCGAAAAATTATTGGAATAGCAATCGTTAGGTTGAGCACATATTGATGACTTTTTAAAAGCTACCTTAACGTGCAGGAACATCTGGAACTGATTGATAAAAGAGCCACTAGAAGCATATCCAAGAGTTGGAGTAACAGTAAATCTTAAGAAGTCAAAATGTGGCACAAAGGAGATTAAATTACTTGGTCATATCATGTCACTGGAAGGAATAAGTAGGATTATAGCAGTATGAAATTTTCCTATGCCACATAACAACAAAAATAAAAGCCATTCAAAAGATTGTGTAGTTTTTAGTGAAAGTTTGTTCCAAAGCAGGTACTGGATAATAAAGCTTCAACCATCAATTAAAGAAACATACAATGTTGGCATGCACAGCATAAAGACAGTCATCTTTTGACTAACTTAACAATGAACTGTGTACAGGCAAGATCTTACATGATGCATATTTAAGCCTTGATTATGATTTAACAACTGATGCTTTATGTTTTGGGCTGCTTCAATTTCAAACTAGAAATGGGGAACCAAACATTTACACCATAGGATTTACAAGATGAGTCTTAACAGATTGTGAGAAGTCATATCCCACCACTGAACTTGAAACTTTAGCCATAGTATGGACTTTCAGGAGATTTCATTTTTATTTAGCAAGTCATCGTGCTAAAATATGAAGTCACCATAAATTACTAAGATCCGTGCTGACTTGTAAACTAGTGCACGCATGGTTAGCACACTGTACATTATGCATACAGAAATACACTTTTGAAATTATTTATGTTACAACAGGAGAAAGTAAGAGATGCATTATCACATTTAGTGGAAAGATTAGAATACTCATCTTTGTGTAAGGAAGTGATTGAAGACTTAGAAGCTCTCTCCGTGAAAGTCAAAACATATTGCACATACTGATTGCGAGTAAAAGAAGCTCTGAAAACCAACCCAAACAGCAGGCTTCCCATCCACTATATTCTCAACTGAGAAGTATTATTTTACAGGAGAAGGCCTGATGTGGAACTGTAGTTAGTTTTCTTTCCTTAGGAAACTGAAAACAAATTAATTTGGTATAAACACTACATGTGGGGACTCTTTGGTGTTATGAAATGTGCTAATAAGCTAAATAAGTACAACTACTTTCAAACATGAGAGGAAAAGTAAAGAATGTTTTGAAATCTTGTTTAGTACATCAAAAACCAAAAGCAAGTAATAAATGTAGATAAGGAGAGTTACATCTGATAACTGCTATTCAGCAATTAAAAATAGTAAGTGTGAACATCTCTGATTTTCTGCCAAAAGGATAAGGAGATGTGAAATACCTTGTTGGCTTGTAGTGATACAGAATGTAATCAGTGTAGACATTTTTAAGAGAAATTGTGGTGATTACTATGTCTAGGTTGGAAAGTGAATCACAGTATTATCTAATGACAGAAGTCAGTATACTTGAGATCAGTGGCGCAAGATTATGGGAGTAAGCGAATGCTTACATAAAATTCCAATCAGAAACCTACCCAAAAGTATGTGTTTTCCTTATTCTTATTTTTTTAAAAACTGAACCGATTTATTGGTAGGCTCTTATGGGACCAAACTGGTGAGGTCATCGGTCCCTAAGCTTACACATTAATTACTCAAACTTAAACTAACTTACGCTATGGCCAACACACTCCCATACCTGAGGGAGGACTCAATGCTCCGACAGGGGAAGCCGTGCAAACTATGACCATGTGGCTACACTGTGCAGCAAACCGATTTATAAGACCATAATACTCCAAAAGACAAGGAAGATGGTTTGACTATATAATTCAGTTTTAGTAGTAAGTGAAGAGGCACTCTCCTCTATGGATGTTACATATATAATGTGATAAATAAACATAAAAGCGGAATGTTGCTGTAATTAATGTAAGTGTTTCAGTAATGTGTTAAGGGAACATTGTATATGAAATTCATTGAAATTTGACATTTTCTGTTTTCTACTCCATAATGTACTTTAGACTTTCCTGCACATTTTGGTATATAATACATTAAAATCAGACAATTGAGAGATCTTCAGATAATATTTTGAATGTTGACATGTGAGTGTCAAATTTCGCAGCTACACATACACTGCCACATTTGAGCAGTCTAGAAGGCTGTGAATTGCTTTGCTTTGTGCTTACTGCTACATCTCCAAAGTTGGCATTACAAATAAACAAATCAGTCCTTTGTTTATGATACTAGTTTTCGTTAAAATAAGTGTGATTATTGGCTGCTTTTGTAGTAAGCTAACTTACAGGAATATTATGGGAAGGCTAGTAGAGGTACCTGTGATAATTCAGAGTGGAAGTAAAGAGCCATGTGGAGCACTTTCTTTCATTGCATATCAATCAATGAAAAGCCATTTCATGCTTTGTGTCCAGATACACCGAACACTTGGAGTAAATATAGCAAGCGTTCTCTTCCATTGTCAGTAATGGAGGCAATCAAACCTATTTACAGACATTTGGCAAATCCTGAGCTTCTAAAGAAGTGTTTACATGGGATGACCCACAATGTGATTGAGTCCTTCAGTAATGTTGTGTGGTGCTGTGTGCCTACAAATTTATTTGATGGCCTTATTACTACAAAGTTAGCAGTATCTGATGCTGTTATAACTTTTAATGGTGGGAACTATTAAAGACTTAATGTTCTGGAGAAGTTAGGGGTAAGATATGAACAGAACACAGCTAAATGACTATAGGAACTGGATTAGCATCACGTATGTGAAGCGCAGAGTCAGCTGCTCAGCAAATGACAAAAAAAAGCAAGAAAGAAAAGGAGGAAGCAAGTACTGGGCTGTTTTGACACTAAAGGAGACACAACTATGGGCCAGGGCAATTCTAGTGCATAAAAGGTGCAGAGATGTAAGTCTCTACAAGAATTTGTAATAAAAAAGCCTTAAACCTCAACATCTCTGAACTACATTCTTTGCAATAAATGACCCATTTTCTAAACAAATACTCATGGTAGAGACATGAAATTTTCACAACATGCCAGGTGTGAGATTCAACACATATGGAACTGGAATAATTCAAATATCCAGAGTTGTTTTGTTTTTATGTTCATTTATTTACAAAATTCTGTCAAAAAATCAAGTGTCTGAAAAAAAAGATAACATGCCCCACTATAAAATTGTAGTAATAAATTCTAGTTAAGTGTATCTAGAAAGGTGCATTAAATAATTATGGAAAATGTGAATTGGTGTCTCAAAAATTTTCCAGTATAATGGGTCACAAAATTCGATAGTTTAACATGGGCGTCATAGAACATACAATGACACCTTAAAGGAACTTTTAGCTTTGACTGCTACCTGCAAATTATGTTTTACATTTTTAATGATTCAAGACGGTCAGTATCAATGATTTAAAGTGCAGTAGTGTGGACAATGTGCTACATTCAGCGACAACAGTTAATACAGTTTCGTTTCAAATATTATCTAGTGGGTAATATTAGTTACGGCAATGAATTTAGTATCCATGAGAGGAAAAAGAGAATTTTGTTTGTGACGTGTTACTGGGGACCTTCTAGCATCAATTTCCCATTGAAGTAGTAGAAAAAAGTACAGTGGCAGGATTTTACTATAAATAAACAGCAATGGTAGGAGACAGGAGAAGCAGACGTCGATGTACTTAAACATAATCCTATGATGGGAGAGATGCTCACATGTAAGATGTAGTAATCCTGAGCTGAATCGAGCTGAATACAACACACGGCAGAAGTGACAGTCACTAATTATCAATGAAACATGCAAGACTGATTGTTAAGAGTGGGATTAGCTGTGGCAGTCGTCCGTAGCACATCCTACACAATGCTCCATAAATTAAAAATTCTGTGACAGATAGACCTCATGATCAGCATGCATCAGGGAGTAATAATTAGAATTCCTTTAGGCAAAGGAATCCTAAATATTTCAGCTATGTATACACAAGACGATTATCATTTTCTCGCCAGATTGTGTGGAACTCTGGTTATATTATGGAAGCATGTTTATACGAACTGTCTGATGTAAAAGGCTGTAATTTGTGCATGTAATATGATAAGTAGCAGATTCTCTCATGGGAGAACGATTACTGTGCAACATTAGGAATGACATTTATGTAACAATTTTGTGTAGTAATGGTGGACTTAAGCTAAGAAAGTATTTTTTCTTACAGAATACTTCACAAGGGATTGAGTATGTGCTAAAGTAAATATTAACTGTCAGTTGCTAATTTCAGGAAGAAGATTAATTTCAAAGTAGTCTAGAATATTCATATACTTATACAAATATTGCAAATTCTCAGTCATGATGACGCAGGCACAAGACGAACCATTCAGCTGGAAGATGTCAACTACACTACTGGCCATTAAAATTGCTACACCACGAAGATGGCGTGCTACAGACGCTACATTTAACCGACAGGAAGAAGATGCTGTGATATGCAAATGATTAGCTTATCGGAGCCTTCACACAAGGTTGCAGCCGGTGGCGACACCTACAACGTGCTGACATGAGGAAAGTTTCCAACCGATTTCTCATACATAAACAGGAGTTGACCGGCGTTGCCTGGTGAAACGTTGTCGTGGCTCTTGTAAAGAGGAGAAATGCGTACGTTTCCGACTTTGATAAAGGTCAGATTGTAGCCTATCGTGATAGAGGTTTATCGTACCGCGACATTGCTGCTCGCGTTGGTGATCCAATGAACGTTAGCAGAATATGGAATCGGTGGGTTCAGGAGGGTAATACGGAACGCCGTGCTGGATCGCAACGGCCTCGTATCACGAGCAGTCGAGATGACAGTCATCTTGTCAACATGGCTGTAACGGATCGTGCAGCCACGTCTCGATCCCCGAGTTAACAGATGGGGACGTTTGCAAGACGACAACCATCTGCACGGACAGTTCGAAGAGATTTGCAGCAGCATGGACTATCAGCTCGGAGACCATGGCAGCGGTTACCCTTGATGCCGCATCACAGACTGAAGTGCCTGTGATGGTGTACTCAGGGACGAACCTGGGTGCACGAAAGGCAAAACATCATTTCTTCAAAAGAATCCAGGTTCTGTTTACAGCATCATGATGGTCGCATCCGTGTTTGGCGACATCGCGGTGAGCGTACATTGGAAGCATGTATTCGTCATCGCCATACTGGTGTATCACCCGGCGTGATGGTATGGGCTGCCATTGGTTACACGTCTCGGTCACCTCTTGTTCGCATTGACGACACTTTGAACAGTGGACGTTACATTTCAGATGTGTTACGACCCGTGGCTCTACCCTCCATTCGATCCCTGCAAAACACTACATTTCAGCATGATAATGCACGACCGCATGTTGCAGGTCTTGTACGGGCCTTTCTGGATGAAGAAAATGTTCCACTGCTGCCCTGGCCAGCATATTCCGCAGGTCTCTCACCAATGGAAAACGTCTGGTCAATGGTGGCCAAGCAACTGTCTCGTCACAATATGCCAGTCACTACTCTTGATGAACTGTGGTATCGTGTTAAAGCTGCATGGGCACCTGTACCTTTACAAGCCACCCAAGCTCTGTTTGACTCAATGCCCAGTAGTATGAAGGCAGTTATTTTGGCCAGAGGTGGTTGTTCTGGGTACTAATTTTTATGGATCTATGCACCCAGACTGCGTGAAAATGTAATCACATGTCAGTTCTAGTATAATATATTTGTCCAATGAATACCCGTTTATCATCTGCATTTCTTATTGGTGTAGCAATTTTAATGGCCAGTAGTGTATTTTGCCCCAACCTATATTATATATAATCCGTGGAGCTAACAGGAGCGGATGCCAAGATGAAACTGTGGAATTTCTGAGAATAGTACAATGACCCATTGTTAGCATTGTGTTTCTCCCTCAATACCACTTGAAAGCCACAGAAATGTTTCTCCGTTGTTCTTAAATTCCTGTTTCTTCAGCAGATTTTTGAAACTGAACTTTCTCAGACAGTCTCAAATATGTTTAAATATTCACTGAGGTTCCTACTGGTGTACGACTGCAGTGTTGTGTATCAGTTTACTATAAGTATAAAAGTAAGATTTAACAATGAAGTAGGGCCATAAACTGCCTCAATGCTGAAGTCATCAATATATATATGCAGATAAAGAACTGGAAGAAGGCTCAGAGTAATTTCATGTAGTTTTTACAAAAAAATTTACTGGGAAAGAAGGTGTAAAGTAAATGAATAGGCCGACACCTAATGAAAACCAAGATTCCTTTCCAACTGAATCATACCATAACACTTCGTGATGTACTGCATCTTAAGGAGTACATATTTGCAATGTTGTTAAATGATTAAGTTGAAGAAATAATGGTACTTAGAGCACAGTTACAATGAAATATTGTGAAACTGTTATGCAAAATATTTTCTATTCAAAAGTATGTCCAATGAATGTGAACAGTAGTAAAACTTATATTTATAAAATTGTATACAGTACTCTAATTCAAAATTCCATTATTGTAACTCACATAAGCCAGTTAAGTTCAATGTCATTCAAATTTTTCTCAAGCTCACTGTGATGTAATTTGTGATGCATTAATTATATTATAAAGCAAATTTTTCATTTTGGCTACAATATTTCAGTAGAAGTTGATTAACTACCACATAATTTGCCTGACAAAAGACAAATCCAAGATTCAATTTCAGGTGGAGTTAACTTTGACAAGATACACCAATTTTCATCAAGAGACTCAAGCTAAGTATCATATTTTCATAGCTCAACAATGTGGTTATGTTATAAGGCGGACTGGTGAAAACATCAATAATTGATTGAACTGTTGATTTTTCAATTCATATCAACACACTTTTCTATAGAAACTTTAAAATTCCTCTATGAACTTACTCAACCAGGAATTCTACGTCATGATGTGAACTGAATCACAGAAACTCGAAGTCTCATCAATTGTACTATGCAACCACTTCCCACCCAAAACTCAGATGCACAAAACGCCACAAACTCGGAGCATACAGAAAGGGCTCCTCACTCTTTTGAGTCAGAAAATCAAGTCCCTCTCTTATCTGAGACCCACGCCCAGCTTAGTACACCCCCCAAGCTAAAAGAATAGCATCCTTCCCAGTGGCTGCCACAATTGCTTCTTCCTACTGTGCCACTCTGTCCTAGTGACATGAATTACATTACAGTTTTATACAACTTCTGAAGTACTTGGTCAACACGAATTAACAGTTTTATAATAAATCACACTCAAGGATTGATCAAAATGACATCAAACATGATATATGTAAAACGAATCTCTATTCTTCAATCATTATGTTAACATGAATATCTTGTTTCTAACCAAAACCATAAATAATATGCCGATTTTTGAAGTAGTGTTATTGAAGTTTAGATAATACTGTAGTTTTGCATTCTTTGGTGTATGCATGAAATGTTTATAAGTAAGAAACCAAAATCAGTTGGTTTTGGTGTGCGTACTATGATGAGATGAACCAGTGCCTGAAATGCATGAGTACCTGCAGGCTAAGCTTTCAGAGTGCCGCAGACTGCTTGCCGCTGTATCTGCACCATCCTTGAAACATTGTCACCACTCCTATACCTCGAACAAGGTTTTGCAAACAGTAATTACTCTTCCGCTCAAAGAGAAACCTAGCGTTCATTCCGTAATCGTTTAACTGCAGAACTACAATGATCCAGTGTAGATGATGAGAGACAGACAAGGACGATTGCAGCAAGAAAGGCTTTACATGTATGAGAGGATCTATCATTATCTGGAGGGGAAAAGACAAAAATGCTCTGTCGGAAAAAGTTCACAACATCAAGGAGGAGTTCTTTGACAAACGAAAGTTGGTAGGCGTGTTTCTACATCTGAAAAACGATACCTCTTAAATTTCTCACCAGTCGCATGAGGGTGGAGCTAGTGCCGCCACTATGAGGATACAAAACAAGTTTGCCTCAAATGCATTTTAAATGCATTAGTTACCTTTGAGGCTGGATGTGGGTGTGTTGATGTTAGTCAATAATGCTTTTAAGACGACAAAGACGCCATTATACACTCCTGGAAATGGAAAAAAGAACACATTGACACCGGTGTGTCAGACCCACCATACTTGCTCCGGACACTGCGACAGGGCTGTACAAGCAATGATCGCACGCACGGCACAGCGGACACACCACGAACCGCGGTGTTGGCCGTCGAATGGCGCTAGCTGCGCAGCATTTGTGCACCGCCGCCGTCAGTGTCAGCCAGTTTGCCGTCGCAAACGGAGCTCCATCGCAGTCTTTAACACTGGTAGCATGCCACGACAGCGTGGCCGTGAACCGTATGTGCAGTTGACGGACTTTGAGCGAGGGCATATAGTGGGCATGTGGGGGGCCGGGTGGACGTACCGCCGAATTGCTCAACACGTGGGGCGTGAGATCTCCACAGTACATCAATGTTGTCGCCAGTGGTCGGCGGAAGGTGCACGTGCCCGTCGACCTGGGACCAGACCGCAGCGACGCACGGATTCACGCCAAGACCGTAGGATCCTACGCAGTGAGGTAGGGGACCGCACCGCCACTTCCCAGCAAATTAGGGACACTGTTGCTCCTGGGGTATCGGGGAGGACCATTCGCAACCGTCTCCATGAAGCTGGGCTACGGTCCCGCACACCGTTAGGCCGTCTTCCGCTCACGCCCCAACATCGTGCAGCCCGCCTCCAGTGGTGTCGCGACAGGCGTGAATGGAGGGACGAATGGAGACGTGTCGTCTTCAGCGATGAGAGTCACTTCTGCCTTGGTGCCAATGATGGTCGTATGCGTGTTTGGCGCCGTGCAGGTGAGCGGCACAATCAGGACTGCATACGACCGAGGCACACAGGGCCAACACCCGGCATCATGGTGTGGGGAGCGATCTCCTACACTGGCCGTACACCTCTGGTGATTGTCGAGGGGACACTGAATAGTGCGCGGTACATCCAAACCGTCATCGAACCCATCGTTCTACCATTCCTAGACCGGCAAGGGAACTTGCTGTTCCAACAGGACAATGCACGTCCGCATGTATCCCGTGACACCCAACGTGCTCTAGAAGGTGTAAGTCAACTACCCTGGCCAGCAAGATCTCCGGATATGTCCCCCATTGAGCATGTTTGGGACTGGATGAAGCGTCGTCTCACGCGGTCTGCACGTCCAGCACGAACGCTGGTCCAACTGAGACGCCAGGTGGAAATGGCATGGCAAGCCGTTCCACAGGACTACATCCAGCACCTCTACAATCGTCTCAATGGGAGAATAGCAGCCTGCATTGCTGCGAAAGGTGGATATACACTGTACTAGTGCCGACTTTGTGCATGCTCTGTAGCCTGTGTCTATGTGCCTGTGGTTCTGTCAGTGTGATCATGTGATGTATCTGACCCCAGGAATGTGTCAATAAACTTTCCCCTTCCTGGGACAATGAATTCACGGTGTTCTTATTTCAATTTCCAGGAGTGTAGAAACCTCACTGAGTCTGAACTAGGTTGTGTAACAGGGCTACGAGAAGCTGGTTGCTCCTCCTCCAATACTGCAGAAGGCCTTTTGCAGGAATGTAGCCACTGTACATGATAGCTGGTAGCAGTAGTCACGCAAATGTATGGTCGCAAGAAGACTGCACTCGGGATGGCCACATAGCCCTACTGGGAGGGAAAAATCATTATTTTTTATGTAAAGTCTCTGCCGCAGCAGTGCTGCATCTCCAGCAGCCAAATGAGCAGCAGTTGGTATCATATTGACACAATAAACTCTTAGAAATCATTTACTTTAACAAAATCTTCGGGCCAAACGCCCTGTAACATGCGTTCTACTGAACCCAAACTACCGCTATTTGCGACTTCAGTGGTGTCAAGTGACAGCTCACAGTAGAGTGCTGGTCTGATGTATTTTCTGATGAAAGCTGGTTCAGCTCGGTGCCAGTGACAGCCATGTGTTGGTTAGGTTGGTTGGTTGGTTGGTTGGTTGGTTTAGGGGAAGGAACCAGACAGCGAGATTATCAGTCCCATTGGGTGAGAGAGGGATGGGGAAGGAAGTTGGCCACGTGCATTTAAAGGAAAGGATGCCAGTTGATGGCCTGTAGACAACTTGTCTGCATGCTAGACACTCTGGACCTACACCTGGAATTACCGTCTGGGGTGCGATTTCGTATGACAGCAGGGGCACAAATACTGCAGCCCAACATGCTCTACACAGTGTCGACCTGCTGCCTTGGTCTGCTCGATCAGCAGATCATTCTCCAATCAAGCACCTATGGGACATCCTCAGACGTCAGCTCCAGCATCATCCACAAGCAACAATAACTGTCCCTGTACTGACTGACCAAGTTCAACATGCATTGACTCCCATCCCACAAACTGATATCCATCAACATTTATAAACTATTTCGATATGTTAATCTAGATTCAGATCCGATGATGGCACCTTAAGTGTGTTGAAACTGGTTATCCAGCAAACAGTATTTTTTACTATGAACAGAGAGCAGCTACTGCCTCATGTAACTATGTTACTGTATTCTGCTTAAAATGTACACCTAGGACAGCGTTTAATAAAAGCATAAACAACCTACATTCTGAATCGTGATATATACAGTCAGTCCATGGCGCGAATAGTTTGCTGCTTTGTCTTGAGCTACGGCTCATCCCTCTTTCCAGATGTTCTGAGCTGTGTATCTTGCTGAGTGTCTTATACTAAGTACAAGGTATAGAGTGGCTATTGAGAGTAAATACTCGCTAGTCATATGGCCTTTGCGGTTCGGAAAACGCATTTACCTTAGTGGCAGTCCATCTGGACATGAGAGGGGTTGTCGCTTTTGTCTACGGTATAGAAGGTGCAGCGAAACTTAGCACCTACCCAAAAAGCTGTTTCTTTCCAGAAACAGGGTACAAACTAATCATTCAGTACTTTTAGTGTGAGAATAGTGTAGATGTCTGTTATGAGCACATATCATAGCAGTAAGGAATAGTACAGGTGTCCGTAGACAATGTCGTCCAAGATGTACTGTTGACTGTACATAGTAAAGTCGGTACATTCTGAGGGTGTTAGGTGATAGAAAAAACAATTTATCTGAAAATGATACAGGACATACCTGAAGGAGAGAGTGGATCTATTCACAGTGGAATGTTCGATATAATTAAATAAAAGAAAATAATATTGGTTTGATTAGTTATAGTACTTGAAATCACTTTAGGATAAATGAGACATAGTCGAGTACAGATAAGGCGTAACGAGGATGCCGCCTGATTATACTTCATGCTCTGCCTCTGGTGTCTTCACTGCGCCTACCAACGGCGAGCTGTTTGTAGCCACCTCGAAAGGTTGCGGAGAATGCGCTTCAAGATGTGACTGACCAGATTAGTAGCAACCATGTTAAAGTTAATTCCGAGATTAATAAGTTAAGTACTAGTGTATAAGACTGAATAACTAAGGCACACAGATAAGTAGTAGACAATGTGAAAAATGCTAACCTTTGAGTATCTGAAGGCAGTTTTAACCAGAATAAAATCAGCACTAACCGAAAACCTGATGGTGATAATCAGAGTTGTGAGTCTTCCACTCCATGCAGTAGTATAGATAGTGTGCTGATAATGGATCAAAGGAAATCTGAGAAGGGTCATTGGGACTTTCACGCACCTTTATTAAAGGTAAGTCTCATGTGTAGTGAGTATGTTCGTGTAGTGGAACTAACACTGGTAATGAGAGACAGTAGTAACAATTTTCTTACATTCGACCCTATCGATTGTGTGCATCTATTAATTTTTCATCAATTTATTAAAGCTTTTAAAGCAAAGTATTCGTCATAGAGTATCAAACACAAACTAAGACTAGAGTAGTTTGGCCCACATAAATACAACGAGAGCTGGGGAGGAAACCGCAATTTTATGAACTAACGTTCAAATGAAGTAAATATAGTTGCATCTTGTCGAAGAACTTGTTACTCGACTTCCAGATGGTGTTTGAGAATGACTGGTAAAGGAGTGAGGGACCGAGATCCAACGCCTCTTGGAAATATTAGATCAGTTACATTTTTTGAGCTGATGTAAAGAGGAAACGGTACAGAGGAACTTAACTTGGTGTCTGTAAAGTACATATTTCAGTCTGGTTGGTTTCATGACCGGCCTCTGCCAGGTTATACTCGCTGTGGAATTGCGGAAGTACGTGACTTTTCTATTTAACAGGCGAAATTACCAGTTTCAAAAATCTACCATTTGGATTGAATTGTGTGTATCAGAGTTCATTCAATCATTAGACCTTTCCTTAGGAGATTAATTAGTAAGTAAAGTATTTCTATATGTTGATGACGTAGTGTCTAGAACATGGAAGAAACACACAGAAATGTTGTTTTAAAGTTGAAGATATAAGGGAATTATTGGGAACATTGTAAGTCAGGAGTCAACATTACCTAACCCAAGGAAATTGTTTTCAATTAAATATTGTCCTTTCCCTAAAAGTAGGTAACAGCTGACGGCTTTTCTAGGTTTTACAGAAGGAATATTCCTCGTAATATAATGAATTGTGTGCACCTTAATATGTTGTTATAAATGACTACGAGAACTTAGTGATCCTATATTTTTAGGGCATCCAGGTATGACCAAAGAGTTTTGTGTGGTTGCTGATGCGTAAGGATTTGGTTTGGGCTGTCAGGCCATCAAGAAACCGGTAACTGATGGAAGAACAGTGACATTAGCATTTGCCAGTCGTATGTTAATCAGCTGTGAGTGGAGTTACTCAGTTACTGAAAAGGATCCTTTAGCAGTAACAACGTCTATAAAAAAGCTTAGGTATATGTGCTATGGGAGAAAGATTGGATTTCATACTGTACAAAGACCATTGATATTTTTAAGGAGAACAAAGCTTTTGCACAGTCATTTGATGCGATGGTTTTGTTTTTCATCAGGAGTATGAGTTCGAAATACGCTATATTATAGGAAAGGAGAATTGTCCGTCAGATGCACTATCTCGCCTGTCTGTGGAATGGAAAGTGAATAGAGCTGTGAACTGGAGAAGGAGTTCAGTTTCCAAAGTTCGTCATTTAGAATATGAGCAAGAGTTAGAGACATTGCTAAAAAAGTCTTAGTTGAGAACAAAAGAAGGATAAGTATCTTAGAAAACTCAAGGAAGGTTGAAAAGGAGGGAAGCCAATGAAGGGGAAGTGGATTTGCTGAAATGACGTTTTATTCGTTAGCAACTTACCACAACCTTTTAGAGGAAGAGTCGCAGTACCAACTTAATTTGTAACAGAGTTTATGGATATTTTGGTATAAACAAGTCTATAGCACCCTTACATAACTATTATTTTGAATGCAAAGAGTAAAGAGTAGCATAGCTAGGAAGGAGTAGAGAACTTGTGAGATGTGCCAATAAACGAAGATTAAGAATCAGAAAGATACAGTGCAGCCTGTTGCAGTAGTACCCAAGGGTATGTGCGAGATATTTCAGCAGTTGATATTCCAGGACTATTGTCAAGAGAGGTTGGTGGAGAGATTTTTGCTGTGCATGTATTTGAGGTTTAGTCCAAATTTGTGAAATTGTGTCAAGTGAAAGTGGCGACCAGTAATACGATTATGCATATCCTGGAGAGTCGTATTTCCCTATCGTAGGGACACCATCGCGACTCTTGTCAGACAATGAAGTGCAATTTGTGTCTTATGAATTTAAAGATTTCTTCAAACAGAACAAAGTACAAGAGTTGTTAATAGCCAAACGTCACCCAAATCGAATCCTTGAGCGAGCATTATCCGCTTAATTGGGAGGCCTGGACATAGTTGTTGTGCGAAGAGGCATTTGACTTGGCCTAAGTGTATTCGAGAATTTGAGAGGGTACTGAAAGATAAACCTCCTACTATTATTGTAGTGGCGCCTAGAGAGATAACAGAAGGCAAGATACAAATGTATCGTCTTTTTGACAAGATTAAGTATCCACCTGTAATACTTAGCTTTGGTATAAAATAATTGTGTAGATACCAATTTAAAGGAGAGTGCTGAAACCAGTCAAAGGAGATTTGAAAGAGAAGGGAAAGTAAACGCTTACAGGATAGGAGATTTAGTGCTATGAAGAGGACATTATAAAAGCAAGAAATGAAATAATAATGTGTAAAACTGTTTCTACCTGTTTGAATGACCATTTATTGTTTAAAGTATTCCTAATGCTACGGCAGTAGTGCTGAAAGAGGTTAATAATGATAAGGAAGTAGGGAAACGTAAAGTTCACCATATTAAGAAGTACATGGTGGCTAATGTTGCTGAAAGTAACGGTAAACATAATTTTGTGGGAAAGACGGTGTAGAGAAGGACTTGTACATTGCGTTGCGGTAACAATGTGTGATTGATGATACCTCGACTAAGAGGTGTTTTATTTTTTTAAATGGGATTCTGTATGGAGAAGTAAGAGAACACTCGCCACAATCCTTCGTCAAGCAACACGCAGTTTCCTCGGTTTAGATTAGTAAAGCGATGGCTATTTATTGAAAATAAAACAAACCCGTGTTCTGAACCAGAAATTTGGAAATTTGGATCCCTACCTACTCACACCTTAACCCTAAAATGAACCCATTAAAGACTGGAACCTCACAATATGCTAATGTAGTATTATTGTGAAATGTTACTATGTAGCTAAGGAAGAAAGAGTTATTACAAAATATAGCTAAGATTCTTTCTATAACAACACACAACAGAGGTTTTTTTAATTTTTCTCGAAATCTGGCTAATAACCTTCACCCGCGACTAATTATATTCATGAACGTCAGCAAGGTGATAATTAAGTTATTTGGTACTGTCGTTCGGAAAAGAGTTCTAAAAGATTATTTTATCGTAGAGTCACGACTGCAGAAACAACAACTATCAATAATGAAAGTAGATGCCTTAGATATCATAAATAATCTGAAGTAATAACCACAAGAAAGTAGTATTAATATTTTTGAAACAAAGGAACAACAGTAAAGATACATTTTTAGTTATCTTATATGTGTGAGGAGAACGACCGCAGCAGTAACCACTGAACTTGTTTCTGGTGTTGTTAAAACTGTGCTGTATACAAGGAACATCTCTGCCCTAAGGTGCCGTACTTGTTTCATTCAAAGAAGTAAATGGAAGTTAAACACAGAAAAAAATTTATGTCATTCTTGTGAGAGGAGGGATAACCAACAACTTCAAGGTTATTATTTCTGCGTACGACTCATAAGGCAGCGAAAGTAGTTGTTCCATTTGATAATTAATAAAATTAAAGCTGTAGCAACCACTACTGTAATGTGTTCACGAAAGCTCTGATTGTCTATCGAAATAAAGTACCAGAATAATTAAGCGGAAACCTACGTTAACACATTAGTGGATGAAAAATATTTATTTTTCAAAATGGCTCTGAGCACTATGGGACTCAACTGCTGTGGTCATTAGTCCCCTAGAACTTAGAACTACTTAAATCTAACAAACCTAAGGACATCACACACATCCATGCCCGAGGCAGGATTCGAACCTGCGACCGTAGCAAAATATTTATTTTTCTGTAGTATACGACACCTGCTGGATACGGAGATCCTATTGCCCTTTTATGAGCGTATAAAACAAATGTGCTTTTGGTTTCAATACCTGAGAACACTGCAGAGCTATCAGCGTAAAACCCATGTATCTAAAATAATTTTTAACTATTAAAAGTGGTTGTTGAAGTATCCTTGAGTGATTAGATTAACTGAGAAATAGTATTTCTCAATTTTTTTTTTACTTCCGAGTGGAAAGAACAGTACACATGGAGTGAAGTGCGTATTGGAATGGTTCTTAAAAGAAAGACGGCTAATGAGTCGTTATATTTATACTAAATTTGTAGTAATCATTAAGTCCAGAGAGATGATAAATAAACTATATATAGATAGTCCACTACAGGAATAATCTGTCACTGTCTTTTGAGCTCGTGCTAATCTCTGTTTCGTGGTATTCCGCGTTGTGTGTGCTGCTGAGTGTGATAGACTACTGCGAAACAATTACCTGAGGCTAAAAGAATAGCTGTGGTAAAGCTCTCGTGCTCTACTAAATAAAAAAGCTTTGAGTGATCGTTAGGAATAAACACTATAATCACACGGCCACTGGTGTTCGGAAACGCATTTACCTTAGTGGACCAAAATGGGGGTTGTTTCCTTAGCCTGTGGTCTAACAGATTTACCGAGACCTAATAGCCATCTAACAGGGTATTTCTTTTTCGAAGCAGTTTCCAAAATGGTCGATCAATAACGATAGTGAGAGGATAGTAATGTTGCCCACTATCACATCAAATCACCCAGATAAGGGACAGAAGGAAGGGGTGGTTTTATCGACGCCTTTATGACACATCCCGAGGCCATTTTGTGTCGATTCTCAGCGTAGGGACATCTGAAATAATTTCCCGGCCACACTCAAGGAAACCGCGTGGTTGCAGCTCTGCGTGTCGTGGTTATGACGTCAGTCGCAGACGCAAAAATAGACGGGGTGAAATTTGGCTAAGAGGGGGTGTGTCACCCTCCCCATCGTGTGGCGCGTCCACGGTGGCACGGGGCAGAACTATGGTGACTCTTTGGAGCCGACGTGACGTCATTAATTCAAGTGACAGCTCACTGGAACGTCTGAGCTGTGGCCTTCTTTCAGCGCTGGTCAACATTTTGCTGTTTCAAAATGGTTCAAATACCTCTAAGCCCTATGCGACTTAACATCTGAGATCATCAGTGCCCTAGACGTAGAACTACTTAAACCTAACTAACCTAAGGAAATCACACACATCCATGCCCGAGGGAGGATTCGAGCCTGCGACCGCAGGAGCAGCGCGGCTGCAGACTGAAGCACCTATAACCGCTCGGCCATAGCGGCTGACTGACAAAACTTCCGTTGCAGTAAAGTTTTACTAAAGAATAATGGTTATGCAATAAATCTGATATTAGTCGAATATGCATTTATCGAAAAGAATTCAAATCATTGTCTTAACCCTCGCAATACCAAGGATATGTAGGAGCGGGGGCACTTTATGTCCACCCTTTAGAAATATTATTATCTATTAATTTACACTAAATTTTAAAATTTTGAAAAAAATGTTTAACGTTTTTAACGATATATTCTTCCAGGTCCCATATTTTAATTCTTCAGATAAAGTTAACACAAAAATGTAAGCCGTAAGTGTAGAAGTCCTTCCCTGATGAGTGTTGTACTCAGTATTTCGAGTTTCAGGACTTCACTTACATATCAACATCTCTTTAACTAGTAAATTGTCAGTAAAATTCAAATTTGCGTTTCTTAAATATTTTTTCCGTGGACGTAAAGTACTCCGACGCCCCTTTGGTATTACACATTACTCTAGGTGTGTTGTTATTGGTAAGAGTGTGCTGAGAGACAGTCTCAAGTTGCGGTCTCTACTTAAGTAACATTATGTCTTCAAACACTATGCTGTTGATATAGGACAAAAATAAATAACGAATTTTATATTTTTTTCATTGTATTTTAGGATGGGCATTAAGTACACACCAGCCCACCCTTAATAATGTTCGCTATCAAAATGCATTGGTATTAATAAAGCTAAGTTTCTCAATACATAAGTATTGTCATTTGGTCCATAGCCAGTTGAAAGCGAGAGTGTGATCATGTAATTTTTTTCCTTTTATTACCAAAGATATGTCTGTACGCTGTTAGAAATGCATAAGTGAGTTCATTGTGTTGATCAGGCAGAGAAAGCGGCAAAAGAGATTAATTTAATCTATTGCAGAGTCATTCATAAATATTGTCAGAGAACCCAGATGTGATTACATGTCTTCGTTATCAGTTAGTATGAGAGGAGCATAGCAAGTTCATTGTCAAATCCTACCCTACACCATAAATTTATATAGACAGGATAGAGAAAAATAATACAGCAGCTTGTCATTGAACGTACTGTTAGTTCTTACAATAATCCGTTGTCTGATGTCCCAAAGAAAAGAGTCAGACTTCTATCGTCCACTGACATGATATATGTTATTGGCAGATTTGGTTGCATCTGCCTTGTCCAAAATATACGTCGTCTTTACGTAATGCCTCCCGTAATCGATCTGACAAATTGCCGTCCGGACTTATTGTGAGTTCGGCTACGTTCATTAGAGGTTAGAAAGATTTAATAAAGAGTGCAACAACGTATCTTTATTATATCTTGAAAGCAGAAAAATACCTGGGAGTGCCACATTGATCTACAACATTTAATTTAACCTCTACCACTTGACAAATCATCTTTAAGTTTGATAGTCTTCTTTCACTCATGTGTGCACTGTCATAGCACAGTTCAGTGTGTGATATTCGGTGCACAGCGCTCACTTGACACATCTATGTTTAGAAGTAATTATTCCAACCAAGCTTCTATGGTCGAAATTTTCTGTTTGAAATGGTTAATGTTACACTGTAGCGACAGGGATCTTGCTAAAACTGACTGAAGTTGAACTGGTTGGAAACGCATCATAATAACTGAAAAAATGTGTGGTCTGATCTGTCAGTTCTTGTTTGGCCAAATTGTTGTAAACGCTTTATGAACTTGAATACTTTAGCCACTTCACGTCTTTGCGCACATACCGCTAAAAATGCCCCATGTAGTTGGGGTGCGTAGGTGCAAACTGAATTCAGTGGTGTGAAACAGGTTCTTCTTGAGGCTCCTCTCCTAACATAGCTTGATTTGAGTGAAGATTTTTCTCTCTCTTTGAACTGGCCTTACTGCAGAGCTGTTTGAAGAATTTGAAGTTGATCTAACTATTGCTTTGCGATATGAATGCTCACAATATATGAATGTTACTATTCAATTATTGAACTGGAAGATTGTGTCAGAAGGGGCTTTGTCAACTTCGTTGTTATCTGCTCTGTTAAGTGGCCAAAGTATCCATACACAACAGAGCATTATAATTTTTGATGAGTTAAATCAGGTGGGTCCTATAACTGATTTGATTTCAGTGTTACTAAAATTCTTGTAAAAAGAAAACATTATTGCCAGTGTTGTTTGGAGTAGTCTCAAGGGCCTTATAATGAAAGTAAGGACAATCATAATCAGAATAGATTAGTTTTCTTTTATTTGTAGATTTTTTTTTCATGGTCACTTGCCAGTATTGGTAAGGCATGGGGCAAGGATCCTCCCTGGAAGGAAGTGAAATTGAAGTGGATAGATCGCTTCACTACAGTGATTTGGCAATACTAGATTGTTGAAAGTGGCACTCTTTATGATAAAGGATATCGGCGATTTGCATTGGGTTTGATTTTATACCACCTTTGTAATGTATGCTTCTTTGTAAAAATAGGGAAGAGAATCTGTAAGCCAGAGGTTCTGGCAATCTTGTTAGAGAGATAAAGCTGCTACCAGTATCTCATCATGATCCGATGTTTCCTGTCATTCCTTCACAGCTAAAGAGTTTCTCTGTGGTCGATCTATTTGGTCCACTGCCAAGGAATACTAAGAATGTCTCATATCTCTTTATAGCGGTATAACTGAAGTAAAAGTATGTGTCATTGACACCACGTAAGGAATATACTCGTATGTCTGCCATATGAGTTTTAGTTAAACATTTTATAAAGAAGTTTGACATGTTCAAAAGGCCATTTCGGACAGCAGGCTACATTTGTAGTCACAAATATGAAAGTGAACATTGTAAGGATGGAAAATTAGACTCGTTTTAATGTTATCATATAACCTGGCTTCATACTCATTGCTACAGGTTATGAAAGCCTTTGAGTAATTACTAGCCACAAACTCTTTTTTAAATAATAGTGTAGCTTACAGTACCACCGTTGTTATCGACCCTTGTATAGACCCTCATATCGTACAGGCTTTTGTTTGTTTCGCTTAGAACAGCACAATATCAGTTAGACTGCCAGCGTGAGAGCACCTGGAGTTCCTGCTGGTAGTAAGTCGACTACACTGTTTGATTGTTATACGAGCTCGAAACGGGTCTGATTTCAGTAAGGGTAAGGAAGCGAGTTGAGCTGGTGACCCTTCACTCACAGCTCCAGGCGTTGTTGGCTTCTGTCAGAGAGCTCGAGGTTGCTGCCAAGGGACATAACTGTGGGGGGCCAGACACGGGGAATCGAGAGACATCGAGCATGTCCCACGTGTGCCCTGATCTGTCCACTGGTGTGGCTTCACAAGTACTGCCTGCACTGAGGTTGACCCCTCACACGTCGCCCAGTGGGAGATAATTTCAAAGTCTGGCAGGCAGCGAAAGACTTTCCGAGGGGCCGCTCATAGGGCCTCCTCAGCTCGTTTGACGGACAGGGTTTGGGTTTTATCTGTGGCTGACAAAGTCTCTGATCCGGATGCAGTCGTCGACCCTGTTCCAGAGGAAGCTTTTCGGCCCACAAGATTTGGGCGTTCACAGAGGGTGGGGTTTGCTGGTAGTTGGGAGCTCCAAAGTTAAACGCGTAATGGTGTCCCTTGGGAACATGGCTGGCACAGGGGGGAAAGAAGCCAGTGTGCACTCTGTGTGCAGTGCAGGAGAGAATTCCAAATGTGGAAAGCGTGCTTCAGGATGTCTTGAAGAATGCAGGGTGCAGCCAACTGCAGGTGGTGTCCGATGTCTGTACCAATGACATGAGTCGCTTTGGATTGGAAGAGATTCTCTTTGGTTTTGGGCATCTAGCGGAAACGGTAAGGACCGCCAGCCTTGCTTGGAGATTAAGGTGGAGCTCACAACCTACTGCATCCTCGATACAACCGACTGTGGTCCTATGGTGTAGAGCCGAGTGGAGGGTTTGAATTAGAGGCTGAGGCGGTTCTGTGACCATATGGGATGGAGGTACCATGACTTTCGGCATAGGGTGTGGGTTTCCAGGTTCTGATTAATAGGTCAGGAGTCCACTAAACGCAGGAAGCTGCTGCATGTGAAGTCCCATGAAACCACAGAAAGGGCGTCGGTCTAAAAGGGAGCAGGTAAAACACAGTAAGGTAGTTGTAGAAATGATTGGTATGGTAGCTGTAAATTGTCGTAGCTATGTTGGGAAAGAACCAGAGCTCCAAGCCCTGACAGAAAGCGCTGAAGCTCAAATAGTTATAGGTTCCGAAAGCTGGCTAAGGCCGGAAATAAGTTCAGCCAAATTTGTTTCAAACGACCTAACAGTGTTCAGAAAGGATAGATTAAATGCAGTTGGTGGAGGAGTAATTATTGATGTCAGAAGTAGTTTACCTTGTATCGAAACTGAAGTAGATAGTTCCTGAGAAATAGTATGGATAGACGTTATACTTGACAATCGGGCTAAACTATTAAGTGGATCGTTTTATTGACCCTCCCCCCCCCCCCCTCCATGCTCGACACAGAAAATAGAGTTGCTGAATAGTTCAAAGAAGACTTGAGTCTCACTTCAAACAGGTACACCAATCATACAATTCTAGATGGTGGTGACTTCAGTCTACCCTCGACATGCTGGAAAAATTATATGTTTAAAGTCACCGGCAGGAAAAAACGTCATCCGAAATAGTACTCAATGCTTTCTCAGAAAATTATTTTGAACAATTAATACATGAGCCCACTTGAAGTGTAAATGATTGCGAAAGCATATTTGACGTCTTAGCAACAAATAATCGTGGACAAATAATTAGTACTGTGACAAATACAGGGATTAGCGACCACAAGGCAGTTGCTGCTAGGCTAAATACCGTAACACCTTTAACCATAAAAGAGAAACGCAAAGTACATCTATTTAAAAAAGCTGATAAAATTTCTCTTAGCCCTTTGTAAGAGACTGTCTCCCCTCCGCTTCTGATCATGCAAAGGGTAGAAAAGTTGTGGAATGGTATCAAAGAGATAGCATCGACAGCAATTGAGAGATAAATACCACGTAAATTAACAAGGGATGGCTCTGATCCCCAATGGTACACAAAACGGGTGAAATCGCTATTGCAGAAGCAACGAAAAAGGCATGCCAAATTTAAAAGAACGTAAAATCCCCAAGACTGGAAATAATTTGCAGAAGTTCGAAAGACAGTGCGTACTTCAATGCGAGATGCTATTAATATTAGGCACAAAGAAACTCTGTCTCGGAATCTGGCAAAGGCCCAAAGACATTCTAGTCATACATAAAGCACACCAGAGGCAAGACGCAATCAATATCTTCACTGCGCAATAACAACGGTGAAGTCACTGATGACAGTGCCACCAAAGGAGAGTTATTAAACACGGTTTCCCGAAACCTTCTTCACCAAATAAGACCAAGTAAATATTCCTGAATGCCGACTAAGGACCAACTACCAAGATGAGAAACACAGAAGTAGACATCCTCGGTGTAGCAAATAGCTGAAATCACTTAATAAATGCAAGGCCTCCGGTCCACATTGTATACCAGTCAGGTTCCTCTCAGAGTATGCTGATAAAATAGCTCCATATTTAGAAATTATATACAACCACTCGCTCAAAAAAGATCCGCACCTTAAGACAGGAGAATTGCTCTAGTCACACCAATGCCCAAAAAGGGAAATAGGAGTAATCCCCTGAATTAGAGGCCCATATCATTAACGTCGATTTGCAGCAGGGTTTTGGAACAGTGTTCGACCATTCTGAATTATCTCTAAGAAAACGATTTATTGGCACATAGTCATCACTGATGCAGAAAAAAATCATTCTTGTGAAACACAATTAGATCTTTATACCCATGAAGTAATGAGTGCTATCGACAGGGGATTACTGAACAGCTGTGTGATATCTGGCCAACCATCATTTCCGTACTGCAGTACGAAAATAGTTGTTCACTACCATAACTATGCTCTCTGGATATATCACTAACTTCTATGACCTTTAACTGGGATCTGGAACATAGTTACCAACTTCTTGCTTACTTGTAGTGGTAGCCCATTAACTTATAGAGAACAAGAACTGTTAGCAAATATGGTAATATCCAGGGAAAAATATCAACGTCTGATGGATGTATCGATAGTGGAACGAATACCTGCGAGTTACTCTGTTTGTACCATGGTCCAAACTAAACTGATACACAGCACAGTAGCTGATGGGAATGACTATACGTGTGAAATGCCATTACGGCAGCTCCCATCATCCACCATCCTAATGACAGCCGATTTATGCCAACAGTAGTGAGAGCTCACGAAAAAGTAGTACACACTTCTTTAAACAGATGGTGCATAGTCGCAGAGTTATTTCCATGAGCTGTAGAACACCGTCTAGATGGTCTGCCCCTCCTATTTGTGGCCAGATCTCAGATCACGTGAAAGCACTACATGATATTTAGTAAACAAATGGCGTGATGCACGATTGGCAGTTATTAAAATAACTGCTAGTATCAGAGGAGTGTGTATGACAATAACTGTTACTTCCCAGTAGCCGGTTATTTCTATTAGTTTTTTTTTTTTTTTTTTTTTTTTTTTTGCCGCTTCTGTATGTGAGTCACACAATTGAATGGTGGTGCTGTTGTACCTATGTACAATTTATTAACAAACTGTCCTATCTATGTCACAAATATGTCAGGGAAGTGAATGTGATAGCTACACAGAAAACAACAATGAAGCTGTGTGCCACATTTAGTAGTAAAATACCAAATGACATGCTTGACTATGTAGTCATGTCTGGTATGGAAAACTTGCTGAGCATAGGATTTTGAGTGAAAGTTTTAACCTTATTTATCCATGTATTTATGAAGGTCTTCCTTGACTGATTTAGCTGCAGATCTCTCTTGTTAATTTTCCCTGCCTTCACAAAAGTATGTTCATAATTTTTACCCAGTGTGTGTCCAATCCACCCATTTACTACTATCGCATCAATCGCACAAGCTTTTCTTAGAACAGACGAAACGAAAGATACAAAAATCAGGTGAACGAGGAAGGCAAGAGAAGATTTGGGAAAGGTTATTTTTCCACTGTACACAAGTTTAAAGTAATAAAAGCAACATAGGACAACTAATGCTGTATATTCCTGAAGTGCACAAAGCCTTTTATCTGGAATTGACTCAGTGGCCTCTGTGGACATTCCTGGACATGATTCATAGAAAAATCTGTTGTTTACAACAAGCTTTGCGTAGATTTTTGTCAATGTCCTTTTTAAAAAAATAAACAATTGGTGTGAAGCTATCCTAGAAGTAATATTGTATTAGCTTATATTTGATACTGTAGTGGAACAGTATAACGAGACTGGTCTTGAGGACTGCGCAGAATGACACAAGGTGGGGAGGTGAGGACGCTGATGCTGTAGAGGAGACGAGGGGCAGGCTCCCAGCCAGCTGGTGGCGGCTATTGTCAGGGTCACCCAGCTGGTGCAGGCAGACCACCATTGCCGGTGAGTCAGAGGCATTCTTGTGCACTATTGGAGCCCTCAAGACTAGGGATGGCGGTCATCGCTGAAACAACTGGTTTTCAGTTACACCAATTCTTTTTGTGTGCAGTTTAACCTGAGTATGAAAACCGCTCAAAATAACAGGCTTCTGAAATAATCGATCTTCAGTTTTTTCGTTATTGTTACTGCCAGGAATAAATGTAGACGTCAAACACAGGTCGAAACTTTCTAATCGAGGTGAAGGACTGGCCAGTTATGATCGATATTGGGGTTGAGCCTGCCACATATATTGGTCGCATTGCCACCGGCAAAGATTGTGGAGGTGAGGCGGACATTCACAGCGACAGCAAAAGCGAAAGTAAGAAAGCATCTTCACTTTTGGACGGTGTCAATTTTTCAACCTGAAGCGATCTCAAAATTAAGGGCATGTACATCATTGCTACAGCACTTCGTGAAGCATTTCCTTTAAACAGGTGGTGACATACTACACGTCCACACAGGCCATCTAATAGGCCCTGCCACATGGCAACATGTGCGTTATTTTCTCTGCAATGCTGCAACTATTTTGTCCACGAAAGCTCAGATTATCTATGGAAATAAACTACGGGAATAACTAAGCGGAACGTTACGTTAACACATTGGTGGATGAAAATATATTTATTTTTCTGTAACATAGGACACCCACTGAATACGGAGATCCTATTACTCTTTTACGAGCGTATAAAACTAATGTACTTCTGCTTTCACCACCTGAGGACACTGCAGAACTATCAACATAAAACCATTTACCTACAATAATTTGAAACTATTAAAAGTGGCTGTTGAAGTATCCCCGAGTGATTAAACTCTAGTATTACTGAGAAATAGTAATTGTCTATTTTTATTTTCTTCCGAGTGGAAAGAATAGCATACCTGAAGTGAAGTGCGTATTGGAATGTTTCACAAAAGAAAGACGGCTAACGAGTCGTTAAATTTATACTAAATTTGTAGTAATCATTAAGTTCAGAGAGATGATAAATATACTACATATGAATTTTTTCTGTGAATAAACGGCAGCTACTGGCTCGTAGGATTACACCGTTGTATTCCGAAAACCGTATTCTTGGGACAGAGGTTAATATTAGCATAAATAACCTACATCCTGAATCGTGATATATATATAAAGTTCACTGCAGGAATATTCTGTCACTGTGTCTTGAACTCGTGCTAATTCCTGTTTCGTGGTATTCCGCGCTGTGTGTGCTGTTGAGTGTGATAGACTACTGCGAAACAATTATCTGGGGCTAAAAGAATAGCTAAGGTAATACGCTCGTCCTATACTGAATAAGAAAGCTTTGAGTGATTGTCAGGAGTAAAGAGGTGGTTTCATCGAGGCCTTTATGACACACCCTGAGGCCATTTTGTGTCGATTCTCAGAGTAGGGACGTCTTAAATATTTTCCCGGCCACCCGTTAGGAAACCACGTGATTGCAGCTCTGGGTGTCGCGATTCTGACACCCATCGCTGACGCATCAATAGACGGGGTGAAATTTGGGTAAGATGGGGTGTGACACCCTCACCATCGTGTGGCGCGTCCACGGTGTCACGGGGCAGAATTGTCGTGATTCTTTGGTGCCAAAGTGCCGTCATTAAAACAGCTGAGAGCGTACTGGAACGTCTGAGTTGCGGCCTTCTTTCAGCGTGTGTCAACACTTTGCTGTTCCAGAACGGTTCAATTACATATAAGCACTAAGGGACATGACATCTGAGGTCATCAGTGCCCTAGACTTAGAACTACTTAAATGTAACTAACCTAAGGAAATCATACACATCCATGCCCGAGGCAGGACTCGAAACTGCGACCGCAGCAGCAGCACTGCTCCGGTCTGAAGCACCTATAACCGCTCGGCCACAGCGGCTGTCTGACGAACTTCTATTGCGGTAAATTTATATTGACGAATAATGGTTCTGCAATAAATCTGGTACTAGTCGAATGTGCATTTAGCGGAAAGAACTCAAATCATTGTCTTAACGCTTGCAATACCAAGGATAGTGAGGGGCGAGGGCACTTTATGTCCACCATTTGGAAATATTGTTATCTAGTCATTCACACTAAATTTTAAAATTTTCAAAAAAAAGTTTACTGTTTTTACGAATTATTCTTCCAGGTCCCATATTTTAAATTTTCAGTTAAAACTTAAGTGTAGAAATTACTTCCCTGATGAGTGTCGTATTCAGTATTTCCTGGTTCAGGACTTCACCTACACATCAACATCCCTTTACCTTGTAAGTTGTCAGTAAAATTCAAATTTCCATTTCTTAAATTTTTTTCCTTTGGACGTAAAGTACTCCGACGTCCGGTTGGTATTACACATTATTCTGGATGTGTTGTTGTTGGTAAGAGTATGCTAAGAGACATTCTCAGGTTGCGGTTTCTACTTACACATCATTATGTCTTCAAAAACTATGTTGTATATAAAAGACAAAAACAAATAACGAATTTTACATGGATGGGCATTAAGTACGCCCCACGCCCAGCCGTTGATAATGCGCTGTATGTAAATGCATTGGTATTGATAAAGCTAAGTTTCTCAATAAATAAGTATTGTCATTTGGTCGTTAGTCAGTTGATAGTGTTAGAAATGCAGGAGTGAGTTCGTTGTGTTGAACTGGCAGAGAAAGCGTCGAAAGAGATTTATTTAATCTATTGCAGCGTCAGTCATAAATATTTTCAGAGTACCCAGATGTGATTACATGTTTTCCTTATCAGTTTGTATGAGAGGAGCATAGCAAGTTCACTGTTATATCCTACCCTACACCATAGGTTTATACAGACAGGACAGAGGCACAAAGAGAAAAGATATTACAGCAGCTTGTCATTGAACCTTACAATAATCAGTTGTCAGATGTCCGAAAGAAAAGAGTCGGAGTTCTATCGTCCACTGACACGATATATGTTATTGGCAGATGGGATTGCATCTGCCATGTCCAAAACATACGTCATCTTTACGTAATGCCTCTTGTCATCATCTGACAAATTGCCGTTCGGACTTATTGTGAGTTCGGCAACGTCAATTAGAGGGCAGAATGATTTAAGAATGAGTGCAACAACGTATCCTTATTATATCTTGAAAGCAGAAAAATACCTGGTGCGGGCGGATTTATCTATAGCATTTAATTTAATCTCTGCCCACTGACAATACTTAGCACGTCAGAGCATTTAAGTAATAAAAAGTAATATAAAACTGAACCATGAGATAATATATAGTTTCCATTTCGTAGTAAGGAAGAAGTAATAGAGTTAACATCAAGAGATCCTATGGAATAAAATATATGGGCATGGAACAGTTCTGCGTGGGATAAGCGAGATTACCAGTAAGAGTCAAAGCGATGATGCAGGAGAGAGACATGAAAAAGAGAATCATCAGACAGATCGTTGGCCATAGGTGCCTTGATGGAGAAATGGATATTGAAGGTTAATTCTTGTAGGCACACCAGATGTAATGATGTGCTCAGCAAGAAGCGAGAGTGTTCATTGAATAAGGTTTTCGCAGACTCAACCAAGTTAGGTTTTACCAGATGCGTACAGACGCTGTAAAGTGATTTTTAGCAGACGTAGGGGCAGATGCTGCCATTTGAGAATGATTATGTATGGATGTATTTGAGTCCAGCAGGCTGAATTTTTTTTAATGTTGTGATGACTTACTGTACCTGCAGGAATTGTTGATGTGACAGAAAATTGAACGAAGAGGATATCCATGTTAAATAGAATTCAAACATTGGAGAAAATAAACGAGGACATCCATTTTAAAAGAAGTTGTGTTCACAAACGTTGAGTCTGCCTCTGAATATGGAGACAGACGAATAACAGTGTGATGGGGTACAAAGGATAAAACAGACATATAAAGAGCGACATGCAAAACACACAGGTAATCTAAGGATGTAAGAATTGAAATGAACTGATAAGGATAAGTTTTGTATGTGGCGAGAGTCAAATTATGCTTCTAATCTTTCTGGTGACTGATCTCCAATCTGAAGGAATGCCACAATGAGTAATGAAGGGACTTAAAGGGTGGAAGGACGTATGACGAATTTTAGAGTCGAGATGATAAATGAAAAGAATGACGACCACAACGAACCAAATTGGGGGTAAAATTATAAGCATTTCTGTCGCCACAGTTGTTTTGAGGTTAAGTAGTTTATGGCAAATGTGGGAATTAAGGAGAGGGCTTTAAATCATTGGTAGATCTTTGGTATAGCATAATATGGGTCGCATCCAGAAAGTATCTTTTGTGACGTTTCCTTTAAAGTAGCCTTTTTTACACGGGAAAATTGCGCATGCGCAAGACATCTATGTCGTGACAGTCAAATGTTGGCCAGGCTGGTTGCGCCTGGTGCCAGCACTGAAGACGTGGATTTCTCACTTGATCCCGGAAACCAAGCAGCAGTCAACGCATTGGTATCACCGTGGATATCCGGTGAAAACGAAATTCAAACAGTTTTTGTCGGTCAAGAAAGTGATGTGCAGGGTGTTCTGAGACAGGAAGGTCATTCTGCTCATTGACATCCTACACAACGGGTGAAGAGTGTGTTCAAAAAAATGGCACTGAGCACTATGGGACTCAACTGCTGTGGTCATCAGTCCCCTAGAACTTAGAACTACTTAAACCTAACTAACATATGGACATCACACGCATCCATGCCCGAGGCAGGACTTGAACCTGCGACCGTACCAGCAGCGCGTTTCCGAACTGAAGCGCCTAGATCCGCTCAGCCACAGCGGCCGGCCCTATTGTTTTCCTTGGCGAGGGAATTGCGAAAGGGTGTCTTTAGTAGCTCTGCTTTAGGAGCACTCTCATCGATAGTATGTCAACTGCTATCGCCCTGAAAAGGCATTGATTGTCTTTTGCCACTATCATACTTCACATACAACCAGAATCTCTTTGGATTTTCCGCCACGTTTCTACACAAGGTTTCGTTGTGGAAACTACAAGCGTCTCGCATTCAAGTTCGCGCTAAATTTCTAATTTCTGTATAAAATGGCCTATATTGGGGATTTGGCGCTCGTTTCAAGTTTCTTATTTTCGTTGTTTCTGCAACTGTGTTCCGACCTGTTTTGAGTACCATGGGAGGGATCAGCTCCATCATTTGTTTATTTAGTATAAATGTATCAAATGCTGTCGATGCTATTGCTCTGAACACTTAGATTGTGAATATGGAAGAAGCAGAGATTGTCTCTGAGGAAGGCGTCAAGCGAACTTTTATCTGATTTTTTCAATCGATGTGCGTATAATTTATTTTGGAGGATTTGGAAATTAGAATATTCAGTCTCTCCAAGGTAATCCCGAGCTCACAAATACCTGCATCCTTTGGATGCTCGTTGTTAGCTGATTTGTTACTAAGAGGTCAAATGTGTTTTCACAACCGTTTACTATTCGAGTGGGCTCATGAAATAATTCCTCAATATATCGTTCAGCGAATGAGTTTAGCACAATTTCTGAAGATTTTTTTATGCGGACCTCTGAATTTAAACATGTATTTTCCCAACATATCGAGGGTAAACTGAAGTCACCATCAATTATAATTGTATGAGTCGAGTACATATTTGAAATTAGACTCAAGTTTTCTTTGAACCTTACTCCAATTGCATATTCTGAGTTGGGATGTCGGTGAAAGGATCCATTTCTTATTTTATTCTGGTTTCCAAGGATGACCTCTACATTTACTAACTCACGGGAGCTATTTACTTCAATTTCCCTGCAAGATAAATTACTTCCAACAGCAACAACCACGCCTCCGTCAACCGTGTTTAGCCTATACTTTCTGAACACCGTTACGTTCTTCGCAAAAATTTCGGATGGACTTACCTCCGGTTTTACCCAGCTGTCAGTGCCTAAAACGATTTGAGCACCAGTGCTCCTAATATTGCCTGGAGCTCTGGTACTTTCCCAACACCGCTACATAATATACAATAGTTAGACCGATGGTACCTTGATCTACATTCTTCCTGTGTTCAGCCTGCACCCTTTGATACTGAAGCCCCTTTTCTGTTTCTCTGAGAGCCCCTAACCTGAAAATCAGCTTAATTCATAGAACACAGCCCCAGCTACCTGTGTAATTGCCTCCTGCATGTAATGGGAACGTGCCCAATTTAGTGGAACCCGGGCAACGGAGACTTACACTACTTTTGGAAATTGTATGAATAATATTATGTAGAAGAGCAGAATATTAATAGAAAACATAATACATATTGCGTGAGGTTGTTTCGTTGAATTTCAATTAAATTATTAATTAACTTCATTTCATTAGTAATAATCTTGAGGTGACAGTAATAGTTCTACATCTATATCTACATAAATGCTCCGCAACCCACCATACGGTACGTGGCGGAGGGTACCTCGTACCACAACTAGGATCTTCTCTCCCTGTTCCACTCCCAAACAGAAAGAGGGAAAAATCACTGCCTGTGTGCATCTGTACGGGCTCTAATCTCTCTTATCTTACCTTTGTGGTCTTTCCGCGAAATATAAGTTGGCGATAGTAAAAATTACTGAAATCAGCCTGAAATGCTGGTTCTCTAAATTGCCTCAGTTGCGTTTCACGAAAAGAACGTCTCCTTTCCTCCAGAGACTCCCACCCGAGTACCTGAAGCTTTTCCGTAAAACTCGCGTGATGATCAAATTTACCAGTAACAAATCACATAAAGTTGATTAAATCTGCAAGTATTTTATAAGCACCAAATGTAGTACTTTGGATATAATTAGATCTTTATGTAACTTGCGGAAAAGATAGAGCAATAATCTGAATATGTTGCATATCAGTATAACATGATGTGAAAGTTAAGTAATGACTGAATATGTTGAGAGTAGTTATTAAAATGTTATGAGAAAGGATTGTGTATTTGTATGTATTTGTGCCTCTGTAACCTCATTGTAAACTTGTTCTGAGGCCGCAAAATTACACGAGGGCTTGAGATCTGAAAATAAAAATGCAAATGGAAAATGGCACGTTTAATTGTATGGGCGCTGAACCTTGGGCAGGCATGAGACACACACACAACTCAACTGGATCAACAGGGCGTGTCTCTAGTTTGTGGCTGCAGTTACTGTACATCAGTTGGAGTCGCTACCAGAAGAGAGACCCATGAGCCAAAAGATTAAGCTGACTACAATACGCTGGTCACTGTCCGCCGGCCTCAAAAAGCCACCGGAAGATCCCTGATCTGCTGTTGTTGCCACAGGGAGTCTTGCCGCTTTGTCACCGCACAAATCAGCTAACGGCAGCGACGGCATTTACAGATGCAATGTCTACAAAGTCAGAAAACATTTCAAGTAGCCTGTTGACATATTACTGAATGTTTCACAGACCATGGGAGACTATATTTCATGTTGCACAGAAAATACAACTCTAATGTCACATGAATGAACTCAAACTGTTACTGTGCAAGATCAGGATTCTGAACACTTCCTTTGCATCAACACTGTTAGTAGCCCATAACATCAAATCCTATTGGACAGCGTCCTTCACTATTAAAAGACACAACTTAATTCAACGTCAAAAGACACTACTCAAATCATTCAATTCCTGGGACTAAACATTTCAATGCACTCAGGTGTGTTCTGGTCAAAGACTTGAATTTATTTAACCATATCTAGGTCACTTACGCTTTGAATAAAAGAGTTTCGATTAGTATATGTGTATGTGCAACAGAGTAAGGAAAAACACAATGCTGTGGATGATCAAGTATCGCAAAAAGATTGCCTTATGTCGAACGGAGCTCCATCTGCTACTTTAAAATGAACACTTCCAACGAAAAATGATTATCTACCCTGACTGCGTCCTCCTATACCTACACAAGCGATATTCTGCTTCTCTGCATTAATTGTGCCTCGAACTAACGTAAATTTTTCTATGGTGTGATGATTTTTCAGGAATGGTAATGTTTGTACTCATTTGTTAGTTGTATTGTACTTTTAATTGGATAGTTGTGTTTCCTGGAGAAATGAATTGCGAATGGGTGTCATATAGAATGATGGTTTGACTGTCAGTGTGAATGAACAGTAGTTTTCGTGAATTACTGCTCGATATTGTGTACAAATACCGTGTACACCCACTTAATTTTGTGAAGTGTTATATGAAGACTTATTTTTGCAGGTTTATGCACTTGGTACTCCCAGTTTTATCTCGTGATGAGTATATTTTTCTTATGTCTTATTGTGAAGTATTCAGGTTTGTCATGGTATTGGATGTTATAAGTTTTGTGAGAGTGGAAATGGAGTAAATATTAAATTGTCTGAAGAGTAAATGGAAATTAATTATTCTATAAAATGATGGAGTGAGTGTATGCTACAAACGATCAGTATGTATGAATAGAGAATATGATTTCTTGTAAGATAAGTAAGAATTAGTTGTAAAGGAAATTTTCAAGATACGTAAATGAGTATAATGTAGGACAATAATGCAAAGTACGAATTCAGTACACCAGCAAAATTGATGGTTGCATATCGTCAACAGTTTCAACAGTGCACATAATTCCAATGTCACACGGCACCAAAATGTCTTTGACACACTGCTGCTTTAACAAGTTTTGGGCACAACAGCATTGGCACAAATTTAAAACCGGGACGAGTTGGTGATGTAATGGGACCTTTCTTCCTGAACCACTCACATAATGTATGCTCATTCTTAATGCAAGTCGCATTTGATTAGAATATTTAACTTATTACATGTTAAGCAGGAGTACTAGTGATTGTCAGAAACTGTGTGATATAACTTACTATTCCTTTACTCCTAGATATAATTTGCATTTTGCTGTTCTGGTAGAAGTGAGAAAACGTCGAAAGCTTTCTGAATGGTGAGTAATAACAAGGACAGCCAGGGCAGTAGATTCAACCGCCCCACAGAGCCAATTCGTGGAGGATTGGCGATAGAGAGCCGAGTGACAGTAGCCAAATGGACCACTGCCATCACCTTGGTGTCGCCCTAGGACGTCCACGCATCACATGTACGAACACCGATAACATTTCTCATACAGTGAACTCCTGGGGAAAACATTTTACGACCTGAGAGTGGAGTGAGAGGGCTTCCTGTTAGTGGAAGATACCATCATTGTGACGAAAATATAGAAAACTAGCAGTTTTCCAGAAAATACTCCAAGTTACAGATAAGCTCCTCAAGATATGTTGGCCATCTGCAGTCCTGGACCACTGAGAACTTGTGACAGCACTGAACATTTTGTCTCATCACTCACTAAATATTTCTGCAACACAAAATGCATCAGCAATGGCTAATGTGAATATACTGTAAGTTAGAGACACAGGACGGTGAAGGCAAGAGTACCTCATTGGTCCCAGAGAGGAAGAGAGAGAGAGAGAGAGAGAGAGAGAGAGAGAGAGAGAGAGAGAGACGTGACTTTTCTATACAGACTGGTAGATCGAGGATGTAAGTTACTGGGTAACCACCTAGAGGAAGGAGGCTAGTATCTTGTAGGGAGCACTTCTATCAGTCACCGCTCAGAACATCCAGCTTCAAGTCAAACATTATTTAATAACAGATGCAAAACCTGCTAGTGCATGGTTTCCTTTTGATCAACAATCGATAAGAAATCAATGAATCATCGTGAGTCTCTGCCTTCCATGTTGATAACTGCTGTCAGCCTATCATGCTATCTTGACTGATGACTAGGGAAATTTGCATATTTTCGGCGTATCTTTACCTAGGCGCTAACGAAATTCATTGGTTCCATCAATAATTGACCCTGCAGCAATCTCATCAGGTCCTGGAGCAGTGTCTCTAGATGCAGACAAACCTTATTCCAGTTCCCACATGGAGAATGGATCATTGTAGTCTTTCTCATTGTGCAAGAAGAAACTGAACTTACTCTCTGCAGTCTGATGGAACACCTCAAAAGCAGGAGCTTCTGTGGATGATGTAGTGGCAGTAAGGAAGTGTTCTGCTAAAATATGAGCCATGCCATCTGGCGTGGTCACTCAGAGCACATTACTTGACAAGGCCGTAAGGGGATGTGTACTACTACCCTTGCCCAAAATCCATGTTATTGATTTCCAAACTTGCGCAGTAGTAGTGGACCGATTAATAAAAGTCGTTAATTTCCTCCAAGAAGCCATCTTCCATTCTTTTATCACTTGCCTCGCATGTACTCTCGCAGATCCGCTGCACGTAGATTTACTGTAGTTGGACAATGTCTGAAATTCCGCAGAGCTGTTCGTCTGGCCCTGATTGCCAGTCGACAGTCGTCATTCCATCAAAGGTACAGGCCATCATCTGAGGTGGTTAGTAGAGTTGGAGATGGACTCTGCTGCAGCCCGTTGCATCTCACAAGCGATATTGGCCACCGTCTTCTGTGCCCAGTCCTTTTGTTCAAAAATAGCCTGTCGATTGTACTTCAAGCCATTTGCTCTTGGTATCACCCATCTGCATGGTCCCCTGTCAGCCCCCATCCTAGTCATGCAGATGGAGCCACACTGGGAAGTGGTCACTAGAATGTGAATCTGTACCCGCTTCCCTCTGAAATGAGTCTGCAATAGCTGGGGACAAAAACGGAGGTCAGTGGATGAAAAAGACCCTGTGGCTACAGAAAAGTGTGTCATCTGACTTGCGTTCAGAAGGCAGATAATCTCAGAATGGACGAGTCGCTCGATCATCCGACCCCTGTAGCAAGTGGTAGTCGAGCCCCATAGTACATTGTGTGCATTGGAGTCCTCCACAAGGCGGAATGGACATGGGTGTGCCCAAAGAGTTCTGCCAGTGCGTCTGCATTCAAAGCTTCATTAGGGGTTAGGTACAAAGAACACACTGTGATATAGAAGGGTGTGAGCACTTTCACAGCAGTTGCCTATATGGTCGAGGTAAGAGGGACAGAAGAGAAGTGTCATCTAGTATCAATGGAAACAGCCACTCCACATTTAGCCCAGTCTCCAGTAGTATCATCCTTCCTATATGTGTGGTAAACCTGTAATGCAGGTGTGAAGGTGACTTTAAGATGCATTTCTTGTAAGCAGATGGGCAACAGTTTCTCTTGGACCTGGAGCTGTAATTCTTCCAAATGTGAGAGATATCCATTCAAATTCCATTGAAACACTCAAGTCCATGGGAAGCCAGTGTTTAGCGATGGTTGTTCTTCCCGTTCTCACTCAGAGTCGGTTATTTACTGCAGACGCCAGGGAGAGTGTTAGCCGGTTCCCTGATCTCTGGTTCTTCTGACTGGAAGTCTATATCCTGAAGAACATAGTCTCATCAGAGAGGGAGAGAGCTCGACGATCAGAATGTTTAACTACCGCTTTCGTGGACTTGGAACTACGTTTTGAAAGACGTTTTCCTTTACTGATGGGAGGAGGTGGTTGCCTGGGTTGCGGAGACAGTTTAGTTGGCTTCTGATTTTGGGTAGTGGTATGTGTCTTAGGTGGTAAGCCCATTGTTGATAGCTTCCGAACGACTTCAGTTTCAAGTGGAGCTTTGCCCCGACAGTGTACACTGACAAGTGCATGTGTTCGTACTTGAATCTGTGGTCTGAATTTGTGTGGAGGCATCACACTTAAGGGCTGATGCAAAAGAAGTAGCAAAAACTGGGGGTTGCACAACTTTGAATTTTCCTTTCCTCATTGCAACCTCACACTTCCTGCACCACACTTGGTGATCCCCAGGGGAGTTTATACATTTCAAAGTGTACAAGAGTTGCCTGATTCCTGAGCTGAGCCTCCACAATTACCACACGTAGCCCTCCAATTACATCCCATAGTGGTATGTCCAAACCTTGACTTTTGTAGCACCATATTGAGTTAGAAACAAACAGTCGAACCCTAAGACAGATACAGCCTGCAAGGATATGTTCAGGTAATGCCGTAGTACTAAACGTTAGACTGAATGTTCCCGATTTTTCCAATTTGCCATAGTTCTGCACTTCCGTGACGCCAGTATTTTTCCATTCTTCACGTAACTCTGCGGGGTTCACCTCCATTAGATCGGAGTACATAACCACGCCCTTACTAAAGTTTAGAGTATTACACAACTCAGAATCGATTGGATAGTCACCTTAGGCCTTACATCCCAGGAGCTTGGATATTTTGGTTGAATTAGCAGGTTCAACTAGAACTGTTCCATTACAATGTTGTTTGGCTCTCTTTGGAGACCCTGCAATATCTTCCAGTGCCCTGTGAACATAGAAACGGTTCCCTCGGTTTGCTTGATTACAATGACAGTGTTATGACACACTAATGCCCTGTTACTATGATTCCTAGACTTTTCGGGAGGACTAACGTACCGCGTTCTGTGTGATACGTGGGTGTAGGTGCTGCCTGATGGTACATCCATTATGTCAGTAGCAGTAGCTTGATGAGACCGTTCCATAGGCATTCCGCGAGATGCTAGGGAAATACCCATCAACCCAGGCAGAACCTCCAGATTCGCTGTCGTTTCACAGACAGGGAGTTTTGTGAAGTACTTTTGAACAACTTTTCCGATCTATGTCGAGCATCTAGTTCGAGAGTCCATACGTAATAGGAATGTTTCAAATCTTGATCTTTCGACTGTGTCAGTATAGAGACAGGAATCTGTGAATATAATATCATAGCAACGATGGTTGTCAATGTATACAAATCAATCACAAGAAGACTAGGAGAATATTTTTGATAGAAAGGGCAGATAAGTAGTCGTTACCAACACGGTTAAGAGTGGATTTAACAGAAAACGTAAACATTTATCTAAGAAAATCATTACAGCCATAGTTATTAATGTACACATCTAAAATTTTGTAAGTGTAAAGAAAGAGCTGTACTTTAATGGAAAAATATAAAAGACGCTGGATTAATTTTTGTTACTGTCATTTATACAAAAAGCCATAAGTCAAATTCCAATCATGCTATGAATTTGAAAATTTTATTGTAGTGTGCTAAGACAGTTATAAGACCACATCATTACAAACATTAACTTATGGTACAAATTGTATTATCAATGATTATGAATATACACATCCAAAATTAAATTTATATACACAGAATCCTATAAAAATGAGAGTGTAATCGCAGGATATCGTATTTTTTCATTCCAACGAGATAGAAATATGTTTAGAACACATCCCGAAAATTTCATAACATTGGCATCTATACTTTTTGAGAGAAGGCTTCTGATAGTGCAAAAAACGTAAAACCGAGCAAATGGGCTTCAGAGATTTCCTTCCCACGCCTCTACATATAATAAGCTTACCTCAATTTTAACATCCTCCATACTGACACTCCTCATTTCGCAGGCTTTTCTTCTCTCCACTTTTAGTCTGCCTGGACTGTGTTAATAGGCATGACCTGCCAGCTGCTCTCATCTATGATATAAAATACTTCTGTTGTAAACACCTCTGCATCTATAACAGATCCCTTCAGCAAGTAAATTCTACTATTATTACATAAATCTCCATCACTGACACTAGTTTTGGGTAGTTCAAGATCACAGAATGTCCTTTTTGGTATCTAATCCAAATTAAAGTACTGATGCTTTCATTTGCATTCTGTATCGTTCCATTAAGAGACTGCCTGGCTAAACGAGGATTTGCAAGAGACCTGAATGTGGGCTTAGTTGCATTTACAACTGGTTCTCGTAATGATTTTTATCGTTAATACGTCTCATTTCTTCTGCTGTACTTACATGTCATCTTTCAGGTACAGATTATGCATTGGTGTTTGGTCAGTGGATATTGTGCGGAAAAAAATGCCCACACAGCACGTTTCATTACCTCTAAACTCTTTGGGTTTTTCCTGATTGCTCCTGCCCACATAGCACGTTTCATTGCCTCAAATTGTTTGCGTTTTCCTGGTAACTCTCCAGTAAAATAGCTGAAGAGAAACAATTTCTTTAAGAGTAAACCTTCATTATACCGTTAGAGGTTTTCCATCCGCAGTCACTTCAAAACGTAAATAAAACACGTACTTGAAACATATCAGCCAAAGATATAGATGTCAGTCAAAGGAATCGAAAGAAAGTAGCCTTTACACTCACAAAAATTTCGTGGAAGCAAGCAGTTTCCCAATTGTCGGAAATGGTGGTAGTGTCTGTCAGTGCAGAGTTACACAGTTTCATATTTTACAGGAAATTCTAATCCTGCAATCGCTATAAAATTCACACTCTGCATAGATCAATCTCTGTAGATGAAGAAAACAATGTTTTTGCAAAATGGATTTTTGGACTCAAATCTATTACATCTCTCCTTGAACAATGTATGGACATAATTTATTTCCGGTATGATATGCGTCAGTTTAAATTAAATAATAAAAAAGGGTGACGCAAGGAGCAGCTCACGAGGGTGGGGTGTGGAGGGCTGCAGCGTTCACAGTCACACACACACACGCACACACACATACACACACACACACACACACACACACACACACACACACACACACACACACATAGTTCCTTATTGTCTACACTAAATAACGTTTCCATTAGAATTTTTTGTCAAGTCAAGAGTTATGCCCATAGGCATTCAGTTTTGAACAGTTACATTTATCTAAATCATTAAATTATCAACAAGCATTCAAATTTCAACTGATTACTGAGCTGAAATACAAACATTACCTAATTACGCAAGGCAGACCTATTCCCCTAGAATGATGTCAATAATCAAAAACGAACAGTTGTACAACCACAAATTCAGAACTTTGACCAAACTCATACTGCAGTACTACTGCACCCAAAATAGGTTTATTAGTAATGGTAATGAGTAGTTATTCAGACTTTAAATGACTGAAAATTTGAAATCAACTTCAGTTATAATACCTGACAGTGACAGTAATAACTACTTATAACCAAATGGGCCCTCCCATGAACTATGGACCTTGCCGTTGGTGGGGAGGCTTGTGTGCCTCAGTGATACAGATAGCCGTAACGTATGTGAAACAGAATGTAGGGGTATCTGTTGAGAGGACAGACAAACGTTGGTTCCTGAAGAGAGGCAGCAGTCTTTTCTGTAGCTTCAGGGGCAACAGTCTGGATAACTGACTGATCTGGCCTGGTAACGTTAACCAAAACGCCCTTGCCGTGCTGGTACTGTGGACGGCTGAAAGCAAGGGGAAACTATAGTCGTTATTTTTCGCGAGGGCATACAGCTTTACTGTATGGATAAATGATGATGGCGTCCTCTCGGCTAAAATATTCCGGAGCTGAAGTAGTTACCCATTCGAGTCTCTAGGAGGAAACTACTCAGGAGGACGCCATAATCAGGAGAAACAAAACTTGCGTTCTACGGATCGGAGTGTAGAATGTCAGATCCCTTAATCGTGCAGGTAGGTTAGGAAATTTAAAGAGAGAAAGGGATAGGTTAGAGTTAGATATAGATAAATAGATGAAAGACCAAAAATTCATTCGCAATTCCAGTAATTAATGACAGACAATTTTAGCCGTTCATGCTAACAGACAATTTAACAGATATTAAAATAATACTTTCAAAAAAACTAACACTTGGAAGTCAGCCAATTTTTCAACACGGCAATAGAATAACGAAGCTACTACCCGCAAGGTGTTGCCACACATTTTGACAGCACGACACCTTCACTCCACCGTCGGTTGGAAAGGCCATAAAGGTGTAAAAGTAGATTTACAAAACACTAAGGGTCTGCGTGAACGACCAATGACGGCAAAGATAACATAACAATATAGACAGAGACAGCCCCTGTAAGAACAGGTTATTACATGAGATGTTCCAACATACAGAGCGGCCATCAACAAGCGCCAGAGCGGATCGCACACAAGCGTCAGTGGCGGACACGAGAGCACGCGAGAACCGAGGAGAGCTGCCACAACGCACAAGACCGGCAGATCCTCGTGAACTGCAAACAGTGCAGACCGTCTAAACGATACAACGGTCGGCCACCTAACAGTTGTAGTGAATCAGTCGTGGTCGAAATAAACTTGGCGCCAAGAATGATTAACACATTCGGATGATATTAAATTAAGTGACACTTGATATAAAGATATTACATTATATACTGTAATTTACCCTTGCATGGTATCATTGAATTAATCCCTGGTAAGAGACTCCAAACCAATGAGGGTTAGCTAGTTATTTACTTCTGTCAGCGGGCCTTTTAAAGGAACTCATTGACATTTAAATCTCGCTCTCTGAGCACCACGTAATCGTGACTTCAGTGTAGGCTACGTACAGGGCACTATCAGGTAAACGTGTAATTAATTTAGACCCAGCAGGAATGGCCAACAAGGCACCCAAATATTCATACTAAAGGCCCACAATTGCATTGCTGGAACAGACTCCGTCTTGTTTTCGTGACTCCCACCGATAGCAGCGCAGTAAGTGGCCACTAAGCAACACTCTGAATACGACACGGGATGAGTGAGGATACTAACGTTTATACTGATCTGCAGCTCTGTTTTTACAATAGAGCGTCTTTTTAGTGCAGTGGTTTCGGGGACCATTAGCCCCTGACAGCAATCACGTATCTGCTAGTACCCATCAGCATTAGCGACTGACAAAATATTAGAATGAAACAAAACTTTCTTTGACAGTTTTATTTTTAAAACGATAAAAAACAAACAATATTTAGATTTTGTAGGTATTCCATTAAGCCACAAAGTACTGAGTCAATGAGGTAACTGCTAGAACATTTTTAATAGAATGGTGGAGCAGCTGACGGAGCGTCACGATTGCTGCCTAAAGTCCTTCCCAGAGAAGAAAGCTAACTACTGGCATTGAGTGTAGTCACTTGTTACAAGACATGGTTTCTCTGCACCAGTCCTCCCCCTAGCAGTACATGGCTTAACCCACATACTGCACCCACATTTCAAATCAACTGTACATAACTTGAAAATCACTTCATTGCTGGACTCTTTACTTCAGAAATGAAAGCGATTAGCAGAATTCAAGCTGACAGTGCTTAGTAATAATAATAATGACAATAACAGTAGAGTGTAGGCCTTACAGCAATATAATGGTCACATCTGTCGTTATTGTTGCGTTGTCAGTTAGTTCCTTCAGCTGCTGCCAAATGAATAATGAAGCCTTTTATACACTTCTGGAAATTGAAATAAGAACACCGTGAATTCATTGTCCCAGGAAGGGGAAACTTTATTGACACATTCCTGGGGTCAGATACATCACATGATCACACTGACAGAACCACAGGCACATAGACACAGGCAACAGAGCATGCACAATGTCGGCACTAGTACAGTGTATATCCACCTTTCGCAGCCATGCAGGCTGCTATTCTCCCATGGAGACGATCGTAGAGATGCTGGATGTAGTCCTGTGGAACGGCTTGCCATGCCATTTCCACCTGGCGCCTCATTTGGACCAGCGTTCGTGCTGGACGTGCAGACCGCGTGAGACGACGCTTCATCCAGTCACAAACATGCTCAATGGGGGACAGATCCGGAGATCTTGCTGGCCAGGGTAGTTGACTTGCACCTTCTAGAGCACGTTGGGTGGCACGGGATACATGCGGACGTGCATTGTCCTGTTGGAACAGCAAGTTCCCTTGCCGGTCTAGGAATGGTAGAACGATGGGTTCGATGACGGTTTGGATGTACCGTGCACTATTCAGTGTCCCCTCGACGATCACCAGAGGTGTACGGCCAGTGTAGGAGATCGCTCCCCACACCACGATGCCGGGTGTTGGCCCTGTGTGCCTCGGTCATATGCAGTCCTGATTGTGGCGCTCACCTGCACGGCGCCAAACACGCATACGACCATCATTGGCACCAAGGCAGAAGCGACTCTCATCGCTGAAGACAACACGTCTCCATTCGTCCCTCCATTCACGCCTGTCGCGACACCACTGGAGGCGGGCTGCACGATGTTGGGGCGTGAGCGGAAGACGGCCTAACGGTGTGCGGGACCGTAGCCCAGCTTCATGGAGACGGTTGCGAATGGTCCTCGCCGATACCCCAGGAGCAACAGTGTCCCTAATTTGCTGGGAAGTGACGGTGCGGTCCCCTACGGCACTGCGTACGATCCTACGGTCTTGGCGTGCATCCGTGCGTCGCTGCGGTCCGGTCCCAGGTCGACGGGCACGTGCACCTTCCGCCGACCACTGGCGGCAACATCGATGTACTGTGGAGACCTCACGCCCCACGTGTTGAGCAATTCGGCGGTACGTCCACCCGGCCTCCCGCATGCCCACTATATGCCCTCGCTCAAAGACCGTCAACTGCACATACGGTTCACGTCCACGCTGTCGCGGCATGCTACCAGTGTTAAAGACTGCGATGGAGCTCCGTATGCCACGGCAAACTGGCTGACACTGACGGCGGCGGTGCACAAATGCTGCGCAGCTAGCGCCATTCGACGGCCAACACCGCGGTTCCTGGTGTGTCCGCTGTGCCGTGCGTGTGATCATTGCTTGTACAGCCCTCTCGCAGTGTCCGGAGCAAGTATGGTGTGTCTGACACACCGGTGTCAATGTGTTCTTTTTTCCATTTCCAGGAGTGTAGTTTATTGCTAAACTATCTACAACTTGGAGGTTTGTCATGCGATATTTAAGCATATTTTACGTATATATCTCAATTTTACTCTCATAGATGAATGGTATAAAACACAAAGTATGTGTGTAGTGGATGGACTAGCTGAGGACAATGACATTGATAAATTCCTTTCAGAAGATGTAGCCTTCACCATATGGAGCCAAGGGCCAATGACAGGGTCTGTGAATTCTATCATTTTAGCTCCTGTTTCTCCCAGCTGCTGGAATGTGGCGAGATGTGCCACATGCTAGTTTTGCATGTTGGGAAGACAATGGCAGAAACCCGAGACGTTTATCGCCAGCAATTCCCATGGTCAACGGTCGTGTGAGTGAGGGACTGTGAGTGCCTCTTAAGCCAGAGTACTTCAAAATATTCTTTTAAAGCAGTGCAAATCACAGGAGTTCGTCAAAGAGTTTCAATAAAAGCTTCCAGATTTCCCTAAAGGCGGAAGGGGAGAACTGAACACCGCTATGTTTCTGTGAACGGTGTGGGAAGCGAACTGCTTTTACACGCCCAGACATCATGCCGTCAATCGTAAAGTGAGGGCCAAGACACTGGTTACTCTTAGCTTGTTGACAGGGATCACAACAAGTACTGGGGAAGAAAATTCTGCAAGCTTTCACTACATGTAGCAACAAAGAGTGAGATTTTCAGTGGTCACAGTGGCAACCCTGTAATTTTCGTCTCCTCTTACGGTAATTTGGAGAAGTATGTCAGAGCAGGTAGTCAGCAGTGCGTTTTGGGGCGAGCACACATTAGCGGCGGTTCGTGTCTCGTTCGGAAGTCTCCCTGTGGCGCACTGCTGCAGCGTCACGCTCCTTTCTCTGTTTCTGAGTGAGACTCGCGTTTGCGTCGTCTGTGCACTGCGTAGCTGACACTTTGCGAGTCTCTTTCGTTACTTTCTGACTGATTTCCATCGTTAGTTCTCTCTCAAACTGGGATCAAAACTCGAAGCTATCCAGTATATATCGATTGTTTGACCTGAGCAGCCTTTGGGAGGGGATTTGCATATTATTACGCTAGTGCTTCAGAAAAATCTTAACCTTCTACGCAGATTGCCGTTTAAATATTTTGATGAAGGTAATTGTTAATCAATCCAACTTCAACTTGAAAAATATAGACTGAGAGAAAATAAATTAATTATTTTTGAAATGAGTTTTACTCAGTCTAGTTTTTATGAAACGACACTTTTAATGAAAAATATCGTCAGAGGACTCTAGCTCACTGAACTACAGTCTCAATATGACGCAGTTTCCGATATAACAGAGGTGACATTACACCTTCGTTTTTTTTATAAATTTGAAAAGTTAGCTGGATACTTTCTAATTATACGAAAAGAATTAAATTTTATTTTGGGAATAACGAAATTTCACCTTCATTGGGATTTAGCAGCATTAATAATTATTAATTTAACATTTGTATTATTGTGTTGGATTCTGCCTGAGCTCAGAATCGCTTCCTTCGCCGTTTGCGTGGCAGGCAGCTTGCAAAACGTAACCACTGGAGAACTTCAGTCGACTCGCACACAGTACAACTGGTACGGCAAAGAGCAATAAACAAGTTAGTAGTAATAATAGAAATAACATTTTCAAAATAATTTAAATTCGTGATGAACACAATCGAACCCTTTTTTTTTTCATTCCTCAGAGAATTTCATTTTGTCCCTCAGCGGTAATTACCCCCAGCTTGGGAACCATAACCAACATAAAAATCGACAATAACTACAAAATTACACAACATTTGTCATTCTGTGGTATCGTAAGGACCCTGGAAGGTACGTAACGGTACATCAGAGAACTGTTTATTTACGATTCTGTTGTACCGTACAGATATTTACCGAATAACGTTTTCCTTTAACAACAAAAAATTTGTTACCAAATACCAGAAGATCTCACCCTTTGCATAAAGACATTGTATGTCTACCCTTGCGAATTCTAAGTCGAATTTTGTCCACTACTTTTCTGGCCAAATCAATGAATCTGGAACATGATTTCACCTACATCACTTAATATACGAAATACGCCACCACAGCTGTAGCTTGAGATAAAACGCCTCAGAACGCGATAATATATCATCACCAGCAATAGAACTGTTCCCCAATACAGAAGGAATCAGTTCCACACCTGTTGCTAAATTGAAACCACAAACGGCAAGGAACATCAACACGCTTGGCAACGTTGCCAAGTAAGTCAATGAAAGGAAAGCCGAAGTTTTAAACCCAGTTGCGAAAACGCACTTGACCTCTTAGCCACAAACAATCCGGAGCTAATAGAGAGCATCGTGACTGATACAGGGATTAGTGATCACAAGGTCGTTGTAGCTAGGCTCAATACCGTTTCTTCCAAATCCAACAGAAACAAACGCAAAATAATTTTATTTAAAAAAGCGGATAAAGTGTCACTAGAAGCCTTCCTAAGAGACAATCTCCATCCCTTCCGAACTGACTATGCAAATGTAGAAGAGATGTGGCTCAAATTCAAAGATATAGTAGCAACAGCAATTCAGAGATTCATACCTGATAAACTGGTAAGAGATGGAGCTGATCCCCCATGGAAAAAAAACAGGTCCGAACGCTGTTGCACAGGCAACGGAAAAGTTCCCGTATAGAAGACAGATTAATTGCATTCACTGATGTACAGAAGCAACTGAAAGAGTTGAAAACAATGAAGTCACAAGGTCTGTAGCTTTGCTGATGTGGAGTCCACATTACACTCAGGTTGATTTAGTGCAAGTACACTGTTCCAATCCGGTATTCTTACTCAATGTCTGCTGCTACAGTTCGCTATGATTTCTTTTAGGTCAATGATACGAAAATATTGATTCAGTGTCTATCGCTGTTTTCCTTCTGATGCAAACACCGCCAATAAACAACTTTAATTTACTTTAGGATTTCAGTTAATGTGACATTTAAAACGTCAACAGCTCTTTGTTGAAAAGATCTGCCTCGGTATTTTTGTAACAGATCTGACAAAGATTCAAGGAATCTAGATACTTAAGATGTTCATCCTCTGTTGGTGCAAAGTGTTTGATATTTACGTGGAAGTAGTGGTTACATGGATTTTTTTTTATTTTATATTAAAATGTATTCACTATTTCACGTCCTTTCCCTATTTTGTTCTATAGGACTGGTAACTCGAGTACGATGATTACATTTCAAGATTTTTCCTGTTTCCTCTTTTAAAAGATGGAACTCACACTACTAAACTCATTATCTATGAACCGATACAGCTTATAAGAGGAAGTATACTAATATGTATTTTCTTGCGTTATTTCATGCTATGCATTATAAATTACGTCCAACACAACAATTACTCTATGGAATTCAGGATGAGGCTGGCAACAGATAATTCCACGGTTGAACTGAAAGGTTTTTACTTCCATTACGGAGACTATAGATTTCTCCTTCAAATAAAACAGTTTCAGTTGAAAATTTGAATGTGACGTAACGATTAAGTCTTTGATGTAACACCACGGTATATTTACAGTGTACTGTGTCTAGTATATATGAATTATAATTTATGTTATTCTTCTACTCACCACTGCTTGCATAGCTAAAGCTCCTGCAATACATTACCTCTGCCCCTTGTGTGCTGTCGCCTTCTCCGTGCAGCTCCTCCATCCATCTGCAGCGGTCCTGGGCGCTTCCGAAATGCTTCAGCACCCACACAGACATCAGCTCTTGCTTGTCCTTCGAGTATGTTTCCTGCAACGGGAAAACACAGTTAGATTAATTCAGGATTACTTTCCCCGTCAATGAAACATATACCTATCAAAACAAAGAGTTGTCAGTATTTGTATTCCAAAAGAACACCGCTTTTCCGATCTTCTATTATTCATCTCGTCTACACTTCCATCCTGCAGCAGATGAAGACACTGCAGTCAGTACAGGGTTAACGAAACGATAGATCCGTTTAAATAGAAATTTCTCTCTATGCTGAGTGTTGGATCATTGTTGTCAACGGTGGCGTGAATGACGAAAGTACAGAGAATGCGAGCTACAAGGGGTTTGTCCGTGATGATGTTACACAGTTTCAGGAGTGATACAAACGGATAAATATATCAATCCGACGCATTGGACTCTCGTCCAGAAACGACAGAGTCTAAATTTGCAAGCGAAAATCGTTCCGATACCTCTGACAGTGGAAATCCTTTGTTTTTCATATTTTGGGATTAGATAGTTTGAACCAAAACAACAAAAATATCCAGTAAACAAGGGCTCTAAAATACATACCTAATGAGCTATGAGTAGTTGTTCAGTAGAAGAGATGTATTTCACAGTAGCAAACGTTAATAACTGCTCATAGCCCTTCAGGAAAGAACTTTAGAGTTCACATTTAGTGAACCCGTTTTTTTATTTATCGATTCTACTTTCTCCCCAAGTACGGACAACGAAGAGCCTGCTGCAGAAAGGCGAGTGTCAGAGACACCAGAATAATTTTCGCTTATAACTTTCGACTCGCTCGTTTACTGGACATGGCCCCCTACTTCACGCTGATTCATTTACCCTTTTCTGTCAATCCTGACAGTTTGTAACATCATCTGTAGACTGCATATTATTCTCCAATTAAGACATTACCGGTAAGTACAATTTGTACACTGCTTGGTGAAAATGTTATCTCTCATTATCGTTCGACGACTATTGTGTGTGTATCAACGTAGTATATAGAAGTATAAAGACTGTAATTTTTCAGATTGTATTCTGGTGTGTAACATCCCAGTCCGTCGTTAGCTGTAGGTACTAGTAACATCTAACTCAAGTCAATCTGTTCTAAAATTGTAGCATTTCTGATTGACATATGAGAACACACCAATTTGAATGTTACCAGCCAACAGCTAATGCCGGTACAATTTCTCCTATGTGATACCCAGCGGCATTCGTGATTTGGAATAACGTAGAGGTAATTGCAACAGCTTACAACCAAGACAAATCTCTGAAGACAGTGGACAGAAGCAGGAAACTGTAGCCATTTTAATTTTCATTGGAGAGGGACATGTCCCAGCTAAAAGTATCAAGGGAGTATTCGTAAGCCTGTGTAACAGGACAGAGTCGGTGACTTTACTGGCGAGTGTTACAAGTACACAGCACATATTGAGAAGATAAAAGTTAATTAGTTACAGCACTAAGTATCCAAGCTATCAAAATTTTTTATTAGAAAATGTCATATTTGCCTTGAAATAAATTAAAAATTATTCCTAATCCCCAGTTCGAAGCAAGTATTTCGAAAAACTGACCTTAATTTCAATCCATTTTCCAGTATGAAAACCTTGCTAAACATTTCCAGATGGGGAACCATCTGATTCACTACCTAGTCAGCTGCCATGTGACTGACAAGATCTGGCCTGTGGAACCTACCTCAAACTATCCACACTACTCTCTGTGGTAGAGAATGAAATGTATAAAAAGATAATTTCAAATTTTCACTCTGTACCACTTCCTTAATCGCAGAGTATCATTTCTTTTACAGGTAGAGTCAAGGTTAGATCGTGACTCATAGACTACACTACGTAGACAGACTGAGTTACTATTTACAACAAGTCTTATTTAAATTAAGCTTCGTTAGGCTTCTGTTGTGATAAGTACAATTAACCATATATTACAATTTTTCGTCAGGTCAGAAATGATGCCAAGTACTCTCCATCATTACTCAGTTAACTACTAATCAAAATAATGAAACGGCTAGTGGACAAGTAGTAGCATCTTACAAGTCTTTACAAAGATTTTGTAAGTTCTGTTCATGTTTCTTTCAATACATACTGGGATTTGGTTGGCAGGGCTCACTTCCCTAGCCTGACTGTCAGGTGTTGGCGCTTCTTCAGGATGAACTCTGAAATAAATTAAATATTTTTAGTTTTATTTATTCATGATTTTAAAATCGTTTTACAAAAATTTATTCATACAAGGAAGTACACATGTAGCAGCCATGGCAAACTGTTATATAGCTATGATTACTTTAATTTGATTAAAACACATATATGATTATCTCACATAAATAAAGCAAACTCTTTGATGCTTGAGTTACTGTTACAATATGGTTTTTGCACATTCTTCATACCCATTCTTTGAACCTGATTGAGCTGTTTCCCTACAATCAGATTCCTGAAGCGTGAGAATGAATACTCAAGTCCCAGCACACATCTTCAGAACATAAATTTGGATAAGCCAAAAAGCCCCTCCCAAACTCCCTCCAACCCTAGAGGTTACTGTATGGGGCAGTAATTACCGAATATTCACGAATTCAGCTGCGCTACAAGGTAAGTTCCACGCTGAAGAATTCTGAACCCATAGCACAACAGGCCGGACTCACCTGCTGGTCCTCCTGGACCTGCCGCCTCGTGGCAGCCTAATGGAGAGGCAGCAGGCCAGCAGCCGCCGCAGCAGGCCGCGGCTGGTCTCGCCCTCCCCCACCTCCTCCTCCCCCACCTCCTCTTCCTCCTCCTCCTCTTCCCCCACCTCCTCCTCCTCTTCGCCTCCCTCTGCCTCAACCGCATCGCGGTGCTGCTGTGGCGGCTGCTGTCGGTCTGTTTCGCCTCCGCCTTGCCTCTCTTGTAGTTTTGGCATGTCATCGTAAACCTGCTTGCGTAAAATGGGTGATGGGAAAACAAGACAGAATATACTCCTTGTAGGGTTATGTCGGAAAGATGGTCACTTGGTCCAAAAATGTAGTTATTCAAGTATAGCTTGTTAACACAGAAGGGATTTTGGTTTACAACAAATAGTGGCCCAAATTTTATGTGCAATACTGTTTGCCTGAAGGCAGTTACGTAAACTGTATGGACCAGATCACAGTAGAGTTTAATTCACAGTGCCCTCATTTATGAGCTTCCATCACAGTTTATAGGGGAAATCGGGTGTTACTATCATATTGATGGTCTCACCTGTTGTAAGCATAAAATCCAAATACCTCAAATAATTTTTCACAATGAGAGTGGGTGTTGTTGTATTACTGAGTGAATAGACTTTGGTTACTGATACAGAAATAGTAATGCTTTATATTTTTTACTTCCGAGTTAAACCAACAGTGCACGTGAAGTTACGTGTGTATTGGTGATTTCTGACCCTTAAAAGAAAGACTGCTAACGAATCGCTAAAAGTTGCATTAAATAGGTAATAATCTTAAAGTTCATAGAGATAATAAGTGAACTAGACTCACCATTTTTTTTACAGTGAATAGAGAGCAGCTACTGGCTCATGTAACTATGTTCCTGTATTCTGCTTAAAATGTACACCTAGAACAGCGGTTAATAAAAGCGTAAATAACCTACATTTTAAAATCGTGAGATATACAGCCAGTCCATTGGGCGAATAGTCTGCTGCTTTGTCTTGAGCTACGGCTAATCCCTTTTTCTTGATATTCTGAGCTGTGTATCTTGCTGAGTGTCTTATACTAAGTACACGGGTTTTGAGTGGCTGTTGTAAGTAAATACTCCATACTCATATGGCCTTTGCGGTTTGGGAACGTATTTACCTTAGTGGCAGTCCATCTGGACATAGAAGATGCAGCGAAACTTTGCAGCCTCCTTAAAAAATTTTTCTTTCCAGAAACAGTGTACAAACTAATCGTTCAGTGCTTTTAGTGTGAGAATACTATAGTTGTTTGTTATGAGGACATATCATAGCAGTAAGGAATAGTACAGGTGTCTGTAGACAATGCGGTCCAGGATGTACTGTTTATTGTACATAGTAATGTTGGTACATTCTGAGGGTGTTAGGTGATAGAAGAAACAATTTTTCTGAAAATGATGCAGAACATACATGAGGGAGAGAGTGGACCTATTCGCAGTGCAACATTCGATATAATTAAATAAAAGAAAAGAATATTGGTTTGATTAGTTATAGTACTTCAAATCACTTTATGACAATTTATGAGAAATGAGCCATAGTCGAGTACAGATAAGGCGTGACGAGGATGCAGCCTGAGTGTACTTCATGCTGTGCCTCTGCTGTCTTCACTGCGCCTACCAACGGCGAGCTGTCTCCGGAGAATGGAGAACAAATAACGTTAAGTAATAAAACGAGAGTTATTTGTTTATCTGATTAGAGGAATGTTTTTGGACTGTTGTCAGACAGCTATTCCCTTTCAATTGCGAATAGAGTTAAACACTGTAGGGAGTTATTTTGGTATCCCAAGCGGACTGTGACTTGTTTAAGTGTGATTACGAGAATTTAACGCTCGTGAAGTAGAGTTCGGATATTTAAAGGAAATACTAGAATCTTTTTTAAAATGGCAGAGCAGTATCCACTCCTCTTAGCAGAAATTCTAGAGGAGATTAAACAGTATCGTAAGAAGAGAGAGGAAGATACTAAACAGTTCCGTGGGGAGACAAAACAGAATACTGAAAATTTGTCACACGGTCAACAATGCTTCAAGGAATGAGTTAGTTAGCGCAAAACAGGACTAAAGCAGTTTTAAATAATACGATAATCTTGAGTTTACAGATGTTTGTACAAAAATAGGAAATCTTGAGGAAAAATTAAATGAAGCAAAAGAGGAACAGGAAACGTCTACAAGTCCCTCGCATCAGGATGTGACTGACCGGATTAGTACAAATCATATTAAAGATAATTCTGAGATTAACAAGTTAAGTACTAGTGTATAAGAGTGAAAACTAAGGCACGCAGATAGGTAGTAGATAATGTGAAAAATGCTAACATTTTAGTATCTGAATTCATTTTTAATCAGAATAAAATCAGCACTAAGCGAAAACCAGATGGTGGTATTCGTTGTTATGTGTGTTTCACTCCATGTAGTAGTACAGATAGTGTGCTGATAGTGATTGAAGGAAATCTGAGAAGGATCATTGGGATTTTCACGCACCTTTATTAAAAGTAAGTCTCATGTGTAGTGAGTATGTTCGCGTAGTGGAAATAAACTAGTAATGAGAGACAGTATTAACCATTATCCTACATTCGACCCTATTGCTTGTGTGCATCTATTAATTTTTCTTGTAGCGTTTATAGGTGTTCTTCCAGAGTCATGGGGTAATAATAGAAGTGTGATGTTAAATTTAAATGTATTTTGAACTGTTCATCAATTTATTGAAGCTTTTAAACAAAGTATTCGTCATTGAGTAGGCAACACAAACTAAGACTACAGTAGTTTGGCCCACAGAAATACAACGAGAGATGGGGAGGAAACGGCAATTTTATGAACTACAGTTCAAATGAAGTAAACGATTTGCATCTCGCCGAAGAACTTGTTACTTGACTACCAGATGGAAACATTAGATCAGATACATTGTTTGAACTGATGTAAAGAGGGAACTATACAGGGGGACTTAATTGGGTGTCTGTAAAGTACATATTTAAGTATTGGTTGGTTTCATGGCTGGCCATTGCCAGGTTATACTCTGCGTGGAATTGCGGGTTTAAGCGACTTTTCTATTTAACAGGCGAAATTATCGGTTTAAAGTTCTACCATTTGGACAGAATTTTGTGTATCAGAGTTCATTCAATTATTAGTTCTTTCCTTAGGAGATTAATTATTAAGTAAAATATTTGTATATGTTGATGACGTATTAGTAGTATCTAGAACATGGAAGAAACACACAGAAATGTTGGTTAAGTTATTTAAAAGTTTAACATCTCAGGGAATTTTTGGGAAAAATTTCAAGTCAGGAGTCAACATTACCTAACCCAAGGAAATTCTCGGCAATTAAACGTTGTTCTATCCCTACAAGTAGGTAACAGCGGAAGGCTTTTCTAGGATTTAACGGAAGGAATATTCCTCGTAATTTAATGAATAGTGTGCACTTTAATACGTTGTTATAAATGACTACACCTTGAGGAGGGGATGAAAGTTGTCAACAAGAGTCTGATGCTGTGGTACGAGAATTTAGTAATCCTAGATTGTTAGGGCGTTCAGGTTTGACCAAAGAGTTTTGTGTGGTTCCAGACGCGTAATGATTTGGATTGGGTTGTCAGGTGATCAAGGAAACGGTAAATGACGGAAGAACAATGACATTAGCATTTGACAGTCGTATGTTAACCAACTGTGAGTGGAATTACTCAATTACTGAAAAGGATACTATAGCAGTAGCAACGGCTCTAAAAAAGTTCAGGTATATATTCCATGGGAGAAAGATTGGATTACATACTGTACAAAGTTCATTGATATTTTTATGGACAAGGATGCTCTTGCACAGTCTTTTGATGCGATGTTTTCTTTTTTATCAGGAGTATGATTTAGAAATACGATATATTATAGGAAAGGACAATTGTGGGCCAGATGCACTATCTCGCCTGTCTGTGGAATGGAAAGCGATTATAGCTGTCAACTGAGAAACGAGTTCAGTTTTCAAAGTTCGTCATTTAGAATATGAGAAAGAGTTTGAGGCATTACTAAAAAATCTTAGTAGAGCACAAAAGAAGGAGAAGTATCTTACAAAGGAAGGGTGACAAGTAGGGATACCAGTGAAGGGGATGTGGATTTGCTGTAATGACTTTTTTTTTTTGTTAGCAACTTCCCACGACGCAGTATCAACTTAATTTGTAAAAGAGTTTCTGGGTATTATAGTATACACAAGTGTATTGCACACTTACATAACTATTATTTTGCATGCAAAGGGTAATAGTAGGATAGGTAGGAAGGAGTAGAGAACTTGTGAGGTGTGCCAATAAACGAAGATGAAGAATCAGAAAGACACAGTGCAGCCTGTTACAGTAATACCCAAGGGTTTGTGTGAGATATTTCAGCAGTTGTTATTCTAGGACTATTGTCAAGAGATGTTGGTGGAGAGATTTTTGCTGTGCATGTATTGGAGGTTTAGTCCAATTTTGTGAAATTGTGTCAATTGAAAGTGGCGACCAGTAATACGGTTATGCATATCCTGGAGAGTCGTATTTCCCTATCGTAGAAACCATTGCGGCTCGTCAGACACTGAAGTGCAATTTGTGTCTTATGAATTTCAACATTTCTTGAAACAGAACAAAGTACAAGAGTTGTTAATAGCCATACGTCACCCAAATCGAATCCTTGAGCGAGCATTATCCACTTATTTGGGAGGCATTTGACTTGGCCTAAATTTATTCGAGAATTTGAGAGGTTACTGAAAGATAAATCTCCTGTTAGTATTGTAGTGGCGCCTAGAGGGATAAAAGAAGGCAAGATACAAATGTATCGTCTTTCTGACTAGATTAAGTATACACCTGTAATACCTAGCTTTAGATATAAAATAATTGTGTAGATACCTATTTAAAGGAGAGTACTGAAACCAGCAACTTGGTGCCTAATGATGCTAAAAGTAATGGTAAACATAATTTTGTGGGAAAGACGGTGTAGAGAAGGACGTGTACCGTACTTTGTGGTAAGAATGTACGTATGAATGTGGGTGGAGTAGAAAGTTTATCAACAGAACTGAATTTATATTGCTGAATCAAGTAGCGAAGAACAGAACTGTAACAGCGGTAAGATTATTACTATGTGATACCTGAGCTTCTCCTGGCGTAAACTATGTTCAAAGTACTTACGGGCATTCAGCCAGGTTGAATTTTCGACAACTGCCGATATTTCGGCGGATGCACACTCCGCCATTTTCAAGGCTTAACTGCAACGACCAGACGAAGTGCAGAAAACACGAGAGCTCGGTTCTGCGAGTCTAACAGAAAAGATAACACACACCTAAACAAAAGCCACCAAAGATGAACGAAGTCAGAGCTATCGATAGTAAGAAACTATGGACTGGTAGTTGAGGAAACGTTAACTCTGTCCCTATGTTTTTTAACAAGTGAAAGAGCAGGATTCCAGGCCGAGTTTAAACAAAAGCCTCCATCCCTATTCACAAGGTTGCTAGCCAATTTAATTTCAACAGACTCCTTAATCACACTATCCCAATAGCCGGACGTGCATGCTAATATCTCGGTATTATTATACCACATGGGGTGACCAGTGTCCAAACAATGTTCGGCAATAGCAGATTTGCTAGGCTGCTGTAGTCGCGTGTGCCGTTTATGTTCAATACACCGGTCCTCCACGGTCCTGATGGTCTGACCAATGTATGCCATGCCGCAGCTACAAGGAATGCGATAAACACCTGCCTTACGTAAACCAAGATCATCCTTAACAGACCCCAAAAGCGCTTTAATCTTAGATGGAGGTCGGAAAACACATTTCACATTGTATTTCCGTAAAATACGACCTATCTTGTTTGAAGTGCTTCCCATGTAGGGCAAAAAGGCAATCGATTTAGGAGTCAACTGAGAATTATCATCAGTCACCTGGCGCACAGTTGGTTGATATCGCAACGCCCGTTCAATCTGTCTTTCACTATACCCATTGTGGTGGAAGGTAGCCTCAAGATGGGCCAGCTCAGCAGGCAAAGTCTCAACGTCGGAGATGACATGTGCCCTGTGTACCAGGGTACGAAGTACCCCTTCACGTTGGGCCGGATGATGACAACTGTCCGCCTGCAGATACAAGTGAGTGTGAGTACGCTTCCTATAAACTGCATGTCCCAACGATCCATCCACCTTCCTCCTAACCAAAACGTCAAGAAAGGGAAGGCAACCATCCTCTTCCACCTCCATGGTAAAACGAATGTTGGGGTGGATCGAGTTTAGATGTTCTAAAAAGGCATTCAAATTCTCCCTGCCATGCGGCCAAACAACAAAAGTATCGTCAACGTATCTGAAAAAACAGGCAGGTTTCAATAGCGCCGACTCCAATGCACGCTCCTCGAAGTCTTCCATGAACATCTAAGATTAAAGCGCTTTTGGGGTCTGTTAAGGATGATCTTAGTTTACGTAAGGCAGGTGTTTATCGCATTCCTTCTAGCTGCGGCATGGCATACATTGGTCAGACCATCAGGACCGTGGAGGACCGGTGTATTGAACATAAACGGCACACGCGACTACAGCAGCCTAGCAAATCTGCTATTGCCGAACATTGTTTGGACACTGGTCACCCCATGTGGTATAATAATACCGAGATATTAGCATGCACGTCCGGCTATTGGGATAGTGTGATTAAGGAGTCTGTTGAAATTAAATTGGCTAGCAACCTTGTGAATAGGGATGGAGGCTTTTGTTTAAACTCGGCCTGGAATCCTGCTCTTTCACTTGTTAAAAAACATAGGGACAGAGTTAACGTTTCCTCAACTACCAGTCCATAGTTTCTTACTATCGATAGCTCTGACTTCGTTCATCTTTGGTGGCTTTTGTTTAGGTGTGTGTTATCTTTTCTGTTAGACTCGCAGAACCGAGCTCTCGTGTTTTCTGCACTTCGTCTGGTCGTTGCAGTTAAGCCTTGAAAATGGCGGAGTGTGCATCCGCCGAAATATCGGCAGTTGTCGAAAATTCAACCTGGCTGAATGCCCGTAAGTACTTTGAACAAGATTATTACTATATGATGAGTACATCTAACCAGTAGATGAATATTAAGAAGTGGGAATGAACGAAAACTAAGCAAAGAGAAGAATAAAAATATTTTAAAAAATCGGTCAGAAGGCAGGATTATCAGAAATATTAAGAAAGAGTGAAGTTTGAGGGAGACATAAACTAGTGGTTATGGTAGAGTACAACGTGTTGTTCGATATGTTGTGAAATTATTGTAACTAGAGGACTGGGAGTTTGGACGGGCCTTACTACACTTTTGGCAGGGCAGTTTTTGCTCGGGCGGCAGGGAATTTCTTCATGCAGGGATCCATAGTTGCTACGAATCACCGCTCAACCCGACTGCCGAGCAAATGCAAATTTATGTTGTTGTGTGAATGTAGTGCTGTTCCTTTAGTCGAGTAAATGGTTCTACGTCGGTTTGGATCGTAATAAGGGCAGCCTTCAAATCCGAGATCCCGAGGCGAAAATTAGAGCTCAAGGAAAGGCAGAAAGTCTATGCTAGGCGCATGAGGGATAGCTACAGCTGTTTCTGGTTTGTAGATGAAAGAAAAGTCGTTAAAAAGGTACCAAACAAAATAATTGTAGAGCCAGAGATAACTTACAAAAGCGTTTGGTACTAGCCTCTGGTGCTGTGAATTAATACTTCGAGGTTTAGAACGACACTGGTGAAACTTCTGTGTATGTGGTTATTGACAAATTATTTTGGATATTAATATTTGTAAAAGTTGCGGTTCTTGACCGTTATTAGCGTTTCGCGAAACTGAGTGTATGCTGTAGTGATAACGTCGTGGTGAATTTGAACGTAAATGTCCTTGGTTCCCAAACTTAAACAGCTGTATGAGGGCAGGTTGTCCGTTTATCAGTTCACTGGTTTACTATTGAGAGGAATTGGTTGATTATCTATTCGTTACTAAACTCAAGATTGTAGGCGGATTGGATGACTGGTATGGTGGGGACACAAAAGGGATCCACGACTGTTTTATGGATGGAATTGTTTGTTGGAAGTTCCTTATGTGGAAGCTATCGAAATGCTGCATAGAATTAATTGAAAGGGGGGTGGGGGCGGTCAGCCCTGTTCCATTTTAGAAGACGAAAAAATAGTGATTGATGATACCTACAGGGTGTTTCAAAAATGATTGGTATATTTGAAACAGCAATACAAACTAAACGAGCAGGGCTAGAAATACACCGTTTGTTGCAATATGCTTGGAACAACAGTACATTTTCAGGCAGACAAACTTTCGAAATTACAGTAGTTACAACTGTCAACAACAGATGGCGCTGCGGTTGGGAAACTCTATAGTACGACATTTTCCACATATCCACCAAGTGTAGCAATAATATGGCTTAGTCTCTGAGTGAAATTACCCGAAACCTTTGACAACGTGTCTGGCGGAATGGCTTCACATGCAGATGAGATGTACTGCTTCAGCTGTTCAATTGTTTCTGGATTCTGGCGGTACACCTGTTCTTTCAAGTGTCCCCACAGAAAGAAGTCACAGGGGTTCATGTCTGGCGAATAGGGAGGCCAGCCTACGCTGCCTCCTGTATGTTTCGGATAGCCCAAAGCAATCGCACGATCATCGAAATATTCATTCAGGAAATTAAAGGCGTCGGCCGTGCGATGTGGCCGGGCACCATCTTGCATAAACCACGAGGTGTTCGCAGTGTCGTCTAAGGCAGTTTGTACCGCCACGAATTCACGAAGAATGTCCAGATAGCGTGATGCAGTAATCGTTTCGGATCTGAAAAATAGGCCAATGATTCCTTTGGAAGAAATGGCGGCCCAGACCAGTACTTTTTGAGGATGCAGGGACGATGGGACTGCAACATGGGGCTTTCCGGTTCACCATATGCGCCAGTTCTGTTTATTGACGAAGCCGTCCAGGTAAAAATAAGCTTCTTCAGTAAAACAAATGTTGCCCACATGCATATCGCCGTCATCAATCCTGTGCACTATATCGTTAGCGAATGTCTCTCGTGCAGCAATGGTAACGGCGCTGAGGGGTTGCCGCGTTTGAATTTTGTATCGATAGAGGTGTAAACTCTGGCGCATGAGACGATACGTGTATGTTGGCGTCATTTGGACCGCAGCTGCAACAAGGCGAATGGAAACCCGAGGCCGCTGTTGGATCACCTGCTGCACTAGCTGTGCGTTGCCCTCTGTGGTTGCCGTACGTGGTCGTCCTACCTTTCCAGCACGTTCATCCGCCACGTTCCCAGTCCGTTGAAATTTTTCAGACAGATCCTTTATTGTATCGCTTTTCGGTCCTTTGGTTACATTAAACCTCCGTTGAAAACTTCGTCTTGTTGCAACAACTCTGTGTTCTAGGCGGTGGAATTCCAACACCAGAAAAATCCTCTGTTCTAAGGAATAAACCATGTTGTCCACAGCACACTTGCACGTTGTGAACAGCACACGCTTACAGCAGAAAGACGACGTACAGAATGGCGCACCCACAGACTGTGTTGTCTTCTATATCTTTCACATCACTTGCGGCGCCATCTGTTGTTGAAAATTGTAACTACTGTAATTTCTAAGGTTTGTCCGCCTGAAAATGTACTGTTGTCCCAAGCATATTGCAACAAACGGTGTATTTCTATCGCTGCTCGTTTAGTTTTTATTGCCGTTTCAAATATACCAGTCATTTTTGAAACACCCTGTAGACTAAGACGTATTTTATTTTTTTAAATGGGATTATGTATGGAGAAGTATGACAGCACTCGTCACAATCCTTCGTCAAGCAATACGCAGTTTCCTAGCAATAGAATAATAAAACAAAGGCTATTTATCGAAAATAAAATAAAATAAAATAAAGCAAACCCATGCTCTAAACTAGAAATCTGGATCCCTACCTACTCACACCTTAACCCTAAAATGAAATCATTACAGACTGGAACGTCACAATATGGCAATGTAGAATTATTGGAAAATGTTACTACGTAGCTAAGGAAGAAAGAGTTATTACAAAATATAGTTAAGATTCTTTCTATAACAACACAAAACATAGTATTTTTAATTTTTCTCCAAATCAGGCTAATAACCTTCACCCGCGACTAATTATATTCATGAACGTCATCAACGTGATAGCTATTTGGCACTGTCGTTCGGAATAGAGTTCTAAAAGTTTATTTTATCGAAGAGTCACGACGATAGAGACACTAACTATCAATAATGAAAGTAGTTGGTTTAGGTATCATAAATAATCGCAAGTAATAACCACAAGAAAGTAGTATTAATATTTTTGAAAGAAAGGAACAACAGGAAAGAAACATTTTTAGTTACATGTGTGAGGAGAAAGACCATAGCAGTAATCACTGAGCTTGTCGCTGGTATTCTTGGATACAAGGAACATCTCTGCTCTAAGAATGCGTATTTATTTCATTCAAAGTGATAAATTGAAGTTAAACACAGAAAATATATTAAAGATATTCTTGTGAGAGGAGGGATAACCTACAACTTCAAGGTAATTATTTCTACGTATGACTCATAAGGCAGCGAAAGCAGTCGTTCCATTTAATTATTAATAAAATTCGAGCTGTAGCAAACACTACTGTGGTGTGTCCACGAAAGCTCTGATTATCTATCGAAATAAACTACCTGAATAATTAAGTGGAACGTTACGTTAACACATTGGTGGATGAAAATATGTTTATTTTTCTGTAACATACGACACCCACTGAATAGGGAGATCCTATTGCCCTTTTATGAGCATATAAAACAAATGAATTTAAAAAAAAAGGTGTATGCAATGTTGTACATTTACAGTTCATTATACGTTTCATTTCCTCTGCTGTACTTACATGTCATATTTCAGACACAGATTATGCATTGGTGTTTGGTCAGTGGATATTGTGCGGAAAAAAAACTGCCCACACATCAGGTCTCATTACCTCTAAATTCTTTGTGTTTTTCCTGATTGTTCCTGCCCACATAGCACGTTTCATTGCCTCAATTGTTTGTGTTTTCCTGATTACTCTCCTGTAAAATAGCTGAAGAGAAACAATTTCTTTCAGAGTAAACCTTAATCTTCCGGCTAGTGGTTTTCTTGTCTGCAGTCACTTCAAAACGAGAATAAAACCCGTACATGAAACATATCAGCCCAAGATACAGATGTCAGTCAAAGGAATCAAAAGAAAGTAGCATTTACACTCACAAAAATTTCGTGGAAGCAAGCAGTTTCCCAAATGTCGGAAATGGTGGTAGTGTCTGTCAGTGCAGAGTTAAAAAGTTTAGTATCTTACAGGCATTTCTAATCCTGCAATCACTATAAAATTCACAGTATGCATAGGTCAATCTTCGTAGATGAAGAAAACAATGTTTTTGAAAAATGGATTTTGGACCCAAATGTATTACATCTCACCTTGAACAATAAATTGACATAATTTATTTCCTGTATGATATGCGTCAGTTTAAATTAAATAATAAAAAAGGGCGATGCAAGGAGCAACTCACGAGGGTGGGGAGTGAAGGGCAGAGCGAGGTAAACATACAAGGCCAGCAGCATTCACAGTCCCTTATTCTGTAAACTAAATAACGTTTCCATCAGCATTTATTGTAAAGTCAAGAGTTACGTCGCTAGCCCATTCAGTTTTGAACAGTTGCGTTTATCAGAATCATTAAATGATCAACAAACATTCAAATTTCAACTGAATACTGAGCTGTAACACAAACATTAATTAATTAGGCAACGCAGTCCTATTCCCCTAGAATGACATCAATAATCAAAAAAATGGTTCAAATGGATCTGAGTACTATGGGACTCAACTGCTGTGGTCATCAGTCCCATAGATCTTAGAACTACTTAAACCTAACTAACCTAAGGACATCACACACATCCATGCCCGAGGCAGGATTCGAACCTGCGACCGTAGCAGTCGCACGGTTCCGGACTACGCGCCTAGAACCGCGAGACCACCGCGGCCGGCCATCAATAACCACAACCGAAGAGTTGTATCATCACAAATGCAGAATTTTAATCAAACTCAGGTTGCAGTATAATCTTGCACCCAAAGTGGCTTTATTAGTAATGGTCATGATTAGTTACTCAGACTTTATACGACTGAAAATTTGAAATCAACTTCAGTTACAATTCTTGACAGTGACAGTAACGAATACTTATAACCAAATGGGTCCCCCATGAACGATGTATCTTGCCGTTGGTGGGGAGGCTTGAGTGCCTCAGTGATACAGATAGCCGTAACGTAGGTAACGAATACTTATAACCAAATGGGTCCCCCATGAACGATGTATCTTGCCGTTGGTGGGGAGGCTTGAGTGCCTCAGTGATACAGATAGCCGTAACGTAGGTGCAACCTGAGTGGAGGGGGTATCTGTTGAGAGGCCAGAGAAACGTGTGGTTCCTGAATAGAGGCAGCAGCTTTTTCTGTAGTTGCAGGGGCCATAGTCTGGATTACTGACTGATCTGGCCTGGTAACATTAACCAGTGGTACTGTGAACGGCTAAAAGCATGGGGAAACTACAGTCGTAATTTTTTCCGTTGGCATTCAGCTTTACTGTACGGTTAAACGATGATGGCGTCCTTTTGGGTAAAATATTTCGGAGGTAAAATAGTCCCACATTCGAGTCTCCGGGAGGGGACTACTTAGAAGGACGCCACTACCAGGAGAAACAAAACTGGCGTTCTATGAATCGGTGTGTGGAATGTCTGATCGCTTAATTGGGCAGGTAGGTTAGAAAATTTAAAAAGAGGAATGGATAGGTTAGAGTTAGATATAGTGGGAATTAATGAAGTTCGGTGGAAGGAGGAATAAGACTTATGGTCAGGTGAATACAGGGTTACAAATACAAAATCAAATTGGAGTAATGCAGGAGTAGGTTTAATAATGAATAAAAATAGGTTTGTGGATAAGCTGCTACGAACACCATAGTGAACGCATTATTGTAGTCTAAACAGACACAGAGCCCACACCCAGCAGAATATTACAAGTTTATATGCCAACTAGCTCTGCCGATGACGAAGAAATTGAAGAAATATATGATCAGATAAAAGAAATTATTCAAATACTGAAAGGAAACGAAAATTTAATAGTCATGGGGGACAGGAATACGACAGTAGGAAAGGAAGAGAACGAAAAGCTGTAGGTGAATATGGACTGGGGGAAAGGAATGGAAAAGCAAGCCGTCTGGTGCAATTCTGCACAGAGCATAACTTCATCATCGCTGACATATAGTTTAACAATCATGAAAGAATGCTGTATACGTGGAAGACACCTGGAGACACAGGAAGATTCCAGATTGATTATATAATGGCAATACATTTCGGAACGATGTTTTAAATTGTAAAGCGTACACAGGGGTAAATGTGGACTCTGACCATAATTTATTGGTTATGAACGGCAGATTAAAACTGGAGTAACTCCAAAAATGCATGAATTTAAGGATATGGATACGAATAAACTGTAAGAAATAGAGAATACAGAGTTTCAGAAGGAGCATTCTGGAACGATTCAAAAGAACTGCAGAAAGGAATACAGTAGAAAAATGGGTTGCTTTCAGAGCAGAAGTAGTGACGGCAGCAGAGGATGAATCGGATAAAAACCTGAGGGCTTGTGGAAACCCTTGGTTAACAGAAGAAATACTGAATTTAATCGATGAAAGAACAAAATATAAAAATGCAAATAACTGAATTAGGCAAAAAGGAACAGAAACGTCTATAAATGAGATCGACAGGAAACGCAAAAGGCTAAGCAGGAATGGCTAGAGGCAGATGTAAGGTGTAGAAGTATATATCACTAGGGGGTAAGGTAGATGCTGCCTAAAGGATTGCTATAAAGAGACCTTTAGAGAAAAGTGAAACACCTATACGAATATCTAGATTTCAGATGGAAAACCAGTCCTAAGCAAAGAAGAGAAAGCAGAAAGGTGAAGGGAGTATATAGAGGGTCTATACAAGGGAGATGTACTTGAGGCCAATTTTATGAAAATGGAAGAGAACGTAGATGATGATGATAAGAGAGACATGATACTGCGTGAATAATTTGACAAATCACTAAAAGACTTAAGTCGAAACAAGAGCTCAGGAGTAGACAAATTTCCGTTAGAGCTGCTGATTGCCTTGGGAGAGCCGCTCATGGCAAACTCTTTCATCTGGTGAGCAACATGTACGAAACAGGCGAAATGCCCGTAGGCCTCGAGGAGAATATAATAATTCCAGTTCTAAAGAAAGCAGGTGCTGACATTGTGAAAGTAAGTCACGGTTGCAAAATACTAAGACGAATCTTTTACAGAAGAATTGAAAAACTGGTAGAAGCCGACCTTGAGGAAAATCGGTTTGCATTCAGGACAAAGGTAGGAACATGCAAGGGAAAACAGACTCTATGACGTATCTTAGAAGTAGGTTAAGGAAAGAAAAGCCTATCTCTATGGCGTTTGTAGACCTAGAGAAAGCTTTTGACAATGTTGAAAGGAACACTCCTTCAAATTGTACCTGTAGATGGGGTAAAATACAGGGAGAGAAGGCCTATTTAGAATTTGCACAGAAAGCAGATGGCAGTCAGAGTCGAGGGGCGTCAAAGGGAAAGCAGTGGAGGAGAAGTGAGTGAGTCAGGGTTGTAGCCTATCCCCAGTGTTATCAATTTGTATAATGAGCAAGCAGTAAAGGAATGAAAAGAAAAATCTGGAGTAGGAATTAAAATCCAGGGAGAAGGAATAAAAACTTTGAGGTATGCTGATGGCATTGTGATTCTGCCAGACAAAGCAAAGGACTTGGATTAGCAGTTTAATGGAATGGACAGTATTTTGAAAGGAGGATATAAGATGAACATCAACAAGAGCAAAACGAGGATAGCGGGATGTAGTCGAATTAAATCAGGTGATACTGAGAGAATTAGATTCGGTAATGAGATACTTGAAGTGGTAACTGTGTTTTGCAATTTGGGAAGCAAAATAACCGATGCAGGTCGAAATACGGAGGATAAAAAATGTTCTGGCGTAAGCACAAGCGGCGGACCGAAGAATGCAAGAGAAGAGAAGGCGGTGGAACGAAGTCTGCCAATGGTGCACTGGCCAATACCGTACCACGACAGGAGTGGTCTCTACAGGAGGAGAATATAAGCGCCGCTCCTGCCAGCCTCGGACGCTCAGTATCTGCTTAGTATTCGGACAGGCCCAGTAGAGAACGCTACGATAGCAGTTATTAGTGATGCACAAACTGTGTGTCAAACTTGCATGAACCCTTTATACAGCAAAGGACTGACTTATTTGCATGTCGTCCATCGCTTGCGACATCACTGTTACTTCAAAGTCGAGAGCTGTCAATCTGCTTTATTGAAATAAAACTACTAACGTTATTTGCTTGTATTTCTGTATAGCATTCCGAGAACGCGGCATCCCTTAGGCACGCTACACGCGACGAGTCCGTAGGATCCCACACAAAATGTAGACTAGCGATGCTAAGAATAGCGATTCTGAAGAAGAGAAATTTGTTAACATCGAGTATAGATTCAGGTATCAGGGATTCTTTTATGAAAGTATATGTATAGAGTGTAACCATATTTGGAAATGAAACATGGATGATAAACAGTTTGGAGAAGAAGAGAACAGAAACTTTTGAAATGTGGTGCTAGAAATGCAAATGTGTGTGAAATCTTATGGGACTTATCTCCTAAGGTCATCAGTCCCTAAGCTTACACAATACTTAACCTGAATTATCCAAAGGACAAACACACACACCCATGCCCGAGGGAGGACTCGTATCTGTGCCGGAACCAGCCGCACAGTCCATGACTGCAGCGTCATAGCCCGCTCGGCTAATCCCGCGCGGCAATGTGGTGCTAGAGAAGAATGCTGACGGTTAGATGGGTAAACCTTGTAATTAACGAGGGACTGAATAGAACTGGGAAAAAGAGAAATTGGTGGCACAATATGTCTAGAATAAGAGATCGGTTGGTAGAACACAATCTCAGGCATCAAGGGATCACCAATTTAGTGTTTGGGGGAAGTGTGGGGGAGGTACAATTTGTAGAGGGAGACCAAGAGATGAATACAGTAATCAGATTCAGGACTGAAGACCACAACAATAACACAACCAAGTGGGAACAATAGTAAAAACATGGAAGCTCAAATACTATGTAAATCCAGTATAAAGAATCAGATTTCAATTGTAAAATAATTAACCACTTGCTCCCAAAGTGTCGTTAATAGTGATGATAATGAGCTTTCACTCACACTGTAAATGTGATTACAAAATTTGAAATCTACTTCCGTTACGGAAGCTATTGGTGACAGCAATAAAAATTATGTGCACAAGTAAGACAAGGAAATCTCTCTTAAAGCAGTAAATACTAAAACATAGAACAAATATTAAATAATTCTAGCATTAATAATCTTGTTTCAGTTCCAAAATAGTTAACCTGAGAGCTATAAAATGTTAAGCCCAATGTCGATAATACTAACACCAAAAACTCATTTGAGACTACAGTAATTAATGACAGAAAATTTTAGCCGCTCATGTTAACAGACAATTTAACATATCAAAATCAAAAATGTTGTTCAAATGTGTGTGAAATCTTATGGGACTTAACTGCTAAGGTTATCAGTCCCTAATCTTACACACTACTTAACCTAAATTATCCTAAGGACAAACACACACACCCATGCCCGTGGGAGGACTCGAACCTCCGCCGGGACCACATATCAAAATCATACTTCCAAAAAACTGACACTTGCCAGCCAGTCAATTTTGAATTACGGCAATAAAATAACGAAGCGACTATCTACAAGGTGTTGCCAAACACTTTGACAGAATGACACCTTCAGTGCACCGGCAGTTGGAGAGGCCAGAAAAGTGCAAAGATAGATCTACAAAACACTAAGTCTCTGCGTGAACGACCAGTGACAGCAAAGATAACATAACAAATTGAACAGACACAACCCATGTAAGAGCAGGTTATCACATGAGATGTTTCAACATACAGAGCGGCCATCAACAAGCCCCAGAGTGGATCGCACACATGCGTCAGTGGGCACAACGCAGCTACCGCGGCCATTATGGCGGACACGGAGAGCACGTGAGAAGTGGGGAGAGCTGCCACAACGCACAAGACTGGCAGGTCCTCGTGAACTGCAAACAGTGCAGTCCGTCTAAACGATACAACGGTCGCCAAGCATGATTAACTCATTCGGATGATATTACATTAAATGACACTTGATTTAAAGATATTACGTAATTCACTGTAATTTACCCTTGCAACATATGATTGAATTAATCATTGGTAAATGCTCCAAACCAGTGTACGTGAGCTAGTTATTTACTCCTGTCAGCAGGCCTTTTAAAGGAACTTATGGTATAACGCAACAGAGTAGTGTTACCCTCTCAGAGGAATTTTGTTGTGTTGACCGTGTTGTACCTAACGGTGGTGGCTTATCGGAAGTGAAAGTCAGAATTACGGAAATATTTGAACAGTAACAAACAAAATTTTGCCTATCTGCACTGTTTAATGGGAAAAGAAAACGGTCGCCAGCCTAACTAGGCAAGAGAATGATTAACATTCTCGTTCAAGAAAATTAGTACCTTTAATGGATAAACACAACCTATAGTTTGTCACACGCGAGTGCAGTGAACTCTTGACACATACGTATGTTTTAAGATTGAAGCTAACAACTGGAGCAGCACAAACTATTTGCAAAATTATAACAGATACCGAAACACACTATTACTTTCAGGGCTTACACAAACTGGATGGTCTTTATAACGTTATTATTACTATTCACTGCAGAATCATTAATTGGACGTAGGTTAAGTCTCTGTCAGTTAAATACTTTACTATTTAAAGTGAAAGTTAATTGGAATCCACTAACAGGTTGCTTATCACTATCATTTCAATAAAGAAATTATGGTTTTCTTAATTAATGGTCTTTCCGTTACTTGTTACCGAGCATTAACACAATAGACAAACTGTGGATCCTGGTATACTATTCATATGCACTTCTAATACACAAGAGAGACAAACACTTAGCAAACATGAGTATATAACGTTTCATACTGCAGTTTTCCACTCTTACTACATCGAGAGACAAAATTAACATATATGTAAGATACTGACTCACCTTCTGTGATTTACAACAGGCAGTAATGAAATCATTTACGAAGCAAAACTTTATAAGCCTCAGTCTTAAGAACTTTTAATTTGCAGTTGGCAACAATACATTAATAAGCAGTTTTACTAGGAAAATTATTTTCGGCAAGCATCATTAACTCTCTTGCCACATTAACTTTTACTTTCATTTAACTACGTTCAAGAGGCATCAATTAGCAAAACACTGGGCTTTAATGTTCTTTCAGTAAGGACACTCGGAAATCACTTTAGTTCGAACGGAGAGGAACCTGAGAGGTGTTGTGATAGGAGAAAAATCAAGGTAGGTATATAAATGCAGTTATAAATTACCTTATATTTGAGCACACTAACATATCCATTTAGCTGATCCTTCACTGTACATTACTATAGTGCTCCATTACAGTGATTGCGCAATATGGTGGCGATTGCATGTTGGTAGTTGAAATTGCAGGTAGAATTGCTCGACTCTGCCATTTCTTGGTGGCGATGACACATACAAATTCGAGAATAGTTCCAGCTATTTATCCATCCATCTGAGGCATTGGAAAGTAGCAGAAAAAGCCTCTCTCGGGACCAGCACAATATGCAACATTTACATGGCAGTGCACAGTTTGGTAGTTCGTCGCCGACTCGTAGCTCGTCCCCGATTGGTACCTCGTCCCCGACTCACTCTTGTTCCACCTTTTCTACATGGGCCAACCACAATTTGCGCACGCTACACAGTTTCGTTCCCGAGGGGAACCACTACTCCTTTTACATACAAACTAACTAAGAACCCTAAGTGAGGATCAGCAGTTTACATAACAGCAAACAAATACAATAATTAAAACTGAACATTTGCACATATTGACATTTCTACCAAAAATTATTTACACAAAATTACAATTATATACAGTAAGTTTTGTTCCCTCCAAATGGGACAAAGAATTTAAATGACAGATACACTACATTGCATAGAATTATATCATGACGTCGAAGTTCTTACAGTGAAAGGATTATACAATTTTATGTTATCGATTCAAACAAAGACATTTACAGAAGCTCAACGATGTAACATTAAATAAAACACAAGCAAACTAAATCAGTACAGCATTAGAGCTATGGTGTTACAAACTCACTGACATTTAAACTCCGCTCTTTGACCACCACGTAATCGTAACTTCAGTGTAGGCTACGTACAGGGCACTATCAGGTAAACGTGTAATAAATTTTGACTCAGCAGGAACGGCCAACAAGGCACCCAGATATTCATACTAACGGCCCACAATTGCATTGCCGGAACAGACACCGTCTCGTTTTCGTGACTCACACCGATAGCAGCGGGCTACGCGGCCAGTAAGCAACACTCTGAATACGGCACCGGATGAGTGAGGATACTAACGTTTATACTGATCTGCAGCTCTGTTTTTACAATAGAGCGTCTATTTAGTGCAGTGGTTTCGGGGACCATTAGTCTCTGAGAGCAATCACATATTTGCTAGTACCAAATTTTAGAATGATACAAAATTTTCTTTGAACAGTTTTATTTTTAAAACGATAAAAAACAAACAATATTTAAATTTTGTAGGTGTTCCATTGAACCACAAAGTACTGAGTCAATGAGATAACTGCTAGAACATTTTGAATAGAATGGTGGAGCAGCTGACAGAGCGTCACGATTGCTGCCTAGAGTCCTTCTCAGAGAAGAAAGCTAACTACTCGCATTGATGGTAGTCACTTGTTACAAGACATGGTTTCTCTGCACCAGTCCTCCCCCTAGCAGCACATGGCTTCACCCACATACTGCACCCCCATCTCAAATCAGCTATACATAGTTTGTAAATCACTTCATTGCTGGACTCTTTACTTCGGAAATGAAAGCGGTTAGCAGAATTCAAGCTGACAGTGTTTAGTAATAATAATAGTGATAATAACAGTAGAGTGTAGGGCTTACAGCAATATAATGCTCATATCCGTAATTATTGTTGCGTTTTCAGTTAGTTCCTTCATTTGTTGCCAAATGAATCATGAAACCTTTTATAGGTTATTTGCGAAAGTATCTACAACTTGGAAGTTTTTCATGCGATATTTAAGCATATTTTATGTATATATCTCAATTTTACTCTCATAGATGAATGCTATAAGACACAAAGTATGTGCGTAGTAGATGGACTAGCTGAGGACAATGACATTGATAAATTCCTTTCAGAAGGTGTAGCCTTCACCATATTGAGCCAAGGGCCAATGACAGTACGTGAAAAACTATGTAATTTGTATTACAATCTTTATATATATATATATGGAAAAGCAGGGTGTGTGTATTCTAACATTTTAGCTCCTGTGGCGGGATGTGCCACCTGCGAGTTTTGCGTGTTGCCTCTTAGGCCGAAGTACTTCAAAAGAGTCTTTTAAAGCAGTGCAAATCACAAGAGATCGTCTGAGAATTTCTATTAAAGTTCACAGGTAGTCCTAAAAGCGGAAGGGTACAACTGAACACGGCTATGTTTCTGTCAACGGTATGGGAAGCGAACTGCATTTACACGCGCAGACATCTTGCCGCCGATAGCAAGGTGAGGGCCAGGACACTGGCTACTTTTAGTTTGTTGACAGAAAACGCAACAAGTACTGCGGAAGAAAATTCTGCAAGCTTTCGCTACATGTAGCAACAAAGAGGGATATTTTCAGTTGTCACAGTGGCAACCCTGTAATTTTCGTCTCCTCTTACGGTAATTTGGATAAGTATGTCAGAACAGGCAGTCAGTAGTGCATTTTGGGGCGAGCACACATTAGCGGCGGTTCGTGTCTCGTTCGGAAGTCTCCCTGTGGCGCACTGCTGCAGCGTCACGCTCCTTTCTCTGTTTCTGAGTGAGACTCGCGTTTGCGTCGTCTGTGCACTGCGTAGCTGTCACTTTGCGAGTCTCTTTCGTTACTTTCTGACTGATTTCTATCGTTAGTTCTCTCTCAAACTGGCATCAACACTCGAAGCTATCCAGTATATATCGATTGTGTGAGCTGAGCAGCCTGTGGGAGGCGATTTGCATGTTATTACGCTGGTGATTCAGAAAAATCTTAACCTTCTACGCATATTGCTGTTTGCAACGGCCTTGCCGCAGTGAATACACCGGTTCCCGTGAGATCACCGAAGTTAGGAGATGTCGGGTGTGCCGGCACTTGGATGTGTGACCACCCAGGCAGCCATGTGCTATTGCTATTTTTCAGGGTGCACTCAGCCTCGTAATGCCAATTGAGGAGCTACTCGACCGAATAGTAGCGGCTCAGGTCAAAGAAAACTATCATAACGACCGGGAGAGCGGTGTGCTGACCACACGCCCCCACCCCACCCCCACCCGCATCATTAACTGAGGATGACATGGCGGTCGGATGGTCCAGATGGGCTACTTGTGGCCTGAAGACGGAGTGCATATTGCGGTTTAAATTTTTTGATGAAAGTAATTATAAATCAATCCAGCTTCAAATTGAAAAAAATTGATTGAAGGAAAATAAGTTATCTTTGAAATGACTTTTCCTCAGTCTACTTTTTATGAAGCGACCCTTTTCATGAAAAATTTCGTCAGAGGACTCTAGCTCACTGAACTGCAGTCTCAATATGAGACTGTTTCCGATATAGTGGATGTGCCATTACACCTTCGTTTCTTTTAATTTGGAAAGTTACCTGGATACTTGCTAATTATATGAACTGAATTAAATTTTATTTTGGGAATAACGAAACTCCAACTTCATTGGCATTTAGCAGCATTAATAATTATCAATTTAACATTTTTATTATTGTGTTGAAGTCTGCCTGAGCTCAGTATCTCTTGTTTCGTCGTTTGCATGTCGAGTTCACGTGCGTGGCAGGCAGCATGCAAAACGAAACCACTGCAGAACCTCAGTCGACTCGCACACAACACAACAGGTACGGCAAAGAGTCATAAACAATTCAGTAGTAATAACAGAAATAATATTTTAAAAATAATTGAAATTCGTGACCAGCACAGTCGAACACTTTTTGTTTTCATTCCTCAGAAAATTTCATTTTGTCTCTCAGCGGTAATTACCCCCAGGTTGGGAAAGTTAACTACCATAAACATCGACAGCAACTACAAAATCACTCCACATTTGTCATTCTTTGGTTTCCTAATGACCCTGGACGGTAGGAAACGGTACATCATCACAGAACTGTTTATTTACGATTCTGTTGTACCGTACAGACATTTTCCGAATAATGTTTTCCTTTAATAACAAAAAAAATTGTTAGCATATACCAGAAGATCTGACCCTAGCATAAAGACATTGTATGTCTATCCTAAAAAGTCGAATTTTGTCCGCTACACTTCAGGCCAAATCATTGAATTTGGAACATGATTTCACCTTCATTACTTAATGTACGAAATACGCCACCACAGCTGTAGCTTGAGATAAAACGCCACAGACGTGATAATAAATCATCAAAAGCAATAGAACTGTTTCCCGATACAGAAGGAACGAGTCCTACACATGTGGCTAAATTTTAACCACTAACGGCAGGTAACATAAACACGTTCGTTTTTGTAGCAAAAGTAACAAGATTTACAAATAACTCGTGCTTTAGAGAGACGAGTGAAGTTTAAGAATAGGTGAATCGTTTGACTCCATAAAACTACTTAAGTGTGAAGGGAAGTATTTATGATAATAAAAAGAGGCAACATCAGAAAGATGGGCTTCACATGATCGAAATACACGTTTATATTCCCTTGCTTTTAGCGGAGGAAGCTGCAAATATGTACGTAGTTGAAAGTATATCTTCACGAATAAGTTGCAGCTTATGTTATTGGGTAAAATGGCTCTGAGCACCATGGCACTTAACATCAGGCCTCTAGAACTTAGAACTACTTAAACCTGACTAACCTAAGGACATCACACACCTCCATTCCCGAGGCAGGATTCGAACCTGCGAGCGTAGCGGTCGCGCGGTTCCAGACTGAAGCGCCTAGAACCACTCGGCCACACCGACAGGCTTATGTTATTGAATTAACGTAATTTGGCTGGTTTCACATGAGTTTCACAATAATTCATGTCTTTAGGTAATTTACTAGAGCGAGGAACTCACAATTATAGCAACCGTTTCGTTGATAGAGTAGAAAATAATCAAAAACCAACATTATCCTCAAGACGCACCTGACTGTCTGCTTTCTCACCGCTTGGAGCGCTAGTGTCGCTGCAGCCATCAAATGTTAACAAATTTCACACCAGAGTGTCTCCTGGCTGTATTTAATAGACTGTGACGTGTATCAAGACGTAGAGGAATTATGGGCAGAGCTTAAACTGATTGTAAATCATGCCACAGTAAGAATCTACCGAGTGGATAAATAGCAGAGAAAACGTGGCACGGTTTAATTCTAAATTTTTTGATAAAACAGAGGCTGTTGCACTATCGCTTCAAAACAGAACGCGCAAATGATGACAGATAGTAAAATCGTGCCTCTGAAAGAAGACCGATGTGCGAAACATACAACTACCACCGTCACCTAGCGAAACATCTTCCTGAGAACCCGAGAAAATTCTAGTCCCACGTAAAATCTCTCGACGGTTCTAAGACATACGCCCACTCACTTTGTGACCAGTCTAGTGTGGAAACGTTGCCACGTAAGTCAACGTAAGGAAAGCCGAAGCTTTAAACCAAGCTTTTAAGAAATCATTCACCCCCGAGGTCGTACAAACATATCGTCGCCTGAACGTCGCAGAAGTTCCCGTATGGAGGTCCGAGTAATAGGCTTCACTGATATACAGAAGGAACTGAAAGGGTTGAAAACAAAGAAGTCACTAGGTCTGAAAGGATTCCCAGTTCGATTTTACAGAGAGTTCCTACGGCATTTGCCCCTTACTTAACATACATTTATCTCGAATTTACACCCAGCGCAAAGTCCCAAGCGACTGGAAACAAACGGAGGTGACTTCTTTATATAAGAAGAATGAAATGACCCATTAAGTTACAAATCAATATCCACAACATCGGTTTGCTACAGGATTCCTGAACGTATTCTTAGTCGAATATAATAAAATTACTTGAAACGGGGCCTCTTCTGTTCATAAATGTGCTCGAATTTATAAACCATCTCAAGTGCACTTTTCTCACGTGATGTACTGCAAACCATGGACGAGGGGTGACACACAGATTCCATATTGGTAGATTTCCGGAAACAAATTGAAACCGTGTCCCATTGCGAACTGTTAAAGAAGGTTCGAAGATACAGAGAATGCGAGAATGGCTCGAAGGTTTCTTAAATAACAGAACTCAGTATGTTGTCCTCGACGGCGAGTACTCATCACAGACAAGGGCACCGTTTGGAGTGCTAGAAGGAAGCGTCCAGGACCGCTGTTGTTATCTATATACATAAATGATTTGGCGGACAACGTGGGCAGCAATCTCAGGTTGTTTGGTGATGATGCAGTGGTACACGGTAAGCTGTCGTCGTTTCGTGACTGTATGAAGGTACAAGACGACTTAGAGAAAATTTCCAGTTGGTGCCATGAATGGCAGCTTGCTCTAAATATAGAAAAATGTACAGAAATCCAGATGACTAGGAAAACAATCCCGTAATGTTCAAATTCAGTATCAGCAGTGTACTGCCTGACATAGCCGCGTCGATTAAATCCCTGGAATTAAAATAGGAAACCTGAAATGGAACGAGAACGGTAGGACAATGACAGGGAAGGCTAACGATCGAAATAGGTTTGGCGGGAGGATTTTAGGAGAGAGTGGTTCATTCGTAAAGGGGACACAGGCATATGAGACAGTGCCTTTTATCCATCGCACTATTTGCGAGTTAAATGGGAAAGAAATGGCAAGTAGAGGTGTACAAGATACCCTCCGCCACTCACGATATCGCTACTTGTAAAGCATTTACTGCATGTAGATGTTCGTAGTAGGCCTAACAGAGACCCAGGGCTGTACGTGGAAACAGTACGGTGCATTTAGAGCCAAAGTTCAACATCCAAGGTAAAAGTCTACCTCCAGCTTCAAATTGTTCCAGTCAGTCCACATATTGTTTGGAAAATAGTTACACCATTTTAAGCGTCAGGTTTGGTGGGAGGATTGTAGAAGTTCGTAAAGAAGTGGCGTATACAAAAATAATCTACATCAAAATGCAAACAAAAATGGTCCCATGCATAATCTTGCTACAGTTTCAGAGTTAACGGGTGTGGGGAGGGTAAAAGTAGAAATCTTTGCGTATTTTTTAGATTTTGTGGAATAAATATGTCATTATCACTAAGGAAACTAATTTTTTATACAGGATAGTGTTTTACAAAAGCTAATTGCGATTTTAGTGGCCGGTGGTATGTTAGTGATAAGCCCTTGAAGGAACGACAACCTCACCACCTCCTCAAGGGGCGCTACTTTTTAAGGGAAAAGAGGCTCCCACAGGCCTAGGCCATATAAACCTGTGGTACGGAGAAACCCACTCTGAACTATCTCTGGACAATGCCGTATCAACAATGAATATCTTTCCAAAATAAATGAATTTAAATTATAAAAATAGCATCTTTATAATAATTAAGATGTATAATTATATCATTTTTAATCATAATATCCCTAAGACTGCAGATTTTGGAGACTTTTCCTTAGTTGTCTGTGTATTGCAACCACATTTTATTACAATTTTTGCAGTGCATAAACTGAGTTCAGTAGTAAAATTTAACAAAAATGGAATCCTAAATGCGACTTTAAATTACTGTAATGTATTCATCAGTGTTCAGTCCTCTTCCAACAGAGCTCCCTCCACGTCTAAATCTTCGTGAATGATGTTCGTGTCCCTGTTATCACACCCTCGGCCTGATGAATTACTACATATGCTCGAGCAGTTGAGGCTGCTATTCTTGCACTCGCAGTTACTGACGCGTTTGTCTTGCAAACGCACACTACGAGTAAAAGTAATTCCCAGGGAGCTGCCGGACGTACTGTTAAAATTGGTCTCAGGTGTTCGCCAGTCTTCTTAAGCCAGTCTTCTTCACATTCAGCCACTGCGGCACCTGGTGGTAGCTTCTAAATGAATGCTGCCAGTAAGCTGCTGAGAGGGGTGGGGGGAATGTATCCAACTTGAACAATGAATGTAAAGACTGCTTTGCAACACCCTGCAAGTAACACAGTAGCGAAAACAATCTTCAGTGTTCTTGGCTCCGAACATCGCAAGAAGGGAATCCTTTTCAGCGTCAGTCAGTGCACTGGGGTCCCCTTCTTGTAGATAGTTGATAAAGTGTCACACCCTGTGAATGCGTATACTGCTAAGAGTACACCTTTCATATCCCCAATGCCTCGGTGAATGTCAGAAATAGTCTACACTTTTTCCTGCTGATTGTCTTTCTTTGGGACCACCATTTTCATTTTGTTCTGTGATGGTGTGCGTACAGTCAACAAGTCTGTGTCATCATCAATTACACAAGCTTCAACTCCTTTCATAGCTTCATCAATCGCTTTAAAACTATTAGTAAGTCATCATCATCCGATGCTTGATGAACTGTGAACCATCTCTTTTCAAGTGCACTGAAAGGAGAGAAATAAGGTTATAAATTCACTTTGGTTGACATTTCGATGGATTGGGTCTTCTACTTTCACATCAATCTTAGTGGTTGAATATGATCGGCCTTAAGTGTTCATCATATTTTGTGTTTTCTTGCTTGTATCCATAAAATAAAAGAATTGCTGGCCCATAATGAGTAACTATGTAATCTGCGTGCTGCTTGCAAACCAGTCTGTAAGTAGTTGGGTGTCACCAGACATTACAATGAAGGAAGTGACCTCCATCAATGATGTAGGACACATACTCTGAATGTGGTGTGATTGATGATTCATTTGAATCTGGAACCAAGCCAGTAACCATTGAAGCTTTTCTTCCCTTCCTCACTAAGCCATTTTCGTCGAAAAAGGATGGAGGACAAGCACATAATTGAAACAGAAATATTTCTTCAAGTTTCACATGACTCCTTACTGTGCAGATCATCCGAAGAAAGAGATATTGGGGTTCAGACATACAGTGTTGTTGTTAATTGTCATTGACTTGGTTATACAGGCTAGAAACGTAACAGCTAAATTTCTTTTCAACTGTATCTTATTGAATGTTTTGTTCTCAACCCGTTTCAAGGCCAGTGTTCTAGCTTCAAACGCTTTATCACAGTTTACGTTTCCACCTGCTTCAACCCCTGCTGACAAGGAAGAGAGTTCGGGTGGTTTAGAAAAAAAGATTGTGTTCCTCGAAGCAAGAAATAAAAGCTTGCAAGTCCTTGCAGCTTCTTTTCTGCCTTGACTCTCGTATCTCCACGTGCCGCTCTGAAGAGACACTGCATATTCTTACATTGTTCAGACACCTGAGAATAAACTGGTATGGAGTTGATCGAAGTTGCAACAGTTGCCGCTGTTACTCCTCTGCCTCCAGTCAATCCACAGATGTTACTCAAGTATGTCATCGAAACATGTTCAAAAGTAATGTCACCACTGACTCCAGACCAAAGCTTTCCAGAACGTCGGATAGTGAAGTAACCACAATTAACGAACAAATCGTTTTCTGGGCTCATTGAGTTGAGAAGTTCCAGCGAATCTTGTAGGTAAACATGTGCAGATTTAGCGTAGTTTAAGTGACCAGACACATGGGAAATGGGGAGCATTTGATGTGCACAGTGAAGGTGAAGGAGAAAGTCCCCGCTCCTCTCAGCTCTAATAAACGTTCGAACAAGTTCAACCATTTCTGTCAAGTGAATCCACAGTCTTTGTGTTCGCTCTGATTCTTCTGAACGTTGAAGTCGGTTTTTCAAAATTTCTACAAAACTGTTGACTGCAGCTGCGTTCGTAAATTCTTCAGAAGATGTATTACTATGCTTGAAAGTTGAGTAGACAAAATTAAGCTAATCTTTAACCACACGAATGAGAGCTTCAGTAGTTTTCAAAAATATAGCAATTAGTGCCCGTTCGACTAGGAAGGGAGCACAAATAACCTTCGTCTGAGCTTTCACGTTCATCATTTGTTGAACAATATTTTTGGCATATACATGAGTGTACAACTTCTCCAAATCATTTCCTGCCATGATGAGTCCAATTGCTGACAGATCGGACATTAACAAGTGAGAACATCCTAGTCGAATGAAAAGTGACTTCAAAAGGCTGTCATCATGTGCTGTTCCTACTATTTCACGAGCGTAACGTACAAAGGCTGATCAAAAGTCAACATTGTAATTCTTTCTCCATGGCTGGTCACTTTTGTTACAGCTTGAAGAAGAGCCGTATAAATGGTTGACGGATGTGAAGGAGCCAAGTTGATGAATGGAATCGGGACTACAGCGGAAGTTTGGAACTCTCTCGTCGCATACAGAATTTCCATGCAGCCAGTACAATCAGGTCTACATTCTTGTGGGCCTTTCAACCAGGTACCACTCAACCAAAACAAATTAAGTGTTCTGCCATGTTCATATGACAGCGTTTTTATTATCAGGCAAGCCATTTTTGTGGCAATTATTTTACAGTCGCCAGATGTACTTGGGGCTCTGTAAGTTTGCAAATGAAACAGGCCTCGTTTTTAAACAGTATGAGCAGTAACATAGTTTTGAGGTACATTGTCCACTACCTGAACAGCAGTTTTAGGTGTTATGCAAGCAGTTCTACCTACGCCATGAAATGTGTCATGGCCATCCACAGAGTGGAGAATGTAGTCTCCATTATCGAAAACATACTCCACGCATTCGTTCTCAATGTTTATATGTTGGTGTATGAGAGTAACTGTACCTAATTATCTGATTTCATAGCGGACATGAACATGAAGATTGCTTATCGATAATGCAGTGTCTGAAAATGCTTTTATTTCACAAAAGCCAGTGCTTATTGCTCAGTTTTTAGATGCTTTTGTTTCATCTCTTATTCTAACGACACAAACAATGAACTACTAGAATTAGTTTGTTATTGATTACATGTTACAGAATGACTTCAGTGGAAATTTTATTCTTAGTTTGGGGTATCAAAATACAAGAAATTGCTTTTCTTCGAAGGTGTAGGAAGACCGGTTCCATAATTACAGAACTGAAACCGAAATTTAAATTTCCTGCCTTCGGTATGAAGTTTTTTTTTCCAAGCATTTTTTCGGCATTCGCATTTCTGATTTCCCCACACATTTTCAATCAGAATTAGAATGGATGGTAGTAGCTACAAATTTATAAATATATTTGAAATATTCATTGTATTTCACTATAATAGTTTCGTAGAAAGGAAATACTTAGTATGTACTACACGACAGTGCCCATTAGCCAGAGTACTGCATTTCTCTTCATTCTCTGGTAAGAAATGTCGTTAGGATAAAGTAAAAATTCAGTGGGAGTAGCAAGTGGCGGAGGAGACCGTTGAAGAGCTGACGGCAGCCACTTATATAGTGGAAGGTGGCGATTGGAAGACGCCGGTGAGAGCAGCTCCCGGCAGACTCGCGACGTGGTCTACAGCGTCGCAGACTAGCGGTACGTGCTCAAATGCAACGCCCCAGTAGACTGGAGTTCGCTAACAGTACACACGCTGTTTGACTCCTTGTGCGATCCTCTTCGCGAGACGCTACAGAGGCGCGCACACAAAGAGAACTTCACTCACACGATTCAGATTATAGGCTTTATAGTCTTTGCAGATGGCAAATTGCGTACCTCTTTTTCATAGTTTTAAAGGAAACCAATGGAGACTTTGGACTGGTAATTTGAGATTCTCCTTTTAAAGCACTAAATGTTCTTGTGGCTGCATTGAAATCTGATGAAACTACCATCCGACTAAATCGATATATTTGACATAGGTTTCTTCCGCAGGGTGGGAAAATATTGTATTATAGTTAAACTCCTGGGGTGATAAAAATGAAAGAAACATTTTGAGTTCTGCATTTGAGCATATGGAACTTGTTCGTGTGGAGATCCCAGTACCTTGATGCGTCGAGTAAAGCTGTTGGACTTAGATGGTTTGAACAACTTTATGAGAACATTTTCATACTGTATCTAATGCTGCTGAATGACTATGATATACATCTCCACTTGAGAAGCAATATTATCAAGCTCAATCACTACCACATAATCAGTTTCATTCACCAAGGATCGCCAGTGTGGTACACATCATTATACCCTCAAGATCGACCTCCACAATTTGACACTCCTGCTTAATTTTGTATAATATTCGTTGCTTGTTGAGTGTATCAGGTGAAGAAATTCCATTCATTTTACGTTTCAGGCGTAACGATACGTTATGTTTTATACATTTCTTTACAGATTGTCATTATTGTAATGGTTTTTTAACATAACATTTTATTTTCAAGTAACGAAATAAATGTTTGTGAAATAGTCGCCTGAAAACAAAGAAATAACTGAACTTAAAATATAAAATTAGATTTTGAAACATAAAACATAGCTAATAAAAAGAAATAAACAGAATGATAATGGACGATTTGGTTTTTCATGAAAGTGTCGAAAATATTTCTACAGTCCATTATTTACAACTTATTTTCAAAACTGTCATTTCAGCGACGAGCTTCATTACATGTCGATGGATGTGGTGTGAGAGCTTCTGTACTTTATGTTGTAACGAAAGTCTTCATTTTGCAGTATTAACAAGATATTGCTGTGGTAAGGTAATTCACAAAACTTCAAATTATAACAAAATTGATTATACTGGCTTGAAGAATATAAGAACACATTTCTTTTATGTTTTGTGGATTTGAAGATATTCCCTCTGATAGTAAAATGACTCTTTACCTTTTGGGTTTGTTTATACACCTTAAAAGTGAAAATGGCCCAAAACGAGACAATAACTGTACCATTATTGGCACTCTATGTATCCACCAAGTTCCATCAAAAATCTTAGAATGTTCCCTTGTGAGTATTTGTGCTGCTGAAGAGAGTAAACAATGTTCTTACTATGTTAAATCTCGTCTGACATCAAAGTCATTCTAACAGTACAGAAAACCCTCTCAGACCAATGAATTTCCACAAACTTGTCAAGTATCACAACACTGTTTTCACATTTAACTCATCTGGGAAAGACATTCTAGCTATCCAAAAATTACAGTCTTTATGTTGAGTATAATAATGCTTGAGTCAAATATTACTCCGTTATTTACCACACATATTCATCATACTGGTACCTAAAATGACAGTGAACTCTAGAGTATACTCTTTCCATGCCTTATCACAAGTGCTATTAGAAAAATAGCATACTGAACCTTATAAATTAGGTGTAAAAGGTGTAAACTATAATTCACAATACAGTTGTAGGCATGCAGTGAAAGAAATTAGGCATTCTCGGCGTACACTTGGTGTAACAGACTATTGTTCAGCACCATTTTAGGAGAGGCGAAGATAACGTGTTTTAGGAAACACAAATCGATGTCAGTTATTGCACATGACTGGATATAGTCGGGGCTAGTTATGAAACAAACTTTTGAAATCGGAATTATGACTCAATAAAAAGTTTGAAAGAGGGACTAAGGCTCTCCAGATGTGGAAGTATTTAATTTTAATACAGTGTTCTTTCAAAGTGTACGAAGTCACTTTAGTCAGCTGTAGTGCCAGCAGTCTTAGTGTCGTCGTAACTGCCGTCTGCTCCACATCTGCTGTGCAGCAAGCTACGTAAATTTAAGTATTAACTGTGTTTTTCTTTCGTGTCACTTCTTTTTCCGTGTATTTCTGCTTTTAGGAAGCTTTAATTTTCGAGTTCTAGTAATAGTATTCCATAGATCCACAGACATTTAGTGCGTATTTTCATTGTTTCCAACAAGACGTGTCTAGTAACCACAGTTTAGTCAGCTATCAGCCGCCTTTAGTGAATTAGCAGTCTAGTTAAAAGTTGATTAACTCTCTACAGTAAATTGTTGATTTCTTCGGATGGATAGGATGTGTGACTGCTGTGTACGGACGCAGGAAGAGCTGGCCACTGTTCGCGAACAGCCGAACGTGCTGATGGCCACGGTCAGCCTTCTTTAGGCTGCTGCCTCGAAGTGTGGCGGCAGTGGGGCGTCTGGTGCGTCGCATGGTACACCCCAGGTGTTACATGGTCCATCCACGGTCCCTGCTGTCGAGACATCTTCGCGGGTACCGGGCGCAGTTGCTCTTGTCAGCACCAATGACTCCTGCCGTCTGGATTGAGAGGTCATCCTCAGTTCGTACAGGCGGTTGGCGGAGTTGGTGAAGGTGGAAAGCCTCGATCGCAGGGTGGAATCTGAGCTAACAATTTGTAGTGTCGTTCCCAGAACCGATTGCGGTACTCTGGTTTGGAGCCGAGTGGAAGGCTTAAACTAGAGGCTCAGACGATTCTGCGGAGATCTGGGGTGCAAATTTCTCGACCTCCGCTATCGGCTGTAGAAATGTAGGGTCCCCCTGAATAGGTCAGGCGTGCACTACACGCAGCTATCGGCTACAAGGGTAGCGGAGTACTTGTGGAGTGCACATGTGGGTTTTTTAAGTTAGAGAATTCCCTCCCTTGGCCCGACAAGACGCCTCCTGAGACGCGACAAGGTAGCAGTAGGTAAAAAGCGACAGGGAATGACAATATTAATGTGGTAATAGTAAACTACAAGAGCGTCTATAGAAAGGTCCCAGAACTGCTCTCATTAATAAACGGTCACAATGCCCACATACTACTAGAGACGGAAAGTTGGCTGAAACGAGATGTAGACAGTAATGAAATTCTAAACTCAAATTGGAATGTATACCGCAGAGACAGGCTGGACAGTGAAGGGGGAGGCGTGTTTATAGCGATAAAAAGTGCAATAGTATCGAAGGAAATTGACGGAGATCCGGAATGTGAAGTAATTTGGATGAAGGTCACGGTTAAAGCAGGCTCAAACATGGTAACTGGATGTGTCTACAGGCCGCCTGGCTCAGCAGCTGTTGTGGCAGAGCACCAGAAGGAAAATTTGGAAAATATTTCGAGTAGATTTCCCGACCCTGTTATAGTTCATGGTGGAGATTTTAATTTGCCGGATATAGACTGGGAGACTGAAACGTTCATAACGGGTGGCAGGGAATAAGAATCCAGTGAAATTTTTTCAAGTGCTTTTCTGAAAACTACCTTGAGCAGTTAAACAGAGAACCGACTCGTGGCGATAACATATTAGACCTTCTGGTGACAAACAGACCCGAACTATTTGAAACAGTTAACGCAGAACAGGGAATCAGCGATCATAAAGCGGTTACTGCATCGATGATGTCAGCCATAAATATAAATATTTAAAAAAAGGTAGCAAAAGTGACAAAAAGCAGATTTCAAAGTACTTGACAACTCAACAGAAAAGTTTTATCTGAAGTACAGATAGCGTTGAGAATCAGTGAACAAAGTTCAAAACCGTTGTACAATATGCATTAGAGGAGTATGTGCCAAGGAAGATCGTAAGAGATGGAAAAGAGCCAGCGTGGTACAACAACAGAGTTAGAAAAGGGCTACGGAAGCAAAGGGAACTTCACAGCAAACATAAACATAGCCAAAGCCAAGCAGACAAACAAAAGTTACACGTAGCGAAATGTAGGGTGAGGAGGGCTATGCGAGAGGAGTTCAATGCATTCGAAAGTAAAGTTCTATGTACTGACTTGGCGGAAAATCCTAAGAAATTCTGGTCTAAACGATGACTAACTGAAAACAGCTTTTGTTGATATACCTCGATGTACCCCGACCGGGAGTCGAACACGGGATCTCCTGCTTAAATGGCAGTCGCTCTATTCATCTGAGGCACCGAGGACACAGATGAAGAGCGCGACTGTAGGGACTTATCCCTTGCAGGCTTCCCGTGAGACCCACATTCCCAACTGTCCACAATTCTACATATGTACATAAGTATGTGTCCCTGTCGGGGCACACATTTTCAGCTGTCCACATCGAGGTATATCAACAACACCTGTCGGCAGCTGTGGTTTTCAGTTAGTCATAATTTATTCCAGGAAAAAGCTGCACGGTCATCAAAAGTAACTGTTCTTTCGAGAACAAGTTAATGTCTTCGTATAAATTCTGGTCTCATGCCAAGCGGTAGGTGGATCAAAACAAAATGTCCAGACACTCTGTGACCAAAATGGTACTGAAACAGAGGATAACAGACTAAAGGCCGAAATACTATATGTCTTTTTGCAAAGCTGTTTCACAGAGGAAGACTGCACCGTAGTTCCTTCTCCAGATTGTCGCACAGATCACAAAATGGTAGATATCGAAATAGATTTCAGAGGGATAGAAAAACAATTAAAATCTCTCAAAAGAGGAAAGGCCGCTGGACCTGATGGGATAACAGTTCGATTTTACACAGAGTACGCGAAGGAACGTGCCCCCCTTCTTGCAGCGGTGTACCGAAGGTCCCTAGAAGAGCGTAGCGTTCCAAAGGATTGGAAAAGGGCACAGGTCATCCCCGTTTTCAAGGAGGGACGTCCAACAGATGTGCAGAACTATAGACCTATATCTCTAACTTCGATCAGTTGTAGAATTTTGGAACACGTCTTATGTTCGAGTATAATGACTTTTCTGGAGACTAGAAATCTACTCTGTAGGAATCAGCAGGGATTTCGAAAAAGACGATCGTGTGAAACCCAGCTCGTGCTATTCGTCCACGAGACTCAGAGGGCCATAGACACGGGTCCCCAGGTAGATGTCGTGTTTCTTGACTTCCGCAAGGCGTTTGATACAGTCCCCTACAGTCGTCTAATGAACCAAGTAAGAGCATATTGACTATCAGGCCAATTGTGTGATTGGATTGAAGAGTTCCTAGATAACAGAACTCAGCATGTCATTCTCAATGGAGAGAAGTCTTCCGAAGTAAGAGTGATTTCAGGTGTGCCGCAGGGGAGTGTCGTAGGACCGTTGCTATTTACAATTTAAATAAATGTCCTTGAGGATAACATCGGAACTTCAGTGAGGCTTTTTGCAGATGATGCTGTATTACACCGGGGGTTGTAACAATGGAAACCTGTACTGAAATGCAGGAGGATCTGCAACGAATTGACGCATGGTGCAGGGAATGGCGATAGAATCTCAATGTAGACAAATGTGGGGTGCTGCGAATACACAGAAAGAAAGATCCTTTATCATTTAGCTACAATATAGCAGGTCAGCAACTGGAAGCAGTTAATTCCATAAATCTTCTGGGAGTAGGCATTAGGAGTGATTTAAAATAGAATAACCATATAAAATTAATCGTCGGTAAAGCAGATGCCAGACTGAGATTCATTGGAAGAATCCTAAGGAAATGTTATCCGGAAACAAAGGAAGTAGGTTACAGTACACTTGTTTGCCCACTGCTTTTATACTTCTCACCGATGTGGGATCCGTACCAAATAGGGTTGATAGAAGAGATTGAGAAGAGCCAACAGAGAGCAGTGCGCTTCGTTTCAGGATCATTTAGAAATCGCGAAAGCGTTACGGAGATGATAGATAAACTCCAGTGGAAGACTTTGCGATAGAGGGACGCCCGGTTGCTCGGTAGGAGCTTTTGTTGAAGTTTCGAGAACGTACCTTCACCGAGGAGTCAAGCAGTATATTGCTCTCTCCTACGTATATCTCGCGAAGAGACCATGAGGATAAAATCAAAGAGATTAGAGCCCACACAGAGACATACCGACAATCTTTCTTTCGACGAACAATACGAGACTGGAATAGAGGGGAGAACCGATAGAGATACTCAAGGTACCATTCGCTACACACCGACAGGTGGCTTGCGTGGTATGGATGTAGATGTAATTGTAGAAATCTTCCATATTTTGAGAAATAATGCAATTCCATCTTGAGCTAATTGTCATGGTGTTCTGGAGCTATACTTTTACAATGAACAGTTTCTATGTGTGTGTGTGTGTGTGTGTGTGTTTGTGTGTGTGTGCTCGCGTGCTTTACTTCTCGATAAACTATAAAAAATTTTATACATGATTTTGGTTCTGAAATATCAAAACTGTGATTTTCTTTGTCATGTTATATCTGTGTCACCCACCTATGACGTGCGCATAAACAAAGCAGTTTTCCTCCATTTTAGGTAATATATCACAGTAAAGCACCGTATTCCTTCCTTCTTACATCAGTGTTTGTGTGTGTTGTGTGAATGTGTGGTGTTTTCATTACATGTTTTTGTTGATTATAGGAAATGCTGTCTGTAAATGTGTTTCTTTCAGACATCGCCTCGACTCGGTATAAACTCTTATAATAATCGCAATCTGCAATATGATCTATTATCTACATCCTTCCTAAATTGGCGCTATTCCTCAATGTGTTGGCTCAATTATGTATTCAAAAATGCGTATTTGGTTTTGTGCTCAAATAGTATTAATCTTGGTTAGGATAGTTTCAATGTTGTAGGCCTAACTTAGAACGTGAACTGTTTGTTACTTTTCATAAACGACATGTATTTTGGCATGGAAATACATGATTCTCAATAATGATTTGCAACCTGTATGACAAATACTTGTGGGTAATAACAGTATGATAATTAATTTAGAAATTGTGATACACGTTGTCAACACTATACTTTTTGGACTGCTGGCGTGTTTTTTGCAGACATTCTATATGTGAAAAAACATAATGAATCATGGAAGGATCCCAGATGCGGAAAATAATTAGTTTTAGGAGTTCACTATAATGTTTGACTGGTTTTGATATCAGAAGAGATTTGGCATGGTGGTGACATTGTTTACTCTTGTCGACAAGTGCAATATAAGTTCTAGCGTCTATGTGTGTCTTGTGAAGATGCATGCATTTCATGTTGTGCTGACAGGATGTGAGAGTTGTGGATACGAGGAAGAGCACTTCCTCTGTGGTTCAGTACTCTCGAAATATCGAAGCATATTTTACATCTTAAACTGGATAAAACTGCATGTGTTCTACTCTCAGACTAGCAGAGGCGTGTAAAATGCATAGTCATGTGTTTATTCTTGCCGCTGCTTTCCTACCCAACTTTCGAAATGTGACAGGAATTTAGATTTGGGAAGTAATTAATTTGTTCGTTAGTTCAGTCTTTGCAAATACGCAAGTGAAGCTTTAAGTAACGTTTGGGGAAAATATGGCAAAATATTCAGAGCATTTCTATACCTCTGAGCACCCTTGGAAGTACTATGAAATACTGCAAGTTACACATTTTAAGTAAATTTTGGATAAATATGTAGCTATCTATTATATAGAATTAATACTCTCATTGCACATTTTGGAATGTGAGACCTGTATTTTTATATACTTTGCGCCATCACGGTTTGAAATTTGTGTGCTTGACAACTTTGTTTTCTTAGTGAAACATTTCCTCCTACTGAACAATTAAATCAGATACGATACGATTTCAACGGTTACCGTAAAAAACGATTAGAGTAAGAAACAAATATTAAGAGGTTTAAGTCCTAAACCAGCGTGCGTAATGCCTAATTTTCAAGGTATACTAAATAAATTATAGAGATTCACACGTCAGTCGCTACGTATAATCTCCGTCTCCAAACATTTATAGCGTGGTCGACGTCCACAGTTCTCACGACCTGGTAGTTTTTTGTTTTTCATTTTTACTTTCTGGCTGGCCACCTCAGCCATAAGTTAAGCCTAGTGGAGGAAACTTGTGTTCACCACCTGTCTGCGAATCCTGTAAACACGGTTCTTTATAGAATGAGATCTTCACTCAGCAGCTGAGTGTGCGCTGATACGAAACTTTCTGGCAGATTAAAACTGTGTAGCAGACCGAGACTTGAACTCGGGATCATTGGCATTCACGGGCAAGTGCTCTACCATCTGAGCTATCCAAGCACGACTCACGACCCGTCCTCACATCTTCAATTCTGCCAGTACCTCGTCTCCTATCTTCCAAACTTCCCTGCGAACCTTGCAGAACTGGCAGTCTTAGAAGAAAGGATATTGCGGGGACATGGCTTAGCCACAGATTCAGGGATGTTTCCAAAATGAGATTTTCACTTTGCAGCGGACTGTGTGCTGATATGAAATTGAAGCTGTGAGGACAGGTCGTGAGTCATGCTTGGGTGGCTGAGATGATAGAGCACCTGCCCACAAAAGACAAAAGTCTCGAGTTCGAGTCTTAGTGTTGCACACAGTGTTAATCTGCCAGGAAGTTTCACCGTACTTTATGTTTTAGTATTCCAGTTGTTTGTGTATTCGTTGAGGCAGAGACTGAGGACCAGCACAGTATTGACCTAAACGAGCGTGGAGAACCGCCTAAAACCCACACTGAGGCTGGGCAGTGAATGAAACCAACATCTGTAAGTCCCGCATATGGCATTCATTCGTGTCTGTTCCAGCTCCCTGCCTTGCGTACTAGCTGGCCACACTTGTAATCTCGACGAGCACATCTGTAGCTCTGCTGATGTGGAGTCCACATTACACTCAGGTTGATTTAGTGCAAGTACACTGTTTCAATCCGGTATTCTTACTGAATTTCTGCTGCTACAGTTCGCTATTATTTATTTTAGGTCAATGATACAAAAATATTAATTCAGTGTCTATCACTGTTTTTCTTATGATGCAAACACTGCCAATAAATAACTTTAATTTACTTTAGTATTTCAGTTAATGTGACATTTAAAACGTCAACAGCTATTTGTTGAAAAGATCGGCCTCGGTATTTTTGTAACAGATCTGATAAAGATTCAAGGAATCTATATACTTAAGTTGTTCGTCCTCTGTTGGTGCAAAGTGTTTGATATTTACGAGGAAGTAGTGTTAACATGGATTTTTTTTATTTTATGTTAAAATGTATTCACTACTTCACGTCCTTTCCCTATCTTGCGCTATAGGACTGATAATTCGACTACGATAATTACATTTCAAGATTTTTTCCTGTTTCCTCTTTTAAAAATGGAACTCACACTACTAAACTCATTATCTATGAACCGCTACAGTTTATAAGAGGAAATATACTAATATGTATTTTCTTACGTTATTTCATGCTATGCATTATAAATTACGTCCAACACAACAATTACTCTGTGGAATTCAGGATGAGGCTGGCAGCAGATAATTCCACGATTGAACTGAAAGGTTTTTACTTCCATTACGGAGACTAAAGATTTCTCCTTTAAATAAAACAGTTTCAGTTGAAAATTTGAATGTGACGCTACGATTAAGTCTTTGATGTAACACCACAGTATATTTACAGTGAATGCTCCTAGTATATATGAATTATAATTTATGTTATTCTTCTACTCACCACTGCTTGCATAGCTAAAGCTTCTGCAATACGTTACCTCTGCCCCTTGTGTGCTATCGCCTTCTCCGTGCAGATCCTCCATCCATCTGCAGCGGTCCCGGGCGCTCCCAAAATGCCTCAGCACCCATGCCGACACCATCCCCTGCTTCTCCCTCGTGTATGTTTCCTGCAATAGAAAAAGACAGTCAGATTAATTCAGAACTACTTTCCCCGTTAATAAATCGTATACCTATCCCAACAAAAACCTTTCCCGTTCTTCTGTTATTTATCTCGTCTACACTTCCATCCTGCAACAGATGAAGACACTGGAGTCAGTATAGGGTTAACGAAACGATAGATCCGTTTAAATAGAAATTTCTCTCTATGCTGAGTGTTGGATCATTGTTGTCAACGGTGGTGTGAATGACGAAAGTACACAGAATGCGAGCTACAAGGGGTTTATTCGTGATTATGTTACACAGTTTCAGGAGTGATACAAACGGATAAATATATCAACCCGACGCATGGGACTCTCGTCCAGAAACGACAGAGTCTAAATTTGCAAGCGAAAAACGTTCCGATACTTCTGACAGTGGAAATGATTTGTTTCTCATATTTTGGAATTAGGTAGTTTGAACCAAAACAACAAAAATATCCAGTAAACAAGGGCTCTAAAACACATACCTAATGAGCTATGAGTAGTTGTTCAGTAGAAGAGATGTATTTCACAGTAGCAAACGTTAATAACTGCTCATAGACCTTGAGGCATGCACTTTAGAGATCATATTCAATGAACCTGATTTTTTATTTAATGATTCTACTTTCTCCCCAAGTATGGACAACGAAGAGCCTGCTGCAGAAAGCCGACTGTCAGAGACACCACAATAATTTTCACTTATAACTTTCGACTCGCTCGTTTATTGGACATGGCCTCCTACCTCACGCTGATTCATTTACCCTTTTCTATCAATCCTGACGGTTTGTAACATCATCTGTCATCTGCATATTATTCTCCAATTAAGACATTGCCGGTAAGTACAATTTGTACACTGTTTGGTGAAAATGTTATGTACTTTGTTTGTTGTACAACACTTCAGCATCTATGCTTCTGATTGCTAATATATGAAATGTTGAATGACAAACAAAGAATGTTTATTTTAACCCATCTTCTTGCATCTGTAAGTAATCGAAATGGACAGTATTCACAAACTCTTTTATTAAAGTACGTTCATCTACAATGTGTGTATACACGTGTCAGGTAAAACGAGAAAGGCATGACACTTGCGAAATTTTATGGTGATTACGCATTTCTCAATATCGTTCGACGACTATTGTGTGTGTATCAACGTAGTATATAGAGGTATAAACACAGGAATTTTTCAGATTCTATCCTGGTGTGTAACATCCCAGTACGTCGTTATGTGTAGGAAACAGTAACACTTAACTCAAGTCAATCTGTTCTAAAATTGCAGCATTGCTGGTTGACATATGAGAACACACCAATTTGAATGGTACCAGCCAACAGCTAATGCAGGTACAATTTGACCTATGTGATACCCAGCGGCCTTCGTGATTTGGAATAACGTAGAGGTAATTGCAACAGCTTACAACCAAGACAAATCTCTGAAGACAGTGGACAGAAGCAGGAAACTGTAGCCATTTTAATTTTCATTGGAGAGGGACATGTCCCAGCTAAAAGTATCAAGGGAGTATTTGTAAGCCTGTGTAACAGGACAGAGCCGGTGACTTTCCTGACGAGTGTTACAAGTACACAGCACATATTGGGAAGATAAAAGTTAATTAGTTACAGCACTAAGTATCCAAGCTATCAAAATTTTTTATTAGAAAATGTCATATTTGCCTTGAAATAAATTAAAAATTATTCCTAATCCCCAGTTCGAAGGAAGTATTTCCAAAAACTGACCTTAATTTTAAAGCATGAAAACCTTCCTAAACATTTCCAGATAAGGAACCATCTGATTCACTACCTAGTCAGCTGCCATGTGATTGACAAGATCTGGCCAGTGGATCCTACCTCAAACTATCCACACAACTCTCTACGGTAGAGAATGAAATGTATAAAAAGATAATTTAAAATTTTCACTTTGTACCACTTCTTTAGTCGCAGAATATCATTTCTTTTACAGGTAGAGCCAAGGTTACATCGTGACTCATAGACTACACTACGTAGACAGACTGAGTTACTATTTACAACTAGTCTTATTTAAATTAAGCTTCGCTAGGCTTCTGTTGTGATAAGTACAATTAACCGTATATTACAATTTTCCGTCAGGTCAGAAATGATGCCAAGTGCTCCCCATCATTACTCAGTTAACTACTAATCAAAATAATGAAACGGCTAGTGGACAAGTAGTAGCATCTTACAAGTCTTTACAAAGATTTTGTAAGTTCTGTACATGTTTCTTTCAATACATACCGGGATTTTGTTGGCAGGGCTCACTTCCCTAGCCTGACTGCCAGGTGTCGACGCTTCTTCAGGATGAACTCTGAAATAAATTAAATACTTTTAGTTTTATTTATTTATCAATTTAAAATCGTTTTACAAAAATTTATTCATACAAGGAATTACACATGTAGCAGCCATGGCAAACTGTTATATAGCTATGATTACTTTAATTTGATTAAAACATATATATGATTATCTCACATAAATAAAGCAAACTCTTTTATACTTGAGTTACTGTTACAATATGGATTTTGCACATTCTTCATACCCATTCTTTGAACCTGATTGAGCTGTTTCCCTACAATCAGATTCCTGAAGCGTGAGAATGAATACTCAAGTCCAAGCACACATCTTCAGAACATAAATTTGGATAAGCCAAAAAGCCCCTCCCAAACTCCCTCCAACCCTAGAGGTCACTGTGTGGGGCAGTAATTACAGCTTTTTCACGAATTCAGCTGCGCTACATGGTAAGTTCCACACTGAAGAATTCTGAACACACGGCACAACAGGCCGGACTCACCTGCTGGTCCTCCTGGACCTGCGGCCTCGTGGCAGCCTAATGCAGAGGCAGCAGGCGAGCAGCCGCCGTAGCAGGCCACGGCTGGTCTCGGCCTCCCCCACCTCCTCCTCCTCTTCGCCTCCCTCTGCCTCAACCACATCGCGGTGCTGCTGCGGCGGCTGCTGTCGGGCTGTTTCGCCTCCGCCTTGCCTCTCTTGCACCTTACCTGCTGCCACGTTTGATACTACATACGTGAGCGCGGGTCTCGGGGACGGCTCAGACTGCACATCGTGGCGGTAGCAGTGGCCTGTAAAATAAAAGTTCACCATCACTCTAAACAGCATCTATCTGCAATAACTCACTATCATCTACTACCACAGACTAATAATGTGTCATCATTGCAGTATGTACATAGAGAGCTATAATACTTATCATTACTGCTCTTGCATGTCAGAAAAGGTGAATACATCTTATAGTACTCACTGCTATCCAACGTTGTTGACACAGTTGGCGGACAAATAATAATGAAGTTAACATCCTCTGTAAACAGAAATTTATTTGACAGAATCAAAATAATTATGAAGTAATCTACTGACCATCTCGGAGAACTGTGTGCTGCCCATTAGCAGTACAGTATTTAGTAGAAATATGACACACGATTCTAGTTCTAAACCAGAGAGTTATTAAGATCTCCACAGCGTTTTCTCTAACTCTGTTACTACCACACAGATCTAGCTGAAAGATCCATCAGGAAACACTGCACTCACTGACAGACGGAACTCATGTCCTAGCTACTCAACTACCAGGCTAATGAACAGAACACGACCAGTAAAAAGTTCATACCCTAAAACGTGGCTCCCCTGGTGTTACTCCTAATACGAATGATCGGTACAGTGATTTTAGCTGTATGACTAGCAGAACTGAATATCCTTCCCATAGCAAATGTCACAGAATGCTCATACCACACTACGTATCAAGCAGACTACGACAAAGTAACAAAGACGCAGCACTGCATTCATTTCGTGTTTATTATAGCAGACGCAGCTGGGATACGGAAACAAGTTGGTGATATAAAAAGTAATATGTGTAACAAAGCCACCCCATCAAAACCATTACACTACTTGAATCGTTGCTACTCGTATCCTCAAAACACCAAAAGGTACTCACGGTATTTCAACAAGACCTCCACGTCTTGCTCCCGTACAGGCCTTAGAGGTGGAACGGCCCTACACTCTGCATCAGCACTCATCACCTGCAACAGAGATACAGAATGCAATGAGTAATGGGTATTACGCTAAACTGCAAGATGCGGAATTTTATGAATGTTTGTAAAACCCTCAGCACAACTTCTGATCGATATTCAAGTCAGTAATCACTCCAATTTCGTGATATTAGGACATAACGACATGTAATGTTGATAATGTAAAAAAAAAAATGAGAACGCCAGCTTGCGTTGATGTACTAAGGAATTATTTTAGGTACAGTTCGTAAATCTTGACGATAGCTTCCGCGTAGGGCATGTCGGTGGAATGGACCTATATTCGGCGGCAGTGCTTAGGACCTGGAACAGAGACACAGATGGAATGAGTGTGGGGTATTGTGCTATATCCAAAGCAGCGGTATTGTCTCAATAGTAGTCAACGTATTGTAAAACACATATCAAAATTTTTGTCAACGTTCAGTTCAGTAATTATTATAAAAATGTATTTCATCAGGTTGCATCATTAGTAAGAACAAGACAAAGCGTGCTTGCACCGATGTGATAAGAGAAACTTTTAAAATTATTCTGTAGATTACGTATAAAGCTCTTCGAATGAATGTTATGTCCCTGCCTCCGATCAATTTACAAAATAATATCAAGGAAATTATTTTCTAAAGTGACGCTATATATTTTTATTTCTGTGTCAGCAGAGCTGCAAATTATGTATATGTGTCCAAGGTGTATAAAGAAACACAACAGGACGACAAAACTATGCGAAGAGTCACGTGTAAATTGCGGCCGAGTATTTAAATCCGGTTTGCAAAGCCAAACGGCTCGTACGAGGCTTCTCTTTTCTCGAATTATTGTACGAACCAGATTTACAAAAAATCGAAGAACGCAATCACCCATAATCGGTTGAATGAACTAAATCCTTCTGCTTTTCTAACCGTGTCATTTTGTTACATTGCCACACAACGCAATTAAAGACAGAGAATTGGCTTAAGGATGTGATCAGCAGGTAAAGAGGCCGATAGACAGGGCGAACCGCGGACGCCGTGCTGGTCTTCCGCTGTGTTACAAATTAAATGGCGAGAACAGGAATAATATGAAATCACGTGTCATACGCTGCCATTAGCAATAATCGACATTCCTTGTCAGCTTCGTCGAACTTTCTTGCGTTTTGAGCTACAAAAGTATTTCAACATCCAAACGAAGTCAACGTTTCTAATCGATATTTATTTAACATCACCATTTTGTAAGGTGCATGACAAAATTTGTGAGTTTCTAGCCCATGGTACCTGAAAGGAAATTTTCTTTTCAAAAACAAAAATGGAATGGAAAGTGTGTTGATAGGAGGGTGTACCATGAACATCAATAGAAGTAAAACGAAGACAATGGAATGTAATCAAATTACATCAGGTGATGGTGACGGAATTAGATTAGGAAATGAGACACTTAAAGTAGTACATGAGTTGTGCTGTTTGGGGAGCAAAATAAAAGATGTTTATGGAAGTAGAGAGGATATAAAATGTAGGATGGTAATGAAAAGAAAAGAGTTTCTGAAGATGAGAAATTCGTTTACATCGAATATAAATTTAAGTGTCAGGAATTCCATTATGAAAGTATTTGTATGGTGTAGCCATGTATGGAAGCGAAACATGCACGATAAACCGTTTAGACAGGAAGAGAATACAAGCTTTGGAAATGTGATGCTACAGAAGAATGCTGAAGATTAGATGGGTGGATGACATAACTAATGAGGAGGTATTGAATAGAGTTTGGGAGAAGAGAAATTTGTGGCACAACTTGACCAGAAGAAGGGATCGTTTGGTAGGACAAAACCTTAGGCAGCAAGGGATCACCAATTTCATACTGGAAGGAAGCGTGAGGAGTAAAAGTCGTAGAAGGAAGACCAAAACATGAATACACTAAGCATATTGAGAAGAATGTAGGTTGCAGTAGTTACTTGGAGATGAAGAGACTTGCACAGGATAGAGTAGCATGGAGAGCTGCATCAAGACAGTCTTTGGACGGAAGACCACAACAACTACAACAAACAAAAATTTTCACTACCTAGCTTAGCATTCCGTCAAACAATGTAATATTTACCGTACATCATACAGACAATTACTATCTGCTTACAACAATTAGTAGGTCTCTGATGTATATAGAAGTTGCAGGTTAGTAATGCATGCTGATGAAAATAAAATCACCTTTTACAAAAATATGTGGAAACTTTGTATCAAAACTGTGGCTGTTATCAATATCAAGTCAACGTAAATAATCTGTAACTTCTAACACATGTGATTACTGCAGCCACGCACTTAATGTAATACTGCATGGGTCGTGTTCCTTACCTTTCCATCCCGACGCAAGTGCACGTATTACTCCTGCTGCTTCACGTCTGGAACAGCAGCTGGAACACTGCTGTTTTGCTCAGCCACTGTGAACCAACTGATGAGAAGTGTTTCTGCAGCTACAGAATGTAATCAACTGATTTATGTTCGTGTTCGAAACTGCGAATAAATCCCGTATAATAATATTTCTGTTTTCAAAAGAAAGTCGTGTTGTAATATATCGATACTAGGAAAGGCAAGGCGTCTTTGTCAGAACGCAAGCATTATGTTTTCATGGTGGCTCTTTTCACAACTATTGGATAGCAGTTACAGGAGGTGTATTATTCTGATATACTTCACCCTCGACTGTTGTCTAAAGTCAAGATTCTTCGTGGTAGGTGAAGTAGAACTGCAGCGATAAAACTTCGTAGGTTTGGAAGGGGCATTTTTTCATCATTTTGATATCAGTGACCCACTGGTTCTAATTGCTTTTTGTCAAGGAATTGTATTTCATTTGGTTTCCTATTGCCGTTGCTGTTTGTATCTGTATAGCACGGAAATTCTATGCCCAACAGTGCAAGTGTCCACTGTAATTGCCGTGTGTCTCGTTTGCAAACAAGTTTGTACTATTTATCTATCGTACTTTCTGTTGATAATAATAAGCCCCCTTTCTTCTTCGTCTTCAATCTTCTATTCAGTAGGGTTCACTAAGTTTCTGCCTGGTTTTGGATTTGCGACAGTGTCACAGTGATAGACAGCAGTGCGGGTAAGTTTACTGACGAAGAACAGGCCGGCTTTCCTCTCGTGTCTGGGCTGACTGAGTGCGGTGGCAGACTGCCTCTACTCCGTGCTGACTGTTCCCGCAGCCACAGAGAAACACATCACTGTACTCGACCACTGTTCGGGGGTTTTTGCGCTACACTGTTCTGTTTCGAATATTTCGTTGGGTGCTCATCACATGCTTTACTATCGTGAGGATCCTTTCAAAGCAATATACGTAAATATGTTAAAAAGTTGAATAAATCATCATTACATTATTATTCTATAACGAGGAGCTGGTGACCACGAAACCCTTATACTGAAATACTCATAAACTGCCCACAAGAACTTCAAGATTTCGGATTCGACCTATATTTTGGACCTCATGTCTTGACTGCTTAACCTTGTACAGAGATATATCAAATCACTGCTGACAAGAAAGTAAAATATATTCACACTGTCGCCTTAGACATTATCACCTGTACGAAGATTTCTTTGTAATTTTGTGAGTACCTCAGTTCATGTTGTTGAGCACAAGTCCTCGCTCCACAAGTTGACTCAAACCTTTAATGTCATTATTACACACGCGATGAAAGATACAAAAATTGGCACTGTGTGATACGAAACTAATAGCCTGTAATGCGACAAACACGTTGACGTCACTGTAAACTCAGTTGGTGATTTGTGGATCTATCTTACGTATTCGCTTACTACCCCCAAACTAGTTTCAGAGGTAAGTCGAAACCTTCCATGTTTCTACATTGTAAAATTGTTGCGCTTTCCTTAGCGACATTAACATTTCTTGAAGAGCGACATAAGTTCAGGGGCTCGAGACAAAGGTCTCTTCTACAGTGTTTAGTGTTTCAGAGCTACATAAATATATAAATTTAGTGACGCAGACGTTTTTTCCTTCATGATACAGCGGTTATGGTTATCCCACCACATTATGCTTTGTATTATATAAAATAATATTAACGAAAACGGACAACTACAAGTAACGTTTGATACCCGAAATGCACGGAAAAATTTCAAATTTTTATTGATTACGTGAAATTCACGAATGGCGAAGAAGTTACAATGAGGAAGACAGTTTCCTAGACCAATCTGCAACAAATCTTCAACATATTTGCATAGACGTAAGGGAGATAAGAATGATGGGAAATCTTCTGGGCAAGAATAGAAATCAGGACAAGACGTGCATACGTCAGACACTGGCCTTTCGAGGTAAAAGAGGATAGCGTTAAGATGTAAATGAGTTTCAACTGATCATCTACTATCATGCCGATTATATCTAAATACGCGGTATTGCATGTAATTACTCATTAATTTAAACATATATGAAACAAAAATATCCCTTAAACATCACAAGTAATATACAACTGTTATAAACCCGGAGTGAAATGCATCTTTTGTTATGATTTGTTCCTTGTACACAAAACAACTGTTTTGTAAAGAATTTTGACTTACTTTCATAGTCTACGTGGTAGACGGTATAACTGTTAAGAAAGTTAATTCACGCAAAGTACACAACGCCCAGTTCATGTAGGACAGATACTGACAGGAAAAACGAAACTCCGAAAACAAAAGAGGTTGAACATTATTTTCTGTTATTTCTAGAAGGTGAATATTTTCCGCCATCTGACTTAAGATTATATAGCGAAAATAATGGCATTCCGAACAAAACATCCAGTAAAACAAAAATCTTTTTGAGATAATCATTTTTAGAGCAAATATTTCAAATCTGTTACTTAGGTGACGATATTGAAAACGATATTGAAAATAAAATGTATAATCAAACTGTCTTTCGGTCCAGTAACAGAAAATTGACCCCTAAAGTGCAAAAAGGAACCAGTACTAAATTTTATAAAATGAGGGTGATTACTTCGTTAGACCTGCCAGGTTAGCCGAGGGCGTTAATGCCTTGCTGCCTGACTCGGGTAGGCGCCCCAGCCATGGATCGAATCCCCTCCACCCGTTATATTACCGACGAGGGAAAGTGTTCCTGCCAGCCTAGATGTGGATTTTAGGCGGTTACCCACATCCCACTAGGTGGATAACGGGCTGGTCCCCACGTAACGCCTCAGATAAACTACTCGCAGACATTTGAAAACGTTCGCACTATTTCATGGCTTACACTACACACATATAGATGGGGTACACTAATAGCATTCTGGGGGGTATTTGGCCACCCTCTGACATTAGCATTGCCAAATAGGCCTATATTGTAACAACTCTGACATATCCCTGAGGTGGGACAAAGGCCCAACCGAAATGAATGGTAATGGATGATGGTGATTACTTTGTTACACTACGTAAATGAAACTTCGGAGAACGCAAAAAGAAAGAACAGAGCCGTTATTGGAAATGAAAGAATAGAATTAAATATTTTCAACATGAAACTCAAATGAATGAATAAAAATCGACACAAATCCTCATGAGAATTCGAGATTCCACAGAAATTCGTGAAATACAATTCGAACGCTAAAAGAGTTATTGGAGGTCTTCAGAAAAAACTGAAATGATTGTTTGTTAAGTTTGGATGGCCAAGAGCCTAATTCTTCAGAGGAAGATGATGAAATGATGTGTATCCATTGGCGTAACGCATTTTTGTTTAATTGTTATTGGGCAGAACGGTTGGTGAGATCGCATTCCTGCCTATGGTTGAAAGTTAATGTTAAGTTTGAGGTCATGGGTACCCAACCCATTACATTCGAACTTGGTCGGATGGCCCATTTTTGGATGTACCATCTTCTTCACTATCTATAAAACTGATGTTAAGAAATAATTCTCGTGTTTCATTTATTCCTAACTCATATTTGCTGCGAAAATTGTAATATGACTGATGTTAGGCAAATGATATTACAATCAGTGTCTGCTGATATAAACATGAACAACGATTACAAGTCAACCAAATATGCAACGGTAGTTTGACGTGTGAGATGCGCAAGAAAAGTTAAAGGTGCACTTACCCTGTATACGGCAATTTTATTTGAAGAGTTCCCGTAAAAAATGGTAGGAAGGGAACAGAGCGAATAATTAATCGGATGTGGATAAAGACCAACACTGCTTCTTCGTAGCTCCCTGTGTTTGATAAACGAAGTTGATGGATATTTTCTTTCACTCGGAGCAACTTTTAGTCATAGTTTCGTAAATGGAGTTAAAGTCGGAAAAAAAACCGAAGTCACTGATTTTCAGTTGCTACCGTGTACTGTCAGCCGACTGGCTAATACGTATGACAACGGATTACCAACAGGAACGTACTACGGGTGAGTTGCACACGCTGTTAAGTTCACGCAAGTTCAACAAATTATTACAGAAACGCAAAATATATACAAAATGGAAGCTACAGTGATAAAATTCTTGCACTTCGAAATGTGTATCAACGATAAGGGAATTTCGATAGTCATACACAACGTCTTTTACATTTCGTCTATATACGAACTGCATAGCACACAAAACCACGCAAATCGACCCGCATTTCAAGCAAAGAAATAACGACTACACTGTGTTTCAGTATCTCTGTCTTTCATAGTCAGTAATATCGTTGGATATAACTTCCAAAGTCGCTGAGTCCGTATTAAAGTCGTTTTATGAAAGAGGAGCGGTGCACGCTGCAACCGAATTGCGTAGCTTCTAATCTGTGCACTTTCCATTGCTACGTATCTTACCTGAAACCGTGTGCAACATCTCACTTACCTTTCCGTACTCGTGCCAAGGCACGTAGTACGGCTTCCGCTTCGCCTCGGGCACAGCTACAGGAACACTTCCGACGCGCTGCGACATCTTGAAGGGAATGAAGGGATGCGTTTCCGCGGAAATGACCTTAGCGATCGTCAACTGTCATTCATTGTTGCGTGTGCCTTCTCTTTTGATAATCGATGTCACTGTTTTTGGACGATTAAAGTCGAGCCGTCAAACAGACTGCATGCCTGTAATCAATTCAGAGTGTTAAACCCGAGTGGAGATTCTTGCACATGACATGCAAAATGCACTCACGAAGTATTTAAGGCTTCTTTTACACTGTTTGTCTCAGTTTTGTATGGGAATAACTAACCACACCCGTTAGCAAAATGTGAGATTCGTGCTTAATTCACATCTAACTGTAATATGTGTGTCGAAAACTGAATTTAACTTTGCCGTAAATAGAGACGATCTAAAATTTTTACCACCCTCTGAGAAATTATTAATTGTCTTCTAACCGACACATTAAACATCATATAATATTTAATAGAACCGTGTATGTAAATGGCTTTCACTTCGATATTTATATTTAATGAAGATAGTTTCTGGATAATTGAAGCTGTTCATTGGAAAACTTATCTTTTGTGATAACCACTTGTTTCATTTCACTTATTTAATGTTTTCCCTTTTAGAATGCTATATGTCTACATCATGACCTAGAGAGAGACAGTTTGAGGTAAAACCATGAAACTTAGTTTTTGAAATGATTTTCACTCAAAGCAATTTGTGACCTAAAGAGGTGGTAAATAAATTCTATATATAATGCAAGTTCTGAGTAAAAACGTAACAATAATTCCATTTTTCGTTTCACATGGGAACCGTTCCGTACTCTAAAATTCGTACTAATCATTCTACAAAAGACGACCGAGAAGTGAAGGTAGTGTTAAGTACAGTTATTTCCGTTATAATTTCCAATTCGGAAATATTGAGCTGGGTTGTTGTAACGCACAACAGAATGGTTAAAGGTGGTTGTATTGTTAAAGTAAACACAGGTTTTTTGATTATACAAAGGCAAATCAATGCTGTTGCCAGGCAAAACACTAAGTGCAAAATTTTCATAACAAAGTGTGCAGTCGCCCTGCAGCAGATGAAGTGGAAATACGAATGAAACGTTAATTTTTTTATGATTGGTGTTTAATTTCACATCACAAACGTAAAAGTTTTTATAGTACGGAATGTGTCGAGTTATGGAAAATTGTCATGTTTAAGTAGTAATCTTCCCACAAGTTTCGTACAAAATTAGAATCCAGAAAAGTGTTGGTAATTGTACAGCGCCGGTCCTTGTTGTTACGACTCACTTAAATTGCGGGTGGACTATACCTGTGATAACATTGTCGGCCAGTCAGTCACTTTCTGTTACTGAATGAGCAACCTGTGCATTTATCCACATGATTAGTGACGTTCATACGCTACCAAGATAAGTCCTACATTCTACCAATTCACGTCTTTCACATATTTATTATTACATCTATCGTGATTATGCTAATCTGGGTAAGAAAAATAAACTGGATTGACTCAGATTGTTTTTCATTCTGATGCCAATTCCCTACATACGCCGAAGCCGTTCAGGATAACTTTTTATATGAATTCTCTAGGAACGTCATCATTTACATTGAAGGTACCGCTAACTGTTTTATGTTGTTATCTTCGCCAGTGTCCCAATTAACTGAATCACTATGCTCCGTAACAGCGATGCTATGACAAAAAATAAAAATAAAATAAGAAAAAAAGAATGACCATGAGGCACAGCCCTTCATAACGTCCCCATATTAAGTAAGAAACGGCAGCGGGCAGCAGCTTTCAACGAGTCATAGTCATCGTTGCGTCTGTGGTCGAAAGGCATCAGCTTCTTATGGACTATGGTTTTTAGGCTTTTTACGAATGTCATTAATTATTGCTAATTTGTTTAATAATTTGAAACCAACCAGTCCGCAAGATCCAGGCAATCATAGAGAGTATGGTAATTGGTAGTGGGGGCTCCAGCGTTATGCGCGTTATGGAGCCCCGTAGATACTTGGCTTACAATATGGGAAAGAAAACCAATGTGCACTCCGTGTGCAGACCGACTGGAGTCATTCCAGGTATGGAAATGTTCCTCCCGGATGCCATGAAGCACAGGATGCAGCCAACTGCAGGTGGTTGCTCACATCGGTACCAATGATGTGTGTCACTTTGGATCAGGAGAGACTCTCTCTGCTTTCGAGCGGCTGTGTGGCGTGGACTGGGAGCTTTTTTAGGTTAGAGTGTCTCGGAAAAACACAAGAAGGCCTTCAGTCACAAAGGGTGCAGGCCGAACACAGGAAGAACGTAGATACTGGAACCGTTGGTATAACAGTTGTGAATTGTCATAGCTGTGTTTGGAAAATACCAGAGCTCCAAGCGCTAATAGAAAGTACTAATGCTCAAATCTTTAAATGCACTGAAAGCTTGCTAAATTCGCATAGAAGCTAGGCCGAAATGTTTACGGAGTACCGAAAGGTGTTCCGAAAGGATGGGCTAAACACGGTTGACGGTGGCGTGTTTGTTCCTGTTAGAAGTAGTTTAACCCGTCGCGAAACTGAAGCAGATCCTTCCTGTGAGTTAGTATGGGCAGAGGTCATTGTTGGCAACCGGAATAAAATAATAATAGAATTCTTTACCTACGTACCAATTTAGATGATACAGTTGCTAAAAGGCTCAAAGAAAATTTGAATTCGATTTCAAACACGTACCCGACTCATACGGTAACAGTTGGTGGTGACTTTAATTTACCCTCGATCTGTTGTCGAAATTCCAAAGGTGTGCATAAAATATCATCGGAAATTGTGCCAAATGCATTCTCTGAAAATTATTTAAAGCAATTAGTTCATGAGCCCACGCGAATAGTAAATGGTTGTGCAAGCATATTTGACCTCTTAGCATCAAATACTTCTGAGTTAATAAATAGCATCAAATCCGATACAGAGATCTGACATTGAGTTACTACGCCAGCCTTCCGAAAAGCCTTCACAAAAGAAGATGAAGTAAATATTCCATAATTCGAATCGAGAACAGCTGCCAACGTGAGTAACGTATAAGTAAATATCCTCGGAGTAGTGAAGCAACACAAATCACTTAATAAAAGCAAGAATTCTCGTCCAGACTGCATACCAATTAGATTCCTTTCGGAGTATGCTGATGCATTAGCTCCATACTTAACAATGATATACAACCATTCGCTCGACGGAAGATCCGTACCCATAGACTGGAAAGTTCAGAACACACCAATATTCAAGAAAGGTAGTAGGAGGAATCCACTAAATTACAGGCCTATGTCCTTAACGTCGATAGGCAGCAGGAGTTTCGAACATTTAGTGAGTTCAAACATTATGAATTACCCCGAAGAAAACTGTCTATTGACACACAGACAACATGGCTTTAGCAAACACCGTTCCTGTGTAACCCATCTAGCTCTTTATTCACATAAAGTGTTGAGTGCTATTGAGAAGGGATTTCAGATCGATTCCGTATTTCTGGATTTCCGGAAGGTTTTTGACACTATAACACACAAGCGGTTTGTAGCGAAATTGCGTGTTTATGGAATATCTTCTGTTATGTGACTAGATTTGTGATTTCCTGCCAGAGAGGTCACAGTTCGTAGTAAGTGACAGAAATTCACCGAGTAAAACAGAAATGACTTGTGGCGATCACCAAGGTAGTGTTATAGGCCCTTTGCTGTTCCTTATCTATATAAAGGATTTGGGAGACAATCTGAGGCGTCGCCTTAGGTTTTTTTTACAGAGGCCGGCTAATAAAATCGTCAGAAGTTCAAAACATATTGCAAAACATTTTTTGAAAAGGTATCTGAATTGTGTACAAATTCTAATCTAAAAGCCGCAAATTCAACTAAATACGTCGGTATTTCAATTACGAACAACTTAAATTGGAAGGAACACATAGAAAATGTTTTGGGCTACATCGCCATGATGAAATAAGGGAAATCAGAGCTCGTACGGAAGGATATAGGTGTTCTTTCTTTCCCCGCGCTATACGAGGTTGGAATAGTAGAAAATTGTGAAGGTTGTTCGATGAAACCTCTGCCAGACACTTAAATGTGATTTGTAGAGTATCCATGTAGATGTACATATAGGGTAATGGTGTTAATGGGAAGAAAGATATTAAATGGTTATTATTATGCCTATTCACGAAGTACACGTGATCCTGAGAACTGTGATTGTACAGAAAAAGTAAATTATAGTCTCTGAGATATTTCGTAATACACAACAAGCCAGGTTATGGAATTGGGAAAACAAGAAATACATTTCGAAAATTCTGTTACTTAACTCTCCGCTAGAGGGGTGGATACTACAACACCAACAGAAAGGAGGGCTGCGGTATGCGTTACATCGTTGGAAGTGTGTGAGCGCTCAGATGTAAGGAGTTTATGTAGTTTGAAAAGGAAGTGAGGGAAAGAAAACAGACGGGCCAAAGTGCATGGTAAAGTGTATATCACAATAATAGCTTCGAAGTATACCATCACACTTGAGATCCATGTAAACCAGTTCAGAGTTGCATTAATTAAACGCTAGTGACGATTCGGCATAAGAGTCTATTCCAAATTTCATGGATATAAGGGAGAACATGACACAGGAAAATTAATACAAGCTGACCTTTTCTCTCTTTCTTTCCAAGCATTAATCACGACTACCGGGGTCTGCTGTTTTGCTTCATCTCCTCCATTTCCTCCTGTCGTTGACATCTTCTGGTCTTAAGTCAACAACGTGCATGGCTCCTCTGACGTTGTCAGTCCATCTCTTTGTCGGTCTTCCTCCTGGGTTACTGTGCAGCGTTGTTTCTGCGACTGAGTTTTGCTTCCTCATGACACGAGCTAACATACTGCACCAGGAAACAAATATCACTTTTGTTTACAGAAAGTGTTGTGACTAAAGAAGTTTAGAATAAATTTTAGCAATGACACCGATGCGACGCTATGTTATCAAACCAAGAACAGGAACAATATAAAGCATTAATTTCTTGTACATTTCATTCAATGCATTCTCGTAAATGCAAAAATACCACACAAAGAACACATATTGAAAAAGTACAGTTCATGGAAATACAACATTTGTACCAGCACTCTCGCCCAGGTATGTGTAGCTATGTCATGTACAAGACGTGCAAGAAAAATAATGAGAGTGATTTTTTTTCTAGCATAGTTTTAATTTTTTCAAACAAGAATATTGTCCACTCCAAAGTAGTTCGGTTCAGGAGGTTCACTCCAGTAGAGTTGTTTGCAGTACTGGTATCAGATTTGAAAGACGTCGTTTGGTAGATCCCTTAACATGTCTGTCACACTTTTTTGAATGTTCTACAGTGATCTAAAATGATGTCGTTTTCAGATATTTTTCAGTTTCGAGAAAAAAAAGGTGGGAGAGACTCATATCACGTGAATGGTGGGGGTATGGAACAACATAATTCCGTTTGAGGCCAAAAATTTCTTGATAGATGTAACCACTTGAAGTGGAATGTTGTCACAATGCAGTATCCACCTGCCTGTAATGTCCGGCCTCAGTCAAGTCACCATTTTCCTGGCTTTTAAAGCACATCTTTGTAAAACTCTTGCTTGACGGTTTTGTCGTGGAGAAAGAATCTCACAAGAGCCCACACACGTTCCATGTTATGGTCGGATTTTGAAGTTGAAGTCTCTCTCTGAGCACAGTTCTGCTTCAACGTGTTGTCGGCCTTCCTAAACCTATTTGCGACAGTAAAAACTTGTGCCCTTGATAGAAATGATTCCTAAGGACCGCTTTTTAGTGATATAAGGTCACACACGCTGATTCCCCAATTCAACATCAAACTTGATGGCATAACGTTGCTCTAAATTCTGCTGTTCCATTTTCGTAACACACAATAAAAACTCCAGATCACTGATGGCGTTCTCAGAAGTCACATAATGGGTGTACGGAGGTGAAACTCAGACTGAGTGTCAAGAAGGGGTGAAAGCTCTGGTTTGCAAAAGAACAACAACACAACGTTACCAGATCGCTCGCATTGTTGCCCGTCTCGATACTTTTCTCACACGCCCCGTGCATTTCACATATTCTCTTCTGCCCTCTCTGCTTTTACACCTCTGTCTGTCTATCTCGTCTTGCCCCCTCTCCTGGGCAGAACGAGCGTTGCACATGCTTAACGCTGCGTGCAATACGTTACACATACTAGATGAATCAGGAGAAGTACTATTAAATATCAATCGATCGTTTTCATACTTGGTATACCTACTTCTATGGATAACGCAACCATACTGTTACAAGTTTATATCAAAAACTTCCATACTCTCGCAGATGTAAATTTTTACATAATACATACAATATCCGTGCTGGCATTGAGAAACCCTATTACGGTTGAAAAGGCACTAACCACTATCGGACTTAACATCTGAGGTCATCAGTCCCCTAGACTTATCTTAGTTAGGTTTAAGTAGTTCTAAGGACATCACACACATTCATGCCCGAGGCAGGATTCGAACCTGCGACCGTAGCGGCAGCGTGGCTCCGCACTGATGCGCCTATAACCGGTCGACCACAGCGACCAGCCCGGTATTAGGAACTGTAATGTATTCATCTGTAGAATCAATCCAAACTTCAACCAATAGTATGGGTTCGTATGACTTAATTTTATCAAATTTCTCGAGTTTCATTACCACAGATTTCTGATGTAATTAGAAATACGTTGGAGAATTATTATTTCATTGTATTTTGGTTGTGTGAGTGTTTGGCGAGATTGGGACTAAATGAAGGACATACGTAGAGTGATAATGTGACATTTTACTACAAGTATGTAAATGTGTGCGTGAGAAAGTTTCTGCGCAGTAGGGCAATTTGTGACGATGTCCGAGTGAGCTTGATTTTGTAATAGGCAGCCAGAAATGGCATGGAGTATTAAATTTATTAGTAATGTGTTTTGTGGAAAGGAATCGCATTTTGGTTTCACTACATTTTATTTTGTTTTGGAATTACGGCATTTCTTGTCTAAATTGCTTGTGCTAATCTGACTAGCTGACATTAGAAGTACCTCGGATATAGAAGTGGTGGGGATGATCTGATTGGCTTCTTAACATACTATCCGAAAGGAGTTTAGCATTTCCCGTGCGTTTGAGTAGGGTGGTAAAGATCCTGTGTGTATGTTTGCTGATGAAATTATTGCGATGATAATACTAATTAGATCTGCGGTTCGTGACCGAACATAGGATTTCCCCAAGTGCAGTGTGTACTGGAGCAATTACATAGTTGGGAGTTCACTCTGAGCCTTGCTTAATTGTATGTGGTCAGGCTGCGTGTTCATTGGCATACCCTGTTGATTCGTTGCAAAAGTCAGGGTTGAAGGCGGATTAGGTCGCTCACCAGGTCAGGAGGACACAATAGGTGATGCGAGACTATTTCATGGGAGAATTTGTTGGAAGTCTGTTAAATGGAAGCTATTCATATGCTCCACGTAATTAATTGACGGTGTTTTGTGGGGGATGATGGTGAGGTTGCGGCCCTCCCCGTAACAGCGAAAGACTCTGTGGAACTATTTATCAATAACGTTTTTCACATTGTACATTCTGTAATGCATTTTAGGAGTGGTCAGCAGAGCCAGAGTAGGCTCTAGGGGTGTCAGTAGATTTTGCTAGCCAATGCCTAAAGAGGCTGAGTTTTTGTGTGCTCATTTGTAATTTCTAGTAGTTAATATTGGGGTCAAAAGAGGTGATGGCGATCTTTTTATTATTTTTTTATAAATGAGGTTCTGTGTACATAAATGTTTGGAGGACACTCGTGACAAATCTTTGGTAAACACCCTGCAGTAGTGATTGTTTCTATTGAATAAACCCATTGTTACTTGTTGGAACAAAAAAAGTGCGGATTCTAAAATTAGAGCATAGTACCCTACCTACACATATCTTACCCATAAAATAAACCAGTTAAAGAATGAAAAGTCTCAGTAAGACAAAGCACTGAAGAAAGTTACGGTTTAACATGAGGAGGAAGTATTGTTATAAAATATCTGGAAGCTTCTTTCTATAAAAACATTAAAGGCTGAATTTTTATTTTCCTCAAAGACAGACAAATAAGTTACGTTTGCAACTGGACTCATATTATCATTACAGAAATTGGTAGAAACAACATCAGATCTGGATTGTATGGTAATACCAGTTTCTCTCATATCATTGATATTCGTGTACTGATATGTTTAAAGTATATGAAACTGTATTGGAATGTGATTTATGATCACGAATAGACTGAAATGTTCCGTAAATTTCATGATTTTGAAAGTAAGAGCACGCATAATGGATACCTTCCAGGGCTCATCGAGAAAGAAGACGTGGTGCTCAAAAGACCCTGGAAAAAAGTTATCGATATCGCATGTTAACTACAAAGGCGGGGACTGTCAAAGTGTGCAAACCGTAATTTTGCAACCTTTATGGCATTGAAAATGAACGTGTGCGACGATTTTTGTTATTGTATGAAAAACAATGATGAACCCAATGCAGCACCATAGTCAGACCTGCAGATAATTGAGAAGCATATTAAACCATCCTCTATGAAAATCACGCATTACACTACCGAAGACGTGGATTACTTAGATGCTGAGTTGTTTGTAAAAACTATTTGTGAAATTCTCATAAAGTTACATTTGCATGTCATGTGAAATATATCTCAGGGGATTCACTAATTGTTTTAATTATGCTTTGACCAGCCACTAATCGAATTTGGTGCTCTTTTAAGTGACTTACAGTGGGGGAAAGAGTTCAACGATATAGCATACCCTGCAGCTATTAGCAATTAACGGTACATAAAAGACGTAGTAGGAAAATTCTATTCAAAGATGGATGCAGTAAAGTAGATGTGTGCAGAAAATGAGCATGTTGTGTCATTATGTTTCTGCTACATGCAGTATCTGTAAATTCACGAGCTCGCAGTGCAGGAAGCATTTACTTTGAGTCGACTTAACGTCAATGCATTCTGTGATACATAACTAAAAAGCAACATATCCAAGCTATATCTGTATCATGAAGATACAGCTGACAAAGGACCTAAGGAAATATGTTCGTTTATGGATGATTACATCAGGACAGTGATTAATAAATGTGTTTGTGAATAGCACGTGTTCTCTGACGTGTCCCCAGCATAAAACAAGAACAACTCAGTGGTTAAGCTAATGCTTTGAAATTCCGCCAGATTCAAAGGTGTGTTCCAGTGTTTTCCTCTGCGTGGTCGTGTAGGTTTGGCATGTCATCGTAAACCTGCTTGCGTAAAATAGGTGATGGGAAAACAAGACATAATATACTCCTTGTAGGGGTATCTCGGAAACATGGTCACTTGGTCCAAAAATCTAAATATTCAAGTATAGCTTGTTAACACAGAAGGGATTTTGATTTAAAATAGCTCGAGGCCCAAATTTTATGAGCGATGCTGTTTGTCTGATGGCAGTTATGGGAGCTGTATGGACCAGAACAGTACAATTTAATTCACAGTGCCCTCATTTATGAACGTCCATCACATTTTATAGGAGAAATTGGGTGTTAGTATCATATTGATGGTCTCAAAAAATTTCTTTGCGACTCTCGTTATAGGCACAACCAAAATTGCCCTCATAAATGGCACATAACAACATAGTTGCAATCAATGTCAAAAAGCTGAAAGACATAGGACAACTAATGCTGTATAGTCCTGAAGGACACAAAGTCTTTTATCTGGAACTGGCTCAGTGGCCTCTGTGGACATTCCTGGACATGATTCATAGAAAAATCTGTCTTTTACATCAAGCTTTCCATAGATTTTTGCCAATGTTCTTTTTAAAAGATAAACAATTGACGCGAAACTATCCTAGAAGTAATGTTGTATATTACATTTATATAATAAACTAATATTTTGTAACAGAAACAAACTATGGTATTAAAATGTTAGTATAAAATGTTTAACCTCCAATACCACATAAGTTCAGAAATTAAAAGAAAATGATACATGCAACGTTGTACATTTACAGTTCATTATTTTATTGTTAAAATTTACCTAACAGATACAGCTTATTTTTAAATGAATGCATGCATCCTGCATCTCATCATACAGCTAGTATACAGATTCTTCTTCTTTTGCAAATCTAGCATTTTTGGACTAACGGTGTTTTCGCAATTACTGATTCATACTTACTTTTCATTTAGGCAGCTGAGAACACCACACCGCTGTAAGCATAAAATCCAAGTATCTCAAATAATTTTGCACAATGAGAGTGGATGTTGTATTACCGAGTGATTAGACTTTGGTTACTGACACAGAAATAGTAACACTTTTTTTTTTTTTTTTTTTTTTTACTTCCGAGTGGAACCAACAGTACACGTGAAGTGACGTGTGTGTTGGTGATTTCCGACCCTTAAAAGAAAGACTGCCAACGGATCGCTAAAAATTGCTTTAAATGGGTAATAACCTTAAAGTTCAGAGAGATAATAAGTGAACTAGTCTCGCCATTTTTTTACTGTGAATAGAGAGCAGCTACTGGCTCATGTAACTATGTTATTGTATTCTGCTTAAAATGTACACCTAAGACAGCGTTTAATAAAAGCGTAAATAAGCTACATCCTAAAATCGTGAGATATACAGCCAGTCCACTGCGCGAATAGTCTGCTGCTTTGACTTGAGCTACGTCTAATCCCTGGTTCTTGATATTCTGAGCTGTGTATCTTGTTGAGTGTCTTATACTAAGTACACTGGTTTTGAGTTGCTGTTGAAAGTAAATACTCGCTAGTCATATGGTCTTTGTGGTTAGGGAACGCATTTACCTTAGTGGAAGAGCATCTGGACGGGAGAGGGGTTGTCCCTTTTGTCTACGGTATAGAAGATGCAGCGAAACTTAGCAGCTACCCAAAAAGCTGTTTCTTTCCAGAAACAGGGTACAAACTAATCGTTCAGTACATTTAGTGTGAGAATAGTATAGTTGTCTGTTATGAGGACATATCATAGCAGTAAGGAATAGTACAGGTGTCTGTAGACAATGTGGTCCAGGATGTACTGTTGAGTGTACATAGTAATGTTGGTACATTCTGAGGGTGTTAGGTGACAGAAAAAACAGTTTTTCTGAAAATGATACAGAACATACGTGAAGGAGAGAGTAGATCTATTCACAGTGGAACGTTTGATATAATTAAATAAAAGAAAAGAATTTTGGTTTGATTATTTATTGTACTTCAAATCACTTTATGACAAATGAGACATAGTCGAGTACAGATAAGGCGTGACGAGGATGCAGCCTGATTGTACTTCATGCTGTGCCTCTGCTGTCTTCACTGCGCCTACCAACTGCGAGCTATTTGTAGCCTCCTCGAAAGGTTCCGGAGAATGCAGAACAAATAACGTTAAGTAAAAAAACAAGAGTTGTTTGTTTATCTGATTAGACGAATGTTTTTGGGATTCTTGCCAGACAGCCTTTTCAACTGCGAGTACAGTTAAGCACTGTAGGGAGTTATTTTGTACCAAGTGGTATCCCAAGCGGACTGTGGCTTGTTTAAGTGTGGTTACGAGAATTTAACGATCGTGAAGTAAAGTTCGGATGTTTAAAGGAAACACTAGTTTTTTTTTTTTTAAATAGCAGAGCATTATCCACCCCCTTTAGCAAAAATTGTAGAGGGGATTAAAAAGTTTCGTAAGTAGACAGAGGAACATGGTAAGCAGTTCCATGAGAAGACAAAACAGAGTATTGAAAATTTGTCACAAGGCCAACAGTGTTTCAAGGAAAGAGTTACTTAGAGCAAAAGAGGACTTAAGCAGTTGTAAATAGTACGATAATCTTGAGTTTACAGATGTTAGTACAAAAATAGGAAATCTAGAGGACAATTTAAATGAAACAAAGAGGAACAGGAAACGTCTACAAGTCCCTCGCATCAGGATGTGACTGACCGGATTAGTAACAATCATAATAAAGTTAATTCTGAGATTAACAAGTTAAGTACTAGTGTATAAGAGTGAAAACTAAGGCACACAGATAGGTAGTAGAGAATCTAAAAAATGCTAACCTTTTAGTATCTGAATTCAGTTTTAACCAGAATAAAATCAGCACTAAGCGAAAACCTGATGGTAATAATCGGTGTTGTGTCTTCCACTCCATGTAGTATACAGATAGTGTGCTGATAGTGGATCGAATGAAATCTGAGAACGATCATTGGGAGTTTTACGCACCTTTATTAAAAGTAAGTCTCATGTGTAGTGAGTATGTTCGCGTAGTGGAACTAAAACTGGTAATTAGAGACAGTAGTAACCATTTTCCTACACTCGACCCTATTGATTGTGTGCATCTATTAATTTTTCTTGAACCGTTTACAGGTGTTCTTCCAGAGTCATGGGGTAATAATAAAAGTGTGATGCTAAATATAAATGTATTTTCAACTTTTCATCAATTCATTAAAGTCATTGAGTATGCACACAAACTAAGACTAGAGTAGTTTGGCCAACAGAAATACGACGAGAGCTGGGGAGGAAACCACAGTTTTATGAACTACCGTTCAAATGAAGTAAACGAGTTGCATCTGGTCGAAGAACTACCAGATGGTTTTAGAGAATGACTGATGAAGGAGAGAGGGACTCAGGTCCAACCCCTCGTTGAAATATTCAATCAGTCTCATTGTTTGAAGGGATGTAAACAGGAAACGGCACAGGGCGACTTAATTGGTTGTCTGAAAAGTACATATTTAAGTATGGTTGGTTTCATGGCCGGCCATTACCAGGTTATACTCGCTGTGGAACTGCGGAATTACGTGACTTTTCTATTTAACAGGCGAAATTACCAGTTTAAAGTTCTACCATTTGGATTGAATTGTGTGTATCAGAGTTCATTCAATTATTAGACCTTTCCTTAGGAGATTAATTATTAAGTAAAGTATTTCTGTATGTTGATGATGTAGTGTCTAAAACATGGAAGAAACATACAGAAATGTTATTTAAAAGTTGAAGATCTTGGGGAATTTTTGGGAAACATTGTAAGTCAGGAGTCAAAATTACCTAACCCAAGGAAATTGTTGTCAATTAAATGTTGTCCTTTCCCTAAAAGTAGGTAACAGCTGACGGCTTTTCTAGATTTTACAGAAGGAATATTCCTCGTAATATAATGAATTGTGTTCACCATAAAATGTTGTTATAGATGACTACACCTTGTAGAGTGGATGGGAGTTGTCAACAAGAGGCTGATGCTTTCGTACGAGAACTTAGTGATCCTAAATTTTTAGGGCATCCAGGTATGACCAAAGAGTTTTGTGTGGTTGCTGATGCGTAAGGATTTGGATTGGGTTGTCACGTAATCAAGAAAACGGTAACTGATGGAAAAACAGTGACATTAGAATTTACCAGTCGCATGTTAATCAGCTGTGAGTGGAATTACTCAGTTACTGAAAATGATACTTTAGCAGTAGCAACGTCAACAAAAAAGTTTAGGAATATGTCCTATGGGAGAAAGATTGGATTTCATACTGTACAAAGACCATTTATATTTTTTAGGAGAACGAAGCTTTTGCACAGTCGTTTGTGCGATGGTTTCTTTTTCATCAGGAGTATGAGTTAGAAATACGATATATTATAGGAAAGGACAATTGTTCGTCAGATGAACTATCTCGCCTGTCTGTGGAATGGAAAGCGAATGGAGCTGTGAACTGGGGAAGGAGTTCACTTTCCAAAGTTCGTCATTTAGAATATGTGCAAGAGTTAGAGACAGTGCAAAAAAAGTCTTAGTAGAGAACAAAAGAAGGATAAGTATCTTAGAAAATTCAAGAAAGGTTGAAAAGAAGGGAAACCAATGAAGGGGAAGTGGACTTTCTCTAATGGCGTTTTATTCGTTAGCAACTTACCACAACCTTTTAGAGGAAGAATTGCAGTACCAACATAATTTGTAACAGAGTTTATGGGTATTTTGGTATAAACAAGTGTATAGCACCCTTACGTAAGTATTATTTTGCATGCAAAGGTTAAGAGTAGGATAGCTAGGAAGGAGTAGAGAACTTGTGAGGTGTGCCAGAAAACGAAGATTAAGAATCAGAAAGATACAATGCAGCCTGTTGCAGTAGTACCCAAGGGTTTGTGTGAGATATTTCAGCATTTGATATTCCAGGACTATTGTCAAGAGAGGTTGGTGGAGAGATTTTTGCTGTGCACGTATTTGAGGTTTAGTCCAAATTTGTGAAATTGTGCCAAGTGAAGGAGGCGACCAGTAATACGGTTATGCATATCCTGGAGAGTCGTATTTCCCCATCGTAGGGACACCATCGCGACTCTTGTCAGACATTTGTGTCTTATGAATTTCAAGAGTTCTTGAAACAGAAGAAAGTAAAAGAGTTGTTAATAGCCGAACGTCACCCAAATCGAATCCTTGAGCGAGCATTATCCGCTTAATTGGGAGGCCTGGACATAGTTGTTGTGCGAAGAGGCGTTTGACTTGGCCTAAGTGTATTCGAGAATTTGAGAGGGTACTGAAAAGTAAATCTCCTGTTACTATTGTAGTGGCGCCTAGAGAGGTAACAGAAAGCAAGATACAAATGTATCGTCTTTTTGACAAGATTAGGTATCCACCTGTAATAGCTAGTTTCTGTATAATGTAATTAATCGTGTAGATGCCAATTTAAAGAAGAGTGCTGAAACCAGACAAAGCAGATTTGGAAGAGAAGGGAAAGTAAACCCTTACAGGACAGGATATTTTGTGCTATGAAGAGGGCATTATAAAAGCAAGAAATTGAATAATAATACGAAAAGTGTTTCTGCCTGCTTGAATGACCATTTATTGTTCAAAGTATTCCTCATGCTACGGCAGTAGTGCTGAAAGAAGTTAATAATGATAAGGAAGTAGAGAAACGTAAAGTTCACCATATTAAGAAGTTCTTGGTGGCTAATGTTGCTAAAAGTAATGGAGAACATAATTTTGTGGCAAAGACGGTGTAGAGAAGGACTTGTGCCTTACGTTGTGGTAAGAATGTACGTCTGAATGTGGGTGGAGTAGAAAGGTTATCAACAGAACTGAATTTATATTGCTAAATCAAGTAGCGAAGAACATAATTCTAACAGCGGTAAGATTATTACGACATGATGAGAACATCTAACCTGTAGATGTATATATTAAGAAGTGGGAATAAACGAATACTAAAGAAAGAAAAGAAGAAAAATTAAAAAAAAAGCAGTCAGAATGCAGACGGCTTCAGGGTTATCAGAAGTATTAAGAAAGAGTGAAGTTTGTGGGAAATGTAAACTAGTGGTTATGGTAGAGTACAGCGTGTTGTTCGATATATTGTAAAATTATTGTAGTTAGAGGACTGGGAGTTTGGACGGGCCTCACGACACTTTTGGCAGGGCAGTTTTTGCTCGAACGACCAGGAATTTCTTCATGTCGGCAACCGTAATTGCTATGAGTCGCTGCTCAACCCCACTGCCAAGCAAATGCAAATTTTATGTTGTTGTGCGAATGTAGTGCTGTTCCTTTAGTCGAGTAAATGGTTCTACGTCGATTTGGATCGTAATAAGGGCTGCCTTCAAATCCGAGATCCCGAGGCGGAAATTAAAGCACAAACAAAGGCAGAAGGTCTATGGTAGGCGCATGTATAGCTACAGCTGTTTGAGGTTCGTAAATTAAAGAAAAGTCGTTAAAACGGTACCAAAGGCAATAACTGTAGCGCCAGAGACAGACATACTAAAGTTTTTGGTAACTAGCCTCTGGTGCTGTGAATTAATACTTCGAGGTTTAGAACGACATTGGTGAAGGTTCTATGCATGTAGTTATTCATGAATTTTTTCGGATGATAATCTTGGTAAAAATTGCGGTTCTTGACCGATGTAGCGTTTCGCGAAACGCAGTGTATGCTGGAGAGGTAACGTAGTGGGGAATGTGAACGTAAAAGTCCTTGGTTCCCAAGCTTAAACAACTGTATGAGGGCAGGTAGTCCGTTTATCCGTTCACTGGTTTACTGTTGACAGAAACTGGTTGATTACCAATTCGTTACTAACTCAAGATTGTTAGCGGCTTAGATGACTGGTCTGGTGGGGAACAAAAGGTGATGTACGACTGTTTTATGGATGGAATTGTTGGAAGTTCTTATGTGGAAGCTATCGTGCTGAACAGAATTAAAAGAAGGTTTTTTTTTCTTGGAAGGGGGGATGGGGGGTGTCAGCAGTGTTCAGTTTTAGAAGACGAAAGAACAGTGACTGATGACACCTCGACTAAGAGGTGTTTCATTTTTTTTAAATGGGATTCTGTATGGAGAAGTAAGAGAACACTCGTCACAATCCTTCGTCAATCAACGCGCAGTTTCCTCGCTTTAGATTAGTAAAGCGATGGCTATTTATTAAAAATAAAACAAACCCTTTTTCTAAACTAGAAATTTGGAAATTTAGATCCCTACCTACTCACACCTTAACCCTAGAATGAACCCATTAAAGACTGGAACCTCACAATATGCGAATGTAGTAATATTGTGAAATGTTACTATGTAGCTAAGGAAGAAAGAGTTATTACAAAATATAGCTAAGATTCTTTCTATAACAACACAAAACAGAGGGTTTTTATTCTTCTCGAAATCAGGCAAATAACCTTCACCCACGACTATGAATTCATTGTCCCAGGAAGGGGAAACTTTATTGACACATTCCTGGGGTCAGATACATCACATGATCACACTGACAGAACCACAGGCACATAGACACAGGCAACAGAGTATGCACAATGTCGGCACTAGTACAGTGTATATCCACCTTTCGCAGCAATGCAAGCTGCTGTTCTCCCATGGAGACGATCGTAGAGATGCTGGATGTAGTCCTGTGGAACGGCTTGCCATGCCATTTCCACCTGGCGCCTCAGTTGGACCAGCGTTCGTGCTGGACGTGCAGACCGCGTGAGACGAGGCTTCATCCAGTCCCAGACATGCTCAATGGGGGACAGATATGGAGATCTTGCTGGCCAGGGTAGTTGACTTACACCTTCTAGAGCACGTTGGTTGGAAAAGGATATATGCGGACGTGCATTGTCCTGTTGGAACAGAAAGTTCCCTTGCCGGTCTAGGAATGGTAAAACGATGGGTTCGATGACGGTTTGGATGTATTGTGCACTATTCAGTGTCCCCTCGACGATCAATAGAGGTGTATGGCCAGCGTGGGAGATCGCTCCCCACACCATGATGCTGGGTGTTGGCCCTGTGTGCCTCGGTCATATGCAGTCCTGATTGTGGCGCTCACCTGCACGGCGCGAAACACGCATACGACCATCATTGGCACCAAGGCAGAAGCGACTCTCATCGCTGAAGACGACACGTCTCCATTCGTCCCTCTGTCGCGTCCCAAGCGTGGGTTTTGCGAGGGATTGAGCGACACGGTTCGTAAACAGGAATTAGCCGGTTGACCTAATTCAGAGGGAGACTTTTGATCTGGCTAAGATGTTAAATTCCCTGGTGTGAAGGTACAAGGCTAGGATGTTGGTAGAAGTAAACTCGTAAGGACGTTATAAAAGTTCTAATTTATTCATAAAGAATACAGATCACCCTAACTGCGTAGTGATTGTACCTACAGAATAGCCAAGCCCATTACAGAGACGGTGACTGACTTCCAACGTTCTGGCTGCCTGATAGAACTTTCCAGCACTTTGCTGCCCACACTAGCACCCTACGTCAGAGTCCCGCGGTCGCTGCCTAAACGCTCATCGGCGACTATCTCCAACTGTCTGCCTGCAGCCCGCCCTCAGCCCAAGTCGGCTGCTACTCACGCTGACTACCGTCGCTGCCTAAACCCGAGAGAGAGAGATGTCCCCGGAGCGGCGTGCCTCCGAGTTTTGTTAGCTCTTCCCCTTCGACCCCGCCAGCGCTTGGCATGACGTAGCGTCGAGTGCAACTTTTCCTTATTAGGGATTGTTTTAGTATTAACTTCAGTACTTTCCTTCAGAAGCTGGGTGGAGGGGTAGAGGGGCCTCTCCCTATATGGTCACGCACTGCGTCCTGAGCCCTTCATTGGCTCCTCATGACGTAGTGCGGTCCCCACCTAGGGCCCTCTTTCTTTCTCTCTCCGCTCCCAGACTTCTCCCTCTAGCCAAGAGTGTTGATACTGCAAGTTATTGTTTTTTAAGGGACCTGCCCAGAGCGCCCTGTTTATCTTAATAGCTGAGTCTGCTTCCTTGCTTATCACGCGCAGCTGCCTGGCCGCTTGGACCGCCGCCTCAGCTATCTGGCTGCGTCGTTATCTTTTGTGACCCCTCTGACACGCCTGGCGTCCCCTGTTAACTCTATCTCCCCGTATGATTTCTGGTGTATCGTCTGAGAACAACTGCATTTAGACTTGGCTTTTCTGCGGTTACAACACCTCCATTCACGCCTGTCGCGACACCACTGGAGGCGGGCTGCACGATGTTGGGGCGTGAGCGGAATTCGGCCTAACGGTGTGCGGAACCGTAGCCCAGCTTCATGAAGACGGTTGCGAATGGTCCTCGCCGATACCCCAGGAGCAACAGTGTCCCTAATTTGCTGGGAAGTGGCGGTGCGGTCCCCTACGGCACTGCGTAGGATCCTACGGTCTTGGCGTGCATCCGTGCGTCGCTGCGGTCCGGTCCCAGGTCGACGGGCACGTGCACCTTCCGCCGACCACTGGCGACAACATCGATGTACTGTGGACACCTCACGCCCCACGTGTTGAGCAATTCGGCGGTACGTCCTCCCGGCCTCCCGCATGCCCACTATACGCCCTCGCTCAAAGTCCGTCAACTGCACATACGGTTCACGTCCACGCTGTCGCGGCATGCTACCAGTGTTAAAGACTGCGATGGAGCTCCGTATGCCACGGCAAACTGGCTGACACTGACGGCGGCGGTGCACAAATGCTGCGCAGCTAGCGCCATTCGACGGCCAACACCGCGGTTCCTGGTGTGTCCGCTGTGCCGTGCGTGTGATCATTGCTTGTACAGCCCTCTCGCAGTGTCCGGAGCAAGTATGGTGGGTCTGACACACCGGGGTCAATGTGTTCTTTTTTCCATTTCCAGGAGTGTATATTGGCAAACGACAGCAAGCTGATAGTTATTTCGTACTGTCGTTCGGAATAGAGTTCTAAAATATTATTTTATCATAGAGTCACGACTACAGAGACACCAACTATCAATAATGAAAGTAGATGCCTTAGATATCATAAATAATCTGAAGTAATAACCACAAGAAAGTAGTATTAATATTTTTGAAAGAAAGGAACAACAGGAAATATACATTTTCAGTTATTTTAGATGTGTGAGGAGAAATACCGTAGCAGTAATCACTGAGCTTGTCACTGGTATTCTTGGATACAAGGAACATCTCTGCTCTAAGATTGCGTATTTATTTCATTCAAAGAAATAAACTGAAGTTAAATACAGAAAAATATTAAAGATATTCTTGTGAGAGTAGTGGTAACCAACAACTTCAAGGTTATTATTTCTGCGTACGACTCATAAGGCAGCGAAAGTAGTTGTTCCATTTAATTATTAATAAAATTCGAGGTGTAGCAAACACTACTGTAGTGTGTTCACGAAAGCTCTGATTATCTGTCGAAATAAACTACGAGAATAATTAAGCGGAAAGTTACGATAACACATTAGTGGATGAAAAATATTTGTTTTTCAAAATGGCTCTGAGCACTATGGGAATCAACTGCTGTGGTCATTAGTCCCCTAGAACTTAGAACTACTTAAACCTAACAAACCTAAGGACATCACACACATCCATGCCCGAGGCAGGATTCGAACCTGCGACCGTAGCAAAATATTTATTTTTCTGTAGTATACGACACCTGCTGGATACGGAGATCGTATTGCCCTTTTATGAGCGGATAAAACAAATGTACTTTTGGTTTCAATACCTGAGGACACTGCAGCGCTATCAGCGTAAAACCCATGTATCTAAAATAATTTTAAACTATTAAAAGTGGTTGTTGAAGTATCCTCGAGTGATTAGATTATGGCATTAACTGAGAAATAGTATTTCTCAATATTTTTTTTTACTTCCGAGTGGAAAGAAGAGCACACATGACGTGAAGTGCGTATTGGAATGGTTCATAAAAGGAAGACGGCTAATGAGTCGTTATATTTATACTATATTTGTAGTAATCATTAAGTTCAGAGAGATGATAAATAAACTGTATATAGATAGTCCACTACAGGAATATTCTATCACTGTGTTTTGAGCTCGTGCCAATCCCTGTTTCGTGGTATTCCGCGTTGTGTGTGCTGCTGAGTGTGACAGACTACTGCGAAACAATTATCTGGGGCTAAAAGAATAGCTGTGGTAAGGCGCTCGTGCTCTACTAAATAAAAAAGCTTTGAGTGATCGTTAGGAGTAAACACTCTATAATCACACGGCCACTGGTGTTCGGAAACGCATTTACTTTAGTGAACCAAAAGGGGGTTTGTTTCCTTTGCCTACGGTCTAACAGATTTACGGAGACCTAATAGCCATCTAACAGGGTATTTCTTTTTCGAAGCAGTTTCCAAAATGATCGATCAATAACGATAGTGAGAGGATAGTAATGTTGCCCACTATCACATCAAATCACCCAGGTAAGGGACAAAAGGAAGGGGTGGTTTTATCGACGCCTTTATGACACACCTCGAAGCCACTTTGTGTCGATTCTCAGCGTAGGGACATCTGAAATAATTTCCCGGCCACACGCAAGGAAACCGCGTGATCGCAGCTCTGCGTGTCGTGGTTATGACGTCAATCGCAGATGGGGTGAAATTTGGGTAAGAGGGGATGAGTCACCCTCCCCATCGTGTGGCGCGTCCACGGTGGCACGGGGAAGAACTGTGGTGACTCTTTGGAGCCGACGTGACGTCATTAATTCAAGTGACAGCTCACTGGAACGTCTGAGCTGTGGCCTTCTTTCAGCGCTGGTCAACATTTTGCTGTTTCAAAATGGTTCAAATACCTCTAAGCCCTATGCGACTTAACATCTGAGATCATCAGTGCCCTAGACGTAGAACTACTTAAACCTAACTAACCTAAGGAAATCACACACATCCATGCCCGAAGCAGGATTCGAGCCTGCGACCGCAGGAGCAGCGCGTCTGCAGACTGAAGCACCTATAACCGCTCCGCCATAGCGGCTGACTGACAAACTTTCATTGCGGTAAAGTTTTACTAACGAATAATGGTTCTGCAATAAATCTGATATTAGTCGAATATGCATTTATCGAAAAGAATTCAAATCATTGTCTAACCCTCGCAATACCAAGGATAGATAGGAGTGGGGGCACTTTATGTCCACCATTTGGAAATATTATTATCTATTCATATACACTAAATTTTAAAATTTTGAAAAAAATGTTTAACGTTTTTAACGATTTATTCTTCCAGGTCCCATATTTTAATTCTTCATTTAAAGTTAACACAAAAATGTAAGCCGTAAGTGTAGAAGTGACTTCCCTGATGAGTGTTGTACTCAGTATTTCGAGTTTCAGGACTTCACTTACACATCAACATCTCTTTAACTAGTAAGTTCTCAGTAAAATTCAAATTTACGTTTCTTAAATATCTTTTTCTTTGGACGTAAAGTACTCCGACGCCCCTTTGGTATTACAAATACTCTATGTGTGTTGATATTGATAAGAGTATGCTAAGAGACAGTCTCAAGTTGCGGTCTCTACTTAAGTAACATTATGTCTTCAAACACTATGCTGTTGATATAGGACAAAAATAAATAACGAATTTTATATTTTTTTATTGTGTTTTAGGATTTGCATTAAGTACAAACCACGCCCACCCTTGATAATGTTCGCTATCAAAATGCATTGGTATTAATAAAGCTAAGTTTCTCAATACATAAGTATTGTCACTTGGTCTGTAGCCAGTTGAAAGCGAGCGTTGTGATCTTTTTTTTTCCTTTTATTACCAAAGATATGTCTGAACGCTGTTAGAAATGCATAAGTGAGTTCAATGTGTTGATCAGGCAGAGAAAGCGGCAAAAGAGAGTAATTTAATCTATTGCAGAGTCATTCATAAATATTGTCACAGAACCCAGATGTGATTACATGTTTTCGTTATCAGTTAGTATGAGAGGAGCATAGCAAGTTCATTGTCAAATCCTACCCTACACCATAAATTTATATAGACAGGATAGACAAAAATAATACAGCAGCTTGTCATTGAACCTACTGTTAGTTCTTACAATAATCCGTTGCCTGATGTCCCAAAGAAAAGAGTCAGACTTCTATCGTCCACTGACATGATACATGTTATTGGCAGATTGGGTTGCATCTGCCTTGTCCAAAATATACCTTATCTTTACGTAATGCCTCTCGTAATCGGTCTGACAAATTGCCGTCCGGACTTATTGTGAGTTCGGCTACGTTCATTGGAGGTTAGAAAGATTTAATGAAGAGTGCAACAACGTATCTTTATTATATCTTGAAAGCAGAAAAATACCTGGGAGTGCCACATTGATCTACAACATTTAATTTAACCTCTACCACTTGACAAATCATCTTTAAGTTTGATAGTCTTCTTTCACTCATGTGTGCACTGTCATAGCACAGTTCAGTGTGTGATATTCGGTGCACAGCGCTCACTTGACACATCTATGTTTAGAAGTAATTATTCCAACCAAGCTTCTATGGTCGAAATTTTCTGTTTTAAATGGTTAATGTTACACTGTGGCGACAGGGATCTTGCTAAAACAGACTGAAATTGGACTGGTTGGAAACGCGTCATAATAACCGAAAAAATGTGCGGTCTGATCTGTCAGTTCTTGTTTGGCCAAATAGTTGTAAACGCTTTATGAACTTGAATACTTTAGCTACTTCATGTCTTTGCGCACATACGGCTAAAAATGCCCCGTGGAGTTGGGGTGTGTAGGTGCAAACTGAATTCAGTGGTGTGAAACAGGTTCTTCTTCACGCTCCTCTCTTAACATAAGTTGATTTGAGTAAAGATATTTCACTCTCTTTGAACTGGCCTTACTGCAGAGCTATTTGAATTTGATGATTTTATGTGTCATCTAAATATTGCTTTGCGAGATGAATGCTCACAATATGTGAATGTTACTATTCAATTATTGAGCTGGAAGATTGTGTCAGAAGGAACTTAGTCAATTTCGTTGTTATCTGCTCTATTAAGTGGCCAAAGTATTCATACACAACAGAGCATTATAATTTTTGATGAGTTAAATCAAGTGGGTCCTATAACTGATTTGATTTCAGTGTTACTAAAATTCTTGTAAAAAGATAACATTATTGCCAAATTTGCCTGGAGATAGTCTCAAGGGCCTAATAATGAAGGTAAGGGCAGTCATAATCAGAATAGATTAGGTTTGGTATTGTTAAGGCATGGGATTAGGAACCTCCCTGGAAGGAAGTGAAATTGAAGTGGATAGATCACTTTACTACAGTGATTTGGCAATACTAGATTGTTGAAACTGACATTTTTTTATGATAAATGATATCGGTGATTTGCATGGGTTTGATTTTATACCATCTTTGTAATGTATGCTTCTTTGTAAAAATAGGGGGGAGAATCTGTAAGCAAGAGCTTCTGGCAATCTTGTTAGAGAGGTAAAGCTGCTACCAGTATCTCATCATGGTCCGATGTTTCCTGTCATTCCTTCACAGCTAAAGAAGGTCTCTGTGGTCGATCTATTTGGTCCACTGCCAAGGAATACTAAGAATGTCTCATATCTCTTTTTAGCGGTATAGCTGAAGTAAAAGTATGTGTCATTGACACCATATAGGGAATCGATTCGTATCTCTGCCAAATGTGTTTTAGTTAAACATTTTATAAAGCAGTTTGACATGTTTAAAAGGCCATTTCGGACAGCAGGCTACATTTGTAGTCACAAATATGAAAGTGAACATGGTAAGGATGGAAAATTAGACTTGTTTTAATGTTATCATATATCCTGGCATCATACTCATTGGTACAGGTTATGAAAGCCTTTGAGTAATTACTAGCCACAAACTTTTGTTTAAATAATAGTGTAGCTTACAGTACCGCCGTTGTTATCGACCCTTGTATAGACCCTCAAATCGTACAGGCTTTTGTTTGTTTTGCTTAGAACAGCACGATATCAGTTAGACTACCAGCGTGAGAGCACCTGGAGTTCCTGCTGGTAGTAAGTCGAGTACACTGTTTGATTGTTACACATTTTTACGAGCTTGAAACGGGTCTGACTTCAGTAATGGTAAGGAAGCGAGATGAGCTGGTGACCATTCGCTCACAGCTCCAGGCGTTGTTGGCTTCTGTCAGAGAGCTTGAGGTTGCTGCCAAGGGCCATCACTGTGAGGGGCCAGACACGGGGAATCGAGAGACATCGAGCATGTCCCACGTGTGCCCTGATCCGTCCACTGGTGTGGCTTCACAAGTACTGCCTGCACTGAGGTTGACCCTTCACACGTCGTCCAGTGGGAGATAATTTCAAAGTCTGGCAGGCAGCGAAAGACTTTCCGAGGGGCCGATCATAGGGCCTCCTCAGTTCGTTTAATGGACAGGGTTTGGGCTTTATCTGTGGCTGATAAAGTCTCTGAGCCGGATGCAGTCGTCAACCCTGTTCCAGAGGAAGCTTTTCGGCCCGCAAGATTTGGGCGTTCACAGAGGGTGGGTTTGCTGGTAGTTGGGAGCTCCAAAGTTAAGGAGATTCTCTTTGGTTTTGCGCATCTAGCGGAAATGGTAAAGACTGCCAGCCTTGCTTGGAGATTAAGGTGGAGCTCACAACCTACTGCATCGTCGATACAACCGACTGTGGTCCTTTGGTGTAGAGCCGAGTGGAGGGTCTGAATTAGAGGCTGAGGCGGTTCTGTGACCATATGGGATGGAGGTACCATGACTTTCGCCATAGGGGGTGGGTTTCCGGGTTCTGCTTAATAGGTCAGGAGTCCACTAAACGCAGGAAGCTGCTACATTTGAAGCGGGTGCTGTGTGAAAGGGACTGGGTGGTTTTTAGGAAAGAGGGTCCCATGAAACCACAGAATGGGCATCCGTCTAAAAGGGAGCAGGTAAAACACAGTAAGGTAGTTGTAGAAAAGATTGGTATTGTAGATGTAAATTGTCATAGCTATGTTGGGAAAGAACCAGAGCTCCAAGCCCTGACAGAAAGCGCTGAAATAAGTTCAGCCAAATTTGTTTCAAACGACCTAACAGTGTTCAGAAAGGATAGATTAAATACAGTTGGTGGAGGAGTAATTATTTATGTCAGAAGTAGTTTACCTTGTATCGAAACTGAAGTAGGTAGTTCCTGAGAAGTAGTATGGATAGACGTTATACTTGACAATCGGGCTAAACTATTAAGTGGATCGTTTTATTGACCCTCTCCCCCCCCCCCCTCCCCACTTGACACAGAAAATAGAGTGGCTGAATAGTTCAAAGAAGACTTGAGTCTCATTTCAAACAGGTACACCAATCATACAATTCTAGATGGTGGTGACTTCAATCTACCCTCGACATGCTGGAAAAATTATACGTTTAAAGTCACCGGCAGGCATAAAACGTCATGCTACTCAACGATTTCTCAGGAAATTATTTTGAACAATTAATACATGAGCCCACTTGAAGTGTAAATGATTGCGAAAGCATATTTGACATCTTAGCAACAAATAACCGTGGACAAATAATTAGTACTGTGACTAATAAAGGGATTAGCGACCACAAGGCAGTTGCTGCTAGGCTAAATACCGTAACACCTGTAACCATAAAAGAGAAACGCAAAGTACATCTATTTCAAAAAACTGATAAAAGTTCTCTTAACCCACTTGTAAGAGACTGTCTCCCCTCCTGTTCTCATCATGCAAAGGGTAGAAAAGTTGTGGAATGGTATCAAAGAGACAGCATCGACAGCAACTGAGAGATAAATACCACATAAATTAACAAGGGATGGCTCTGATCCCCAATGGTACACAAAACGGGTGAGATCGCTATTGCAGAAGCAACGAAAAAGGCATGCCAAATTTAAAAGAACGCGAAATCCCCAAGACTGGAAAAAATTTGCTGAAGTTCGAAAGACAGTGCGTACTTCAATGCGAGATGCTATTAATATTAGGCACAAAGAAACTCTGTCTCGGACTCTGGCAAAGACCCAAAGACATTCTAGTCATACATAAAGCACACCAGAGGCAAGACGCAATCAATATCTTCACTGCGCAATAACAACGGTGAAGTCACTGATGACAGTGCCACCAATGCAGAGTTATTGAACACGGTTTCCCGAAACTCCTTCACCAAAGAAGACGAAGTAAATATTCCTGAATGCCAACTAGGAACAACTACCAAGATGAGAAACACAGAAGTAGATATCCTCGGTGTAGCAAATAGCTAAAATCACTTAATAAAGGCAAGGCCTCCGGTCCAAATTGTATACCAGTCAGGTTCCTCTTAGAGTATGCTGATAAAATAGCTACATATTTAGAAATTATATACAACCACTCGCTCACAAAAGATCCGCACCTAAAGACAGGAAAATTCCTCTAGTCACACCAATACCCAAAAACGAAAATAGGAGTAATCCGCTGAATTACAGGCCCATATCATTAACGTCGATTTGCAGTAGGGTTTTGGAACATATACAGTGTTCGACCATTCTGAATTATCTCGAATAAAACGATTTATTGGCACATAGTCATCACTGATGCAGAAATATCATTCTTGTGAAACACAATTAGCTCTTTATACCCATGAAGTAATGAGTGCTATCGACAGGGGATTACTGAACCGCTATGCGATATCTGGCCAACCATCATTTCCGTAGAGCAGTACGAAAACAGTTGTTCACTATCCTAACTATGCGCTCTGGAAATATCACTAACTTCTATGACCTTTAACTGGGATCTGGAACATAGTTACCAACTTCTTGTTTACCTGTAGTGGTAGCCCGTTAACTTATAGAGAACAAGAACTGTTAGCAAATATGGTAATATCCAGGGAAAAATATCAACGTCTGATGGATGTATCGATAGCGGAACGAATACCTTCGAGTTACTCTGTTTGTACCACGGTCCAAACTAAGCTGATACACAGCACAGTAGCTGATGGGAATGACTATACGTGTGAAATGCCATTACGGCAGCTCCAGTCATCCGCCATCCTAACGGCAGCCGATTTATGCCAACAGTAGTGAGAGCACACGAAAACATAGTACACTCTTCTTGAAACAGATGGTGCATAGTCGCAGAGTTATTTCCATGGGCTGTAGAAGACCGTCTAGACGGTCTGCCCCTCCCATTTGTGGCCAGATCTCAGATCACGTGAAAGCACTACATGATACTCAGTAAACAAATGGCGTGATGCACGATTGGCAGTTATTAAAATAACTGCTAGTATCAGAGGAGTGGGTATGACAATAGCTGTTACTTCCCAGTAGCCGGTTATTTCTATTAGTTAATGTTTTTTGTCGCTTCTGTATGTGAGTCACACAGTTGAATGGTGGTGCTGTTGTACCTATGTAAAATTTATTAACAAGTTGTCCTATCTACGTCACAAATATGTCAGGGAAATGAATGTGTTAGCTACACAGAAAACAAGAATGAAGCTGTGTGCCACATTTAGTAGTAAAATTCCAAATGAAATGCTTGACTATGTAGTCATATCTGGTATGGAAAACTTGCTAAGCATAGGATTTTGAGTGAAAGTTTTAAGCTTATTTATCCATGTATATATGGAGGTCTTCCTTGACTGAATTAGCTGCAGATCTCTCTTGTTAATTTTCCCTGCCTTCACAAAAGTATGTTCATAATTTTTACCCAGTGTGTGTCCAATCTACCCACTTACTACTATCGCATCAATCACACATGCTTTTCTTAGAACAGACGAAACGAAAGATACAAAAATCAGGTGAACCAGGAAGGCAAGAGAAGATTTGGGAAAGGTTACTTTTCCAATGTACACAAGTTTGCAGTAATAAAAGCAACATAGGACAACTAATGCTGTATATTCCTGAAGGGCACAAAGCCTTTTATCTGGAATTGACTCAGAGGCCTCTGTGGACATTCCTCGACATGATTCGTAGAAAAATCTGTTATTTACAACAAGCTTTGCGTAGATTTTTGTCAATGTCCTTTTTAAAAAAATAAACAATTGGTTTGAAGCTATCCTAGAAGTAATATTGTATTAGCTTATATTTGATACTGTAGTGGAACAGTATACTGAGTCTGGTCTTGAGGACTGTGCAGAATGACACAAGGTGGGGAGGTGAGGACGCTGATGCTGTGGAGGAGACGAGGGGCAGGCGCCCAGCCAGCTGGTGGCGGCTATTGTCAGGGTCACCCAGCTGGTGCAGGCAGACCACCATTGCCGGTGAGTCAGAGGCATTCCTGTGCACTATTGGAGCCCTCAAGACAAGGGATGGCGGTCATGGCTGAAACAACTGGTTTTCAGTTACACCAATTCCTTTTGTGTGCAGTTTAACCTGAGTATGAAAACCGCTCAAAATAACAGGCTTCTGAAGTAATCGATCTTCAGTTTTTTGTTACTGTTACTGCCAGGAATAAATGTAGACGTCAAACACAGGTCGAAAATTTCTAATGGAGGTGAAGGACTAGCCAATCATTATCGATATTGGGGTTGAGGCTGCCACATATATTAGTCGCATTGCCACGGGCAAAGATTGTGAAGGTGAGGCGGACATTCACAGCGACAGCAATAGCGAAAGTAAGAAAGCATCTTCACTTTTGGATGGTGTGAATTTTTCAACCGGAAGCGATCTCAAAATTAAGGGCTTGTACATCATTGCTACAGGACTTCGTGAAGCATTTCTTTTCCACAGGTGGTGGCATACTACACGTACACACAGGCCATCTAATAGGCTCTGCCACATGGCAATATGTGCGTTATTTTCTCTGCAATGCTGCAACTATTTTGTCCACGAAAGCTCTGATTATCTTTGGAAATAAACTACGGGAATAATTAAGCGGAACGTTACGTTAACACATTGGTGGATGAAAATATATTTATTTTTCTGTAACATAGGACACCCACTGAATAGGGAGATCCTATTACCCTTTTATGAGCGTATAAAAGTAATGTACTTCTGCTCTCACCACCTGAGGACACTGCAGAGCTATCAGCATAAAACCATTTACCTACAACAATTTAAAACTATTAAAAGTGGCTGTTGAAGTATCCTCGAGTGATTAAACTGTAGTATTACTGAGAAATAGTAATTCTCTATTTTTATTTTCTTCCGAGTGGAAAGAATAGCATACTTGAAGTGAAGTGCGTATTGGAATGTTTCACAAAAGAAAGACGGCTAACGAGTCGTTAAATTTATACTAAATTTGTAGTAATCATTAAGTTCAGAGAGATGATAAATATACTACATATGAATTTTTTCTGTGAATAAACGGCAGCTACTGGCTCGTAGGATTACACCGTTGTATTCCGAAAACCGTATTCTTGGGACAGAGCTTAATATTAGCATAAATAACCTACATATAACCGTGATATATATAGAAAGTTTACTGCAGGAATATTCTGTCACTGTGTCTTGAACTCGTGCTAATCCCTGTTTCGTGGTATTCCGCGCTGTGTGTGCTGTTGAGTGTAATAGACTACTGCGAAACAATTATCTGGCGCTAAAAGAATAGCTAAGGTAATACGCTCGTCCTATACTGAATAAAAGAGCTTTGAGTGATTGTCAGGAGTAAATACTCTATAATCACACGGCCACTGGTGTTCGGAAACGCATTTACCTTAGTGGCCATTCCGTCTGGACCAAAAGGTGGGTTGTCTCCTTTGCCTACGGTCTAACAGATTCGCCGAGACATAATAGCCATCTAGCAGGGTATTTCTTTTCCAAAGCAGTTTACAAAATGATTCGTCAATAACAGCAGTGACAAGATAGTAATGTTGCCCGCTATCACATCAAATCACCCTGATAAGGCACAGAACGAAGAGGTGATTTCATCTACGCCTTTATGACACACCCTGAGGCCATTTTGTGTCGATCCTCAGAGTAGGGACGTCTGAAATATTTTCCCGGCCACCCGTTAGGAAACCACGTGATTGCAGCTCTGGGTGTCGCGATTCTGACGCCCATCGCTGACGCATCAATAGACGGGGTGAAATTTGGGTGAGATGGGGTGTGTCACCCTCACCATCGTGTGGCGCGTCCACGGTGGCATGGGGCACAACTGTGGTGACTCTTTGATGCCAACGTGGCGTCATTAATTCAAGTGACAGCTCACTGGAACGTCTGAGCTGCGGCCTTCTTTCAGCACGTGTCAACACTTTGCTGTTCCAGAATGGTTCAATTACATCTAAGCACTATGGGACATAACATCTGAGGTCATGAGTGCCCTAGACTTAGAACTTCTTAAATCTAACTAACCTAAGGAAATCACACACATCCATGCCCGAGGCAGGATTCGAAACTGCGACCGCAGCAGCAGCACTGCTCCGGTCTGAAGCACCTATAACCGCTCGACCACCCCAGCTGATTGATAAACTTCTATTGCGGTAAAGTTATATTGACGAATAATGGTTCTGCAATAAATCTGATATTAGTCGAATGTGCATTGAGCGGAAAGAACTGAAATCATTGTCATAACGCTCGCAACACCAAGGATAGATAGGGGCGAGGGCACTTTATACCCACCATTTGGAAATATTGTTATCTAGTCATTTACACTAAATTTTAAATTTTGAAAAAAGTTTACTGTTTTTACGAATTATTCTTCCAGGTCCCATGTTTTAAATTTTCAATTAAAGCTAACACAAAAATTTAAGCCTTAAGTGTAGTAATTACTTCCCTGATGAGTGTCGCATTCAGTATTTCCTGGTTCAGGACTTGACCTACACATCAACATCCCTTTACCTTGTAAGTTGTCAGTAAAATTCAAATTTCCATTTCTTAATTTTTTTTTCCTTTCGACGTAAAGTACTCCGACGTCCGGTTGGTATTACACATTATTCTAGATGTGTTGTTGTTGGTAAGAGTATGCTAAGAGACATTCTCAGGTTGCGGTTTCTACTTACACATCATTATGTCTTCAAAAACTATGTTGTATATAAAAGACAAAAATAAATAACGAATTTTACATGGATGGGCATTAAGTACGCCCCACGCCCCATCCTTGATAATGCGCTGTATGTAAATGCATTGGTATTGATAAAGCTAAGTTTCTCAATAAATAAGTATTGTCATTTGGTCGTTAGTCAGTTGATAGTGTTAGAAATGCAGGAGTGAGTTCGTTGTGTTGAACTGGCAGAGAAAGCGTCGAAAGAGATTTATTTAATCTATTGCAGCGTCAGTCATAAATATTTTCAGAGTACCCAGATGTGAGTACATGTTTTCCTTATCAATTTGTATGAGAGGAGCATAGCAAGTTCATTGCAAATCCTACCCTACACCATAGGTTTATATAGGCAGGATAGAGGCAGAAATAGAAAAGATATTACAGCAGCTTGTCATTGAACCTACTGTTAGTTCTTACAATAATCCGTTATTAGAAAGAGTCAGAGTTCTATTGTCCGCTGACATGAGATATGTTATTGGCAGATTGGGTTGCATCTGCCATGTCCCAAATATACGTCATCTTTCCGTGATGGCTCTCGTCATCAATCTGACAAATTGCCATTCGGACTTATTGTGAGTTCGGCTAAGTCCATTAGAGGATAGAAATATTTAAGAAAGAGTTAACAACGTATCTTTATTACATCTTGAAAGCAGAAAAACACCTGGGGCGGGCACATTGATCGACAGCATTTATTGTAATCTCTGCCCACTGACAATATTTCGCACATCAGAGCATTTAAGCAATAAAAAGTAATATAAAACTGAACCATGAGATAATATATAGTCTCCATTTTGGAGTAAGGAAGAAGTAATAGAATTAACATGAAGAGATCCTACGGAGTAAAATATATGGGCATGGAACAGTTCTGCGTGGGATAAGCGAGAATATCAGTAAGAGTCAAAGCGATGATGCAGGGGAGAGACATGAAAAAGAGAATCATCAGACAGATCGTTGGCCATAGGTGCCTTGATGGAGAAATGGATAATGAAGGTCAATTCTTGTAGGCACACCAGATGTAATGATGTGCTGAGCAAGATGCCAGGATGTTCATTGAGTAAGGTTTTCGCAGACTCAACCAAGTTAGGTTTCACCAGATGCGTACAGACGCTGTAAAGTGATTTTTAGCAGACGTAGGGGCAGATGCTGCCATTTGAGAATGATTCTGTATGGATGTATGTGAGTCCAGCACGCTGAAGTTTTTTTATGTTGTGATGACTTACTGTACCTTCAGGAATTGTTGATGTGACAGAAAACTGAACGAAGAGAATATCCATGTAATATAGAATTCAAACATTGGAGAAAATAAACGAGGACATCCATATTAAAAGAAGTTGTGTTCACAAATGTTGAGTGTGCCCCTGAATATGGAGACAGACGAATAACAGTGTGATGGGGTACAAAGGATAAAACAGACATATAAAGAGCGACATGCAAAACACACAGGTAATCTAAAGATGTAAGAATTGAAATTAACTGATAAGGATAAGTTTTGTATGTGGTGAGAGTCAAATTATGCTTCTGATCTTTCTGGTGACTGATCTCCAATCTGAAGGAATGCCACAATGAATAATGAAGGGACTTATAGGGTGGAAGGACGCATGACGAATTTTAGAGTCGAGATGATAAATGAAAAGAATGACGACCACAACGAACCAAATTGGGGGTAAAATTATAAACATTTCTGTCGCCACAGTTGTTTTGAGGTTAAGTAGTTTATGGCAAATGTGGGAATTAAGGAGAGGGCTTTAAATCATTGGTAGGTCTTTGGTATAGCATAATATGGGTCGCATCCAGAAAGTAACTTTCGGGATTTTTCCTTTAAAGTAGCCTTTTTTACACGGGAAACGTGCGCATGCGCAAGAGATGTATGTCGTGACAATCAAATGCTGGCCAGACTGGTTGCGCCTGGTGCCAGTACTGAAGACGTGGATTTCTCACTTGATCCCGGGAACCAAGCAGCAGTCAACGCATTGGTATCACCGTTGATCAAATTTGTTATTTTCGTTGTTTCTGCAACTGTGCCCCACCTGTTTTGAGTACCATGGGAGGCATCAGCTCCATCATTTGTGTATTTAGTATAAATGTATCAACTGCTGTCGATGCTATTTCTTTGAATTCAAGCCATATGTGGTCTACACATACATGGGCATATGGAGGAAGCAGAGATTGTCTCTGAGGAAGGCGTCAAGCGAACTTTTATCTGGTTTTTTCAATCGATGTATGTTTCATTTATTTTGAAGGATTTGGGAATTAGAATATTCAGTCTCTCCAAGGCAATCCCGAGCTCACAAGTATCTGTATCCTGTGGATGCTTATTCTTAGCTGATTTGTTACTAAGAGGTCAAATGTGTTTTCACAACCGTTTACTATTCGAGTGGGCTCATGAACTAATTCCTCGAAATATCTTTCAGCGAATGAGTTTTGCACAATTTCTGAAGATTTTTTTATGCGGACCTCCGGATTTAAACATGTATTTTTCCAACATATCGAGGGTAAACTGAAGTCACCGTCAATTATAATTGTATGGGTCGAGTACATATTTGAAATTAGACTCAAGTTTTCTTTGAACCTTACTGCAATTGCATAATCTGAGTTGGGATGTCGGTGAAAGGATCCAATTCTTATTTTATTCTGGTTGCCAACGATGACCTCTACATTTACTAACTCACGGGAGCTATTTACTTCAATTGCCCTGCAAGATAAACTGCTTCCAACAGCAACAACCACGACTCCGCCAACCGTGTTTAGCCTATACTTTTTGAACACCGTTACGTTCTTCGCAAAAATTTCGGATGGACTTACCTCCGGTTTTAGCCAGCTGTCAGTGCCTACAACGATTTGAGCACCAGTGCTCCTAATATTGCTTGGAGCTCTGTTACTTTCCCAATACCGCTACGTAATGTACAATAGTTAAACCGATGGTACCTTGATCTACATTCTTCCTGTGTTCAGCCTGCACCCTTTGATACTGAAGCCCCTTTTCTGTTTCTCTGAGAGCCCCTAACCTGAAAATCAGCGCAATTCACACCACACAGCCCCAGCTACCTGTATAATTGCCTCCTGCATGTAATGTTAACCTGCCCAATTTAGTGGAAGCCGGGCAACGGAGACTTACACTACTTTTGGAAATTGTATGAATAATATTATGTAGAAGAGCAGAATATTAATAGAAAACAGAATATATATTACGTGAGGTTGTTTTGTTGAATTTCAATTAAATTATTAATTAACTTCATTTCATTAGTAATAATCTTGAGGTGACAGTAATAGTTCTACATCTACATCTACATAAATGCTCCGCAACCCACCATACGGTACGTGGCGGAGGGTACCTCGTACCACAACTAGGATCTTCTCTCCCAGTTCCACTCCCAAACAGAAAGAGGGAAAAATCACTGCCTATGTACATCTGTATGGGCCCTAATCTCTCTTATCTTTCCACGAAATATAAGTTGGCGGTAGTAAAATTGTACTGAAATCAGCCTGAAATGCTGGTTCTCTAAATTTCCTCAGTTGCGTTTCACGAAAAGAACGTCTCCTTTCCTCCAGAGACTCCCACCCCAGTACCTGAATCTTTTCCATAAAACTCGCGTGATGATCAAACCTACCAGTAACAAATCACATAAAGGTGATTAAATCTGCAAGTATTTTATAAGCACCAAATGTAATAATTTGGATATAATTAGATCTTTATGTAACTTGCCGAAAAGATAGAGCAGTAATCTGAATATGTTGAATATCAGTATAACATGATGTGAAAGTTAAGTAATGACTGAATATGATGAGAGTAGTTATTAAAATACTATAAGAAAGGATTGTGTATTTGTATGTATTTGTGCCTCTGTAACCTCATTGTAAACTTGTTCTGAGGCCGCAAATTACACGAGGGTTTCAGATCTGAAAAGAAAAATGCAAATGGAAAATGGTATGTTTAAATGTATGGGCGTTGAACCTTGGGCAGGCATGAGACACACACACAACTAAACTGGATCAACATGCCATGTCTCTAGTTTGTGTCTGCAGTTACTGTACATCAGTTGGAGTCGCTACCAGAAGAGAGACCCATGAGCCAAAAGATTAAGCTGACTACAATACGCTGGTCACTGTCTGCCGGCCTCAAAAAGCCACTGGGAGAGCCCTGATCTGCTGTTGTTGCCACAGGGAGTCTTGCCGCTTTGTCACCGCACAAATCAGCTAACGGCAGCGACGGCATTTACAGATGCAATGTCTACAAAGTCAGAAAACACTTAAAGTAGCCTGTTGACATATTACTGAATGTTTCACAGACCATGGGAGACTATATTTCATGTTGCACAGAAAATACAACTCTAATGTCACATGAATGAACTCAAACTGTTACTGTGCAAGATCAGGATTCTGAACACTTTCTTTGCATGAACACTGTTAGTAGCCCATAACGTCAAATCCTATTGGACAGCATCCTTCACTATTAAATGACACAACTTAATTCAACGTCAAAAGACACTAATAAAATCATTCAATACCTGCAACCAAAAATTTCAATGCACTCAGGTGTGTTCTGGTCAAACAGTTGAATTTATCTAACCATATCTAGGTCACCTACGCTTTGAATAAAAGAGTTTCGATTAGTATATGTGTATGTGCAACAGAGTAAGGAGAAACACAATGCTGTGGATGATCAAGTATCGCAAAAAGATTGCCTTATGTCGAACGGAGCTCCATCTGCTACTTTAAAATGAACACTTCCAACGAATGATGATTATCTACCCTAACTGCGTCCTCTTCTACATACACAAGTGATATTCTGCTTCTAGTGACGCATTAAATTTTTCTATGATGTGATGATTTTTCAGGAATGGTAATGTTTGTACTGATTTGTTAGTTGTATTGTACTTTTAATTGGATAGTTGTGTTTCCTGGAGAAATGAATTGTGAATGGGTGTCATATATAATGATGGTTTGACTGTCAGTGTGAATGAACAGCAGTTTTAGTGAATTACTGCTCGATATTGTTTACAAATACCGTGTACATCCACTTCATTTTGTTAAGTGTCTTATGGAGACTTATTTTTGCAGTTTTATGCACTTTGTACCCCGAGTTTCATCTCGTGATGAGTATATTTTTCTTATGTCTTATTGTGAAGTATTCAAGTTTGTCATGGTACTGGATGTTATAAGTTTTGTGAGAGTGGAAAAGGAGTAAATATTAAATTGTCTGAAGAGTAAATGGAAATTTTCTTTAAAATGATGGAATGAGTGTATGCTACAAACGATCAGTATGTATGAATAGAAAATATGATTTCTTGTAAGATAAGTAAGAATTAGTTGTAGAGGAAATTCTTAAGATACATAAATGAGTATAATCTAGGACAATAATGCAAAGTACGAATTCAGTACACCATCAGAATTAATGGTTGCATATCGTCAACAGTTTCAACAGTGCACATAATTCCAATGTCACACAGCACCAAAATGTCTTTGACGCACTGGTGCTTTACCAAGTTTTGGGCACAACTGCATTGGCACAAATTAAAAACCGGTAGCAGGACGTCCACGCACCTCATGTACGAACACCGATAACATTTCCCATACAGTGAACTCCTGGGGAAAACATTTTATGACCTGAGAGTGGAGTGAGAGTGCTTCCTGTTAGTGGAAGATACCATCATTGTGCTGAAAATATAGAAAACTAGCAGTTTTTCCAGAAAATACTTAAAGTTACACATAAGCTCCTCAAGATGTGTTGGCCATCTGCAGTCCTGGACCACTGAGGTCTTGTGACAGCACTGAACATTTTGTCTCATCACACAGTAAATATTTATGCAACACAAAATGTATCAGTAATGGCTAATGTGAATAAACTGTAAGTTAGAGACACAGGACGGTGAAGGCAAGAGTACCTCATTGGTCCCAGAGAGGAAGAGAGAGAGAGAGAGAGAGAGAGAGAAAGAGACAGAGAGAGAGAGACAGAGTGACAGAGAGAAAGAGAGATACGTGACTTTTCTATACAGAATGGTAGAACGAGGGTGCAAGTTACTGGTTGACCACCTACAGGAAGGAGACTAGTATCTTGTAGGGAGCACTTCTATCAGTCACCGCTCAGAAGATCCAGCGTCAAGTCAAACATTATTTAATAACTGATGCAAAACCTGCTAGTGCGAGGTTTCCTTTTGATCAACAATCGATCAGAAATCAATGAATCATCAGGAGTCTCTGCCTTCCATGTTCATAACTGCTGTTAGCCTATCATGCTATCGTGACTGATGACTATGGGAATTTGCATATTTTGGGCACATCATTACCTAGGCGCTAACGAAATTCATTGGCTCCATCAATAATTGATCCTGCAGCAATCTCATCAGGTCCTGGAGCAGTGTCTCTAGCTGCAGACAAACCTTATTCCAGTTCCCACATGGAGAATGGATCATTGTAGTCTTTCTCATTGTGCAAGAAGGAACTGAACTTCCTGTCTGCAGTCTGATGGAACACATAAAAAGCAGGAGCTTCTGTGGATGATGTAGTGGCAGTAAGGAAGTGTTCTGCTGAAATCTGAGCCATGTCATCTGGCGTGGGCCTTCGGAGCGCATTACTTGACAAGGCGGTTCGGTGATGTGTACTACTACTCTTGCCCGAAATCCATCTTATTGATTTCCAAACTTGCGCAGTAGAAGTGGACCGATTAATGAAAGTCGTTAATTTCCTCCAGGAAGCCCTCTTCCATTCTTTTATCACTTGCCTCGCATGTACTCTCGCAGATCCGCTGCACATAGATTTACTGTAGTTGGACAATGTCTGAAATTCCGCAGAGCTGTTCGTATGGCCCTGATTGCCATTCGACAGTCGTCATTCCACCAAGGTACAGGCCATCATCTGAGGTGGTTAGTAGAGTTGGAAATGGACTCTGCTGCAGCCTGTTGCCTCTCACAAGCGATTTTGGCCACCGTCTTCTGTTTCCAGTCCTTTTGTTCAGAAATAGCCTGTCGATTGTACTGCAAGCCATTTGCCCTTGGTATAACCCATCTGCATGGTCCCCTGTCAGCCACCATCCTAGTCGCGCAGATGGAGCCACACTGGGAAGTGGTCACTAGAATATGAATCTGTACCCGCTTCCCTCTGAAACGAGTCTGCAATAGCTGGAGAAAAAACTTAGGTCAGTGGATGAAAAAAACCCTGTAGCTACAGAAAAGTGTGTCATCTGACTTGCGTTCAGAAGGCAGATAATCTCAGAATGGACGAGTCGCTCGATCATCCGACCCCTGTAGCAAGTGGTAGTCGAGCCCCACAGTACATTGTGTGCACTGGAGTCCCCCACAAGGCGGAATGGCCACGGGTGTGCCCAAAGAGTTCTGCCAGTGCGTATGCATTTAAAGCTTCATTAGTGGTGAGGTACAAAGAACACACTGTGATATAAAAGGGTGTGAGAACTTTCACAGCAGTTGCCTATATGGTCGAGGTAAGAGGGACAGAAGAGAAGTGTCATCTAGTATCAATGGAAACAGCCACTCCACATTTAGCCAGGTCTCCAGTAGTATCGTCCTTCCTATATGTGTGGTAAACCTGTAATGCAGGTGTGAAGGTGACTTTAAGATGCATTTCTTGCAAGCAGATGGGCAACAGTTTCTCTTGGACCTGGAGCTGTAATTCTTCCAAATGTGAGAGATATCGATTCAAATTCCATTGCAACACTCTCAAGTCCGTGGGAAGCCAGTGTTTAGCGGTAGTTGTTCTTCCCTTTCTTCCTCAGAGTCGGTTATTTACTGCAGAGGCCAGGGAGAGTGTTAGCCGATTCCCTGATCTCTGGTTCTTCTGACTGGAAGTCCATATCCTGAAGAACATAGTCGCATCAGAGAGGGAGAGAGCTCGACGATCAGAAGGTTTAACTACCGCTTTCTTGGACTTGGTACTACATTTTGAAAGACGTTTTCATTTACTGATGGGAGGAGGTGGTTGCCTGGGTTGCGGAGACAGTTTAGTTGGCTTGTGATGTTGGCTAGTGATATGTGGCATATGTGGTACGCCCATTGTTGATAGCTTCCGATCGACTTCAGTTTCAAGTGGAGCTTTGCCCCGACAGTGTACACTGACAGGTGCATGTGTTCGTACTTGAATCTGTGGTCTGAGTTTGTGTCGAGGCATCACACTTAAGGGCTGATGCAAAAGAAGTAGCAAAAACTGGGGGTTGCACAGCTTTGAATTTTCCTTTCCTCGTTGTAACCTCACACTTCCTGCACCACACTGGGTGATCCCCAGGGGAGTTTACACATTTCGAAGTGTACAAGAATTGCCTGATTCCTGAGCTGAGCCTCCACAATTGCCACACGTAGCGCTCCAATTACATCCCATAGTGGTATGTTCAAACCTTGACATTTGTAGCATCATAATTGGTTAGAAACAAACAGGCGAACCCTAAGACGGATATAGCCTACAAGGATATGTTCAGGTAATGCCGCAGTACTAAACGTTAGACTGAATGTTCCCGATTTTTCCAATTTGCCATAGTTCTGCACTTCCGTAACGTCAGTATTTTTCCATTCTTCACGTAACTCTGCGGGGTTCACCTCCATTAGACCGGAGTACATAACCACGCCCTTACTAAAGTTTATAGTATTATGCAACTCAGACTCTATTGGATAGTCACCTAAGGCATTACATCCCAGGAGCTTGGACATTTTGGTTGAATTAGTAGGTTCAACTAGAAGTGTTCCATTACAATGTTGTTTGGCACTCTCTGGAGACCCTGCAAAATCTTCCAGTGCCTTGTGAACATGGAAACGGTTCCCTGGGTTTGCTTGATTACAATGACAGTGTTATGACACACTAATGCCCTGTTACTATGACTCCGAGACTTTTCGGGAGGACTAACGAACCGCGCTCTGTGTGATATGTGGGTGTAGGTACTGCCTGATGGTACATCCATTCTGTCAGTAGCAGTAGCTTGATGAGACCGTTCCATAGGGAGTCTACGAGATGCTAGCGAAATACCCATCAACCCAGGCAGAACCTCCGGATTCGCTGTCGTTCACAGACAGGAAGTCTTGTGAAGTACTTTTGAACAAGTTTTCCGGAAATATGTCGAGCATCTAGTTCGAGAGTCCATGCGTAATAGGAATGTTTCAAATCCTGTAGCTATGAACAAACTTGACCTTATCGACTGTGTCAGTATAGAGACAGGAATCTGTGATTAAAATAACATAGCAACGATGGTTGTCAATGTACACAAATCAATCACACGAAGACTAGGAGAATATTTTTGATAGAAAGAGCAGATAAGTAGTCGTTAGCAACATGGTTAAGAGTGGATTTAACAAAAAACTTAAACATTTATCTAAGAAAATCATTACAGCCATAGTTATTAATGTACACATCTAAAATTTTGTAAGTGTAAACAAAGAGCTGTACTTTAATGGAAAAATATAAAAGACGCTGGGTTAATTTTTGTTACTGTCTTTTATACAAAAAGCCATAAGTCAAATTCCAATCATGCAATGAATTAGAAAATATTATTGTAGTGTGCTAAGACACTTATAAGACCACATCATTACAAACATTAACTTATGGTACAAATTGTATTATTAATTATTATGAATTTGCACATCCTATAAAAATGAGAAAGTATATATATATATATATATATATATATATATATATATATATATATATATATATATATATATATATGGAAGACCAAAAATTCATTCGCAACTCCAGTAATTAATGACAGACAATTTTAGCCGTTCATGCTAACAGATAATTTAACAGATATTAAAATCATACTTCCAAAAAAACTAACACTTGGAAGTCAGCAAATTTTTCAATACCGCAATAGAATAACGAAGCTACTACCCGCAAGGTGTTGCCAAACACTTTGACAGCACGATACCTTCACTCCACCGTCGGTTGGAAAGGCCAGAAAGGTGTAAAAAAAGATTTACAAAACACTAAGGGTCTGCGTGAATGACCAATGACGGCAAAGATAACATAACAGTTTAGACAGACACAACCCATGTAAGAACAGGTTATGACATGAGATGTTCCAACATACAGAGCGGCCATCAACAAGCGCCAGAGCGGATCGCACACAAGCGTCAGTGGCGGACACGAGAGCACGCAAGAACAGTGGAGAGCTGCCACAACGCACAAGACCGGCAGATCCTCGTGAACTGCAAACAGTGCAGTCCGTCTAAACGATACAACGGTCGGCCACCTAACGGTTATAGTGAATCAGTCGTGGTCGAAATTAACATGGCGCCAAGCATGATTAACACATTCGGATGATATTAAATTAAGTGACACTTGATTTAAGGATATTACATTATATACTGTAATTTACCCTTGCATGGTATCATTGAATTAATCAGTGGTAAAAGCTCCAAACCAATGCTGGTTAGCTAGTTATTTACTTCTGTCAGCGGGCCTTTTAAAGGAACTCATTGACATTTAAATCCCGCTCTGTGAGCACCACGTAATCGTAACTTCAGTGTAGGCTACGTACAGGGCACTATCAGGTAAACGTGTAATTAATTTAGACCCAGCAGGAATGGCCAACAAGGCACCCAAATATTCATACTAACGGCCCACAATTGCATTGCCGGAACAGACTCCGTCTTGTTTTCGTGACTCACACCGATAGCAGCGCAGTAAGTGGCCAGTAAGCAACACTCTGAATACGACACCGGATGAGTGAGGATACTAACGTTTATACTGATCTGCAGCTCTGTTATTACAATAGAGCGTCTTTTTAGTGCAGTGGTTTCGGGGACCATTAGCCCCTGACAGCAATCACGTATCTGCTAGTACCCATCAGCATTAGAGACTGACAAAATATTAGAATGAAACAAAATTTTCTTTGACAGTTTTTTTTTTTAAAAAAACAATATTTAGATTTTGTAGGTATTCCATTAAGCCACAAAGTATTGAGTCAATGAGATAACTGCTAGAACATTTTGAATAGAATGGTGGAGCAGCTGCCAGAGCGTCACGATTGCTGCCAAGAGTCCTTCTCAGAGAAGAAAGCTAATTACTCGCATTGATGGTAGTCACTTGTTACAAGACATGGTTTCTCTGCACCAGTCCTCCCCCTAGCAGCACATGGCTTCACCCACATACTGCACTCCCATTTCAAATCAACTATACATAGTTTGTAAATCACTTCATTGCTGGACTCTTTACTTTGGAATTAAAATCGGTTAGCAGAATTCAAGCTGACAGTGTTTAGTAATAACAATAATGATAATAACAGTAGAGTGTAGGCCTTACAGCAACATAATGGTCATATCCGTAGTTATTGTTGCGTTGTCAGTTAGTTCCTTCAGCTGCTGCCAAATGAATAATGAAGCCTTTTATAGTTTATTGCGAAACTATCTACTACTTGGAGGTGTTTCATGCGATATTTAAGCATATTTTACGTATATATCTCAATTTTACTCTCATAGATGAATGGTATAAAACACAAAGTATGTGTGTAGTGGATGGACTAGCTGAGGACAATGACATGGATAAATTCCTTTCAGAAGGTGTAGCCTTCATCATATGGAGCCAAGGGCCAATGACAGTACGTGAAAAACTATGTAATTAGTATTACAATCTTTTTAAATAGTGTGCCAGTACTAGTTAGTCACATGTCACGAAGTAGCAATTTATATATATATATATATATATATATATATATATATATATATATATATATATATATATATATATATGGAAGAGCATGGCCTGTGAATTCTGACATTTTAGCACCTGTTTCTCCCAGCTGCTGGAATGTGGCGAGATGTGCCACATGCGAGTTTTGCATGTTGGGAAGACAATGGCTGAAACCTGAGACGTTTACCGCCAGGAATTCCCATGGACAACGGTCGTGTGAGTGAGGGACTGGGAGTGCCTCTTAAGCCAGAGTACTTCAAAAGATTCTTTTAAAGCAGTGCAAATCACAGGAGATCGTCAGAGAGTTTCAATAAAAGCTTCCAGATTGCCCTAAAGGCGGAAGGGGACAACTGAACACCGCTACGTTTCTGTGAACGGTGTGGGAAGCGAACTGCATTTACACGCCCAGACATGATGCCGTCAATCGTAAAGTGAGGGCCAAGACACTGGCTACTCTTAGTTTGTTAACAGAAAACGCAACAAGTACTGGGGAAGAAGATTCTGCAAGATTTCGCTACATGTAGCAACAAAGAGTGAGATTTTCAGTGGTCACAGTGGCAACCCTGTAATTTTCGTCTCCTCTTACGGTAATTTGGATAAGTATGTCAGAGCAGGTAGTCAGCAGAGCATTTTGGGGCGAGCACACATTAGCGGCAGTTCGTGTCTCGTTTGAAAGTCTCCCTGTGGCGCACTGCTGCAGCGTCACGGTCCTTTCTCTGTTTCTGAGTGAGACTCACGTTTGCGTCGTCTGTGCACTGCGTAGCTGACACTTTGTGAGTCTTTTTCGTGACATTCTGACTGATTTCTATCGTTAGTTCTCTCTCAAACTGGCATCAAAACTCGAAGCTATCCAGTATATATCGATTGTGTGAGCTGAGCGGCCTTTGGGAGGCGATTTGCATGTTATTACGCTAGTGCTTCAGAAAAATCTTAACCTTCTACGCATATTGCCGTTTAAATTTTTTGATGAAGGTAATTGTTAATCAATCCAACTTCAACCTGAAAAATATTGACTGAGAGAAAATAAATTAATTATTTTTTAAATGAGTTTTGCTCAGTCTAGTTTTTATGAAGCGACACTTTTAATGAAAAATATCGTCAGAGGACTCTAGCTCACTGAACTACAGTCTCAATATGACGCAGTTTCCGATATAACAGAGGTGCCATTACACCTTCGTTTCTTTTTTTAAATTTGGAAAGTTAGCTGGATACTTTCTAATTATACGAACAGAATTAAATTTTGTTTTGGGAATACCGAAACATCACTTGCATTGTCATTTAGCAGCATTAATAATTATCAATTTAATATTTGTATTATTGTGTTGGATTCTGCCTGAGCTCAGAATCGCTTGCTTCGCCGTTTGCGTGTTGAGTTCACGTGCTTGGCAGGCAGCTTGCAAAACGTAACCACTGCAAAACTTCAGTCGACTCGCACAGACAGGTACGGCAGAGAGCCATAAACAAGTCAGTAGTAATAATAGAAATAACATTTTCAAAATAATTTAAATTCGTGACGAACACAATCGAACCCATTTTGTTTTCATTCCTCAGAAAATTTCATTTTGTCCCTCAGCGGTAATTACCCCCAGCTTGGGAACCATAACTAACATAAAAATCGACAATAACTACAAAATTACACAACATTTGTCATTCTGTAGTATCGTAAGGGCCCTGGAAGGTACGTAACGGTACACCAGAGTACTGTTTATTTACGATTCTGTTGTACCGTACAGATATTTACCGAATAACGTTTACCTTTAACAACAAAAAATTGTTACCAAATAACAGAAGACCTCACCCTTTGCATAAAGACATTGTATGTCAACCCTTGCGAATTCCAAGTCGAATTTTGTCCGCTACTTTTCAGGCCAAATCAATGAATTTGGAACATGATTTCACCTACATCACTTAATGTACGAAATACGCCACCACAGCTGTAGCTTGAGATAAAACGCCTCAGACGCGATAATAAATCATCAAAAGCAATAGAACTGTTTCCCAATACAAAAGGAATTAGTTCCACACATGCTGCTAAATTGGAACCACAAACGGCAAGGAACATCAACACGCCCGTTTTTGAAGCAGAAGTAGCTAGATTTTTCAAAATTAGTCGTGCGTTAGAGAGACGAGTAAAGTTTAAGAATAGGCAAATCGTTTGACTACTTCAAATTCTTTAAGTGTCAAGGAAGGTATTTATGATAATAACAACCGGCAACATCAGAAACATGGGCTTCACATGCTCTAAATACACGTTTATATTCCCTTGCTTTTAGCGGAATAAGCTGCAAATATGTCGGTACATGAAAGTATATCTTCACAAATAATTTGTAGCTTATGTTATTGAATTAACGTAATTCGGCTGGTTTCATATGAGTTTTACGATAATTCATGTCTTTAGGTAATTTACTAATGCAAGGTATGCACAATTATAACAACTGTTTCGTTGACAGAGTAAAAAATAATCAAAAACCAACACTATCGGCAAGACGCAACTGACTGACTGCTTTCTCTTCGCTTGCAGCGCTAGTGTCGCTGCAGCCATCAAATGTTAACAACTTTCTCACCTGAGTGTTCCGTGGCTGTATTTAATACACTGTGACGTGTATCAAGGCGTAGAGGAATTATGGGCAAAGCTTAAACTGATTGTGAATCGCTCCATTGCAAGTACCTGCCAAGTGGATTAAGGGAAGCATAAACGCGACACGGTTTAATTCTAAAATTGTTGATAAAACAGAGGCTGTTGCACTCTTGCTGCAAAACAGAACGCACAGATGATGATAGATAGTAAAATCTTGCATCTGTAAGAAGACCGATGCGCGAAACATACAACTACCACCATTACCTTGCGAAAGATATTCCCGATAACCCGAGAAAATTCTAGTCCCACGTAAAATCTCTCGACGGGGTAAGACCCATTCACTTTGTGACTAGTCCAGTGTGGCAACGTTGCCACGTAAGTCAATGAAAGAAAAGCCGAAGTTTTAAACCTAGTTGCGAAAACACACTTGACATCTTAGCCACAAACAATCCAGAGCTAATAGAGAGCATCGTGACTGATACAGCGATTAGTGATCACAAGGTCGTTGTAACTAGGCTCAATACCGTTTCTTCCAAATCCACCAGAAACAAACGCAAAATAATTTTATTTAAAAAAGCGGATAAAGTGTCTCTAGAAGCCTTCCTAAGAGACAATCTCCATCCCTTCCGAACTGACTATGCAAATGTAGAAGAGATGTGGCTCAAATTCAAAGCTATAGTAGCAACAGAAAGTGAGAGATTCATACCTCATAAACTGGTAAGAGATGGAACCGATCCCCCATGGTACACAAAACAGTTCCGAACGCTGTTGCAGGGGCAACGGAAAAAGCATGCGAAGTTCAGAAGAACGCGAAATCCCGAAGAGTGGCTAAAATTTACAGACGCGCGAAATCTGGCAAGGACTTCAATGCGAGATGCCTTTAATAGGTTCCACAACGAAACATTGTCTCGAAATTTGGTAGAAAATCCGAAGAAATTCTGGTCGTATGTAAAGTACACAAGCGGCAAGACGCAGTCAATAACTTCGCTGCGCAGTGCCGATGGTACTGTTACCGACGACTGTGCCGCTAAAGCGGACTTAGTGAACGCAGTTTTCCGAAATTCCTTCACCAGGAAAGACGAATGGAATATTCCAGAACTTGAAACACGAACAACTGCTAGCATGAGTTTCTTAGAATTAGATACCTTAGGGGTTGAGAAGCAACTAAAATCGCTTGATACGGGCACGTCTTCAGGCCCAGATTACATACCGATTAGGTTCCTTTCAGATTGCGCTGAAACAATAGCTTTCTACTTAGAAATCATATACAACCACTCGCTCACCGATACATCTGTACCTACAGATTGGAAAATTGCGCAGGTCGCACCAGTGTTTAAGAAGGGTAGTAGGACTAATCCATCGAACTACAGACCTATATCATTGACGTCGGTTTGCAGTAGGGTTTTGGAGCATATACTGTATTCAAACATTATGAATCACCTCGAAGGGAACGATCTATTGATTCAAAATCAGCATGGCTTCAGAAAACTTCGTTCTAGTGCAATGCAGCTAGCTCTTTATTCACGCGAAGTAATGGCCGCTATCGACAGGGGATCTCAAGTTGATTCCGTAATTCTAGATTTCCAGAAAGCTTTTGACACCGTTCTTCACAAGCGACTTCTAATCAAGCTGCGGGCCTATGGGGTAACGTCTCAGTTGTGCGGCTGGATTCGTGATTTCCTGTCAGGAAGGTCGCAGTTCGTAGTAATAGAAGGCAAATCATCGAGTAAATCTGAAGTGATATCATGTGTTCTCCAGGGAAGCGTCCTGGGACCTCTGCTGTTCCTGATCTATATAAATGACCTGGGTGACAATCTGAGCAGTTCTCTTAGGTTGTTCGCAGATGATGCTGTAATTTACCGTCTAGTAAGGTCATCTGAAGACCAGTATCAGTTGCGAAGCGATTTAGAAAAGTTTGCTGTATGGTGTGGCAGGTGGCGGTTGACGCTAAATAACAAAAACTGTGAGGTGATCCACATGAGTTCCAAGAGAAATCCGTTGGAATTCGACCACTCGATAAATAGTACAATTGTCAAGGCTGTCAATTCAACTAAGTACCTGGGTGTTAAAATTACGAACAACTTCAGTTGGAAAGAGCACATAGATAATATTGTGGGGAAGGCTAGCCAAAGGTTGCGTTTCATTGGCAGAACACTTAGAAGATGCAACAAGTCCACTAAAGAGACAGCTTACACTATACTCGTTCGTCCTCTGTTAGAATATTGCTGCGCGGTGTGGCATCCTTACCAGGTGGGATTGATAGAGGACATCGAAAAGGTGCAAGAAAGGGCAGCTCGTCTTGTATCACGTAATAGGGTTGAGAGTGTGGCAGACATGACACGCGAGTTGGGATGGAAATCATTAAAGCAAAGACGTTTTTCGTTGTGGTGAGATCTATTTAAGAAATTTCAGTCACCACCTTTCTCTTCCGAATACAAAAATATTTTGTTGAGCCAAACCTACACAGGTAGAAATTATTATCAAAATAAAATAAGAGAAATCAGAGTTCAAACAGAAAGGTTTAGGTGTTCGTTCTTCCCGCACGCTGTTCGGGAGTGGAATGGTAGAGAGATAGTATGATTGTGGATCGATGAACCCCCCTGCCAAGCACTTAAATGTGAATTGCAGAGTAATCATGTAGATGTAGATGTACCTATTAAGAAATCATTCACCCAGGAGAAACGCACAAAAACATCGTCGTCTGACCGTCACGCAAGTTCCCGTATAGAAGACAGATTAATTGGATTCACTGATGTACAGAAGCAACTGAAAGAGTTAAAAACAAAGAAGTCACAAGGTCTGAAAGGAGTCGGAGTTCGATTTTACGCTGAGTTACTACGGCATTTGCCCCTTACTTAGCATGCATTTATCTCGAATTTCTCACCCAGCGCAAAGTCCCAAGCGACTGGAAACAAACGGAGGTGACTCCTTTACATAAGAAGGGTGAAAGGACGGACCCATATAATTACAGATCAATATCCTTACCATCCGTTTACTGCAGGATTCTTGAACGTATTCTCAGTCGAATATAATATCATTACTTGGAACGGAGCGTCTTCTGTTCATAAATCTGCTCGAATTTAGAAAGCATCACAAGTGCAAACCTCACGTTGCCCTTTTCTCACGTGATATACTGCATATTCCTATATTTCCGCAAACAATTTGGCACAGTGCCCCATTGCAAACAGTTAAAGAAGGTTCGAAGATACAGAGAATGTGAGAATGGTTCGAAGACTTCTTAAATAACAGAACTCAGTGTTTTTTTTCCTGGACGGTGAGTGCTCACCACAGACAAGGGCACCGTTTGGAGTGCTCGAGGGAACCGTCACAGGACCGTTGTTGTTATGTATATACATAAATGATTTGGCGGACAGGGTGGGCAACATTCTCCGGTTGTTTGCTGATGATGCTGTGGTGTACGGTAATCTGTCGTCGTTTAGTGACTGGATGAAGGTACAAAACGACTTAGACAAAATTTCCAGTTGGTGCCATGAATGGCAGCTTGCTCTGAATATATAATAATGTAAGCAACTCCAGATGACTAGGAAAGCCTTCCCGTAATTTTCGAATATAGCATTAGTTGTGTACTGCCTGACATAGTCGCCTCGATTAAGTATCTAGAACTAACACTGCAAATCTGAAATGGAACGAGAACGAAAGGACGATAACACGGAAGGCTAAGGATCGAAATAGGTTTGTTGGGAGGATTTTAGGAGAGAGTGGTTCATTTGTAAAGGGGACCACGTACAAAACACTAGTACAACCCATTCTTCAATACTGCTCAAGTGTTTGGAATTCGCAACAGGTCGGATCAGAGGAAGACATCTAGGTATTTTCGAGGGGAGCCGCTTGGTTTATTGCTGATGGGTTTCATTAACTGAAGTAGTTCTCTAACTCAGATGGGAAGGCGACTGAAAAAATTTACAGAACCGGGTTTTCAAACTGCCTGCGGACAGATTCTACTGCCGCCAACGTACATTTCCCGTCAGGCTTATAAAGACAAGAACAAGAATGGCTTGTATACACACATACGGAGAGCGCCTTTTACGTGTCGCCCTATTTGCAAGTTGAATGGGAAAGGATATGTGCAAATAGAGGTATGTAAGGTACCCTCCGCTACTCACTACATCTTGGCTTGCCGAGTATTTACTGCATGTAGATGTTCGTAGTGAGTCTAATAGTGGCCCAGGGCTGTGCGAGGAAATAGTACGGTGCAATTATGCCCAAAACCTCAACATCCAAAGTGAAAGTCTGCTTCCAGATCCAGAGAGTTTCATAGAGTTCACATATTGTTTGGTAAAATGTTACATCATTTGTAAGCGTCGGGTTTGGGGGAAGGGGTGGAGAAGTTGGTAAATTAGTAGTTTTTATCAGATTTTCTTAAATATTTCGCAATTTAATCTACATTAAATTGTGGACAATAATAGCCCTGTGCACAATATTGCTAAACCGAACGATTCCAGAGTTAGATAGGGTTTCAAAAGTAAAAATGTTTCGTACTTTCTAGATGTTTTTGTATACGTATGACATTGTCACTAACGAAACTAATTTGTCAAATAGTCTAGTGCTTTCTCAAAGTAAATTGTGATTTTAGTGGCCGGTGGTATGTTAGTGATAAGCCCTTGAAGGAACGACAACCTCACCACCTTCTCAAGGGGCGCTACTTTTTAAGGGAAAAGAGGCTTCCACAGGCCTAGGCCATATAAACCTGTGGTACGGAGAAACCCACTCTGAACTTTCTCTGGACAATGTCCCATTAAGAATGAATACCTTTCAAAATAAATGATTTTAAATTATAAAAATGTGTATAATAATTATGGTACATAATTATATCATTTTGATTCCTATTATTTTTAAAACTGCAGCTTTTGGAGGCTTTTCATCAGAAAAAAAGACATATATGACTTTATATTGCATACTATTTCATTTGAATTTTTGAAGTTCATAAACTGAGTTCAGCAGTAATATTGAATAAAAATCTAGAATGTTAAATGCGACCTTAAAGTAATGTAATGTATTTCATCAGTATTCAGTCCTCATCTAGATCTTCATGTATGATATTCGTGTCCCTGTTAACACATCCTAGATCTGAAAAATTACCGCATATGCTTGAGCTGTTTAGACCCCTCTTTCTGCACTCGCAGTTACGGAAGCATACGTCTTTGCAAGCGCACACTACGAGGGATAGTAATTCCCAGGGAGCTGCAGAACGTACTGTTGTAATTGGTCTGAGGTGTTCGTCAGTCTTCTTAAAGGTGGTCGTTGAAGACTAAAAGTTTCGTCTGAAGAGCGTTGTTGGCTGCACTTCCTATACGGTGTAATTTTCCCCTTCTTGTAGATCGCTGATATAGTGTCACATCCTGCGAAGGCATACATTGGTAAGAGTACATCTTTCATATCCCCAATGTCTCGCAGAATGTCAGAAATACACTTTTTCCTGCTGATTGTCTTTCTTTGGTACGACCATTTTCAATTTCTTCTGTGATGGTGCGTGGACAGTCAACAAGTCTGTGTCATCACCAGTTAAACAAGCTTCAACTCCTTTCTTCGCTTCATCAGTCAACTGTGGACCACCTATTTGCAAGTGCACTATAAGGAGAGAAAGAAACTTTCTGGCTGTATCCTTTTTTATGTGCCTATTGTAGTTTTCATTTTCAAAATGTAGTATTACGTGGTTATTGAGATATATGTTGCGTAAAGTAAGCGAATCGCCTGGTTAGATGTGACAGGGGGCCTAACGATCCCCAGACTGCCAGATGAAATTAATGAGTGAATAAATAAATGAATTAGAAATTAAAAATATTCATTGTTTACAAGGGATATAATCCTCCCAGTTACACAGTCGTACCATACTGTCTTAACTTGGCTCCAATACTATCTGACATTTCTTATAGACACTTAACGTCATTTGATAGGGTACACGAAATTTTGCAGATCCTAAGATTAATCGCGTCTTGCTCCAAGCTTTTCTGCTGAATTATCCAACCTAGGTATCTAAATTTTTTTCACGCGATTACTCTTCCCTTTATTTAAAATCATCTATTGTGGTCCATCACTGATATTTGTAATTTATTTTATCTTCTCAAAGGAGGATTGTAATCCTACTTGCTCAGCTATCTCTTTTAGTTGATGAATCTTCGTGAATGGTGAATTAATGTTGTTGGAAAAAATGGCTAGATCATCAGCTGTGTTTGGGTCCTAGTCTGAATCATTATTCATCCCCATCCTCTTAGCTCATTGTTTTCCTCCATTCTCGAATGATCTTTTCCAAGATACAGTTAAAAGGGAGTGGGGAAACTTCATCGAGTTGTCTGATACCAGTTTTGGTTTGGAAAGCGGTCCGAGATGTTGAAACTAAATGCACGTTTGATCCTGTATCGATCAGAATCTGTTGAATGATGTACTCCCAATCCTTCCATAACATTCAACAGTGACTCGCTTTCAACTGAGTCGTGCGCCTTTTTTATCCATGCATACTATCGCACGGCAGCACCTTCCAGACGCTTAATTCTTTATAATGTTTTTCAACTTGAAAATCTCTAGGCAAAAAGTTACTTTCCTGAAATTGGCCTGGTACTTATTAGTCTATTTATAAAAATAAACGTCAATTCAGTTCTGTACTGTTTCGGAGAGCGTCTCCCATGGAACAGATACTAATATAATACCTGTTCAACTGCTGGTAACCTTTTGAGCCACCAATTTTATGGAGCTGGTAGACTAGGACAGATAGGCACACAGAGGATACCCGACCACTTCCCTGTATCTCCTCAAAGAGTTCAGCTGGTATGTTCAGAATGTCTTCATTGGCCAGCTTCCGGGACTATACGACAATTTATTCCTTTCAAACTGCTTTGTTGTTCCTTAGGGCATCCATGATCTGTTTAATTTCTGTCTTAGATGTGTGTATGTGCGTTTGTCGCTATTTTTTTCTCTGAAGCACGTGGTTGGGTGTTGTTACACTTTCAGATTAGACTTGAATATTTGATTGAAATCCCTGAGACTGTTCTTTAGAATATCCTGATCAATACGTTCCATATGTTGTTTCAAAAATAATGGCGTTGCAAGTCGGATCACAGGGGCTGCGTGCTTCCGACTTTCACAAAAGGAGTTAAAATCTTCATGTTCCTTCGGAGAGTTTAATTTTGTCAACGAATGTGTTCTGAGTGCGTAATTTAGTTCCGAGGTCTCGTTGCACCATCTTCGTTTCCGTTTGCGAAATTTCAAGCTTCTTGTATTGCGTATTGTATTGTGCATTGTATTGTACGGTCTGTCCAGTTCTGAGACTAAAATGTTAGTTGCTGACGGCACTCTATCAATACATGTTAACTGATTTTAAATTTTGCCACATCATCTCTGCATTTGTTCTTTCCAGCTGTTGGAGCCTTTCTGAGAAGAATGAAATTCATTTTAATCCTGGAGAGGTAATTGTCTAAATAATACTTGGTACTTCTTTGAACTTTAATATTCTTAATTTCCTTCATCGCATTCCTAGAATGGGGCACATCGACGATTTTCCATCATTCGACTTGTTAGAAAAAACCAAATTCAAAATGTCTTGCTCCTTCTGTGCGTAGGATGTTTTCCTGTACCTGTTCATAATTTGCTACTATTCCACGTTAGCTTACAGTCGTCGACAAAGATCTTAATATTCTTTGTAGTTATTTTCGCCTTCTCTTTCTCTAGGAGATCCCACAATTGTTCTATTTTCTCAGGACTATGGCTTCTGTACTCACAGATGAGATGGCCGCATGTGCATTGAACAGGGTGTAGCCTTTGCACCTCATCAAATAGTGAGTATTGACAATTATTTGATACGCTAGAAAAATTCACTACTGCGTTGATAAACGTCTTATTTACAGCAAAATCTGCTGCAAACATTGATATATTCTTGCTTATGTTCACGGCTTCCTTTTTTTCATAGATCATATACCCTACATTGTCCATAACTCTTTCGTGCTGATAATGTGTATTTTGAAACCTAGGGTTGTGATGTTTTGGTAGTCCAACAAATTGTTAATCCTTATTGTTTACCAAATTGTCGCAATAATTTCACATTTGTGGTAGCAATGTAATATTCGTTTTCCTTTTTCAACTTAGTATTTCTGCCTCAGAGCATGCAGGTCCTTTAGATATCCCTAACCCTGTAGTTGCACGCTAACAGGACCCCAAGATATGCTTGCACTCCTAACAGTGATGGGTTTCTGTTTACAGTTACCGCCGGTTTAGTGTTTCCTTTTTGACGACTTTCGATGATGTCTGATTCTTAGGGAAATGTGGGTCGGATTTGTTCCTTCCCAGTAGTAGATTCAAAGTACTAAGCCATGAAGCTTGGATTTCGTTTGCTATATACACCTTTGGTATGCATGGTCCACTTCTGCTTTAAAAGCCGTTGACTTGTTTCATCTATAATCCCGAAAAAGGATGCTTTCAAGTTGCTACCAGATGGAGCAGCTGGACCAATTTCTTTCTTCTTGTCCTTTCTTTTGTGTGACAGGCAGAGCCTGGTTTCGTAGTGTTGGGACCACGTCGTGGGATTGATTGTTTGCTTTATTAAAAAATCTGAGATGGTAATTTGTTTGTTATAAATGAGATCTCTAATTCATTCTGATTTAGCTAACTTATCTCCACATACGTACACTTGTTTTTAGTGATATTTAAGGTGCTGAGAATTATAAATATTTTCAGATTATAAAGATGCTACCTGAGGTATCTTTCTTTATCTTAACTTTACATTATCATCATGTTGTACATTGAACATTCCTGAGAATTTAATTGAGCTTTTCATTAAAGTGTGCCATCATAATATTTTATCACTTTGTTAACTAATTACCTTCTGTTATGGTAGTCTTCCCACTAACATGTTATGTGGGTTTTTCAGCTAAGTGTTTTGTTTACCCATTTGAATAATTTTAACTGTCGCCAAGAGAGGAGGACTCTACAATGTGTGTCTGCATGCATACTACCAAGGCAGGATCCAATTTGTGGTGTCTGGGGAGGGAGAATTTGTGCAGACTGGGGATGATGGGCTGTTCTTCCCATAATACTTCTAAAGTGGTTGTAGTCGGGGCTACTGTACTAAACTAATGGCTGATGGGTTTCCTGTAACAGTACAAGACATTCTCAGAACTCCTGGACGGCAGTATCATTTTGCTAAAGACTGCTGTTACTTGAGGGCAGGAAATAATCAAGAATATGCTTACACTCTTTTCCTGTGGTTAACTGGCTGAAAGCTTAAACATTTTCGTAAAACTTCTAGGAGCTCGCTAAGTCGAGGAATTGTGCATAAGCCTTCCATAGTACTGGAATTCCTGATGTGGAGAGGTAAGTCTGCGAGTCTTGTATACATCACATTGGTTGGTTACTGATCCGTCGTGAGCAGTGGAGTTACTTTTGTGAGACGAATACCTGAGAGAATTATTTTCTCTAAGTAATGTGGGGACTTGGTGCTGTATGATGATAATTTTTATTTTTTTTCTCTTTGGCTATACATTTGTTTCGACTTAACTGCCATTAACGAGTGACCTGTTCTACAGTGTGGGCGACGTTACTCTCATTATACATTTTTTGTTATAGTAGCACACTATAGTCGAAACTGATCTGTAGAGAAGGGGAAGAAAACAGAATTTAATATCACACAGCAGTGAGTCTTGACACGCCTTACAAATATGTCACATGCTGACTTATACTACTCCCATTATTGTGTAGTATGAAAATGAGGCAACCAGTCTGAAAGTACTGGTAGTTTCAATAAATAATGAAAGTATATTTAAAACATACTCCATTTACGTGGTATCTCTTTTACAAAGTAGGCACCTAATTTTGTGGAGAAAGATTCATTTCGTTTTCTAAACTCACACAAGCGAGGACACACACACAGACACACACACACACACACACACACACACACACACACACACACACACACATACACACAAAATTACATAAAGAGTATAAATTGCTGCGTTTTGTAGTATTTTAAAGGGGGTTCAGAAATATGAAACACACAGCAGCATATTTATCAAAAATATTACGTAAATCAGCAATTCTGTACGTGTAGAGATCGAAAGATTCCTGAGATTAATTGCTCCCCACATCTAATTGCTGTCAAGCGTCACAAGGTGGACAGATAACCAGCGGAAAACGATGATTGATGACTCTGCAATTTACAAGCCTCAGGTGGTGTGAGGTGACCACACATGCATTTTTGTCCAGTCGACAAAATATAACATACTTGGAGATTGCGAAAATATTGACTCGCTGCCTAGCAAGGGAACCATCCCAGATGTAAATAAATGGTCTTGATGATATTTGGTGGGTGTGTAAACTGGCCCAAATAATTCAATACACATTTTTTCCGTTTTGGCCCATTTTCACTTAGGGATAAAAACTCATCCCAAATGTAATTTGGTGCATGATGTACAAAAATGTGGTGTTCCACATAGAAGTAGAACAGCATTACCTTTCCTCTGATACACACTGAATTTTTCTACAAAATATCCAACCACTATCAATAAATTTTGAGTAGTTAAAATTATCGTTACAACATAAATTAGAAACACTCTCTTTCCATATCCAACCATATGTAATAAAGCTGAATCCTCAAACGCCATTTTTATGAAATATGTTACACAAAACGTGCTGTCAAGTATTTTCAACATATCTAATTGAAATATGTACACGTTCATTATGCTTCTCACTGCAAGCTCTCCATTAGTTTCCTTTAAAAGAATGAAAAAAGGATAATCCGGTAGCAGGCCTCATGGGCTCTAAGATGAATCGTAAAACTCTGCGTAACTGATGACAATTATTGCAAAACGGATGATTTTTTTTACCCTTTGGAATAAAGTACATCCCCAAAATTTTAAATTGTGAAAAGAACTTTTCGAGTTAATATTTATCGCATATATAGCCTCTAGTTATAAGCTCTGTTATTATCCATGACAGAATTGCGTGTGCCACAGATTGAATAGTGATTTGGTGCTTGCCTTGAAATGCTTTAACTTTACTTCTCTGCTCAACTGCAACGCCCATGTTTAAAGATCAATGTCATGACGATCAGTTGACAATCGATAACCTAACCTTTTTTTTAAGTGCTGCAGTGTAGTAGCTTCATAGTACCTCAGAGCCATTGAATAACATACTCTACCCAGCGAGAGAGCTGTGCCACTCTACTAAGATAAGATATTTGCGCTTCAAGGATGAAGGGAACTCTGTGTATTTGACAACTTTTGGTTTTCTTACTGAAACACTTTCGCCTACTGAACAGTTAAATCACATACGATATGATTTCAACGGTTACCGTTAAAAACGCTAAGAGTAACAAACTAACGCTAAGGGGCTTAAATCCTAAACCAGCGTGAGTAATGTCTAATTTTCCAGGCATACAAAATAAATTCTCCGATCCTCATGTTACTTGCAATGCATAACTTCTCTTTCCTTCTCTTTCTTCTCTTTCGAATACCACAGTTCTCGTGACCTGGTATTTTTTGTTTCGTTTTTATTTTTTACTTTCTGACTGGTTACCCTTCCTGTGGCTGCAGCTGTAAGTTAAACGTAACGGAGGAAAGCTGTGTTCGTCACCTGTCTGCGAATGTTGCCAACGCTGATCTGTATGTTTCGTTTGAAGGTGTTTGTGAATGGTGTTTTTTATGAGGTGGAGATTGGAGAGCAGCTCAGCATTCACCTAAACGAGGGTGAAAACGGCATATAACGGCATTATCAGAGGAAATATCTCTCATACTAATATGTTAATAGTTTATGTTATCTTGTGCTGTGCATTACAAATTAAGCGCAACACTACAATTACATTTGTGGTATTCAAAGTCAGGCTGGCAACGGATAAATCAGGCGTTTAACTCAAAGGTTTTCACTACCATTTTGATGACTAAAGTTTTGTCCTTCAAACCAGATACCTATATTACGTTTAACTATCTCACTGTAGTTCTCAAGGAATTAGTGTTTAACTGAATGCACAGAGACCTCGTATGTAACACTCAAAAGGCATCATTTTGCTCTTGCATTCCGTTGAAAAAATTTGAGTTTGTCAACGTTTAGAAGGACAGGTAGAGCTGACCCACCAAGCTTACGACACCTGACACAGCTCATTCTCCTAACACCACAGTAGGGGCATTTGACACTGTCCGCCAAACAGTTGCCAACATCTTTCGTGAATAATACACTAAGATCCACTGCATTTAATTAGGCAGTTAAAAAACCGCTTTCGCCAGTAATAAATAAAAATGTACTTTCAGTGAGCTTTCGTCACAGAACAAATCTGTTAATGAAAGTTTGGAATAATATTCAATGTAAGTCGTTTGGCAGTCACGGACAAGAACATTGATTTAATTTTTATTTTTGATCCAAGAACCTGAATCATCAACTGTTGTGGTTCTGCTATTAGAGGTGCGCTTCTGAAACTCAAAATATTCTATTCTCTTGTATGAAAAATTCTTTTCCGATTACGATTACTAGTAATTTATGACATTCCCCAGCCTTAATTTTTGAAACATTTTGCTCCACAACTGTTTAACTGAGAAAAATCTCCAGTCTTCAGAAGCCCTGATACATGTGAGACCTGTTAGGACAGTTATTTGTATTTTGGAGCGTTAGTGGAGAGGGTTAATAAGTGTTGTTTTTGTTTTGGTTGTTTCCTATTACAGGTACATCCTGCGGTAGGCACATGGCTGACATTTAATAACTGAAATGAGTAAGCATATATAAACAACAGATGGAACAGAATCTGTAAACAAACTTATTTAGAATCGTCTACTTTCTGATCAAATATTCTGCCTCTGTAAATTAAGGGTGTAAACACACACATCAAAATTTCAGTTCACATCAGATTGAGACACAACGATTTAGTCTTTCATACATTACCACATTACTGTGCCTAGTATATATGAATTATTATTTATGTTATTCTTCTACTCACCACTGCTTGCATAGCTAAAGCTTCTGCAGTACGTTACCTCTGCCAATTGTGTGTTTTCGGCTTCTTCGTGCAGCCCCTCCATCCATCTGCAGCGGTCCTGTGCGCTTCCGAAATGCTTCAACACCCACGCAGACACCAGCTCTTGCTTCTCCTTCGAGTATGTTTCCTGCAACGGGAAAACACAGTTAGATTAATTTAGGATTACTTTCCCCGTCAATGAAACATATACCTATCAAAACAAATAGTTGTCAGTATTTGAATTCCAAAAGAAAACCGATTTTCCCATCTTCTGTTAGTCATATCCTCTACACTTCCGCCCTGCAACAGATGAAGACACTGCTGTCAGTATAGGTTGAACGAAACGCTAGGTCCGTTTAAATAGAAACTTCTCTATATACTGAGTTTCAGATCTTTGTTGTAAATAGTGGCGTGAACGACGAACGCACAGAGATTGCGAGCTACCCGGGGTTGGTCCGTGATGATCTTACAAACTTTCATGGGTGATGGGGAGGGATAAATATATCAATGCAATGCATGGGACCCTCGTCCAGAAACGACCGAAAATAGTTTTGATAACTGGCAGTGGATCACTTCTACTGCAAATTCTTTGCTTTTCGTGCTTTGGGATTAGGTAGTGTGAACCAATACAACAAAAATATCTAGTAAACAAGGGCTCTAAAACGCATACCTAATGAGCTATGAGTAGTTGTTCAGTAGAAGACATGTGTTTCACAGTAGCAAAAGTTAACAACTGCTCATAGCTCTTCAGGTATGCACGTTAGAGTCCATATTTAATGAACTTTTCTGCTTTTTTAGGTCCATTCTAATTCCCCTCCAAGTACGGACAACGAGGGGCTGCAGCATGATGGCGACTGCCAAACACACCAGAGCAATTTTCACTTATAACTTTCAATTAAGTCGTTTCCTGATCATGGCCGCTTTCGTTACGTTGACACATTTGCCTTTTTCTATCAATCCTGCGAGTTTGTAGTATCATTATGGAATCACAATGTAGACTGTATATTATCCTCCAATTAAATCATTTCCGATAAGAACAATTTGTATACTGATTGGCAACAATATTATGCACTTTGTTTGTCATTCAACACTTCAGATAGTAGCATCTTTGCTTCCAACTGCTAATATATGAAGAGTTGAATGAGAAACAGTGTATGTTTATTTTAACGCATCTTTTTATATCTATAACTAATCGAAATGGACAGTATTCACACACCCTTTCATTTACGTATCTGCAATGTCTGTATCAGCGCGTCAGGTAAAGTGAGAATGGCATGACAACTGCAAAATTTTGTCGTGATTACGCCTCACTCAAAATCGTTTGACGACTGTTGTGTATCTATCAAAGTGCGATATAGAGGAGTAAAGATAGGAATTTTTCAGATCCTATCCTAGTATGTAACATCCCAGTCCGTCATCATCAGTAGAAAATCCCAAAGTCTAATGCAAGTCTTTGTGTTCTAAAAATGTAGCATTTCTGGTTGACATATGAGAACACATCAGTTTGGATGTTACCAGCCAACAGCTATCACAGTTACAATTTGACCTATGCGGTACCCAGAAGATTTAATGTAGCCAGGGGTTTCTTGATTTCGGTTAATTAGAAGTGACTGAAACAGCTTACAACCAAGACAAATCTCCGAAAACAGTGGACAGAGCCAGGAAATTGTAAGCATTTTAATTTTGACTAGATAGGAACATGCACCAGCAGGAATTATCAACGGCTTATGCCTAAGCATGTGTAACAGGACAGATTCGGTTATTTTCCTGACGAGTGTTACAGGTAAACTACAAATGGTAAGAATATCGTGAAGTTTACTGACTTACAAAATCAAGGCTATCAAAATTTTGTCTAAGAAAAAATAAATCATAAATTATTCCTACTCCCCAGTTGCAAACAAGTATTTCGAAAAGCTGACCTTAATTTAAAGACATATACCAATCTGGAAATCTTCCCTAAATATTTGCATATGGGGTACCATCTGATTTCCATCAAGTCAGCTTCCATTTGACGGACAAGACCTGGGCTGTGGATCCTACCTCAAACTATCCACACTACTATCTGTGGTAGCGAATGACAAGTATAGAAATATGATAATTTCCAATTTTCACTTTGTACCATTTCCTTATTTGCAGAGTATTATTTCATTTACAGGTTACCTTGTGACTCATAGATTACACTGCACATATAGACTGGGCTACTATTTACTGCTAGTGTTATTTAAATTAAGCTTCACTAGACTCCTGTTGTAATGAGTACAATTAACTGTATATCACAATTTTCCTTGAGGTGAAATGATGCCAAGTACTCTCTCTCATTACTCAGTTAACTACTAATGTAATTAATGAAACGGCTATTGGACAAGTAGTAGCATCTTATACGTCTTTACAAAGATTTCGTAAGTTTTGTACATGTTTCTCTCAATACATACCAGGATTTTGACGACAGGGCTCTGTTGCTTAGCCTGGCTGCCAGCTGTCGGCGATTCTTCAGGATGAACTCTGAAATTAATTAAATATTTTTAATTTTGTTTAATGATAAATTTAAAATCATTTTTGGACAAATTATCCACATAAGAAATTACACATGTAGCTGCTATGCAAAACTGTAAAGTAGTTATGTTTAATTTGATTAAAACACATTCATGATTATCTCACATAAATAACCAAAACTCATTGATACTTGAGATACTGTTACAATTTGTAATTTGGACAATCTTCATAGGCATACTTTGAACTTGACTGAGCAATTTCTGTACAATCAGAATTCTGAAACATGAGAAGTGATCCTAAAGTCCCCACACACACCTTCAGAACATAAATTGGGATAAGCCCAAACACCCCTCCCCCACTCCCTCCAACCCTAGAGGTCACAGTGTGGGGCAGTAATTGCAGATTATTCACATATTCACCTGCGCTACATGGTAAGTTCCACGCTGAAGAATTCTGAATACACGGCACAACATGCCGGACTCACCTGCTGGTCCTAGTGGAACTGCGGCCTTGTGGCAGCCTAATGCAGAGGCAGCAGGCCAGCAGCCGCCGTAGCAGGCCACGGCTGGTCTCGGCCTCCCCCACCTCCTCCTCCTCTTCGCCTACCTCTGCCTCAACCACATCGCGGTGCTGCTGCGGCGGCTGCTGTCGGGCTGTTTCGCCTCCGCCTTGCCTCTCTTGCACCTTACCTGCTGCCACGTTTGATACTACATACGTGAGCGCGGGTCTCGGGGACGGCTCAGACTGCACATCGTGGCGGTAGCAGTGGCCTGTAAAATAAAAGTTCACCATTACTCTAAACAACATCTATCTGCAGTAACTCACTGTCATCTACTACCACAGACTAATAATGCATCGCCATTGCAGTATGTACATAGAGAGCTATAATACTTATCATTACTGCTCTTGCATGTCAGAAAAGGTGAATACATCTTATAGTACTCACTGCTATCCAAGGTTGTTGACACAGTTGGCGGAAAAATAATAATGAAGTTAACATCCTCTGTAAACAGAAATTAATTTGACAGAATCAAAATAATTATAAAGTAATCTACTGACCATCTCAGAGGACTGTAAGCTGCCCATTAGCAGTACAGAATTTAGTGGAAATATGACACACGATCGTAGTTCTAAACCAGAGAGTTATTAAGATCTCCACAGCGTTTTCTCTGACTCTGTTACTACCACACAGATCTAGTTGAAAGATCCATCAGGAACGAGTGCATTCACTGACAGACGCAATTCATGTCCTAGCTACTCAACTACCAGGAGAATGAACAGAACACGACCAGTAAAAAGTTCATACCCTAAAACGTGGCTTCCCTGGTATCACTCCTAATACAAATGATCGGTACAGTGATTTTAGCTGTAAGACTAGCAGAACTGAATATCCTTACCATAGTGTATGTCACACAATGCTCATATCACGTTACGTATAAAGCAGATACGACAAAGTAACAAAGACGCAGCGCTACATTCATTTCATGTTTATTATAGCAGACGCAGATGGGATACGTAAAAAAGTTGCTGATATAAAACGTAAGCTCTGTAACAAAGCCACCTCATCAAAACCATTACACTACTTGAATCGTTGCTACTCGTATCCTCAGCACACCAAAAGGTACTCACGGTATTTCAACAAGACCTCCACGTCTTGCTCCCGTACAGGCCGTAGAGGTGGAACGGCCCTACACTCTGCATCAGCACTCATCACCTGTAACAGAGATACAGAATGCAATGAGTAATGGGTATTACGCTAAATTGCAAGATGCGGAATTTTATGAATGTTTGTAAAACCGTCAGCACAACTTCTGATCGATATTCAAGTCAGTAATCACTCCAATTTAGTGATATTAGGACAAAACGACAAAATGTAAAAAAATGAGAACGCTAGCTTGCGTTCATGTACTAAGGAATTATTTTAGCTACTGTTCGTAAATCTTGACGATAGCTTCCGCGTAGGGCATGCTGGTGGAATGGACCTATATTCGTCAGCAGTGCTTAGGACCTGGAACAGAGACACAGATGGACTGAGTGTGGGGTATTGTGCTGTATCCAAAGCGACGGTATTTTCTCAATAGTAGTCAACGTATTGTAAAACTCACATCAACATTTTTGTCACCGTTCAGTTCAGAAATTATTTTAAAAATGTATTTCAGCACGTCCCATCATTAATAAGAACAAGATAAAGTGTGCTTGCACCCATGTGCTAAGAGAAACTTTTAAGATTATTCTGTAGATTACGTATAAAGCTCTTCGAATGAATGTTTATTAGTCATATATCTAGTTATGTCCCTACCTCCGATCAGTTTACTAAATAATATCACGGAAATTATTTTCTAAAGTGACGCTATATATTTTTATTTCTGTGCCAGCAGAGTCTGCAAATTATGTATATGTGTCCAAGGTGTATAAAGAAGCGCAAATGGTCGCCAAAACTATGCGAAGAATCACGTGTAAATTGCGTTCGATTATTTAAATACGGTTTGCAAAACTAAACGTCTAGTACGAGGCTTCTCTTTAGTCGAATTATTGTAAAAACCAGAATTACAAACAATCGAAGCACGCGTTCACATACAAACGGTTGTATGAACTAAATTCTTCTGTTTTTCTAACCGTTATTTGGTAACATTGCCATACAACGCAATTAAAGGCAGATAATTCTTTTAAGAATGTGACCAGCAGATGAAGAGGCTTATAGACAGGTAGAACCTCAGACGCCGTGCTGGTCTTTCGCTGTGTTACAAATTAAATGGCGAGAACAGGAATAATATGAGATTACGTGTCATACGCTGCCATTAGCAATAATCGAAATTTCTTGTCAGCTTCGTCGAACTTCTTGCGTTTTGAGTTACAAAAGTATTTCAACATCCAAACGAAGTCAAAGTTTCTAATCGAGATTTATTTAACAGCACCATTTTGTAAGGTGTATGACAAAGTTTGTGAGTTTCTATCCAATGCTACCTGAAATGAAATTTTCTTTTCAATAAACAAAAATAGAATGGAAAGTGTGTTGATGGGAAGGTGTACGATGAACTTCAACAGAAGTAAAACGAAGATAATGGAATGTAGTCAAATTACATCAGGTGATGGTGATGGAATTAGATTAGGAAATAAGACACTTAAAATAGTAGATGAGTTGTGCTATTTGGAGAGCAAAATAAAAGATGATTATCGAAGTAGAGAGGATATAAAATGTAGACTGGCAATAAAAAGGAAAGAGTTTCTGAAGATGAGAAATTCGTTAACATCGAGTATAAATTTAAGTGTCAGGAATTCCGTTATGGAAGTATTTGCATGGTGTAGCCACGTATGGAAGCGATACATGCACGATAAACCCTTTAGACACTAAGAGAATACAAGCTTTGGAAATGTGATGCTACAGAAGAATGCTGAAGATCAGACGGGTGTATCACATAACTAATGAGGAGGTACTGAATAGAGTTTGGCAGAAGAGAAATTTGTGGCACAACTTGACCAGAAGAAGGGATCGTTTGGTAGGACAAATCCTGAGGCAGCAAGAGATCACCAATTTCATACTGGAAGGAAGCATGAGGAGTAAAAGTCGTAGAGGGAGACCAAAACATAAATACACTAAGCACATTCAGAAGAATATAGGTTGCATTAGTTGCTTGTAGCTTGGAGGTGAAGAGACGCGCACAGGATAGAGTAGCATGGAGAGCTCCATCAAGACAGTCTTTGGACGGAAGACCACAACAACTACAATAAACAAAAATTTTAACTAATTACCTTAGCATTCCGTCAAACAATTTAATATTTACCATACATCATACAGACAATTAGCATCTGCTTCCAACAGTTCGTTGTTCGCTGTCTAGCTGAATATAGAAGTTGGAGGGTAGTAATGCACGCTGATGGAAATAAAATCACCTTTTACAAAAATATGTGGAAACTTTGTACCAAATCTGTGGCTTTTGTCAATATAAAGTCAGCGTAAAGAATCGTATTATGTTGAAATTTATACTGAGAAAACGAGACATTTAAGTTGAGTGTCACTGCGGACATAAATATGAATCATTATTCGTCTCACGATAATACTCTCAAACACATCTTCAGCTGGTAAAAAAAAAGAAGACCAAGACTCCTGTAAGGTGGCGAAACTTGAGTACGATATAATCGAGGCACAATAAACTATTAATGTTTGCTCGGAAGACCTTTAGAGTTACTATCTTTTTACTTCGATTAACTCAATAGTAAATACGAAATTTTTGGGTGCCGGTCAGGGAGGAGACGAACTCGCACTACCTCCCATACGCACTTTCAATCCAGACCCACGACATCGATTTCGACCACAAGAAGAGAGGCTTAGTGTAGCAAGCGCAATTTAGCATCATTGCATTGGTCTTGTAATCAATAACACCGCAGCCTACAACGGTGAATGTCGTTAAGTCTATAGCAACCCGAACAGAGTATTACTGTGTGCGAAACGACGAGAACCTTTATAGTTCTGTAACTTCTAACACATGTAATTACTGCAGCTACGCACTTAATGTAATACTGCATGGATCGTGTTCCTTACTTTTCCATACCGACGCAAGTGCTGGTATCACTCCTGTTACATCACGTCTGGAACAGCAGCTGGAACACTGCTAGTTCGCTCAGCCATTGTGAACCAATTGATGAGAGGTGTTTCTGCAGCTACAAACTTAGCGATTGTCAAATGTAATCAACTGATTTATGTTCGTGTTCGTAACTGCGAATAAATCCCGTGCAATAATATTTATGTTTTCAAAAGAAAGTCCTGTTGTAATATATCGATATTAGGAAAAGCAAGGCGTCTTTATCTGAACGCAAGCATTATGTTTTCATGGTGGCTCTTTTCACAACTATTGGATAGGAGTTACAAGAGGTGTATTAATCTGATGTACTTCACACTCGGCTGTTATCTAAAGTCAGGATTCTTCGTGGTAGGTGAAGTAGAACTGCAGTGATAAAAGTTCAGTGGGATGACAGGACATTCTTTCATCAATTTGGTATCAGTGACCCACGGGTTCTGGTTGCTTTTTACCGAGCAATTGCATTTCGTTTGGTTTCCTATTCCCGTTCCTGTTTGTGTCTGTATTGTAGGGAAATTATATGCGCATCATTGCAAGTATCCACTGCATGTGCAAACAAGTTTGTACCATTTATCTATCGTACTTTCTGTTGATAATAATAAGCCCGCTTGCTTCTTCGTCCTCAATCTTCTATTCAGTGGGGTTCACTTTCTACCTGGGTTTAGATTTGCGTAAGTGTCACTGTGATGCACAGCAGTGCGGGTAAGTTTACTGACGAAGAACAGGCCGACTTTCCTCTCGTGTCTGGGCTGACTGACTGCGGTGGCAGACTGTTCCTGCAGCCACAGAGAAACACATCACTGTACTCTAGCACTGTCCGAGGGTTTTTGCGCTACACTGTTCTGTTTCGAATATTTTGTTGAGTGCTTATCAAATGGTTTACTATTGTGAGGATCCTTTCAAAGAAATATACGTAAATTTGGTACAAAGTTGAATAAATCATCATTACATTATTATTCTATAACGAGGGGCTGGTGACCACGAAACCCTTATACTGAAAGACTCATACACTGCCCACAAGAATTTCAAGATTTCGGATTCAACTTGTATTCACACTGTCCCCTTAGAGAGCATCACCTGTACGAATATTTCTTTGTAATTTTATGAGTACCTTAGTTCATGTTGTTGAGTACAGGTCCTCGCTCCAGAACTTGACTCAGATCTTAAATGTCATTATTACACACGCGATGAAAGATACTAAAATTGGCACTGTGTGATACGAAACTAATAGATGGTAATGCGATAAATACGTTGACGTCACTGTAAACTCAGTTGGTGATTTGTGGATCTACCTTACGTATTCGCTTACTACCCCCAAACTACGTTCAGAGGTAAGTCGAATCCTTCCATGTTTCTACATTGTAAAGTTGTTGCGCTCTCCTTAGCGACATTAACATTTCTTGAAGAGGGACATACAAGTTTAGGGGCTTGGGACAAAGGTCTCTGCTACAGTTTTTAGTGTTTCAGCGCTTCATATATTTACGATCAAAACCGCTAAATAAACATATAAATTTAGTGACGCAGACGGTTTTTTCCATCATGTTACAGCGGTTATGGTTTTCCCACGACATTATACTTTGTATTATACGAAATAATTGTAACGAAAACGGACAACTACAAGTAACGTTTGATACCCAGAATGCACGGAAAATTTTCAAATTTTTATTGATTACGTGAAATTCGCGTATGGCGATGAAGTTACAGTGAGGAATGCAGTTTCCTAGACCCATCTGCAACAAATCTGCAACATATTTGCATAGATGTAAGGGAGATAAGAATGATGGGAAATCTTCTAGGCAAGAATAGAAAGCAGGACAAGACGTCCATACGTCAGATACTGGCCTTTCGAAGTTTAGAAGATAATATTAGCTCTGTCTGCGGTAATAGAGGATAGGGTTAAGATGGAAATGAGTTTCAACTGATCATGTATTATCATGACGATTATATCTAAATACGCAGTATTGCATGTAATTATTCATTAATTTTCACATACATGAAACAAAAAAAATTCCCATAAACAACAAAGGTAATATAGTACTGTTATAAACTCAGAGTGAAATGCATCTTTTGTTATGATTTGTTCCTTGTACATAAAACAACTGTTTTGTAAAGAATTTTGACTTACTTTCATAGTCTACTTGATAGACGGTATAACTGTTAAGAAAGTTAATTCATGCAAAGTAGACAACGCACAGTCCATGTAGAACAGGTACGGACAGGAAAAACGAGAATCCGAAAGGAAAAGAGGTTGAACATTATTTTCTGTTATTTCTAGAAGGTGAATACGTTCCGCCGCCTGGCTTAAGACTGTATAGCGAAAATAAAGGCATTCCGAACACAACATCCAGTAAGACAAAAATCTATTTTAGATAATCATTTTTAGAGCAAATATTTCAAATCTGTTACTTAGGTGACGATATTGAAAACGATATTGAAAATAAAATGTATAATCAAACTGTCTTTCTGTCCAGTAACAGAAAATTGACCCCTAACGTGCAAAAAGGAATCAGTACTAAATTTTATAAACTGATGGTGATTAGTTCGTTAGATCTGTCAGGTTAGCCGAGGGCGTTAATGCCTTGCGTCCTGGACACGGGTAGGCGCGCTAGCCCTGAATCGAACCCCCCCCCCCCCCTCCCCCCACCGGCATATTACCGACGAGGGAAGGTGTGCCAGCCAGCCTAGATGCGGTTTTTAGGCGGTTACCCACATCCCATTAGGTGGATAATGGGCTGGACCCCACGTTACGTTCAAATAAACTACTCGCTGACATTTGAAAACGTTCGCACTATTTCATGGCTTACACTAGACACATAAAGGTGGGGTACTCTAATTCCATCCTTGGGGGTATGGGGTGCGACAGGAAGGGTATCAGGTCACCCTCTGACATTAACATCGCCAAATATATTGTAACAACGCTGACATCTCGCTGAAGTGTGACAAAGGCCCAAACGATATGAATGATGATGGTGATTACTTCGTTACACTATGTAAATGAAACTTTGTACAACACAAAAAGAAATAACAGCGCTGTGATTGGAAATGAAAGAACAGAATTAAATATTGTCAACATGAAAATCAAATGAATCGAGAAAAATCAACACAAATCCTCATGAGAATTCGAGATTCCACAGAAATTCGTGAAGTACAATCCGAACGGTAACAGAGTTATTGGAGATCTTCAGAAAAGACTGAAATGATTGTTTGTTAAGTTTGGATGGCCTAGAGCCTAATTCTTCAAAGGAAGCTGATGAAATGATGAGTATCCATTGCCATAACGCATTTTTGTTGAATCGTTATTGGGTAGATGGGATGGTGAGATCGCATTCCTGACTATGGTTATAAGTTAATGTTAAGTTTGTGGTCATGGGTACACAACCCATTACATTCAGACTTGATCGGATGGCCCATTTTTGGATGTACCATCTTCTTCAGTATCTATAAAACTGAAGTTAAGAAATAATTTTCGTGTTTCATTTATTCCTCACTCATATTTGCTGCGAAAATTGTAATATTACTGATGTTAGGCAAGTGATATTACAACCAGTGTCTGCTGATATAAACATGAACAATGATTACAAGTCAACCAAATATGCAACGGTGGTTTAATGTGTGAGATACACAACAAAAGATAAAGGTGCACTTACCCTGTCGACGGCCTTTTTATTGGAAGAGTTCCAGTAATAAATGGTAGGAAGTGAACACTGCGAATAATTAATCGGATGTGAATAAAGACCAACACTGCTTCTTCGTAGCTTCCTGTGTTTCATAAACAAAGTTGAGGGATATTTTCTGTCACTCGGAGCAATTTTTAGCCACAGTTGCGGAAATGATGTTAAAGTCGGAAAAAAACCGATGTGATTGATTTTCAGTTGCTGCCGTGTACTGTCAGCCGACTGGCTAATACGTATGACAACGGGTTACCAACAGGAACGTACTACGCATGAGTTGCACACTCTGTTAATTCACGCCAGTTCAACTAATTATTACAGAAACGCAAAATAGATACAAAATGGAAGCTACAGTGATTAAATTCTTGCACTTCGAAATGTGTATCAACGATAAGGGAATTTAGATAGCCATACACAACGTCTTTTACATTTCGTGTATTTACGAACTGCGTAGCACACAAAAACACACAAATCGACCCGCATTTCAAGCAAAGAAATGACGGCTACACTATGTTTCAGTATCTTTGTCTTTCATAATCAGTAATATCGTTGGATATAACTTCCAAAGCCGCTGAGTCCGTAATAAAGTCGTTTTATGAAGGAGGAGCGGTGCACGCTGCAACCGAATTGCGTAGCTTCTAATCTGTGCACTTTCCATTGCTACGTATCTTACCTGAAACCGTGTGCAACATCTCACTTACCTTTCCGTACTCGTGCCACGGCACGTAGTATGGCTTCAGCTTCACCTCGGGCACAGCTACAGGAACACTTCCGGCGCGCTGCGACATCTTGAAGAGAATGAAGGGATGCGTTTCCGTGGAAATGACCTTAGCGATCTTCAACTGTCATTCGTTGTTGCGTGTGCTTTCTATTTTGCGTAATCGATGTCACTGTTTTTGGAGGATGCATGCAGGAAGCTTCTTTTACACTGCTTGTCTCAGTTGTTTATGGGAATAGCTAACCACACCCGTCAGCAAAATGTGAGCTTCGTGCTTAATTCACATCTAACTATAATATGTGTGTCGAAAACTGAATTTAACTTTGCCGTAAATAGAGACGATCTAAAATTTTTACCTCCTTCTGAGAAATTATTAGTTATCTTCTAGCCGACGTGTTAAACAGCATGTAATATTTAATAGAACCGTGTATCTAAATGCCTTTCACTTCGATATTTATATTTAATGAAGATAGTTTCTGGATAATTGAAGCTGTTCATTGGAAAACTTTTCTTTTGTGATAACCACTTGTTTCATTTCACTTATTTGATGTTTTCCCTTTTAGAATGCTATATGTCTACATCATGACCTAGAGAGAGACAGTTTGAGGTAAAACCACCAAACTTAGTTTTTGAAATGATTTTCACTCAAAGCAATTTGTGACCTAAAGAGGTGGTAAATAAATTCTATATATAATGCAAGTTCTGAGTAAAAACGTAACAATAATTCCATTTTTCGTTTCACACGGGAACCGTTCCGTACTCTAAAATTCGTACTAATCATTCTACAAACGACGACCGAGAAGTGAAGGTAGTGTTAAGTACAGTTATTTCCGTTATAATTTCCAATTCTGAAATATTGAGCTGGGTTGTTGTAACGCACAACAGAATGGTTAAAGGTGGTTGTATTGTTAAAGTAAACACAGATTTTTTGACTATACAAAGGCAAATCAATGCTGTTGCCAGACAATACACTAAGTGCAAGTTTTCATAACAAATTGTGCAGTCGCCCTGCAGCAGATGAAGTGGAAATACGAATGAAATGGTAATTTTTTATGATTGGTGTTTAATTTCGCACCAAACGCGTAAAAGTTTTTATAGTTCTGAATGTGTCAAGTTAAGGAAAATTGTCTTGTTTAAGTAGTAATCTTCCCACAAGTTTCGTACAAGATTAGAATCCAGAAAAGTGTTGGTAAATGTGCAGCGCCGCCCCTTGTTGATATGATTCAGTTAAATTACGGGTGGACCATAGCTGTGGTGACATTGTCGGCCAGTCAGTCACTTTCTGTTACTGAATGCGCAACATGTGCATTTATCCACATGATTAATGACATTCATACGCTACCAAGATAAGTCTTACATTCTACCAATTCACGTCTTTCACATATTTATTGTTACATCTATCGTGATTATGCTAATCTGGGTAAGAAAAATAAACTGGATTGACTCAGATTGTTTTTCATTCTGATGCCAATTCCCTACATACGCCGAAGCCGTTCAGGATAACTTTTTATATGAATTCTCTAGGAACGTCATCATTTACATTGAAGGTACCGCTAACTGTTTTATGTTGTTATCTTCGCCAGTGTCCCAGTTAACTGAATCACTATGCTCCGTAACAGCAATGCTATGACAAAAAATAAAAATAAAATGAGAAAAAAAGAATGACCATGAGGCACAGCCCTTCATAACGCCCCCATATTAAGTAAGAAACGGCAGCGGGCAGCAGCTTTCAACAACGAGTCATAGTCATCGTTGCGTCTGTGGTCGAAAGGCATCAGCTTTTTATGGACTATGGTTTTTAGGCTTTTTACGAGTGTCATTACTTATTGCTAATTTGTTTAATAATTTGAAACCAACCAGTCTGCAAGATCGAGGCAACCATAGAGAGTGGGGTAATGGGTTGTGGGGGCTCCAGCGTTATGCGCGTTATGGGGCCCCGTAGATACTTGGCTTACAATATGGGAAAGAAAACCAATGTGCACTCCGTGTGCAGACCGACTGGAGTCATTCCAGGTATGGAAATGGTCATCCCGGATGCCATGAAGAGCACAGGATGCAGCCAACTGCAGGTGGTTGCTCACATCGGTACCAGTGATGTGTCTCACTTGGGATCAGGAGAGATTCTCTCTGGTTTCGAGTGGCTGTGTGGCGTGGACTGGGTGTTGTTTTTTAGGTTAGAGGGTCTCAAAAAAACACAAGAAGGGCTTCAGTCACAAAGAGTGCAGGCCGAACACAGGAAGAACGTAAATACTGGAACCGTTGGTATAACAGTTGTAAATTGTCGGAGCTGTGTTGGGAAAATACCAGAGCTCCAAGCACTAATAGAAAGCACTGATACTCAAATCTTTAAAGGCACTGAAAGCTTTGCTAAAGTCGGATATAAGCTCAGCCGAAATGTTTCCGAAGAACCTAACGGTGTTCCGAAAGGATGGGCTAAACACGGTTGACGGTGGCAGGTTTGTTCCTGTTAGAAGTAGTTTAACCTGTCGCGAAACTGAAGCAGATACTTCCTGTGAGTTAGTATGGGCAGAGGTCGTTGTTGGCAACCTGAATAAAATAATAATAGGATCCTTTACCTACCTACCAATATCGATGATACAGTTGCTAAAAGGCTCAAAGAAAAGTTGAGTTTAATTTCAAACACCTACCCTACTCATACGGTAACAGTTGGTGGTGACTTTAATTTACCCTCGATATGTTGTCGAAATTCCGAAGGTGTGCATAAAATAGCATCGGAAATTGTGCCAAACGCATTCTCTGAAAATTATTTCGAGCAGGTAGTTCATGAGCCCACGCGAATAGTAAACGGTTGTGCAAGCATATTTGACCTCTTAGCAACAAATACTTCTGAGTTAATAACGAGCATCAAATCCGATACAGGGATTTGAGATTGAGTTACTACACCAGCCTTCTGAAAAGCCTTCACAAAAGAAGACGAAGTAAATATTCCATAATTCGAATCTAGAACAGCTACCAACATTAGTAACGTATAAGTAAATATCCTCGGAGTAGTGAAGCAACTCAAATCACTTAATAAAAGCAAGAATTCTCGTCCAAACTGCATACCAATTAGATTCGTTTCGGAGTATGCTGATGCATTAGCTCCATTCTTAACAATCATATATAACCATTCGCTCGACGGAAATTCCGTACCCAAAGACTGGAAAGTTCAGAACACATCAATATTCAAGAAAGGTAGTAGCAGTAATCCACTAAATTACAGGCCTATGTCGTTAACGTCGATATAAAACAGGATTTTGGAACATATAGTGTGTTCAAACATTATGAATTACCTCGAAGAAAACAGTCTATTGACACTCAGTCAGTATGGGTTTAGAAAACATCGTTCCTGTGAAATCCATCTAGCTCCTTATTCACATGAAGTGTTGAGAGCTATTGAAAAGGGGTTTCAGATCGATTCCGTATTTCTGGATTTCCGGAATACTTTTGACACTGTAACACACATGCGGCTTGTAGCGAAATTGTGTGCTTATGGAATATCGTCTGTTATGTGACTGGATTTGTGATTTCCTGCCAGATAGGTCACAGTTCGTAGTAACTGACAGAAATTCACCGAGTAAAACAGAAGTGATTTCTGGCGATCACCAAGGTAGTGTTATAGACCCTTAGCTGTTCCTTATCTATATAAAGGATTTGGGAGACAATCTGAGGAGCAGTCTTAGTTTTTTTTACAGAGGACGGCTAATAAAATCGTCAGAAGTTCAAAACATATTGCAAAACATTTTCTGAAAACGTATCTGAATGGTGCACAAATTCTAATCTAAAAGCCGCAAATTCAACTAAATACGTCGGTATTTCAATTACGAACAACGTAAATTGGAATGAACACATAGAAAATGTTTTGGGGAAGGCTTACCAAAGATTACGTTTTATTGGCAGGACACCTGTAAAATGTAACAGATCTACTAAGGAGACTGTCTACACTACGCACGTCCGGCCTCTTTTAGAATACTGCTGCGCGGTGTGGGATCATTACCCTATAGGACTGACGGAGTACATCGAAAAAGTTCAAAGAAGGGCAGCACATTTTGTATTATCGCGAAATATGAGAGAGAGTCTCACAGAAATGATACGGGATTTGTCATTGACATCACTAAAAGAAAGGCGTTTTCCGTTGCGGCGGAAACTTCTCACGAAATTCCAATCACCAACTTTCTCCTTCGAATGCGAATATATTCTGTTGACACCGACCTACATAGGGAGAACCGATCGCCATGATAAAATAAGGGAAATCAGAGCTCGTACGGAAGGATATAGGTGTTCTTTCTTTCCCCGCGCTATACGAGGTTGGAATAATAGAAAATTGTGAAGGTGGTTCTATGAAACCTCTGCCAGCCACTTAAATGTGATTTGCAGAGTATCCATGTAGATGTAGATATAGGATAATGGTGTGAATGGGAAGAAAGATATTAAATGGTTATTATTATGCCTATTCACGAAGTACACGTGTTCCTGAGAACTGTGATTGTACAGAAAAAGTAAATTATAGGCTCTAAGATATTTTCTAATGTACAACAAGCCAGGTTATGGAACTGGGAAAACAAGAAATACATTTCGAAAATTCTGCTACTTAACTCTCCGTTAGAGAGACCAACAGAAAGAAGGGCTGCGGTATGCATTACATCGTTGGAAGTGTGTGAGTGCTCAGATGTAAGGAGTTTATATGGTTTGAAACGGAAATGAGGGAAAGAAAACTGACGGGCCAAAGTACATGGTAAAATGGTTATCACAATAATAGCTTCGAAGTATACAATCATACTTGAGATCCATGTAAACCAGTTCAGAGTTGCATTAATTAAACGCTAGTGACGATTCGGCATAGCAGTCTATTCCACAATTAAAATTTCATCGATATAAGGGAGAACATGACACAGGAAAATTAATACAAGTTGACGTTTTCCCTCTTTCATTCCAAGCATCAATCCCGACTTGCGGGGTCTGCTGTTTTGCTACATCTCCTCCATTTCTCCCTGTCGCTGACATCTTCTGGTCTTAAGTCAACAACGTGCGTGGTGCGTGTCTCCCCTGACGTTGTCAGTCCATCTCTTTGCCGGTCTTCCTCGCAGTCTTGTTCCTCCTGGGAGAACAGTGACGTTAGCATTTTCCAGTCGTATGTTAATCAGCTGTGAGTAGAATTACTCAGTTACTGAAAAGAATACTTTAGTAGTAGCAACGCCTATGAAAAATTTTAGGTATATGTCCTACGGGAGAAAGATTGGATTTTATTGTGTACATAGACTACTGATATTTTTAAGGACGAGGAAGCTTTTGCACAGTCGTTTTTAGCTATGGTTGTTTTTTCATCATGAGTATGGTTTAGAAATACTGTTAAAAGACAATTGTGCTTGAGATGAACTATCTCGCCTGTCTGTGGAATGGAAAGCGAATGGAGTTCTGACCTGGGGAGGTTCAGTTTCCAAAGTTCGTCATTTAGAACATGAGAAAGAATTAGAGGCATTAATGAAAAATCTTAATTGAGAACAAAAGAAGGATAAGAATCTTACAAAAATCAAGGAAGTGTGACAAGTAGGGAAATCATGAAAAGGGAGTGGATTTGCTGTATTGACGTTTTATTCTTTAGCAACTTACCACAACCTTTTAGAGGAAGAGCTGCAGTACCTACTTAAATTGTATCAGAGTTTATGGGTATTTTGGTATAAACTAGTGTATTGCACACTTACATAACTATTCTTTTGCATGCAAAGTGTAATAGTAGGATAGCTAGGAAGGAGCAGAAAACTTGTGAGGTGTGCCAATAAACCAAGATTAAAAACCAGAAAGAGTGCAGCCTGTTGCAGTACTGCCCAAGGGTTTGTTTGAGATATTTCAGCAGTTGATATTCCAGGATTATTGTCAAGAGAGGTTGGTGCAGAGATTTTTGCTGTGCATGTATTGGATGTTTAGCCTAATTTAAGAAATTGTGTCAAGTGAAGAACAGATACACAGTCCTACATTTCTCGGAATAAACATGAGTCGACCATTAGCCGTCCCTGGTACAGATCTTATGTACATTTTTCGTTTCATGTTACCTCGCAATATTACGCCTCGATATTTAATCTACGTGATTGTGACTATCAACCCACCAATAATACTGTATTTGAAGATTACAGGATTGTTATTCCTGCTCATCTGCCTTAACTTACATTTTCTGTGTATAGATCAAGCTGTCAGTCATGACATCAAATAACATGTCTGTCCAAGTCATCCAGACCTCCGTCAGTCGCTCCACCACGGTGTTCCCCTGGACCAGAGCGTCCTCTGCAGACAGCGGCAGACCGCTGCCCACCCTGATCCTCACAAGCAGTAGCGGCTTCCCTGGTCCAGCTAGCACGGTCTCTTGTCCCTCTTCCACTAGCCACACTGTGACGGATCCACATGCCAGTAACACGGCAATAAATGGCTCTTCATCTCCGCAGTTTCAACAGTTTCAATTCAGAAACAAATGCTATTATTCGTGTAAAGTGAGGCACCGCATCTCCCGCAGCGCAAAGCATTTGACGGTGAGACCAGCTGTCTAATGACCCTGGTTGTTTACGTAAGAGAATATCCACCGGTGGGACCCGTGTACTCTTTCAATCCACTGAGTGCATCCAACAGAGTTCTGCAAGTACTAGACAGATGTGTGGTCGTCGTGCTAGCTCTGAGGTACCTAATCCTTTTGCAAAAGCATCCACGTACGACCTCGGGCTACGTTTTGCAGTTAAGTTCATGATGGTAGTTTGAACTGATCCTTCACAAAGTTTCAATGTTCCCGCCACCGGTTATATTACAAAAACTTAATCGGCATGGAAACGCGTCTTACACCTCCTATCTTGTCAGGACACAGGGCATTCCTCGTGGTTGTTACAGGGTGTCACAGTAAGCCCAAAATTATTCGCAGGAGAGGCGCAGAGACAGAGACTTTCTCACATCTTTACGCAAACAGAAAAGAATACCGTGAGAGCACACTGTTTTGTAAGCCAAAATTGCAGTTCGACATAGGCAGTCGAAGTGTTGCTGGGTAGATCATTGGTAAAGCTATTTTCTTGTCGACACAACAAGCAGTGGCGAACTTCTTTTCTGGTAAAGATATATAATCGAAAAATGGTTCTGCAATAAAGCTGATATTAGTCGAATGTGCATTTAGCGAACAGAACTCAAATCTTTGTCTTGACCCTAATCTATACCAAGTATAGACTGGGGGGAGGGGGGGGGGTTGTTGGCGACGGGCACTTTATGACCACCGTTTGGAAATATTGTTATCTAGTCATTTACACTAAATTTTAAAATTCTGAAAAAATGTTTACTGTGCTTAACGAACTATTCTCCCAGATTCTATATTTTAATTCTTCAGTTAAAGTTAACCCAAAAAAATTTAAGCCTTAAGTGTAGAAGTTACTTCCCTGATGAGTGTCGTATTCAGTATTTCTAGGTTCAGGACATGACTTACATATCAACATCTCTTTAACTAGTAAGTTGTCAGTAAAATTCAGATTTACATTTTTAAATATTTTTTCCCTTGGACGTAAAGTACTCTGACGTCAATTTGGTATTACACATTACTCTGGGTGTGTTGCTGATGGTAAGAGTATGCTAAGGGACATTCTCACCTTACAGTCTCTACATACTCATCATTATGTCTTCAAAAACTATGTTGTTGATGCAAGACAAAAATAAATAACGAATTTTATATTTTTCATTCTGTTATAGTATGGGCATAAGTACCACCCTTGACAATGAGCGCTATGAAAGTGCATTGTTATTAAGAAAGTTAAGTTTCTCAATAAGTGAATGTTGTCATTTGTGTCGAAACCCCGTTAAATTCGTTCAAAATATCGACCGAGGGCTGTGTTTCTTTCAATTGTAACTATTCACGATCTCTGAACGTGCAGCCATGTACAAAATTCTATGAGAAAAAAGTCAACTATTCTCTGTTAAACACTGCATAAACTATTTATTAAGGACATTTTTCGCATAAAAACTGCTTTTACCGAGCCCACACTAGGAAAACTGGTACTTTCTGAAGTGATTACAGGCAGGACCATGGGCATCCGCAGATGGTGCCTTGGGGAGAGGGGGAATTGGCCCTTCCCCCCCCCCCCCCCAATTCCAGGAATGTGGAGTACTGAGTGTTTCTTGGTTACAGAATTCTCATACACTTCAGGAAGTGATTTCCCGTGACAATGCTAAACCTCTCCTTCGTCAAGTAGTAGCATTACGTCGCTGCTACCATGGTAATAGCAACAGCTGTATTACACGACAAATTTAGTATCTTACTTCCCTCCCCCCCACCCCCACCCCCTCACCAACCAGATAAATTTTTCCAGCAGACACCGATTCGGAGATCACAATTGGTGTATTCACATCCTTCTTCAACAAGTGAACACATGTCTATAAAAAACTCTCACGCTCATATGGCCCAATCATTGGTTCCTCGTTGGACATTAAAAACGAAATAATCATATGTATGAAGACAATCTAGACCATGAAAAACAGAATGGAATTTGGCACCGAATTATTTCATTTAAAGGGGGTACGCAGAGAACCGTCTTGTTAGTTCACTGTCATACAGGGTGCTCTAAAATTCCTCTTACAAACTACTAGGACCTGTAGTAGATAATAATTTGAAGTGGAACCAATGCCCGGAAAAGGGTTAAACAGTTTTTGTGCTTTTCATAGAAGGGTTAGCATTCTGATCCAATACAAGTAAAGTTCAATGTGGCGACCACCAAATTCGGTGAATATCTGCATCTACATGGATACTCTGCAAATCATACTTAAGTGCCTGGTAGAGGCTTCGTCGAACCACTTCCACAATAATTCTCTATTATCCCACTCTCGAACGCAGCATGTCATTCTCAATGGAGAGAAGTCTTCCGAAGTAAGAGTGATTTCAGTTGCGCCGCAGGGGAGTGTCATAGGACCGTTCCTATTCACAATATACATAAATGACCTGGTGGATGACATCGGAAGTTCACTGAGGCTTTTTGCAGATGATGCTGTGGTTTATCGAGAGGTTGCAACAATGTACTGAAATGCAGGAGGATCTGCAACGAATTGAAGCATGGTGCACGGAATGGCAATTGAATCTCAACGTAGACAAGTGTAATGTGCTGCGAATACATAGAAAGATAGATCCCTTATCATTTAGCTACAAAATAGCAGGTCAGCAACTGGAAGCAGTTAATTCCATAAATTATCTGGGAGTAGGCATTAGGAGTGATATAAAATGGAATGATCATATAAAATTGATCGTCGGTAAAGCAGATGCCATACTGAGATTCATTGGAAGAATCCTAAGGAAATGCAATCCGAAAACAAAGGAAGTAGGTTACAGTACGCTTGTTCGGCCACTGCTTGAATACTGCTCAGCAGTGTGGGATCCGCACCAGATAGGGTTGATAGAAGAGATAGAGAAGATCCAACGGAGAGCAGCGCGCTTCGTTACAGGATCATTTAGTAATCGCGAAAGCGTTACGGAGATGACAGATAAACTCCAGTGGAAGACTCTGCAGGAGAGATGCTCAGTAGCTCGGTACGAGCTTTTGTTAAAGTTTCGAGAGCATACCTTCACCGAAGAGTCAAGCAGTATATGGCTCCCTCCTACGTATATCTCGCGAAGAGACCATGAGGATAAAATCAGAGAGATTGGAGCCCACACAGAAGCATATCGACTATCCTTCTTTCCACGAACACTACGAGACTGGAATAGAAGGGAGAACCGATAGAGGTACTCAGGGTATCCTCCGCCACACACCGTCAGGTAGCTTGCGGAGTATGGATGTAGATGTAGATGTAGAACAGAGCATTGGAAAAAACGAACAACTGTATATTTCCGTGCGGGCTCTGTTTTCCCTTGTTTTATTTTGATGATCGTTTCTCCCTGTGTAGTTCAGCGTCGAGAAAATATTTTCGAATTCGGAGGAGGAAGTTACTGATTGATATTTCGTGAGAAGGTCCCGCAGAAACGAGAAACGTCTTTGTTTTAATTATGTTCACCGCAAATCTTGTATCATGTTCGTGACACTCTCGCTCCTAATTCTCGATCATACAAAACGTGCTGCCATTCTTTGAACTTTCTCGATGTACTCCGTTAATCCTATATGGAACGAATCCCACGCCGTACTCAAAAGAGGATGGACAAGCGTAATGTAGGCTGTCTCTCCTACAGATCTTGCATCTTCTAAGTATTCTGCCAATAAATGGCAGTTTTTGGTTCGTCTTCCCCACAACATTTTGTGTGTTTTCTTCCCAGTTTAAGTTTCTCGTAGCTGTAATTTACGCATGTGGATGGTATCAGACTTGTTGTTATTTAGTGTCAATTGTCAATTTTAGCACCATGCAGATATCTATTCTAAATATCTTTACAATTTGTTTTGATCTTCTGAAAACTTTATTAGATGAGAAACCACAACACCATCTGCAGACAACCGAAGACGGTTGCTGAGATTGTTTCCTAAATCGCTTTCGTACTGAAGAGCCAAACAAACTGCTACATCTGCCTAATATCGTATAGGGCCCGCACGCAGGAGTGCCGCAACGCGACGTGGCATGGACTCGACTAATGTCTGACGTAGTGCTAGAGGGAATTGACACCATGAATCCTGCATGGCAGTCCATAAATATGTAAGAGTACCAAGGGGTGGGTAATAGCACATTGCAAGGCATCCCAGATATGCTCCATAATGTTCGTGTCTGGGGAGTTTGGTGGCCGCGGAAGTGTTTAAACTCAGAAAAGTGTTCCTGTAGCCACTCTGTAGCAATTATGGACGTGTGCGGTGTCACATGGCCCTGCTGGAATTCCAAAAGTCCGTCGGACATGAATGGATGCAGGCAATCAGACAGGATGCTTACGTACGTGCCAGAAGTGAGAGTGGTATCTAGACGTATCAGAGGTCCCACATCACTCCAACTGCACACGCCCTACACCATCACACCGGCTCGAATAGTCCCCTGCTGGCACCCAGGGTCCATGTATTCAAGAGGTTGTCTCCATACCCGCAAACCTCCACCCGCTCGATACAATTTGAAAGGAGACTCGTCCGACCAGGCAAAATGTTTCCGGTCACCAACAGTCATATATGACGGGCCCAGGCAAGACGTAAAGGTTTGTGTCGTGCAGTCATCTACAGTACGTGAAGTGGGCCTTCAGCTCCGAAAGTCAATATTGATGATATTTGATTGAATGGTTTTCACGCTGGCACTTGTTGATGACGCAGCATTGAAATCTGCAGCACTTTTGTGACGTTGAACGATTCTCATAAGTCGTCGTTGGTCCGTTATTTCAGGATACTTTTCCTCGTCATATCAGATGATATTTAACGTAGTTATTAGTTTCTTCGGTGGGGTGAATAAGTGATTCCAGTATGCGCCACAATGAGCATTCTCACGGTCCGCTTTAGCGACAGGTGTGGCTGTGACGCATACGGCAGGCAACGTGTTGGCAGCCGCGAGTAGTATGTACTACACTGCTGCCAAAACACCTTGCCATAACCTAACAAAACTTACTGCAAAAATCTGCAGTCGCATAACAGCTGCGACACTACACACTGACAGAAATGTGCGACTGCTGGGACGATTGCGTTGTCATAGGTTGAAGCATCCTGTTTCCTGAAGTGTTGCAACAAGACAAGAAAACATCCGTCGGGAAGATGGGTCCTTGTCAGCATATCGTTCTCTGTACAGTTCTGCTGCCTGCGTAGCACCTCGCCTACCTTCAACAACAACAACAACAACAACAACAATAAAAGAAACGTTATGTCGATGCAGTTTGCAGGATGGACAGCCATTACTGTGTGCCTACTCTACACAACAGTATTTAAAAGGACTACTGTACTAAATGCACCCGTACATAAGAAACGGTATTACAATTACTGTTCTGTTAACTTACACTCCTCATAGGCGAGTAGCATTTCTATCTTCTCTTCGTTGTTGTGCATTCTACTCACATAACTCCTCAACTGACGATAGTTGATGGAATGTGCATTCTAATTATGTTTACATTTGTCCTCTGTCAACGTCAGCACGTGGATGTGTTCCATTGACCCGATTACCTGCACTAAGCACTGAGAGCGTGGACGTCATTGTTGTGTTACGTAATTAATAACATTGTTTTTCGGTGAATGGTACACTGTGATACGTTTTTGAATAGGTATTTAGGACAGGAAATGAATAAAAAATACAGAGTCCCATTTCCAAAAAGTCATAGTGCTGTTCATAACTTTGTAAAAAACAAAGCTACAACGAAGGCAATCATACTGACTGATATCCCCCTGATGCCTAAAGAAACGTTGCTTGAAACGTTGTGTAATTTGCATCTGGACAAACATTTATTTAGTGTGGTTAAGATAAATGGGACACCCTGTATATTATTTTGTTGTATGATTACATTACGGCATATTCTGTCTCTTCTTGTGGTGTTTAGCTGGTTGCAAGCATAACTAATTAAGTGTTACTCTGTATAGAAATTTAAGAGTTGCATTTCTTATTTAAGTGTGAGAGCACTTCATTGTGATCAAGGATCTGAAACCTTTTCATGTTTACCATTTTTAATGAAAATCCTACATGTTTGCTAATCAGAGTTTTGTAAATTAAATACTGTCCTTCTGAGCAAAAAGTGGTGAAATAGAAAATTTTCTTACCTGTATAGAATAGTTGACACTCTTGTGTGTGATATATTGGAGCTGTTGCCAGAGGTTATTATTTCTGATATTGGAATTTTATTTCTTTGAGGGTGTTTGCATTCTTCACAGACAAGTGATATGCTTTTGAGGACAAATTCTAATGAATAAAGGTTGTTGAATAGTGTACTTCTAGATGTTTTGCAGAGATATTTGATTTTTTTGGTTTCTTTACAATTGCTGATGCTACTAGGTGGTTCTTTCACTGTGTTAGTTAGTCATTAAAAATACATCATCTGATACACATGTCTATTTTTGCCTATACTGCTTGTGATTTCGAGAAACTGGGCTTGCTGATATGATTATTGCAGTGTTAGGAGTGTACTGAAATATATCCTTGCTTCCTTTTAGTGTTCAGTTGGAATGGTAGATCTTCATGAATTATGGTGTAAAACGAACTAGTACCTTCACTGTGTGTTCAATTGTGGATTAAAGACTGTGTTTCATGCTGAAATATTTTTATTTGCTTGATTACGCTAAAAAGATACTTGCAGATGTTTAATAAAGTAATAACACTTTGGACAGGAAACAGTTTCAGATATTTTCAGGATTTGCAATAACAATGATTTGTGGACCTGTGCATTTTATCAAGGAGAATTTCTTCCTGGTTAGTACTGTTGACAATGGTTGTGTGCCTGAACTGTGGCCTGTTCAGTCATTTACCTTATGGTTTATTCTTGTTTTGAGACTATTGTGTATATTATTGATTTTTATTATTACACTTTATTTTTTTGTCACTATTTGATATTTTTATAGCTTACTGCTGTGGCAGAATAGTGGTCTCCTGAGCAATGAATACTATATTTTATGTTATGTGTTAAAAGACCAGTGTCTGTCTTTCTGTAGACTACAGGTCCATATTTTATTTATATTTTTGTAGATGGGTGCTGCACCTGGAGATGGGCAGCTGTGATAAGATGCTTAATAATTGTGTAACATCAGAGTACAATGGAAGTAACTGTCTGCTGTTTACTCATGGAAGACATGCTATTAATGTGTGCGCATTTTCTGGTTCATATTGCAAGGCTTGGTGTCATCATATTCAAGGTATTTTCAGTAATTTAGTGACTGATTTATGTGTTGAGATCTTATGTACATGGTTTTTTTTAAGATGGGTGACTTTTGAAACATGTACAGAACTGGGTATCCATTAATCCAACTAAATACTAGGAAATGCAAACTCATCATATTATAATTTAACAAGCTTCCTTCAATATTTTCTGATGTACCTGCATAATGTTTCCTTTTCTTGAAAAATTTCCTGTGTTGTGGCTTTTTGTACCTTGTGCTATATGCATATGTGCTGTGTGTGTCATGGCAGCTTAACTATACTGTAAATGCAATTACATACTTTTCACTGAAACCCTCTGCCAGTTATTCATGATGCCTTTACAATATTTTCAAATTCCGATGTCTTTATGGCCAAGCTGCATTTTGCAGGCAGTATTAAGCTTTTCCACACAGTGTGCGTATTGCCTTTGGCAAAGACAGTAATTTTCCTGAGTTATCACTGTGATAAACATTATATATTTCAGTCATCAATATGTATAATCTTTTCTCTGCATGTTTTTGCAGAACTGAAGGTCAGTCAATTGCTGTAACTACTAAGGGAGTTCATCACTTAATATAAAACATGAATACTTTACCCTTTGCATTTTCAGATTTCAGAATAGAAAGGTTATACTGACAGATGGGGCCAAGCATGCCAAATGCAAGCAACTTGGATGCAAGCTCAGTTGCTTACACATTATTCATGTGAATTCGTGTGTTTATCACATATTAATAGGTTCACATAATTCACTTATCTATTTATGTCCATTATTAGTACATTTTACAAAGTTGCTTTTGTGTTTTTCTTATACTTCCTTAAAACTGTTTTCAGATTCATGGGTCTAAACATATGAGAGGGCATTTCAGTTTATGGAATTTTCAGGGTGCACATTTGCATGTAATCCTAATTCAGTAAATGAACAAAAGTCTTGCAACATTTATTTCCAGAAAATGCAACAGGCATCTGATGGTGTTTATATAGTATTTTCACAGTGTATTTCCACGAACTTGGGCTGAAAATCAAAAGAACAGAGGCTATATGCTAGATAATGCAGCATTGTGGGCAACAGAAACAGTCAACATCTGCCAGCACATTACTGTCGAAATAGTTGTCATGGAGAGGTTTCAGAAGTTTACCAGTCGATTGCCATACTGTGTAAGACAATGAATACTACACAGATATTTCACAGAGTGTATAAACAAAGCTAAGTAGTGGGATCAGGACAGGTTACAAGTAAACAGTTTAAGGATTTTGAAGGAAAAACTTCCACTTCACGTTAGAGAAAAATTATTGATGCTACTAGACTACGATTTTGAGAATTTCTTGGTGGTACATGGTAGCACTGTCATGTTATAACACGATCAAAGAGCTGGATAGACATAAGTTTAGGGTGACATGGAACGACAGAAGATATCATGAAAAGAACAGAAGTACAAGATCTGCAAAATCAGTTGGGAGAGGAGTGCAACATTAGAATGGTAGAGGCAGCACGAGAAAAATGAATAACTGCACACATCACAACTGGGAAAACAGCACTGAATCAGGTAAAAGGTATGGGAAGAGGAAGTAAATAGAGATATGCATATTGTACTCTACCAGTGGAAATCAGATTGGAGAAAAGACAAAAAATAAAGCAACAAAATGCAGCATGCATAAAGTTCAGGGGGGGATGGGGAAGGGAATTAATGTTTAATATTCCATCAACAATGGGGTCATTAGAGATGGAGCACAAGACCGGATTAGGGAAGGATGAGGGAACAAATCAGATGTGCCCTTTCAAAGGAACCGTCCCAGCAATTTCCCAAAGTGATTTATGCAAAAAGCCATGCAATCAGCAATCAACCATTGTGAATATAACTGGAATAATGATCAGACTGATTGTGGACACAGGTGCTGATCTCAGTTTAGTTTCTGCAGATTTATTTTTCAGGCTAAATGAAAACAAGAAAGTGTTAACATTGCCTGTCAGTGGCATACAAAGGATAGGAGCTGTTGGATACAGAATCAAGTCTATTAAGCTGCAAGGTGATTTATTGTCATTTAGTGTAGAGTTGAATGGAAGAACAGTGCAACATTCGATTTTAGAGGTTGGAGACTTGTTAGTAGACTTCATTTTAGGAACTCATTTTTTGTTTTGTTTTTTGGAAAAGAAGCATGCAAAGAGCGACTGCTGCGCTAGAAAGTTAATGACGTGTTTCGAAAGAGGTTTTATGGAGGAATATTCTGTGACCGAATAAAAATGCAAGCAGAAACCACTGATAACAATCAGTACAGAAGCATATGCAGCAGGTTGGGCTAAAATGGATGTAATGGAAGCAACTGAGGACCAAGTACATGAATCACACGGACTAATTACTGAATATTGATTTAATTTTGATGTAAAACTCTGTGAGCCTTTTCGTCATCCCAAATAGCCTATATCTTAGATCAAATAACCACTGTTGTTGTTGTGGTCTTCAGTCCTGAAACTGGTTTGATGCAGCTCTCCATGCTACTCTATCCTATGCAAGCTTTTCATCTCCCAGTACCAACTGCAACCTACATCCTTCTGAATCTGCTAAGTGTAGTCATCTCCTGGTCTCCCTCTACGATTTTTACCCTCCACGCTGCCCTCCAATACTAAATTGGTGATCCCTTGATGCCTCAGAACATGTCCTACCAACCGATCCCTTCTTCTGGTCAAGTTGTGCCACAAACTTCTCTTCTCCCCAATCCGATTCAATACTTCCTCATTAGTTATGTGATCTACCCATCTAATCTTCAGCATTCTTCTGTAGCACCACATTTCGAAAGCTTCTATTCTCTTCTTGTCCAAACTATTTATCGTCCATGATTCACTTCCATACATGGCTACACTCCATACAAATACTTTCAGAAATGACTTCCTGACACTTAAATCTACACTCGATGTTAACAAATTTCTCTTCTTCAGAAACGCTTTCCTTCCCATTGCCAGTCTACATTTTATATCCTCTCTACTTCGACCATCATCAATTATTTTGCTCCCCAAATAGCAAAACTCCTTTACTACTTTAAGTGTCTCATTTCCTAATCTAATTCCCTCAGCATCACCCGACTTAATTCGACTACATTCCATTATCCTCGTTTTGCTTTTGTTGATGGTCATCTTATATCCTCCTTTCAAGACACTATCTATTCCGTTCAACTGCTCTTCCAAGTCCTTTGCAGTCTCTGACAGAATTACGATGTCATCGGCGAACCTCAAAGTTTTTATTTCTTCTCCGTGGACTTTAATACCTACTCCGAATTTTTCTTTTGTTTCCTTCACTGCTTGCTCAATATACAGATTGAATAACATCGGGGATAGGCTACAGCCCTGTCTCACTCCCTTCCCCACCACTGCTTCCCTTTCATGTCCCTCGACTCTTATAACTGCCATCTGGTTTCTGTACAAATTGTAAATAGCCTTTCGCTCCCTGTATTTTACCCCTGCCACCTGCAGAATTTTAAAGAGAGTATTCCAGTCAACATTGTCAAAAGCTTTCTCTAAGTCTACAAATGCTAGAAACGTAGGTTTGCCCTTCCTTACTCTAGCTTCTAAGATAAGTCGTAGGTTCAGTATTGCCTCACGTGTTCCAACATTTCTACGGAATCCAAACTGATCTTCCCCGAGGTAGGCTTCTACTAGTTTTTCCATTCGTCTGTAAAGAACTCGCGTTAGTATTTTGCAGCTGTGACTTATTAAACTGATAGTTCGGTAATTTTCACATCTGTCAACACCTGCTTTCTTTGGGATTGGAATTATTATATTCTTCTTGAAGTCTGAGGGTATTTCGCCTGTCTCATACATCTTGTTCACCAGATGGTAGAGTTTTGTCAGGACTGGCTCTCCCAAGACCGTCAGTAGTTCCAATGGAATGTTGTCTACTCCAGGGGCCTTGTTTCGACTTAGGTCTTTCAGTGCTTTGTCAAACTCTTCACGCACTATCGTATCTCCCATTTCATCTTCATCTACATCCTCTTCCATTTCCATAATATTGTCCTCAAATACATCGCCCTTGTATAGACCCTCTATACTATACTCCTTCCACCTTTCTGCTTTCCCTTCTTTGGTTAGAACTGGGTTTCCATCTGAGCTCTTAATATTCATACAAGTGGTCCTCTTTTCTCCAAAGGTCTCTTTAATTTTCCTGTAGGCAGTATCTATCTTACCCCTAGTGAGATAAGTCTCTACATCCTTACATTTGTCCTCTAGCCATCGCTGCTTAGCCATTTTGCACTTCCTGTCGATGTCATTTTTGAGATGTTTGTATTCCTTTTTGCCTGCTTCATTTACTGCATTTTTATATTTTCTCCTTTCATCGATTAAATTCAATATTTCTTGTGTTACCCAAGGATTTCTACTAGCTCCTGTCTTTTTACCTACTTGATCCTCTGCTGCCTTCACTACTTCATGGCTTAAAGCTACCCATTCTTCTTCTATTGTATTTCTTTCCCCTATTCCTGTCAATTGCTCCCTTATGCTCTCCTTGAAACTCCGTACAACCTCTGGTTCTTTTAGTTTATCCAGGTCCCATCTCCTTAAATTCCCACCTTTTTGCACTTTCTTCAGTTTTAATCTACGGGTCATAACCAACAGATTGTGGTCAGAGTCCACTTCTGCCCCTGGAAATGTCTTACAATTTAAAACCTGGTTCCTAAATCTCTGTCTTACCATTACATAATCTATCTTTTACCTTTCAGTATCTCCAGGGTTCTTCCATGTATACAGCCTTCTTTTACGATTCTTGAACCAAGTGTCACCTATGATTAAGTTGTGCTCTGTGCAAAATTCTACCAGGCGGCTTCTTCTTTCATTTCTTTGCCCCAATCCATATTCACCTACTACGTTTCCTTCTCTCCCTTTTCCTACTACCGAATTCCAGTCACCCATGACTATTAAATTTTCGTCACCCTTCACTATCTGAATAATTTCTTTTATTTGATCATACATTTCTTCAATTTCTTCGTCATCTGCAGAGCTAGTTGGCATATAAACTTGTACTACTGTAGTAGGTGTGGGCTTCGTATCTATCTTGGCCACAATAATGCGTTCACTATGCTGTTTGTAGTAGCTTACCCGCATTCCTATTTTCCTATTCATTATTAAACCTACTCCTGCATTACCCCTATTTGATTTTGTGTTTATAAACCTGTAGTCACCTGACCAAAAGCCTTATTCCTCCTGCCACCGAACTTCACTAATTCCCACTATATCTAACTTTAACCTATCCATTTCCCTTTTTAATTTTTCTAACTTACCTGCCTGATTAAGGGATCTGACATTCCACGATCCGACCCGTAGAGCGCCAGTTTTCTTTCTCCTGATAACGACATCCTCTTGAGTAGTCCCCGCCCAGAGATCCGAATGGGGTACTATTTTACCTCCAGAATATTTTACCCAAGAGGGTGCCATCATCATCTAATCATACAGCAAAGCTGCATGCCCTCGGGAAATATTATGGCTGTAGTTTCCCCTTGCTTTCAGCCGTTCGCAGTACCAGCACAGCAAGGCTGTTTTGGTTATTGTTACAAGGCCAGATCAGTCAGTTACCCTGACTGTTGCCGCTGCAACTATTGAAAAGGCTGCTGCCCCTCTTCAGGGACCACACGTTTGTCTGACCTCTCAACAGATACCCCTCCGTTATGGTTGCACCTACGGTACGGCTATCTGTATCGCTGAGGCACGCAAGCCTCCCCACCAGCGGCAAGGTCCATGGTTCATGGGGGGGAGGAAATAATCACTAAGAAACAGATTTATACAATTGTTAAAGTGGCAAGTCATTCAAAGTTCAATGAACCATATTGTAGTCCATTTTTAATTCAGGAGGGGGAATGGGATTAGTTTTGTATGAAGAATAATTAGTAATGTTTTAGTACCAGTAATGGCATGTCTAAATAACTTGGAGGACATTTTCAGAGATTCCATGGAGTACAGTACTTGTCAGTTATAGACTTATGATGTTTATTGGCAATTGCCTTTGACAAAATAATTACTGAAGAATGCAGCATTCACATTTGCTGGAAGAAGATACCAATTTCTTTAAAGTTCTGTCATTTGGACTGAATGAGAGTGTGATTGTATTCATTGCAATCTTCAAAAAATTATTGGAATAGCCATCGTTAGATTGAGCACATATTGATGACTTTTTAAAAGCTACCTCAACATGCAGGAACATCTGGAACTGATTGATAAAAGAGTCACTACAAGCATATCCAAGAGTTGGAGTAACAGTAAATCTTAAGAAGTCAAAATGTGGCACAAAGGAGATTAAATTACTTGGTCATATCATGTACCTGGAAGGAATAAGTAGGATTACAGCAGTATGAAATTTTCCTATGCCACATAACAACAAAAATAAAAGCCATTCAAAAGATTGTGTAGTTTTTAGTGAAAGTTTGTTCCAAAGCAGGTACTGAATAATGAAGCTTCAACCATCCATTTAGGAAAAATACAATGTTGGCATGCACAGCATAAAGACAGTCGTCTTTTAATTAAATTAACCATGAATTGTGTCCAGGCAAGATGTTATATAACGCATATTTCAGCCTTGATTATGATTTAACAACTGATGCTTTATGTTTCGGGCTGTTTCAATTTCAAACTAGAAATGGAGAACCAAACATTTACACCATAGGATTTACAAGATAAGTATTAACAGATTATGAGAAGTCACATCCCACCACTGAACTTGAAACTTTAGCCATAGTATGCGCTTTCAGGAGATTTCATTTTTATTTAGCAAGTCATCGTGCTAAAATATGAAGTCACCATAAATTACTAAGATCCGTGCTGACTTGTAAACTAGTGCACGCATGGTTAGCACACTGTACATTATGCATACAGAAATACACTTTTGAAATTATTTATGTTACAGCAGGAGAAAGTAAGAGATGCATTATCACATTTACTGGAAAGATTAGAATACTCATCTTTGTGTAAGGAAGTGATTGAAGACTTAGAAGCTCTCTCCGTGAAAGTCAAAACATATTGCACATACTGATTGCGAGTAAAAGAAGCTCTGAAAACCAACCCAAACAGCAGGCTCCCATCCACTATATTCTCAACTGAGAAGTATTATTTTACAGGAGAAGGCCTGATGTGGAACTGTAGTTACTTTTCTTTCCTCAGGAAACTGAAAACAAATGAATTTGGTATAAACACTACATGTGGGGACTCTTTGGTGTTATGAAATGTGCTAATAAGCTAAATAAATACAGCTACTTTCAAACATGAGAGGCAAAGTAAATAATGTTTTGAGATCTTGTTTAGTACATCAAAAACCAAAAGCAAGTAATAAATGTAAATAAGGAGAGTTACATCAGATAATTGCCATTCAGCAATTAAAAATAGTAAGTGTGAACATCTGTGATGTTCTGCCAAAAGGATAAGGAGATCTGAAATACCTTGTTGGCTTGTAGTGATAAAGAATGTAGTCAGTGTAGACATTTTTAAGAGAAATTGTGGTGATTACTATGTCTAGGTTGGAAAGTGAATCACAGTATTATCTAATGACATAAGTCAGTATACTTGAGATCAGTGGTGCAAGATTATGGGAGTAAGCGGAAGCTTAAATAAAATTCCAATCAGAAACCAACCCAAAAGTATGTGTTTTCCTTATTCTTATTTTTTTTAAACTGACTAGACCATGCGGCTACACTGTGCAGCAAACCGATTTATAAGACCATATTACTCCAAAAGAGAAGGAAGATGGTTTGACTATATAATTCAGTTTCAGTAGTAAGTGAAGAGGCACTCTCCTCTATGGATGTTACATATATAATGTGATAAATAAACATAAAAGCGGAATGTTGCTGTAATTAATGTATGTGTTTCAGTAATGTGTTAAGGGAACATTGTATGTGAAATTCATTGAAATTTGACATTTTCTGTTTTCTACTCCATAATGTACTTTGGACTTTCCTGCACATTTTGGTATATAATACATTAAAATCAGATAATTGAGAGATCTTCAGATAATATTTTGAATGTTGACATGTGAGTGTCAAATTTCGCAGCCACACATACACTGCCACATTTGAGCAGTCTAGAAGGCTGCAAATTGCTTTGCTTTGTGCCTACTGCTACATCTCCGAAGTTGGCATTACAAATAAACAAATCCGTCCTTTGTTTATGATACTAGTTTTCGTTAAAATTAGTGTGATTATTGGCTACTTTTGTAGTAAGCTAACTTACAGGAATATAATGCGAAGGCTAGTAGAGATACCTGTGACAATTTAGAGCGTATGAATAGAGCCATGTGGAGCACTTTCTTTCATTGAATATCAATCAATGAAAAGCCATTTCATGCTTTGTGTCCACATACACCGGACACTTGGAGTAAATATTGGCAAGCGTTCTCTTCCTTTGTCAGTAATGGAGGCAATCAAAACTATTTACAGAGATTTGGCAAATCCTGAGTTTCTAAAGAAGTGTTTACATGGGATGACCCACAATGTGATTGAGTCCTTCAGTAATGTTGTGTGGTGCTGTGTGCCTACAAATTTATTTGATGGCCTTATTACTATAAAGTTAGCAATATCTGATGCTGTTATAACATTTAATGGTGGGAACTATGAAAGACTTAATGTTCTGGAGAAGTTAGGGGCAAGATATGAACAGAACACAGCTAAATGACTATAGTAACTGGATGAGCATCGCGTATGTGAAGCAGAGTCAGCTGCTCAGCGAATGACAAAAAAAGCAAGAAAGAAAAGGAGGAGGCAAGTACTGGGCTGTTTTGACACTAAAGAAGACACAACTATGGGCCAAGAAATTCTAGTGCATAAAGGATGCAGAGATGTAAGTCTGTAGAAGAATTTGTAATAAAAAAGTCTTAAACCTCAACATCTCTGAACTACATTTTTTGCAATAAATGACCCATTTTCTAAAACAATACTCATGGTAGAGACATGAAATTTTCACAACATGCCAGGTGTGAGATTCAATACATATGGAACTGGAATAATTCAAATATCCAGAGTTGTTTTGTTTTTATGTTTATTTATTTACAAAATCCTGTCAAAAAATCGAGTGTTTGTAAAAAAAGATAACATGCCCCACTATACAATTGCAGTAATAAATTCTAGTTCAGTGTATCTAGAAAGGTGCATTCAATAATTATGGAAAATGTGAGTTGGTGTCTTAAAAATTTTCCAGTATAATGGATCACAAAATTCGATAGTTTAACATTGGCGTCATAGAACATACAATGACACCTTAAAGGAACTTTTAGCTTTGACTGCTACCTGCAAATGATGTTTAACATTTTTAATGACTCAAGACGGTCAGTATCAATGATTTAAAGTGCAGTAGTGTGGACAATGTGCTACATTCAGCGACAATAGTTAATACAGTTTCGTTTCAAATTTTATCTAGTGGGTAATATTAGTTACGACAATGAATTTAATATCCATGAGAGGAAAAAGAGCATGTTGTTTGTAACGTGTTACTGGGGACCTTCTAGCATCAGTTTCCCATTGAAGTATTAGAAAAAAGGACAGTGGCAGGATTTTACTGTAAATAAACAGCAATGGTAGGAGACAGGAGAAGCAGACGTCGATGTACTAGAGCATAATCCTATGATGGGAGAGATGCTCACATGTAAGATGTAGTAATCCTGAGCTGAATCAAGCTGAATACAACACACGGCAGAAGTGACAGTCACTAATTATCAATGAAACATGCAAGACTGATTGTTAAGAGTGGGATTAGCTGTGACAGTCGCCCGTAGCACATCCTACACAATGCTCCATGAGTTAAAAATTCTGTGACACATGGACCTCATGATCAGCATGCATCAGGGAGTAATAATTAGAATTCCCTTAGGCAAAGGAATCCTAAATATTTCAGCTATGTATACACAAGACGATTATCATTTTCTCGCCAGATAGTGTGGACCTCTGGTTATATTATGGAAGCATGTTTATACGAACTGTCTGATGTAAAAGGCTGTAATTTGTGCATGTAATATGATGAGTAGCAGATTCTCTCATGGGAGAATGATTACTGTGCAACATTAGGAAAACCATTTATGTAACAGTTTCGTGTAGTAATGGTGGACTTAAACTAAGAAAGTATTTTTTCTTACAGAATCCTTCGCAAGGGAATGAGTATATAATAAAGTAAGTATTAACTGTCAGTTGCTAATTTCAGGAAGCAGATTAATTTCAAAGTTGTGTAGAATATTCATATACTTATACAAATATTGCAAATTCTCGGTCATGATGACGCAGGCACAAGACGAACCATTCAGCTGGAAGATGTCAACCACACTACTGGCCATTAAGATTGCTACACCACGAAGATGACGTGCTACAGACGCGAAATTTAACCGACAGGAAGAAGATGCTGTGATACGCAAATGATTAGCTTACCGGAGCAGTCACACAAGGTTGGAGCCGGTGGCGACACCTACTACGTGCTGACATGAGGAACGTTTCCAACCGATTTCTCATACATAAACAGGAGTTGACCGGCGTTGCCTGGTGAAACGTTGTTGTGCCTAGTGTAAGGAGGAGAAATGCGTACCATCACGTTTCCGACTTTGATAATGGTCAGATTGTAGCGTATCGTGATCGAGGTTTATCGTATCGCGACATTGCTACTCGCATTGGTGATCCAATGACTGTTAGCAGAATATGGAATCGGTGGGTTCAGGAGGGTAATACGGAACGCCGTGCTGGATCCCAACGGTCTCGTATCACGAGCAGTCGAAATGACAGCCATCTTGTCCGCATGGCTGTAACGGACCGTGCAGCCCCGTCTCGATCCCTGAGTTAACAGATGGTGACGTTTGGAAGACGACAACCATCTGCACGAACAGTTCGAAGAGATTTGCAGCAGCGTGGACTATCAGCTAGGAGACCATGGCAGCAGTTACCCTTGATGCTGCATCACAGACAGGAGTGCCTGCGATGGTGTACTCAGCGACGAACCTGGGTGCACGAATGGGAAAACGTCATTTCTTCAGATGAATCCAGGTTCTGTTTACAGCATCAGGATGGTCGCATCCGTCTTTGGCGACATCGCGGTGAGCGTACATTGGAAGCATGTATTCGTCATCGCCATACTGGTGTATCACCCGGCGTGATGGTATGGGCTGCCAATAGTTACACGTCTCGGTCACCTCTTGTTCGCATTGACGCCACTGTGAACAGTGGACGTTACATTTCAGATGTGTTACGACGCGTGGCTCTACCCTCCTTTCGATCCCTGCAAGACACTACATTTCAGCATGATAATGCACGACCGCATGTTGCAGGTCTTTTACGGACCTTTCTGGATGAAGAAAATGTTCCACTGCTGCCCTGGCCAGCACATTCCGCAGGTCTCTCACCAATTGAAAACGTCTGGTCAATGGTGGTCGAGCAACTGTCTCGTCACAATATGCCAGTCACTACTCTTGATGAACTGTGGTATAGTGTTAAAGCTGCATGGGCACCTGCACCTGTACACGCCATCCAAGCTCTTGTTTGACTCAATGCCCAGTAGTATGAAGGCCGTTATTACGGCCAGAGGTGGTTGTTCTGGGTACTGATTTCTCAGGATCTATGCACCCAAATTGCGTGAAAATGTAATCACATGTCAGTTCTAGTATAATATATTTCTCCAATGAATATCCGTTTATCATCTCCTTTTCTTCTTGTTGTAGCAATTTTAATGGTCAGTAGTGTATTTTGTCCCGACCTATATTATATATATTCCGTGGAGCTAACAGGAGCGGATGCCAAGATGAAACTGTAGAATTTCTGAGAATAGTACAATGACCCATTCTTAGCATTGTGTTTCCCCCTCAATACCATTTGAAAGCCACAGAAATGTTACTCTGTAGTTCTTAAATTCCTGTTTCTTCAACAGATTTTTGAAATTGAACATTCCCAGACAGTCCCAAATATGTTTAAATATTCACTGATGTTCCTACTAGAGTACGACTGCAGTGTTGTGTATCAGTTTACTACAAGTATAAAAGTAAGATTTAACAATGAAGTAGGGCCATAAACTGCCTCAATACTGAAGTCATCAATAAGGTATGCAAATAAAGAACTGGAAGAAGGCTCAGAGTAATTTCATGTAATTTTTACAAAAACTTTTTTTTTTTTCTAATTTCCTATATTTCTATAATTCACAGATTTTTGATCACATTAGAAATACAAAGCGAAACTATCAATATACATTTCTACATTTTTGTGTGATTTTTACATTGTCCCATTATTTAATTGTTGTGGATCACAGCCAAATATCACATTACAATAATTACAGCTGAAAAGAGGAGGAAATTAAGTAGAATCTGAAGTTCAAGAGGAATCAGTTTGCATAGAGCAAGATGATGAATTTAATTAAATTGATATTCATTTCTGTAAAGTGGGCATCCTGTTAACATTGTTTATCTGCTTATTGGTTTAGTTGGAGATACTTGTACAGGACATGCCAATGTTTAACAGTAGCTAACCAGATGTACACTTGAATGTACAACACATTTTCTCACTATTTGGTGGAATGTCACTGTCTGCTTCTAGTATTACTTTTGAGAATACATTTTACATACTGAAAGAACGTACAGAGTAGTTACAACAATACATGTGAAGGATTATTTTGTCCTGCTTCACATGGTATTCATCAGTGATGTTATGGAATTGTTTGTGACACAATAATCTGTTTGAATTGTAATAGGTGTCACTAATGTAGTTATACTCACATTGACAGTCATCTGTAAGTAGTCGTTTGTTTTTAACTTAGCTATTCATCATAATGTTACAAGCCTTCTGAGCAGCTATTAAAAATAAATTATTGCTTTTAGGAACTTGGATTGTGTGCATTGTGTTCTCTGTGTTGGGCAGATGGCTTACAGTTCAGAGCTCCTCCTGCTACCCTAACCCTGGGTCCACTTGCATGGCTCCAGAAGGCTACATTATTGGCGCGGATTGCCATCAGTGAGTGGCAAGGACACCTAATGATGCTCTAGGATATAGCTAACAGAGAGTGCACAGTGAATGTCTCTCCAGTAATACTGAAAATGGAGGTAGTCATTCTCCAACAATTTCTATTAAAGTTTATAAGAGACAAATAGAAGCTTAAAATTGAGACAAGACTGACTTCCTGAAGAAAACAGGAATTTAATACAATCAAATACTGAAAATAGGTTTGAAAAGTAGGCAGCATAGGGGGAATGAGAACCCTGAGATTATCTGGTGCTTCTGAAGAAGAGCGTACCCAGCAGAAGGTGCAATCTACCCATGATTTGCTCTCTCTTCCATGGGAGACACAGTGGAGCTCATGTCCACGTCACTTCTCAGTCAGCTCTTGGTGATTTTCTCTTGTATTGCAGATTTGGTGGACTGCAAACAATATGAATACATGGGGTGATATGGCATCTTGGTAACTGTTAGGGGAGTTGGAACTTGGTAAACCACATTTACATTTCAGCTGCAGTTGTGAGATATTTGTGCACAGATGTACTGTGAGGCACACATATTACCAGTTGTCTATTACAGGTTCTGATGTTTGCAATACTGTTCTAACGTTATGGTAAAGGCAAAGGTAAGGTTTGATTAACAAACATAAATGGATCCAATGATTTATTTTATTGGAATGTTTATACTCCTGGTGATGTGGTCGTTACATGTCACTGTTGAGGCACTTGTCACATTTTCAGTAATTTCCCTCTCATTTCATAATGGTCATTATGCACAGGTACCAATCTACATACACACATATATACTGAGGCAGCACATGTATCTACCAGACTAACAATAGCATACACCATGCAGTGGGTGTCACAGTTCTTACTGATATCACAGAAGTGGAAACGTGTTACATCTAGAGAACTTTATGTGAATGTTGCTAATTCACCAGTCATGATATTATCGTATAACATGGAAGATAAGTTTACGTCACAAGGCATGGTATGTGTTGTTCAACATCCTGAAATATAAAATTGGAGATATGCAGGTTCCTTCAAAGTAGGCTGAGTCAGTGTGGACACAATGCAGTACTGCAAAAGCAACATGGTGGATGCTCCTGACATCTTATCTCATTACACGCCTTTACTTACAGGAACCAAAGGAGAGGAACAATAAAAATGATTATAGAAGTGAAAACATCTTGTATGCAGTATGAGTAGCTAGTAAATGATTCTTGAGAAATAATAGTACAGCATTTTTATGGAAGGCAGAGGAGAAGTGGCGCTGTACCCACTCAATTGCTGCGGGTGGTGCTATAAGGCTGGCATGTAAAAGCGTGCCGTCAGTCAGCTGAAGGCAGCGGTACACAGTAGGAGCAGCACTGGCAGCAACCGTGAGGCCGTCTTTGCAGGAGAAGAGGATGCAGGCTGCTGGTCCTCGAAGCATTCTGCGAAGAACTCGTCCACACTGCGGTAGAGGTGGGTGCTCAGGTCAGCCACGGTGTGGTCCTGGTCCGGGTAACTCTGCCACAACAACAACCACAGACTCAGAGAGACAGTTTCATGATGACCAACAAATAGCCTTTAATTCAGAACAACACAAATGTTAATCAGTTATTCAAAAAGCATCCTCAGTGTCGAAGAAAGCAGGAACTGGGAAAGAAGGTGTAAAGTAAATGAATAGGCCGACACCTAATGAAAACCAAGATTCCTTTCCAACCATACCACTTCGTGATGTACTGCATCTTAATGAGTACAAATTTGCAATGTTGTTAAATGATTAAGTTGAAGAAATAATGGTACTTAGAGCACAGTTACAATGAAATATTGTGAAACTGTTATGCAAAATAATTTCTATTCAAAAGTATGCTCAAGGAATGTGAACAGTAGAAAACTTATATTTATAAAATTGTATACAGTACTCTAATTCAAAATTCCATTATTGTAACCCACATAAGGAGCAACACAAATAGCCAGTTAAGTTCAATGTTATTCAAATTTTTGTCAAGCTCACTGTGATGTAATTTGTGATGCATTAATTATATTATAAAGCAATTTTTTTCATTTTGGCTACAATATGTCAGTAGAAGTTGATTAACAGCCACATAATTTGCCTGACAAAAAACAAATCCAAGATTCAGTTTCAGGTGGAGTTAACTTTGGTAAGATACACCAATTTTCATCAAGAGACTCAAGCTAAGTATCATATTTTCATAGGTCAACAACGTGGTTATGTTATAAGGCGAACTGATGAAAACATCAATAATTGATTGTACTGTTGATTTTTCAATGCACATCAACACACTTTTCTATAAAAACTTTAAAATTCCTCTATGATCTTACTCAACCAGGAATTCTACGTCATGATGTGAACTGAATCACAGAAAAATCGATGTCTCATCAATTTTACTATGCAACTACTTCCCACCCAGAACTCAGATGCACAAAACGCCACAAACTCGGAGCCTACAGACAGGGCTCCTCACTCTTTTGAGTCAGAAAATCAAGTCCCTCTCTCATCTGAGACCCACGCCCAGCTTAGTACACCCCCCAAGCTAAAAGAATAGCATCCTTCTCGGTGGCTGCCACAATTGCTTCTTCCTACTGTGCCACTCTGTTCTAGTGACATGCATTACATTACAGTTTTATACAACTTCTGAAGCACTTGGTCAACACGAATTAACAGTTGTATAATAAATCACACTCAAGGATTGACCAAAATGACATCAAACATGATATATGTAAAACGAATCTCTATTCTTCAATCATTATGTTAACATGAATATCTTGTTTCTAACCAAAACCATAAATAATATGCCCATTTTTGAAGTAGTGTTATTGAAGTTTAGAAAATACTGTAGTTTAGATTTGCATTCTTTGGTGTATGCATGAAATGTTTATAAGTATGAAACCAAATTCAGTTGCTTTTGGTGTGAATACTATGATGAGATGAACCAGTGCCTGAGATGCATGACTGCCCGCTGGCTAAACTTTTAGACTGGCGCAGACTGCTTGCTGCTGTACCTGCACCAGCCTTGAAACATTGTTATAACTCCTATATCTCGAACAAGGTTTTGCAAACAGTAATTATTCTTCCGCTCAAAGAGAAACCTAGCGTTCATTCCGTAATCGTGCAACTGCAGAACTACAATGGTCCAGTGTAGATGATGAGAGACAGACAAGGACGATTGCATCAAGAAAGGCTTTACATGTATGAGAGGATCTATCATTATCTGGAGGGGAAAAGACAAAAATGTGCTGTCGGAAAAAGTTCGCAACATCAAGGAGGAGTTCTGTGACAAACGAAAGTTGGTAAGCGTGTTTCTACATCTGAAAAACGATACCTCTTAAATTTGGCACCAGTCGCATAAGGGTGGCGCTAGTGGCGCCACTATGAGGATACGAAACAAGTTTGCTTCAAATGCATTTTAAATGCATTAGTTACCTTTGAGGTTGGATGTGAGTATGGTGTGACGAAATTCCATTGCTATTTGTATGATCGCGAGTTCTATTTAGAGAGAGATCTCAAGCCTTTGCAGTTCTTATTTCATCCGTTCCTACAAGCACAGCTCAAAACTTGCAACGATGAGCTTTGTTGCTTTCGCAGTATCAGTATGAAGTTGTGTATAAGTTTACGGCAAAGCATGGCAATGTAAACGCCCTATCTCGCCTTCCGATAGGCCCAGGCTCTGATTTTGATGCATCTGTCGCATCTTGCCAAATTGATGCACAGGACTCTGAATTGCTGGAATCTTTTCCCTCGAACTACAGAAAAATTGCAGAGGCCACAGAAGCAGACGCAGATTCCCAGATTTTGTTGCATTTCATTGGCACGTCTTGGCCTCGCGCACTGGACAGTATTCAGAACTCAGTTGTGCGCCGACATTTTGCACGTCGGCATAACATTTCAGTTCAACATGGTGTGATTCTAGTTCAAAATGATAGTGGACAATCGCGTGTGCTTATTCCCAGAGTGTTGCAAAAGGATGTGTTGCGATTGCTCCACCAAGGACATTGAAGAATTGTGATACTGCGTCCAGTACCATGGCAACAGGATCCTGTGTTTGTTTTCACGTGCTAGTATCTCAGAGAATACAAACTGGCTGCAGCGTTCCATTTTTCACACTTTTCTATTAGGTCAAATGCTACACAAATAGAGGTGGTTTTAAATAACACAACTTGATTGATTCAGAACTGTCACATAGGGACAGAATGGCGGATGACAGCTTTCTATATAAAAGGTTTAAAAGCCAGTTTTATCTGTTGTATTATGCATATTTTCGTAGACTTGCTGCTGTGACAAACATGCATCACCGTACTGAACCTTCATTCGCCGATGAATTTCAGTAGGTTTCACAACTTTACTACGCAAAAACCGATTAACAGAACGCTGTTCTTAGCTGGCGCAAGTGGCAAGTGGGGCGGTTATCTTTATACTGATACTGCGACGGTATGTGTGCATCTGCACTATGCTGCCACCTACAGGCCATTCCGCACGCTGTTTCTAGCACGCTTACCAACTTACAGGATAACGGCGCGAAATTTCCATCTGTTATTACAAGTTTAAGCTTTTCATTTGACTCACCCTCTTAAAAAATAACGGAATGAGGTTCCCCTGCCACACTCACTGACAATAAGGGTGATGTATATCAGACCTAGCCTGACCACGTTTCACGAGGCAGCAGCGCTGTTCAGGGTAAAACATAATTAATGGGCACTTTTCCCATTCTTGCCACTTTACCACACCTTTCCCTACCAGTCTTACTGTTAACTGGCAACCTAGATAAATTAGCATGTTGTACTGATTAATTACACTAGTTGAAGAATGAAACATGATCACAGATGTTTCCTAAGTGTCTTTAATGCCATTCTTCTTTTAATCACTGCATTTCATTACTGCCACCCTAACCTGATTTCACGTCATTTGTTACAGATATGTACCACATTTGCAGATGAACGTCTCGATAATGCACGTTCACGAATCCGTGTTCTTTCCGTTTCACATTTGTACCGTAGCAGCTGATCGGTGCACTCTCGTGACTTGAAACCACTGGAGCACAAACAACAAAATATTCCCTCTCTTACTTGTATTAATTCTGCAGTGGCCGCGCTACATACCACTCTGCCCCTGATGTAAGCGACACATTTTACTTAGCCATGGACCGAATTCACCAGCGTAATTAAAACTGTGTATATCTTAAAATATTACGATCGCCATAAGTATTTTTGTTTGTAACTGAGCAAGAAAAATACAACCATAAGAAGCTCTCAACATCAGTTGAGGTTTATGGATCTACATCTACATCTACATCCATACTCCGCAAGCCACCTGACGGTGTGTGGCGAAGGGTACTTTGAGTACCTCTATCGGTTCTCCCTTCTATTAGATTCTCGTAGTGTTCGTGGAAAGAAAGATTGTCGGTATGCCTCTGTGTGGGCTCTAATCTCTCTGATTTTATCCTCATGGTCTCTTCACGAGATATACGTAGGAGGGAGCAATATACTGCTTGACTCCTCGGTGAAGGTATGTTCTCGAAACAACAAAAGCCCATACTGAGCTACTGAGCGTCTCTCCTGCAGAGTCTTCCACTGGAGTATATCTATCATCTCCGTCAAGCTTTCGCGATTACTAAATGATCCTGTAACGAAGCGGGCTGCTCTCCGTTGGATCTTCTCTATCTCTTCTATCAAACCTATCTGGTACGGATTCCACACTGGCGAGCAATATTCAAGCAGTGGGCGAACAAGTGTACTGTAACCTACTTCCTTTGTTTTCGGATTGTATTTCCTTAGGATTCTTCCAATGAATCTCAGTGTGGCGTCTGCTTTACCGACGATCAACTTTATATGATCATTCCATTTTAAATCACTCCTAATGCCTACTTCCAGATAATTTATGGAATTAACTGCTTCCAAATGCTGACCTGCTATATTGTAGCTAAATGATAAAGGATCTTTCTTTCTATATATTCGCAGCACATTTCACTTGTCTAGATTGAGATTGAATTGCCATTCCGTGCACCATGCGCCAATTCGTAGTACATCCTCCTGCATTTCAGTGCAATTTTCCATTGTTACAACCTCTCCATATCCTACAGCATCATCCGCAAAAAGCTTCAGTGAACTTCCGATGCTATCCACAAGGTCATTTATGTATATTGTGAATAGCAACGGTCCTTCGACGCTCCGCAATTTTCCATTGTTACAACCTCTCCATATCCTACAGCATCATCCGCAAAAAGCTTCAGTGAACTTCCGATGCTATCCACAAGGTCATTTATGTATATTGTGAATAGCAACGGTCCTTCGACGCTCCCCTGCGGCACACCTGAAATCAGTCTTACTTCGGAAGACTTATTTTCATTGAGAATGACATGCTGCGTTCTGTTATCTAGGAACTCTTCAATCAAATCACACAATTGGCCTGATAGTCCATATGCTCTTACTTTGTTCATTAAACGACCGTGGGGAACTGTATCGAACGCCTCGACTTCTGCTGAGAACCGCCTACCGCACAAATACTTCGTTCAGGTCACATGCGGCCCATAGGCTGCATTTTGACGACCACTCTGTTACTGATAGATAATATATTGTGTCTGCCTGGTCTTTTTTTTTTTTTCTCTCTTCTGCACAAACATGTACATTTTAGTCCTGAAGCTGTTGATGTGGGAAGGAAATTGCGAAACCGGATATCAGGTTTTGAGCCCTTTTCCTTCAGTCAGAGCATCATTAACAACTCAAACACCGTATCTTTCGCACGCAAGTCACTGCAAGCGGAGGAGTTTTACAGCTGAAGTGAGTGAGCAAGAAATTTGGTTTACCAAACCGGGAAACATAAGGCTGCTGTGATTTTATCTTACATCAACAGCATGTGTACATTTTGCTACTTGTTTTCTCCTCCTGGACCTAATACCTTGAAGTATCTCGGCCTTTACTTTCCACATCCTACTTCCACTTACGACGAATACCTGTTGCCTGAAGATGACGCCCGCGTCTTCCAGGGCTCGCGCCAGCATCATGGAGTGCTGATAGTGCACGTTATCGTCCGCCGTGCCGTGGATCAGGAAGAACGTCTTGTTCTGGAACCGTTCCGCCAGCCTGGTGACGTCACTCGCGTTGTAGCCCACCTCGTTGTCCTCTGGCGTCGGCAGCCCCATGTACACTTCCGTGTACTGCGAACCTGAGGGAAACGCGCGTATAAGGACATGTGGTGTTTGGGATCTATGCCGGAATTTCTCTTTATAAATATTGTCTGCTAGTGAACCTGGCAATGCTTCGCAATTGCTGAATATGTAAGGGAATTGCATATACATCCTAAATTTCTTGGCCCCCTTCTATCTGCCCATCTTCTCACGCCCCCCCCCCCCTCCTCTCTCTCTCTCTCTCTCCGTATATCTCCTCCTCCCCACAATCTATCTGTGCATAACTTCCTCCCTCCTGTCTCTGAAGCCGGCCGGTGTGGCCGAGCGGTTCTAGGCGCTTCAGTCTGGAACCGCGCGACCGCTACGGTCGCAGGTTCGAATCCTGCCTCGGGCATGGATGTGTGTGATGTCCTTAGGTTAGTTAGGTTTAAGTAGTTCTAGGTTCTAGGGGATTAATGACGTTAGAAGCTAAGTCCCGTAGTGCTCAGAGCCATTTGAGCCAGCCTGTCTCTGTACATCTCCGCCTCGCCCTCTATATGCTCATTTCCGTGTAATTGTTCAGCAGAGGATCCTGTAAAGCTTTCAAGTAAATCCTTCAGGATCTTTTCAAGTTTTTGGTAACAATGTTTCCCCTTTATATAATACGTTTACATATGTAATATGTTACAAAAATATATCGCCTATGTCTGTCTGCATGTTCCTTAGAGTATTCTGTAAAAATAAGAAGTAAATTAGTCACGAACTTTTCGAGATTTTTGGTAACTACCCTTCATATATATATATGGGGTGTCCCAGCTATCTTGTGCACCCAAAATATCAAAATATCTCTGGAACAATAACAGCTATTGGAAAACGACTTTCGCTGGTATCAATGTAGGGCTGGGGTCCATGAATGTACGTATTTGAAAACATTCTAAAACGAAAGCATATGTGTTTTTAACACAAACTTATGTTTTTTTAAATGGACCTCCTATATTTTTTCTTCCGCAATCCATAGCATGACAAAGCACATACACAATGGCGTTGATTGCTTAGCAATATTCCCATTACATCCCGAGATACTGAGACGCGAAGTTGAAGCTTGAAACACCCGACATACGCTGCTAGCGCACGTCCTGAGGCTCAGGCGTGAACCCCATGCTGCCCGTAATCGCAGCAGGATGGCAGCAGACCGTATTATTCGTTTCGGACCTCTTGATAAGTATGCAAGTGTGATTACGCATGTCAATCACATCGCGATTACGGGCAGCATGTGGTTCACGCCTGAGATTCAGGACGTGCGCTAACAGCTCATGTCGGGTGTTTCAAGCGTAACTTCGCGTCTTAATATCTCGGGATGTAATGCGAATATTGCTAAGCAATCAACGCCATTGTGTATATGCTTTGTCATGGTATGGATTGCGGAAGAAAAAATATAGGAAGTCCATTTAAAAAAAAACATAAGTTTGTGTTAAAAACACATATGCTTTCCTTTTAGAATGTTTCCAAATATGTACATTCACGGACCCCACCCTAAATTGATAACGGTGAAAGTCGTTTTCCAATAGCTGTTATTGTTCCAGAGATATTTTGGGTGGACAGGATAGCTGGGATATATATATATAGGTGACACTGTAATGAATGTTTGGACGGGCGTAGGTTATATAATTTTTGTTGCATATATTTTTTAAATTTTCTTTTTCATACTAAAATTACTATTAACATCAAAAAAATGCTCAAATGTGTGTGAAATCTTATGGGACTTAAGTGCTGAGGAGGTCATCAGTCCCTAAGCTTACACACTACTTAACCTAAATTATCCTAAGGACAAACACACACACACACACACACACACACACACACACACACACACACACACCCATGCCCGAGGGAGGACTCGAACCTCCGCCGGAACCAGCCGCACAGTCCATGACTGCAGCGCCCAAGACCACTCGGCTAATCCCCATCGCAGTTATTACCATCAAAAATTTAATTTCGTTGTTGTAAACGCAACATCACCGGATACCGGTCACCAAACAACGTCCTCTCCTTGCTTCCCATGGTACAAGTGACAACGACACGACACAAAAGATCCCTTTCTTGGACCTCTCCCTGTAGGCACGATGACTGTGAAAAGAGTGCTCAAGACCATGGCTTTCAGTGTTTCCCCCAGTCAGAGACTCGTAGAGCCTATGTCTTCAGCATTCTATGCGTTTTTCCCTTTCTGTCTTCCCTAGGTCAACTTCCTGTGGTTTCCTAGTTCTAACCATGGACTCACAAAAAATGTCAGATTTGTTGTTGGCAGCAGGTATGGTCAAGCCATAAATTGCTTGTTTACATAGCCGGAATATTATCAATCGGACTACATGCACATCCTCGTGGGCAGGCACTCACGCAAGCAATGGCTCTAAGCACTATGGGACTTAACATCTGAGGTCATCAGTCCGCTAGACTTAGAACTACTTAAACCTAACTAACCTAAGGACATCACACACATCTATGCCCGAGGCAGGATTCGAACCTGCGACCGTAGCAGCAGCGCGGTTCCGGACTAAAGCGCCTAGAACCGCTCGGCCACAGCGACCGGCTCACGCAAGCAACTCTGAAGTCTCCTGTCTTAAAAATAACCTGTAATTTCCAGAATTCGTCGCTATTTTCTAGGCTGTTAGTATCAAAGCTACTTTATTCTCCACAAGTTTTCTCTGAAATCTGGAAACTGATATACATAGAAACATAAATGCTTCACTCAAACAGTTTTTTTTTTTGGGGGGGGGGGGCAAGTTTGACCTGGAGTTGTCGGACCTGTGTATGACCGTATTTGTCAGCTACTGTATTGCTGGTAATTCCTTGGGACAAATCACAAAAGCCGGCAAAACAGTGCATTTTTTTGTACAAACGTACATTTACTTGACCATCGAACAGACTCCCGTATGGACGGCACAGTAATAAACATCCCTAGCACAGAAAAACAGCTGAAAGATTTGAAAGAAAATAAGTCAACGGGTACTGATGGAATCCCAATTTGGTTTTACAAAGAGTACTCTACGACACCCCCTTACTTAGCTCGCATTCATCACAAATATCTCTACCAGCGCAATGTCCTGAACGACTGGAAAAAGCGGAGATGACTTTTTTTATTTAGTATGGGTAGAAGAACAGACCCGCAAAACTACAGATCAATATCCTTTACATAGGCTTACTGCAGAATCATTGAATACATTCTCCGATCAGATATAACAAATTTTCTTGAGACCGAGATTGTTATGTCCATGAGCTAGCACGTTGTTAGAAAGCATCGCTCGTACGAAACCCCACTTACCCTTTCCTCAAAATGATATAATGTGAACTATGAATGTAGGGCAAAGGTTGATTTCATATTTCTAGATTTCCAGAAAGCATTTGACACGGTGCCCCACTACAGGCTGTTAACGAAGGTACGCGCATATGGAATAGGCTCACACATATGAGTTTCTCGAAGGCTCCTTAAGTTGTAGAACCTAGTATATTTTACTCGACAGTGAATATTCATTGGAGACACGGGTATCGCTAGGAGACTATAATCCTCTATTCTCGCAAAGAATTTGGCGGACAGGGTGGGCAACGATCTGCGGTTGTTTGCTGGTGATACTCTGGTGTACTCTGTCGTTGAGTGACTACAGTTGGGTGCAAGATGACTTAGACAAAATTTGTAGCTGACGTGACAAATAGCAGCTAGCTGTAAATGGAGAAAAATGTAACCTAATGCGGATGCGTAGGGAAAACAAGCCTGTAATGTTCATACACAGCATTAGATGTGTCTTGCTTGACACAGTTACATCGTTTAAAAATCTCGGTGTAACGTTGCAAAGGTATATGAAATGGAATGAGCACGTGAGGACTGTGGTGGGGAGGGTGAATTGTCAACTTTGGTTTATTGGGAGTATCTTATGGAAGTGTGGTTCATCTGTATAGGATACCGCGTGTAGGACGATGGTAAGACCTATTCTTGAGTACTGCTCGAGTGTTTGTAATGTGTAATAGGTCTGATTGAAGGAAGACATCAAGGAAATTCAGAGGTGGGCTCCTAGATTTGTTACCGGTAGGTTCAAACAACATGCAAGTCTTACAGAAATACATCAGAAACTCAGGTGGGAGTCTCCGGAAAGAAGGCGACACTTTTTCGAGGAATACAATTGAGAAATTTTAGAGAAGCACAATCTGAAGTTGGCTGTGTAATATTAGTAATTTTCGGCTCACAAACATTAATATACACTCAACAGGACACACCTGATGGCCTAAAGCTATCGAACAATTGTAAAGTAACAGAAATGAACCATAGCATAGCAGCGACAGATTCTATTATTCTTTATCTTTGCTGTTCTTGCGGGGTGCCTTTAAATCTGTATGTACATGTATCGATTAATGATATAAAAAAGAATTCTGTTGTTTCAAGACAAATGAGGCATTGGGCGCCTCACCTTTTACTGTTTGTATTCCACGAAAGGCGGGCGCGAACTTGCTGCGTTCCGCATCGGTATTTTATATTTTATGTGAAAATATTGAGTGAATATGCTAATTGTTATTTTTCCAATCAGAAAACATGTAGTTGCTTGTAACTGATTACGAACGAACAGCATCAAGGGGACATTTTGACTGTTATGTATAAAGTATTTAACAACAATGGTCATCTATTGTAATTTAATATGAAAAGATACGTAGCATTAAAAAAACTTGTGTTAAAGATAAGTGTGCACATATTGGTAAATTAACCTTGATGATTTCCATCTCCTCATTTACTTGCATGATAATTATTTTGTGTTAGTTCATCAACAGAAATTACGATCACGCTGAAGGGCCGAACGCAGCATGAGGCAGAAGGAACATTATCGTTTTCCTATTATTTCTGAACCAACTCTTTTTTTTTAATTGTGTAGTGTTGCATTTCTTTCAAAGTCTGTAAAACGTCTGGTCCATTAGTGTTGTTCCGGGTATGACTACATCGCGACTATTAAAATGCAAAGAAATGATAATGTTTCTTCCGAACGATCTCAAATAAATCAATCTGCTGCTCTTATTCGGGTATTTAATGCTCATCGTATGTTATTATAATAGTGTAATCAATCCCTGATTCTGTTGCCAAGTGGCCCACCAAAATATTCACTTTTTCGGCATTTTTCAAAAAAAAAAATAACAATTCTTTTTCTTTTCGCCCTCCAAGAGCAACGCTACAACTGCCAAACGATTCTTCAGCCACCAACATACACTGTGCCTAAGAACCACGACGGTAAGATACGATAAATTAGGATTCACATGGAGACATATAGCCAGTCGTTCTCTCGCTCTGTTTGTGAGTGGAACAGGAAATGAAATTACTAGTAGTGGTGCAGGATACCCTCCCCCACATGCCGTACGGTGGCTCGAGGAGTATCTATGAAGATGTATAGCCTTTCGTGTACTTAAATTTTTGCACATCAGGTTCTACTGGGAAACAGACTCGATTACCATCGCACAAGATTTGTTTTTTAGGTAAGCTTCAGCGCTGGAAGCTTCCAGCCCAGCTGTCGCTAGGTGCACTCACTGTAGTATATCCAGCTGGACACTGGCGCCACGGAAACTCCACACCTGAAGACGTCCTCCTCGTCCTGTGCCAGCGCCATGGCCGTGGCGTAGCCGCCGTAGCTCCAGCCCCAGATGCCCACACGGGAGGCGTCGATGAAGCCGTACTTCTCTGTCAGCCGCCTGCACAGCAAAGGCAACACTGGTGTCTATTTTGTGACCCAGTCACTGTCATTCGCAGGAATGACTTACGCGAAATACAGATTACTGCTGCTATGTTCACTCATTTCCGAGAAAAAGTGAACTGAACTCACTGTAACGAAATGAAGCGAATAAATTGACGAGAACGAAATCAATGAAGATGCAGTGCGATGAAAGATTACCATGTAAGCTGTTCATAAATGCTGAATCTGCAATGTGATGAATTTGTTAGCCCGCCCGGTTAACCGTGCGGTCTAACGCACTGCTTTGCGGGCGGGAAGGAGCGCCCGGTCCCCGGCACGAATCCGCCCGGCGGACTTGTGTCCAAGTCCGGTGAACCGGCCAGACTGTGGATGGTTTTAGGCAGTTTTCCATCTGCCTCGGCGAATGCGGGCGGGTTCCCCTTATTCCGCCTCAGTTACACTATGTCGGTGATTGTTGCGCAAACAAGTTCTCCACCTACGCGTACACCACCATTACTCTACCACGCAAAAATAGGGGTTACACTCGTCTGGTGTGAGACGTTCCCTGGGGGGTCCACCTCCGAACTGCACAATAACCCTGGGTTCGGTGTGGGCGGCAGAGGGGTGAAGTGGACTGCGGTAGTCGTCCTGCGGTTGTGGACCACTGCGGCTGCAGCAGAGACGGAGCCTCTCTGTCGTTTTTAGGTCCCCGGCTAACATACAATACAATGAATTTGTTGAAACAGTTGAACACTTATGTTTGACCCTGTCTGGCACAAATTTTCTAGTGTCGCGACGTATTCGTTTTGTAGTGAATAGTTTGATAAAACCCTCACTGAACAAAAGTTTTGTTTTTAAAAAAAGAAAGAGACATGGAAGGCAGAATTGTCACAGTTGCTGAAGTGTGCTACATGTTTTCCTGTTTATAAGATGTGAATATGGGACGAAATTGTTATTTTTACCAAGATTCTCCATAGCATAGTGCAAAATTACGATCTTGAAACACTTCCTCTTCAACTATCTACCTATTGTGTATGTAATGGTAGGGGGCTGTAAACTATACTGGGAAGAATTATACGGGGTGATTCAGGAGGAATGTCACATAATTTGTGACGTGATTTTACATGTGAAAAGAAATCAAAAAAGTCCACATGTGTCCGATTTTCGATTTTTACGGAACTGGAGAGGATTGAAGATTATGAAGACAAGTGTGAATATTAATTACCGAAATGCTGTTTGGGCACTTGGTTCAAATGGTTCAAATGGCTCTGAGCACTATGGGACTTAACTGCTGCGGTCGTCAGTCCCCCAGAACTTAGAACTACTTAAACCTAACTAATCTAAGGACATCACACACATCCATGCCCGAGGCAGGATTCGAACCTGAGACCGTAGCGGTCGCGCGGTTCCAGGCTGAAGCGCCTAGAACCGCTCGGCCACACTGTCCGGCTGTTTGCGCACTATGATGAACAAAATAATGGTGAGACAGAGGACTGATCAATCCAACTAAAGGTGTCCAAAAGTCCTCAATACATTTGTCAACATGCTGTAGGATGTTGCACATTGAACATCATCTCGGCAGGCTTTAATGTGGGCAACAATGTCGATGATACGAGCGACAAGCTCTTCACACACCTCCGTAGAGTACCCCTTGTGGTGTCATCGCCAGACACCACACTTGCTAGGTGGTAGCCTTTAAATCGGCAGCGGTCCGGTAGTATACGTCGGACCCGCGTGTCGCCACTATCAGTGATTGCAGACCGAGCGCCGCCACACGGCAGGTCTAGAGAGACTTCCTAGCACTCGCCCCAATTGTACAGCCGACTTTGCTAGCGATGGTTCACTCACTTCTACGCTCTCATTTGCCGAGACGATAGTTAGCATAGCCTTCAGCTACGTTATTTGCTACGACCTAGCAAGGCGCCATTATCCGTTACTATTGATATTGTGAATCATGCACCATAAAGATCGACGTTCTCCATGAATGGATTAAAGTTAAGTATTCCACCAGCTACGTCCATTTTTATCAATTCTAATTCCCTTGTCATGTTCCAGACCTCACGCCAGCCTGTGTGAGCTAAAACGCGTGCATGTCGGCCTCCTTCACTAACACGGTTGGCTCTCCTGCCAACCACAACACCCCTTCATGCAGCACCATAAACAAAAGTCCAATGGGGTAAGGTCAGGTGATCTGGCAGGCCAGTTGATGGCCAATCCATCATTGAGGAAATTTTATATTCATGTGTTGGGGCACTTGTCTTGTACAGCAAATCATGTTGCAGGTATATTTGCCGTCACTGCTCTAATATTATGTCTTCCAAAAGTGCAGGTCGGTCTGCTATCAGGAAAGGTGTGTATGCTGCGGCTGTCATATGACTTGGCATGAAAACAGACCCTATCACCAGGTCATCAATCATACCACAGCAGACGTTCGTTGAGAACCCCAGTTGTAATCTTGTTTCCCTAGCGTCATATGAATTCTCCACCACCCATTTATGAGAACTTAGGACGTTTGTGACACTAATGCTTGTAAATGTTGCCTTATCTGTAAATAGCATCTGTAACATGAAATGAGGCATAGTACAAATAGTAAGGATAAAGAGTGATAAGGATAAAGAAAATTGGAAAAGGAATGAGAACTTGCTAATAAAGGAAGAGCTGTGCTCTAAGACTAATACATAAAACTGCGTGACTATGTTTATATCAATTTTATTATAGTCTTTCACACGATGCATTGTCAACTAGTTTTATGAATTACTCACAGAGGACACTTCTTGCTATTTAGCTGTTTATTATGGATTTTCCATTTTTCTTTTTCTTATTTTAATTATTTTAAATGTTGCTTAAATGCATTTGTTGATTATGATTATGACTGTTTTATGAGATTTTCATTTTCATTGTGCTTGTTTCACATTAGATGTATGCTATGTGACATGTACTTTATTTTCAGAATGCGCAGAATAATTAGCAGAGCTCCACCTTTACAGCTCAGCAGTTAACAACTGGTACCTCTTGGCATATATAGCATATATATTATGCACATGTATCTACAGCATATATATCGCCTATGCAGGTCACCAATGGGTATACATTTTGTATTGTACTTTCATGACTTCATCGTGTATTGAATACTGTGTGTGCTGAATAACTGTCTATTTCTCTTCTACCTTCACAGTAATTTTATAAAATTCCAGTGTAACCCACTTGTCTGAAGATGATCTACTAAGACTGAAACTGGTCATCAGTAATGCAATAAAACAACATTTGCGATACAAACCAATTATTTTTAATATTCAGTAGGATAATCCTTGCATTATATTTCTAGTGCTACAGACAAATAGAAAAAAATAATCAACTCAGAGATTCATCACAATGTGATGATTCTAAACTTCATTATATATAACTGAGGAATATTTGTACTGAAGAATACGCAGAAGAGAGGTAGGGCATAGTACAATAGTTATAATTAGTCCTCCTCTTGCAAAATTAGTCAAATATGACACTGACATGAAGAAAGCTCAGAACACAGCTCACCTAGACGAACGCTCTAATCAAGCTCAAACAATTCAGATTACTCAACTTAATATACTACTCATCTACTGAGGTATAATTTCCACAAAGTGTGCATAAAAATGCACAAAAGTACTGTCAGGAAATAATAATACCATTTATAGATCGAACACCAGATAAATGGAAAAGTTTCCATGTAAAGAAACAGTAAATATTGAACAATATACATGTGATCACGCATGGACAGTAATAACAATATCACTCCACAAATACATTTCAAACAAGATCCATATAACCAAGCATCATGATGAAATGAAAGCAGCAGCTGGACACTGTAGAAATATTTGACAAAGATTAGTGAATAATAAGCTGCTAATGATTAAGGTGGAAAACACCTCTTTGCTGTTAAAAGAGTGTGGGTAATGATACTAGTTAGTTATCTATCTAGATCTCTCCCCAGGAGAAACTTACTAAAAAACTTGAGTGTAACACAGTTGATAAACACTAATTTTCAGCCCATCAATAGATCAATAGGTGGAGTAATCACACAGTTTCCTTGATTATGCACAAAGATGCCTAGATGTGAAATTGAAATTGAGGCATAGGATCAATTCCTGAGTTTATTAGCACAAGCTGATTTCTTTAAAACATTGTCAAGTAATACAGTAATAAAGTAGTAGTACAAGATTTAACGATAATAATACTAAACACAAAAAAGATAAAATATGAGTGAATTTTGAATGATAAATTTCAGGAAGGGAAGCATGTGATGTAAGGTCAGGTCTCTCGCACTGCACATTTTTAACTGCCTCAAATCCATGACTCGACACTAGTGATTGCAATCATGCTTGCAACAAAAATGAAGTTAGTGTGCTACTGTGCAAGCGATAGTGCCCAGATAGAAACAAACAGTGAAATTGTAGAGAGTTGTTAAATTTATCGCTACCTATACTGCTGGTCCCTCCAGTAAATATCATAATCGTTTGGAGTATAAGTGATGGGTGTCTACGGTCCGATGGCTCGTTAAGTACAACTGTGTACGTGTTACTGCTGCATTGTTCAAAGGTCTGCTGGGCGAAGTCTCGACCTGGAATGTCTTGATCGAAGAATGTTCCAGCTGTGTGTGGAGCCCGAAGTGTCTCCACTGAGTGTAAAACGTGAAGCGACTCAGCTGTAGACACAGGCCCAAGTGTCCTCTGCAAACAGGGCCTGAGATTAGCCTTCTCACAGCAGACTCGAAAGTGAAGAAAAGAAGTACAGAGCCCGTCAGGTCTGCTAACGTTTCCTACATCTTAAGCAGTAGTTGACAATCAGAATGTATCATTTTTGATCCGCCAATGAAAAAATTAAGGAAACACCGCTGGTGCCCAAAAATCTTAGAAAGATTTTCAGATTGGTACTACACTTAGAAAGTTTTCTCTGAAGAATGACTAAGAAAACTGGCCATGTTATTTACCAAATCCTCGTCACAATAGGGAAACGATCCATAACTTGTCCTTAGCAGTTAAATATTAGCAGAAAACACGTGGACGATAAGGAGGTGGGCACATCACAATGACCGGGTATCTCCAGCATTCGTTCTCCCCTGCCTAATACCAACACTGCTTTCCCTGTCTGCTAAACCAGCGGTGTGTTTCGGGCGGTTCTTCTATTGAGCTACTGTGGTTACTCTGGAACTGGCACAGCATGCAAAAACCGTCTTAGCCCTTGCCCAGTAGCAATAGGACATGTACAAGTGTTGAGATGGGAGAAAAGAAACAGATCATCCACACAATCAATGTTTTATTGCAATCGAAAATAAATGTGTCCCCCCCCCCCCCACACCTCCCTGATTTCGAATGGATGTAATTTGAAACGTAATAGATTTTCGTATGGGACCAACTCCAATTTGCAGAGCTATAAAATGTTGATAGTTTCCATAATGATGTATCACAGAATGGAAACCAGCGAGGCCCATTGCTTCATCTCCTTTCAAAGGAATCATTGCAGTCCATATGTAGCACTCACAGAAAAAAATCCTTTTTGCACAACTACAAACTGAAGCAAGTATTCAAGTCCTAATTTTTAGAGCTCACATTATTTCTAGGTACCACAAGGAACAATAAACACTAAATATTAATTTTAGATCAATAGAAACAAATATGTATAACACTTCATTTCATAAGACATGCTGCTTAAGACAATCGAAATAAGATGTTTTTCAAAATTCCACGAAATTAAGCAAGGAGAACAAACAGGGTCTGCGTGATAATAATGTTCGAAGATTATTTTGTAAAGTCAACTCAGGCTCAGTGAACCAGTGCTAGCAGTGGGTTTCCAAGTTATAATATGCGAGTACACATGAAAGCCATCCTGCATCTAATCTTACTATCACACAATTAGGTTCAGTATAATGTACAATGATGAGGAAAGAAACTGATATTAAGCAGTTCACATTTAATGGAAAGAGATTATAATTTCATCAATTCATAGCGTTAATAGTGAGTGCTGATGTAAGATGAAAGAGTGCATTGCCTAACATAGTTTATATATTGATAATTCATGGTTTGTCTGACATTAACGATTCGCCTAAAATGATGCTCTAAAAGCTTTTAGGAACCTCATGACCTGTCAACTGAAACTGGTTGTTAAATAACGAATTTTGTTGGCTGTCGAGGCGGTAATCAGGACATCTTTCAAATTTTTCGGAACCCTTGTCTCAGCTGGTAGTGGATGCCAGTAATTTCCTTTCCACACACAGGACGATGAAATACTTTGATTTTCCTACTTTGCTGGAAGGTTAATAATGTAAACAGAGAGAATTGCTTAGACTGTAGCAAATAGTGTAAAGCATGTTGTTCAGTACAACTGTTAGTTTATTAAATACTGCAGTTCATTGAAGTCCACTTATGATGGCGCCACATGCCCACTACGAAAATAAGAAACTGTCACGAAATTATCTGAAATGATGTTTTAAAAGCAAGGAATAGCGTAGATTATATGAATAACTATACAAAATAGGAACAGGATCAAGTTCATTGACACAGTGCACACACATCACAAAAAAACGACAAATAATAGAAAACAATATGTATAAATACATATGTGGAAGATGTTTTAGAACCAGGAGGGGGCAATAAAAAAGAGATCTACTCTCTCTCTCTCTCTCTCTCTCTCTCTCTCTCTCTCTCTCTCTCTCTCTCTTACACAGTGAATCGCATAATAATTCGACTGGCATTAGCAAAGCTGCGTTGCAGAAATTAAAGGTGAAATCAGTCGATATTCACTAGAGGAACATAGTCTCCGAATCATGGGCAAATGTATCATGATAATATAAAAGACAAGGTATATTATCCACAAACACATTGGAACAAATTTCTCTCCCAGGGTGAGCAAGTTACAGAGTGACATAGAATTAATCGAAAGTGATGAATGCTAATGACGAATTCATAGGATTTACCCTTCCAAAACAAGGAAAATACTTTAAGCTTGCTTTTATGTTATAGACAGATTTCGTTCCCTTTCTCATCTAATATAAGACTGGGATAAAAAAGGGCACTCAGCAACGTTTGATAAATAGCTAAAGTAGCGATGAAAGTTGGTTCCGCCAAATATGTATTTCCAGTCCTTGCAACTAACGCACCAAATCTGTTTTCGTGCATTACTATTTTAGTGCATAGGTGTGTAATTCACTCATTGGCAATGTTTTGTCGTCACCGTGGATGTAAATGGGACCACACATACGAAAGCCCTGGGAAAGCGTGTAGTTGTGGTGCCGGCGGCTGGCCTTACTTGGTGACGTTGATCTGGTCCTCGACTTCCACGCTGCCCAGCCGGCGGTAGACGGCGAAGAGCGTCCTGTTGTCCCTGCCGCCGGAGCCGCGGCCGTCGATCACTATGTACACGTAACGCCGCGACGTCGTGAAGTAGCTGTTCAGATCCACTGCGTACGAGTCGTCCACCTGCTGGGAGCCCGGGCCCGCGTACCTGCCACGGAACACCTCTGTGTCTCACATAATGTAAAAGCGAGTGGCGAAATTAAATTACGGCGTGTCGTATTGTGACTGAGCTTGCAGAATCACATACATAAAAGTTACTCACAACTCAAATACTTCCTGAGACAGTACTGCCAAACGTTGATGTGTACATACAATAAATGTCCCTCCAAAATAACCACATACAATAAAAACACACAGAAAAATCACTCGAAGAAATGATTCACATAGTTAAGTACGTATAATTTGGGTTGGTGCATAAGTTCGTAGCGTTTTTCAGTAAGTTTAATGAACACAACAGATACATGATAGAGACTTTAGTCATCAATAATACATTGTCCTTCACCATTTAGAACACTTTGCCAGCGCTGAGGTAACTTTTCGATTCCACAACTGTAGAAATCACATTGTTTTGAGGCGAAGAGCCAGCCGGAGTGGCCGAGCGGTTCTAGGTGCTACAGTCTGGAACCGCGCGGCCGCTACGGTCGCAAGTTCGAATCCTGCCTCGGGCATGGATGTGTGTGATGTCCTTAGGTTGGTTTAAGTGACTCTAAGTTCTAGGTAACTGACGACCTTTAGAAGTTAAGTCCAATAGTGCTCAGAGCCATTTGAACCATTTGAGGCGAAGCACTCGACGAATCAGGTTGGGAGCACACTTTCATTCGGAAAGAAAGTACATTGAATCTGTTCGATAGATAGTGGAAAAGCTGAAAATCTGAGCCGGCCGCGGTGGTCTCGCGGTTCTAGGCGCGCAGTCCGGAACCGCGCGACTGCTACGGTCGCAGGTTCGAATCCTGCCTCGGGCATGGATGTGTGTGATGTCCTTAGGTTAGTTAGGTTTAAGTAGTTCTAAGTTCTAGGGGACTGATGACCACAGATGTTAAGTCCCATAGTGCTCAGAGCCATTTGAACCATTTTCTGAAAATCTGTGGGCGCAAGATCAGTGAGCCGTGCGTGGTTCGTGTTAGTGCCATCTCTTATTTCACACCATATTTTCTCCATACTGCTGCCTCGTTATGTTAATTTCTAATTACTGGCGTCACTGAGTTGTTACCTTGCCTTCCCGTGACCAGCAGCAGCAGCGCTTATCGATATAGGCCCTGCCGTACTATCTTTCCTGGACTGCTATTACTTCGTGGTGGTGTGTCGTCCAATGGGCTGGGCACGGACCAGCAGTGGAGTTGGAACGTGCCAGTAGTTAGTTCGGACCTGGCCACATCCGATTAACCATGCCGACCCTGCGTATCCGCGGGAAAAGAGGTACAAGCGAAAGAAACAAAGAAAGAAAGAAACTGTTGGAGTTGGCACACGGACAAATTCAGTCAGGGCGCAGCAGCAGCGAGGTCTAGACCGCCATGACTCGCCCGACGGTTGTCGATACACATGATTGGAGTGGGGACGACTTTTATTGGTCGAGGGTGGGTCGTCTTTCCAGACGACGTGTATTTGGCCGGCGATCGCTAATGGGTTGGCTGTGTGTGCCGACTCGTGATTCGTCCCTGTTGCTGTACAGTCACTGCCGTTAGCAGTGTCTAGTTCTCCGTACAAGTGTTCGTGAAACTCTGTGTAGTTTGTCTGATTTTGACTGACAAGTTATTTTAAATGAGGAATTCTCCGCGGGGCGTACTATGGCCGGGTTCCCCTGGCAGTCTCTACGTGGCATCGGAGAGTGCGGCGCTGTTCCTATTGCAACACTACTGGACATTAAAATTGCTACACCAAGAAGAAATACAGATGATTAACCGGTATTTATTGGACAAATATATTATACTAGAACTGACATGTCATTACATTTTCACTCAATTTGGCTGCATAGATCCAGAGAAATTAGTACCCAGAACAACCACCTCTGGCCGTAATAACGGCCTTCATACTACTGGGCATTGAGTCAAACAGAGCTTGGGTGCCGTGTACAGGTACAGCTGCCCATGCAGCTTCAACACGATACCACAATTCATCAGGAGTAGTGACTGGCGTATTGTGACGAGCCAGTTGCTCGGCCACCATTGACCAGACGTTTTCAGTTGAGGCACGGGTCGTAACATATTAGAAATATAACGTCCACTGTTCAAAGTGTCGTCAATCTGAACAAGAGGTGACCGAGACGTGTAACAAATGGCACTCCATACCATTACGCCGGGTGATATGCCAGTATGGCGATGACGAATACACGCTTCCAATGTGCGTTCACCGCGATGACGCCAAACACGAATGCGACCATCATGATGCTGTAAACAGAACCTGGATTCATCGAAAAAAATGACGTTTTGCCATTCGTGCACCCAGGTTTGTCGTTGAGTATACCATCGCAGGCGCTCCTGTCTGTGATGCAGTGTCAACGGTAACCGCAGCCATAGTCTCTGAGCTGATCGTCCATGCTGCTACAAACTTCGTCGAACTGTTGGTGTAGATGGTTGTTGTCTTGCAAACGTCCCCATCTGTTGACTCAGGGATCGAGACGTGACTGCACGATCCGTTACAGCCATGCGGATAAGATGCCTGTCATTTCGACTGCTAGTGATACGAGGCCGTTGGGATTCAGCACGGCGTTCCGTATTACCCTCCTGAACCCACCGATTCCATATTCTGCTAACAATCACTGGATCTCGACCAACGCGAGCATCAGTGTCATGATCCGACAAACCGCAATCGCGAAAGGCTACAATACGACCTTTATCAAAGTCGGAAATGTGATGGTACGCCTTTCTCTTCCTTACACGAGGCATCACAACAACGTTTCACCAGGCAACGCCGATCAACTGCTGTTTGTGTGCGATAAATCGGTTAGAAACGTTCCTCATGTCAGCACGTTGTAGGTGTCCTCACCGGCGCCAATCTTGTGTGCATGCTCTGAAAAGCTAATCATTTGCATATCACAGCATCTTCTTCCTGTCGGTTAAATTTCGCGTCTGCAACAAGTTATCTTCGTGGTGTTGCAATTTTAATGGCCAGTAGTGTACGAATTCCGTGGCTCACCGACCCTGGACACGAAAGTTGAGTTTTGATTTAACCTGCCAGCAAGTCAAGACTGTTCACATTGTGTCGTTTGGAGTTCGTTGTCGGCTGTTGGGATATTCCCGAGAGCAACAACGTGTTTTTCAAGTTGGAAAATTCTAGCCACCCTCGGGTGAAGTTTTCACTGTATTTTGTTATTTGAATTCCAGTGCACCAGCGGAATCTTCTGGTTTGTGGCCGTTTACGTTCCAGTTATCTGTCCTGGGCATTGACGTAAATTTCTGGCAGGGGATTTTCCTCATCGTGTTGTTGCTGTCCAACAAGGTTTGTAATTTGATAGCTCCGTGTATGACTGGTTGTGGGCGCCAATATCTCCTACGTTGCACTCCCTGTTGTGCCCTGCTCGGGTGTAGTGGAAGTTATCTTGTCGGTGGGTCCGCTGACTGTCGGTCGGTTGGATTGTCGTCAGATCGTGACTGCTTGACCCGACTGCATATCTCACCTAAGTGAATGGTTCAAATGGCTCTAAACACTATGGGGCTTAACTTCGGAGGTCATCAGCCCCCTAGAACTCAGAACAACTTAAACCTAACTAAGCAAAGGACACCACAGACATCCACGCCCGAGGCAGGATTCGAACCTGCGACCGTAGCGGTCACGCGGTTCCAGACTGTAGCGCCTAGAACCGCTCGGGAACCCCAGCCGGCCACCTAAGCAAGTGTTAGGGTTTGAATTACAGGCCGACCCTCAAACATCTGGGCGCTCTTGTGTGTACTGCCTTTTTTTAAAAAAATATTATCGTTGTTGGTACTTGTATGGCTTCTAGCCGGTTTTGTGTTTTAAATTAGAGTTGTTTTACTCTTAAGGCCTTCAGCCTAGTTTAAAATACTGTTTCAATTAAGCCTTTTGGCATTTAAAAATAAATGAATTTTTAACTCTTCAGCCTTCAGCCAGTTTGAGTTTCAGTTGTTTGCTCTTAAGGCCTTCACCCTATGGTTGGTTGTATGGGGAAGGAGACCAGACAGCGAGGTCATCGGTCCCATAGGATTAAGGAAGGACGGGGAAGGAATTCGGCCGTGCCCTTTCACAGGAACCATCCCGGCATTTGCCTGGAGCGATTTAGGAAAATCACGGAAAACCTAAATCAGGATGGCGGGCCGCGGGATTGAATCGTCGTCCTCCCGAATGCGAGCCACCTCGCTCGGTCTTTTTCATCCTAAATAAAGAACTGTTTCACGTAAGGACTTTGGTGTTTAAAAAAAAATAATGTTTTGGAGTTTTATGTGTCCAGCCATCAGCCGATTTCAATTCAACTTGTTAACTTCAGCCTAACTAAAGAACTGTTTTGAGATAAGGCTTGCCTTTTGAATTTCTGATTATGCTTGCGTTTTAAGTTATTTGCCTTCAGCCGTTTTTAAATTAAAGTGGCTTTCAGTCGGTAATTAAGTCCCAAAGATAAAAGCTGTGTGTTTAAAATTGTTTTTTTGGTTCTACATCTACATCTACATCTACATCCGTACTCCGCAAGCCACCTGACGGTGTGTGGCGGAGGGTACCCTGAGTACCTCTATCGGTTCTCCCTTCTATTCCAGTCTCGTATTGTACGTGGAAAGAAGGACTGTCGGTATGCTTCTGTGTGGGCTCTAATCTCTCTGATTTTATCCTCATGGTCTCTTCGCGAGATATGTAATGTTTGATGAAATAATAAAGCTTTATGTTCGAGTGTAACTGACAGACGCTTATTTTGGCCCCTTTCCACAGTTATACTATGTGTCCCGTCCTGCGAGTCCAGCAGGGCGTTTCAATCAGGTTAATACCATGGGAGCGGAACGGCATCCCAACCCAGCTCCCGTAAAGCGTTTTTTGTCAGTGTACCACAGTGCGAGCAGCCGTTTTCGTGGAGTAGCTTCACTTCACGCAGTGTTCTTTGTCGTTCTTCTTGGATTGCGTTTGCAATACGTCCCAGCTGTTGACAATAAATGTCAACAGCGATTGTTAGGCCTTGATAAAGCAATTTACAGCACAGCACACCATCGCTATTCACCAGATGCATAACACCTTTTGCGGATGGACGAGGTCTTTGTACAGGGAGTTGCTGCTTTCTTTGGGCTGAACCGTGCCTCTCTTTTCCTTAAGTTAGCATAAAGACACCATTCCTCGTCACCAGTAACGATACAGGATAGGAATGGTCGGTGTTGCTCACGAGGTAACTGATGACGATCTTCACCAAACCCCGAAGTTTTTCCTGAACGTGGAGAGATACTAATGCCAAAATGGTCCTTCCTAAAACGAGAAAACCATGTTCTTGCCATACCCTGACCAATGAATGGCATTATCTCAATACATGACGCAAATCTTTTAGCTGCCACCACTGCTGTTACCCCCTTTACTGAATTCAAACAGAAGAATACGTCGGAAATCTTCGGTTTCCCCAGTTGGAACTCCATTTTCTAGTGTCCGGAGCTCCACTCACTATCTCCAAATGGCAAAATGGTAAAATCAAATAGCAACAGTAAACTACAAATCAAAAATGACAATTGGTAAATAAATGGTCAGCAATCGGAATACGACCACGCAAAACAAAAACGCTACGAACGTATTCACCAACCTAATATAACACCATCAACGCGGACCAGTGAAATGTCAACGACGCCGCTGCCTTCACAACCCGGAATACACAATGCAAAGTTAATAAGTTTTTATTAAAGTTATCTCGTTCAACATAAAATACTAAATTGTTAAGGCCTTCGCTGCCACTTGTGGGGTATCACTTTTGGATTTCTGTTTCGGCTTCTATGTCCGACCTTTGCCTAATAGTTTTCCTGATTCTCCGGCACGAGTGGCTGGAAATGTTAAACGTTCATCTTTCCATTCCTGGTGACGTCACAGCCAATACGTCAACCTAAAACACATTTCGTCAATTGACTTCGCTGAGGCACAGTTCCTATCCTAATCTACTTGACATACTAACTCGGAAAACCAACGCAGCTGTAGTAAGGTAAACGATTCAGCATATCTAACCGTTGCTCGGATATATCAGAGTAAAACCTATGTTGCATTAAGAAGCCGAGACTCTTCGTCAACAAGTCTCTCCTGTGAGCAGCCTCGACACCCAGTGAGCTCACACAATGAATGTTTTTGATGCCCAGTCAGAGGGCAGTACTTCGTTCCACATTAATTTTTGCTGTCAATGTTATTTATAATTCACTGCATGGGTTTATAAATAAAAAAACATTATTTTCCCAGATGAGATCTCTTCTGAACAGCACACTGCAAGGTATCACAGATATGCTTAATAATATTCATGTCTGGGGAGTTTGGTGGCCAGCCGAAGACTCTAAACTCAGAAGAGTATTCCTGGAGGCACCCTGTAGCAATTTTGGACGTGTGCGGTGTTGGGTTGTCCTGCTGGAATTGTCCAAGTCCGTCGGAATGCAGAACGGACCATGAGTGGATGCAGATGATCAGACAGAATACTTACGTACGTGTCACTTTTCAGAGTCGAATCTAGACGTATCATTGGTCTCATATCACTCCAGCTGCACACACCCCACACCATTACAGAGCCTCCACCAGCTTGAACAGTCTCCTGCTGACATGCAAAGCCTATGGATTCATGAGGTTGTCTCCATACCCATACACGTCCATCAGCTCGATACAATTTGAAACGAGACTCGTCCGACCAGGCAACATGTTGCCAGTCATCAACAGTCCAGTGTCGGTGTTCACGAGCCCCGGTGAGGCGTAAAGCTTTGTGTCGTGCAGTTATCAAGGGTACACGGATCGGTCTTCACCTCCGAAAGCCCATATTGATGTTTCTTTGAATGGTTCGCACGCTGACACTTGTACTTAAACCTAACTAACCTAAGGACAACACACACATCCATGCCAGAGGCAGGATTCGAAACTGGACCCGTAGCGGTCGCGCGGTTCCAGACTCAAGCGCCAAGAACCGCTCGGCCACACCGGCCAACAGACACTTCTTGATGACCCAGCATTGAAATCTGCAGCAATTTGCGGAAGGTTTCCACTTCTGTCGCGTCGAACGATTATCTGTAGTCGTCGTTGGTCCCGTTGTTGCAGGATCTTTTTTCCGGCCGCAGCAATGTCGGACATTTTATGTTTTACCGGATTCCCGATATTCACAGCGCACTCGTGAAATAGTCGAACGGGAAAATCCCCACTTCACCGCTGTCTCGGAGATGCTGTGTACCATCGCTCGTGCACCAACTATAACACCACGTTCACACTCACTTTAATCTTGAAAACCTGTCATTGTAGCAGCAGTAAACGATCTATCACCTGCGCCAGACACTTGTTGGCTTATATAGGCGTTGCCGACTGCAGCGCCGTATTGTGCCTGTTTGCGTATCTCTGGATTTGAATACGGAAGGCTATACCAGTTTCTTTGGCGCTTCAGTGTACATTTACCTGTTTGCTTTGAACTGAGGTAATACTTTCTTAACAAACAAGACATAGACAAGTTATATGTAGCGCTGTAATTCGTGGCGGAAACTGGTGTTATTTAAGCGCGCAAGACCTGCTGGGCCGTTGAATCACTCATAACGGTCGAGTAGCGGTTTCTGTTGCCACCAGCCTGTCAGTGTACCCCATGTGGGCGGCAGTCCACCTGCTCTCCTACTAAGAGCGAGTCTGTCCTAAACGTTAGGTCACTATTTAGGTGAAGAGAGGATACCTTCCAATTCTGAACCTGCATTCACACCATACTTTAGATACCCACGGCATTAAACCCTTTTATCTTCTTTTCGTTCCATTGTAAACCGCAGGATGCTGGAGTATGACGCTACATGAACAGAGCGTAAACATATAAACCCTTAATTAAGGTTCGAAATATCAACACTTTTGAGAAATTTTCTGATACTCGAATCGAAAATTGTCTTGCAAATCTTTGCATTTGTCTAAACAAACAGTTTGTTTTTCAGAAAAATGGAACTGAGATAACAACTTCGTCGAGGACATAAGCGCAGCGTTCAGGAAAGAGCACAAAGGTTGTAGTTGTCCCTTCTTTTCGATACTGTGAACTGTACTTTTCCTGTTTATAGACTTGATCATTTCGGAAATAATGGCAATGTTGTACAATGGATTAAATCCTATTAATGGGACAGAAAACAAAGAGCACTCTGCAGGGACACTTTAAAGGGGGCAAATAATTGTTCTGGAAAACCACATCTCAGGGTGTCCCACACGGCTCCATACTAGGCTCAATCCTATTTCTGCCCAATATGGATGATTTACAGACAAAAATAGGTTTAACCAGATGATACTTCTGTGGTAGTTGAAAAATAGAATGAAGAAAAAACTTCTGAGTGGGTGATCAGTAATCCATTTGAGAACCTTACAATCAAAATGAGGCTAGAATTAGTTGTGTAGTATTATAACTGGATTTGCACAAAAATTTCAGATGACACACACACACACACACACACACACACACACACACACACACACACACACTCACACACACACACACACACACACACACACACACACACACACACACTGATCACCTAGCAAACAAACTAAGCAGCTGCACATTTGTAATCCAGACGTTGTCAACTGCAATTCATATGCACCAGCATAAATTAGCTATTCTTATCACCTTAATATCTGATACGTCCTGCATCGCAGATTGTTTATGGAGTCGGCAGTACCTCGCGCTGGCCTTCTGGTAACAGAAAAATGGCTCTGAGCACTATGGGATTTAACTACTGATGTCATCAGTCCCCTAGAACTTAGAACTACTTAAACCAACTAACCTAAGGACATCACACACATCAATGCCCGAGTCAGGATTCGAACCTGTGACCATAGCAGTCGCGTGGTTCCAGATCGTAGCGCCTAGAACCGCTCGGCCACTCCGGCCGGCTCCTGGTAGCAGCAGCTCGCACTGGCCTCAAGCTGCATTTGGACGACTTTGGGTCTATCTCCTATCCCTGCTAACCTACCTATTAGGGAAAAGAGTATTAAAATCCCTACAGTAGTTCCTGAAATCATTATTTACATACAGACATAAAAATGCGGAGGACTTTAAGTTATAATATGTATGGATGATTCCTAGAAATTCTCCCATTCAGTCGTAGGTGACAATGGTACCGTTCTGACATTCATCATAGTTTATCCAATTTGTACGAAATATTTATAAATTAATTACAGGGGAGTACTTTTTCCATTGTGGACTAAGAAAATGATGAAATAGTAAAAGAAATGGAAGGATCAAACGAATGGAAGTACTTCTTCCACGAAGGAAATTTTTCCCAGTTTGTGAAACGGTTCTACTGACTCATCCTCGAAACTTGCGTGGCGTTGCGCTGCTGTTGCTGCCAGAATGTACGCAGGCTTTGCGGTGTGGGGAGCGCCAGAAAAATTACGCCAAGCATTGCTTCACAAGTTTGCTCGGGAACATTTGCCGGTGAACCCAGGTTAGTCCTCAGCACGACTACATTATGAAATCAGTCTCAATAAATGCCACTAGCTCTCACTTTGAACTGCGAGACAGGGTTAAAGTCTTCACTATTCCACTACCACTAATAAAGTCATCTACTTTCGAAAGACTCTCCGATGCGACCACAAGATTGCAAAACGAGCGCTGCGAACAGTCACTACACTGTCACCAGCTGGTTTCTGGTAACTTCTGCCGATAATGTTCTCCGAGGACAAAACACAATTTTAATATAAAGACAAAGAAAAGGGCGGAGGACACACTCAAAAACACATTTCGAATTGTACCCATCACTCAGCTCCATGACCCTGGTACAGCAACAGTAATTGATTATTCCAAAAAGCCTTTCAGAACAGAGAGCTTTTTTCCTTTTTCGGAATACATTTCTAATTGTTCGCTGTCAACTTATAAATCTATACTCCCCTACGTTAAGGTGTTTGGTCACCAGTTTGAGCTGGACGGTGGGAAGCTTAAAGTATTTTTCACTTTTTCTGTATATATAAACAAAGTAATTTTTCTCAAATAATTACTGCCTTGTAGAAAAAATAATAATTTCACAAATATATAAAAATGGGCCAGTTAATAGTTAGTTAAAGTGGCGACATGGTTCTTTCTTGTGTACGTATTGCAAATGGCTTATGAAACTTTAATATCTCTACTATGTTAGTCGAGACTCCCAACGGCCAATACCTTGTCAACGATATGACTAGAACGAGCTGCTTCCGACTTCTTAAACAGTCTGCGATGAGGGACGTGTCATATGTTAATCTAATAAGAATAGAGTTTTTCGCACATAGTGAAAGTTTAAGGGGCGTGAAGGGAAATGCAGGAAAAGGTAAGTACAGAAATTACCGCTACGCCAGACTTGTTGTCCAGTAGTTTAGGCATACTGCTAGCCACACGTAGCTGGAGCAGGTCAAGTATCATATAGATGGCATCAACATCACGATCCCTGTATAATCAAAATAGTAAGATGATGTCCTTGACCTCCACTACAACATCCAATGTAACTAATTTCTAAAGGTTGATGGTATGTTGCATATCAGTATACTCAGCACGACTCTCATGGCATAAATTTATGTTTTGTACTCATGAGCTCGTGCTGAAATAAGCCAATTTGCGCGATCATTTGACCAAAGCCACAAAATGAAACTTCAGTACTCTACCCAGAAGGAAGTAAGAAGTACCAAATGGCGAAAACAATATCATTTACACATTTAGCATATTTTTCCATGTCGCTGTCTCTGAAGAAGTCGAAACACCTTCGAGTCGTATTTGTTTCACATTTACCCCAGTTTTCCAGAATCATTTAGCGGTCTACCAGCAGGATTTTGAACGTTTATGTGTTGTAGAAGGACAGCACAGCCTTTAACATACTCGTAGACACGCACAGCGGTGTACTCACACGTAGACGATGGCGGGCCTCTTCTCAGAGGTGCGGGGATCGAGCCCCGGCGGCAGCCAGAGCCGCACCTGCGCGCGCAGCCCGCCCCCCACCTCCACCCAGTCGTCCAGCTGGCGCGGCTGCTGCTTCCCCAGCAGCTGCGTCCGCAGATCCTCGTTGTCCACCCACTGCAGCACATCGCCTGCCACACAAGCAAGAACTCCGTGTCAGGATACTTTAACCCTTGGACTACCATTTTTACGTACAATGAGGTGACGAAAGTCATGGGATAGTGATATGTACATGTACAAATGGGGGTAGTATCACGTACACAGGGTATAAAAGGGGAGTTCATTGACTGAGCTGTCATTTCTACCCAGGTGGTTCATTTGGAAATGTTTCCGACGTGACAGGGGCCGCATGAAGGTAATTAACAGTCTCTGAAGGCGAAATGGTAGCTGGAGCTATAATTAGGAATTCGATATTCAAAAGTCCACAGTGTCCAAAGTGTGCTGATAACATTATATTTCACGTGTTACCTCTCATCAGTGACAACACAGTGGCAGACGGCCTTCACTTAACGACCGAGAGCAGCAGCGTTAGTGTGGAGTTGTCAGTGCTGATAGACAAGAAACAATACGTTAAACAACACAGAAACCGACATGGAGCATACGAGGAACGTGTCCATTAGGACAGTGCGGCAAAATCTGGCGTTAGTGGCCTATGGCAGCAGGTCAACACTAGTGCATTTGCTAGCAGCAATACATCGCCAGCAGTACCTCTTCTAGGCTCTGACCATATCGCTTGGACCGTAGACGACTGGTAAACCATGGCCTGATCAGTTGGGTCCCGACTTCAGATGGTGAAAGCTTATGGTACGACAGTAATATCGCAAATTGAGTCCGCCTTGATGCAAAATACCTTGTTATTCGTTTATTTCTTTATTATACAAAACTAGTTTCGGCGACAAATATCACCATCATCAGCGGGGATTTTTTAATCTAAAACATGCAGAAAATGGTATGGTTGTACAAACGCAGTTAGGCATTATTACATTTTTACAAATCGTCTTTTGAAATATATTTTTACATTAATACTTTCATACTACCTTATTTATTGTATGCTACAGCATGTTTTAAGCAATTATTGGCGCTGTTTGTGACATATTTTCTGTGCTCTTTTTTCTGTTGCCGTCTTTTTACTTACCGAACATCATGTCATATGCAACCATGTGAGCGGCTGTTAGTAAACAAATACTCAAAGGTGAATTTCGTATGTCAGCAGTATATACTTGGGGTTGTGTTAGTGTTGTGGAAACCAGTTATTTTGGTGTGTATTTAGCTGTTGCTTAGCTATTCGTGTACTCACGTTCGTGTGGCTGCTTTTTACACAGAAAAACAAAACTTTTACGCTTTGTTTCTGATCAAAAATATTACGCCATCTTGCTGTTCGCGTGTGTCTCGCGAGGCGTATCGCAAGTGGTGAGAAAGACTACGAAAAACTGTAACGCGAATTACGAAGACTTCTTTTGATTATTTATGTCTCTGTGTGTGATGGGGAAGTGGTTCTTTTGCGTGTGTGTGCTTTCCGTTCCGTGTCCTTCGTCAGTTCTCTCTCTGTTTTTCTATGCAAACACGGACCAAATGGAAGGGTTCCAAGATAATATTATTGCTTATTGTAGGGTTTGAGTGTGACGCAGACCCCATGAAGCCATGGACCCAAGTTGTCAACGAGGCTCTGTGCAAGTGCGTGATGGCTCCATAATGGTGTGGGCTGTGTTTGCATAGATCGTTGACTGTAAATGGTTATTTTCGGCTACTTGGAGAACGTTTGCACCCATTCCTGGACTTCAAGTTCCTAAACAACGACGGAATTTTTATGGATAACAATGTAGCATATCACCAGGCCACAATTGTTCACAACTGATCTGAAGAATATTCTGAGCAATTTGAGCGAATGATTTGGCCAACTAGATCCCCCGACATGAATCCCATCGAAAATTTATGGAACGAAAGGTCAGCTCGTACACAAAATCCTGCACTGTTAACACTTATGCATTTGTGCTACAAAGCCAGCATGGCTCAATGTTCCTGAAGGGGAATTCGAATGATTTGTTGAGTCTATACAATATCGAGTTCCTGCTAAAGATGCCGACACAGTATTAGGAGTCATCTCAGTGTATGTGTCCTGATACAGTTTATCAGTAGGGCCGGTTTAAGCACAAGAGACACAAACCGTCGTTTGGGGCGCCAAGTTGAGAGGGGCGCCCGAGATGCTGAAGAGCAAAAATTGTATACAGTTCGCAGCATAATTAGTAGCGAAAACTGACACACATGAAAGCGTAGGAAGAACAAGGGCAGGAAGGGCGAGGAGGGAGGGGGCATCCAAATTGTAAGTCGCTTGTGTGAAAAATTGTTCTCGAATCAACCCTGGTTTTCAGAGAATAAGTGGGAATTTGCTGCATGTTATTGCTATGTGCTCATGTCCTACCGATAAAGAGAAGCCTGTTAATGTTTTGTAGAATTCCTATTATTACTGCTTGCACCCGTAGGCTGCACACTCTTGAAGTTTCATTGTTAACCCTTTGATCCACTCCGTTCCGCCCCATATTGTTCTATCGAATCAGTTCGCGTCATGTAGACAGGCAGCCCAGTAAATATAACTGAAAAGCAGACTGCTGTTGCATCTTCCCGGACGAATCATGTCAAACAAGAGCACGCACAAATTGACCTTTGGTTCGTCACAAATAGTTCCCACATTCAGGAACTGTAATTTGAATTAAAAACTTAGAACCATGTTCTATCCACTAAAGTCAGTCGCTTTTCTTTGTCTTTTATCTTTTGGCCAGTCCTTAATCCTTGGAGATACTTAATAATAACCTGGTATGTCCCATCCGTCATCATATTGGAAAACTAAACAGGGGACTTTTTTTTCATAATGTTACTCCACACTATGAGGCTAACTAAATTAACCACAAACCAGTACCTTTCACACCAAAAAACAAGGTAACTTTCACTCCGAAAAAAAGGTAGTGAAAGGTCTGAAGTCATAAAGGCCCCCTAACATCTATGATCTGCACGGCCCCTATTCCGCATATGTACTCAACTTTTTTTTTACAGATTACTCTACGTTCACATAAAATGTGAAGGTAAAATCTAATAAAATTTTGTGTTGCTAACTTACGCATTAGATTGTCTTTTACGAATTAGAAGACTCCCCACCATAGATTAGAAACAAATTTTTTGTAGCACTACTTGCTTCAACAGCCCACACATCGAAAGTAACAAAGAGACCAGTGTGATTTTGCTCTTCTTTTCGCTAAGTGATAAAGGGAAAGGTTTCTACCATCACTGCAACTGTCGACAAGAAGAACTGCCAATTGCCAGCCGTTTCTGGCGCTGACTTGCGCAGATTCTATTAAAATTAATTGTAGATCAATGTAAAATTCTTGGGTTTCCAGTGGTGTAAGTTTGTCGAAATGTCGCGGTGTTTTAGCGAGTGTCACAGCTTTTGGCCATGTGCCGAGACGGGGTATTGGTTTTCCTTGTATAATGGCTGCGCTGCACCGACACCCGCTCCCCTTGCGAAAAGGTGGATGGTGGTGGGGTTGTGGTGGGGGGAGGGTCCGTGCTCGAGCCACGCCATGATCAATCGGACTCCATCTGGCATGCTCTACGAATGCCTCTCTGCTGGGAGTGCGAATAGTGGCTAGCCACGTGTCCCAAGCAGAACTTAGTACGTAGCCACCTTACGAGGCCATCATTAGTCGTAATTTCGATGGCTCCCTTTTCTATGGTGTCCGAAGATCCACTGACCACGGGTTCTTTCCTTGAAGCTGCCATCTCTAGTGACTTTGATGTCGACGAGACGTTCATCTCCCTTCTTCCTTATAAGCTGTGCTCAGAAACCGCCGATTTGTCTTTATGCACCTGGCCTCCTCCAAGCAGAGCTGTAGAACGCAGTACTTTGTCTACCCGATGTACCACTGTCCACTCTTGCACTGAATGCTATTGACCCAACGTATGTGCAGCCCCACTAGATCCTTGGCCTAGTCATTTAGTCTTCTTTGGTGATTTTAAGATTGTTTTAACATAATATACTCGTATCTTGAAGATTCTTCCGAACTTTGCTGTTGTTGGTCCCAGATATAACCGAAACGCCAGTCGCTTAACCTCTTCCGGTATTGTTTCTGGGCTGTACATTTCACGCAAAGCCTTCATGTCATTGGAGCCATTCCTCTATAAGAATTCTCTCAGGTGTTACCGCTCAGTAGACAGGCTTATGGCCCGAGCCCTGCGCTGGGCCGTGTGTCGGCAGCTACATGCAAGCAAATACAGATCAGTGTGCTTCTACACTTGTTCCGTAGATCATGAAGACACTTTCTAATGATACGGAACGTATCGGTTTAACAAAAGGTTCCTTATGCCATATTTCAAGTGGTCTTTATTATTTTAGTTGTAAGATTTTTGATTTACATTCAGAAATTATTTCAAGTTGTTTTTTAAATGTTGGCTATCTACAGACTTTTGATGCTCTTTGGTAAGTGGCCAAAGATTTCTGTAACAGCATAGTTCACCCCTTTCTGTGCCAAAGTTATGTTGATCCAAAGTAGTGCAGATCAGCCTTTCTCCTAGTGTTGAAGCTATGCATATTGCTATTGCTTTTGATCAGTGATGTGTTATTAATAGCAAACTGCATAGGCGAAGAAATATATACGCTGAAGAACCAAAGAACTGGTACACCTGCCTAATATCGGTTAGGGCCCCGCGAGCACGCAGAAGTGCAAGGACTCGACTAATGTCTGAATTAGTGCTGGGTGGAACTGACACCAAGAATCCTCCAGAGCTCTCCACAAATCCGTAAGAGTGCGATGGGGTGGACATCTCTTCTGAACATAGAGTGCAAGGCATCCCAGTTATGCTCAATAATGGTCATGTCTGGGGTGTTTGGTGGTCAGTGGAAGTGTTCAAACTCAGAGGAATGTTCTTGCAGCCACTCTGTAGCAATTCTGGAAGTGCGGATGTCGCATTGTCAAGCTAGAATTGCCCAAGTGCACAATGGACATGAATGAACGCAGCTGATCAAACAGGATGCTTACGTACTTGTCACCTGTCAGAGTCACGTAACACTCCAACTGCACACGCCCCATAATTACTGGGCCTCCACCAGCTTGAACAGTCCCCTGCTGACAACGCTGTCCATGGATTCATGAGGTTGTCCCCATACCCGTACACGCCATTCGCTCGACGCAATTTGAAACGAGACTCGTCTGACCGGCGACATGTTTCCAGTCATCAATAGTCTAGACTGGCCCAGTCGAGGCGTAAAGCTTTGTGTCGCGCTGTCATCAAGGGTACACAGGTGGGCCTTCCGCTCCGAAAGCCCATACCGATGATGTTTCGTTGAATAGTTAGCTCGCTGACACTTGTTGATGGCCCAGCACTGAAATCTGCAGAAGGGTTGCAGTTCTGTCACGTTGAACGACTCTCTTCAGTCGTCGTTGGTCCCGTTCTTGCAGGATCCGCAGCGATGTCGGACATTTAATGTTTTACCGGGTTCCTGATATTCACGGTACACTCGTGAAATGGTCGTACGGGCAAATCCCCAATTCCTCGCTACTTCTGAGATGCTGTGTCCCATCGCTCGTGCGCAGACTATAACACCACGTTCAAACTCACTTAAATCTTGATAACATGCCATTGTAGCAGCAGCAACCGACCAGACATTTGCTGTCTCATACAGGTGCTGCAGACCGGAGCACCGTGTTCTGCCCGTTTACGTATTTCAGTATTTGGATGCGCATGGCTGTACCAATTTCATTGGCGCTTCAGTGTACGTAAACTACTCCACGAAAGCCTACTTAAAAACTTTCAAGAAGTATTAAGTGCGGTATATACTACCGCCTCCAATGTATCGCTCCCATACGGTCTGCGAAGAGTAAATTAGAGTTATCAAACTGCGCACAGACGCATTTAAACGACCGTTCTTCTCTTTCTCCATATCGGAATTGATAGGGAAGAAACCCTAATAGTGGAATATTTGGAAGTACCGTCTGTCATGCAATTGAGAATGACTTGCAGAGTAAGCCTGTTGGTGTAGATGTAGAGAGCAAAAATACTGCAATGTAGAACACCCTGGCCGCGACAAGATTGCTGATTCTCTTGGCGATGTTTTACTGCACACTATTCATCGGGCCTCGCATTTATGTTAGTGAAAACCTTTTTGTATGCAGTGTGCCGCTGGGCCTTGGCTTTCGGCGATTAGTTGCTGATTAATGTACCGCAGGTGTTAGGAGCTTCACTGGTCAGAGGGCGTCGTGAATACACTACTGGCCATTAAAATTGCTACACCAAGAAGAAATGCAGATGATTAACGAGTATTTATTGCACAAACATATTATACTAGAACTGAAATGTGTTTATATTTTCACGCAATTTGAGTGCATAGATCCTTAGAAATCTGTACCCAGAAAAACAACCACTGGCCGTAATAACGGGCTTGATACGCCTGGGCATTGAGTCAAACAGAACTTGGATGGCGTGTACAGGCACTGCGGCCCATGAAGCTTCCACACGATACCACAGTTCATCAAGAGTAGTGACTGGCGTATTGTGACGAGCCAGTTGCTCGGCCAACATTGTCCAGACGTTTTCATTTGGTGAAAGATCTGGAGAATGTGCTGGCCTGGGCAGCAGTCGACCATTTTCTGTATCTAGAAAGGCCCGTACAGGACATGCAACATGCGGTCGTGCATTTCCTGCTGAAATGTAGGTTTTTGCAGGGATCGAATGAAGGGTAGAGCCACGGGTCGTAACACATCTGAAATGTAACGTCCACTGTTCAAAGTGCCGTCAATGCGAACAAGAGGTGACCGAGACGTGGAACCGAAGGCACCCCATACCATCACGCCGCGTGATACGCCAGTATGGCGATAACGAATTCACGCTTCCAATGTGCGTTCACCGCGATGTCGCCAAACCCCAATGTGACCATCATGATGCTGTAAACAGAACCTGGATTCGTCCAAAAAATGACACTTTGCCATTCGTGCACCCAGGTTCGTCGTTGATTACACCATCGCAGGCGCTCCTATCTGTAATGCAGCCTCGAGAGTAACCGCAGCCATGGTGTCAGAGCTGATAGTCCATGCAACTGAAAACGTCGTCGAACTGTTCGTGCAGATGGTTGTTGACTTGCAAACGTCCCTATCTGTTGATTCAGGGATCGAGACGTGGTTGCACGATCCGTTACAGCCATGCGGATAAAATGCCTGTCATCTCGACTGCTAGTGATACGAGGCCGTTGGGATCCAGCACGGCATTCCGTATTACCCTCTTGAACCCACCGATTCTATATTCTGCTAACAGTCATTGGATCTCGATCAACGTGAGCAGCAACGTCGCGATACGATAAACCACAATCGCTATAGGCTAAAATCCGAACTTTATTTAAAGTCGTATACGTGATGGTACGCATTTCTGCTCCTTACACGAGGTATCACAACAACGTTTCACCAGGCGACGCCGGTCAACTGCTGTTTCTGTATGAGAAATCGGTTGGAAACTTTCCTCGTGTCAGCACGTTGTAGGTGTCGCCATGCTCTGAATAGCTAATCATTTGCGTATCACAGCATCTTCTTCCTGTCGGTTAAATTTCACGTCTGTAGCACGTCATCTTCGTGGTGTAGCAATTTTAATGGCCAGTAGCGTATGTTGGCGCAGAATGGGGACACTGTAGCGTTGATACTACTAATAAAAAGTAAATGTTTTGCCGCCGTCCGTCTCGGTAGCTACGGGGTCAGCGAGGTAAATTGCTAACAAAACGAGCCCGTGTTTGATTTCCGGACGGTCGGAGATTTTGTCCGCTCGGTGTTGTGTTGTGTTATCCTTATCTTCGCACCGCTGCAATACACGAAAATTGCCTGCATGAGGTTGCATGCCAGGTCTAAGCACATGAAACTTCGTATCAGGGTACGGCTTAGCCCTAATGAATCTTCTGAGTTGTCAAAAACGCACTGTCGTATCTTCCAGTATCGAGATGGCCATACTGGCTCGTTCCGAAAGCCAGTTTCCATGAAGTAAAAAAATGAATGTTGAGCAATATGTTTGTGCCGATCCAAAGCCTCCTTTGTAAATGGAAGGGTTGGATAAAAATAGGAAACCATACAAAGCGCAACACATTAGCATGCCTAATACTGTATAGGAAACCCGTTCGCATTCAGAAGAATTTCAAGTAGTGTCAAAACGGACGAATACAGCTCCTCTATGGTTTTCAGGGGGATCTTATCCCATTGACGCTGCAAAACAGTAGCCAGTAGAGGTAACGGTGATAGAGGTGGACAGCGACCACGCGCCTTTCTCTCCAACGCAGATCACAAAGGTTCAATAACGCTGAAATCTGGTGAATTTGGTGGACAGGGGAGATGCGCCAGTTCATCTTCGTGCTCACAAAACCAGTCTTGGACGATGTGAGCTACGTGAATAGGAACACTGTCGTCTTGGAACACAACATCACCATCCGGGAACAAACTTTGTACCATGGGATGAACCTGATCAGCCAAAATGGTCACATAATCCTTGGCACTAATACGACCATGCAGGGTAACTACGGGGCCCATGCAATACCACGGTATGGCTGTCCAGATCATCAGGCAACCCCGCATCACAGCGTTTGACTCTTGGGACGTAAACGCATTCCGAAGTTGAATACAGCGTGCAACAACACTCATCTGGCCAAATCACTTTCCTCTATTGCTCCATAGTCCAAGTCCCATAGTGCTCAGAGCTCCATAGTCCAGTTTCTATAGCTTCGGCACCACGTTTTCCTGTTTACGCGCATTTGCGTCAGTGATGAGTGGTTTCGGAATTACAGGCGGACGGGATTAGGAGAGCGGTCTAGGCGCTGCAGTCATGGACCGTGCAGCTGATCGTGGCGGAGGTTCGAGTCCCCCCTCGGGCATGGGTGCGTGTGTGTTTGTCCTTAGGATAATTTAGGTTAAGTAGTGTGTGACTTAACATCTGATGTCATCAGTCCCCTAGAACTTAAAAACTACTTAAACCTAACTAACCTAAGGACATCACACATACCCATGCCCGAGGCAGGATTCGAACCTGAGACCGTAGCGGTCGCGCGGTTCCAGACTATAGCGCCTAGAACCGCTCAGCCACATGGACGGGCAGGGACTGATGAACTTGGCAGGTAAGTCCCATCAGATTTCACACACATTTGAACATTTTTCGGGATTCCAGCTCGCGCTGCAGTTCCTTCCTTCACGAATGTGACATTTAGTTCGTTAGTGACTTTTGCAGGTGATATTGTCTTATTTTTCATGACAATCGTTTTCAATGACCGTCTGTCACCGTTGAACCGTGAATTTACTTTCAAAACCTTTTCTTAAGGAATTTGCTTCGTTTACTAGCGATTCATCAAAAACATTAACACATTTAATCACACTACGGGAGCGTGAAAGCAGTTGCCAGTGGGTAACTGATGAAAACAATTTTCTTTCAACAAATGGAAATTTTATTCCTAAAAACCCTTTCCGTTTTTTGAAACAGATTTAAAATTATAATCAGAAAGCTCCCTCTAAATATCAAGTTACAATTTATGCAGTGGCAGACAATTATTATTATTATTATTATTATCTTTTTTTTCGCAGTGTGAGCTTTCGGGCTGAGAAGCATGCCGCTCCCTTTTATCACGGCCGTGGTCACGACCGGTCACAACAACCTCTGAAAGACTACACTGGTGCAAATCTGCAACGCACGAGATTACTTTAAACTAAAAAATTTTAACAACTCACTCAAACACATAACTACGCACCCCGTAGGAGCGATCGAAATGGTACAAAACACTCATTAAAGGAAAAAATTACTTGCCACCGAAAGTGCAACTTGTTTTTAAAGAAGGGTGGCAACTTTATATACTGAAATGACCATTTAAATAAAAACCCATGAAATGCAATCTTACCTAAAATATACAAAGCTCTACATTACACATACACCGCCTCACAAGATGATAGGCAAGATAAAAACATATTTCAAGAATTCGGCCTTTACACTTCAGGGACTAAATTCGTTAACGCCGAATCCGACGAACATGACAGAGGCAGCTATTACGTACGGCAGACCGACAGACAGACAGACACCAACTGCCTAACAAATGCGCATGGGAGACAGACCAGCAAGCTGGGGACGAGAGACTAACCAAGAAAAGAAGTAGAATTTAACAAGTAAACGAAACAACATATTACCAATCACTTCTAGAAAAAACTGCAATGTCTGGCGAAGACCTGGCGATGCACCCTCAAAACGCTCTCCTGAACCGTCCGCTGCCAGCCACTTCAAAGGACGCAGGAAGGCGCGCCGATCTCCCGTCTCACGGCGTCGTAGCTCGCACCGGCCAGACCCTCGCTATACGGCGCGGCCTACTGGACTCACGTGGCGACCTCACATGCGCCGACGCTCAAGACGGACAAGTCGTTTTGTGTCTCAGTGCGCGACCGACCAACCGATCGATCCGACCGCCAGTGACCATTTCCTGAACAAACTCGAGCAGACTGGCGGCCTAACACATACTACCACTCCGGACGACAGACAGACACTGACTGCCCCACATTGACCCGGCTGACCAACTGGCCAGACTCGCCCCGCTAGCGAGCTCATCGTACCCCTTAAATGCACGTGAACAGGCAACCTTTCCCCTTTCACACCAGAAGGAGACACCAAAGCTGCGACTGCCACAGCGGCGCCACCGCCAGAAACGGAGGGCGACTGCTTCACACTACGCGCTGCGGCGCGCTCTTCAAAACAGCAATTTTTACCACGGCTCAACGGTCGCTCAACATACACTTTTGTCTGCATTGTGACTTACCGGGTGATGTTTTTCCGCTTTTCCTGTATGCGGTATTCGATACTGTCTCTCATGAAACACCAATCGCTTCAACTCCCTTGGTTATACAACCACCCACCATACAAGTACCAACAATTCGCCCACATTCGAATGTACTGAGCTCCGGCGTAATGCACAAGTTCACAGAACGCTATTCTAACAACGAATGACACGTGCAACGTAGTGAGGACATTACACTGGTGCCGGTCTTGGTCGAATACAACAGCACCACTTGTAGACTTAGCTGGCACCTGCGTTTATGTTGAAGCATACGTTTCTCGCAGTGTTTCCATATTTTTGTCCAGAACCTGTGTGAAATTAATTCTGAGTAACATAATTGATTGCAAAACCACAACAGTCTTCATTATCTGTATTGAGACATAATAATCTATGTTCATACGCCAAAAAAGTTCGCAATAAATACATTACAGCAGATAAGATTCTTACACAAGGGGTTGATCATAAAATTGTAATCAACAATTCGAAGAAATAAAACGTTCTGATACCCCTCTTATGCACGTTCACCTCACAATGCGACATGTATGTCCCAGCGGTAGCTGAATGTCGATCGCCTTTCTTGTAAAAATCTGAATTTTAACTGTCCACAAAATGTTCAACCTCGAATATCATCTTCTAGTCAACCAGAACCTGCTTGCCACGCAGTAGTTTCGTCATCTGAGGAAAGACGAAACGAAGCTCACAACTACCACCGTCACACCTTAGCAACAGATATTGTCAAGAAGCAGAGAAAATTCGGGTCCTGCGTAAAATCACTAAAGGTGCCTAAAGCTTCTATCTAGTCCCTCGCTGACCAGTCTGGTGTGGCAACAGAAGATAGAAAAAGTAAAGGCGTAGTTTTGAATTGCGTATTTACGGAACCGTCCACGCATACAGTCGTTTGATCAACGAACAGACTCCCGTAATGACGACATAGTACACTACTGGGCATTAAAATTGCTACATCACGAAAATGACGTGCTACAAACGCGAAATTTAACCGACAGGAAGAAGATGCTGTGATATGTAAATGATTAGCTTTTCAGAGCATTCACATAAGGTTGGCGCCGGTGGCGACACCTAAAACGTGCTGAGATGAGGGAAGTTTCCAACCGATTTCTCATACACAAACAGCAGTTCACCGGCGTTGCTGGTGAAACGTTGTTGTGATGCCCCGTGTAAGGAGGACAAAGGCGTACCATCACGTTTACGACTTTCATAAAGGTCGGATTGTAGCCTATCGCGATTGCAGTTTATCGTATCGCGACAGTGCTGATCGCGTTGGTCGAGATCCAACGATTGTTAGCAGAATATGGAATCGGTGGGTTAACGAGGGTAATACGGAATGCCGTGCTGGATCCCAACGGCCTCGTATCACTAGCAGTCGAGATGATAGGCATCTTATCCGCATGGCTGTAACGGATCGTGCAGCCACGTCTTGATCCCTGAGTCAACAGATGGAGACGTCTGCAAGACGACAACCATCTGCACGAACAGTTCGACGACGTTTGCAGCAGCATGGACTATCAGCTCGGAGACCATGACAGCGGTTACCCTTGATGCTGCATCACAGACAGGAGCGCTTGCGATGGTGTACTCGACGACTAATCTGGGTGCAAGAATGGCAAAACGTCATTTTTTCGGATGAATCCAGGTTTTGTTTACAGCATCACGATGGTCGCTTCCGTGTTTGGCTACATCGCAATGAACGCACATTGGAAACCTGTATTCGTCATCGCCATACTAGCGTATCACCCGGGGTGATGGTATGTGGTACCGTTGGTTACACGTCTCGGTCACCTCTTGATCTCATTGACGGCACTTTGAACAGTGGACGTAACGACCCGTGGCTCTACCCTTCATTCGATCCCTGCAAAAACCTACATTTCAGCAGGAAATGCACGACCGCATGTTGCAGATCCTGTACGGGCCTTTCTAGATACAGAAAATGGTCGACTGCTGCCCCGGACAGCACATTCTCCAGATCCTTCACCAAATGAAAACGTCTGGACAATGGTGGGCGAGCAACTGGCTCGTCACAATACGCCAGTCACTACTCTTGATGAACTGTGGTATCGTGTGGAAGCTGCATGGGTAGCAGTACCTGTACATCCAAGCTCTGTTTGACTCAATGCCCAGGCGTATCAAGGCCATATGTTGTTGTTCTGGGTACTGATGTCTCAGGATCTATGCACCCAAATTGCATGAAAATGTAATCGCATGTCAGTTCTAGTATAATATACTTGTCCGATGAACACCCGTTTATCATCTGCATATCTTCTTGGTGTAGCAATTTTAATAGCCAATAGTGTAATTAGCATCCTTGGCGTAGAGAAGCAACTGAAAGTGTTCACAGCAAATAAGCCACAAGGTACTGGTGGAAACCAAACTGTATTTCACAAAGAATACTCTATGTCATTGGCCCCTTACTTATTTGCAATTATCGCCAACTGTCTCCCAGCGCAAAGTCCCTAACGAGTGTAAAAAGTGCAGGTGATGCCTGTATATAAGAAGGGTAGAAGAATGGACCCGCAAATTACAGACCAATATCCTTAACATCGCTTTGCCACAGAACACTGAACATACTCTCGCTTTGAATATAATAAATTTCTTTGAGAAGGAGAAGCCTGTATCCACAAACCAGCCAGGTTTCAGAAAGCATCGCTCATGCGAAACTCAGCTTGGCTTTTTCTCACTTGAGATCCTGTGAAACATGGCTGAAGAGCGGGGACACCCGGCATCATGGTGTGGGGAGCGATCTCCTACACTGGTCGTACACCTCTGGTGATCGTCGAGGGGACACTGAATAGTGCACGGTACATCCAAACCGTCATCGAACCCATCGTTCTACCATTCCTAGACCGGCAAGGGAACTTGCTGTTCCAACAGCACAATGCACGTCCGCATGTATCCCGTGCCACCCAACGTGCTCTAGAAGGTGTAAGTCAACTACCCTGGCCAGTAAGATCTCCGGATCTGTCCCCCATTGAGCATGTTTGGGACTGGATGAAGCGTCGTCTCACGTGGTCTGCACGTCCAGCACGAACGCTGGTCCAACTGAAGCGCCAGGTGGAAATGGCATGGCAAGCCGTTCCACAGGACTACATCCAGCATCTCTACTATCGTCTCCATGGGAGAACAGCAGCCTGCATTGCTGCGAAAGGTGGATATACACTGTACTAGTGCCGACATTGTGCATGCTCTGTTGCCTGTGTCTATGTGCCTGTGGTTCTGTCAGTGTGATCATGTGATGTATCTGACCCCAGGAATGTGTCAATAAAGTTTCCCCTTCCTGGGACAATGAATTCACGGTGTTCTTATTTCAATTTCCAGGAGTGTATATATATACACATATACATATATATATATACACATATACACTCCTGGAAATTGAAATAAGAACACCGTGAATTCATTGTCCCAGGAAGGGGAAACTTTATTGACACATTCCTGGGGTCAGATACATCACATGATCACACTGACAGAACCACAGGCACATAGACACAGGCAACAGAGCATGCACAATGTCGGCACTAGTACAGTGTATATCCACCTTTCGCAGCAATGCAGGCTGCTGTTCTCCCATGGAGACGATAGTAGAGATGCTGGATGTAGTCCTGTGGAACGGCTTGCCATGCCATTTCCACCTGGCGCTTCAGTTGGACCAGCGTTCGTGCTGGACGTGCAGACCACGTGAGACGACGCTTCATCCAGTCCCAAACATGCTCAATGGGGGACAGATCCGGAGATCTTACTGGCCAGGGTAGTTGACTTACACCTTCTAGAGCACGTTGGGTGGCACGGGATACATGCGGACGTGCATTGTGCTGTTGGAACAGCAAGTTCCCTTGCCGGTCTAGGAATGGTAGAACGATGGGTTCGATGACGGTTTGGATGTACCGTGCACTATTCAGTGTCCCCTCGACGATCACCAGAGGTGTACGACCAGTGTAGGAGATCGCTCCCCACACCATGATGCCGGGTGTTGGCCCTGTGTGCCTCGGTCGTATGCAGTCCTGATTGTGGCGCTCACCTGCACGGCGCCAAACACGCATACGACCATCATTGGCACCAAGGCAGAAGCGACTCTCATCGCTGAACACGACACGTCTCCATTCGTCCCTCCATTCACGCCTGTCGCGATATCACTGGAGGCGGGCTGCACGATGTTGGGGCGTGAGCAGAAGACGGCCTAACGGTGTGCGGGACCGTAGCCCACCTTCATGGAGACAGTTGCGAATGGTCCTCGCCGATACCCCAGGAGCAACAGTGTCCCTAATTTGCTGGGAAGTGGCGGTGCGGTCCCCTACGGCACTGCGTAGGATCCTACGGTCTTGGCGTGCATCCGTGCGTCGCTGCGGTCCGGTTCCAGGTCGACGGGCACGTGCACCTTCCGCCAACCACTGGCGACAACATCGATGTACTGTGGAGACCTCACGCCCCACGTGTTGAGCAATTCGGCGGTACGTCCACCCGGCCTCCCACATGCCCACTATACGCCCTCGCTCAAAGTCCGTCAACTGCACATACGGATCACGTCCACGCTGTCGCGGCATGCTACCAGTGTTAAAGACTGCGATGGAGCCCCGTATGCCACGGCAAACTGGCTGACACTGACGGCGGCGGTGCACAAATGGTGCGCAGCTAGCGCCATTCGACGGTCAACACCGCGGTTCCTGGTGTGTCCGTTGTGCCGTGCGTGTGATCATTGCTTGTATAGCCCTCTCGCAGTGTCCGGAGCAAGTATGGTGGGTCTGACACACCGGTGTCAATATGTTCTTTTTTTCCATTTCCAGGAGTGTATATATATGACGTGGCGGACAGGGTGGGCAACAATATGCGGTTGTTTGCTGATTATGCTTGGTGCACGAGGTGGTGTGAAAGTTGAGTGACTGTAGGAGGATATAAAATGACTTAGACAAAATCTCTATTTGGTGTGATGAATAGCAGCTAGGTCTAAACGCAGAAAGCTGTAAGTAAATGGCCGGCCGGTGTGGCCGAGCAGTTCCAGGCGCTTCAGTCTGGAACCGCGCGACCGCTACGGTCGCAGGTTCGAGTCCTGCCTCGGGCATGGATGTGTGTGATGTCCTTAGGTTAGTTAGGTTTAAGTAGTTCTAAGTTCTAGGGGACTGATGACCTCAGATGTTAAGTCCCGTAGTGCTCAGAGGCATTTGAACCATTTTGTAAGTAAATGCAGGTGAGTAGGAAAAACAAACACATAACGTTCAGGTACAGCATTAGCAGAGTACTGCTTGATAAGTCACCTCTATTAAATATCTAGGCGTAATATTGCAAGGCAATATGACATGGAATGAACATGTAAGGATTTTAGCAGGAAAGGCGAATGGTGGATGAAAGCGTGGTTCATCTGTAAAGGAGACCAAATATAGGACAGTGGTGATGGGTGGGTCTTCGCCTTTATCGGCAGTGGTGACCCCTCATGTTTTGACTGCTTACTTTGATCTATTACCTCGGGATCATAGCGGTACATCCGACACTGGTTCAGAGCAACGTCGTCCACATAGTCCCGATACAGCTTTCTGAATGACCTTGTGACGTCAGGGATCGAAGCGACGCTAAGGCACTGGTTTCAGGTGTCCTAACGTCACCGCAGCCCAGGTCGGCAGTCAGAAGACAGTGGACCGTGGCCAACACAACATACAGTTGTTTCCTGACATTTCACTCTCACGCCATACTACGAGAATGCGAACTGGTGTTATTCCCTCTTCTCAGAACATCCAAGGATGGATTGTATAATGATGAATCTTCATCCGTGAATGCAGAACTTGAACACTACTACACCCCCATTAGCCGAGAATACCTTTCGTTAAATACATCCAAAAAAACTAAATGACACAGAGAAGAAGGAAAGCAAAACACCCGGTAAATCTTAGGAACAAAACTTGACAATAGCAAACGGAAAATGATCAATAATAAAGAATTTTACGATAGAATAGAAATAATGCTAGAAATATGAGGAAGCGAAGAGTTGCATTTTATGAAGACATAAAAAGGATAGATAAGAATGACAAACGGAGCTTTCAACAGTCTTGACAGAAACCGAAAAATAAACAAATGACGTGAATCAAAGGAATTAAAGCAGACCTGAGAGAAACGGAAATAACAGAGGAAGAAATAGGAAAAATAGAAACGTTCAGAGTAAAAGTAAAAGGTTCCATGAACCTTCCTGGACTAAACAAAGAAAAATAAGGAGTCAATGCAGGCAGAAGCAAAATGAGGACGCCACAAGAAAAGAATAAAAAAGTAGTCGAGAGACACAGATTAGTTAATATGGTCATAAATAAGCCAAACCCTTAAAAATGAGGGTGACACTATAAAAATGAGCGTTGTGCGTGGTCTCACTGTCGGGATCGGCAGTCGGATGCGTCGTCATGACAGGCGGGTCGGGCCCGAGGCAGGTGAGCCAGAACCAGCTGAGGTCGTGGCTGAAGCTGGCGGAGGCGCGCAGGCAGGCGTTCCCCTCGGGACTGATGACGTCGCAGCTGAGGCAGCGGGGACTGCCGCCCTCCTCCACGGCAAACACCTGCCGCCTGGATGGCTCGCCCTCCTCTGTCGCCTGGTAGTACCTGCCGGGCAGCCACGTTACCTTGTCAGATCGAGTGTGTGATGCACGCCTCCACAATATGACACTACCCAAATCGGAAACATATGGGGTGTTACATGTACAAACCAAGTGCTATCCTAGCATTACACAGGAACTACTACTGGGAGTCAGGACCATACAGGGTGTTATACGTACGACCCAAGCACTGGGCCTGGCGTTACACAGGAACCGCTACTGGGGAGCCAGGAACATACAAGGTGTTACACCTACCCCTAGCGCTGTGCCTGACATTATACAGGAACCACTACTGGGGAGTCAGGAACATACAGGGTGTTACAACTATGACACAAGTGCTGTGCCTGTTATTACACAGGAACCCTACTGGAAAGTCAGTAACATACAGGATGTTACACCTATCCCTAGCACTGTGCCTGACATTATATGGGAACCACTACTGGGGAGTCAGGAGCATACCGGGTATTACACCTAGATCTACATTCTACATTGTGCATCTACATTTATACTCGGCAAGCCACCCAACGGTGTGCGGTGGAGGGCACTTTACGTGCCACTGTCATTACCTGCCTTTCCTGTTACAGTCGCGTATGGTTCGCGGGAAGAACGGCTGCCGGAAAGCCTTCGTGCGCACTCGAATCTCTCTAATTTTTCATTCGTGATCTCCTCGGAAGGTATAAGTAGGGGGCAGCAATATATTCGATACCTCATCCAGATACGCACCCTCTAGAAACCTGGACAGCAAGCAACACCGCGATTCAGAGCGCCTCTCTTGCAGAGGCTGCCACTTGAGTTAGCTAAACATCTCCGTAACGCTACCACGCTTACCAGATAAACCTGTGACGAAACGTAGACGTAGACTTTCAGAACTTCAGTGTTGAGTGCGCGACTGAGAGTTCATATACCCAAAAATTGGGTATTACTTCATGAAAAAAAGAGAATTTCAGTACCAATCTTTAGTCATTATAGCAATTGCAATAGCCAGTTGAAGAACAGCCGCTGAACAAGAGCATCTTGCTTATTCTACATTGGTCGGTTAATGTGGTACCATTACTTTGAAGAATTGCAGTCTAAGTCTGTGCACAATTCTGTGATGAGTGAGATGCTTCTGAGATTCGAGGCTGAAATGTTGAATGAAGAAACAATCTTCTCAGATTTCTTTCTAAAGGGACTCCTAAACCGCTATGCCACATGCCAAAGTCCGAGCAATAGGGCACATTGTGCATGCTGATTGGAGCCTAACGCTCTATTAGTAGTAGTTCCTGTGAAATCTGTAAAATAGGGATGTAGTGTGCAATTAGTGTAACACAATTGTTGGACCCATCCTTTTTGCATTAAATCATAAATTCTGAGAGGTTTTGTTGTTCTGGTCTTCGGTTCGATGCAGCTCTATATGCTCATCTGTTCTGTGCAGCTTCTGAGTAACTCCTGCTACCTATCCATTTTTACTGTATCCCTACTGCCCTCCCCCTCCCTCACTTTCCTTCATTTCCAAAGTGACAATTCCTTCATGCCTCAGGATGTGTCCAATCAACCAATCCCTTATTTTAGTCGAGTAGAGCGATAAATTTCAGTTTTCCGTATTTCGATGCAGTACCTCCTCATTACTTATACAATCTATCCATCTGTACCTTAGGTCTTCTTCAAAAGCTTCTACGATCCTCTTATCTGAATTGCTCGCTTGCATGTAAGGCTACACTCTGGGCTAATAACTTCAAAACGACTAACTATTCGATTTTAGCAACTTTCTCTTTTTCATAAATGCTTTTCTTGCTACAGTCAGTTTTACCTCCTCTCAAGTTGAACCTTCAGTTTTTTTGTTCTCCGAATAGCAAACCCCATCTACTACTTTTAGTGTCCCATTTCCTAATCTGTTAGGTTGGTGCGTAAGTTCGCAGCGTTTGTCCGTAACTTTGATAAACACAATACAGACGTATAACGGAGACTTTAGTTATCAACAACATATTTTCCTTCACTATTTACTACAGTCTGCCAACGATGGGGTATCTTCTTCATTATGTGACTGTAGAAATCACGTGGTTTCGAGGCATGAACTTGTCGAGCCATGTTCGGAGCGCATTTTCATTCGGAAACGAAGTTCCTAGAAGGCTGTTCGATACTGAGCGGAAAAAGTGAAAATGTGAGGGCGTGAGATCAGGTGAATCAGGGGATGAGAAGTTCCGCCTTATGCAAGACACCTTTTGTGGTGTGTGTACTGTAAGACCTTCGGTACACACACCATCAGATTATTTGACTTGTCGCTCTAACGAAGTAGGCGAGTGTCAGCAATATGTCTCGTGGTCTTTTCGTGGCGCGTTTATCTTCTGCCGTTAGGTCAGACGATAGAAATGCCACTTGCACGCTTAGAGTAGCACATTGACGGTGACCAACTTTAAACAGAACTTGATTAATTTTCACACACATTTATTGAAATAATAACTATCATAAACCTTACTTAACTTGATTCTGGATGCTACTTACAATTGACAATCTGAAGTTCCTTTTGGTCTTGGTACGTTCATCTTATTCTCACATATCTCTGATGCTTGACAAAGTGTCTATACATTTCTCTTCATGCCTATGTACAGGAATATGATAATTTTATTAGGCGCAGACTGAAACTTGACTATAGACTGGTACAGACTAATGCAGACTGGTACAGACAAATGCAGACTGATGCAGACTGACTAATCGGAGGTCTGTACACTCGATATAATAACTCGCATGTTCAGGTATCACTGCGCGAGTGTGATCCACGAGGAAAAAAGGTTCCACATTAGCAGTAATCTCATTGGCTGCATTACATATTAATACGCGGATCGGAGGAAGCAGAATTTGGTCCGTCTCTAAGACAGCGCCATCTTGTAGTGCGGAGATGGACGAGCGCTGCGCCTGCGCTGTTGTGCTTAGTGGGGCGCGCTCTATTGGGAAAGTTGTGTACCCGCTGACTACACGGAACTATGTATACAACATCTTTTTTCTTTTGTTTCACCCACACTTGTTTCAGCACTTTTGTGAAATCGTCAGTGCATTCTATGTTTTTATTTTTAACTGTAACTTTGTTGTTAACATATTAACAATTATGTAGAAGTTGCATTTATAACTTAATTGGCGAAAAGTGGGTGTAAGCATTAGTTAACATACCTTACATGATGGGACCGAGCGAGGTGGCGCAGTGGTTAGACACTGGACTCGCATTCGGGAGAACGACGGTTCAGTCCCGCGTCCGGCCATCCTGATTTAGGTTTTCCGTGATTTCCCTAAATCGCTCCAGGCAAATGCCGGGATGGCTCCTTTCAAAGGGCACGGCCGACTTCCTTCCCCATTCTTCCCTAATCCGATGAGATTGATGACCTCACTGTCTGGTCTCCTTCCCCAAAAACAACCCCAACCAACCTTACATGATGTTATTGTCCATTTATTTTGGTAGCTGTTCTGCTAGACAATATACAACTTGTCATCTGCAAACAGCAAAACTTAATTTATTTTTCTGTTTGTCATGCATTTACGAACGTAAATAAGACTGTATCACGTTTTCTTTCTGGAACTTACAGTTTTGAAGTTGTGGTGCGTTCTCCTGTGTTGTTGGCGAAGTAAGTAGGCTTACTTCTTTGTCTGTGTTCGCATAGGAATGCACTTTTTCCGATTACTCAAAACATAGACGGAGTTTTCGCTACCATTACGTGTTGTTGTGGCTATGTGATGTTCATTTGTTTCGTGGCGTGTTCTGCTGGGAGAGGAGCGTGAGTTTGAATTTTATTTGGCATTAGTGGTGTGTGGTTTCTGTGGGTTTGTATGTGTGTGATGTGTGTGTTGAGTACTGAGGGAAAGAGAGAAAGAAAGAAAGAAAGAAAGAGAGTTTTTTTAGTTTTTTTGGTGTGTGATGTGCTTGTTATTTGTATAGTTCTTCTATTGTGGCGAAGAGGGTTTTGTTGCACGGTGATATGTATTCATTGAGTACTTTCTTTCCTTGGGCTACTGATTTTTGGATGTGATAGTTTTCTTCTATAGTTAATTTTTGGTATAGGCTGCTGCTAGTTTTTAGGATGTGAAGGTCAGTTTCAATATTTGTTGGGTGGTGGTTGTGTGCTACCAGGTGGTCTGCAAATGCTGAGTGTGTGCTATTGCTTTTAAGTGCTCTGAGGTGTTCATTATATCTGGTTCTGAAGGTCCTACATGTTTGGCCCACATATACAGATTGATAGCAGTTGCAAGTAAGTTGGTAGATACCAGAGTGGCTGTATTTGTCAGTTTTGGTGGTATTTCTTCCAAGTCTGCTGTGTATTGTGTTGTTGGTCCTGTATGCTATGTTGAGTCCTTGTTTCTTTAATATATTACCCACCCTGTGTGTGACTTTGCTGTTGTAAGTCATTATGTGCCCTTTGTTGCTTACTGTCTGCTGATTTGTTGTGTGATGAGTTGTGTCTGTATATGTATGTGTTTCATGGTTATGTGCTGTTTCTTTTTAAATTTTGTGGTTTATTTTGTCTACTCTCTCTGCACCATATCCATTCTCCTGTGAAATTTGTTTTATCATGTTCAGTTCTTGTGTGTAGTCATGCTCGTTCATGGGTATTTTGTTCAGTCTGTGAAGTAAATATCTGAAGCTGGCTTCTTTGTGAGTTATGTGGTGATTGGATTGGCTATGAACTGTACCACAAGATGATTATCAGGTGAATAAGGTGGGTGCAGAATGATTTCCCAAACCAATTCCTGTATAGTGTCTTTTGTCAGTCCAGCAGAATGCGAGAGGTCGTAATCGTGGAGTTTCATCACTACACTTAGTCTTCCTGGTCCTTGTTCTTGGAGTGCGTCTACAAAACGACTCAGTTGTTGGCAATAAATGTCAGCAGTGATGGCTACACCTCCGGGTAGCAATTAATAGTACACCACACCGTCGCTGTTACACTAGATGCATAAAATTATTTATTTAATTTAATTTATTTATTTATTTATGCATTTATTTTACCTGGCAAGACTAGGGCCTTCAGGCCCTCTCTTACACCTAACCAGGCATACTCAGATTGAACGAGTTACACTTTCTACATAACATTAAGGACATATAACGTATTATGCAGTATTGATGTTAAAGAAAAAAATAGAGATTATAACAGTAGTACAATGATAATTATAACAATAAAAAAATAATTATAACAGTCAATAATAATAATAATGATAATAATAATAATAATAATAATAATAATAATAATAATAATGACTATGTATATGAAAGTAAACATACTTTTCTTTTGTGAATGTCAGTCCCATTGTTAGTTGGGAATTTTCTCGTTATATTCTTGCAGCTTGTCAGTTATTCTCGTCGAGCAGAGACATAAGACGATAGAATGGGGTGAAAGAGATATATAATAGGTAGATAGGTTAGAGGAAGAGAAATAGAATGGTAAAATTCGAAGCTGTGATGGAGAGGAGAAAGAAAGAGATGGGAGGGGCACAACAATGGTGGCTATACCGTCCCTAATATGTAAGTTTTAAGTTCCCTCTTGAATGTTGAGTAGATCTGGATAAGACGCAGATCACAGGGGAGCGCGTTCCATAGTCGTATGGCTGAGATGGAGAATGACACGGAGAAAGATTTTGTGTTATGTAAAGGTACAGCCAAGATGCTAGACGGATCCGATCTAGTGTTGCGATTGTGGAATGATGATAGGTGTTTAATGTGAGAAGATAAGTATTGGGGGCACCAGTGGCTAAGAAATCGATGAAGTAAGCACATCGTGTGGAGATCGCGTAACTTATGTGGGCGTATCCAACCTAGCTGGGAGTATGAAGGACTGATATGATCATACAACCAAATATTGCACACGTATCTAACGCAAGCATTCATCACTAGCTCGAGGCATCTAGAATTTTCACTATTTGTGCCGTGTTGAACTACATCGCAGTAGTAAAGATTAGGCAAGACTAGTTTTTGGACTAATTTTTGTTTAACATGGGTTGGAAATATTTTTCTAAATTTTTAAATTGCATGTAGGGAGAAGAGCGATTTCCGGCAAGCTGTGACTGTTTCTTCTTCTCAGTTTAGGTGTTCATCCAAGATTATTCCAAGGTCTTTTACTGTTTTTTGGTATGGTAGTTCGCGAAAGTACCGGCTGATTAACTTTGGATGAGATATAAGTATGACCTGGGATTTCTTGGGGTTTAGTTTCAGACCTAGGTTCTGTGCCCATCGAGAAACAGAGCAAAGATCTGCGTTCATACTCGCTACTGCACCAGCCATGTTTTTGGGGCTTGCACTTATGTACAGTTGGATGTCGTCGGCATATTGATGGTAGCTGCAGGAGTGAATCACTGAAGAAATATCATTAATGTACAGTGAGAAGAGTAGTGGACCAAGGACGGAGCCTTGGGGAATTCCAGAGCGCACGCTTTTCCATGATGACTTTTGCGACCCACAAATGACTTGTTGACTTCTGTTTTTGAGGTAGCTGTCGAACCAGTGTATTGCGCTGTTTGAGAAATTCGGCTGTTTCATTTTAATTAGTAATATATCGAAGTCAACTGTGTCAAAAGCCTTGCTAAAGTCAAGCAGTGTTAGGATAGTAGCTTCACGTCTGTCCATAGCATGTTTAATGTCATCAGTTACTTTGATTAATGCAGTTGCTGTATTATGGTGCTTTCGAAAGCCTGACTGATATTCATCATGAATGTAATGAGTTTTGAGGTAATATGTCAGCTGTTCATGGACGATGTATTCTAGGGCTTTGGATATTGCAGGTAGTATGCTGATCGGCCTGTAGTCACCTGGCGACTTAGGGTTGTCAGTCTTGGGTATAGGCTGAATTAAACTTTGCTTCCACTCAGTAGGATATGTACTACTGACAAGAGACAGGTTGAAGATGTCTGTGATAACTGGAATAATAGTGTCTACGACGTTCTTAATCATGCCAATGCTCACTCCATCATTTCCTACTGCCTCGGAAGAGATTCTCATAATTGCCTTGTGTACTGTGCTGGTAGTGACATGTTTTAGGAAAAACTTGTCTCTCGAGAGATTGATATCTTGGGGCTGGTAATTTGTCACTACGTGGCAGTTTGAAGCTGTTGAGAAGAAATCGTTTAATTCTTCTGCAGACGCTTGATAAACAGCGTCAGATCTTCGCTTCCCTATACCGAAACTGCGCAGCTTTTTCCACAGTGTAGCAGGTTTTGATATGCCGTATACGACAGAGCGGGCATGTCTGATTTTGGCATTCCTCACGCTTTGCTTGGTTCTGTTTCGAAGTTTCCTATAAGCTTCGTACGCCTCGGGAGTTGGGTTACGCTTGAAGGCCCTATGTGCAGCATCACGTTTATTCATTAACTGGCGTAATGCAGTGGTGAGCCACGGAGCGGGAGCTCTCTTTACCTTGGCAGTGCGTTGAGGAGCATGTTTATCATACAGTGCAATAATTTTGCGACATAATTACCGAATTTTTCCGTCTAAAGTCGGTTCATTGCTTATATCATGCCAAGGGATGTCTGAGCAATCCTTTTGAAGAGCGTCATGGTTAACATTTTTAAGTTTCTGTAGGTTACCAGGTGAGATTTTTCTTTGGTAGTATACATTGAGTAATTTAAGAATATCACGTCATGAGCAGAGAGTCCCGGAGCGGATGTCTGATTGGATTATTTTATCTGGTCGCTTTGTTGCTATTATATCTATGAGTGTGTGGCTGTGTGGCGTGTGATGAGTTGGGTCCAGCGGTGTTAAACTCATATCATTGGAGTGGAACAGTCGCCTTAGTTTTTCGGCAGATGGAGATTTTAACTTTAAGTCGATGTTTGTGTCGCCCATAATGATTATGTGTTCATACTGTGTCACGAGTAAGGACAGGGCAGACTGAAAGGAGGACATGGCACCGACGTTAGGAGGTTTATAGATTACTCCAATTAGCAGTTTCTGATTTGATGTATTTATTTCGAAAAACAAGAACTCTGTTTCTCCTTCGCCCTTTGCATCCGATGTGCATAGTACAGTAGGTGTCAGATCAGAGCGAACATAGGCACCCACACCACCCACGAGTCGTGTTTCACGATCTGCCCTTAGGAGAGAGTAACCAGCGATTCGGATAGCGTCGGAAGAAATGTTTGGTTTCAGCCAAGTTTCAGAGACGAGGATAATGTGGAACAGCGATTGGCAGGACAGGTCACAGAACTCGTCGAAGTGAGCCGTTAGCGACTGCGCGTTCGCGTGGGCCACAAAGAGCCCGCCGCCGGAACCGGTCCGTCCCATTGTGGCCGCCTGTAGGACCGATCGCGCTCCGTTTACCTGCTGGCCGGAAGAGGGACAAAAGCTGGATTTCGCGGGGGAAGACATATTTACAGGTGTGTCCAAGGTCGTGACTGACTCAAGCGTCTGTGGACTAAAGGTGAAAAACACGCTGGAAGTATCGGAGAAGAGAGCGAACAGAAAGATGGAAAGTGGCAGTAGTGGTTACGAGAAAGATAATAGTGGTAGTAGTGGTAGTGGTGAAGATGAAAATAACAGATGTAGAAATAGAAACATTATCTTTTGTGGATGTGCGCAGCTCTTTGCATACGAAGTTTCTGCTTTGTTTGGGCTCAATCATTTCTTTTCTTCCCTATGTTAGCATGAAGACATCACTTCCTGTCACCAGTGACGATACAAGATGGACGACGAGCAAGCAGTGATGCACACATGGCCACTGCTGATCACTGTGTATTTGGCTTAGAGCATGCAGTCAGTACCCATACACTGGATTATTGAACCTTCCCCATTACATGCAAAAGTCGAACTATGGTGGAATGATCACAGTTCATCATATTTGTCAGTTCAGGGGTACACTGACATGGACCATTGTGGAATAATGCCTTTAATAAACATCGTGAAACCCCGAAGGTCTTCCTGGACATGAAGGGTCACTAATGTCAAAGCGATCCTCTTTAAAACGCGAAAATCATTTTCTTGCCATGTCCTGCCCACTGACATTATACCCACACACGGCGCAAATGTTGAAACAATGTCGTGATGATGTCTAAATTGGCAAAAGATTTCGAATTAGTTCCCCACTCGGAGCTCCGGGAGAGGATTATCAAGATGGACTTGACCATGAGAAAAAGACTGATTAAGCAACAAAAGGATAACGTTGTACGTGTCGTAGCTTGGAATGTCAGAGTTCTGAATGCGGTAGGAAAGCTAGAAAGGAAAACGTAAAGTTCCAGCTAGATATAGTGCGGATCAGTAAAAAGAAAAGGAAATAAGATAAGGATTTCTCGTCAGACGAATATCAGCATTAAGAGAAAATAGTGTAATAATAATAATAATAATAATAATAATAACAATCGTCACTGAAAGGCAGATAGGGTAAAGATTGAGTTATTGTGAACAATTCAGTGACAAAATTATTCTCATCAGAAGCAACAGTAAACCGACTCCAACCAACAATACTTTACGTATATGTGCCGATATTACAAGCACAAGGTGAATACAGAGGAAGTATACGAGGATACTGAACAAGTAATTCAGTATACAAAGGAACATAAAGATCTAATAACCACAGCTGATTGAAACGCTGTAGTAGGGGAAGGACGAAAAGACGTAGTAACGGGAGAATATGAGCTCGAGAGTAAGAATTAGTGAGAGGAGAAAGATTAATTGAGTTTTGCAATGGAACGACGACGTTGTACACTTGGAAACATCCTGGAGAAACGGGAGGATTCCAGCTGGAGAACGTCATCGTGGTACAGAGGTTTGGAATTCAGGTATTAGAAGTTAAGGCGTACCCAGGAGCAGATTACAATTTAGTAATAATGAAGAGCAGCCTGAAGTTTAAAAGAATCTTTCATAAGCATCAATCTGAAAAGAAATGGGATGCAGATGAGATGCGTTTGTAGCTCTGTAAGGTATAGATACTACGTTTATGAATACCACAAAAGGCAATTCACTTGAAAACGAGTGGAAATAAAGTATATGAAAAGAGCAATCACCGAACTGGAGAGGCGAATGTAGCTACAAGGAAGGTGAATCCGAAGAAACGATGAGTAACAGATCTGTACAACGAAGAAGCAGTGACAGAAATAAAAGGTAGGTTCAGGAGTGGAAATATAATTCAGGGTTAAAGGTAATCAATGATAAGTTTCGATGATGACATTATTATAGTCAGAGAAAATGATAAAGAATTACAGGACATACTGAATGAAAGAACAGTCTGTTGAACACAGGATATGAACTGAAGGTAAACCAAACAAAGTCGAAATAAGTGAGCAGTTTCAGAAATGAGATCAGTGATAAAATCAAAATCAAAATCAGGGTCCACAACTACAGTAAGTGTAGGAATTCTGCCACCTTGGAAGCAAAATAACCCATAACGAACGAAGCAAGGGGGACATTAAAAGCAGGATAACACAGACAAAGGGAGAATTCCACGCCGAAAGAAGTCTACTATACTGCGTTCGTCGTAAGAATAAACCTGACGGCCGGCCGGGGTGGCCGAGCGGTTCTAGGCGCTACAGACTGAAACCGCGCGACCGCTACGGTTGCAGGTTCGAGTCCTGCCTCCGGCATGGATGTGTGTGATGTCCTTAGGTTAGTTAGGTATAAGTAGTTCTAAGTTCTAGGGGAATGATGACCTCAGAAGTTAAGTCCCATAGTGCTCAGAGCCATTTGAACCATTAAACCTGATGTAAACAGTATACAACATATTCTTCCGCGTACTTCTGAACAACACAGGCACTGCAGTATCGTAGAAACGTGGACGTCAGCACCTTTAGTAGTACAGCCGACTGGCTCTCAAGTCGACTCTTTTACCCAGGCCATGCAGTCTAAATAGAAACTATTTGGGCGGAATGATATCGAGCAACGCTCTAATTTTTGCCGGTGTCACGGGCGGTGCGAAGTATGGCGGCTACGACGCCCTACCGGTGCTACGGTCCTACCCGTACCGGTACGTCGTCTTGCCCATGAACGCCTACTGAGAAGGCTACCCGCAAGACACTGTTGTACCGCGTGCAGCCTTTGTACGCTGCGGGTAGTCTATTACACTGAGATGACAAAAGTCATGGGCACAGCGATATAGACATATACAGATGGTGTTATTATCGCGTACACAAGGTACAAAAGGGATGCACATTGGCAGAGTTGTCATTCATACTCAGGAGATTCACGTGAAAGGGCTTCCGACGTGATTATGGAATTAGGGCAGGAATTAACAGACTTTGAACGCGGAACGGTAATTTCAGCTATAAGCATGGGACACTCCATTTCGGAAATCGTTAGGAAATTCAATATTCCGCATTCAACAGTGTCAAGAGCGTACAGAGCATACCACGTGTCAGGCATTATTGCTCACCATGGACAACGCAGCAGCCGACGACGTTCACTTAAAAACCGAGAGTATTGGCGATTTCAGTGCTAACAGACAAGCAACACTGTGCGAAATAACGGAAGAAATCAATGTAGGACGTACGACGAACGTATCCGTTAAGACAGGGAGGCGAAACTCGATATTACTGGGCTACGGCAACAGACAACCGACGCGAGTGCCTGCAGCGCCTGAGCTCGTGACTATATCAGTTGGACCCTAGACGAATGGAAAGCCGTGGCCTGGTCGCATGAGTCCCGATTTCAGTTAGTAAGAGCTGACGGTAGGGTTCGAGAATAGCCATGAACCAGAGTTGTCAACAAGGCACTGTGCAACTGGTGGTGAGAGCTGTCTTTACAGGGAATGGACTGGGTCCTCTAGTCCAGCTGACCTGGTCACTTACAGGAAATTGTTATTTTAAGCTACTTGGTCACCATTTTCAACAATTCATGGACTTTATGTCCCCAAACAACGATGGAATTATTATGGATGACTATGCACCATGATACCAGGCCACAATTGTTCTTGGTTGGTTCTAAGTACATTACAGACCATTCGCGCGAGTAATCTGGTCACCAATATAGTCCAACATGAAGCCCATCGAACGCTTGTGGAACATGATCGAGAGGATAGTTGGTGCACGAAATCCTGTACCGGCAATTTTTTCGCAACTGTGGATGGCTGTAGAGGGAGTGCGGCTCAATATTTCTGCAGGGAACTTCTGAGGACTTCTTGAGCGCATAACACGTCGAGTTGCTGAACTACGCGGAGCACGAGGAGGTCTGCCACGATATTTGGTGGATAATACGACTTTTGGCTCCTCAATTTATTGCATTGGCTCCAAGGCTGACAAATTCCCTGGAAAAAGGCGTTGTGAAGCACGTGATAGAAGCAAAGAAGTAAAAAGCCCTCAGAGGGGGCAGCACTTTTCAGAGGTAGTGCTACCAGCAGAAACGAGAAATTATTTGAAGCGCCAGAGAAACTGGGTTAGCCATGAGCATTCAAATACATACATATGTATACAGGCAGAATACGTCGATGCGGTCGGCAACGCCTATATAAGACAAGTATCTGGCGCAGTTTTTAAGTCGGTTCCTGCTGCTATAATGGCAGGTTACCGAGATTTAAATGAGTTTGAACGTGATGTTATAGTCGGAGCACGAGCGATTGGACACAGCATCTCCGAGGTAGCGATGAAGTGCGGATTTTCCTGCACGACCACGACCATTATATGAGTGTATCGTGAATATCAGGAATCCGACAAAACGTCAGATCTCCAACATCTCTGCGGCAGGAAAAAGATCCTACAAGAACGGGACCAACGACGACTGAAGAGAATCGTTCAATGTTACAGAAGTCCAAACCTTCCGCTGCAGATTGATGTTCGGCCATTAACAAGAGTTAGTGTGCGAACCATTCAATGAAACATTATCAACATGGGTTTTCGGAACCGAAGGCCCACTCATGTACCCTTGGTGACTGCACGTCACAAAGCTTTAAGCCTCGCTTGGGCCCGTTAACACCGACAATGGACTATTAATGACTGGAAACATGTTGCTAGTCGGACGAGTCTCAAACTGTATCGAGCGGATGGAGGTGTACGGGTATGGGGACAACCTCACGAATCCATGGGCCCTGCATGTCAGCAGGGGACTGTTCAAGCTGGTAGAGGCTCTGTAATGATGTGGGACATGCAGTTGGAGTGATATGGGACCTCTCATACGTCTAGATACGACTCTGACAGGTGACACGTACGTAAGCATCCTATTTGATCACCTGCATCCATTCATATCCATTGCGCTTTTCGATGAACTTGGGCAATTTCCATCAGAACAATGCGACACCCGACACGCCCAGAATTGCTACGAAGTGGCTCCAGGAACAATAGTCTTTGTTTAAACACTTTCGCTGGCTACAAAATTCCCCAGACATGAACATTATTGAGCATATCTGAGATGTCTTGCAACGTGCTGTACAGAAGAGATCTGCACCCCCTCGTACTCTTAGGATTTATGGACAGCTCTGCATGATTCATGGTGTCAGTTCCCTCCAGCACTACTTCAGACATTAGTCAAGTCAATGATACGTCCTGTTGCGGCACACTGCGTGCTCGCGGGGGCCCCGACACGATATTAGGCAGGTGTACCAGTTTCTTTGGCTCTTCAGTGTAAATGGCGAATGGGTTAAAGACTAAAATGTCAAAACAATGTCCTGAAGCTGCTTGACGAGGAAGAAATAAAAAGAGTTGACCAAAAACGGGAGGCAAGTTGTGTGCTGTCTCGGGAGCTGCTGTTTCGAAGTGTTTAACATTTCTGTGCTATGTGTCCTGTGGTTCTTAAAAAAAAGAAAACAATATTCTTTTTCAAAAATGGAAAACATATAAAATATTTGAAGTGTGGTCCCATGTGCTGGCGTGGTTTTCTGATTGAGCCACTTCCGGTTTTTACAGTATGTAAGAGCTGTAGTTTACTGAACGTGCTCGTGGATCAATTAGCTGCGACGAGGTGGTGTTCAATGATTTGGCAAGGTTTCACTGAAGCCAATAAATTAAATTTTAAATCTGAAGTAGGATTTCTTACGTTTCTTTTGACCTACCGCTATTCAATTTGCCTGTTAAGCAGCACTTCCATTTAACTTCCAGTTTTGTTTTCTTTAGTTCGCAAAACAGTGTTTGAATACATTCTCCAAAGATATCCTGATATAGGGATCAACAGGAGACGTAACCTCTTGGAGCTATGCCTTTAGGAAGTGTTGCAATGGCTGATTGCTTGGCGAACTCAGTTTAAATTCGCAATTTCGCACTTGTGTTGTGGAAGTGGCAGTCATGGGTTGTAAACTGATCTTAGCTGGCGACTGCAGTTGACAAGACTGTTACGTTTACTTGCTGTGGATACTAATTCACAACGTACAGGGCAATTCAGTTACCAGATACTAGTATTTTCGCGACTACATTGCCATCATTTTGTGGGAGGAACTGATGATGATTGCGATTATGGTCTTGTACTCAGTCACGTGGTAGGATACGGTGGTCATTGCGCATTGGCCAATTTTCGTCCAAAGCGTTGGGCGAGTTCATTCGAATGTTCGCAAGGGGAGGCCGATAGTGTTTGCCCCCTTTCGACGATGACAAAATTGAAGTGCAGGCCCTGCAATCTTTATCAAGGGATTTTACAGAAACTATTCGGTAAAAAAATTTCAGTTTTACAACACTTATCAAAAGTATCCGGACACCTGGCTAAAAATGGCTAACAAGTTCGTGGCACCCTTCATCGGAAATGCTGGAGTTCAACGTAGCGTTGGCCCATCCTTAGCCTTGATAACAGCTTCCACTCTCGCAGAGATACATACAATCAGTGCTGGAAGGTTTCTTGGGGAATGGCAGCACATTCTTCACGGAGTGCTACTCGGAGGGGAGGTATTAAGTCGGTCGGAGAGGCCTGGCACGAAGTCGGCGTTCCAAAACATCCCAAAGGTTTTCTATAGGATTCAGGTCAATACTCCGTGCAAGCCAGTCCATTACAAGGATGTTATTGCCATGTAACCACTCCGTCACAGGCTGTGCATTATGAACAGGTACTGAATCGTGTTGAAAGATGCCATCGCCATCTTCGAATTGTTTTTCAACACTGAAATGTAATTGTCGTGTGACTAGGGCCTCCCGTCGGGTAGGCCGTTCGCCGGGTACAAGTCTTTCGAATTGACGCCACTTCGGCGGATTGCGCGTCGATGGTGATGAAATGATGATGATTAGGACAATACAAAACACAGTCCCTGAGCGGAGAAAATCTCCGATCCAGCCAGGAATCGAACCCGAGCCCATAGGATTGACATTCTGTCGCGCAGACCTTCAGCTACCGGGGGCGGGCTTTCAACAGTGGGAAGCAAGAAAGTGCTTGAAACATCAATGTAGGCCTGTGCTGTGATAGTACCGCGCAAAACAACAAGGGGTGCAAGCCCCCTTCCATGAAAAAGTGACCATCACCTCCGAATTTTACTGTTGGCACTACATGCGCTGACAGATGACGTTCACCGGGCATTCGCCATACCCACACCCTCCCATCGGATCGCCACATCGTGTACCGTGATTCGTCACTCCACACAACCTTTTTCCACTGTTCAATCGTCCAATGTTTACGATCCTTACACTAAGCGAGGCGTCGTTTGGCATTTACTGGCGGCATGTGTGGCTTATGGGCAGCCGCTCGACCATGAAATCCAAGTTCTCTCACATCACGCCTAACTGTCACAGTACTTGCAGTGGATCCTGATGCAGTTTGGAATTCCTGTGTGATGGTCTGGACAGATGTGTGCCTATTACACATTACGACCCTCTTCGCCGGCCGAAGTGGCCATGCGGTTCTAGGCACTGCAGTCTGGAACCGCTAGACCGCTAGGGTCGCAGGTTCGAGTCCAGCCTCGGGTATGGATGTGTGTGATGTCCTTAGGTTAGTTAGGTTTAACTAGTTCAAAGTTCTAGGGGACTAATGACCTCAGCAGTTGAGTCCCATAGTGCTCAGAGCCATTTGAACGATCCTCTTCAACTCTAGGTTGTCTCTATCAGTCAACAGACGAGGTCGGCCTGTAGGCTTTCGTGCTGTACGTGTCCTTTCATGTATCCACTACACTATCATATCGGAAACAGTGGACCTATGGATGTTTAGGAGGATAGAAATTTCGCATACAGACGTATGATCCAAGAGACACCCAATCACCTAACCACGTTCGAAGTCCGTGAGTTCCGCTGAGCGCCCCATACTGCTCTCTCACGATGTCTAATGACTACTGTGCTACTCCAGTGGAAGACTCTGCAGGAGAGACGCTCAGTACCTCGGTACGGGCTTTTGTTAAAGTTTCGAGAACATACCTCCACCGAATAGTCAACCAGTATATTGCTCCCTCCTACGTATATCTCGCGAAGAGACCATGAGGACAAAATCAGAGAGATTAGAGCCCACACAGAATCATACCGACAATCCTTCTTTCGACGAACAATACGAGACTGGAATAGAAGGGAGAACCGATAGAGGTACTCAGGGTACCCTCCGCCACACACCGTCAGGTGGCTTGCGGAGTATGGATGTAGATGTAGATACTGAGGTAGCTGATATGGAGTATCTGGCAGTAGGTGGCAGTAAACTGCACCTAATATTAAAAACGTATGTTTTTGGGGGTGCCCGGATACTCTTGATTACATAGTGTAGATTTATATATCAGCTGCATGATGGCTCATCATTTAGTTTCCGGTTGTAATTATTGTGATATCTGTATGGAAATAAGACACTGCGTGAAATTCGAAAAAGTTCGCAAAAAAAAATAAGGATCACTAAGATTTTGTGTTTAACGCATATTACGCAATATTTTGCTATGGATGAAATTTAGCTAACATACTGAATTTTTCTTTAGACTTGGATGGACATGTCTCGAGAAACCTATAGCGTGCGCTGCGATTAAAGCCAGAGTGTAATATTCCCAAAATTGCTCACGTTTTATAAACGGTTTGAAACAGTGAAATGAATTTTTGACAACTTATAGCATGTAAAAAAGAGAGTATTTTTCCATATGGTTACTAATCGTTAATTCATCATCTGCCTCTTTATTCCAGTAACTACAGACTTTTTCGATGAAAGAATGTAATTTTATAGGCTACCAATAGCTTGTGAAACGAGGAATGCTATGGGTTTTGGAACAATGTAAGTGAAAACATCACACGTTTACTTTTATACCGAGAATGTGCATTTTCATAGGCTATTGACCTTACTTTTCCCCAGTTCCTTACTTAATAAACTACTGTTTCCGAATTCTCTCGCAATTGCGTCTGCGCGACATGTTAGTGAGTTGCATTATGTAAACACTGTGTTTTGGCAAAAGAAGCAAATTTTAACATGGCAGCAAGAGAAAAGTACAGGTTTTCCTCAAAATTCGCCACTGTAACGCTTCTCTAAAAGTTACAAATGGTTAACTTGTCAGGGGAAAATAAATTACTGCTTTTGTTGAATTTTCAACGAAATTATTTTTTGAATGGTTACCATGCAAGTATGGGCGTAGGCTTCAGTTTAGAATGGCACTTTCTCTACAGCTCTCGGCATTTCCCCTACAGCACCTGCACAAAACCCCCACCGCTACCGCTCTCCCCATATGTGCCCTACTGATTGCCATATTATTCTGTGCAGATTCTATTAAAGAGGCCCTTAGTTCGATTACTTTTCGTCAACTTGGAAATTCTTCAGTCTAACGCTTTATGCACTCAGTTTCATCATTCTCTCCAGCATTTCAGATTCTTTAATGTCCTAGTGGAAAACATGTATAGAAAACTTGTATTTCTGTCATTGCTAGAAATCTTTCTTCATGTGCACTGCTAAAAAGATGTGGTATATCTGCTGTTTGATTATTTTGAACCTGACACAGAGCATAATTTCTGTTTTGTGGATGCTCAATCACGCTCTCCTCAATCATTTGTTTAATTTTTATGCCTACACATGAAGCATACACATGCGATGCCAACTTGGGTACACCTGTTGCCAATGTCCTCCTTTGTCAATTCAGTGATCATCTACGAGGCAGTGAAATAATTTAGCCACATACAGCTTCTTCCATAGATTGGTAATAAATATCACGGTCAGTATGTATAAAGTTTTAGGTTATGGAAGATGAGTTTTGTCGATGACAGGAGGACGAGGATCTGCTGTGGCAGATTTCTTTAAAATGTACTGTTTTTATGCAATACTTTGTGCAGAACATAGTAGAGAGAGCGTCAGCTTTGGCAATAATATGTGCAGATTTTTTCTTTGAACTACACCAGTATTCAGTTACTTTGATGAGATATTTTCTGTGCTAGACTTTTTTCATATTTAAGTATTTTGTTTACATTCAAGGGAATTCAAACCACAGTACAGTGTTTAGCTACAAGTTAACCACGTTTATACTCTATGATTTTGAGAGACTTTTAAGGGTGATTTCTCACAGTGTATGTTCAGTTACAATCAATTAGCGTAACTTTTTACCAATCAGTATATCTCTGTACAGCTTAATACTTCTGTTAATTGGCTGGTGATCCATCTAGTTACATTATTTTCAATAAAATTATTTATTACATGTATTACTTTTAGTTCATATTTCAATATTTTCTACCTTTCTGCAAGCTGTTAGGCATGTGATTATTTTTTAATTGCTTTGCTGCGAAGAGATCTTCTGTCAACAGAAATTCAAAATGAACAGTGCCAGGTCCATACAAATATCTTGATATTTCAAAGTAGACCTGCACTACTGAATTAATGATGTTCCGTTTCACTTCTTATTGACACATGATTTCCTTTGGGCATGTTCCGAGATTACCCACAGCATTAAATATAGTAAAAACTACATGTTCTGTAAGACTAGTCTAAAATTAGCCAGAATAGCAGACTAAATTTACACTACTATTAAAATTTAAATTTTACTCGAACAGGGAACAATTAGTACACTTTTTCAATTTTCCAAGTACTCAGTAATTGCAGATGTAAAATGCTACAATGCCTATTGTGATGTGTAATTTATTTTATATTCATTATTTTCAAAAACTGGAAAAAAGTGGTACAAAAACTAACGCGGTTTAGTGCACACAAGCTATTCATATTTATTTCACTTTCCGTGGGTTTTCTGGAAGTGTGTGCTACTGTGATTATTTCATTGATTACTTCCTAGTCTGACGGAGTGACAGAATTACTTATTGGATCATGAGAATGGATATAACACAGCAAAACACAGGACTTAGTCTAACTATTCACCGTAGTAAACTAGTTTGTAAGACGGTGCACAAATTACAAGCTGTATCCTGTTTGGTTATGGTGGATATTGTCGGCATAAGTCGCTAGGAACCGCCTGAAGCCGGCATGTTGATTGACAACGGCTTACGTTTTCCAGTGCTGCGGTCGGAGCCATGAAACCTTGCTGAATGTAGTTAGAAAGTTGCAGGAAAGTAATTATTGGTTTTCGAACAGTCACAAGTTAAACACTGTCATACGGGTCAAAACGTCGCAGGAGATCCTTGTTTATACTGATTTTATAAATTTAGTAGAAGCGCTAATTTTTCCAGCTCCACCTATAAACGTTAACTTAGTTAATCCTCTGAACAATATATTACGTAATTTGTCTTGCTCGCAAACATAGCAAGGTACAAGTTTAGCTCTGTGATACACGTCAAAGGGTGGCAGGCGATCCGTATCTACACTTAATACTCCGAGCGATGTATAGTGTCATTTGTCTCATTTGTCAAAAGTATGTGATGCAAGTTTAACTCTGTCATGTGGGTCAAATCATGGCAGATTATCCTTGTTGACATCAGTTTTATAAATTTAGCTGAATCGCTAATTTTTCCATGTCCGCCGATAAACCTCAGCTTAGTTAATCCTGTGAGCAACGCATCGCATAATTTGTCGCGCTCGCCGGGAGTACATGGGCACTGGCTGTGGGTGAAAGTGAGATTTTGAACAATATAACGACAGTATATTGTATTGAGTGTAGCCATGTATGGAAGTGAAACATGGACGATAAATAGTTTGGACAAGAAGAGAATAGCAGCCTTTGAAATGTGGTGCTACAGAAGAATGCTGAAGATTAGATGGGTAGATCACGTAACTAATGAGGAAGTATTGAATAGGATTGGGGAGAAGAGGAGTTTGTGGCACAACTTGACAAGAAGAAGGGATCGGTTGGTAGGACATGTTCTGAGGCATCAAGGGATCACCAATTTAGTATTGGAGGGCAGCGTGGAGGGTAAAAATCGTAGAGGGAGACCAAGAGATGAATACACTAAACAGATTCAGAAGGATGTAGGTTGCAGTACGTATTGGGAGATGAAGAAGCTTGCACAGGCTAGAGTAGCATGGAGAGCTGCATCAAACCAGTCTCAGGACTGAAGACCACAACAACAACAACAACAACAACAACGACAGCTCCGTGTACAGTAGGAGGAACTTAACAATCAGGACAACAAAAGATTGAGTCACTCCGACAGGCGATCACAGACAATTCAATGATTAACGAGTCTGCTCTCGGAAAACAGGAAATCGTGGTTCAAATACCGAACTGATACAAATTTCCAGACTTCGGTAATACAAACGCTTCATCGTATTTCGACTTGTACCTTCAAATAAATAATTCCAGCGCGCCTGTACTGACAAACAATGAAAAGGGCATATTTTAAAGTTTTGTTTATGCCACTGCACGTTTCGTTACGATCCACCAGGCGACAGGGTGATAGCAGTTTGCAAAATGGTGACTAATCATGACAAGGCATTTTTTGTGTTGCAACATGAGGAGACTGAATCCGTAATTACCGTGCGACGTACTTTCCCAAGACAGGACAGCGACAAGCCCACAGAAGCATTCTGCGGTGGTGTCAACAGTTCAAGGTTGCCTTTGTACAGAACAAAGCTTCTGATAACCAGGTGTTGCAAGTGAAATAGCGGAAGGACTAGACGAGGCGTTCTTCCACAGTCCACAGAAACCTACACTTAGTGCAAGTCCCAAACTGGGCATCTCCCAGGCATCTTTATGAAAGATTCTACGCAAGCGACTGATCAGAAACCATATCGCGTACAGCTGCTGCAACATTTACGGCCAAGCGGTCACACCATCAGCCGAGAATTTTGTAATTTTTTTTTTCCAGGAAGCGAAGTTAGATGACGAATTTACTCATGTTCGGTGATGAATCGATCTTCCAGATAAACTATCAACGGAGATTGAAACATATTCTCTAAAGATGAATGTCTTCTGTGGGACTGGCCGACACTTTTTTTCCTGGAAAACACCTGACAGCTGATATCCCAGACTCCATATTCCAGCAAAACGGAGCTCATTGGCATGGAGTAGTGTTGGGCCATCTGAACAAGGAAGTTCCAAACCGGTGGACTGAGCACAGCGCTCAGGATGACTTGGGCGTCTTTGGATGCCCCCAAGGTCTCTTTACTTTAAAGTTTGCGATTTCTTTCTTTGGACATACGTGCAAGGCAATGTTTACGCACCACTTTTGCTGACAACATTGACTGAACTCCAGGGTCATATGACTGCTACACTGGTCAACACGGACAGGGATATACTCGAACACTTGTAACAATGTTATAAAAACTTGAACATGTGCCTTTTCATGCAAGCTCTCAGTTATTATTTTTAGGTAATACTTTGTGGAATACGAACGTCATTCGGAAAGTAAAGAACGCTTTCCTTCTAAAAAAAATTATTTGATATAATTAAAGGGAACTGTGTTTTACATATAATATGATACCCTAGCAGTTTTCTGGGTAGTCAGTGTTCAAAGTCATGTAGTTGTCGTATCGTTTTACCAGCTTTTCTATGCCTTCTGCACACTCAATAGTCGCAAAGTTGTTAAACGACTGATTAACGGCTTTTTTAAGTTTATCATCACTTCCGTAGCGCTGTCCACTCAAATCTTTCAATTTGGGGAATAAGGGATATTCACTCGGGGGTGAGTCCGAACTGTACGGCGTATGCTGAAACATCTCCCACTGAAAAAGCTGAAGCAAGTCCTGTGTCACTCCCGATGCTCGAGGACGTGCATTATGGTGAAGGAGGGCGAGTCCACTGGTCAGTGTTCTGCGCCGCTTGTTTTTAGTGGCGCGACGAAGTTGCCGAAGAGTCTGTCCATAGGCTGCTGCATTTATGGTTCAACCTCTAACCATGTAGTCGTTAAGCAGGGCACCGTTACGATCCCAAAACTCCGTAGCCATAATCTTTCTGGTGATCGAGACTTGTTTTGCTTTTTCGGTTTCGTTAGGATCGCAAATGTGATATCTAAGTCTCATCTCCAGTGAAAATGTGATTCAAAAATTCATCGCCATCCCTTTCATAGCGAATGCGAAATGTCAATGCAGCTGCCGTTCCTTTGGTTTTGTGTTCATCCAACAAAATTAGAGGAACCTGCCTGGCACACATTTTTATAGGCCTGATATGCAGTAACGATGCCGTACAACACAGTTCCTGAAATGTCTGGAAAGAGTGAACGCACTACACTCATTGTGAAACATGTATCTTCTTGAATTTTGGTTTCAGTCCTTGCTCTGAGTCCGTCAGTCACCACTGATGACCGTCCAGAGTGATCTTCGTCTTAAGCATTCTTCCGTCCGCCGTTAAGCGTAATACACCGCTTCCAAACTGACGTTTCGTTCGTCACATTGCCGCAAACCTCAGTTATCCGTCTATAAATTTCGATGGGTCGGGCTTTTCATGAGTTTAAAAGGCTGCGTACCTAATATTTTGTCACGCCTTTTAAAGTCGCACAGCTAAGCAGTAAACAACTGCTTTGGATCGTAGCTGCCGCCACACTGAAGCGAATGAGCAGCAAGGTCGGTGGTCGGTTGGCGGACGCAGCCACGTCTTAAAACAAAACGTTCTTTACTTTCCGAATGACCCTCGTACACTCATTCAAAACTTGCTGAATCACTCCGCATAAAAGTTTTCTGTGTTCGGTACCGCGTCATAATGTAAAAACTACTGTTACTGGAGAAAAACCAACGTTTCGGCCATGATTGCAGCTGTCTTCTTCTTGGTCTAATGGTGCGTTCTAGCTATGCACTGTCCTTTATATTTTGTTGTTAGTGTTCACTGCGCATGCCATTGCGTCATAATTATAAAAAGGTAGTTAGTTTCATTGGCCACTTAAGGAAGAAGGAGAGGGAACTTTATTTTAATAGGTTGTTGCGGTGGAGGGAGAACGTGACCTCTGTTTTCTATTGGTTCTTGTGTTCTGTACCATGATTGGTGGCCACCGTCGAATGAGAAGTTTGCTGCTGTTTACCAACTGCTGGACGTCGGCCGCGCGGCGGCAGCTGTTGGACTCTGATTGCTGGCAGCCAAGATGGGGCAAGCCTGAGTCCATCCTCCCTGTTCATGTGTTTAAGTATTTCGATGGCCTCTCTGATTTTGCGTTTCGTCATAATTGGCTGCTTGGCCAACACACAGGATTCGCTGAATTTTATTTCTTTTCCGAAGTCTTGCTGATGTTCGGCCACTTCGGATTTGTTGTGTTGCCCTAGAAGAATATAGCTCTCGTGTTCCCGAATGCGCGTTGCTATTGGCCTACCAGTCTCGCCGATGTATGCCTCTCCACATTCTCATTCCACCCTGTAAACGCGTGCAGTGTGTAACGCATCCGCCTTGTCCTTAGTGGAGCCTAGCACGTCCTGGGTCCTACGACCACTAGAGAAGACTGGCTGCACCCCAACGCGACGAAGGTGTTTTCTTATTCGGTCAGTAACGTTTTTCACATAAGGTAAGCGCACTGTTGGCTGCAGTTTGTCTATTCCTTGCTTATCTTTCTTGCTCGTGTTCGTCGACAAGGCTGTGATTATCGACTTATGGCTGTAGCCATTGGCTAGAAACGTTGTACGTAACCTTTTAAGCTCAGGTGTGATGTTTTGAGCATCAATTAGGCGCTGCGCATGAATTGCCAAAGAGCGGATGACAGAGTTCTTCTGCGCGCAGAAACGCCTTATTAACATGAACGCCTTATTAACATGAACAGGGAGGATGGACTCAGGCTTGCCCCACCTTGGCTGCCAGCAATCAGAGCCCAACAAACAACACTGTCAAGACGAGGCACGAGCACCACCGGCGAGTAACTGCCGCCGCGCGGCCGACGTCCAGCAGTTGGTAAACAGCAGCCAACTTCTCATTCGACAGTGACCACCATGGTGCATAACACAAGAGCCAATAGACAACAGAGGTCACGTTCTCCCTCCACCGCAACAACCTATTAAAATAAAGTTCCCTCTCCTTCTTCCTTAAGTGGCCAATGAAACTAACTACCTTTCTATAATTATGACGCAATGGCATGCGCAGTGAACACTAACAACAAAATATAAAGGACACTGCATAGCTAGAACGCACCATTAGACCCAAAAGAAGGCCGATGCAGTCGTGGCCGAAACGTTGGTTTTTCTCCAGCTGCAGTAGCTTTTACATTATGACGCAGTACCATACCCAGAAAACTTTTATTTCGTCTGACTCCGGCCGTGGATGCCTACGCAGTTATATTGCTGAATCACTTTTAATCACTCTTTGTTCAAGAACAAAAATTTTTAAAAGGAAAGTAGCCACAGGATGTCAAGAGGACAAGACCAAAGAGGAAAGTCGCAGATAGACATGACGTCACAGTGGTTACTCACACAGTGCCATTGTCGGCCCAGCCGTAGATCTCGGTGACCGCCAGCGCTCCAGAGGTGACGGCCCTGGTGGACTTCCCCGTGACCGCGACCACGTGAGGGAAGCTGGCGCCACCGCTCTGCGGCACCCAGTCGATCGTTATGAAGGTCGAGGAGTTGCCCTCTCTGAAGTAGGATACTTGCGGATCCAGCCAGCCCGACGGCTGCGCCATCTTCACGCCCTGCATCACAATAACATCATAATCACTGCCAGTCCGAGTCTACAGCAGCCATCAATAAGGAACTTGCAGACAGCTGTGGGCTACTCACTCAGCAATCGGTGGATCTGGGCAAATGAATACATACGTTATTAAACACTGCGGCCAAAAAACTGGCAGAGAAAATATGTCATGCACCTTAAGATTGTTAACTCAACAAACATAAATCACATCTGGGACAGGCGAAGTAAGCTGGGTTTCTAACATTCTCCGTGGTGTCTGTTTGTTCTAAGTCGTGTCTCCCTACCACTTTCGCGCAACGACGCTCTGAGCGTGTTTTTTAGGGAATTGACAAGTTTGAACCTGGGACCTGTTGCTGGTAAGGAGACGCCAGACCATGCATGACATGTAGAGCTCAGAAGAGTTCAGTGAGACTAGCGATGATATAATCAAATTGTTAATGATTTCAGGGCCAGCTCGACTGCCCTCCCTGTAAAAGAATCTTAATACTAACTAAATTTAGTGGAAGGGGTTCAAGGATTTCCTATTTTTAGTTATCTGGTAAAATAACGTCGAAAAAGCAGTTAAGTTTACTATTGGAATCTTTATTCTACTCGCAAAACATAGTTTATAAATTGCACTATTGATAAAAAGAAATATTTAAATACAGGATGATAAAAACCAACTTCGTTCAACAAAAATGTGAACGAATATTCCCTGAATGGGTTTCCAAGTTCTATAATGGATCGAAGGATGACCTATGCCATATCATATCTATAATCTAGATTTAAGTAAAGTTTCATAAAAGAGAAAACTATCAAAATGGTCAACAGTGACGCTCAATTATCTTTAATTACTTATTTAACTTCTCATAAATTACAGTGGCTGATGTGGCTTCTCAATAATTATATAACAGAAAAATCATCGCATTTCAGATTTTAACTTCAAGTAGCAAATGTGAAAACCACAAAGTTTAATTGACGATCGACACTAGTATTACGTAAAAAGGGGATGTAACAGATGAAACTTCTGCAGTCCTGAGTGAAGCCATATGCGCTCTTACGCGGCATCGCGTGCGTTTATTACCTTGTCGTTCATTACCAGTGACATGGGCGGCGGGCGGTGCAGCTCCTCACACCTCGCTGTCTCTGTAGCAACTCTCTCGAACTTCTCCTTACTACAGTTTACCGGAGTTGGTTTAAGAAAAGGTATCTGACTGTGTTTTCAACTGACCAATCAGGGTCTCAATGTTAACCTTAAGCTCCGCCTACAAAAATTCTGTCTATCCAATGAGATACATTATACTTTTCGTGGTGGGGCAATGTTTTTAATGTTTGTTACGTAACAGAGACGCGTATAGTCTCACGCTAAAACATGCAGCTGGTGTGGCCCTTTTAGTGTTATCGTAAGATCTATACTGTTCTTCTGGAGGGCTCTATCTTTTAACATGGGCTGGGGGGTGGACCTCCCGACCATCAGCCGGCGATGTGGGTGTCCCTTATCGTAGGGCCTTCTAGCCGCCTACGCGGCTCTGCTCTCGGCTTCTGTTCTAGTTTCTCCTCTCGGAACTGCATCTGTTTCGCGGTGGGAAAGTATCACATACATTTAGGCGTTCTTGTGTTAGTCTGTGGTATTCCGTTTGCTCACTCGTTGATCGTATTACTTTGTTTAATTTAATGTCAGGATTTATTCGTAGTTATGTGACATACTACCGGATTTGCTATCATGTCAGGGTTTTCATGGAAGGTGTTGGATTTGCTTGACACCTTACAGGTTCTCTAGTTCATGGTACATGAAATACACGGAGCGAAAAATTACAGTGCCACTTTATTGAATCCTGACATTAGCCCCCATCGTAACGAAGAAATTTGAAATTTGGCTCAAAGATGACAACAATCTCCCTCTGTAATTATGCAAAATCGTGGCATCCTGTGACATCACCCTCGGAGACTTTTCAGACAGCATGGTGTCGATACATGCGAAAGAAAGACCAGAGCTCAGTTGTAAGGCGAGTCAATGTTGTCACATTGACACAAAATTTCTCTCTCCAATGCCAGCCTGGACGTGTCATATGATGGGAAGGTCGTCACCCCTGCCCCTATCCCACCATCCCACGTTACCCACATCTCACCCCTTTTCTTAACACCTCTGCAGTGGAGGTCAGAACCGCGACGCCTAGCGTTGAATTCGCGCTGTTCTCTTACCGGTGGCAGAGGAAAACACTTCAGACACATCGCTACTCAGAATCGACACTAAAAGGCCTCAGGAGGCGGCCTAAAGACCGTGTGCGAAAGCACCCCTTCCCTTGGCGCGTTCATTTGCGCACATGTCTCCGCGGAAAACGATAGTTCGTAGTGAGCTGTGCAACAGTGTGACGTTGCACCGTTTGCGTCAATGCAATCTCTGATCGCATCGGGCACTATTATAGTGTGCGTCATTCACGACGACGGCCGAGTTTACGTTCGTTCTGCGCATGTGGCGTCACAAAACACAGTCGGCCAATGAACAGACAACGACATTGCCAGAGCTCGAGTGCAGTGCAGAGCACGGACGAGTGTCTTCAGTTTTAGAAACGTTCAGTCATAAATAAAGTAATTGAACATAAGCAATGTCTTAATAGCAGACTTTCTATAAAAGAAAGTTTGAAAAAGTATTCTTTATACCAATTGCTTCATATTCTATTAATTAATTAAACGAAACAAGCAATAAGCCTCCTAATTCAGGCGATAGCTTTTTCGCAATAAAGAACAGTGGTAATTGTTTATTTCGTATTGTAGTTCGACGAAACGTGAGTAATTCATAGTCATACCAACAGTGTTTGTCGGTATTTTGCGTGATATTTTACAGTCCTCTAGGAATTCTATTGAATGACGAGCTGCGTTAGCGTAATGGTTAAAGTGTCCTTCGTGCATACACGTTAGTCTCGTATAGTATAGTTTCTTCACATTTTAGATGGGGGGTGGTTATGTGTAGTTAGGAAGGCAACGCCTGAAGAGGTAGGAGTTCGTTATTGTTTGGCAGGGACACAAGTGGCGGTGCCCGTAGGGATGGCTATGATTTCGTTTTATTTCTTTTGTTAGAAAAAAATAAAATAAAAGTGTTTGACAGCTAAGTGAATGGTTGTGAGTTCTAACCTTGTTCGATGCTTAATATTTTCTTTATTGTAAAACAATATCGAAATGTCTTACACCATGAATTTTATTCGTTTGAATGTAATTTTTTGAAATTTCTAGTGTCTTGTCTCTTCATTATAATCGTAATAAGTTTTCGGTTTTTCTAATTCTGTCCTCCAATATTTATTTTCACAACAATTAAAAACAATGAAAACATACAGTATTCATGTTATCTGTTTTGTTTGTCTATCTTCTCTTCCGCAGTCGCTGTTTTACTATTCATATTGAGATATATTCTTTTGCGACAGCATTAAAAGTACTATTTAGAGCAGAATTTCGGCTCGTACGTTGCCGAGCTTCTTGATTGACGCAATTCTATCAAAAAATAGTTCAAATGGCTCTGAGAACTATGGGACTCAACTGCTGTGGTCATCAGTGCCCTAGAACTTAGAACTACTTAAACCTAACTAACCTAAGTACATCACACACATCCATGCCCGAGGCAGGATTCGAACCTGCGACCGTAGCAGTCGTACGGTTCCGGACTGCGCACCTAGAACCGCGAGACCACCGCGGCCGGCTCGCAATTCTTTGCTTCGCTGCTTTGGCAACATCATATTCAATGTTTTCGTCTACCTATGTTTTGGCAAGTATTTGCTATCCGTTGTGACAAACACAAATTGTTTGCGCACTACGCCTGACTGACAATATATTTTAGTTTCTATGTTTTATTACGTCCACAGTTCAGTTTTGTGTACTTTGCCAACTTAGTTTTAATCAGAAGGGAAATGACTCTGGTATAAATAAAACTTTTATTACAGTCGCTAAAGACGGAATATTTCTCAATATTACATACGATACCTATATGATACTTAAATTAAATGAGATATTGCTATACAGTAAATTTTATATGAAATTTAGGTATCTTGTCCACATTTCATTCTCAACATTGTGGCAACTAAAATCGACCATACGGAAAGAATACGCTATGGACTTTTACCCCTGCAAACTCTTCAAAATTTCGTGCAATGGTTTACCACATTTAATGCTGCACAATAACTGCGTTGAACATTCAACCAAAATTAATTAATTTATGGGGGGAAGGTATCAGTTAAGAAGATGAGTAAAAATCAAATTTTAGGGCCAAATAGTTTTTGTGAAATCGAATGCTAAGCGTATCAAAGCAATCGGAACACCATGTGTCTGCACAGGCAAGTAGCGCACTGATGACAAAATGCGGGGAGCACGTCTCTGTAGCAGCGAAAGGGTTAATGCGGCCGTGGTGGCTTTACTTCATTAACTGCGCGCTCCCCCCTAACCGTAAGTTTGCGAACTATACTATACTATGGCGCTCCAACTGGCAACGCAGCAATCTCCCACGTCTGGGCGGGTATGCGCGAACCGCCAAGATAAAAGAATTGAACTATAGCTCACTTACATACAATTGTGTCATTTCGTTATTCTTCGGACAGTTAGTCGCTTTGCTAACAGGGACAGGGATTGATATTGTCAAAAGCTAGGTATTTGTAAGAGAATCAAACCTAGAAAGGCAATGCAACTAACTACGCCCAAAATCTGTGAGGAACTACAAAAAAGACGAAACCAGAAAATCAATTATAGTTTTTGGTCTTTCATGTGACTTTGAAATCGACCCCAGCGGGTTGATCTGGGGAAGGACACCAAACAGCAAAATCATCGGTCCCATCCGATTAGGGAAGGACAGGGCAGGAAGTCGGCCGTGCCCTTTCAAAGGAACCAGCCCAGCATTTGCATGAAGCGATTTAGGGAAATTACGGAAAACCTAAAACAGGATGGCTGGACACAGGTTTGAACTGTCGTCCTCCCGAATGCGAGTATAACAGGTCCGTATACTACTGCTGTATTTCTGAACGGTTCAAAGACTCTGTAAGATATATATTGAGAGATCAAGATTTGTTGCAATGGTTAATATTGTGCCAGCACGTTCCTACAGGCCCTTGTGCATGTAACATTTGATGCTACTTGTAGGCAACCAGTAAGGACGCACTGCTAAAACAAAGAATTTGTAGGGACGCCGGACTCACCTGCCGCCCATGCATACGTTTGGTGTCACTTTCGGTGTTGTAGGAGACAAACTGCCGCACGTTGGACACTCGGTTCTTCCACGATACCATTAGAGTGTTGTCGTCAGCCCAGCTCACGTCCTCTGGACTGCACTCCCTGTAATATAGAAGTCAAACTATTACCACCCATCCTTGCTGAAGTAATACTTGCTCGACAATCGCCACAACCTAATGCACGTTTGAAGTAGCCAAGTTGTTTCTATTTCGTCTGCATATGCATGGTTGACATGGTACGGCTACCAATGCTATATCAAAATGGTCAATTCACAATTTTTTGTAATTTTTGTTTTATGGGGATTAGGCCGTGGTCCAAGGCATATTTCTCTGCCTGACGTTTCGTCTTCCAATCTTGGAAATATCACCAGTGGTGTAACACCTACAGCGCCTCTCGATGTTGAAAAAACAAAAATAGCTCAAAATTAGCTCCCATGTCCTTAAAACATCAATTCACAAAATGACCCAAGTCCCTCCACAAGTAGTAATTACGAAAAATAAATAAAAAACAAATAGAGCGAAATATCTAGTATAGAAAGCAAAAGAAAAGGAAAATTTAATTATAAATTTCACAAAAATGGGAAGGGGGAAAAACAGTAGAAAATATTAAAATATTTGTTATTCCAATACGTAAGAAAATCAATATTATAGTCATAGAACGTAGGTCTGAGACACCAAAGATAGTGTTTATTAAAGTATAAATAGCCATACGTTGTAATTACGATACTCCAGTCTCTAGTCTGTTCTAGTTCGGAAGTCATTTAGGACGTACAGCTTTAGAGAACAGCAATTGGGATTTTATTAAACGAGGATCAAGAATAGATCGTGACGAGATTGTTTTTGAGGATTGTCAATTCAAGACTTTAATTTGAACATTTATCAGATTAGACAAACGGAAGGTGAATAGTAATATCCTTGGCTTTAATGTCAATTCGTGTGAATATTTAAACGCTTTACTGAATTGAGAATTTTAACCGGATTCGAACTTTGAATTGTGATAGTGGGAAACTTTAACTTCACGCGACTAGTGATCACATTAATGACAGTTTGTGGATATTAAATAGAAATAATTTATTTACCGAAAGTGACAGTATATTATCTAACATCTCTGACGCTGGCGGGAATCCTGCTTAGACATCTAATTAAAGAACTTCTTTGAATGAGATCGTATGAGGGAACCTATTTATGAATCATTCTTGTCAATAAACTGACGTTGTTAATTTGAAACATAATACAAGCCTTCAACATTCATTTAGATTAATAAACGTTAAGGTTACGTGATCTATGCCAAGGACAAACTAGCGATTCGTAACTAAAACAATGGAACAAAAGGTTAAAGTATCGTCGTCAATTAACAATGGTAGTAAAGCTACTAAAGATTTTTTCTCTCAGAGTTGGGAAAACTATACGTGTAGTGACCCACGTTCAACATTGTGTTTTAAAAGTAATCAAACTGATACTTACCCGGGACAATATTAAATAAAAGTAAAACCCTTCAATGATACTCAATGTGTAAAAAATAAAATCAAACTTTCACCTATTAAACGAAAAAGCGAAAACAGAAAAAGGGCTGCTACAGTGGCTACAAGGACTCAGATAGCAGTTACAGTCTCAAACAACAGTTTATATGTATCCACGCAAAGGTCAGTTTGTGACACATGCAAAAGATCGCGGAGTTGCACTGACGTGTGTTGTTGGAGTTTGTAGCGGCGAAGAGTTGGAGCTGTTGACTTCGTTTAGCAGTAACTCCTGTAATTTGTTTAATTTCAATCTGTTAAAATTATTTTTTTGCCCTTTGGAATTTCTGTGGCCTCTCTCTGTACATGTCAGCATAGTAGTGATAGCGTCTTGGTAAAACCATAGTACGTAGTTCCCTGCTCCCCCTGTATGATCTGCTACTGTCGATTTATCCTTGTTGACGAAACGACAATTGTTCTTGTGTGCCCTAAAGATGGTTCTAATGTTACATTTATAATAGCCATCGACGCAAATACACCAATACACTGGTTCCCTTCCGATCACCGAAGCTATGTTGGGCTGGGCTAGCGCTTGGATGGGTGACTATCCGGTCTGCCGAGCGCTGTTGGCAAGCGGGGTGCACTCAGCCCTTGTGAGGCAAACTGAGGAGCTACTCGATTGAGAAGTAGCGGCTCCCGTTCTCGTAAACTGACATACGGCCGGGAGAATGGTGTGACGCCTGTGGGTTGAGGATGACACGGCAGCCAGACGGTACCGTTGGGCCTTCAACCAGACAATTATCGGAAACGTGTTTGGAGGCAACGCTGTCAGGCTGAACGCCTTAGATACACTGTCCAGCGAATGTATCAAGGTGGAGATTCCCTGCTGTTTTGGGGTGGCATTATGTGGGGTCGACGTACGCCGCTGGTGGTCATGGAAGGCGCCGTAACGGCTGTAGGATACGTGAATGCCATCCTCCGACAGATAGTGCAACGATATCGACAGCACATTGGATGGCCTTCGTCTTCATGGACGACAATTCGCGCCCCCATCGTGCACATCTTGTGAATGACTTCCTTCATGATAACGAAGTCGCTCGACTTGAGTGGCCAGCATGTTCTCCAGACGTGTACCCTATCGAACATGCCTGGGTTAGATTGAAAAGGCCTGTTTATGGACGACGTGACCCACCAACCACTCCGAGGGACCTACGCCGAATCGCCGTTGAGGAGTGGACAATCTGAACCAACAATGCCTTGCTGAAGTTGTGGACAGTACGCAACGACGAATACAGGCATGCATCAATGCAAGAGGACGTGCTACTGGTTATTATAGGTACTGGTGTGTTCAGAAATCTGGACCACCACCTCTGAAAGTCTTGCTGTATGGTTGGAAAAAATGAAATGTGTGGTTTTCATGAACAATAAAAAAGGCGGAAATGATGTTTATGTTGATCTCTATTCCAGTTTTCTGTATAGGTTCCGGAACTCTCGGATCCGAGGTGATGGAAAACTTTTTTTTGATGAGTGTTTCAGCTCTACGAGTTTGCGGGCGGTATTATACGTCCACAGTGTAGGCAGAATTTATAGGTACGCAACGTTTATCCACAAACGGTACTGGGTTCATCGACGCTGCAGTATCATACCCGCCAGGAATGTAATCGGTAATTACGCATCACCGCTCTGCAAATAGAGAAATAACCACAGTAAATGTGTTGAGCTCCATTTACTTGTTCTTTGAGCTCTTTACTGTCAGTGCCAGTCAAACCATCAAACGACGGGATAATCACCAAAACCGTAACGAGAAAATGGAAAAGTGACGAAGTGGATCAAGACATGGACTGGGAAAACGATACTGAAGGAGAGGACTTTCCGGCGCAGGCCACGGCGATTACAAAGGTCCCGGCAGACGTCACAGGCATAGAAGGTGCAGCATCCGAAGCTACTACTGTCTGCATGACTCCGTTGTGCGAATGTCAGTTCAGCGTTCACTGTTCTGTATCACCATGAAATACTCATTGTAATTTGAATCAAGGAGGTTGATTACTGACATAATTTATTCCCTTCATCCTCTACAATCATTGATCAGATGTATAGTATAACAACCTTAAAGATCAATAGAATCAATCTCCGGTGAAAGTTAGTTCTTTGGACGAGTTTCTGTATACATGTGGCAAGGTTGCAAAAGAAAACCTTAAAGGATATTCACATCTCAGGCTATCAAGAGATCTTAAAAGTTCCAACCGAAAATTCGTGTGGGACAGCCTTTTTAGTTAGAAAAAGCATACATGTAGTAAATGTAAAAATTTAGAATGAGGGAGACGGATTAGTTGTCAGATTTTGGATGTGACATTTATTTTTTGGAAATTTGTGGTAAGATCTTATGGGAACAAACTATTGAGGTCATCGGTCCCTAAGATTACATACTTCTTAATCTAACTTAAACTAACTTACACGAATGATGACAGACACACACACCCATGCCCGAGGAACGACTCGAGCCTCCGACAGAGGGAGCCGCGAGGACCGTGAGAAGACGCCCCAGATCGCGCGGCTGCCATTTATTAATATTTATGCTCCATCTGGTAATAATTCCAAACAGGAACGGGCTGCGTTCTTTAAACAGAAGATTTTGTACCTCCTGACTGATGACGCCAAACACATGATAATACGTGACGATTGGAACTGTGTACTTAGCGACAAGGACAAGACACCAAATTTCAATTTTTCTCGCGAACTCTCTGATTTAGTCAAAAATCTCCAAATGAAGGATGTTTCGGAACTCATATATCCATCTACAGTCAAGTTTACGTTTCTCACCCACGTGGCAGCAAGCCGTCCGGACACAATATACCTAACACGTAATTTGGAACGAATTGTTTCTTCTGCTGGAGTAATCCCGGCTAGTTCCAAAGATCACTATATAGTGAAATGTTGTGTTAAACTGAGCAAACAGAAAACATACTGGCGACTTAGTCATTGGACGCTGAATGCAAGTATACTCGACGACAACGCATTACAAGAATGCATACGAATGATTTGGGGTGTATATCTAAGAGCCGTCCTAGGTACAACTCTGATATTCCGAATGGACATAGTGTGCAAAGAAGAAGTTTAGATCTGCAGGGATTATGTATGGTAAAGAGAGATCTCCATTAACATAAAACACGATAGAACTTTACTGTACGTGTCTCAGCGAGCTCTACGATCGACCTACGAATTCCAATGTCCACTACATGAAAATTAAAAAGATCAAAGCGAAGCTTATAGCTTTAAAACGAAAACAGTTCGAAGGTCTAACAATACGATCTAAGCCCAGGACGCCCCTTCAAGAAGATAGTACCTCGTTATATCACCTGCTGAGGCTCGCGCGGAATAAGAGGAATTTCTTCATCGACAAAATGATATTTGGAGACAATGTGTTGCTGGAGGAGCAAAATGACATAATCAGTGGGGTGCACCGTTTCTTTTCCGAACTACTCAGTGAAACTGTCTACATGAGCACTCTGTAGACGAACTGCTTGAAGGGATAAAGAAGAAAACAAGGATCATGCGACACGCTTCGCAAGTAAAGATCTACTGGACAAAGTAATTGCTACGGCTTCGAAAAAAACACCTAGTCTCGACGGCTTGCCTGTTGAATTTTATAGAAACCTGTGGCACATTATTGGTGGGAAATTTACAGATATTGTAAATGGAGAGCCAATTCCCAGAGACTTTAAAGAAAGGCTTACAATCCTTATTCATAAAGGAAAGGGTACCAAAGATATCAATAGAACAAGCCCGATATGCCTGCTGAATATCGACTACAAGCTGATAGCCCGTGCCATCGAATCTTGTGTAAGGAACATTTTGAATCGTATAATAAGCAGAGACCAAACCTGTCTACCAGGCACCAGTATCATAGCAACCGTAAGTGAGTACAGAGATATTATCGCCATTTTCTCTACGATCAGCTTAAAACGATCGCTAGTATTTATCGATTTCGCAAAAGCGTTTGACCGTGTGAGTCATAAATACCTATTCATGACATTGTTTAAAATGGGGTTTTCCAACAGATTCCTGCACGTAATGGGGAATATGGTGAGAGGGATTTCGACGAAAATAGTTATAGATGGCGTGAAACAAATCGACATTGAAAGAGGTGTTCCACAGGGAAGACCGCTATCGACGTTGCTCTTTGTGGTAGCGTTAGATCCATTGTTAAGGGAGTTACGTGAATTAGAAGGCATCACCGTTATGGGCACTAAAATGTTACAAACAGCCTGTGCTGACTACTTCGGTGTGTTAATCAGTAGCAGAGAAGATCTGAGTGTTTTGAAAACTGCACTGGATCAGTACAGTCAGACCTCAGGAGCAATGATCAGTGAGACCAAAAGTTTCTTGCTAAACTCGAGAAGTTTTGCACAGATGAAATTAGACTGGGCAAAAAGGGGAGCAACACACATCCCTAGGCATCGTCTCCCATAAGTGTCCTCTTAAAATGAATGCCATAAATTGGAAGGCAATGTTACGTAATATTAGATCTACCACAAGAGACCTGAGCGTCTTTCAGAAGGTTCAAATTGTTAATATAACTGTCCTGGCAAAAGTGTTTTATTTAGGTCAATGTTTTCCAATCCTCAGAGGGCTAGCGAAGTCGATAATGACTGAAGTGTTTCGTTGTATATGGCAAGAGCAATTTTTCCGCGTCGCATCTAGCGCTTTAAGACTATTTACAAAATAACAACAGCTTTGTATTTAAAGATAAATTCAGAATGCACTGAAAACCGACTCCGTCACTGCCGTACTGCTGAAAACGACAGAGCGCAAGAGCCTCGATCCACCGGCGAATGTCGCTACATCAGAATCAAGCGAAGAAATCAGCCCGACGCAAACAACCGTTCGATAGTAGAAGTGACAACGCGGAATGTGAAACTAAACAAAACTGAACAGAAATGTCCAGATAAGAATTGGAAGAGTGTGGAAAAATGTCACCACAAATGTTTTATGAAGTGAAGTGAAGGACTCCTGGTACAGAGTTGTCAGTCATGTTATAAGTACAAATGAGAGATTTTATGTTATTCGTTTATGCGACACAAAACTGTGTCAAAAATTCCTTCTTGTTGACACCCTCTCACACATATTTACATGTGGCCGCTAGGTATATGGAAGGACACCGAATGAAAAATAGGTTTGCTGAAACGAACTGATGGTAAATAGTTAGAAATCTCCGACATGTTGGTTCCAGATCAGGGAGTTTTTCCCTAAATGAAAACAACGCCATAATGTGACTTTTCGGGAATTATGTCAATTATACTATTAACAAGAAAGGAGACGACACCCTACTGGAGTTCCAAACGTATATCGAAAAGGAGTACTTCCGCACACACTCCTGAAAAGATCACAAAGTACAATTTAGAAGTATGCTAAACATCCATTTCCAAAAGTCGGTTGAGGGATAAGAAACATGTAGCTGCTTAATTTATTGTTGTGGAGCGGGTAGGGGTGATGGGAATAAGTAGGGGACAGCTGCCGAGGGCGAAGTACGGTGGGGACTTCGTGGGTCCCGAGGCCGCTAAGGCAGCCGTGAAGGCCTCAGCAGAGCCCTGAAATGTCATTCCTCACAGGCTGGTCAGGTGACACTGCAAGTAATTACAAACGAAAACGACGAAGTACTCAGAAATAAATTAAAACCAGAACCAAAGACTTGAAGAATTTAGATGGGCTGTATAAGCTCTGCAAGCAGAAATCCATAGATCGTCGGTTCGAATCCGGCCCGGAGGAAACATTTTTATAGCTGTAGCTCGGAAGTACAACTGATACATGAGCTAACGATTGTTCTTCGCGCGGCACAGGAATTCTCCTTCACCATATTGTATCTTCACATGTGCGACGGTCAGTGCAAGGAGGCGCCCGAAGCCTTTACGTCCCATGAGACGGTTATGGTTACTCATAGAGACAATATTATTAATACTCGTACACTGAAGCGCAAAAGAAACTGGTATAGGCATGGATATTCAAATACGGATTTATGTAAACAGGCAGAATATGGTGCTGCGGTCGGCAACGCCTATACAAGACAACAAGTCTGTGACACAGTTTTTAGATTGCTAACTGCTGCCGTGATGGCAGGTCATCAACATTTATGCGAGTTTCAGAGTAGTGCAAGAGCGATGGGACAAGCATCTCCGAGGTAGCGATGAAGTGCGAATTTTCCAGTACGAGTATTTCACGAGTCTACCGTGAATATTACAAATCCGCTAAAATATCAAATCTCCGACATCGCTGGGGCCGGAAAAAGATCCTGCAAGAACGGGACCAACGATGACTGAAGAGAATCGTTCAATTAGACAGAACTGTAATCCTTCCGCCAATTGCTGCAGATTTCAATGCTAGGCCATCAACAAGTGTCAGCGTGCGAACCATTCAACGAAACATCATCGATATGGGCTTTCGGAGGCAAAGGCCCACTCGTGTACCATTGACGACTGCACGACACAAAGCTTTACGCCTCGTCTGGGCCGTCAACACCGACATTGGTCTGTTGATGACTGGAAACGTGTTGCCTGATCGAACGAGTCTCGTTTCAAATTGTATCGAGCAGATGGGCGTGTTCGGGTATGGAGACCTCATCAATGCATGGACCCTGCATGTCAGCAGGGGATTGTTCAAGCTGGTGGAGGCTCTGTAATGGTGTGTGGCGTGTGCAATTGGAGTGATATGGGACCCCTGATACGTCTAGATACGACTCTGACAGGTGACAGGTGACACTTGCGTACGTATCTCGTCTCATCACTTGCATCCTTTCATCTCCACTATGCATTCCGAGGACTTGAGAAATTCCAACAGGACAATGCGACACTCCACACGCCAAGAATTGCCACAAAGTGGCTCCAGGAGAACTTTTCTGTGTTTAAACACTTCCGCTGGCCACCAAACTACCTAGACATGAACATTATTGAGAATATGTGGGATGCCTTGCTACGTGCTGTTCAGAAGAGATTTGCAACCCTTCGTACTATTACAGATTTATGGACAGCCCTGCAGGATTCATGGTGTCACTTCCCTCCATCACTACTTCAGACATTACTCGACTCCATGCCACATCGTGTTGCTGCACTTCTGCGTGCTCGCGAAGGCCCTTCACGATATTAGTCAGGTGTACCAGTTTCTTTGACTCTTCAGTGTATATGAATGATCGGCTATTAATGCTGTAATTTGTTATATTCTGGCTAAGATTCAGTTTATACGTATGTATTGCGTTACTAAAAGTTTTGCAATTTGTGGCATTGTTTGTTGCTCTGTGGCGACAAATAAAGCAAGTTAAAAAAAGGAAATAAAGAATGTAACCTTCGTTGCTCTATTGATTGTGGTAAATTCCTGGTAGAAAGGGATCAAATTCTTTTGCATAAAATCTGTAGAATCTCACAGGCAATTCGTCCGGTGCAGATAGCTTTCCACAACTCACAAACAGTTAGAATACGAATCCACGTTGAATGATGTTAAAACGACTGCGGTGACAGTGAGCGGTTTTGCCGTGGAATAAAAGTAAGAACAGCTATGAAATCGTGGAAGGCGGAATACGACAAGCACGAGAGCCTACCAAACGTTGGAGAACGGCTGAACAATAGGATGGAAATGAACTAGAATAAGTTGGTGCTATGTTTCATTCCCTAATTCGGGAGTACAATCGGTGATGTACCTCATTTTTAGGTGTAAACGAAGAGAAATCTATCATTTCTGTAGGGAAATAAACTCGGTGTCATTGGTTTTCGGAAGGAGTTGAGCGGGAGAGACGCGTCTCTGGTATTGACATACTGAGTGTGTAGGGGATAAAACCACAACACACGCCTGGCGCTACAGTGGATATTAGGCGGTTGGTGTGCTGAGGATGACGTGATAGGGACTGCCGGATACAAACAAGGGGAACAACACACACAGTAACGTATGTAACGGACGCAGACCGTGGAGGGAACGATTCGCGGGGGAAGGGGATTTAGGACGGCCGCCCGCCCTCAGGAGCTCTGCTCGTCAACGCGCCTGACGATGGCGACAGGTCTGATCGCCGAAATATTGCGCCCGTTGGACACTATGCACCGGCAGCACACCCGTGGACTGTTCGAGCAAGAAATACGCCAGGAGAATGGAAGAATCACAGTAAGTGTGTGCGTGTAAAGAGTGGGTGGGAGACTGGAATGCAGAACAGTATCAAGGACTTTCTTGCTGCTCGAGAGGTACAAATACTGTATCAGGCTGGATGGCAAATCATATGTAACGCCGTAAATATTTTAGTGGCTAGTGGAAAAATGAAACACAGGCTGAAATATTTTAGTGACTAATGGAAAAAATGAAACACAGGCTGAAACCATGTGTATAGTTTCTAATTATTTTCTACATTAGAATTAAAATGGCTCTGAGCACTATGGGATTTAACTTCTGAGGTCATCAGTCCCCTAGAACGTAGAACTACTTAAACCTAAGGACGTCACGCACATCCATGCCCGAGGCAGGATTCGAACCTGCGAAAATAGCGGTCGCGCGGTTCCACACTGTAGCGCCTAGAACCGCCCGGCCACTCCGGCCGGCTACATTAGAATTACTTCGACTTGTTTCCGAGATACACTGAGGAGACAAAAGTCGTGGGATAGCGATGTGCACATATAACGATGGCGGTAGTATCGAGTATACAAGGTGTAAAAGGGCAGAGCATTGGCTGAGCTGTCATCATGTGGAAAGGTATCCGATGTGATTATGGCCTCACGACGGGAATTAACAGATTTTAAGCGCGAACTGTAGTTGGAGGCAGACGCTTGAGACGTTCAGTTTGGGAAATCGATAGGGATTTCAATGTTTCGAGGTCCACAGTGTCAAGAGTGTGCCGACAATACCAAATTTCAGGTGTTCCCTCTCACCGTGGACAACGCACTGGCCGATGGCCTTCACTTAACGACCGAGAGCAGCAGCGTTTGTGTAGAGTTCTCAGTGCTAACATACAAGTACGACGAACGTATCCGTTAGGACAGTGAGGTGAAATCTGACCTTCATTGGCTACGGCCGGAGCAAGTGCCTTCGCTAACAGCACGACATCGCCTGCAGCGCCTTTCCTGGACTCCTAGCCATTTTCGTTGGTCCCTAGGCCTCTGGAATACCGTGGTCTGGTCAGAGGAGTCCCGATTTCAGTTGGTACGAGCTGATAGTAAGATTCGAGTGCGGCCCAGACCCCACGAAGCCAGGGACACAAGTTGTCAACAAGGCACTGTGAAGCTTTTGGTGGTTCCGTAGTGATGTGGGCTGGGTCTTGGTTATGTTCGTCTACTTGGAGAATATTTGCAGCCATTCACGGACAAATGTTATCAAACAATGAGACTATTTTTACGGATGACACTACGTCATGTCACCGGGCCCCAGTCGTTCGAGGCTGGACAGTTCGAGAGAATGGTTTGGCCACCCAGATAGTCGGACATGGATCCAACTTAACATTTATGGGTCATAATCTAGAGGTCAGTTGGTGCACAGCACTCTGCACCGGCAACACTTTCCCATTTATGGACGGCTGTAGAGACAACATGGTTCATTATTTGTGCAGGGAACTTTCAACGACTTGAGTCCATGCCACGTGGAGTGACTGCACTACGCCGGGTTCAAGGAGGTCCGACGTGATATTAGGAGGTATCCCATGACTTTTGCCACTTCAGTGTAAATTGTGCTGACGAAACTGTCTGATTCCTTAGAGTTGCAAGATATAACTGGATAGGAGAACAATACTGCGGAGTACTCACTTGCCGAGGACGTCTGTGGGACCCACGAGCTGCTGGACGGTTACGGAGGCTTCGCCGGCAGCAGGCAGTGTTGCCAACTTCAGCGTTACTCTGGAGTTCGGCGTGCCCGGCTGCAACGGCAATAGCAGTTATTCCCCAGTATCTCTGATAGGAAAAGGTTTCTGCTGTTGTGTATACGAATGCTGAGGACATTTTAGCAACTGAAATGTCAGCGTATTTTACTTCCGCTTCATCACTGCATTTATCAAAGTACAATCTTCCTTTCCAACTCCACACTGTAACAACAGCAGATTTTTAGGAAAAAAGTATTATTTTACTTACAAAATTTAGAAACTGCAGATCCTGAAAAGGAAGTGGAATGCGCAGAAACTAATAAAAATATTTCTCTTTGCTCTCAGTGCCGTGATGGAGATTTTTAACATTTCGTAATGAGAGGATAAGGTGCAACTTCGGTTTTAATCAACAAATTACTTTGGTTTCTAAAAAGCAGTTTCACATTTGACGTGTCATGCAATTACTTGAATGGTCCACCTTCATCACCATCAGCAACAAAATGTCTAGCCAATGTTTAAACTTCTTTGTCTGATTTTTACCTATTTATTAAAGTTATTAAGAAATTCTCTTGTTAGTAAACAGTATTATATTTAGAATATCACTCCGAAATGCCCGTCAGTTTAGATCATCTTTCGTTACGTTAGTAGCATTTACGAATAATTCAAATTTGCACGGGTGCAATACATACGATTTCAGTCGTGGCTTAGATGTAGTAATGTATTGTTGCCTATCCAACATCCATCAGCTAGTAAGCATTTGAGCTTCTCCTGATACACTTACCAACACAACCAACTACACAGGAGCATGTCTGAAAGATTTGCTAAACCAGAAAACAAATGCGGAAAATCAGCTGCACATTAAGACGTCCTACCTGTCTCCGTCTCAATATCTGCCAGCGCCCTCAAAAATCGTTCTTCCCCAGCAACTCTCGACATACTAATAGGAGGAACATAGAAACATGACGATGTTTGCAGCTATCTATCTATCTCAAAAAGAATCGTTGCTTTTAAAAAAGGCTGTATTCGGAAATAGCTTGGATCACAACTAAGGCCAGAAAAAACCTTTACAAATATACACTATTTGATCACAAGTATCCAGATATCCCCCAAAAACATACGTTTTTCATATTAGGAGCATTGTGCTGCCACCTACTTCCAGGTACTCCATATCAGCGACCTCAGTAGTCATTAGACATCGTGAGAGAGCAGAATAGGGCGCTCCGCGGAACTCACGGACTTCGAACGTGGTCAGGTGACTAGGTGTCACTTGTGTCGTACGTCTGTACGCGGGATTTCCACACTCCTACACATCCCTGGGTCCACTGTTTCCGATGTGATAGTGAAGTGGAAACGTGAAGGGACACGTACAGCACAAAAGCGTACAGGCCAACCTCGTCTGTTGACTGAAGAGGGTTGTAATGTGTAATAGGCAGACATCTATTCAGACCATCACACAGGAGTTCCAAACTGCATCAGGATCCACAGCAAGTACTGTGATAGTTAGACAGGAGGTGAGAAAACGTGGATTTCATGGTCGAGCTTCTGCCCATAAGCCACACATCACGCCAGTAAATGCCAAACGACGCTTCGCTTAGTCTAAGGATCGTAAACATTGTACAACTGAACAGTGGAGAAACGTTATGTGCAAGGCGAATCACGGTACACGATGTGGCGAACCGATGCCAGGGTGTGGGTATGACGAAGGCCCGGTGAACATCATCTGCCAGCGTGTCTAGTGCCAACAGTAAAATTCGGAGGCCGTGATGTTATGGTGTGGTAGTGTTTTTCATGGAGGGGGCTTGCAGCCCTTGTTGTTTTGCGTGCTACTATCACAGCACAGGCCTACAACGATGTTTCAAACATCTTCTTGCTTCCCACTGTTGAAGAGCAATTCGGGGACAGCGATTGCATCTTTCAACACGATCGAGCACCTGTTCATAATGCACGGCCTGTGGCGGAGAGGTTACGCGACAATAACGTCCCTGTAATGGACTGGGCTGCACACAGACCTTACCTGAATCCTATAGAACACCTTTGGGATGTTTTGGAACGCCGACCGTGCCAGGCCTCACCGACCGAATGGTTCAAATGGCTCTGAGCACTATGGGACTTAACTTCTAAGGTCATCGGTCCCCTAGAACTTAGAATTACTTAAACCTAACACACATCCATTCCTGAGGCAGGATTCGAACCTGCGACCGTAGCGGTCTCGCGGTTCCACACTGTAGCGCCTAGAACCGCTTGGCCACTCCGGCCGGCTCACCGGTCGACATCGATACCTCTCCTCAGTGCAGCACTCCGTGAAGAATGGGCTGCCATTCCCCAAGAAACCTTCCAGCACCTAATTGAACGTATGCCTGAGAGAGTGGATGCTGCCATCAAGGCTAAAGGTGGGCCATCTTACACCATTTCACATTGTCAAGCATTTTCTCTAAGTCGAGAGATCCTATGAGTTTGTCTAGCTTCTACTATCAACCACAACGTCAGAACTGCCTTTCTGGTGCCTCTACCTTTACTAAAGCCAATCGCCATTTAACAGTTCCTCAATTTTATTTTCCACTCTACTGTACATTACTCTTTTCAATAGCTTGGATGCATGAGCCTTTAAGCCTATTATGCGATAGTTATCGAATTTATCTGCCCAAACAGTCTTCTGGATTGCGCCGACGACATTTTTTCGAAACTCGGACGCTATGCCTCATCATTTAAGACTGATTATGCCTTTCAGCGTTCAGTCTGGAGCATAGCCCACTTATAAAATTCTTGTCATTTCCTTCTTACCTCCCTTTCGAAGACTGCTAATTACACTCCAGAATGGTTTTCCAGCAGCTTCACCCATAGTCTCCAACCTGCTTCCAAAGTCTTCCCAAGATTTCTTCTTGGATGCTGCAATTATCTGTTTGGCTTTGTTTCTTTCTTCAACATAACTTACTCTGTCTACCTGAGTTCTAGCATGTAGCCATTTTTGATACGCCTTCTTTTTCCTTTTACAGACTGCCTTGACTCTGTCATTCCACCAAGCTGTTTACTTCATCCTACTTTTACACACTACTGTTCCAAGACATTCTTTAGCCACTTTTAGTACTGTGTCCCTGTACCTTGTCCATTCCTTTTCCAATGACTGTAATTGACTACATTCAATTAACTGGTACCTTTCTGAGATCGCTGTCATGTACTTGTGCCTGATTTCCTTATCCTGAAGTTTCTCCACTCTTATCCTCTTACATACGGACCTGACCTCCTGCACTTTCGGCCTTACAATCCCAATTTCACTGCCGATTAAATAATGATCAGGGTCATCAAAGAATCCCCTGAATACACGTGTGTCCCTCACAGCCTTCCTGAATTCCTGATCTGTTATTAAATAGTCAATGACAGATCTGGTTCCCCTGCCTTCCCAAGTATGCCGGTGAATGTTCTTATGTTTAAAAAAAGGAGTTTGTGATTACTAAGCCCATACTGGCACAGAAATCCAAGAGTTGTTCTCCGTTTCTGTTGGCCTCCATATCCTCTCCAAATTTACCCATAACCTTTTCATACCCTTCTGTTCGATTTCCAATCCTGGCGTTAAAATCACCCATGAGCAGAACACTGTCCTTGTTCTTTACTCTAACAACTACATCACTGAGTGCCTCATAAAAACTATCCATCTTATCTTGATCTGTCCCTTCACAATGCGAATATACTGACACAATCCTAATTTTCTTGCTAGACACTGTCAAATCTATCCAAATCAGTCGTTCGCTTACATACCTTATTGCAACTACGCTGGGTTCCATTTCTTTCCTGATGTAAAGCCCTGCACCCCATTGTGCTATTCCTGATTTGACTCCTGACAGGTAGACCTTGTATTCTCCCACTTCCTCTTCTTTCTCACCCCTTACCCGAATGTCACTAACAGCTAAAACGTCCAGCCCCATCTTATTTGCACCCTCTGCCAGCTCTACCTTCTTCCCAGAGTAGCCCCCATTGATATTAATAGCTCCCCATCTCATTACCATTTGTTTGACAAGTCGTATCTTAGGAGTCCCTGCTTTGTCAGTTAGAGGTGGGACTCCGTCACCTCTAAAGGTCCGAGGCATTTTGCTCTGATTGTTGCCAGCATCATATTTAAAGTACCGGGGAAGCAGGTTGCTAGCCTTACTTGCCCCGAGTCCCATTGGGTTTTACTCCTAACGGTTGAGGGACTAACCGGTGGATTTGGTAGTCTTTGCCGTATGAGCACAAAGGTGACCACGACTCAGAATATGCCCAAGATACCCAGCCTTATTCCAAAGTAACTGGTATCCCGACTGTCGGGACCACTTACTTGGCCACTCATACGTCGCCCGTGGTTCATGAACTAGGACATGACTACAGGAACCCACACCATGAACCACTCGAAGACAAAAAAAAAAATCATGGACAACGAAAGATTTATCTGAACGGGACGTAAATTTGTATATGTGGTGTGCATGTACAGACAAACAAATTATTACAGTATCAATTTTTTTTTTTTCAAAAGAACTTTGGTCTGCCTGTGGCCCTTATGCAAGTAGTTACATGGCTTGGCATTGATTGATAGAGTTTCTGGATGTCCTCTTGAGGGATACAGGGTAATAGTTCTATGCATTACATCTTTCAAATTCCATTGATGAGAACTTCACTCAGCCTTTTCTTTTTTTTTTCAGATGACAGCGGCCGCGGTGACCTTATATTACCCTATGCATTCAATAAACAGCTGCTTTTGAGGAAGACGTTTGTTATATGCGACACAGAAAAGCAACCCCGACTACCTCCGATGATGTTTCAGTGCATGATACAGAACATGTTAAATAATTATTAAGAAAGACAAGTAATTGTAGAACACAAAATATTACCATATGAATTTTAAAAAAAATTCTGTTAACAAAGTTAACGATTGAATAGTGAATTTGAATACACATACTTGCGTGACTCTGTAGGATACAGAGTGATTTAGGTGGCCCTGCCAATACGTTTTATGGACCCCGGAACGCCTACAAAAACCACGAGCGAGATTTTCATATTCTCTCGCTCGTTACGCACAAAATATTAGTTCTAGAGAAAAAATGAACTGATCCTTTTGTAGGAAATTTAATGAAGTTAAATTTTGTACTAGGTGACGTCTGCGCCGGAAGGCAGCGTTTTCGACTTAAGGGGAGGTTTACTATCTTTGGCCCGAAAAAAGCTTTTTCTATGAGAATTTTTTTCTCAGTATGTGTTATAGATATCATTTCAAATTTGGTCAAAATGTTTATTGATATTTCCTCTACAAACTGAAATTTTTTCGACGGGTAATGTCTAAGAGTGAAGGCGGAAGTGCCATCGGAACTAAACAAAATTTCGATGTAGACCTCCACGCGCGGTATGTCACAGGTGTACTGGCTGTTCTGAAACCAAAATTGAGTTGACGTTAGCGAAATATATAAGATTCATTAGGAGTTGTACGTCTTTCAAGTCATTTAGACCATAGGAAACAAAATGGCGGCCATTTGAAAAAAAAAGGATTTTTTACATCGATTTTTCGACTTCGTCGGCCAAGTAAAACTATTTATAGTTGATGGATCGGAATAAAAGTGGTACAACTCCTAGACAATTTAGTTATCTTCGTCGGAAACAAACAATAATGCCAATCGGTTCAGTAGATTTGAAGTTACCATACCGCGCGATAAAAGAAAAGTGATTTCGAGAAAAATTCGTTTGCAATGCACGTTCAATCTGCTATTCCGGGTCCATAAACTAGTCCTTCCTCTTCCTCATAGAGGGTGTTCTGCTCGATCTGGGCCATCCTGCGCTGCTCCAGAGCCGCTCGTACGGCCAGTGACAAGCGGTTTTCGGCCGCTTGACTCCGATGGTCGCCCGAATGCTTGGCGAGCTGCGTCGAATAGGGTCCCAGGGTGACGTCCATCGTTGTCATGGTCTTCAGAATTGCTCAATACCCTTCGTTGAAGCTGCTCACTGCCAGGAAAATAGCAATATCCACAGTCTTTGCACCAGAATGCAAATACTTGGGGGCTAGCTCCCAAACACACGCATTCAAACTTTCATTTGAATTTTGTGTGTTTCCTCCCAAGCACCGGTACAATAGGTCGTCCTCCGAAATAAAAAACAGGTGCGTGAAAAGACCTGTTTCAGGCACGTGTATTTTTTTGTTCTACCGCGAATATCAAACATTTCCGTTCCGTATTCGGAAAAACCTTTTCAGGGGTGGATTCTAAACACTTCTAGGATCCAAAAAAGCAATTTAAAAAAAATCGGTTTTTTGAACCAAAAGATAGTAAACCTTCCCTTAATTCAAGAAAAACGTCTTTGAAGGTCACCATTGTAAGTTTTTCTTGAATAATTGGAAGACTAGTTTCTCTAGCGGAAACGGATCCCAGAATAAAATTTAACTACATTAAATGTGCTGCAGGATCGTCGTCTTAATTGTTTTCTGTAGGACAAATGATTTGCACGTAGTGATTAAAAGAATATAACAATCTTGCGAGTGGTATTTAAAGGCATTGCGAGTTGCGTAAAACCCGTGGGTAGGGACAGCTGAATCATCGTATATATTGAGAACATGAGATAATTACAGAAGAGAGGATCTCAGGACGCTGCCAGAAAATGCGGAGAGGTCTCTGTGGACATAAAATGTTGAATATAAAAACAATGACACACTTAGAAGAGAACAAGAAAACGTGTAGTATTAGGTTGGTTCATTATTTCGTAGCGTTTTTGTTTTGAATGTTGGTCTTCCGGTTGCTATGGGTTTATTTATCACTGTTATTTTTTATGTAGTTCACTGTTGTTATTTGAGGTCACATTTTGTCATTTGGAGATGTGAGTGGAGCTGTGGACGCTAGAAAAATGGAGTGGCAAGAGCAGAAATTGGCCCGTTTCCGACATTATCTTTTTCCTTAGAGGGGATAACGCCACTGGACACAACACGGCTAGATAATGGCTTTCTTGTTTTAAGGAGGATCGTTTTGACATTAGTGACTCTCCATGTTCAGCAAGACTTTCGAGGTTCAATGAAGGTCGCTTAAACGCATCAGTACACAATGATCCAAGTCATAGTACTCAAGAACTGGCAGATGTGATGAACTGAGATCATTCCACTACCGTGCGACATTTTCATGCAGAGGGGAAGGTCCACAAAGTGGGTATGTCGGTACCGTGTGCTCTAAGCCAAAGTCACACAAAACGGCCGGTGGGCCCGTCAGCGTCTCTGATTGCTCATCATCAAGTGACTCATGAACAACACCAACCATTCCTATCCTGTGTCGCTACTAGTAACGAGAAATGGCATTTTTACGCTGACACAAGAAAAAGAAAGGATTGGTGGAACCCAAACAAAGCAGCAGCTCCCCGTACAAAGAGCTGTGCTCATCCACGAAAGATAATTTTATGTACATGGCGGAACAGCAGCGGTGCGGCGTGCAACGAATTGCTTTCCCAAGGTGTAGCAATCACAGATAACATTTATTGTTAACAACTTGCACGTCTTGTAGACACAGTCCAAGAACAACGACCAGGAAGATTGCGTGAAGTGATGCTTTATCCACGATAATGCCCGCCCGCACCCTGCTAGACCGACAAAAAACACCTTGTAGGAGCTCGGTTGGGAAGCCATTAAGCATTCACCTTATTAATCTGATTTTGTCTTCTCAGATTTTCACGTTTTATGCTCTCTATCGAACAACTTTCAAGAAATATCCTTCCCGGTGAAAGGTATCTGTTGGATTCCTTTCATGTTAATTTCTGAAATCTGTTGTCATTTACGGCATAAATTCCTCTTCTAAATTTAGTGTGGCGTTTCTGACTATCTGCGAGGAGACTGAGCAGTGGTACGTGTTACTTCTACACATAAACAAGAACGATCTCTCACACTACTACACTTTAAAACACAGTTTATATGTAATTCATGTCACACAGTCTCATACGGAACCTACTTCCGCTTTCTTTTATATACTGTATATGATAAGATACTGTCATCCCCCTTCCCTTCTGTGTGAGAGGATGAATGGGCAAATGTATTTCTAGTTGCATGCTGGATGGTAGCAGACAAGCCTGTCTGCTAGAGAATAGTAGGACCAACGTCGGAACAGGTAGCTACGCTTTCTAAAAGCAAAGAGATTTCTATCCTTAGTGTGGTTCTGTCCGTCCCTTGTCATGTTGGTATAGGAAGCTGCCCCTCTGGTCACTTCCGTTTTGTATACGGAAACACCCTTGGTAGGAGCGCAGGTCAGTCTGTCCGCGGCGAGCGTCTGAAGTGCTAAGACCTCCGGCTAAGCGCGTGTCTGCAAAGTCCGTAGGACAATGGATTTCTTAAGTTCAGCCTAACTGAAAATTTAATCACCTTTATTTCATGTTTAGCTCTAAAATACATAATGTTATCTTAAATTGCATCGCAGTGTGATTCGAGTGTACAGTTCAGAATATCTTCCGGTAGTTGCTTTGTCACTACTTTGTGAGTAAAGTTGATCAGTAACTCTAACTAAGATCATCAATCTTAAATGCGAATGTGCGTGAGATTATAACGTCTCGTCTTAACAATATTTTTCAATATAGCAACTTTTCTTTATGTTCAACCCACGTGGGGTGTACTTTGTAAGACCAGTACCACGTGCTTATACAATTGTTTGACCCATCAGGTTAATAGTAAGACGATAGTAACCAGTTCGAGGTTTTTGTTTTGTAAATTGCTTTTCGATCTAATTTATTTTAATTATCAAGATTATTGTGGAGTACACACTTTGTGTAAACCAAGTTGACCACGTGAAGCATGTGGTGTAATCATCAAAGTAACCCTCAGCTATTCTGTTCGGGAAGATTTCACAGAGAGTTAGTATGAATTTAGTATACCAGTGTGTGGTAATTACATGACGGACAGGATTGCGCTACGAATGTAACTTCTTTAGGTGAAAATTGAATCGGTTGGTTGTGGTTAACTTCCTCTTGCATATGTTTCAATGTTCTTCGTGTGTTATTTTATGAATGTAGTGTTGTATGCAGTCTCCCAATCTTAGCTCCCTATTTGATGTGTTCCGTAAGATTACAAACCCACATTTTCACAATCCTATTTAAGGCACCAGCTTAGTTATGACTCAAGTTTAATATGCTGAAATTCCAATGATCAATGTTGAAATAAATTTCCAAATATAAACTGATTTATTTCTTTTCTCTTTTTTATATATGTATCACCGGTTTTCGTATGACTATTAAAAGATTATAATTAATGTTAGTCTGGTTGGAAATTTGGTGAGCTAGACTGGATACCTGGTGAAACAGTTGCTCAGTAATACAACGTTAACTTCCTCAGATAGCTCACAGCTTTTAACCCGCTTTTATTGTCTGTCAGCACCGCTTTCACATAACAAATCGAAGCAACAACATTACACCGGTTAGAAATGCTCTCCGAACAAAGCGCGATGAGTTCTTCGCCCCAGAACCATGTGATTTCTGCAGTCGCGGAATCGAAAAGTTACCGCAGCGTTGGCAAACTGTTGTAAATATCGAGGGAGAATATATTGTTGATATTTTGCGTATCTGTTGTGTTTATTAAACTTATGGGAAAACGCAGTACATTCTATATGTAAGAAAGATTGCGCAACAGGTTTTGTATTTAAAAATCGAATCTGAACGCTGTTTATTTGATGGAAGATCGTGTTATGCCTCATGTAGGAAGGATAAACGGCTATCACCTCGTGACGAAATTCGACAGCGGCAGGATTGTAGCCCGTCGACACTGCGACTTATCGTGCGGGAAGCTGCTACTAGTCCTGTCCCACTACTGTCAAGCGAATATGAAATCAGCGGATGCAGGAGTGCCATACTCAACACCACGCAGGTTGTCAGTGGCCCTGCATGCCTAGCGCTCGAGAGGAGAGACGTGTTGCATGCTCTGCGGTGCAGGATCGTAGAACCACGCCGTCGAGTCACAAAATGAGCTTGTTTGCAGCGGGACAAGTTTCCACGCGGACATTGCGGCCGTGTCTGGAGCAGCACCAACCGTCGGCACGGCGACCGCTGTTGCAGGTTCCTCGACGCAGTAGCGGAGACCGGCAGCTGACAGTGGTGCACACAACGACAACACTGCACACAGAGTGAGACCATGGAGTCTTTTCAGATGAACCTCACAAGGAGAGGCCCTCAGCTGTAAGATCGACTTTTTTTCACTCCAAATATGCAGTATATATACAGGCTGTTACAAAAAGGTACGGCAAAACGTTCAGGAAACATTCCTCACACACAAATAAAGAAAAGATGTTACGTGGACATGTGTCCGGAAACGCTTAATTTCCATGTTAGAGCTCATTTTAGGTTCGTTCTTCCACCTACGATCAATGGAGCACGTTATCATGATTTCATATGGGATACTCTACCTGTGCTGCTAGAACATGTGCCTTTACAAGTACGACACAACATGTGGTTCATGCGCGATGGACCTCCTGCACATTGCAGTCGAATTGTTCGTACGCTTCTCAACAACAGATTCGGTGACCGATGGATTGGTAGAGGCGGACCAATTCCATGGCCTCCACGCTCTCCTGACCTCAGCCCACTTGACTTTCATTTATGGGGGCATTTGAAAGCTCTTTTCTACGCAACCCCGGTACCAAATGCAGAGACTCTTCGTGCTCTTATTGTGGACGGCTGTGATACAATACGCCATTCTCCAGGGCTGCATCAGCGCATCAGGGATTCCATGCGGCGGAGGATGGATGCATGTATCCTCGCTAACGGAGGACATTTTGAACATTTCCTCTAACAAAGTTGTTGCTGTGTGTTTCCATTCCATGATTAATGTGATTTGAAGACTAGTAATAAAATGAGCTCTAACATGGAAAGTAAGCGTTTCCGGACACATGTCCACATAACATATTTTCTTCTTTGTGAGTGAGGAATGTTTCCTGAAAGTTTGGCGTACAAGCAACTCGTTAGAATGAAATGAACACCCTTAACTGCTTACAGGCGTTGATATACGTCAACGGGGACAGATGAAAATGTGTACTCCGACCGGGAATCGAACCCGGGATTTCCTGCTTACATGGCAGAGGCTCTATCCATGTGAGCCACCGAGGACACAGTGTATAGCGCGACAGCAGGGATTTATCTGTGGCACGCCTGCCGCGAAACCCACATTCTCAACGTATTGTCCCGCACTACATTCGTAGCGCCCTGCGCCGCGAGTAATGAGTATAATGGGCGGGGGCATCACGAATGTAGTGCGGGACAATACGTTGAGAATGTGGGTTTCGCGGGAGGCGTGCCACAGACAAATCCCTGCTGTCGCGCTATCATCTGTGTCCTCGGTGGCTCAGATGGGAAGAGCGTCTGCCATGTAAGCAGGAGATCCCGGGTTCGAGTCCCAGTCGGGGCACACATTTTGGTCTGTCCCCGTTGACGTATGTCAACGCCTGTAAGCAGCTAAGGGTGTTCATTTCATTGTAATTTCAAATATACAGTGTTGTAGGTTAAGATCCCCCTGCAGCCATTCACCTTGTGGGCTCTCGTTTGCGAGAAACTGACGAAAAAAGATCTAAATTTTGCGGGTTGCCCAATAGTGTTAAAAAAAATAGAAGTCAATGGGTAGGCTAACAGCTTCACATGCAAGAGCTTGGACGTTCGAGTCTCGTCAGCTGTAGTACGTTTTTATTTTTTAATCTTTTTCGAAATTACTTTATCATTAATTTTATTGAATTAAGTGGTTTAAATGTATTTTTTTTATTTCTGTTCCTTAGTCACATTATTTCAGTCATGATATAAATCTTTTCCCGTTTGTTTCATTTTTTCTTTATATCATTCTTTTTCCGATCTGAAACTTGGTGATTACGAATTTAATTACATTATCCAATTATTTGAAAATTCAGATATGGCAGTTAAAAAGCAAAACACCCAATAATCTAATCACACTGACTGCGCAGTGGTGTGAAAAACGCACTTTTCGTGACTAGACGTGCAAATTTTTGCATGGTAATCGTCATACAAACATTCAAGACATAACCTAAATACGTATTGCACTGAACACCTCAGATGAAGATTACAATGAAAGAAGGATTTAGAAGTGTAATGAAATTCAAACAAAATGAGAAATAGATATAATGAACTCCATAATGTGAACGAAAAAACAGGGTGATAAAACAAAAGATATTAAATCTAAATTAATATATTAAATTAATTAGGAACAGAAGAACGAAGATTTCAAGTGGAAAAACAATGATAGGAAGAAAAATCAGAGCAAATCAAGAAGTTGATATTATGATTAAAATTATGTGACAAGCGAATGGAAGTAAAAAAGGTGTTGCACCTGCTAAAACTCGAAACCACAAGCTCCTGTACGTGAAGCTGCTATCGTGTACCCTACACCACACAACCAAACTATTTGATAGCACATTTTTGATGTTATTGAGTGTCACACAAAATTTCTATTTTTTTTCATTACATACTTGAAAATGAGAGTACACCAGGATGGATGGCTGCAGTGCGTGATACCCGGAGTCTTAACCTACATAATCGTACAGATGGTTTCAAAAACTCGATCCCACTGCTGGGAAGCCCTTCTTGTCAGTCCTGTGTGCAGCATCACGTTGGACGTGTCCTTGTGTGGAGGCTCCAATGAGAACGAATACTCGCAGACTGTATTCTTCACCCTCATACCGGCCACAGTACCTAGAGTGAAGGTATGGGGGCACAACTAGCGCACCATGAGGTCAACACTGGTTAGCACAGCTAGAAATCTGGGCACAAGCTGTGTTAAGGCCAAGGACCGGGCCTTGACTTAGAGGAGTCTGTAACGTTAATTTTGAGTAAGAGGGTGCAAGACCGCATGTTTCCCACGTTGTCCTTACCTACTTCAGTACGTAGTACGTTCCACCTTTACCTTGCCTGACACGTTCCCCAGATCTCTCAGCCATTCAAAACACCTGCTCATGTCTTGCCAAGAGACTAGTATGCTACCACTCGCCAGCTCTACGACTGATGAACTGTTGCACAGCGTTGAAGAAGCATATCTGCCATTGAAGGTCATTTCGACACAGTGCTCAGCTGGGTCAGTGGCAGGCAGCTGTAATGACCAAATCATTAGAAAAATAAAAAAATAAAATCACCATACGTATCAAAATCAACAGTGAAGCCTGGTACCTCAGATAGAGATTTAGTCACTTTCTTCAGGCCAGTAGGACGTCATAGGCATTAAGAAACAGCTCATTTTACACTTGCCAACTGCGAATTGAGCACAAAAAAAACAAAGCAGTCACGTACCATCATTCAACAAATCGGCCCAGATGCAGCACCCAGTGTCACTGAGCTGCTCCTACCATTGGGTTTTAAGCCATCTGCAACACCTTCAAATAGCACATGCAAGATTTTCACATTCTCTCGCTCACTAAACACGAGTCATTAGTCCTACAGCAAAAAATGGACCTGACCTCTCTGTAAGAAATTTAATGTAGTTAAATTTTGTACCAGGATACCTTTTTGCTAGAGGCCATAGATTTCGATTATTCAAAAAAAAAGTACAAAGTTTAACTACATTACATTTCTTACAAAAATATCATGTTCATTTCTTCTGTAGAGCTAATGGTTGGTGTGTAGCAAGAACATAAGAATTTCAAGTGCAGTTTTTGAAGGAGTTGCAGGTTGCATACAACCCATAGGCAGGCGCAGTTGAGTCACCATCTATACAGTAGAGGCTACCAAACACCAAGCAACACAGTTATAGCCAGCAGAGCGGTTTTACCCAGTCAGTACCTCGGTTGATCAACACCTGACACCAGAAACTATGTCAGCTGGGAATCATATTCAATTAAGTGGTTCCTTTTGTACGTTTGCATAAACGTGCGTGTTCAAAAAATGGCTCTGAGCACTATGGGACTTAACTGCTGAGGTCATCAGTCACCTACAACGTAGAACTACTTAAACCCAACTAACCTAAGGACATCACACACATCCTGCGACCGTAGCATTCGCGCGGTACCAGACTGTAGCGCCTAGAATCGCTCGGCCACACTGGCCGTCCGTGCCTGTTATCTGTTTGTCACTTCCATTGTGAAGCGCAGCTGAACCTAAGGGCTCGACTAGAGAAGTAGAAACTGTCTCCTTCTCATGATTTGTGCTATGAATTCTGTGTGTACCCTGTTCTTTATAGAGTGTTAGGCCGGTGTGACTCTTTGATCAGGTAACTGGTCAATAATAGCGTGAAATTACAGACTTCATCTGTGCATTAGATTTACATTAATTGGATCTTAGGAGTCCAGATATGATCTAGCGTCTGTGTTCATCAACACATGCACTGTAAAAACGTGAAGAAGCATTAAAAACAGACCAGTAAACCACACTAGTCTCATTCCCTTATCGCCACATCTGCCTCCTTAACCTGACATCTGAGTCATTCTGCACCATCTCCAATCACAGAGACCTGAAAGATTTCAGTCTGACCCCGTCGCTGTCTCACTCCTGCAAGTAGCCGCTCGCGTGTGAGAGAAGGAGACCTCAGATCCCGAGTCACCTATGATCTGAGTGTGAGTTTCCCACTACGTGTGTTGCGACCCATGCCGGGTTACTACATCAGATATGTGGCATCTCTGTAGTAAATTTCATACTCTGAATATCCTGAATCAACTAAAAATTCAATATCGTAATCTTCCAAATGTATTGCTTAAAACAAATTTTCGTTATTTACTATGTTGAGGAGAAACCTGGCTTACTGTTCCTTTCGTTCGTACACGTGTATTCGGCCTTATGGTTAATGGTTAACCGTTTGGAAAGTTTCCCATCTTGTGATGTGCTCTGTTACAGGGCTTTTATGTTGAATCAAGCCCAAGTAATGCCACATACAGACACGTCGGGTAGATTTTTTTATCGATAAACCCATGTGTATATGTGCCCGTCATTTGTGTAAATTGTCTACAGATGATACTGTATCGATTTTTATAAGAATCCTCGCTACTGATGTGGTTCCGCGTAGGAGGTGAGAGTACTTTGTATAATTTTATTTGTAAATTTTCAGCACAAATAAATTTCAGACTAAACATTCACATTGATTCCATATTTTCATTCCGATAGGGTCAGCAGCTGTGACGAATTAACAGTTCGTGATACCATGAGCTGCAGTTCTCTTTACTAGATGTACGAGGGTACAATTTCGCCTTAGACCGTTTTCGACTTTCTAAATCAGAACCATTATACATTGGATGAATAAGTATCACTTATGAATTTAATACACACCCATGCTCATAAATTAACGATAATGCAGATACATGGTGAAACAACGCTCTGGTGGGCAGTTTGTGGGTTTAAATCACCTCGGGGTATGACCGTGCGATGCATTTGAACTGCGGTCTTCGAAAAAAATGGTTCAAATGGCTCTGAGCACTATGGGACTTAACATCTGAGGCCGTCAGTCCCCTAGAACTTAGTACTTAAACCTAACTAACCTAAGGACATCACACACATCCATGCCCGAGACACGATTCGAACCTGCGACCGTAGCGGTCTCGCCGTTCCAGTCTGAAGCGCCTAGAACCACTGTGCCGCTCTGGCTGGCTTGCGGTTTTCGCATGGTGGCGTTGGCAGCAGTCCACATACACAGAGGTGTGTTGGTGTAGCGAGTAACTGTGCAGACGTTTTCAGACGTGCTAATGGTGACTATGTGCTGAAAATGGCTCAAAGAACACACATTGATGATGTTATGAGGGTTAGAATACTACGGCGACTGGAGGCTGGTCAAAAACAGCAGGTCGTAGGACGGGCTCTCCGTGTGCCACAAAGTGTGATCTCAAGATTATGGCAACGATTCCAGCAGTCCAGGTGCTACAGTGCGGGACGTCCACAGTGTACCACACCACAAGAAGACCGATATCTCCCGCAGACGGCCACGGAGTATTGCAGGTAGCCTTGCTCGGGACCTTACTGGAGCCACTGCAACAGCTGTCTCCAGACACACAGTATACACACGACTGAACAGAAATGATTTATTCCCCCGGAGACCTGCAAGGTGCATGCGACTGACCCCTGGTCACGGAAGAGCCCGTAAAGCCTGGTGTCAAGAACACAGTACATAGTCATTGGAACAGTGGTCCCTGGTTATGTTCACGAACGATACCAGCTATAGTCTGAACAGTGATGCTCCCCGGGTTTTCATCTGGCGTGAACCAGAAACCAGATACCAACGCCTTAATGTCCTTAAAAGGGGCCTGTATGGAGGTCGTGGTTTGATGGTGTGGGGTGGGATTATGATTGGTGCACGTAAACCCCTGCATGTCTTTGACAGAGGAACTGTAACAGATGTATCGGGACGTCATTTTGCACCAGTATCTCCACCTTTCCAGAGGTGCAGTGGGTCCCACCTTCTTCCTAATGGATGATAACGCAAGGCCCCACCGAACTGCCATTGTGTATGAGTACCTTGAAACAGAAGATATGGAGTGGCCTCCCTGTTCTCCAGACATAAACCCCATCCAACACGTCTGGGATGCTCTCGGACGACGCATCGCTGCATGTCTTCAAACCCCTAGGACGGTTCAGGAGCTCCGACAGGCACTGGTGCAAAAATGGGAGGCTATACCCCAGCAGCTGCTCGACCACTTGGTCCAGAGTATGCCAACCCGTTGTGCGGCTTGTGTACGTGTGCATGGTGATCATATCCCATATTGATGTCGGGGTACATGCGCAGGAAACAGTGGCGTTTTTAGCACATGTGTTTCGGGACGGTTTTCTCAACTTTTCACCAGTACCATGGACTTACAGATCTGTGTCGTGTGTGTTCCCTATGTGCCTATGCCACTAGAGCCAGTTTTGTGTAGTGTCACGTTGTGTGGCACCAAATTCTGCAACTATCCTTAATTTATGAGCATGAGTGTAAATGTACGAAGGTACAACTTCGGCCGTAGGCCGTTTTCGAGTTTCTAAATCAGAAGCATTATACACTGGATGGATAAGTATCAGTTATGAATTTAATATAGGTACAGGTCAGATCCCAAAATACACTAGAAGGGTTATAACTTGCTTTATGCGTGTGGCTATCGGTATCGGCTGTGCCGCCGAGGGGAGAGGAGAGGTGAGGGAAAGGCAGCATCGGCTTCTTCCTGCATTTTGTGCTAAACGTGAAATCGGAGGCGACACTCGCGGTAATCTTGCTGGTTTAAGTGACACCTCCGTCGGATCGGAATCTACCTAATTTGTTTAAATATTCATCCTACCTACGGCCTAGGTATTATTTATCGAAAATAATGAAAAATGAAAGTAGATGAATGTACAATTCGGTACTATGAATCGAAAGACAAAACCCACAGAACAGCAGTAATGTTTACAAAGTATAATTAACTGTGCGTGAAGTAATTGTCAAAATGATGTTCACTAAAGGTCACTGTCATTTTTGTTTGATTCAAGATCATCGTCATCATCGTTTGAGGACGTGGTACCGATGGTAACTTCATCAATGGCCATTTCCATTATTTCATCTCGTTGATGATGACAATGATGTTTGGTTTGTGGGGCGCTCAACAGTGTGGTTATCAGCGCCCGTGCAAATTTACAACCCTTGCTCAGTCCACACTCGCCACTTTCATGGCTGATGATGAAATGATGCGGACAACACAAACACCCAGACCCAGTCTTCTCGAGGCAGGTGAAAATCCCTGACCCCGCCGGGAATCGAACCCGGGACACCGGTGCTCAGGAAGCGAGAACGCGACCGCGAGACCACGAGCTGTGCACATTTCATCTCGTGTCCAATACGCTTGCAGCTGCCGCAGTTTCCTGCTTTAGCCTTGTCAGTCCTTTGCAGCAACTGAAAGGAAAGCAGCATTTTCTGCACTCCTTCCTTCCGCACGTCATCAGTGATATTGTTTTCCCTGAAATTGTGCTATATTTTGGCCCATGTCAGGTCTACCCTATTTAGATCGCATTTGTTGCGCCGTAAGCGGACTGCTTTCAGCGATTTCATCCACGACATACATTTTCACGGCTGGTTTGTTTTCCTTTATTTTACATAGCATTTCAGCTGTACTCATTGAGTCGTAGCACTTTATTTGCCTGTCTCGGAACCACTCTAACATCGTAATCCTGAAGTCGTATTTTTTAGGCATCCTGTCGAACTTCCTCCTTTGGTACGGTGCATTATCCACACAATCACAGACTTGGGTGGAATATTAGGAGTCACCATATCTGCAAACCCCCCCCACCTCTCCCATTGACGTCCCATAGTTTCGTCTACTTCAAGAAATTTGCAAGTTAGTGGAACAGTTTCTTGCATGAAATTTCCTGACGAACTAAAACTGTGCGCCAGACCGTGTTCCCAGGTTCGAGTCCCGGTTCGGCAGACGGTTTTAAGTTGTCAGAAAGTTTCAAATCAACGCGCACTCCTCTGCAGCGTGAAAATTAGTTCCAGTTACTTGCATATTGCTGCAACGACTTGTCGAATTTATCATTGCGTGGAAATTTTTGTCAAACTTAACATAATGAGATTTTTACTTTGCAGCTAAGTGTTCGCTGATATCGAACTTCCTGGCAATTCAAACTGTGTGCGGGACCGAGACTCGAACTCGGAACCTTTGCCTTTCGCGGGCAAGTGCTCTACCATCTGACCTACCCAAGCACGACTCACGCCCCGTCCTCACAGCTTTACTTCTGCCAGTACCTCGTCTCCTACCTTCCAAACTTTACAGAAGCTTTCCTGCGCAGGAGAACGTCTGTAAAGTTTGGAAGGTAGGAGACGAGGTACTGGCAGAAGTAAGGCTGTAAGGACGTGCCGCGCGGGATTAGCCGAGCGGTCGAGGGCGCTGCAGTCATGGACTGTGCGGCTAGTCCCGGCGGTGGTTCGAGTCCTCCCTCGGGCATGGAGGTGTGTGTTTGACCTCAGGATAATTTAGGTTAAGTAGTGCGTAAATTTAGGGACTGATGACCTCAGCACTTGAATCCCATAGCATTCCAAATACATTTAACATTACTTTTATTTTTTGTGAGGACGGAGCGTGAGTCGTACTTGGGTAGCTCAGATGGTAGAGCACTTGCCCGCGAAAGGCAAAGGTCCCGAGTTCGAGTCTCGGTTTGGCACACAGTTTTGATCTGCCAGGAAATTTCAAACTTAACAGAAGTTCTGTGTGTGCAGTACCAGTGCGAAAGTATCGCTGTCGCAAAGGAGACTGGAACAAAGACAGATGGGTCGCAAAAAATGTACTTTTGCAACAACTAAAGGCATATAATTGGTACCACAACTCGGGGTAGTGCAAAATGCTTTTACCAATCAATTTGTTTCACAGAAGAGAACGTAAAATGGCAGTACAGACGCCATTAAATGCTAGCTTAATTTTTAAATTGTTGCCTTAAACATAAATGCATTGCATTTACGATAAAAGTAGTAAGTGCTGCTTGCAAAAGTCGAAGAGTAATTAAAATGCAGTCTCTTGGTGAGATGGCACCCCGCATTTTTGTTTGCAGTTATGAACTACCTGTTTGTGAAATAGACAAGAGATGTTCCAAATTTGAATACGATATCGTCAACGTTTTTAATCTAATTGAAGTCCTTTAGCTAACTGAATAGTTTTTCTTAGCAACATTAATATGTACTTCTCTAAAAAAATCTATTTTTTATTTTTGTGATTCATAACGATTTTCATTCATTAATAATAATGGAACAACAGCGGTTTTTAAGAATAACTGCAACTACTACTTGCGACAAGTTCCTGAAATAAATTTGCCCCAGTAATTTGAAGAAGTAAACTTGAATAATTTGACCTCAACAAGTGCATACAGAAGTTACTTGCTAGTGAATACAAGCATTTCGTAATACACTCACGTTGAGAAAAACAGAACACCTTCAACGACTAGAGATAGGACGGTCATATTCACAGGACGCTACATCAGTATGTTCTGCAGAAATGATTACCATTTGAAACATGTCAGTCCGCTGGTTCAGGATCAACATCAACATCGCGGCGCAACACCACCTACCAGTAAAATGTGTCTAGGGCTCTCATTGTCACTATAAACCAAAGGTAATGGATCAGTGTGACTCGAGCAGACGTGCAAGATGTCTCGCAGATACATGTGCGAACCATGCCGTCAAATGAGAGAGTTTGAGAGAGGATGCGCTACTGACCTGAGAGAACTGATGCATGCAGCCGGGAAATTGTTGCTCGTGTGGGACGTAGTGTTTCGGCAGTGCAACGGGTGTGCACAGAATGGTTTACGGAAAGCTGTAGAACACTACGGTAAGGGTCAGATCACGCCAACCAGACCACCTCTCGAGAAGATCGACAACTCATCCGAATGGCATTGCAGGACGGATGTACATCCTCTTCGGCTCTGGCGAAACAGTGGAACAGTGTAACACATCGTATACTAACAGGGATGACAGACCGTCCCCCTTTACTACGGCATGCATTGTCCACGTCTCCGCCTGCCTTTGATGAATGTGCAGAAACATGTTAGACGGCAATGGTGTATGGAACGACGTCACTGGGGACAAGAATGGCATCAGATAGTGTTTTCAAACGAATCCGGGTTCTGTTTGTTTGGAAATGATGGTTGTACTTTTCGTCAGAGACAGGGGGAACGGCATCACAATGCCTGCATTTCCACAAGACATACAGCGCCAACTCAAGCATTCTGGGCGCGGGGCGATGTTGGATACAACCACAAATCACAGCTGGAGCGTGTCCAGCGACCAGTGTGACCTATGTGAATGACAGCCTGCGACCCGCAGCCACATTCTTCCTGCGCAACGCCCCGACGCCATTTTTCAGCAGGACAATGCCCGATCACATGTTGCTGCACGAACACGTGTCTTTTTGGTGTCACAAGGTGTCAGCGTTTACCCCTGGACCGCCAGATCACGAGGCTTGTCGCCAGTCGAAAGTGTCAAACGACGGGTGCAGCAATGTGGCCCAGTTCCAACTACCACAGATTAACTTTGGAAACAGGTGAATGCAACTGTACCGTTGGACGCCACTAGCACTTTATACGCGTCTATGCCATCACGCATGGAACACGTTATCAGGGTCCATGGCGGAACCTGTGCCTACTAGGCAACAGGACACTCGCTGAACCGAGGCGATTGAAATGCTAATCATTTCTGCAGAACATATTGATGTATATGAGTGATGAATGTGAACGTCGTATCTCTGTTTGTTCTTAGTGTTCCGTTTTCTCTGAACATGAGTGTACTTCGTGTCTAGGAGATGCTTGACGTTGGCAGTGCTCGCAGACAAATGGATATCTCTCAAGTAGTGCCGATCCTACAACATTGTTAAGGATTTCGTGGCCACTTGTTGACAAACTGTCTATTGGCTTCTGTCTCGGGTTCTTCGGCCGACGTTCATCTGATGATTTTACTGACGTTTCGCCAGCACGAGTGGCTGGCATTGTCAAAGCTGCACCCTCCAATGGCGGTGGTGAATTGGAACCGAGCTCGCGGCCGAAGACTATATATGTACCTGGCGCGCCAACGTCCGAGGGTTTCTCCGCGGTCATTTCCGGTACGGTTCTCCTCTTGCTACCTGCGACGGTCGTTCGCTGCAGTACGGGACGCCAGGATCTGTTTACCTTAAGGCTTTCCTCTTTCTTGTTGAAGCTGTTCACGTGTTTTTGTATTGCTATAGCTTCTCTGAACAAGCGGGTGTGATAACGCTTCTCTACAACCAGAAATCTGTGTCGAGGAATTTTCTTACGTGGTCGGTCTCACTCAGTGCGTGCTCTGCCACGGCCGATTTCTCCATTTTCCCCAACCTGCAATGTCGCATATGTTCTTTGATCTTGGTGTTGACTGATCGTCCAGTCATTCCGACATAAACTTCTCCGCATGTGCATGGTATACTGTTTATCCCGACACTGCAAGTGTGTCCCTCTTCTCCCTTGCCGATCTAAGACACTCTTTGATCTTCCTCGTCGGTTTGAAAATCGCCCTTACGCCTTGTTTGCGCAATATACGGCCGATTCTGTCCGTCACTCTGGGAATGTATGGCAGAAAGGCCGTACCCGATGATACTTTTTCTGATTGCTTACTTCGCCGAGTGTTTGGCTCTGTTACACTTCTAATATAATTTTTGGCGTACCCATTGCTCCTCAGAACACTTTCCAGGTGTTGCCTTTCGCGTCTAAGGTGCGGCGACTCACAAAAAATTGCCATTTCTAGATGTGCTGGTCACAAGGGATCGAAAACTGAAACACATGGACCGATACCTGCACAAACTGTGAAAGCACCACCCGAACCAGGATAGCGACGTGATTAATACGCTCGTAATGCGAGCAGGACGAATATGTGAGTTGCAGCACCTGAGACGCGAAATGCAACACTTGGAAAGTGTTCTGAGGAGCAATGGGTACTCCTCAAATTATATTAGATGTGTAACACAGCCAAACACTCGGCGAGGTAAGGAACCAGAAAAAGAAATGTCGGGTACGGCCTTTGTGCCACACATTCACAGAGTGACTGACAGAATCGGCCGTATATTGCGCAAACAAGGCGTAAGGGCGATTTTCAAACCGACAAGGAAGATCAAAGAGTGTCTTAGATCGGCAAGGGAGAAAAGGGACCCACTTGCAGTGTCGGGAATATATCGTATACCATGCACATGCGGAGAAGTTTATGTCGGAATAACTCGACGATCAGTCAAAACCAGGATCAAAGAACATAAGCGGCATTGTAGTTTGGGGCAGATGGAGAAATTGGCCGTGGCAGAGCACGCACTGAGTGAGACCGACCATGTAATAAAATTCACCGACACGGAAGTTCTGGCTGTAGAGAAGCACTATCACACCTGCTTGGTCAGAGAAGGTGTAGTGATACAAAAACACGCGAACAGCTTCAACAGGAAAGGGGAAAGCCTTAAGGTAAACAGATCCTGGCTTCCCGTACTGCAGCGAACGACCATCGCAGGTAGCAAGAAGAGAACCGCACCGGAAATGACCGCGGGGAAGCCCTCGGACGTTGGCGCGGCAGGCACTTATAGTCCGCGGCCGCGAGCTCGGTTCCAGTTCACCACCGACAGTGGAGGGTGAATCTATGACATTGCCAGGCACTGGTCCTGGAGAAACTTCAGTAAAATCAGATCGACGTCGGCCGAAGAACCCGAGGTAGTTTGTCAGTGCCGATTCTATCCTCTTCTGGCAACACCAGCGAAACCGTCAAGTTGCTACGGCCAGACGAGTACCTTGGAGTAGCGGAAGGAGACGACGGTGGCGTACTGCCCCTTCAGGAGGCCGGGCTGCCCGTAGCGCAGCAGGCTGCTGCTCTGCACGGCCGAGTCGTCGTAGCGCGCCAACACCAGCCGAGACCCGCTGGGGGACCACCAGATGGCGCCCTCCTTGTTCAGCGACTCCTCGGCGCTCAGCGACTCTGCAACACCGGCGCCGCTGCACTGCCGCCACTCGCCTACGGCTTCTTCAACAAACCGCTGAATACTACCGCGGGCATCGTGAAAATAGCCACTTCAAGGTCATCCCACAGCCTTACAGCGTTGCAGGTTAGTGATGATTTCAAATATTAGTAAAAATTACGAAAAAAATATTAGACATCTCTACTTTAGGATATGACTGAGTAATTTCTAAAAGAAAATTCTTTCCAGCTGACACGAACAAAAATATAAACTCACGTTGCAATAAATTTTAAAGATAATATTTTTTTACCTCAATCTGTCGAAAAGGGGTGGACTCAGCCTCGTAATGCCAATTGAGGAGCTACTCGACCGAATAGTAGCAGCTTCGGTGAGAGCGGTGTGCTGACCCCACACCCCTCCTATCCACGTCCTCCACTGAGAATGACATGGTGGTCCGATGGTCCCGGTAGGTCACTCGTGGCCTGAATACGGAGTGCAATCCGTCGAAAAAACAGAACCACTGACATATTTGCACTGAAAATAATATATGAACATTTTCAACGTTTAGAGAGAGTGGTCAGAAAACCCGCCAGGTTAGCCTGGCGGATTGACGACGAGGGCCGGTGTGCCAGCCAGCCTGGATATGGTTTTTAGGCGGTTTTCCACATCCCCCTAGATGAATACCGGGCTGGTCCCCACGTCCCGCCTCAGTTACACGGCTCACAGACATCTGAACACTTTCGCACTGTTCCATTGATTACACTCGTCACAGACAGTTGGGGTACGCTTATTCCTTCCCGGGGGTACGGGGTGGCAGCACGAAGGGCATCTGGCCAGCCCTTCAACTAACATTGCCACATCCGATTACCCATGCCGACCCTGCGTATCCGCAGGAAAAACAGCACAAGCAAAAGAATGAGAGTGGTCAGAAAATGTCTGAAACGCTTGTAGGAATGTTGCATGGTAGGTTGTACTGACACTCAAATGTTAAGAAAAAAATTCTATACGTTGTGCCGTTTCCGAGTTATTTAACACTGAAGTTAGCCAATCAGTTGGTCGCGAGTGCAAATTCAGGTTTCAGCCACCCAACCGAAGCACTAGTTGGGTAGCATCGGACGTAGCAGGCCGCTTGAATGTGAGCGCGCGACGCCCTGATTGGCTAATTTCAATGGTAAATAACTCGGAAACGGCGCAATGTATCGAATTTTTTCCTTAACACTCTGCCGTCCGGCGACACCACTGTGGTGTCGTGTGTATAGTATCGCTCAGTGGCCGGCGGTACCACAGTGCTGTCGTGTGCATAGTATCCTGCAGTGGCTGGCGACAGAACTTTAGTATCTTTTGCATTCTGGTGGTGTTTTGTTTAGGTAACAATCAGTTAAACACACGTCAACAGGTCTTTGGTTTTTACAAGTTTTTGTTCGTCATAGCAGATGAAAGAGACGATACGCTTGTTTACCATGAGTGTGCAGAGCTTAACTTGGAGGTTGCCACTACATCGGGTACATCCCATCATGATCCGGTTGACAGACTTTCAGGTCACATAAAGCAACATCAACTAATAGGCCTACGTATTTCCGAAAGGAATAAACGAAAATGAAGAAACTGCCATGTATGTTCCAAAAATAAAAAAACAATACTCTTACTGTGCAAGTCTTGTGGAGTTACGTTACATCTTGGATACTGTTTTGCTACATATCATATGAAAGAGAAATACTAACTACCAAAGACAATGCTAACAAACAAATATGTGAAACAAACAAGTTTTGTATTTATTTACCTATGTATATCTTCGAAATTTAATGAAAGTACGGGAACAGGGTTGAGAACTTATGCGAACTAACGATGAGATTAGTAAAACAAATCAATTTATAATCACCCGATAATGTCAAAACAGCCAGCGACGAGCCAAGTAATCCGAATTATCACTGCTGGCGCCAAGCCAATGAATTGTTACGAGACGTGCGGGCTGCAAAGTGTTAACATTTATATCTCGGTACAATCCGCCCTGCAACAGCCCTACAAGTGTTTCAGACATTTTCTGACGATCATCCATGTGGTGTCACCGCCAGACAGCACACTTGCTGGGTGGTAGCCTTTAAATCGGCCGCGGTCCGTTAGTATACGTCGAACCCGCGTGTCGCCACTGTCAGTAATTGCAAACCGAGCGCCGCCACACGGCAGGTCTAGTCTAGAGACTCCCTAGCACTCGCCCCAGTGGTACAGCCGACTTTACTAGCGATAGTTCACTGTCTACATACGCTCTCATTTGCAGAGACGACAGTTTAGCATAGCCTTCAGCTACGTCATTTGCTACGACCTAGGAAAGCGCCATATTCAGTTACTATAATATATTCTGAACAGATAATATTGTGAATCGTGTACCTTTAGGAGCGACGTTCATCATTAATGGATTCAAGTTAAGTATCAAACTAATTACGTCCGCTTTCTGAATTCTCATTCCTTGTCATGTTCCAGACCTCACGTCAGTATAGTTCTTCCCTCCTCACGCCAGCCTGCGTGAGCTAAAACGCGTGTAGTTCGGCCTCCACTCGTAACACGTGTTGGCTCTTCAGCTAACACAAAAATCTAGATGCGTATGATACATGTTTTATCGTGAAAACATTATAGTATTCTGACATAAAGAAATACTGTAAGAGGTGTGTAACCATTCCGCATATGTAACGAAAAATGTCGTCGCTGAATTGGCGTGCTGTTGGACCTTGTAGAAACTTCCAGCAACAAAATTGTTAAGAAAGTAATGAAATTAATTTTGGTAAGATCTGAGACATCATAGTGTCTCGGGTCACGTATGAAAACATTATCGACTGCGCGGGAATACTTGTATGTCGCCGCCAGATTTTAGTTCCGACGGCTCGATTTAACACGGCTGAGAGTATTTCCTAACTCTTGGAAAGTTTTTGTTTACAGCTCCTACTGATCCTTCGTCACTGCACCCATCACCCAAATCGCGCTATACAGAAGTAACAGTCGCTACTTTCAGGCCAATATTTCCGCTGAAGTCAGGGAAAATACGAGGGTCGTTCAACAAGTAATGCCCCACTTTTTTTTAAAATGGCCATTAACGTACATAGACAAACGTCCTTGTTGGTGCTTCACGTCTGATATTTGTTCTGTGCACCGGCGAAGTTTCGAACCGTTCTGGCAGATGGCACAGCCGTAGTACAGCGTCAAAATGGCGTCTACATACGACTCAAGTTAGAAACAGCGTGCTTTTATTGAATTATTGTGTGCAGAAAAAGAAACCGTGGTGAACATCCGTAAACATTTGTGTGCACTGTATGGCGATGCTGCAGTTCATTGGAGTACAATTGGGCGATGGCTAAAGAAAACTACAGCCTCAGGAAATGCAGAATCAGAGCTCCATGATGAGCCAAGCTAGGAACGTCCTATCACAGCCACTGCTGCAGACATGCTCAACCGTGTGGATCCCATTATTCATGCCCACTGGCGCGTCACAACTCGACAACTGGCTCTACAGTTGTCGGTCAGCATTGGAAGTGCGTCTACAATGATCGAGACTCTCGGATATTCGAAGAGATGCTCACGATGGATTCCACGAATGCTCACAGTGGACCACAAGATTCAAAGAAAGAACATTTCATCAGAATCGCTGAAGCGTTTTGAGACCGACGGAGAGGCCTTTCTGTCACGGATCGTTACAGGGATCTAAAGCTGGGTGCACCACTTTGCGCCAGAAACAAAAAGGCAGTCCATGGAGTGGCATCATCCTCATTCACCACAAAAGAAGGAATTCAAGACAACCCCATCTGCCAGAAAAGTCATGATGACAGCCTTCTCGGACTGTGATGGCGTCATTCTCGAGGATGTGATGCCAAGAGGGTCAACCATCAATTCAGAGGCATACGTGAAGATTCTGAATAAACTCAAGAACCGTTCCCGACGTCTTCGATCGGACAAGAATCCAGCAGAAATCTTGTTCCATCACGATAATGCACGCCCTCACACCAAGTCTCTGAACCCGGGGGAAATATCGCCAAATTGGGTTTGACATCATTGTCTCATCAATCGTACCGACCTGGCACCCTCGGACTTCCATCTCTTAGGCCGCTTAAAGATTCTCTACGGGTAACACACTTTGAAGATGACGAGGGTGTCAGTCACGCAGTGCCGGCCGCGGTGGTCTCGCGGTTCTAGGCGCGCAGTCCGGAAACGTGTGACTGCTACGGTCGCAGGTTCGAATCCTGCCTCGGGCATGGATGTGTGTAATGTCCTTAGGGTAGTTAGGTTTAAGTAGTTCTAAGTTCTAGGGGACTGATGACCACAGCTGTTTAGTCCCATAGTGCTCAGAGCCATTTGAACCATTTGAATCAGTTACGCAGTGAAAACATGACTACACCAACAAGACAAGAGCTTTTACCAGCAGGGAATACATGCTCTTCTACGTTGACGTACGGCCATAGAATGTGATGGACACTATGCAGAAAAATAGGGCATGGATAAGACATGTTGATGTATATTGTCACCAGATTCTGACTCTTAACAATAAATCTCGTATATTTGTGCGTGTGGTTTGTTAGATCCAAGTTTTATCGAAGTATAATACAAGATTATTGTCCTAAGCGCGCAATAAGTATATTGTACACAAAATTTCGCTCTTGGTGCTGCAATGTGTTTGGACTCCATTAAAAAATTTCCCCCTCATTACACATTCCGAATTAAAAACCTAACGAGAAGAGCAGACATAGAACGGAGCTCTCTGAGCCAGAGGAATTAATTTTCTCACCGAGATCATCGTGTCTTTTTCTAGCCGTCGGATATTTTCCTTTGTAGTACTATTTACGAACATTTCTATTCATTAATTTTTTGTCAAAACCGTCAAATTCCGTAGATTTCCGTATTCATTTATATCCCTTTTATGGAGATAGAAAACACATGCTCACATATAGAGATCCTGCCGATCTTACTGCACTGTTAGTATGGAATATAGTCGATTCCGGAGAACCACATAATTTTGTTGTCAGTTTCTGAACTTGCGCGAAATGTATATTATTGCCGGTCTCTTCACTGTTGGTCAGATCAGTAAAAGAATTCAGTACATTCTGTACGACAGTTCAGATTGTTTTCGTATGTCTTTTTTTTCCTATGCACGCACCGACATGAGTAGTACGACACGCGGGTACTTGCTCCCGCACTACGATCACTACCAAATACACGTCACTGCACCGTTCCACGAAAGACTGAAACCACAAGTGAACACACGATAACGCACAGAAACACTGAACACTCACCTAGCGCTGTTCTACTGCACTTATAACAGTGCATATGTGACAACAAAGTTATGAGGCAGGCGAATCACAGAGCTTAGCGCCTGTGGCCTGCAGGCAGCGAATGTGACCTTGAGGTGTCTAATTTCGTGACGGGCACTCTAGTCTGCGCTCCACAACATCTACGTGGCCACAGGCCAGTTACGGCTCAGTCTGTTAGAAACAGCCTGTCCGTCTAATGGTTGAGTTTATGTCTGTCTTCCTTGCGCCTATTTGCTGTGCGGCTGTCGAACCCCACACCCAAATAGAGGCAGGCATGACGGTGTATGCCTCTTTCTGAGCATATGCACATGAGTGACTTATTTCACATCTGGAGGGAACAGCGCACCCCACTCCAGTGATCGAGCAGCAACTCTAGATTGAATGCACCCGTGTGTTGAATACTTTGAGAGATGGTAGTATGGTTCAAATGGCTCTGAGCACTATGGCACTCAACTTCTGAGGTCATCAGTCCCCAAGAACTTATAACTACTTAAACCTAACTAACCTAAGGACATCACACACATCCATGCCCGAGGCAGGATTCGAAACTGCGGAAGTAGCGGTCGCGCGGTTCCCGACTGAAGCTCCTAGAACCGCCCGACTGTGCGTTTTCATACCCATGTTTACTGGACTTATTATTTTTTGTTTCGATGAGCGCCATCACATCTGAAAATATTCGACACATATTTTACGAAAATCTAGTATACTACTGGACATGAAAATTGATACACCACGAGGATGACGTGCTACAGACGCGAAATTTAACCGACAGGAAGAAGATGCTGTGATATGCAAATGAGTAGCTTTTCATAGCATTCAGACAAGGCTGGCGCCGGTGGCGACACCTACAACGTCCTGACATGAGGCAAATTTCCAACCGATTTCTCATACACAAACAGCAGTTGACCGGCGTTGCCTGGTGAAACGTTGTTTTGATGCCTAGTGTAAGGAGGAGAAATGCGTACCATCACGTTTCTGACTTTGATAAGGGTCGGATTGTAGCCTATCGCGAAGGCGGTTTATCGCATCGCTACATTTCTCTTCGCGGTGCTCGAGATCCAATGACTGTTAGCAGAATATGGAATCGGTGAGTTCAGGAGGTTAATACGGAACGCCGAGCTGGATCAAACGCCCTCGTATCATTAGCAGTGGAGATGATAGGCATCTTATCCGCATGGCTGTAACGGATCGTGCAGCCACGCCTCGATCCCTGAGTCAACAGATGGGGACGTCTGCAAGACAACAACAATCTGTACGAACAGTTCGACGACGTTTGCAGCAGCATGGACTATCAGCTCGGAGACCATGGCTGCGGTAACGCTTGACGCTGCATCACAGACAGGAGCGCCTGCGATGGTGTACTCAACTACGAACGTGGGGGCACGAATGGCAAAACGTCATTTTTTCGGATGAATCCAGGTTCTGTTTACAGCATCATGATGGTCACATTCGGGTTTGGCGACATCGGGGTGAACGCATGTTCGAAGCGTGTATTCGTCATCGCCAAACTGGCATATCAACCGGCGTGATGGTATGGGGTGCCATTGGCTACAGGTCTCGGTCACCTCTTATTCGCTTTGACGGCACTTTGAACAGTGGACGTTGCATTTCAGATGTGTTACGACCCGTGGCTCTAACCTTCGTTCAATCACTGCGAAACCCAACATTTCAGCAGGATAACGCACGACCGCATGTTGCAGGTCCTATACGGGCCTTTCTGGATACAGAAAATATTCGACTGCTGCCCTGGCCAGCACTTTCTCCAGATCTCTCACCAACTGAAAACGTCTTGTCAGTGGTGGCCCTGCAACTGGCTCGTCGCAATACGCCACTCACTACTCTTAATGAACTGTGGTATCGTGTTGAAACTGCATGGGCAGCTGTACCTGCACACGCTATCCAAGCTCTGTTTGACTCAATGTCCAGGCGTATCAAGGCCGTTATTACGGCCAGAGGTGGTTGTTCTAGGTACTGATTTCTCAGGATGTATGCACCCAAATTGCGTGAACATGTAATCACAAGTCAGTTCTAGTATAATATATTTGTCCAATGAATACCCGTTAATCAACTGGATTTCTTCTTGGTCTAGCAATTTTAATGGCCAGTAGTGTATCTACAGGGTGAGTCACCTAAAATTACCGCTGGATATATTTCGTAAACCACATCAAATACTGACGAACCGATTCCACAGACTGAACGTGAAGAGAGGGGCTAGTGTAATTGTTTAATACAAACCATACAAAAATGCAAGGAAGTGTGTTTTTAACACAAGCCTACGTTTTTTTGTTTTTTTTTTTTAAATGGAACCCCGTTAGTTTTGTTAGCACATCTGAACATATACACAAATACGTAATCAGTGCCGTTTGTTGCATTGTAAAATGTTAATTACATCCGGAGATATTGTAACCTAAAGTTGACGCTTGAGTACCACTCCTCCGCTGTTTGATCGTGTGTATCGGAGAGCACCGAATTACGTAGGGATCCAAAGGGGACGGTGATGGACCTTAGGTACAGAAGAGACTGGAACAGCACATTACGTCCACATGCTAACACCTTTTTATTGGTCTTTTTCACTGACGCACATGTACATTACCATGAGGGGTGAGGTACACGTACACACGTGGTTTCCGTTTTCAATTACGGTGTGGAATAGAGTGTGTCCCGACATGTCAGGCCAATAGATGTTCAATGTGGTGGCCATCATTTGCTGCACACAATTGCAATCTCTGGCGTAATGAATGTCGTACACGCCGCAGTACATCTAGTGTAATGTCGCCTCAGGCTGGAACAATACGTTGTTTCATATCCTCTGGGGTTGTAGCCACATCACGGTACACATTCTCCTTTAACGTACCCCACAGAAAGAAGTCCAGAGGTGTAAGTTCAGGAGAAAGGGCTGGCCAATTTATGCGTCCTCCACGTCTTATGAAACGCCCGTCGAACATCCTGTCAAGGGTCATTCTGTAGAAACGTGATACACACGATCGAACAGCGGAGGAGTGGTACTCAAGCGTCAACTTTAGGTTACAATATCTCTGGATGTAATTAACATTTTAGAATACAACAAACTGCATTGATTGCGTATTTGTTTATATGTTCAGATGTGCTAACAAAACTAACGGGGTTCCATTTTTAAAAAAACGTACGTTTGTGTTAAAAAACATATTTCCGTGCATTTTTGTATGGTTTGTATTAAACAATTACACTAGCCCCTCTCCTCACGTTCGGTCTATGGAATCGGTTCGTCAGTATTTGATGTGGTTTACGAAATATATCCAGCGGTAATGTTAGGTGACTCACCCTGTATATCAGAGTCAGCCAGGTGTGCTAGTGATGTGCAGCCAAAAAGGCTGCGACAGAAACGTGCTGCCTGGAGAAATACATTTGCTAGGCCAAAAATATGCAGCTATCTTCCTTTTATATTTTCCTTTCACATTTTCGCATGCTCTCCTTTCTCATAACGGTGTTGTTATCTGAGCTCATAGCTGCTTCTCTTTTCTGCAAAGGTTTCTTTAATTTTCTTTTACGCTACATCTATGTCCCTCGTATCCAAGCATGGTTCTACATTTTTACATTTCTCCGTAATCTTTTCTATTAACCTTTTCCGCTTCGCCATTCTGAACTTCCTGTCCGTCTCATTTTTAGATGTCTATATTACCTTTTCCCTGTTCCGTTGGCTGTATTTCAAATTTTCTCGTTTCGTATGTTAGTTATTAGTTGACCATGTGGGACAGCGTTGAATCCAGGAATACTTATCTAGTTGGTCACACATATCAGCATCTGTTGGTTAACGTGTAGGAATTAAGTTCTGGAAGTATTACTCACTCAGCGTTCACGTTTCAAGAAGGAGAGGTGCAGGAGCGGTGAATAGGGCGAATTTCTGACCTGATGACCTATAGGGGCATCGCCAGTAACCCGGTTCTGTGAGATTTTGTTTGAATTGCACTCTGCAATGTTCGCTTCACTCTTTAAAAAAATAAATGAGAGAGAGAAAGAGAGAGTTGGGGGAGGGAGAGAGAGAATAAACTGCCATTTGTCTGTGTATTACTGTATTTATCTTCTGCACTATCCGCATTTCAGCTTTTGTGCCATTAGTTAGCACAATGATAAAAGTTCTTCATATCCGGAAAAGTCAGTCTACAGCAGGTATACAAGTCCCGTTTACCTGCTTTGGACCGACTTTGCCAGATATTACCTGTTAATGGTCTAAGAACTTTTAGCACTGCACTCAATAATGGCATAAAAACCGAAATGTAGATAGCACGGAAGATCGGTACCGTAACATAAAGTCAAATGGCAGTTTATTCTTTAAAAAAATATTGCATAACTGTGACTCAGCACCATCGAAAAAAAGGTTTTTTCTTCGCCTTACCGTCCGTCAGTTCGTTGGCGACGCCGTTGTAGATGACGTCTGGGGCGCCGTCGTCCGTGATTCGCACTGGCTGCCCGCCCACCTCCGGCACGTAGTACAGGTCGTTCTGGAGCACGTAGGCGAGCGCGTTGCCCTCTGGCGACCAGTCCACGAACTGCAATCGCTCCCCGCCGGCGATCTGCGTCGTCGTGCTGCCGACAGCAACGTTAATCACATTAAAGCAACAAGTCGCACGTAATACCGCAACATGTAAAGTACTAAAAACCTTCTGTGCTTTGATTTTAAAAGGACTATTTTAACTGTGTCCTTCTGTAAAAAAAAAAAAAAAAAAATTCGCAAACTTCCTCTCTGTTGCCCCTGTCCGTCTTTGAAACAAGTGATTCTATACACTGCGCGCAGTCCAGTGCACTGTTGCATTTTAACACATAGACATTTTTTTTTTTACTCTGTCAAGCAGTAAAGCAATTGCCTCCATCTCGTGACAGTCGCACTTCCTTCTCTTTTGGTTTCTCAGTCCGTCACATCTCTTTCTCCACGTCACTACCCGTCCACTACTCCTGTTTGCATCACATTCGTCTTTCTCTCCCTCTCACTCAACCACCCTTGTCGCCAATGTTCGCAGGTTAAATCTTTCATCTACATCTACATACATACTCCGCAATCCACCATACGGTGCATGGCGGAGGGTACCTCGTACCACAAATAGCATCTTCTCTCCCTGTTCCACTCCCGAACAGAACGAGGGAAAAATGTCTGGCTGTATGCCTCTGTACGAGCCTTAATCTCTCTTATCTCATCTTTGTGATCTTTCTGCGAAATATACGTTGGCGGCAGTAAAATTGCACTGCAATCAGCCTCAAACGATGGTTCTCTAAATTTCCTCAGTAGCGATTCACGAAAAGAGCGCCTCCTTTCCTCCAGAGACTCCCACCCGAGTTCCTGAAGCATTTCCGTAACACTCGTGTGATGATCGAACCTACCAGTAACAAATCTAGCAGCTCGCCTCTGAATTGCTTCTATGTCCTTCCTCAATCCGACCTGATAGGGATCCCAAACGCTCGAACAGTACTCAAGAATAGGTTGTATTAGTGTTTTATAAACCGTTTCCTTTACAGAAGAACCACATCTTCCCAAAATTCTACCAATGAACCGAAGATGACTATCCGCCTTCCCCACAACTGCCACTATATACTTGTCCCACTTCATATCGCTCTGGAATGTTACGCCCAAATATTTAATCGACGTGACTGTTTCGAGCGCTACACTACTAATGGAGTATTCAAACATTACAGGATTCTTTTTCCTATTCATCTGCATTAATTTACATTTATCTATATTTAGAGCTAGCTGCCATTTTTTACACCAATCACAAATCCTGTCCAAGTCATCTTGTATCCTCCTACAGTCACTCAACGACGACACCTTCCCATACACCACAGCATCATGAGCAAACAGCCGCACATTGCTATCCACCCTATCAAAAAGATCATTTATGTAGATAGAAAACAACAGCGGACCTACCACACTTCCCTCGGGCACTCCAGATGATACCCTCACCTCCGATGAACACTCACCTTCGAGAACAACGTACTGGGTTCTTTCTGGTGGTAAACTTCTTGTTCGGATGATTATACTGTGTCCCAGGAGCAATGGTCAACATTCAAGGATAAGACAGGAACAAAAAAATGTCTAGCACACATGAGCTCTAAAACGCATACGTTAAGAGAACTTAGCATTTCTTCACTTACAATACTGTGAAAGAAATCTGTTCTACTGCAAGCTCGTTGTTTCCACGATTTGAGAGATGGTAGTACGAACCATAAGAAGAAAAGAGTGTCCAGAAACTATGGACTCTAAAGTGCATACTTTAAGACCTATGAACACTTGTTCATCTTCCCTACGGTGAAACACATCTCTTCTATTGATTTCATAATTCTACATCTACATCTACATTCATACTCCGCAAGCCACCCAACAGTGTGTGGCGGAGGGCACATTACGTGCCACTGTCATTACCTCCCTTTTCTGTTCCAGTCGCGTATGGTTCGCGGGAAGAACGACTGTCTGAAAGCCTCAGTGCGCGCTCGAATCTCTCTAATTTTACATTCGTGATCTCCACGGGAGGTATAAGTAGGGGGAAGCTGTATATTCGATACCTCATCCAGAAACGCACCCTCTCGAAACCTGGCGAGCAAGCTACACCGCGATGCAGAGCGCCTCTCTTGCAGAGTCTGCCACTTGAGTGTGCTAAACATCTCCGTAACGCTATCACGGTTACCAAATAACCCTGTGACGAAAACGCGCCGCTCTTCTTTGGATCTTCTCTATCTCCTCCGTCAACTCGATCTGGTACGGATCCCACACTGATGAGCAATACTCAAGTATAGGTCGAACGAGTGTTTTGTAAGCCACCTCCTTTGTTGATGGACTACATTTTCTAAGGACTCTCCCAATGAATCTCAACCTGGTACCCGCCTTACCAACAATTAATTTTATATGATCATTCCATTTCAAATCGTTCCGCACGCATACTCCCAGATATTTAACAGAAGTAACTGCTACCAGTGTTTGTTCCGCTATCATGTAATCATACAATAAAGGATCCTTCTTTCTATGTATTCGCAATACATTACATTTGTCTATGTTAAGGGTCAGTTACCACTCCCTACACCAAGTGCCTATCCGCTGCAGATCTTCCTGCATTTCGCTACAATTTTCTAATGCTGCAACTTCTCTGTATACTACAGCATCATCCGCGAAAAGCCGCATGGAACTTCCGACACTATCCACTATGTCATTTATATACATTGTGAAAAGCAATGGTCCCATAACACTCCCTTGTGGCACGCCAGACGTTACTTTAACGTCTGTAGACGTCTCTCAATTGATAACAACATGCTGTGTTCTGTTTGCTAAATACTCTTGAATCCAGCCACACAGCTGGTCTGATATTCCGTAGGCTCTTACTTTGTTTATCAGGCGACAGTACGGAACTGTATCGAACGCCTTCCGGAAGTCTAGGAAAATAGCATCTACCTGGGAGCCTGTATCTAATAATTTCTGGGTCTCATGAACAAATAAAGCGAGTTGGGTCTCACACGATCGCTGTTTCCGGAATCCATGTTGATTCCTACAGAGTAGATTCTGGGTTTCCAGAAATGCCATGATACGCGAGCAAAAAACATGTTCTAAAATTCTACAACAGATCGACGTCAGAGATACAGGTCTATAGTTTTGCGCATCTGCTCGACGACCCTTTTTGAAGACTGGGACTACCTATGCTCTTTTCCAATCATTTGGAACCTTCCGTTCCTCTAGAGACTTGCGGTACACGGCTGTTAGAAGGGAGGCAAGTTCTTTCGCGTACTCTGTGTAGAATAGAATTGGTATTCCGTCAGGTCCAGTGGACTTTCCTCTGTTGAGAGATTTCAGTTGCTTTTCTATTCCTTGGACACTTATTTCGGTGTCAGCCATTTTTTCATTGTGTGAGGATTTAGGATTTAGAGAAGGAACTGCAGTGCGGTCTTCCTCTGTGAAACAGCTTTGGAAAAAGGTGTTTAGTATTTCAGCTTTACGCGTGTCATCCTCTGTTTCAAAGCCATCATCATCCCGGAGTGTCTGGATATGCTGTTTCGAGCCACTTACTGATTTAACGTAAGAGCAGAACTTCCTAGGATTTTCTGTCAAGTCGGTACATAGAATTTTACTTTCGAATTCACTGAACGCTTCACGCATAGCCCTCCTTACGCTAATTTTGACATCGTTTAGCTTATGTTTGTCTGAGAGGTTTTGGCTGCGTTTAAACTTGGAGTGAAGCTCTCTTTGCTTCCGCAGTAGTTTCCTAACTTTGTTGTTGAACCACGGTGGGTTTTTCCCGTCTCTCACGGTTTTACTCGGCACGTACCTGTCTAAAACGCATTTTACAATTGCCTTAAACTTTTTCCATAAACATTCAACATTGTCAGTGTCGGAACAGAAATTTTCGTTTTGATCTGTTAGGTAGTCTCAAATCTGCCTTCTATTACTCTTGCTAAACAGATAAACCTTCCTCCCTTTTTTTATATTCCTATTAACTTCCATATTCAGGGATGCTGCAACGGCCTTATGATCACTGATTCCCTGTTCTGCACTTACAGAGTCGAAAATTTCGGGTCTGTTTGTTATGAGTAGGTCCAAGATGTTATCTCCACGAGTCGGTAATCCGTTTAATTGCTCGAGGTAATTTTCGGATAGTACACTCAGTATAATGTCACTCGATGCTCTGTCTCTACCACCCGTCCTAAATATCTGAGTATCCCAGTCTATATCTGGTAAATTGAAATCTCCACCTAAGACTATAATATGCTGAGAAAATTTATGTGAAATGTATTCCAAATTTTCTCGCAGCTGGTCTGCCACTAATGCTGCTGAGTCGGGAGGTCGGTAAAAGGAGCCAATTATTAACCTAGCTCGGTTCTTGAGTGTTATCTCCACCCATAATATTTCGCAGGAACTATCCACTTCTACTTCACTACAGGATAATCTACTACTAACAGTGACAAACACGCCACCACCGGTTGCATGCAATCTATCCCTTGTAAACACCGTCTGTGCCTTTGTAAAAATTTCGGCTGAATTTATCTCTGGCTTCAGCCAGCTTTTTGTACCTATAACGATTTCAGCTTCGGTGCTTTCTATCAGCGCTTGAAGTTCCGGTACTTTACCATTGCAGCTTCGACAGTTTACAATTACAATACCGATTGCTGCTTGGTCCCCGCATGTCCTGACTTTTCCCCGCACCCTTTGAAGCTGTTGCCCTTTCTATACTTGCCCGAGCCCATCTAACCTAAAAAACCGCCCAGTCCACGCCACACAGCCCCTGCTACCCGTGTAGCCGCTTGCTGCGTGTAGTGGACTCCCTACCTATCCAGCGGAACCCGAAACCCCACCACCCTATGGCGCAAGTCGAGGAATCTGCAGCCCACACAGTCGCAGAACCGTCTCAGCCTCTGATTCAGACCCTCCACTCGGCTCTGTACCAAAGGTCCGCAGTCAGTCCTGTCGACGATGCTGCAGATGGTGAGCTCTGCTTTCATCCCGCTAGCGAGACTGGCAGTCTTCACCAAAACAGATAGCCGCCGGAAGCCAGAGAGGATTTCCTTCTATCCATAGCGACACACATCATTGGTGCCAACATGAGCGACCACCTGCAGATAGGTGCACCCTGTACCCTTCATGGCAACCGGAAGGACCCTTTCCACATCTGGAATGACTCCCCCCGGTATGCACACGGATTGCACATTGGTTTTCTTCCCCTCTCTTGCTGCCATACCCCTAAGGGGCCCCATTACGCGCCTGACATTGGAGCTCGCAACTACCAGTAAGCCCACCCTCTGCGACTGCCCGGATCTTGCACACTGAGGGGCAACCTCTGGAACAGGACAAGCAGACATCTCCGGCCGAACATCAGTATCAGCCGGAGACAGAGCCTGAAACCGGTTCGTCAGACAAACTGGAGAGGCCTTCTATTCAGCCCTCCGGAATGTTTTTCGCCCGCTGCCACACCTCAAGACGACCTCCCACTCTACCACAGGTGAGGTAGCAGTCTCAATGTGGGCAGTATCCCGGGCAGCCACAGTCGTAGTCCAATCGCAGGATGCGTGGGACGAGCTGGCCGTCCCCGACAAACCCCCATCCGGACCCCCAGAGTGATGCCCATTGGCAACAGCCTCAAGCTGTGTGACCGAAGCCAACACTGCCTGAAGCTGGGAACAAAGGGATGCCAACTCAGCCTGCATCCGAACACAGCAGTTGCTGTCCCTATCCATGCTAAAAACTGTTGTGCAAAGAACGTCTGAATTAATCTACAGAGAGCACAAACAATTCGACACAAAATTTAAACGGTTATTAAAATACAAGAGTGCCTAGTAAATGCAGTAATGCTGCTACTTGCGCACTGCTGACACACTGCTCGGCGGCGGAAGGAGACTACGCGATTTTACACTATTCAGGTACTAAAAACGCGATGCTACAACTCTCAAGTACTATAATACGTCCGAAATTTATGAATTAAACAATGCAAGTACCAAAAACACGCAAAGAAATTAAGAATTAAACTATGTAACAAATGAGTGAGCTAGGAGTATACGACTTGCTGCTGCAGCTGCTTATCCAACGGCGGCTACCGCATCTTACAGAGCAGGTGGAGGACTCTTGGAACGAGAGGGTATTCGGCGAATGATCTGACCTGCCCGTTCCCCCGACTTAAATCGCACCCAGCACGTGTCGGATGCGTTGGTTAGATGTGTTTTAGCACATCCACATGCACCAACGACCACCCCGCAATTGTTAACATCACGGTGATACCGTTCCTTTCTTTAACTACGAATTTATTAGACTGAACTCTGGCAGGTCTGTTTCTGCCACACCTGGAACACAAGCCACGACACACATTAACACAAAAGTGAAAAATACCTTCATTATTTTCACTTACTTTTTCGCAATGTTGTAGGCTACGTAACGCGCAATTGCTGAATGTCGGAATACCTGGAAGAGAAAAATATTGGATTTGAGTAGAACAGATCAGGTTTGCAATTATATTAGATTCTGAAATAGAGAATTTAGCCAGAATATGCTTAAATTTACAGTTTCTCAGTCGTGGCAATATTTCCATATCACGGAGGAAAGGTTTTTGGAAGTGCAAGCATACAGAGAGCCTTTTGCCGCACATTGTATTTAGTGAACACTTGTAGCGGTCTTGTGGAACACAGTGTAGCTGGTTATAACACTATACTTTCGCTAAGTTGAAGGTTTTAAAAAGACATGGGCTTACACTTGGCAATCCAAGTGGTGAAAAGCTCGTCTTGCGCTCTTTTTGTACCACATGAAAAGCACATTATTTAATTGTGATACAAGATTAACTCATTTGGATAGCCAGTTTTCGCCTTACAAGGACATCATCAGGCTTTGACTCACTCTCTTCGTCAAACAAGTTACAATAATCCATTAAATTTTGGGAATGCATCCGAGCAAATAAAATTTCCTCCACTGATATTTCGGCCGCGTATCGTGCACAACAAGTTACAATATTTGTAAACAACGTTACCCATCTAGACTGAGGCACGAACACACAGTAAATATCACCGCAATGAGGTCTCCTTCAAACTCAGGCAACTGCCGATAACGCTATCTCGCATGAGTACGCGCCACCTCCATGCCCTTCACAGTGACCACCACATCAGATGTTGTCCACACCTTTCATATACCCTACCAGGGCTGGTAACATCGCTATTCACGAACAACAGTAACGGCCACTGCGACCTTTCTACCTGTCACAGAGAATCGCAGCTCTGATCATTCATATGGATGCATGGCGTCTGTTCTTTCGGACGTGTTATTCACATAACCGATTCGCCTCGATGAGCAATGGATCAACCACATTCAGTGCGGATGCGCGATTACGTCCGACCTCCTGCGGAAACCTCCAAGCAGAGAGCACGGAAGGCACGGTCAGTGACTGCGGATAGCTGGCGTGTGGTGGGAGTGTGAGTAGGCCGAGAGGCGTGCGGAGCTAGCCCACGCAGTTGCGATAAACGCTGTCAGGGTGGGGATGTGGTTAACATAACTTCCTAGCAAGCAGGAGCTCCAAGGTTTTCGAGTCCCAGCCCGGCACAAATTTTCACTCGTCGCCGCTGAAACCGCACTAACAAGGGGAGGCCACGACGTTTAGAACGCGGATCTATTGCAAACTTCGTACACTCGTAGTACTCCATGAGGACAACAATATGCGTAATCAGTCGCCCGTACTTCTCCAGCGTTATTGAGAAAATCGCAAGATAATATCGGGCGTCAGATATATATACCTGTGAGTGGCCAGTTACACAAGGAACAACCGGCAGCCGAGTGGCGCCTGCACGGTGGCTCAGCGTGTTCGGTCAGAGGGTTTAGCTGCCCTCTGTAATAAAAACAAACTGAGTGAACGGATCAACGAACCACCTGAACAGGTGTCATTGGACGTCCTCCACAAACAAATACAACGAACAATGCAGAAAAACATGAGATTTTAAAAAAAGTGGTAGAAAAGTGGTTAGCGTGTAAGCCCGGTAATCAATGGGTCGCTGGATCGAGTCCCGCTCGTCAGTTTTTTTTTAATTTCTAACACAGTCATTTTCTATACCATTTATATTACAACTGATGTAATGTGAAAAATACGTGTAATCAGATGAACTTTTACTAAATTTGGCAGTCTACAAATTTTTATTATCACAAATAATATAATATTCGTAACTACCAACTAGTAAAGTGATACTGAAAATGTATGCTTGTCCGTGTCTTCAAATTTGTTCGTATTTAATCGAGAGAGAACGAGAAATTGCTTCTCGTGAAGACGCTTTTAAAGTACATCTGATACTGCATGAGCAATGATCAGCGCCGATATTTAAGGAAACACTGCGTTATGCATGGTTTGCTTCCAAATTATCGGCTGAAAGAGAGGTTTTTGAAAATGTTAACGAGGTTTGTTTTTCCAGTGAAAACCTCAAAAGACCTTGCGTGTGTGGAAACATAGCATTTATTCAATGCTTCAGGTGCCGTTTAGCTTTGTTTTTCATGTTTTTAGAAAAATACTATCCCGCAATTGTACTCGTAAAGTCGAAAGCGACGATTAATTGTGCATCTTTCGAAATCCGTCTGTGGCGGTCAAAACTTGGAGGTAACAAGTAGTTTTGGGCTCGTTCCAGGTATAAGGGATTTCTCAAATCACGGACAAGTATACATTTTCAGTATCACTTTATGCGTTTGGCCGTTTAATAGTCGGTGGTTATGAATATTATATTATTTGTGATGATAAAAATTTGTAAACTGCCAAATAACATAGTACATTTAATAAAAGTTCATCCGATTACACGTATTTTTCCCATTACATAAATTGTAATATAAATAGTAAAGAAATTTGTGTTAGAAATAAAAAAACACTGACGAACGGGACTCGATCCAGCGACCCAGCGATTGCAGGGCTTGAACGCTAGGCACTCTTTTTCCGAAGTGGACTGGCGCCAACAGGTAGGGGCCAGCTTCCTCCTCAGTGTGCCATGTGCCAATTTAACTGAACCGCACAGTACTGGCACTAGTCGTTCCGCTGCAGGAGTCTTCTCAGTTCTGAGAGGACACCCCGGCTGTCGGGCGGATTGTGAAAAACACTTCCTAAAAAATTGGTAAAGTAAGTCCTGCATTTCGTATGACTCATTATGAGCTCGTGTTGTTCTTGTAAATATAGCCAATAATCCATCACTGACTTAATATCGTACGAATACAAATATTTCGTCGCATGTCCAGCGATCCAATTGACCGCATACGTCTTTTGTTTGGGAAAAAAGGTCTTGTCCGATAGAAAAAGTACATACTATGTGATTTCTGTGTAGTTAGTGCGCCGAAGGAAGGCCAGTAGTCCACGCGTCAGCGTCCAGACGTCCCTCGCTGCGCCACACACTAAACCATGTTCTTCCGTTGCTAACAGTCCAAAGAGGAGAATCGACCATATGAATTGTATGTAAACGACTCCGGGTCACGAGTTTACGGTTTATAAGAATATACCACATCGATCTCGCTGCTGTTGACAGTAATGGAGTATGCACTGCACATCAAATGTGGTTTCACGTTCTCGACGGATATTTGAATTCCATTATGTTGAAGCCATGTTGATCCATCAAGCATCTATAGATGTCCCGAGTTGTGGGTATTCTCGTCGAAGGTACTTTCAGACGAACATAACTGTAATCAACAAAAAATGACGCAATGTGTGCAAGAGAATGCGAAATATTGCCCACCGCAGTAGGGGGTTCGTACGAAGGCGGAACAAGTACTTCTATCAGAGCTGACGTTATGGTATGCTTTCTTAGTTGCCAATTTCGTATCATCGCTCGCATGTAAAGCACCAGAGCTTTGTTTCGCACGTTTGTGAGGTTGAGGCCACCGTTCCGGAACTGTAGCGCTAACGTGTCATATTTGATATTAAATAACATCCCGGTACTAACATACTAACCAAAGGCAGCCATGAGGCGGTCTGCAATACCTTTCGGAATTCGGAGGATCTGCGCTAAATGGGGCAGTCGTGACGCTATGTGCACGTTAATGTATGCCACTCGTTGGATCATGTCAAAGGCTCTCAGTGAGTTGTTGCGTATCGTCAGACGAACATTCTGCAGAAGCCGCAGATAACTCGCCGTCGCTGACCGCTGTAAATGTGATCCCCAGACATCTCAGCGATTCCACCATCTGAAACGGCCCCGGTATGTCTTCCAGACCCCGTCCAATGTGCATAATTTTGGATTTCGTCATGTTAACGACACTGCCTGCCGCCGTCCTGTAAGAGTCTAGATGTTCAACCGCCTGACGCACTTCATGTCCTGATCTGAGGAGAAGGATCAGGTTGTCTGCATATGTGCGACAAACGAAACAGTTCTCATTAAGCGCTATGCCACACATCAACGGCTCAAGTGCTATCGCAAACGGCATCATGGAGAGTGGGCACCCTTGTCGGACTGAGCTGTTAATAGGAATCAAGCCCGCTTCCCGGCCGTTTACAATCACCTTCGATGTAGCCCCTTGTATTAGCCTCATAACGATGGAGATGAAAACAGGTGGAATCGCCATTCGGCTCATGACTGACGCCAAGAAGTCATGGTTTATCCTATCGAACACACGATCGACGTCCACAGATCGCTGCTCGCATTTTACACGTTTCCGCAAGGGCGATAACGTCACGGTATTCACTTAATGCCGAGGAAATGTTGCTTCGCACCCCTAGGCAAGCCTGATCAGGGGATATTGTCCTGGATATCGCCAGCTTGAGACGAGACGCTAGTAGTCGTGCAAAGATTTTATAATCGGTGTTTAGCATAGTGAGAGGCCGATATTGATTAACAGTGCGACTCCCCGCTATCTTCGGGATGGGAAGAAGAAAGCCCGTCACAAAATCCGACGGTAGGCGCATGTCCGGACGCATTGCCTCCTTGTACATCGACACCAACTGTGGCATCATCATGTCCACGCATTCTCGATAAAACTATAGCGTAATCCCATCTGGCCTTGGTGATTTATGGGCCGCTCCTTTTGTGAGTGCCACCTTTATATCGTCTTCTGTGAGTGGCTCCATAAGCGCTGCCTTATCCGTCTCTGTCTGTGTCGTTTGCAGATGTTGCAGTATGTCTTCCCCCACGAGACGGTCCGTCGGTGTATCGGCATAGAGGTGGCGGAAATGCTCTAAACATTCATTTGCAATGTCCTGTTGTGTTGTCAGTTGACGGCCATCTAAACCGTGGAGCACTGTTACCAATGCCTGGCGGTAACGTTTATGTTCCCGCGACACATGGTGCATCGAGGTACGTTCCCCAGTGATGGTGTCGAGACATCTTGCCCGTATTGGGATGCCACCCAGTCGTCGTCGCGTGATCGATAGGATTTGTGCCTTGACACGATGAACTTCCGCATGATGTTCTGCAGACGGCACCTGGAATGACAGCTCACGAAGTATGGTGTAATAATAATCAAGAGTGTCTGTTTGCCATCTCGTCTTATCCCGACCATACTGTATTAGAGCTCTTCTTATTGCCGGCTTAGTGCACTCGAGCCACCATTTAAGCACGGAGGTATATGTTGGTAGAGGGCGTTGACATGTGGCCCATACCTCCTCGACTCTCTGACGACATTCGGGGTCCGCCAAAAGTGACGAATTGAGCTTCCATGTCCCGCGGCTTCTCCACACACTTTACCTAGGGAGTGATATGGTACAAATGTAAGCCAGATGATCAGTAAATGCCGCAGGCCATCGTTCGGCGTCGACCACCTTATCCTGTAGGCCAACCGAAACATATATTCGATCGATTCTGCTCGCCGAGTGACTGGTATAAAAAGTTTATCCCTCACGGTTCCTATGCATCACGTCCCAGGTGTCGCGTAGCTCCAGATCCCGGCATAGCACATGCAATTCACTACAGGTATTGTAATGTGGCGTCTGGTCTTGTTGGGCTAAAATACAACTGAAGTCACCACCTATAATGAAATGATCGAAGCTGCCGGTAAAAAAGGGCACAATCTCTGACGAATAATATCTCGCACGCGCCCGTCTGTTGTCTGTGCCGGAAGGGGCATAAACATTGAGAATGCGAATTCCATTAACAGTTATCGACAGTCCTCGTGCCGAAGGTAGATAAGCCAGGTCGCGAACCGGAATCCCGTCCCGGACCAACATCGCCGTTCCACTGTTGTTGTTCGAGTGTGGCGAGGTGTAGGAGATGTATCGATGTACTTCCTGGAACTCAGGAATGTAAATTTCCTGCACCATCAGTACATCCACATCCAACGCGTATATCATGTCGCTAAACAACTGCTGTCTCACGGGCGATTTAATGGTATTTACATTCACTGTCCCTATTCTGTATGCCTGGGGTCGAGTAGCTGTCATCTCCACATGATGTTAAAATGGCATAGTTTCACCGTATCGATAGTCCCTTTGCGCATCCACAGAAGGTCGCCCGACGGACGTGTCCCTGCGGTATTAGGTGTCTTGAGATGCGGACGGATGTCCGCATCAGTGATTTCGTCGTCCTGCTCATACCAGCTGATATTATTGGGGTGCTCCAAATTTTCCAGTGGGGCATTGATATGTGATATATGTTGTTCTTTCGCAGCATTAGACTCCGCCGCAGAAGGGGTATCGGGCCCCTGAGCGGATGTGTCGTCTGAACGACATGACATCTTTCAACCGTCCGAAGTCATATGGTCTGCGACATCCGAAGCTTGTGGTTCCAAGTCAGACAGGTCCATAGAGTTAGACTCATCTGGGCTCCCAAGGAGAGAAGGGAGCGTCTCCGCAGAGTTTAGTCGGCGCTTCTTGCGGCGCTTTGGCGGGCGTTGTTTGCGGGCCCTAACCTCGGCCTCTGGTGTTGGCGCATCTTGTACCTCCGGCGTTCTCGCCGCCGCCACAATGCCCTGGGGCCGTTCCACTTCAGCTTCCATGCCGAGTGAGATTCTGTCATCCTCTTTCTGCACCACCTGTAGTGTCTGAGATTGGAGGTTAGTCGGAGCCATTCCTTCTTCAGTGGGATCCGAAGGCGCCTCAATCAACTGCGGCGTCGGTTCGATAGTGCGTTCCGACCTCGGCGTCACCTCCCCGCGAAGCGCCGCCACGTAAGTCATCGGCAGTGACGTTGGTGTAGTCGGATTCTGGAGGTCTCCGCTGGGGAGTTGCACGAGTCTCCTCTGCATACACGCAGATCGAAGATGTCCTTCACCACCACACCCGGAGCATGTCCGGGGCTGTCCATCATAGATGACAATAGCTCGACAGCCGCCGATGTTTATGTACGATGGCACATGTTTCGTAAGGGCAATTCGCACCTGTCGGACACCATTGAGCACTGGATACGTGCTAAAACTTGCCCAACGTTCGCCCGTATGACTGATAACTCTGCCATATGGCTGGAGTGATTCAGTGACCAATGATTCGGGTACCTCGAAAGGCAGCTCGAAGACTCGGATCGTACGCACTCCCAGGCCCGAATGAGCGACTAAAACTTCGCCAATATGACCATCGGAGTGTCGGAACTGGAATCCTCGTTTGGCGGCTTCAATGATCCTATCGCATGCTGCGTCTTCAATCATCTTTACGTAAAGAGTGCTGCTCACGATTGATAAACGAATTCCAATAATCTCCGTGTAATTAAGTTGCACTTCGTCCCTCAAGAAACGTTCGATTTCGAAAGCCTTCAGTCTTGCATACTCGTTACAGAACGTGAACTGTATCGTGATTTTTCGGAAATTGTGTGCCATTGCGTTCGATTCAAACAGTAACACACGCGAGTGACGACGGTGTAAACACCGCTTCTTCCGCGAACGTTCGCAGCCGGGACGTAAACAAGTCCGAGATGCTCTGCGTCTAAAGGCGAACTGGCACTCGGCTGTCGGCGCTTTATGGTAAAAATGGCCACGCACAGGTATATATTTGAAGATCGAAATTATCTTGCGATTTTCTCAATAACGCTTCAAAAGTACGCGCTACTGCTTACACGTTTTGTTGTCTTCGTGGAGTACTACGAGCGTACGAAGTTTGCAGTAAATCCCCATCCCAAACGTCGTGGCCTCCCCTTATAAGTTCTGACGCAGCTGATATCAATAATCCCTTCCTTTTTCTTTCTTTTCTACGCCTCCCCCTTCATTTTCTTAAATCATTTACACACACACCGATGGCGTGTACGTGTATGAATTTGGCATCTACGGTGTCTTCCGGACGCTTCACTTTTCTTCGGCAAGTGTCGATCTGTATGCGTATGACAGACCCAACCGCTATTTAGTATGAGCACTGACACAGTATACCTTCCATTTAGTGGAAATAATCTTCTGGCTGCACCATGCGACTCAGCGTTCAGGGCTACAAGCAACAGGTGTAATGAAACTGATACTTCTGACCGCAAGACGTCTTTGTTTATGGTGTTGATAGGCAGTGCGTTGCGTGTTAAATCACATTCACGATACGTTGTAACAATGTATAAAGGTTGATTTCAAGTGGCCATTCAATCCACGGTGCTACCTGTTGTGGTTGGCAGGAGAGCAAACACAGGGTTACTAAAGGAGGCCGAAATGCACGCGTTTTAGTTCACGCAGGCTGGCATGAGGTCTGGAACATGACAAGGGAATTAGAATTGAGAAAAACGGACGTAGCTGGTGGAATACTTAACTTTAATCCATTAATGACGAACGTCGCTCTTGACGATACATGATTTACAATATCAATAGAAACTGATAATGGCGCCTTGCTAGATCGTAGCAATTAACGTAGCTGAGGACTATGCTAACTATCGTCTCGGCAAATGATTTATTCAGTGAACCATCGCTAGCAAAGTCGGCTGTACAATTGGGGCGAGTGCTAGGAAGTCTCTCTAGACCTGCCGTGTGGCGGCGCTCGGTCTGCAATCACTGATAGTGGCGACACGCGGGTCCGACGTATACTACCGCGGCCGATTTAAAGGCTACCACCTAGCAAGTGTGGTGTCTGGCGGTGACACCACACTAACTACTGCGCCACTTCGGTCGGTGGTTGTGGTAATATCATCAGGATAGCCGGTAATGAAGTTCTTAGGTAGTATGGGAAAGGATCAAAATGTCAGAAAAACTGCTCTGTGCTGTGTTGATACATCGTAAAGTATGAATGATTCGGTCAAATTTATTGTAACTGAAAGTAATTTGTCTAAACTTTTATTAATTCAGCTGCATACGCAATAAAATGCCTTCTGCAGGGTATTACAATGTCATTTCATACCAAATTTGTAGTATGGATTGGCTGTGTGACTGCATAATAGATGCTGAGAATTCCTCTTCTCTGTTATTTCCATTCATTTAAAGGCTTGTGATGATAACTTGTTACACTAGTTTTGTGCAAACAAGTGGTGCCTATCGGAAAAGAACATACCGCAATACTCAATGAAATATAGTGCTGTTACTAGTTCTTCCGAGAATTAGCGAGCAAAGCTGAGACAGACCTAGAACCAAACACACTGGGCTGGACAACAGTGAAAGATTTTATCATCTACAGCGGGAGACGTTATCGTTCTACCAGAAATGAATATTACTTCTTGTTTCACGTAAGAACTGTCCTTTTGTGTGTTCACTAATAAGGTGTTTCTTTCATTGCAACCTGTGGGCAAACATTATCACGTGCTGTCCTAGGCCACCTCGAAGGGCCAAGATCAAGTTGTAAAACTACCGTAGGCTACTGTAGGCTATGATCAGTAAGCGTGGACTACGGTAGTTCTCCCAGCACCTTTGGTCAGATACGGTCGTACCCACGTTACCGGTACGTCAGGTGTGTTGCATACCGACTGGGCGTTCGCTAACAACGATCGCTGTCTTTAAGTACTGGTATATGATCTGTGTCCTACTAGATTCCCCCATAAACCAGAAGCGGTGAACGGTCTAGAAACTAAGTGAGTTATAGAATATATCCGCTCTACATAGTTATCCTCCTCTTACTTAAAAATAAACAGCATGTACAACAAAATTGAAATTGGCAACGTCTAATTCAATAGTTGATTTGTAACGTGAAACAGAGGGATGTTGTAGTAAAAATAAAGAAAACAATACGATTCATATTATAGTGCAAGAAAACGCAATTGTTTCAACAAAAAGGAAAATAAAAAAACGTGAAAAAATACAGGGTGTATCAGAAATAATCAACTGATTTAAGAAATCATAACTATTATGTTATTTGAGATACGTGCGTGAACAACGCACTGTTGGAAAGAGCAAACTCTCGAGTTTTACGTGGTTCCCGCTAGGTAGCAGCCGTGTGCGCCCACTTCGGTCATAGTAAAAGTGGTGTCTGGCCAACAGAAAGCTTTTTCTGATCTACGCTTTGCGCAGTGCGGGTCAGTAATAACTGTTCAGCCTGACTTTCGTACTAGGTATGGTGTGGATCCCCCGACAGCACAGACCACTGACGATTGGCATGAAAAATTCCGAGAAACTGGTTTTTTGTGCAAAGGCAAATCGCCGGGCTGTTCCCGAGTGACTGAAACAGACGTCGAACGCATGCGCCATAGTTTCACATGGAGTCCGCAGAAATCCGTTCGCCGTGCAACTCGACAGCTCGACATGCCTCGATGTCCGTCTGGCGTATGTTGCGTCGACGTTTTCACATGAAACCATACAAAATTCAGCTATTGCAAGCTCTTCGTGAAGGCGAGGAACAACAACGCGTGGAGTTCTGTAATTTCGCTCTTGGCAAGATGAAAGATGACAGTTTTCTTCCACGCTTGGTGTTAAATGACGAGAGTACGCTCCACTTAAATCGAAAGGTTAACCGTCATAATTTGAGAATATGGTGCACGGAACAACCACATAAAGTTGTGTAACATGAGAGGGACTCTCCAAAATTTAATTTGTTTTGTGCTGTTTGAGGGGAAAGGGTGTATGGTCCATTTTTCTTTTTGTCGAGAACACTGTTACAGGAAGCACATGTCTCGATATGCTTGAGAACTTTCTTTTCCCACACTTGTAGACTGATTCGAACGACTTCATTTACCACCAGGATGGGGCACCACCACACTGGCATCTGGAAGTGTGGGAATTTTGAAATCAAAGGATTACCGAGCGCTGGATCGGCAGCACTGGACCAAATGGTTCAGCCTTACATTACTGGCCTTACATCACCGGACCTGACTGTATTTGTTATTTCTTGTGGGTGTTTATAACAGACTTAGTTTATGTGCCTTGTTACCAAAAATAATGAATGAACTGAGACATCCCATAACAGCAGCTGTGGAAGTTGTAACTCAAGACATGCTCGCTGCAGAGGGGGAACAATTTGAATACCGCGTTGACATATGCCGTGGATCTCAAGGGGGCCATATTAAACAATTATGAAAAGGTATGAAAAAAACCTGTTGAGTTTCCCGTTCGTCAAAAAACAAAATTCATTGCATATTATGTTCATACGTGCGAAAAGCGGAAGAGTCTTTTTGATACACCCTGTATATCAACCATGAATTTATTGAAAGGAAAAAAAATCACGAAATCAGTGAAAACTGTCAGATGAAATGGCACGTCAGTTTTCTTGAACAAAAGCTCATGTAAGAACTGACAATGAATCAACAGACAATATCGCTAAATACGCTTCTCGACAAAACGCTGCAGAAAGCTACGACAGAATTCCCGCATTTGTGATCAAAAGGATGTTAAGAAGCTCTGGAAAAGAGAACGGGTGAGACTACAAAAGGGGTGGTTACAAATGAAGCACAAATCTTGCATGTGCTCTATACCTCGCGGTTCGTATTACTGTCGTGTCCACCTCTCCTCCATATTTGTTCTCCAATTCCCTGCCACGTAAGATCTTTACACTTAACTTTGCTATTCATTATCCTTCCATTTCTACTATATACGTATTTTTTCCTCTCCTGTTCTTCGATACTAACTGCATCCGCTAGCGTGTGGCATTTCTTAACTACCGTTTTTCTTCTTAACGAAGTCCGTTTTCGGACTCTTATGTATGTGAGCCAGCTATTTCTTAAAAATTTACTTCTTCTAATAATCGAGGAGTCTCATTACACTTACACTACGCGAGCGCCACATACGGCATACTTATAATGTCAGTCTTTTTTTCTGGACTAGGGAGCTGTAAATTTTCGACGGAAACTGCCGTCTGACGCAGACTGGATCGCAGTACTATAGCAGCATGGCACTTCTGTTACTCTTCAACGCATATACGCCAACGTTGGAAAATTAGTACAGGCAGAGTCTGTGCAGTGAAACAGTAATCGAACCCAGGCAGACCGTATTATTTCTTTTGATATATCCGATACTGAGTGATCACCTAATGTAAGGCTTTAACCTAGTTCCCAGCTTTGATTCCAAAGCCCACAAACACTTACGCTAAGTTTGCAAGTAGAGCAACCCTGGTATGAGCATACAGATGGAAGTATGGCGTTACTTGCCTTCGGATTTCTTATCGTAACACAGAGGAAAAGAAGGAAAACGAGAGTTGGTAGTTATAAGTTGTCAGCATGTGCGTCAAACGTTCTCGAATGGCAATACTCTTGTATGATGAGCAATGTCCGAAGAAGGCAGCAAATGTCAGCTCGATGTACTCGGCTGGCAGCATTGTGCAAAATGGACGCTACTGCAGATTCTCGATAAATTTATCGATGTTTCTAATTCAAGAGAAATATACATCTTTTCCAATTTCAAGAAACACTTTCATTTGAAAAATCAACAGAAAATCTGGCTTTACAGGCGTATTTGAAAACATAACAATATAAGCTGCTTACAAAATTTGATTGGTGTTGTACAATGAACTTTTTTCTGATTTCTGGAAGAGCAACTGAAATGATAACTTCAGTTAATAGAAGACTTACCTTTGCCACGTCATAGCCAAGAAGAACGTAGCGCTCATCTGCCGACAACAAAGACACATTCGCCTGGAGACTGCTGTATACCTGTAAAACATGCATTTATCTTAAATGCACTTTTCAAATAAATAGTGCGTTTGGAGCATGCAGCAACAAAACACAAACATAAACTTGTACAAACTTTGAAAAAATACTATATGCGAGAGTCCAACATACTGATTTATTTTTATAAAAAGTAGAACGAGCGTTCCGCAGGAGATAGACTCAGTGGGACAACAGCAGAAATAGAATTCACTGTTGGTGATTTACAGACTGTAACGAAATGATTTTCAGCTTTTCAGGCTCACTTTAGATTAGGGTTTCCCCCCAACGACAAAGAATATTATAAAAACATATTTTACAGTGATTTACACAAAATTATATGTTACAGCCTCACGCCTCTATTTCGCATGTCAAGTATAAAATGGTAATTTATTTTTAGAAATCATGTTGATGTTAATACTAAAATTCTTATACAAAGTACTTGAAATGCAGACTGTTATACGGTACTAAGTAGGATATAATGCGATATTTTCCATATGAATGCTAGGGGAATGCAACAAAGAAAGTTATTGCTTTTACTGAACTTCTTACTAAAGGTGTCCTTACACGAAATTGATTTAATACTTTCATGTGAGTTTTAACTACACAATGACATTTTCCATGGTGCCTGTTAAAGAAGTTTTCAGAGAATGAATCAGCACTCACACAGTGCACGAACAAAAATGTGTTACCTTTTTAAAGAAATTCACGCCATTCGACTGTTGATTGCTCATTTATTTTAGGCAATCATGATTTCGGCTTTGTAGCTATTTGCAAGTGTATATTCAAATGTTAAAATGCGTTTTAACAGTTCAACTTGTACTTGAAAATGGCTACAAAGCTGAAATCATGATCGCGTAAAATAAATCAACAACTAACAGTCAAATAGCTGAAACTTCTTTCAAAAGACTCTACATGACTGTAGTCCCATACCAAGAACAGATGGAAAATGTATAATTTCAAAATGCGTGACCCAAAAACAGGACGAATTTGTCGCATAGAACCTTAAAACCATTTCATGACCGCATCTTTGAGGTCAAAAAGGGAAAAAAAATTCTCGTAAGTTTACCGAATTGAGAACGGTAAACTTCTTGTTTACCTCACTGCACCAAACCAACAACAACTCCAAAAAGCCTTAGGGCATTAAGACACCAAACCCATAGCAAGTGCAAAACAATGCCCCATCAGGAAAACAAGAGAATCTGTAAAAGCCATCTGACGACGTATTTCTAATTAACTGGAAACCAGTAATGTTTTGATTTAAACAAAAATTTTTAAACAATACTTGTGGTTGGTTGTTGTCTATACACTGAAACTCCAAAGAAACTGATATAGCTATGCACATTCAAATACAAAGATATGTAAACAGGCAGAATACAGCTCTGCGAGCGGCAACGTCTACATAACACAAGTGTAGCTACAATGACAGGATATCGAGATTTCAGTGAGTTTGAACGTGGTGTTATAATCGACGCACGAGCGATCGCACACAGCATCTCCGAGGTGGCGAGTGGGTGTTTCCCGTACGGCCATTTCACGAGTGTACCGTGAAAACCAGGAATCCGGTGTGGGGCGTGTGCTGTTGTAGTGATGTGGGACCCTGATACTAGTCTGACAAGTGACATGCACGTAAGCATCCTGTCTGATCACCTGCATCCATTCATGTCCATTCCGCATTCCGACGGACTTGGGCAATTCCAGCAGGATAATGTGACTCCCACACGCCCAGAATTGCTACAGAGTGGCTCCAGGAACAATCTTATGAGTTGAAACATTTTCGCTGGCCATCAAATTCCCCAGACATGAACACTATTGAGCATATCCGGAATGGAAAATTGTACTAAAATGCAGGAGGGTCTGCGGCGAATTGATGCACGGTGCAGGGAATGGCAATTGAATCTCAATGTAGACAAGTGTAATATGCTGCGAATACATAGAAAGATAGATCCCTTATCATTTAGCTACAAAATAGCAGGTCAGCAACTGGAAGCAGTTAATTCCATAAATTATCTGGGAGTACGCATTAGGAGTGATTTAAAATGGAATGATCATATAAAGTTGATCGTCGGTAAAGCAGATGCCAGACAGATTCACTGGAAGAATCCTAAGAAAATGCAATCCGAAAACAAAGGAAGTACGTTACAGTACGCTTGTTCGCCCACTGCTTGAATACTGCTCAGCAGTGTGGGATCCGTACCAGACATGGTTGATAGAAGAGATAGAGAAGATCCGACAGAGAACAGCGCGCTTCGTTACAGGATCATTTCGTAATCGCGAAAGCGTTACGGAGATGATAGATAAACTCCAGTGGAAGACTGCAGGAGAGACGCTCAGTAGCTCGGTACGGGCTTTTGTTCAAGTTTCAAGAACATACCTTCACCGAGGAGTCAAGCAGTATATTGTTCCCTCCTACGTATATCTCGCGAAGAGACCATGAGGATAAAATCAAAGAGATTAGAGCCCAGATAGAGGCATACCGACAATCCTTACGAGGATGGAATAGAAGGGAGAACCGCCAGAGGTACTCAAGGTACCCTCCAACACACACCCGTCAGGTGGCTTGCGGAGTATGGATGTAGATGTAGATGTAGATGCCTTCCAACGTGTTATTCAGAAGTTACCTCCATCCCCTTGTACTCTTGCGGTTTTATGGACAACTCTGCAAGACTCATGGTGTCAGTTACCTGCAGCACTAATTCATACATTAGTCGAGACCATGCCATATTATCTTATGTATCAAGAGCAATATAGTTCGGAGCGCATCAGATGAGCACTTTACATAATCCTGTATTTAGGCGCCTCGCATAACGTGCGGAAAAACCTCTCATATTAACGAAAGATGCTCATGAATCACATGATTTTTCTGCTTTTACTAACATTACTTCTACTGTTTAATTAGAGAAATAAGTAAAATTAATATTTTTGCCTATGGTACAAACTAGAATTGGCAAATCAGACTCCAAATATGAAGATAACTGCTTTTTCTCCCAAGACTGAATCAATTCTTTATCTACATATTTTTCAGACGAGGATTTGTGTTGTTATCATTCCCACTTTATAGCCCTCGAAATTTAGCAACGCAAACAAGAGATGTAATAGTTAAGCTTCTTTCAAACTCTTACAGTTTATTCGAAAGACAAAATAGTGTATTACCCATAACGGAAGAACACCACTACTTCACAATCTCTACGTAGGCAAGAGTCAATATTTCATTTTCATCAATTAACTTTCTCGGGGAACAGAAACACAAAGCTGTAACCTCAAGCTCACATACAATATAGTTCCTTGTGTTTCTGTAATGCTGACTGTGTGGTCCCTACACCAATATTATCTCGACAGGAGATAGATACTTGTCAGATGAGGATGACTGAGCAAACTGGAAACTGTTTCGTGAAGAGAGGCAGGTGTTGCAGAATATCAAGACGTTCGGTTGTTTTTGTGGTAAGTGAAAGTATTCCTACTCAGTATTTCGGAACAACGGTAAAACTTTAGTCCTTAAACTTTCAGTTACAAGAGAAACATACGTATTCTAATTCCTTGTGTAAGGGCAAAAATAATATACCAATATGAAGTGTAAGGTAGAAACGTGGCAGACGTTATCGTTATCTTCCAGTGCTGCTGCATACGTTTATAATGGTCACTAGTTCCAAAATACGTTTTCGAAACGTAAAAAGTGTTGTAGGATTACGTTGCCCATAAATATCCATGTTGCAAAGTACGATAGCAAACTCTTGTTCTTAGGTCTAACAGCGACAGACTACGATAAAAGGGCCGGCCGTAGTGACGGAGCGGTTCTAGGCGCTTCAGTCTGGAACCGCGCGATCGCTACGGTCGCAGGTTCGAATCCTGCCTCGGGCATGGATGTGTGTGATGTCCTTAGGATAGTTAGGTTTAAGTAGTTCTTAGTTCTAGGGGAATGATGACCTTAGAAGTTACGTCCCTTAGTGCTCAGAGCCATTTGATTCGCAATGTAAACGGAATCCATTGCGTGCGCTTTATGTTAGAAACGATACAGAAAATAGTGTTCAGAACAGTAGGCAGAATCGATTGCGAACAATGAATGAAAGCGATGGTTAGAAATTTGCGTAAAATCCGACTGAATGTGGAGAAGAAGAATCACTGACTTCCTGAGCGTTTCGGTGGTAAACAGAACTAGTTTTATCCGTGCAGCAACGTCGTTCGCTGCTCTTTATCTCGATTCAGGGGCCTCCGGGTAAACAAAAGCGCCGTTTCGTTTATTGCTGTTACGTAATAGTCAAACAGAGCTCCCACCCAGTTACGGCATTTGCTGATACGTCGGGAGAGTTTCGTACTGCAGCGTGGAACCTTCGCTTTTAGCAGGTGTACCGGTATGAAATGAGCGTTTTTTTTTGTTGTATTTTTTTGTGGAAATGAAACACTAAAGTAAAAACATTTTATTCAAAGTACTGACCATTGCTTTCTATACATTTTGATCACCTTCTGGCAATTTGTGGACACCACGCCAATAGAAATGTTCGTCTTTTGAAGCAAACCGATCAATACCCAATTTTCGACTTCTTCGTAGGAATCGAAGTGTTCCTCAGCCAATGCGTATCCCATTGATGAAAACAAATGGTAGTCGGAAGGGTCCAAGTCCGGTGAATACGGCGGGTGGGGTAGCAGTTCCCAGCCAAGTGTTTTGATTGTATGCTGAACCAGTTGCTTTAGGTGCAGGTGCATTGTCGTGTAAAAAAATTGCTTTGCCGTGTCTTCTGGCCCATTCTGGTCTTTTTTCGACCAATGCATAGTTCAAATTGATCATTTGTTGTCTCTAGCGATTAGTATTCACAGTTTCACTGGGTTGTAGAAGCTCATGATACACCACACCTTTCTGATCCCACCAAACACAGAGCATTGTCTTCTTGCCGAATCTATCTGGTTTTGCAGTCGATGTTGATGGATGTCCCGATTTAACCCATGATTTTTCCCGTTTAGGATTCTTAGAATAAATCCGCTTTTCATAGCCAGTAACTATTCGATGCAAAATTGATTTTCTTTCATGTCTTCGAAGCAAAATTTGACAAATGGTTTTTCGGTTTTCCATCTCTCTTTCTTTCTATTCATGTGGCACCCACTTTCCACACTTGTGTATCTTTCCCATAGCTTTCAAACGGTCAGAAATTGTTTGTTGTGCAACATTTAGCATTGCTGCCATTTCCTTATGACTCAAAGTATCATCTTCATGCAATATTGCTTGCAGTTCAGCGTCTAGGGACTTTTTGGGTGGTTTTCCACGTTCTTCATTTCTTACAACAAAATCATTATTTCTGAACCGTTGAAACCATCTTTTGCATGTTGTTCCTGATAGAGCATGATCACCATATGCCTCGACAAGCATTCGATGCGACTCTGCAGCACTTTTTATCAAATGAAAATAAAAATTTCATGCTTTCCGCAAATCATCACTTTCTGATACAAAATTCAACATTGTTAACAAGATGAAAACATATGATGTTCGTTCCATGACTTGATGTATACTAAATATCTTTGACAGATGTCATACCAACAAAACAAAAAAAAATTAAGGCTCGTTCACAACTAATGTTCCCTATCGACACATTTGTATCTTAACGCTCATTTCATACCGGTACACCTGGTACAAAAAAATCGAGGGCAGCTAGTCTCAGAAACCAATGAAAGACTCTTCCACTCCAACCTGGAGACTATTTTATGAACAACAGTGCACAAGACCGGCATTTATGTTTTCACAAAAACAATGACAGAAAACTACACTGCGTGACAAAAAAAGTGAGGTGCGCATAAGAGAGGAGGAAACGGAATGGAGCTTCACAGGGTGCGAAGGTATGTGACGTTATTACACTGATCACAATAGGTAGCGAAATTTACAAAGAAGGTATATTTCCCAGGTGACACGCAACTGCTGCAATTGGTCGTTGATATTCTGGGTACTAGCACCGGGACAGAGTTTACATCTGAGCTGTACCCACACACGTTCTGTCGCAGACATATCTTAGGATACATGAAATATATTCGCTGTTTCGAATATGGACAGACATCAGCTGTACAATGAAAATCTGCGATGGTCCGGCACACGAACTCGGATCTCGCGTAGTACGCGAGCGGTCGCCTTCACCGCTTCGGACATGTACCAAAGAACAGACACCACGCATTCATATACACTGAAGCGCCGCAGAAACTGGTGTAGACATACTTATTCAAATACAGACATATGTAAACAGGCAGAATACGGAGCTACGGTCGGCAACGCCTATATAAGACAAGTGCCTTGCACAGTTGTTCCATCGGCTACTGCGGCTATAATGTGCAAGTTACCGAGATTTATCTGAGTTTGAACGTGGTGTTATAATCGGCTCACAAGCAATGGACACAGTATCTTCGACGTAGCGATGAAGTGAGGATTTCCCGGTACCACCATTTCACCAGTATAGCCTCAATATCAGGAATCCTGAAAAACATCAGTTCTCCGATATCTCTGCGGCTGGGAGCCGAAGGGCCACTCGTGTATCCTTGATGACTGCACGGCACAAACTTTTACGCCTCACATCAACACCGAAATTGGACTGTTGATGACTGGTAACATGTTGCCTGTTCGGACGAGTCTCGTTTCAAATTGTATCGAGCGGATGGACGTGTACAGGTAAGGAGACAACCTTATGAATCCACGGATCCTGCATGTCAGTGGGAGATTATTCTAGCTTCTGGGGACTCTGTAATGGTATGGGGCATGTGCATTTGGAGTGGTGTGGGACCCCTGATATTAGTCTGACAGGTGACACGTACGAAAGCATCTTGTCTGATCACTTGCATCCATTCGTATCCATTGCGCATTCCGACTGACTTGGGCAATTCCAGCAGGACAATGCGATATCCCACATGTCCAGAATTGCTACACTGTCGCTTCAGGAACAATCTTTTGAGTTTAAATACTTTCGCTGGCCACAAAATTCCCCAGATATGAACATTATTGAGCACATTTGGGATGCCTTGCAACGTACTGTTAAGAAGAGATCTCCACCCCCCTCGTATTCATACGGATTTATGTTATGGACAGCTCTGCAGGATTCATGCTGTCAGTTCCCTCCAGTACTACTCGAGACATTAGTCGAGTCCATGCCACGTCGTGTTGCAGCACTTCTGCTTGCTCCCGGGGGCCCTACATGATATTAGGCAGGTGTAGGAGTTTCTTTGGTTCTTCATTGTATTTCATAACGGCTGTAGGGAACACTGCAGCGTACTTCTTAAAAACACAGGTACAGCAATATAGCTTTCATCCACCGATACCAATTAGTCACTTTCATTAATATCTCTGCCCGCCCTCCCCCGCCCCCGTACAGTAATTACAGGAAGTGTTCCAGTGCAGGAACGATGAAATATGGAAGTTTGCGTCTGGCCGGTAAGTCGTGCACGGATAGCCAAAGAAGATAAGGTGGCCGCTCGCGTAAAGCGGGAAACTCAGGTTCCCTCCTAGGCCGGCACAGATTTTCATTGTCCTCATTCGATTATACAGTAGATGGTCGTCCAGATTCGCAAGTATGAAAACATTTCATGTATTTCATGATAGCTGTAGTCAGCGCAGTCGTACTTCTTAACAACACAGGCACTGCAATATCGTATCGTTGGTGCCTTACCTAAGGAACTTGGCCACTGAACTACCCCAAGAGCGCTCAAGCCGTTCATAGAGACACGTGTAATACGTGAACGAGCATTGTCTTGTTGAAAAGTGTAACCACGATGCTGTCGCATGAGAGGTACCACTCGAGTACGCGAAATGTTCGTGGTATGCCGTCGTGCCATCGAAGCTCTCTCAATAACTGTTAACCGTGGCCTAAGGTCATTCCCGATGGCACCCCACACCACCGCACCAGGAGTAACTTTGCTGTGCGCCTCAAAACATTGGAAGTATTGGACATCTCCCGGAGTCGGCGCCAGAGCCGCCAGCGATGGTCTGTACTTGTGCAGGGAAGGGGTAAGACGGTTCTTGAATTCGGCAACGTACAGGAGGTCAAGCGATTGGAACTTGTGAGTGGGCATCCAGGGCTGCTGCTAAATGACAGAACAGAAAATTAGGTAAAATAAAGTGACTATATTTCGGTGTGCGGTATACATGGGGTGCAGGAAGTTACCAGGTCGAGGCCAGTCTAGGAGGACGAACAAGTAAACAAATATACAGTGGAAGGGGAGACGGTTCATGTTAATTTATGTTGGTGGCCGGTCATGGAACGGAAAGCCGGAGGCTCTGCCTCCAATCAGAGACGTCTGTTCTGCTCGAGGTCTGGATCACAAGTAGCGAAGTAACTGAGTCCTGCACTCCACACACACGACCTGTATCCCACGCACGCTACTGGCTAAAACCGATGGTAGTTCAGCAGAAGGCTCAAGGCTTCTCTTTCAGCAGAGTACTGGTAGATAGGAGAGCTTGGCTGTGGAAGTGGAAGGGTAGCCCACAACATAGACAGACAACAGTATTCACAATTACAAGCACCCAAGCTTTAATGATCTTCCAGCAATAAAGGCTCTTAACAAATCTCAATTAAGCAAGGACATAAACTTGGTTACAAACATATGTTAACCTTCAACCAGAGAATAACTCCAATAAAGAATTACCAATCAATAAAACGTAGATAAATGACTGCTTTACAAGAATGCTTAAATTAAGTAAAATCATGAAAGCTAAGTTACAAATTTTATGTTAAGCTTCAGAAGGTGAATAACCCCAATAAAAAATTCTCATTTAAATAAAACATAGATAGGAAAATGCCTTACTAAAATGCTTGAATTGTGTAAAATCATGAAAAGCTGAGTTACAACTTTTCTCACAAACTACTTAGGAATTTACAGCAAATAAACAAGTTTGGTCTGTTTAGCCAGAAGGTAACTGCCAAGTCAAAGCGACCGAAGCCACTCAGAGCGGACGACCGCCCCAACGCTGGTCATCAGCTGACATCGTCACGGCCTAATGGCCACCGTGCTAAAACAGACTAACGTTTCGCTAAGCGACCGACAGCAAAACAGGGGTAAGAGTGACTGAAAATCGGCGTTCGCCGTACGAAACACGGCACACCCTGAAGCGGGAGCAGGCACAGCTGACTAGCGGCCATACAGCCGCCAGCAAACAAATCTCACGCCGCCAGTAGTAACTCGGGAAATGATAGCGAGCGACAAGACACCACGCGCAAAGCAGCAACCGTGCCTGCCCCTCGACCACAGAATGTGCCCTGTCTCCTTGTCTATGGTAATACAATTTATAGCACACAAGAAACGATTTAATAATGGCATTAGTTCAACGCAAGATCAGTTAACAGTTAGGTCCAGTAAAGATTTACCAACGGATTTACCTTCAAACTTCCGGACCACAGGCGGAAATTAGCAAACTTGGCGTAAGTTTTTACCAGACCGATAAACAAGAAATCAAATTAAACAGTTGCCAAAAATACAATCACGATACGCAGGCCCTTCAAGACCTTGCTATCTTACAGTTATAATTAACGGCGAAACAGACACAAATGAATGACAAGAAATTCACCATTAAAAGCAAAAAACAACACACCAAAAAGGTTAAATTAATTAATTTGCAGACCAGCCAGTCACTGAAAGCTCAGTTCCATAAGATTAGGACTAACCTCACTCGGCAGCAATACATTTGTGTGCGTGATAACTAGGTTGCCCAAACAGGACTCGAAAACCCAAGACAACAGGTCACACGTTAGCTGTCTTGTTCTCGGATACTAGGCACCACCGGGCTAAGACAATCGCGACGAAAAAAGAATCTCTGAAATTACAGCTGCCTGCAGGAAAACAAATGAGTCACGGTGCATGAACGTAAAGCACAAGCCACTGTTCCAGCCGGAGCGTAACCTTTTCAATTCACATACGAACAACACACGTGGGCATAAAGGGAGCAGCAGATGCGTACCAAGCAAACTACACTGCGCCAAAATACGACCCACGTCACGTCCACAAACCGGAGAACTGCTCCCGGAGCTGGTATCTGCTCGCTGGACTGCCGCAACTCTCTGTCCCCCGGAAAGCGATGCTGACTGCCGCCTTGCGCAACGCTCCCTTCTCGGCCGTGCACAACAACTCTTCTCTTGTCGCCTCAGAGTGCAGCCGCAATGTCCGTTCTCCCCTGCTGTCCGCCCCAGACTCCCGTACTCGCACTCACTCCCTCGTTAGGACCCGCTCCGACAGGAGGCGCTCGCGATCGCACATAGTGCCAACCTCACCCAGAGGAGTAATCGATAGCGTCTTGCGCCCGCGAGCCGCGCCACGGCTCAAGCAGTTTTAAATTAACTGCCTCGGTTCTGAAAGGCACGCAATTTGTCACGTAGGCACAACCGAAGTTGCTCTGGGAGAAAACTTGTAAAGACCTGACTGGATGACTGGTTCTTTGCAATAAATTTTTTAAACCAATTCCCTAAAATATTCCTTGACTGGCTGCCACCCTGTACAAGTCATCCAGAGCAGTGCAGAATAGCGATTCCTCGCTAAACAAAATGCGACGCTGTTCATCAGCAGTCCACGCTTCTCGGTCATGACACCGTCCCAAAGGCAGCCGTTTGTGATGTCGTGTGAACGGTGGCCTGCAAATGAGACGGTAATTACCTAGTTCGGCTGCAAGACTGCAACCAGTGGCACGGGGTAACACAGGATGTTGCGCAGAGCCCACTGTTGTAACTGTTGGATAGCAGGCGCACATGTGAAGAGGTTACGATGTGCTTGGTGCAGAATAACGGCGATCGTACATTGTCGATCGGAACGCTGATGAAGATTATGTCTGCCCTTAAGCAACCATGCAGTCTAACATTGGGCCACTGTGACACTCGAATGATCCACAAATCTGGATACTTCACGATTAGACCAGCAGGCCAAATGGAGGCCCACGATTAGGCCGTTTCCAAACTCTGTTAGGTACTGATAACGCTGTCTCACATTAGTACATGATAACTCTGTGTCTTTCCCAGTGATCACGCAACACCTGATGCTGTTCACGCCCCTTATACACTCAACCAGACCTGATAACAATACTAAACAGGGACAACAAAAAAATGGTTCAAATGGCTCTGAGCACTATGGGACTCAACTGCTGTGGTCATCAGTCCCCTAGAACTTAGAACTACTTAAACCTAACTAACCTAAGGACATCTCACACATCCATGCCCGAGGCAGGATTCGAAACTGCGACCGTAGCAGTCGCACGGTTCCGGACTGCGCGCCTAGAACCGCGAGACCACAGCGGCCGGCCAGGGACAACAGTAGCGCTCATTGGCGTCCATTGTACCATTCACAAAGAATTGCAGCTGCAATCATTTACATGCCTTTCCATGGTGTGTATATATGTACGAAGTTACGGTGAGATCGGAACAGTCCGCAGCTCGTGGTCGTGCGGTAGCGTTCTCGCTTCCCACGCCCGGAATCCCGGGTTCGATTCCCGGCGGGGTCAGGGATTTGCTCTGACTCGTGATGACTGGGTATTGTGTGCTGTCCTTAGGTTAGTTAGGTTAACTAGTTCTAAGTTCTAGGGGACTGATGACCATAGATGTTAAGTCCCATAGTGCTCAGAGCCAAAGCCAGAGAGAGAGAGAGAGAGAGATCGAAACATATCATCTGCGTGGCTCACTTTGTTTGTCAGCCAGTGTAGAATCAGAAAAAATAAGAAGCCTGCGTTCAGATTTATAAAACAAACTGAGCCGTTAATCAAAGTGTGTTGTCCGGCTGCTTTGACCGAGCGGTTCTAGGCGCTTCAGTCTGGAACCGCGCGACTGCTACGGTCGCAGGTTCGAGTCCTGCCTCGGGCATGGATGTGTGTGCAGTCCTTAGGTTGGTTAGGTTTAAGTAGTTCTAAGTTCTAGGGGACTGATGACTTCAGATGTTAAGTCCCATAGTGCTCAGAGCCATTCAGATTATGTTGTTGATTAAAAAGAGTTCTGTAATGAGATACAATTTTTAACAAACTTGGTTGATAATTACTGAGCAGTTTATTCTCAGTAAATGTAATTAAATTGTTTCCAAATGTATCAGCATCACTAAGTAACTTTATCAAACTGTCCGAATAGGTAAGCACATTACCGCGTCGCTTCCAGGTTTCTGGAAAACCAGGCTCCTGCGAATGTAATCCGCTTCGAGAATTAACAACGAAGCTGGCAAGCCGTCCAGGATGGATATGGTTTTAAGGTGGCTCCCCACAGCCAACTCAGCAAAAATAGGTCTGTAATCCGTTCCACCTCGGATATAACATTTAGTCACACTTGAACTTGAGCCATGCTCTCGACGAAGACACGTAGGATACACAGATTCCGTACTCTGTGGTAATAAATGTCGTGTGACTAGGGGCTCCCGTCGGGTAGACCGTTCGCCATATGCATGTCTTTCAATTTGACGCCACTTCGATGGGGATGAAATGATGATGATAAGGACAACACAACACCCAGTCCCTGAGTGGAGAAAATCTCGGACAAAGCCGGGAATCGAACCCGGGCCCTTAGGATTGACATTCTGTCGCGCTGACCACTCACCTGCCGGGGGCGGACTACTCTGTGGTAAGGGTGGGAGAATTGGGCCAGTGGTTGCATCACCCGCTCTACCTAACGTTGTGAAAACCCGTGTACCAAGGCCTACGGCGTTGAAAAAAGGGGAAATACGACGAAGAAGAACATCATCAGTGATACAAACTCACAGCGAAGAATATTTTTCTTAATTAAAAATAATAAAAAAATTTGGTCACAAATTCTGGATATTGAAAGAAATTACAGATAGCTAGAAATAGTAACGACAATATTTAATAAAAGAGAAAGAAACACTGTAAAAAATTATAGGGGCATTTCTTTGCTCAGCACCGCATATATAAGGGGAGTTCAATAAGTAATACAATATATTTTTTGGTGAAAGCGGGTTTGTCTTATTCAGTATTCATACATCATATTATTGCCCAATATTTTGGCCACTTTTTCTGGTTGACCAAACTCTAGTAGCTGGCGGTGAGGAGAATGGACGACGTGCGGTGGGCAAACCGTTTGAAGGATTGCAGAACTATTCTTTTTTTTTTTCAAAATTTTATTACTCGGTTTCGCAACAGGAAACTGTGAAGAGGTATGACCTAAAGGTCAGTCGGAAAAAATTAAAGAATCAGTTACATTAATGGTATTGGGATCACACACAAACATCATCATCATAATCATTTACGACTGATTATGCCTTTCTGCGTTCACCATTGGGATAACACACAAACATCATCATCATGATCATTTACGACTGATTATGCCTTTCAGCGTTCAGTCCGGAGCATAGTCCCCCTTATAAAATTCCTCCACGATCCCCTATTCAGTGCTAACATTGGTGCGTCTTCTGATGTTAAGCCTATTACTTCAAAATCATTCTTAACCGAATCCAGGTACCTTCTCCTTGGTCTACCCCGACTCCTCCTACACTCTACTGCTGAACCCATGAGTCTCTTGGGTAACCTTGCTTCTCCAATGCGTGTAACATGACCCCACCATCTAAGCTTGTTCGTCCTCACTGCTACATCTATAGAGTTCATTCCCAGTTTTTCTTTCATTTCCTCATTGTGGACGCCCTCCTGCCATTGTTCCCATCTACTAGTACCTGCAATCATTCTAGCTACTTTCATATCCGTAACCTCAACCTTGTTGATAAGGTAACCTGAATCCACCCAGCTTTCACTCCCATGCAACGGAGTTGGTCGAAAGATTGAACGATGCATAGATAACTTAGTCTTGGTACTGACTTCCTTCTTGCAGAAGAGAGCAGATCGTAGCTGAGCGCTCACTCCATTAGCTTTGCTACACCTCGCTTCTAGTTCTTTCACTATGTTGCCGTCCTGTGAGAATATGCATCCTAAGTACTTAAAACCGTCCACCTGTTCTAACTTTGTTCCTCCTATTTGGCACTCCACCCGTTTATATTTATTTCCCACTGACATTACTTTCGTTTTGGAGGTGCTAATCTTCATACCATAGTCCTTACATTTCTGATCTAGCTCTGAAATATTACTTTGCAAACTTTCAATCGAATCTGCCGTCACAACTAAGTCATCCGCATATGCGAGACTGCTTATTTTGTGTTCACATATCTTAATGTCACCCAGTCAGTCTATTGTTTCAACATATGATCCATAAATAATATTAACAACAGTGGAGACAGGTTGCAGCCTTGTCTTACCCCTGAAACTACTCTGAACCATGAACTCAATTTACCGTCAACTCTAACTGCTGCAAAAGTTTGCACCCTATTCCATAATCTCGTAGAACAGACTATAACTTCCTCCTAGGAACCCGGTCATATGCCTTTTCTAGATCTATAAAGCATAGATACAATTGCCTGTTCCACTCGTCACACTTCTCCATTATTTGCCGTAAGCTAAAGATCTGGTCGTGACAACCTCTAACCAGGAAAGTACTTGGGCTCGAACAAACAGATCTGTATGAACGTTTGGTTACATGACCATTACGTACGTCTGAATGTGCTGGTGGGTGTTGTTTTTCTGCAAAACTCTGCAGTCATGCTCTAGATATCACTGTAGATGTAATTTTAGACGCCATACGCAGTGCAGCAATCTTAACTATAAATGTAAATGCGGAATGTCAATAAAATGGTCCGAGCAATACGAATGACTGCAAAACACACAGTGAAGAAATGAAAGTTGATCGCATGGTGTATTTGCACATTCTATAATATCACTGTTGAACGCCACGTCAATAACACTTTTGAAGTTGTTCTCTGGTTCACCAGTATCGTAGCCAGCGTTCTACCACGCGTAACGAAGCATTGGTCTGTATACTTCCGCAGATAACTGATTGTAAATGACAGAATGCATATTAATGATTAAGAATCTATCGTGCAGTTTCGGCTGTATATTACTGGAACGTAGTTTAATGAAGTCTGTTATTCTCTTGGCATATATTTTATATTGCCTGAAGTAATACACATCCAGAGGTTGTGCATATTTTGTAGTTTCAGGCGGAATGATTTTTGAATCTACATGTTTTCCGCCATATGCTTCCAGTAGTACTCGTTCATCCTTATGTCCAGACCAGGAGCCACAAAGTACTAATGACTTTCTCGACAAATGTGGATTCAAAACTGACAGAAAAAACGTCTGCAGATGTTGTTTCGTCATCTTCCCACTCACACTTGCATCGACGACGATATTTGGAGGGCACCACGTTTCTATTTCCCTTGACACGCAGGATCCAAACTTTCCACTCGATTCTTGGAAGCAAATATAGAGTTTGTCTGCCAATCGTCCGTCCATTGATATAGCAACATCGATCGTGTGACTATGTGTTGCACAGTTAACTGATTGCAACATCGCGACAGTGTTTCTCTCCCCTTTCATGGATAGTGTTCTGTCACAAGAAAGTTCTTTGTTGAACTGACTCTGATCACAGTTCCATACAGAACTAATATCGATGTTTTCTCTGATATGCTCATTGACGTCAGCAACAAATGTTTGAGCTCTTTCAATCAGCTCTTCTTCATCATCCTTATCTTTTCGTGCTTGGAGCATAGAGATACGGCGTGATGTTATCCTAAACTCCTTTTTCAAATTAGTAATAAATGCTAGTGAAGCTGTAAAGTTTGTACACCCGAGATTTCTGGCTACGTCCAATGCCCAATGTTGTAAATACCAATAATGAACGGCGGAACCGCATTCTCGCGCTTCATCGAATTTCGCCATTACACGCTCCTTGATGGTCTTGAACAGCAGTGTACGATTTCCTTTGAAAACTGTATTTCCTTCTCTTTTATTTGCCACGTAATCCAGTATGTTTTTATTATTGCTTTTTTACTTCAGTTTATGGTATCTTTTCAGAAGCTTGTCCTATGTGGCGATACCTCTTACGTAATAATCATCATAAATGTTCTCCAGTGTGTTGTCATCAAACGCCGTGATGATACTTGCAACTTTAACCTTCTTCTTGGAAGACGGTTGGTATTCACTGTCACTGCTTGCATCGCCTCTTCCCACACTTGCCGTAGCACTACCGTTTGAAATGAGTTGTTCGTCATTATCATCCCTATCATCATCATTATGTGTTAGTGTTACAACAGTATCTGTTTCTAACTTATGCTCATATTTCTGCACTATAATAGATACCAGAAAACATGCGAATCATCTTCGTGAAGAAGGGTTCTTCGTAACTTCATCTCAGCCATCGCAAATACATTAGCAGGATTGATTACCAATCGCCGAGCCATCTGATGCTTCAATACGCAAATGATGTCACAAAACGCAACTTCAGAGGCACAGTGCACCGTCCCTACTGGTCCTGACTAGCGTACCGGCAGGTCAGTGTGCAATCCGGTATGGCATACGCAGAGGCCTCTAACGGACGACTGCAGAGTTTTGCAGATGCGGGAGTATCACTAGTGCAATAAGAAACCTTTACATTATTTCTCACACGATTTTGGTGTATTTGTGTTTGTTGGAGCCCAAGTACTTTCCTGGTAAGAGGCTTAAACCCACACTGATTTTCATCCAATTTGTTCTCAACTACTACTCGCACTTTCCTATCAACAATACCTGAGAAGATTTTACCCACAACGCAAACACTGAGCAAAAACAGGAGAGGACGCGGCATCCGGTCGAGCACACTTTCAAATAGCGCGCCGTCAGCTGCGCAGCCGCGTTTCCCGCAGCCGCCACCGCGGCACGAGGGAGCTGCCACGAACGATTACGCCGCTGCCAATAAGGTGCAAGCATCCCCTCTCCGGAGCTCCACGGCAGGTGTTCTTAAGGTCTAACATTCGTGGACTGAGCCCGTTTTGTGTGTTTTTACGGTCGAATAACACATTCAGATGGCCAGGGGCTCGTGATCTACTGAATAACTATTCTATTGAAAAGTAACAGATTTATAAGTTTTTCTATCTGTACATACACCTGCCTTACATCGCGTAGGGCTCCCGTGTGCACGCACAAGTGCCGCAGCATGACGTGGCATGGACTCTACTAATATCTGCAGTAGTGCTGGAGGGAACTGATACCATGAATCCTGCAGAGATGTCCATAAATACGTAAGAGTACTAGGAGGTGCAGATCTATCGTGAACAGGACGTTGCAAGAAATCCCAGATATGCTCAATAATGTTCATGTCTGGAGAGTTTGGTGGCCAGTGTAAATGTTTAAACTCAGTGTTGCTCGAGCCACTCTGAAGCAATTCTGGACGTGTGGGGTGTCCTGCTGGAACTGCCGAACTCCGTCGGAATGCACAATGGACATGAATGGATGCAGGTGATCAGACAGGATGCTTACGTCACCCGTCAGAATCGTATCTAGACGTATCAGGGGTCCCATATCACTTCAACTGCACACACATTACGCCATTACAGAGCCTCCAACCGCTTGAACAGTCCCCTGCTGACATGAGGCCGTCTTCGGCTTCGAAAGCCCATATCGATGATGTTTCGTTGAATAGTTCACACGCTGACGTTGATGGCCCAGGACTAAAATCTGTAAAAATTTGAGGAAGCTTTGCAGTTTTATCACGTTGAACGATTCTCTTCGGTCGTCGTTGGTCTCGTTCTTGCAGCGCCTTTTTCCGTCGCAGCGATGTTGGAGATTTGAGGTTTTACCGGATTCCTCATTTTCCACGGTTCACTAGTGAAATGGTCGTATGGAAAAATCCCCACATCATCGCTACCTCGGAGATGCTGTTTCCCATCGCTCGTGCGCCGACTATAGCACCACGCTCAAACTCACTTAAATCTAGATCACCTACCACTGTATCAGCAGTAACCGATCTAACAACTGCGCCAAACTCTTGTCTTATATAGGCGTTGTCGACCGCAGAGGCGGATTCTTCGTGTTTATATATCTCTGTATTTGAATACGCATGCCTATACCAGTTTCTTTGTCGCTTCAGTGTATTTCTACACTTGGATCTACTGTTAGCAACTGACGTTGCAACTATAGAAACACGGCTACCTATTAAGTTTACTGCCGCGCGTTGTAGCCGCGTGGTCTCAGGCGCCTTGCCACGGTTCGCGGGGTTGCCGCCGTGTTATTTATGTAAATCAGGCATATTAAAATTACGATTCGTAAAAAAATATCTTGTTTAACTGGTGTGTGTTATGACTGCTGCAGTAGCGAAAGAGACTATATCGTTTTATTTAGCAGATACTGCCGAAAACCCACACCAATTATGTATACAATTTGCGTTAACAACTTTTTTGTTTTGACGAAACATCGATTTTTTTGTGTAGCAAAACGTTTTGACAATTTCATCAATGGCAGAAAATATTGTTCCACTTTGCTTTCTATTGTATTCTATTTTCTAAATACCACAGCAATGTCAAACAACTTTCCACCTTTTATTGAAAATGTTAGAATTACATTCCCATTAATGCTTCAGAGCAAGAAGATTGTCTCCCACCTACCATTAAACGCTGGAGCCAGTGAACAATTTTTCTTATTCAGGCTATGTTTAAAACAATAAGATTAAGAAGATAGTAAGAGTTTTTCTTAAAAAAAGTGATGCTTCCCCAGCTATAGAACGTAGCTGTTGTTTCTTTGTTATTAGTATTATCCTCATAAGCCCACCCATATTTATCATAAAATAATAGTTGTATTTGTATGCTGTAAGAACACAACAGAAATATAATTATCTGCATATCTGTATTATGTAAAAGGAGTGCCTCGAATGCTATTTTTTTAAATTTCCTTTAATCTCAAGTTATTTTCAGTGTTCTATTTTATGTCAAACTGTTGATAGTTAAAGGTAACTTAAAGTGAAATATGTTATATTGTACTAGTGCGAAACACCATTTTCCTGAACTTGATGGCTTATTGTGATTGTTTAATGTAAGAAAAAATTTGATAGCACGCTAATGTTGCTAGTTCACTCAACCAAATCTATAGCAGAAAATAGTGTTCACTCTTATAAACCATTGGGACAACAAGTTTCCATCTTTTAGTGAATGATTCAGAGCAACAAGATACTCCACCACCTACAGTTATTCCCATAAACATGAAAGTTATTTGTGTCTACACAAGCTAAATTTAACACACTGAAATTAACAGGAAAGTATTTAAAAAAAGAAAGCTATAGCAGATAGCTGTTGTATTTCTGTTATTAGTATCATCCACACAACCACATACATATTTATCATTTAGTAATTACTTTTGTGTGACAAGAACATAAGTACTTTCTATTCAGTTAATAGGAATCTTTAGTTATTGGATCTACATAATCATAACAGTGGAAGGAGTCGCTGCAAATTATGTCTTTAAATTTTTCTTGAATTGCCTTATGTCATTCTTTTCTTTCTTTTAGAAATGACTCTGTTCTACCAATGAACCAGCGGCTACAGACACATATTTTGCCGCTGCTGATTTCTTTCTGTACGTTGGAGAACTTATTCGTACTGACAAGGGGGCAGCCGGCATGATTATTAAAAGACTGTGTATGACACTGGACAACATGCACAAGATATAGTTTTTTAAATATATCAGTTAAAAAGGAAAGAAAATAAAATAAGCAAATGTATTTGGATTAATATAATTTTATTCTGAAAATATTTGATTAATTTTATTTTCTGATCCTAATTATGATACAGTTCTTTCTCCCTCCTCTGGTTCTTGTCAAGGTACTTTTGAAGCAGCACCATCTGCAATTCTGCTAATTATTTTTCATTTGAGAACAGATTCTGAAAACAAATCTGATAGCTCTAAGCTGAAATGACAAGAAAAGAACGAAGAACACAGTGAAGGTGCCAGTCCTCTGCTTACTTCAACGTTCCCTCCCATATAACATTCAGGTGCCAGAGATGATTGCACAACCCAAAATTATGTAAGAAACAGTTTCTCAACCATTTGTGGTGAGATACAATAACAGCAGCCTCCAGTTTGGTATGTGGCATAGGTACATTTCCACCGTAAGATTATAGAAAAGATAATGGATCCTTATTGTAAACTTTGGCATCTTATTCTTTAAATATGCCCTTAATATAATTAATAATCATCAAACCACAGAAACATGATTGATATATGCCCAAGAATTGCAAAATTGGATGGACAGACAGTGTTCAATAGTTTAGGAAGGGTATTTTCTATGTAACACCCATTGCCGTTGTAATGAATGAATCATTCTAAAACATAAATACAACAAGACAATTTTCAGTCAAATCAATCTCCATGATGTATATGTTGTCACAGTTTGTTAAAGAGGCTATAAATTTCACAAAGCACACCGCATTTCACAGTTGTTTCTGTTTATGTGCCTACTCGTAATTCAATTCACCATCTACCCTACAAATACATTTGATGGAATACTATCGTACAGGGATGTTGCATCTGAATCGAACTGACGGTGGCGTCTTTCTGTGACAACTTTATCAAATCGTGTAGTTTTGGAATTACATTACACATATGGGGGCCACCAATCTACAGCCTCTGCTACCTTTTCTGTGCTTAATATTTACGTGTTACTGTCTTTAAATAATAATAATAATAATAATAATAATAATCGTACGTCTATTGTAGCTGCTCTGTCGATCTGTGTGAAGTTGTTTGTGAATGGAAACTGTATGATATTTTTTCGTATACTTTATTCGGAAATGTAGGAAGATTTCTTACTGATCAAATAACAAATACCTGATCATTTAGCTAAATTCAAGACAGGAAGTTATACATATATGTACCCTACCAAATTAGTTAAGTGTTTTGCACAAATACACTCCTGGAAATTGAAATAAGAACACCGTGAATTCATTGTCCCAGGAAGGGGAAACTTTATTGACACATTCCTGGGGTCAGATACATCACATGATCACACTGACAGAACCACAGGCACATAGACACAGGCAACAGAGCATGCACAATGCACTAGTACAGTGTATATCCACCTTTCGCAGCAATGCAGGCTGCTATTCTCCCATGGAGACGATCGTAGAGATGCTGGATGTAGTCCTGTGGAACGGCTTGCCATGCCATTTCCACCTGACGCCTCAGTTGGACCAGCGTTCGTGCTGGACGTGCAGACCGCGTGAGACGACGCTTCATCCAGTCCCAAACATGCTCAGTGGGGGACACATCCGGAGATCTAGCTAGCCAGGGTAGTTGACTCACACCTTCTAGAGCACGTTGGGTGGCACGGGATACATGCGTACGTGCATTGTCCTGTTGGAACAGCAAGTTCCCTTGCCGGTCTAGGAATGGTAGAACGATGGGTTCGATGACGGTTTGGATGTACCGTGCACTATTTAGTGTCCCATCGACGATCACCAGAGGTGTACGGCCAGTGTAGGAGATCGCTCCCTACACCATGATGCCGGGTGTTGGCCCTGTGTGCCTCGGTCGTATGCAGTCCTGATTGTGGCGCTCACCTGCACGGCGCCAAACACGCATACGACCATCATTGGCACCAAGGCAGAAGCGACTATCATCGCTGAAGACGACACGTCTCCATTCGTCCCTCCATTCACGCCTGTCGCGACACCACTGGAGCGGGCTGCACGATGTTGGGGCGTGAGCGGAAGACGGCCTAACGGTGTGCGGAACCGTAGCCCAGCTTCATGGAGACGGTTGTGAATGGTCCTCGCCGATACCCCAGGAGCAGCAGTGGCCCTAATTTGCTGGGAAGTGGCGGTGCGGTCCCCTACGGCACAGCGTAGGATCCTACCGTCTTGGCGTGCATCCTTGCGTCGCTGCGGTCCGGTCCCAGGTCGACGGGCACGTGCACCTTCCGCCGACCACTGGCGACAACATCGATGTACTGTGGAGACCTCACGCCCCACGTGTTGAGCAATTCGGCGGTACGTCCACCTGGCCTCCCGCATGCCCACTATACGCCCTCGCTCAAAGTCCGTCAACTGCACATACGGTTCACGTCCACGCTGTCGCGGCATGCTACCAGTGTTAAAGACTGCGATGGAGCTCCGTATGCCACGGCAAACTGGCTGAAACTGACGGCGGCGGTGCACAAATGCTGCGCAGCTAGTGCCATTCGACGGCCAACACCGCGGTTCCTGGTGTGTCCGCTGTGCCGTGCGTGTGATCATTGCTTGTACAGCCCTCTCGCAGTGTCCGGAGCAAGTATGGTGGGTCTGACACACCGGTGTCAATGTGTTCTTTTTTCCATTTCCAGGAGTGTACATTTGATGGAATACTATCGTACAGGGATGTTGCATCTGAATCGAACTGACGGTGGCGTCTTTCTGTGACAACTTTATCAAATCGTGTAGTTTTGGAATTACATTACACATATGGGGGCCACCAATCTACAGCCTCTCCTACCTTTTCTGTGCTTAATATTTACGTGTTTCTGTCTTTAAATAATAATAATAATAATAATAATAATAGTCGTACGTCTATTGTAGCTGCTCTGTCGATCTGTGTGAAGTTGTTTGTGAATGGAAACTGTATCATATTTTTTCGTATACTTCATTCGGAAATGTACGAAGATTTCTTACTGATCAAATAACAAATACCTGCTAATTTAGAAAAATTCAAGATAGGAAGTTATACATATATGTACCCTACCAAATTAGTTAAGTGTTTGGCACTAATATTTTCACTGAATGAGACTGCAACAGTTTTCGTGTTTTCTACTATACTCTTGAACTCACTCGCAGTATCTACCAGCCGCAAGGTACCCCCTTGTGAAAAGTTTAGCGATCACTGATGTTTGACACACACTTTCTGCACACGACGTCTGCCTCCGTAGCGCAGCGGTAGCGTTGCCGCCTACCACACTGGGGATCCGGGTTCGATTCCCGGTAGGGGACTGGGTGTTGTGTGTCCTTCATCATGATTGACTCGCAAGTCGCCGATGTGGCGTCACCAAACAGGATTTGCAATACGGTGGCCGAACTTCCCCGAATGGGCCTCCCTGCCAACAATGTCATATGATCATTTTTTTCTGCAGACGACGACCGTGTAAATGTGAAATGACGTAGGCGAAAATACCCAGAGTGCTCTTCAGTTCTTGCCAACTCAACGCGGCATGATCGCTATTCCGGAAATAAAATAGCGACGTACAACGCGCATTCCAAACTAACCAGTGGTTAGCCTGTTACTCCGTTAGGTAGCCCTGGATTTATCCCGAGGTTATACAACTGGCCGTAAAAGCGTTTTTGGCACCGGGGCAAGAAACAGAAGACTTACTTCCAATACAGTGAGCGACTAAAACAAGACAATATAGACAGATTTGCCATCACCCGCAGAAAGAACTAGGTACTAAAATATCTTAATTCAGAATGCAGACATCTACATTTATACACATACTCCGCAATCCACCATTCGGTGCGTGGCGGAGGGTACCTCGTACCACAACTAGCATCTTCTTTCCCTGTTCCACTCCCAAACAGAACGAGGGAAAAATGACTGCCTATACGCCTCTGTAAGAGCCCTAATCTCTCTTATCTTATTTTTGTGATCTTTCCGCGAAATGTAAGTTGGCGGCACTAAAATTGTACTGCAGTCAGCCTCAAATGCTGGTTCTCTAAATTTCCTGAGTAGCGATTCACGAAAAGAACGCCTCCTTTCCTCCAGAGGCTCCCACCCGAGTTCCTGAAGCATTTCCGTAACACTCGCGTGATGATCAAACCTATCAGTAACAAATCTAGCAGCCCGCCTCTGAATTTCTTGTATGTCCTCCCTCAATCCGACCTGATAGGGATCCCAAGACTCAAGAATAGGTCTTATTAGAGTTTATAAGCGGTCTCCTTTACAGATGAATCACATCTTCCCAAAATTCTACCAATGAATCGAAGACGACTATCCGCCTTCCCAACAACTGCCACTGCTTGTCCCACTTCATATCGCTCTGCAATGTTACGCCCAAATATTTAATCGACGTGACTGTGTCAAGCGCTACACTACTAATGGAGTATTCAAACATTACGGGATTCTTTTTCCTATTCATCTGCATTAATTTACATTTATCTATATTTAGAGTTAGCTGCCATTCTTAACACCAATCACAAATCCTGTCTAAGTCATCTGGTATCCTCCTAACATATTTTGAGGATGAATGTAATAGAAAAGTAATAAATCATATCACATCAGCTTAAGCAGAAAATGAAACAGCGAAAGGAGGAAAAATAGTTACTGCACGCCCAAGAAGGAGTTGAAAATTAATGACAATTCGACAGTATAAAAGTAGTACTAAAAACAAAGCGTGAATGAAAGTCAGCATGCCTCGCAAGAAAATAAATTTTTTAGTCAAACCCCTAACAAGGGCAGCAAACAAATCTCGAAGGATATCTAATCTCAGCGACGTTATTCCATAAACATTGGCGTTTAATGGTAACGCGTTGGTCCACCTCTGGCCCTTTTGCAAGCACTTATTGGGCTTTGCATTGATTAATATGGTCGTTGATTGTCCTCCTGAGGCATATCGTGCCAAATTATGTCCTGCAGGCGAGTTAGAGCCTCAAAACTCCCAACCCGAGGAGGGCCTTGCCCATAATGTGCCAAACGTTCTCAATTCAGGAGGAATCCAAATTCAGGAGAGGTCCGGCGACCTTGCTGGTGGCCAAGGTAGGGTTTGGCAAGCACGAAGACGAACAGCAGAATTCTCGCTGTGTGTGGGTGGGCAATATCTTGCTGAAATGTAAGCCCAGGATGGCTTGCCATGAAGGGCTATGGAACGAGGCGTAGAATATCGTCAACGTACTGCTCTACTGCAAGAGTGCCGCAAATGACAACTGTCGCCCACCATACGGCTTTCATAGCAGGAGCTAGCTGCTTGTCATGCGCGGTATCTTTCAAGGTCAACGGTAGGTCGACGAAATTCTACACTACTGGCCATTAAAATTGCTATACCAAGAAGAAATGCATAGGATAAACGGGTATTCATTGGACAAATATATTATACTAGTACTGATATGTGATTACATTTTCACGCAATTTGGGTGAATAGATCCTGAGAACAACCACCTCTGGCCGTAATAACGGCCTTGATACGCCTGGGCATTGAGTCAAACAGAGCTTGGATGGCGTGTACAGGTACAGCTGCCCATACTGCTTCAACACGACACCACAGTTCATCAAGAGTAGTGACTGGCGTATTGTGACGAGTCAGTTGCTCGGCCACCACTGACCAGGCGTTTTCAATTGGCGAGGGATCTGGAGAATGTGCTGGTCAGGGTAGCAGTCGAACATTTTCTGTATCCAGAAAGGCCCGTAGAGGGCCTTCAACATGCGGTCGTGCATTATCCTGCTGAAATGTAGGGTTTCGCAGGGATCGAATGAAGGGTAGGGCTACGGGTCGTAACACATCTGAAATGTAACTTCCACTGTTCAGAGTGCTGTCAATGTGGACAAGAGGTGACCCAGACGTGTAACCATCACGCCGGGTGATACGCCAGGATGGCGATGAGGAATACATGCTTCCAATATGCGTTCACCGCGATGTCGCCAAACACGGATGCGACCACCATGATGCTCTAAACAGAACCTGGATTCATTCGAAAAAATGTGTTGCTATTCGTGCACTCAGGTTCGTCATTGAGTACATCATCGCAGGCGCTCTTGTCTGTGATGGAACGTCAAGGGTAACCGCAGCCATGGTATCCGAACTGATGGTCCATACTGCTGCAAACGTCGTGGAACTGTTCGTGCAAATGGTTGTTGTCTTGCAAACGTTCCCAGCTGTTGAGTCGAGATGTGGCAGCACGATCCGTTACAGCCACGCGGATAAGATGCCTGTCATCTCGACTGCTAGTGATACGAGGCCATTGGGATCCAGCACGGTGGTATTACCCTCCTGAACCCACCGATTCCATATTCTGCTAAAAGTCGTTGGACCTCGACCAACGCGAGCAGCAATGTCGCGATACGAAAAACCGCAATCGCAATAGGCTAGAATCCGACCATTATCAAAGTCGGATACGTGATGGTACGTATTTCTCCTCCTTACACGAGGCATCACAACAACGTTTCACCAGGCAACGCCGGCCAACTGCTGTTTGTGTATGAGAAATCGGTTGAAAACTTGCCTCATGTCAGCACGTAGTAGGTGTCGACACCGGCGCCAACCTTGTGTGAATGCTCTGCAAAGCTAATCATTTACATATCACAGCATCTTCTTTCTGTCTGTAACAAGTCATCTTCGTGGTGTAGCAATTTTAATGGCCAGTAGTGTAATTTCCATTTTGTTGCCCTTCCTGGCAAACCATCCCGGGCTTACATTTCAGCAAAATAATGCCCGCCCGCACAAAGCGACTGTTTCTGCTGCTCGTCTTCGTGCTTGTCAAACACTAATGTAGCCGGATCTCTCCGCAGTTGAGAAGTTTGGAGCATTATGGTCAGGGCCATCAAATAAGCTCCAAACTTTGACGATCTGACCCGCCAATTGGATAGAATGTGACACGATATGCCTCAGGAGGACATCGAACGACTTTACCAATCAGTGTCACGTCCAATAACTGCTTGTATAAGGGCTAGAGTTGGACCAACGCGTTTTTTGCTTGTTCAATTTGTGAAGCTCCTTCTCTTGAACGCATGAGCCAGTTTTTCTGAAATTATAATGATCAGCTTTTCCCCACGTGTACATCATATCCATCGATTTCCGTCTGATTCGGATAACTCATTTGTGATTTGTCATTTTTTTTAAAGAGTTTATATCTATATATGTTCCCACTCTCTATCTCTATCTCTCTCTCTCTCTCTCTCTCTCTCTCTCTGTGTGTGTGTGTGTGTGTGTGTCTCTTTCACACACACACACACACACACACACACACACACACACAAACAACATAAAGAAAAATCAATAAGAGTACTATTAAACATCGATAAAAGTTATATAATACTCACCGTTGTTGACAGCACGATTATATTATGTGTTTACTTGTACCATCTTTTGTTTAGCTGTACAGCGACAAAGGTTTGAAAGACGACATAAGGTCTACACAAAAGAGTGTAAAATTTTTGTTCATAGGTTTAATTTAGATCGAGATTATTTTAATATTTTCTACTTCACACATGGCTAGTCTCGACCCATTGGTTATTTTCATACCTGCCAAAGTTTTACAATATTTATTGTTACAATATGAGATAATAACAAAATTCAAACAGCGAGAGCATAGAAAAACTTTTAAAAATAGTGAAAAAAGGTCATCCGTTTTGGGAAATGATTTGTTTAAAAGTAAGAAAGAAGACAGATTAGAGAAGCATTTGAAAAGCCTTTGAATGATCTTTGAAATCATTTAAAACGAACGAGGTGCCGATTGAGACTTTAAAGTTAAATCTTTACTTTAGAAAATTAAAGAGTAGGCCTAATAGAAGATATTTGTCCACTGGTCTACATAATCCACGAAAAAAATTATCCTCTAGCACTCTTTAATTTTCTAAATTAAACATTGAACTTTAAATTCTCAATCGGCACCTCACTTGCTCTGTGCGATTTCGAACATGACTCAAAGGCGTGTCAGATGTTTTATTTTTTACTTTCAGACAAATCATTGCACAAAACACTTCACTGTTCTTTTTTCAATATTTTTATTTTTAATTTTTGTTTATAAAGTATGAAATATAGTATATTAGTCTCTTCACTTTCAAGCAATTATTTTATTTTCTCCAAAACTAGACCTCACATTGGTCAATTTCATACTCCATTTTTCCATTTCCAGCCCATCGTTTGGCTGTGAAACTTTGGATAAAAACTCATTGTGTGATTTCTAGGGAGTGCTACTCTCGCACCCCTTTAACACTTGATTAATAATGGCGAGTAGCATAATCGCAAGGCGTCCAACATCAAGTACAATGTATGTCACCGCATTATCATATTTAGGTTCCAGGTGAATACAGTCAACAGCTGAAGCTGTGTTCACAACACCCTGTTTTAAAGCGCGTCTCCCAGAGCCGGTAGGCGGCGCTTATGTTATGTGTTAACTGTAATTTCTCCATTAATAGATCTGTGGCGTAATAGTAATAATTTTATTACATGTTGTTAAGATGGGTGCTATGATTTATCACACTCTGTAGGTAGCAGTGCTAACTCAGTTGAGGCCTACAGTAAAAGTAAATTATTCAGTATATCAGTATTCTGTATTGCGCTCTTCCCAGGAAAATGAAATCCCGTCGGGGTGTTTAAAAGTCTGGAAAAACAGAGCGAAAGTAGTAAAAGAATAATAAAATATCAATTAAGAGGTCAGTGTATTTACAGCCTAACAACAACACCCAGTAAAAAATGTTTTGCTGTAATGAAACCGTAACTTTAAATAATGCACTGGGGTATTATTTTCTCTACTGCCAGACATTATCACAAGTTGCTCAAAAGTGCCGTATGTACAAATCGTCTGATGAAAGACTGGTCACAGTTATTAGCGCATTTCAGTTGGTATTCGAGCCCAAAAACACTGCTCCCATGTAAATAAAAGATAAAGACGCGTGTACTATTAAACGCATACAACGAGGTGAGAAAGGTGGTGGGAAAGCGATATGCACATATACAGACGGCGGTAATATAGCGTACACAAGACATAAGAGGCCAGTGCATTGGTGGAGCTGTCATTTGTGCTAGGGTGGTTCACGTGAAAACGTTTCCAACGTGATTACGGCCGCACGATGGGAATCAGCAGACTTTCAACGCGGAATGGTAGTTGGAGCTAGACGCATGGGATATTCCATTTCGGAAATCGTTACGGAACAATATTCCGAGATCCACAGTGTCAAGAGTGTACCAAGAATAGCCAATATCTGGCATTATCTCTCACCAAAGACTACGCAGTAGCCGACGACCTTAACAAGGGGACCAACCACATCGCGGTTCAGGTCGAAAAAAATCGTTTTTCGGGTTTCGTCATATTTCGATAGATTATGGTTTTATTTAACTACTCTGAAAAGGATTTTGCTGATTTTTCGAGCATTTAAAGAGCATTTTTCTACCCCGTCTGTTTATGTGCCACGCCCCCTTTTCTGTCACCCATTGTTATGCATATATTTTAGATCTTTATATCACCTACAATGCACGTTAAGGATTTTTTTTTTTTTACTCCCGAGTGTGTTGGCTGTCCTTGAAATGCAACTGTCGCTATTCTTTTGTTTCTGCAATTTGTAAACAACGCTCTTTCAAACACGAGGTTAGTTTTGGTCAAGTGTGAATGCGAGTAGTTGTTACACTTACGTTTGCAGTGCTTGTTTACGTGTGTTTTGTTGTGTTTATTGAAGATGACGAAACGTAAAGGCATTTTCAAGAAACGACAATTTAGAGGAAACAAGTTTAGAAAGCTTTTTGGATAATAGGTTATGTCGCCTGACAACGATGTTTCTAATTGTAATTCTCAACAAGTGCATCATTAAAGAAGCTCTCACCATTTGAAGAGAGTTACAACGAATTTCCTATAAGTGACAAGGGGTGCAGTAACATTATTATAAATTTGAGAATATTATCAGATGTAATTTCTAAATTTGAACAATGTAGATAGTGTGGTGAGTCACAGAGCGTGAAAATTTGTGAGAGTGCCACTGGGAGAAAAGGCCTAGCAGTTGCTTTGGATTTAATTTGCACTAAATGCTCAGCTGTGTTTTCTTCTATGAGTTCTTCAAAACCAGATGTAAGTGGCCCTTATGAAATCAATACTAGATACGTTTATGCCTTGCGATCCATTGGCAAGGGCATGGCTGCAGGGAGAACATTTTCTTCAGTGGTGAACTTACATCAACCACCAAATAAATTTGATAAACTTACTGCAATATTAGAGAAAGCTGTATGTGAAGTCAGTGAGGAAAGCATGAAACTGACTACTAGGGAAGCAGTGGACGAAAATGATGGATGTTCGGATATTGCATTTGCACTTGGTGAAAGTTGGCAGAAAAGAGGACATTCTTCTCTGAATGGAGTAGTGACTGCCACGAGTGTAGACACTGGTAAAAAGTTAGATATGGAGATAATGTCTAAATATTGCAAATGTTGTAAAGTCAATGAACATAAAGAACACAGCTGTGTGGCTAATTTTAGAGGAACAAGTGGTGGTATGGAAGTTCATGTAGTACAACAAATATTTCATCGCTCCATAGAAACAAGAGGCGTACGGCACACGAAATATTTGGGCGATGATGGCAATAAGGCATACAACAATGTGCTGAACTCTAAGCGATATGGAGATGCCATTATTAGCAAAATAGAATGTATAGGCCATGTTCAAAAACGTTTGGGAAGAGGGCTGAGAAAACTAACCGTTGTATGAGAGGATAAAAATTTGAAGATGGAAAAGTGTTGACCGGACAGGACTAAAACTGAAATAGAAAACTTGCCGGTATACTATGAGCAGGCAATTAGGAGAAATAAAGAAAATCTGGAGGCAATGAAGGGAGATGTTTGGGCCATATATTGCCATAAGTCCTCTACTGATGATAAGCTATGTCATGGATTGTGTCCACCAGGAGAAAATTCGCGGTGCAAATACAACAGGGCTCAGACAACTGGAGAATCTTATTCTCACCAGCATTCTCTTTCTGATGCCATTATTACAGAAATTAAACTTATTTTCAGAGATGTAGCTCATCTTGACTTTCTAAGGAAATGTCTGCATGGGCAGACTCAGAACCGAAATGAATGTTTCAACAGCGTAATTTGGAACCGCCTTCCTAAAACTGCATTTGTAGACACGCATACAATGAAACTAGGAGTTCATGGCGTTGTTATTACATTCGATTGTGGTAATATTGAAAAGTGTTGGGTACTGAAAAAGCTGGGAATTAATCCTGGTGAAAATATGATCACTGGGCCGCAACACTGCGATAAAATGAGGATAGCTGATTCAGACAGGTCTGCATCTAATGTCGCCAAGAAAGCAAGACAAAAATCCAGGAAATTGAAAAAGAAGCTGGAAGACCTGATAGAGGCCAAAGAAGGGCCATCATATGCAGCAGGACAGTTTTAATTAATTGTAAGTAACAAATTTCAAAATATTTTTCTATAAACTCAATTTCCCGCAAACTAAAATTTTGGGTACATATGCCCCATATACGAAAAACTGTTGTTGTTGTTGTTGTCTTCAGTCCTGAGACTGGTTTGATGCAGCACTCCATGCTACTCTATCCTGTGCAAGCTTCTTCATCTCCCAGTACCTACTGCAACCTACATCCTTCTGAATCTGCTTAGTGTATTCATCTCTTGGTCTCCCTCTACGATTTTTACCCTCCACGCTGCCCTCCAATACTAAATTGGTGATCCCTTGATGCCTCAGAACATGTCCTACCAACCGATCCCTTCTTCTGGTCAAGTTGTGCCACAAACTTATCTTCTCCCCAATCCTATTCAATACTTCCTCATTAGTTATGTGATCTACCCATCTAATCTTCAGCATTCTTCTGTAGCACCACATTTCGAAAGCTTCTATTCTCTTCTTGTCCAAACTATTTATCGTCCATGTTTCACTTCCATACATGGCTACACTCCTAACAAATACTTTAAGAAATGACTTCCTGACACTTAAATCTATACTCGATGTTAACAAATTTCTCTTCTTCAGAAACACTTTCCTTGCCATGGCCAGTCTACATTTTATATCCTCTCTACTTCGACCATCATCAGTTATTTTGCTCCCCAAATAGCAAAACTCCTTTACTACTTTAAGTGTCTCATTTCCTAATCTAATTCCCTCAGCATCACCCGACTTAATTCGACTACATTCCATTATCCTCGTTTTGATTTTGTTGATGTTCATCTTATATCCTCCTTTCAAGACACTGTCCATTCCGCTCAACTGCTCTTCCAAGTCCTTTGCTGTCTCTGACAGAATTACAATGTCATCGGCGAACCTTAAAGTTTTTATTTCTTCTCCATGGATTTTAATACCTACTCCGAATTTTTCTTTTGTTTCCTTTACTGCTTGCTTAATATACAGATTGAATAACATCGGGGAGAGACTACAACCCTGTCTCACTCCCTTCCCAACCACTGCTTCCCTTTCATACCCCTCGACTCTTATAACTGGCCATCTGGTTTCTGTACAAATTGTAAATAGCCTTTCGCTCCCTGTATCTTAACCCTGCCATCTTCAGAATTTGAAAGAGATTATTTCAGTCAACATTGTCAAAAGCTTTCTCTAAGTCTACAAATGCTAGAAACGTAGGTTTGCCTTTCCTTAATCTTTCTTCTAAGATAAGTCGTAAGGTCAGTATTGCTTCACGTGTTCCAGTATTTCTACGGAATCCAAACTGATCTTCCCCGAGGTCGGCTTCTATTAGTTTTTCCATTCGTCTGCAAAGAATTCGAGTTAGTATTTTGCAGCTGTGGCTTATTAAACTGATTGTTCGGTAATTTTCACATCTGTCAACACCTGCTTTCTTTGGGATTGGAATTATTATATTCTTCTTGAAGTCTGAGGGTATTTGGCCTGTTTCATACATCTTGCTCACCAGATGGTACAGTTTTGTCAGACTGGCTCTCCCAAGGCCGTCAGTACTTCCAATGGAATGTTGTCTACTCCGGGGGCCTTGTTTCGACTCAGGTCTTTCAGTGCTCTGTCAAACTCTTCACGCAGTATCGTATCTCCCATTTAATCTTCATCTACATTCTCTTCCATTTCCATAATATTGTCCTCAAGTACATCGCCCTTGTATAGACCCTCTATATACTCCTTCCACCATTCTGCTTTCCCTTCTTCGCTTTGAACTGGGTTTCCATCTGAGTTCTTGATATTCATACAAGTGGTTCTCTTTTCTCCAAAGGTCTCTTTAATTTTCCTGTAGGCAGTATTTATCTTACCCCTAGTGAGATAAGCCTCTACATCCTTACATTTGTCCTCTAGCCATCCCTGCTTAGCCATTTTGCACTTCCTGTCGATCTCATTTTTGAGACGTTTGTATTCCTTCTTGCCTGCTTCAATTACTGCATTTTTATATTTTCTCCTTTCATCAATTAAATTCAATATTTCTTCTGTTACCCAAGGATTTCTACTAGCCCTCGTCTTTTTACCTACTTGATCCTCTGCTGCCTTCACTACTTCATGGCTTAAAGCTACCCATTCTTCTTCTGCTGTATTTCTTTCCCCCATTTCTGTCAATTGTTCTCTTATGCTCTCCCTGAAACTCTGTCCAACCTCTGGTTCTTTCAGTTTATCCATGTCCCGTCTCCTTAAATTCCCACCTTTTTGCAGTTTCTTCAGTTTTAATCTACAGTTCAAAACCACTAGATTGTGGTCAGAGCCCACATCTGCCCCTGGAAATGTCTTACAATTTAAAACCTGGTTCCTAAATCTCTGTCTTACCATTGTATAATCTATCTGATACCTTTTAGTATCTCCAGGGTTCTTCCATTTATACAACCTCCTTTCATGATTCTGATACCAAGTGTTAGCTATGATTAAATTGTGCTCTGTGCAAAATTCTACCAAGCGTCTTCCTCTTTCATTTCTTAACCCCAATCCATATTCACCTACTACGTTTCCTTCTCTCCCTTTTCCTACTACCGAATTCCAGTCACCCATGACTATCAAATTTTCGTCTCCCTTCACTATCTGAATAATTTCTTTTATTTCATCATACATTTCTTCCATTTCTTCGTCATCTGCAGAGCTAGTTGTCATATAAACTTGTACTACTGTAGTAGGTGTGGGCTTCGTATCTATCTTGGCCACAATAATGCGTTCACTATGCTGTTTGTAGTAGCTTACCCGCATTCCTATTTTCCTATTCATTATTAAATCTACTCCTGCATTACCCCTATTTGATTTTGTGTTTATAACCCTGTAGTCACCTGACCAAAAGTCTTGTTCCTCCTGCCACCGAACTTCACTAATTCCCACTATATCTAACTTTAATCTATCCATTTCCCTTTTTAAATTTTACTAACCTACCTGCCCGATTAAGGGATCTGACATTCCACGCTCCGATCCGTAGAACGCCAGTTTTCTTTCTCCTGATAACTACATCCTCTTGAGTAGTCCCCGCCCGTAGATCCGAATAGGGGACTATTTTACCTCCGGAATATTTTACCCATGAGGACGCCATCATCATTTAATCATACAGTAAAGCTGCATGCCCTCGGGAAAAATTACAGCCGTAGTTTCCCCTTGCTTTCGGCCGTTCGCAGTACCAGCACAGCAAGGCCGTTTTGGTTATTGTTACAAGGCCAGATCAGTCAATCATCCAGACTGTTGCCCTTGAAACTACTGAAAAGACTGCTGCCCCTCTTCAGGAACCACACGTTTGTCTGGCCTCTCAACAGATACCCCTCCGTTGTGGTTCTACCTACGGTACGGCTATCTGTATCGCTGAGGCAAGCAAGCCTCCCTACCAACGACAAGGTCCATGGTTCATGGGGAGGACTATCATACATAAATGAATGAAATTTTCAGAGACTTTGCATAACAAAAAAGCCACCTCTGTTACTACATTCATTAATACTCCCTCATTAGGAAGTTCTCAAAAAATATTTTCTGCAGACATAACTTAATATTATTTGTTAATCAATTTAAAAAAGTATTTCTTAAAAACTGTAAAATGGATAAAGTAGATTTTAGTACAGTTGACTCTATTAGCGTCATGTAACATACAGTAAAAATATTTAAGGTCCTGCATCAAATACTTGCCTAATGTACACTCTTTGACATAAAACACGACCGGCGGCCGGCCGCTTCAGAGGCTAAGTTCGCGCCGATGGCGGCATGGGACATAAAAACTGGACAACTCGCTAATTCTCTAAGTCCGGTTATCTGCACAATCTGGCAAAACTGTAGACTGCGGCACTTCCTGGAGAAAAACTTGTCCCATGATAGAGAAAACCTACGCTGATTACGCCTGTGGTCTAGCGGTAGCGTGCGTTGGTTCTGTTCATTATGTCAGTGGATCGAGAGCAGCTGGCATAAAATATTTTTATAGCCTCTTCTGTCTGAATGCTGAAGACGTGAATGTAATGGTAGCGCAGATTCAATCTATTTCGCTTTCTGACACACCGATATTAACATTTTATCCAGTAAAGATTTTGCGGCAGATTTCCTCCTTTGGACGCCGTATGCGGCAAAGCTCCGGGATCCACTTGCTGGCTACTGGCAGCGGCCGTGGCGACAGCAGCGGCCCTGCACTTCCCTGTTCTTTATCGAAAGCGCCAGCTACCGCTCATCGCTTTTGATGATTTAAAACTCTTTATTATTAAATGTTGCTCCACAGAAAATTTCCACAATTTCCATTCACGATCAAAAGGAACGGACGCCCTGTTTAGTAGGCGGATATTATATTACGTTAATCGCAAGAGCTGAGTATGGCCAGAAATTAATTTTATAGACTGGGACTAAATTAAACCACCTCGCTACATTTGATGAATTTATAAATGCTTCATACCTCGTTTCTTTTCCTTTCAAACTCAATTATTTGTGCAACTTTTGGTCAATGTTCGGATGTTTTCGTCAAGCCAGAGTGAGTGTCTGTGGTGTAAAGTGTATTACAGTTCCTGTTTCATTCCTTATGGTAAGTCTATGCGATAAACAGTGTGAACACCTTGCAATGCATGTTCTGTAGCAGTGCAGGAACACTGCACATTTGGAGTTCCATGTACGGGTTCATGAAGTATTTAATGTTGATCGGAAGTGATAGTTAAGGTTATCAAATTTAAACCAGAAAAATTTGTCGTTTTGGAGGTTTCAGAGAACGCAAAGAAATTGCTAACGCCGGTGTTATAAAACGTCTACAGTTAAATGCTATTGCAAAAATTTAGAAGAAGGGAACTAAATTAATCAACATGTGCAGTTCATAAACAACCTCCTGACATGTTAGACTTATATGACGAACAGAGTGGTAACATTTCAGGTATGTCATTTATTGTAACAAATGTGAGCTTACAAGCCTTAAGGACAGTCTTATCTGTGATAAGGTGTTCCCTGATATTTGTAGTATCGTGGTATTACTTTACATCTTGAGTTATTGCGATACAGAGCAGTGTTTTCTAGTGGTGATTTATTGGAACCATTTTCAATAGTCAAACGACTGTACCAAGGAACGATTAGAGGACCTGCTAGACAGCTGCGTTATAACCGGTAGAATGCGAATCAGGCGAAATGCAATTCAGGTCGTTCGGATACTTTTGTGCACGACTGTACATCTCGAGGTGAAAACGTACGAAAATGCACAACTGCACTTTTGCGAACTTCTGTTTTATTTTCGCATCAATACTGTTGTGAACCCACCATCTTGTATCAATGCATTACATTATCATCCATTATATATAATCATTTTGATAGTACACTTGATTTTATAGAAGAGTAGGACACAAGACAGGACATAGACAATGTCCGTTTGACGTCAACAGTGTGTAACATTTTACTTTTTTTGAATAGGACAATGTTCCTCTCCAATAATTTTTAGATTAGTTACAATAGCAGGCCGCGGTGGTCGTGCGGTTCTAGGCGCTCCAGTCCGGAACCGCGCAGCTGCTACGGTCGCAGGTTCGAATCCTGCCTCGGGCATGGGTGTGTGTGATGTCCTTAGGTTAGTTAGGTTTAAGTAGTTCTAAGTTCTAGGGGACTGATGACCACAGCAGTTGAGTCCCATAGTGCTCAGAGCCATTTTAACCATTAGTTACAATAAGCTTACGCTGCAAGAGAATTCGCTTGTATTTTTCAATATGTGGTCTGTTGTCGGTTTGAAGGCCTTCTATTACATCGGCAGCGTAGTGCAACTCCACCGAGGGCTGTGTGGAGTAGGGTGGAGATAGCAATGTGAAAGTTGCGAGCTGTCGAAGACGATCTTCATATTCCTAATGCGATTAGGACGTCGTATACTCTTGACGACGTTTAGCACCTGTGCGGTCAGTCACCCAATTTCATAATCGGAACTATCTGCATTAACCGTCATCAGAGCAATGTCAGGGAACAGAATGCAGCAGTGCCTTGGTACCTACTTGAGGACCTGCTTGAGTCGTGTTCTAAGGCAAGGGTAGTTGCTGGTTCACATTATATTACACTAGCGAGAAGTACCGAATTTTCCTTTTCTCTGCAGACACCCAGAACTAAATGCTAAGAATATATTTGTATTGTGCCAACTCAAAGATCAACAGACATGCATATAGATATAGATTTTTATATTTAAAGCCATTCTCGTTCTGCGTTGGAATAAACAAGATTCACTATTTGCTTGTTCTTGTTACGATTGTTGTTTTCATTCTCTCACTCTAAAGAGTTTTCACGTTCCTATTTGGTATCGATGCACATGAAGAGTGGCTATGAAAGAAGGGAATACTGAATGTTACGTCATGCAGAATACACTCATTTACTTCGGCTCCTCGTGCTCAACGCTACAGGAGAAATGAAATACATAAAGTTGACAGTGTGAGGACAGACATGCTGGCACATCTCTGCAACTACACAGTGTTACCAGATAAAATGGTACTGCGGAATCGAAAGTGTAGTACGGACTTTGCCACAGTAGCAGACAGCTGCTAATTTCGGACCATGACCGTGGACTACACTTCGGTCAGTGCAGGTTAGAGTGTTGCAACTGTAAATGGAAGGCTTTGTTTGATAGTCTTGTGCTGATTCTGTCTGAATAAATTATGCCACTGGATAAAAAGCGGTTTAGTTTTGAGACCTAACCCACGAGAGGGGAAGGCACAGTGGTCTGCTTCAGGAATTCCAAGCAATAAAACACAAAAAACAACCCAGGAAGGGTTCGAACAGCTATTTTCATGCAGAGACATGCATTTGTAATCTGTTCATCGTTACGGGGTCAAATAACAGGGTAACATTACTGAAACAATGATCGGGCTAGTTAATATATAATAGAGCATACAGATTTCAAGGAGGAAACGTATGAAGACGCCGACTTCCTCGTTATCAATATGTGCAGCATATCTTTCGTGTTAACGAAAGTAATATCCCGCTTTACCTCTTCTTACGTCTCAAATGAAATGAATGCCATGAGGAATCGAATATTTGTCGACTGCGTCTCTTCTTGCTTCCATCCTTACCAACATATTTCTTCATTCTCGTGGTAATCATGGCATTCTATGTGTATGCTGCAAAAGATTTCACGTCGACAAATTCGACATCGAGGTGCAAAGCGTTTGCTATCTTACATTATATTCAATTCAAATAAGCTTCCAATGCATTTTTACTTCGTTTGTATTTTAGATGATTATGGACGTTACGGAAAATTATCTCAGATGCTTTATATTGAATGAGAAACATTGAATGACCCGTTTTGCTTTCCCTACGTTGAAATGATATAATGTCGGCGTCAACGGCCTTCTCCCACGCCGGAAGCTGAAACATGTATCATTCTGGATTAATGATCATTGAATATCTCAAATGCATACATAGCCCACAAGGCGACGTCAGGAGCCATCAGGGGAGAACGCCGCATAAAAACCAAACGTGCGCGCGCGTCTCCACTCTGAACAACCGTATCGGAGAATAACGGCAAGCATTTCGCTGAAGAGCTGCCTCGTAAGAGAGCCGAGAAATGGCAGCGTCGTAGCAAGTATTTGTCAACACTCTGATAGTGCATTTATTTCCGGGTGTAGGCCGGCATTACCTCGCTAAGTTCATTTGACATTCGTTTTCCACATCGAAGACTCGTACGATATAATCCACTGTAAGATGAGACACTTAAAAAGTACATTTAATTACTGGACTCCAAGAACGGCGTTCTTCACATAATTAACACCTGTTTGTGTGTTTTAAGGTTGCGTTTTGAGGCTCAGGCAACATCGCAGTGACTATAGTCCGTCTGTTGTCGCCAGTGTGTCGTTAGCTCAGAGGTTATTCGTCGTATTGTGTCTTTTCTAACGTGGGACATTCTGAATCGGAATACTCCCCCTTCATTAGACTGTAGACGCCGTTCTCGATTTTTGGACATACCGCGACGAGCGTCATTACATTGTTGTCCGTCACCCAAAATACAGACAATTTTTGTCGAACTTCCTTGGGAGTGCTTTCCACGACCCGCCTCGCAGCTGGAATGTGTTAGGCCAAGAGTGAAGAAGGTTTCCTGTTTGAACCAATGAACATTTCTGAACTATTGAACGGAACACATCATTTTCGAGAAGACGTGACTCAACAAATTACCAGCGGGGCGCAGAAGGCGTCTGATCAATTATACAACAAAAATAAACAAAAAAATGAAAATAAAAATAAAATTCAGAAAAGGAAGATTTTGTTTTGTTTGTAAGGATAGCCCTAACCTTGAATTCCCATATTTCCCCTGGTATACAGGCAGCTCTCTGGGGTAGGTTTAATCAGGAGCCAACGGCTGAAGTGTACCAGATATTTATTTTGTTATAGGTTGAAAAGTGGCGGTGGCACTTAGTATCTTTTTTTAGTGCCATTTTCCTTAGGGGCTTTAAAATAAAAGAGAAAAAAGGGGTAATCGTAAAAAAAAGTAAAAGAAAGTAAAAGAAAAAAACTGAAAAAAAGAGGTTCCCTTGTGCGTTGCGGTGCTCGTACTGTATGACATAGCAGTTCCAATCTCGGTGGAAGCCGCTGAGTACAACCGTTTATTTTCCATTTTAATTAATGGAGTTGCAAACTGCTAGTAAAAATTCCTTATACGGAATCTGAATAATGCCTTTAAACATCAATCTTGGTTCGACTTCGACTTAGTAAATTAAGTTAATATCATGGACGTCTGCTTTGCAAATGCCAAGGTGCTTCACTGTAAAATAGATCCTGGAAAGATTCAAACCGACTGTCAACGATATAAATTTGAGCTTTGTTCGTCATATAGGTCTAACATGTCAGGATGTTGTTTATGAACTGCACATGTTGATTAATATAGTTCCCTTCTTCTAAATTTTTGCAATAGCATTTAACTGTAGACGTTTTATAACACCGGCGTTAGCAATTCCTTTCCGTTCTCTGAAACCTTCAAAACGACGAATTTTTCTGGTTTAAATCTGATGACCTTAACTATCACTTCCGATCAACATTAAATACTTCACGAACCCATACATGGAACTCCAAATGTGCAGTGTTCCTGCACTGCTACAGAGCATGCATTGCAGGGTATTCACACAGTTTATCGCACAGACTTACCATAAGGAATGCAACAAGAACTGTAATACACTTTACACCACAGACGCTCATTCTGGCTTGGCGAAAACATCCGAACATTGACCAAACGTTGCACAAATAATTGAGTTTGAAAGCAAAAGAAACGAGGTATGAAGCATTTATAAATTCATCGAATGTAGCGAGGTGGTTCAATTTCGTCCCAGTCTATAAAATTAATTTCTGGCCATACTCAGCTCTTGCCGATTAACGTAATATAATACCCGCCTACTAAACAGGGCGTCCGTTCCTATTGATCGTGAATGGAAATTGTAGAAATTTTCTGTGGAGCAACATTTAATAATAAAGCGTTTTAAATCATCAAAAGCGATGAGCGGTAGCTGGCGCTTTCGATAAAGAACGGGGGAGTGCAGCGCCGTCGCTGTTGCCTAGGCCGCTGCCAGTAGCCAGCAAATGGATCCCGGAGCTTTGCGGCGTCCAGACGAGGACAGTCTGCAGGAAATCTGCCACAAAATCGCTACTGGATAAAATTTTGATATCGGTGTGTCAGAAAGCGAAATAGATTGAATCTGCGCAACCATTACATTCACGTCTTCAGCATTCAGACAGAAGACGCTATAAAAATATTTTATGCCAGCTGCTTTCGATCCACTGACATTATGAACAGAAACAACGCACGCTACCGCTGTTTTTTAATCTCATTTTGTTCGCGATTGTTCGTTGCATCTGCTCGGGGCGGACGTCGTGAGATATCCGTTTAAGTTCGTTGTTGATCGATTAGCTCAGGTTTTTTTTTATTGCAGAGGGCTGCTAACCCTCTGACCGAACACGCTGAGCTACCGTGCCGGCTGCCGCTAGACCACACGCGTAATCAGCCTAGGTTTTCTCTATCATGGGACAAGTTTTCCTCCAGGAAGTGCCGCAGTCTACAGTGTTGCCAGATTGTGCAGATAACCGGACTTAGAGAATTAGCGAGTTGGCCAGTGTTTTTGTCCCATGTCGCGATCGGCGAGGACTTAGCCTCTGAAGCGGCCGGCCGCCGGTGGAGTTTTATGACAAAGAGTGTACATTGGATTAGATAGGCATGGTGTCGTCCCCTTAACGACAAACAGCAGCGGCATTTGCGTAGTGTTGTCGGTGCTAACAGACAAGCAACACTGCGTGAAAAAGCCATAGAATTCAATGTGAGACGTACGACGAACGTATCTGTTATGACAGTGACGCGAAATCTGGCGGTAATGGGATATGGCAGCAGACGGCCCACTCGAGTGGCTTTGCTAAGAGCAGGACATCGCCTGCAGCGCCTCTCCTGGAGTCGTCATCATATTGGTTGGACCCTAGACGACTGGAAAACCGTGGTCTGGTCAGATATAAGTCCCTATTTCAGTTGGTAAGAGCTGATGGTAGGCTTCGAATGTGGCGCAGGACCCACGAAGCCATGGACCCATGTTGTCAACAAGACATTGTGCAAGCTGGTGGTGGTCATATAATGTTGTGGGCTATGTTTACATAGAACGGAATAGGACCTCCGGCCAACTGAACCGGTCATTGACTGGAAATGCTTATGTTCTGAGACTTGGAGACTATCTGCAGCCATTCAAGGTCTTGATGTTCCCGAATGTTCGCGATTGGTTTGAAGAACATTCTGGGCAGTTCGAGCGAATCATTTGGCCATACAGATCGCTTGACATCAATCCCATCGAACATCTACAAGGGCCACTCTTAAAGAAATGCACACTATTTTTTTAAATCCATCTTTTATTCCGCATGTTTGAAAGTTTTACAGTGTGTAGATACATCCTTTAGGAACAATGTTTTCATTTCTCCACATAATTTCCAGCCCTCTCAACTGCCTGACGCCATCTTGGAACCAGCGCCTGTATAGCCGCACGGAAAAATTCTGGACCAACCTGTTGGAGCCACACTGTTTGGCAGCGTGCACAAGGGAGTCATCATCTTCAAACCTTGTTCCATGAAGAGAGTCTTTCAGTTTCCCAAAGAGGCGATAGTCACATGGAATCAGGTCAGGACTGTGTTTCAGTGTAGTCCATCCGAGTTTTGTGATCGCTTCCATGGTTTTTTGACTGACGTATGACCGTGCATTGTCGTGCAACAGCAAAACATCCTGTTTTTGCCGATGTGGTCAAACACGACTCAGTCGAGCTTGAAGTTTCTTCAGTGTCGTCACATATGCATCAGTATTTATGGTGGTTCCACTTGGCATGCTGTCCAAAAGGAACAGTCCTCCGGAATCGAAAAACACCATAGCCATAACTATTCCAGCAGAAGGTGTGCTTTTGAATTATTTTTTTTTTTTTTTAGTGGGTGAATTTGGATGAGGCCACTCCATTGATTGTCTCTTCGTCTCTGGTGAAAAATGATGGAGCCATGTTTCATCACCTGTCACAATTCTTCCAAGAAATTCATCTCCACCATTCTCGTACTGTTTTTCTTGTTTTTCTTGTTTCTTTGTGAACCACTGTCAACATCCTGGGAACCCATCTGGGACGAACATTTTTTAACGCCAACACTTTCAGTATTCTGCAAACATTTCCTTCCCCTATCTCAACGTAGCGTGACGATTCGTTCACTGTGATGCGTCTGTCAGCAGTCGCCAATTCGTTAACTCTCTGCACATTGTCTGGAGTGTGTGCAGTACGAGGCCTGCCGCTGCGAGGACAATCCTCAATATTGCCGTCCCCGCTGTCATCACGTGACCTACTTGCCCACCTAGTAAATGTACTGCGATCGACAGCAGCATTTCCATACACCTTTTTCAACCTCTTGTGGTTGTTTCGCACTGTCTCGTTTTCACAGCACAGGACTTCTATGAGAGCACGTTGCTTCTGACGAACGTCAAATGTAGGAGCCATCTTGAAGACATGCTGTGACGACGCCACTCACGGGCACAGGTTGAACTAAGTTTGAAAACAAGCGCGAAGGATGTATCTACACACTGTAAAACTTTCACACATGAGGAATGAAAATTGTATTTTTACAAAAATAGTGTGCATTTCTTTTGGAGTGACCCTGGTATGAAACATAATCGAAAGTTCAGTTCGTGCACAAAATCCTGCACCGGCAACAATTCCGCAATTATAGACAGCTATAGAGGGAGCATGGCTCAGTATTTCTGCAGGGGACTTCCATCCACTGGCCGAGTCTATGGCACGTCGAGTTCTTGTACTACGCCGAGCAAAAGGAGATGCGACACGATATTAGTACATATCCCACGACTCTTGCCATTTCATTGTACATATTATGTTACGATAAAGCAGTAAGCAGAGTATATTATGAATGCGCTGAGGTTTAGTAACGATGTTAACTGGCTGAGGTTGGTAAAAGCATGACGCTGGGGACGGCTCTAGGAAGCTGTAGACGGTTGCATTAAAAAGCTGGAAGCGATGATGATGAGACTTACCTCTTTGGGTACAAGTACTCTGCTCTTCATGGAACTTACATCCATTGCTACCACCTCACTGTCATTCTTGTAGAGTATTTCCGTCCCTGTAACATACAACGATTCATTTGCTGAGAGCGAGAATTCGACACTCGTGCTTCTTACTCCTAAACGAAAGAGATACCAGTCACAATGAGAAATAAATCTTTTCTGCTCGCCGCTGTGAGCGTCACAACAGTTTTAAATTTCCTTCAGTCATCGTAGTACTCTCTAAGGGTTCCAGGCCGGAGATTAGAAAAATCAGAGACTCTATATTTACATCTCCGTCTACACCTTTCGATGTTTGGCAAAGGGTACTTTGCGTGTTACTGTCACTTCGGCCCTTTCCTGTTCCAGTCGTGAATATTTCAGGTGAACGACGATTGCTGGTAAGCCCGCTAATGTACCAGCTATGTAGGGAGCGGTCCGGCTAAGTTTAGGGGTGAGTCTGCTCCCTACGCGCCATGCACGCTTCGTGAAGGATCAGAATTTTATCCAGCGAGAATATGTAAGGGGAAAAACTCACAGACTTTAAATGATGGTAAGATGCTGCTCTGTCAGGACTGTGGCCGTCAAATACGGAAGAAAGACTACGTTTACGTTAACAGTGACGCTCTCATTCCCTAAAAAATATTCCTATCGTGGTACTTATTAACTTCTTTGAAGACCATGTACCACTAACATACTGACACGTCTACGTGTAATACAAGGGGCGTTCAATAAGTGATGCAAAACATTTTTTCTCGCCCAATTCCGGTTGAAAAAATGTGGAATTTGTTGTGGACCATCGTGGAATATCTCCTACAATTTGATGGAGTTCTGATAGTTGACGGATCTATACGTAGTCTCCAAAATAGTGTCTGCAATGGAGATGCGTTCCAAGCAGAGAGCTGTCATTTAGTTTCTTTTAGCGTAAAACCAGAGCATCGCAGATATTCGCAAGCGTTTGCAGAATGTCTATGGAGACATGGCAGTGAACAAAAGCACGGTGAGTCGTTGGATGAGGTATCTGTCATTATGGCAACAAGATTGTGCAAACCTGTCCTGTCTCCCGCCTTCCGATAGGCCGCACACAGTTCTGATAGTTGACGGATCTATACGTAGTCTCCAAAATAGTGTCTGCAATGGAGATGCGTTCCAAGCAGAGAGCTGTCATTTAGTTTCTTTTAGCGTAAAACCAGAGCATCGCAGATATTCGCAAGCGTTTGCAGAATGTCTATGGAGACATGGCAGTGAACAAAAGCACGGTGAGTCGTTGGATGAGGTATCTGTCATTATGGCAACAAGATTGTGCAAACCTGTCCTGTCTCCCGCCTTCCGATAGGCCGCACACAGTTCTGATAGTTGACGGATCTATACGTAGTCTCCAAAATAGTGTCTGCAATGGAGATGCGTTCCAAGCAGAGAGCTGTCATTTAGTTTCTTTTAGCGTAAAACCAGAGCATCGCAGATATTCGCAAGCGTTTGCAGAATGTCTATGGAGACATGGCAGTGAACAAAAGCACGGTGAGTCGTTGGATGAGGTATCTGTCATTATGGCAACAAGATTGTGCAAACCTGTCCTGTCTCCCACCTTCCGATAGGCCGCACAGAGTTGTGACTCCTATAATGTTGGAAAGTGCGGACACTCTCATTCGACGTGATCGACAGATCACAATCAAACACCTCGCTGTAAAACTGGACGTCTCTGTTGGCGGTGCTGACACACTCGTCTACCAGTTGGGACACTCATAGGTATGTGCCCGCAGGGATCCACCCTAGAGCCCGCATTCTGAAACTTCCGACTTCATCTGTTTCGCCCAATGAAGGGTGCACTCCGTGGGAGGCAGTAAGTGGATGATGGGGAGGTTATTGATGCAGCAAGATCGTTGGCTCCGACGTCGACCAGTACATTGGTATCTGCAAGCATACAGGCCCTCCCAGTGAGGTCGCGTAGTGTCTTGGCAGTGAACGGAGATTATATTGAAATAAGGTTCTGTAGCAAAAAGAGTGGGAAATAATATGGTGTATGGTCTCCTGAGTAAAATCAACCTGGTTTCAGGAAAAAAGCGTGTTGCGTTGTTTACTGAACGCCTCTCGTACAAATCACACGAGAACATTCTATACGATAAACGCCCAAGCCTGCTACCAAGCGCGAGTAGCCTTCCAGACACGCGTTCACACAGCGTCTCTCTCTCTCTCTCTCTCTCTCTCTCTCTCTCTCTCTCTCTGGCAAGCTGCTGCCACACAACACTCACTAGACATTGATGTGCTCTAGCCAAGGCCTATTGTTAAGGCAAGAAACAAACAATAATGTACTCTTCCAATTGCACAAAACCACTTAAACTAGAAAACTGGTCGAAATCCTGCATATACAGGATGTTCCATGACTAACAGTCAATATTCATGGTTGCGAGTTGATGTGAACACTTGCCTATGCAAAAGCGAATGAGTGTGGCAGACGTAAGTAGATAGTTTACTGAAGGACAAGTTGTCATAGCTCATAAGAAGGCAGGCGACTTACCACTTATCCACTCGAAGTCAAACTCCTCTGGCGAGAATTCTCCGGAGGTAATATCGTCTAGGTCAAAGGGCTTTCGTTTGACCGTGGCAGCCAGCGCCGTCTGCATCAGCACCAAGCAAGCAGCCTACAGGCGAAAAAAGAACAACAAATCAGCTATACGTTACTAACACTCGTTAGGGACGTTATGAACACTCGCACACATTATGTATCTCCTGCGTTATCAGGACAACCTCTGAGTCATCAGCAACGAAACGTAAGCACACAAATAAAGTCTAATGGTGAACTGAAATATTGAGGAAGCAATGACGTAGATGAATGATATAGCATAATCATATCGCTCAAGTCCTGTGCTTACTGCTATGTACTAATACCATCTTTACTAATCCAACGTGTCACCGAGCGACGTGGCGCAGTGGTTAGCACACTATGTAAGGTAACGGGGAGGAGAGGGGTTATATGGCCATACAGTAGCTTTACTAACAGTGGAAATATCACCTATGGAAAAATAGATGGGGTGTGAAAAGTCAATACATTTATAGACTCACCTTCCCCTGATAAAGAGAAGGCAGCATTCACCAGTTTCAGATGGGTATAATTACTGTACATGACTTTCCACTTAGGTAAACAATGTTAGGTGTGCTTGCAATGAGTCCTTGGATTTGCTGGATATTTAATCATTGAAATAGAAGTCGTGTGAAAACGAGCTCTTCCAAGAAGTTCGTAATTTCAATTTAAAGCGCAGCAGCAGAAATAATATGCTGGGCTGGTGTACTTCAATCAAAACGTTTCATAGTAGAATTAAGTTATAAATATGTTTAGAACAACTGCAAAGTAAGTCAGTATTTTATTATGAAGACATCATTCAGTCTCGATCTTTGTTATTTCACGAGTATACCGTGAATATCAGGAATCCGGTAAAACTTCAAATCGCAGACATCCCTGCGGCTGGAAAAATATCCTGCAAGAACGGAACCAATGGCGACTCGAAGAGAATCGTTTGACGTGACACAAGTACAACCTTCCGCAAATTGCTGCAGGTTTTAATGCTGGGCCATCAACAAGTGTCAGCGTGCGAATCATTCAACAACTTCGCGGTCGAAGGTCCAATCGTGTACCCTTCACGACTGCACGACACAAAGCTCTACGCCTCGCCTGGGTCCGCCAACACCGACAATGGGCTAATGATCACTGAAATCATGTTTCCTGTCCGATGAGTCATGTTTTAAATTGCATCGAGGGGATGGACGTGTACGAGTATGGGGACAAACTTATGAATCCATGGACCCTGCATCTCTGGAGGGAACTGTTCAAGCTGGTGGAGGCTCTGTAATGGTGGGCGGCGTGTGCACTTGGACTGATATGGGACCCCTGATACGTCTAGGTACCACTCTGAGAGGTGACACGTACGTAAGTATTCTGTCTGATCACCTGCATCCATTCCTCCCGTGCAGTACTTCAATCCAGCGCTTAAAGTACCACACGTCCGATGCTATCTTCCGTACACTAATAAACCCTGCTACTTCAAAGTTTTGACATTAATACAAATTTTAAATTATCCAAAACTTACTTCTCCAGCACCAATCCGAAGTTTCTTTCCATCTGTTCTGATTCATCCATCGTCGTAAACAGTACACCTACCTCGCAAGGTTGTTTGGGGATCAGTTGTTGGCTACCTCTCTGTGCTTATACACTGAAGAGCCAAAGAAACTGACACAGCTGCTTAATGTCGTGTATGGCCCTCGCGACCACATAGAAGTGCCGCAACACGACGCGTCATGGACTTGCCTAATGTCTGAAGCAATGTTGGAGCGAAGTGACACCGAATCCTTCAGGGCTGTACATAAATCCGTAATAGGACGAGGAGGTGGATCTCTCTTCCGAACAGCGCGTTGCAAGACGTCCCAGATATGCTCAGTAATGTTCATGTCTGGGGAGTTTAGTGGCCAGCAGAAGTGTTTAAACTCAGAAGAGTTTAATGGAGCTACTCTGTAGAAATTCTGGACGTTTGAGGAGTCGCATTGTCCAGATAGAATTGCCCAAATACGTCTGAATACACAATGGACATGAGTGGGTGCAGGTGATCAGACAGGATACTTACGTACGGCTCACTTGACAGAGTCGTCTCTAGATGTATGCAACTAGTTCCATAGATGATGAAGAGATTGAAGGAATGTATGATGCGACAAAAGAAATTATTCAGATAGTTGATGGAGACGAAAATTTAATAGTCATAGGGGACTGGAATTCGAGAGTAGGAAAAGGAAGAATAGGTAGCAGGTGAATTTGGACTGGAGGTGAGGAATGAAAGAGGAAGCTGCCTGGTAGTATTTTGCACAGAGCACAACTTAATCATAGCTAACACTTCGTTTAAGTATCACGGAAGAAGGTTGTATACGTGGAAGAGGCGTAGAGACACTGTAAGGTTTCAGACAGATTATACACTCCTGGAAATTGAAATAAGAACACCGTGATTTCATTGTCCCAGGAAGGGGAAACTTTATTGACACATTCCTGGGGTCAGATACATCACATGATCACACTGACAGAACCACAGGCACATAGACACAGGCAGTGTATATCCACCTTTCGCAGCAATGCAGGCTGCTATTCTCCCATGGAGACGATCGTAGAGATGCTGGATGTAGTCCTGTGGAACGGCTTGCCATGCCATTTCCACCTGGCACCTCAGTTGGACCAGCGTTCGTGCTGGACGTGCAGACCGCGTGAGACGACGCTTCATCCAGTCCCAAACATGCCCAATGGGGGACAGATCTGGAGATCTTGCTGGCCAGGGTAGTTGACTTACACCTTCTAGAGCACGTTGGGTGGCACGGGATACATGCGGACGTGCATTGTCCTGTTGGAACAGCAAGTTCCCTTGCCGGTCTAGGAATGGTAGAACGATGGGTTCGATGACGGTTTGGATGCACCGTGCACTATTCAGAGTCCCCTCGACGATCACCAGAGGTGTACGCCCAGTGTAGGAGATCGCTCCCCACACCATGATGCCGGGTGTTGGCCCTGTGTGCCTCGGTCGTATGCAGTCCTGATTGTGGCGCTCACCTACACGGCGCCAAACACGCATACGACCATCATTGGCACCAAGGCAGAAGCGACTCTCATCGCTGAAGACGACACGTCTCCATTCGTCCCTCCATTCACGCCTGTCGCGACACCACTGGAGGCGGGCTGCACGATGTTGGGGCGTGAGCGGAAGACAGCCTAACGGTGTGCGGGACCGTAGCCCAGCTTCATGGAGACGGTTGCGAATGGTCCTCGCCGATACCCCAGGAGCAACAGTGTCCCTAATTTGCTGGGAAGTGGCGGTGCGGTCCCCTATAGCACTGCGTAGGATCCTACGGTCTTGGCGTGCATCCGTGCGTCGCTGCGGTCCAGTCCCAGGTCGACGTGCACGTGCACCTTCCGTCGACCACTGGCGACAACATCGATGTACTGTGGAGACCTCACGCCCCACGTGTTGAGCAATTCGGCGGTACGTCCACCCGGCCTCCCGCATGCCCACTATACGCCCTCGCTCAAAGTCCGTCAACTGCACATACTGTTCACGTCCACGCTGTCGCGGCATGCTACCAGTGTTAAAGACTGCGATGGAGCTCCGTATGCCACGGCAAACTGGCTGACACTGACGGCAGCGGTGCACAAATGCTGCGCGCTAGCGCCATTCGACGGCCAACATCGCGGTTCCTGGTGTGTCCGCTGTGCCGTGCGTGTGATCATTGCTTGTACAGCCCTCTCGCAGTGTCCGGAGCAAGTATGGTGGGTCTGACACACCGGTGTCAATGTGTTCTTTTTTCCATTTCCAGGAGTGTATAATGGTAAGACAGAGATTAGGAACCAGGTTTTAAATTTCCAGAGGCAGATGAGGACTCTGGCCACAATTTACTGGTTATGGACTGTAGATTAAGACTGAAGAAACTGCAAAAAGGTAGGAATTTACGAAGATGGCATCTGGAAAAACTGAAAGAACCAGAGGTTGTTGAGAGTTTCGGAGAAAGCATTAGGGAACGATTCACAAGAACAGAAGAAAGAAATACAACAGAAGAAGAATAGGTAGCTTTGAAAGATGAAATAGTGAAGGTGGCAGAGGATTAAATAAGTAAAAACACGAGGACTAGTAGAAATCTTTGGGTAACAGAAGAGATATTAAATTTAATTGAAAGGAGAAAATATAAAAATGCAGTAAATGAAGCAGGCGAAATGGAATATAAGCGTATCAAAAACGGCATCGAAAGGAAGTCTAGAGGACGCATGTAAGGACGTAGAAGCATATATCAGTATGGGTAAGATAGATACTGCCTACAGGAAATTTAAAGAGACCTTTGTAGAAAACAGAACCACCTGTATGAATATCAAAAGCTCAGATAGAAAACCAGTCCTAAGCAAAGAAGTGAAAGCAGAAAGGTGGAAGGAGAATATATAGAGGGTCGATACAAGGGCGATGTCTTTGAGGGCAATATTATGGAAATGGTTGAGACGTAGATGAAGATGAAATAGGAGATATGATACTTCGTGAATAATGTGACAGAGCACTGAAAGACCTAAGTCGAAACTAGGACCCGGGGCGTAGACAACATTCCATTAGAACTACTGATAGCCTTGGGTGAGCCAGCCCTGACAAAACTCTTCCACCTCGTGAGCAAGATGTATGTGATATAGCCTCAGACTTCAATCCCAAAGAAAGCAGGTGTAGACAGGTATGAAAAGTACCGAACTATAAGTTTAATAATAATAGCAGGAATTATTTACAGACGAATGGAAAAACTGGTAGAAGCCGGCCTCAGGGAAGATCAGTTTGCATTCCGTAGAAATATCGAACACGCGAGGCAATATAGACCCTACGATTTATCTTAGAGGATATGTTAAGGAAAGCCAAATCTACGTTTCTAGCATTTGTAGACTTAGAGAAAGCTTTTGACAAAGTTGACTGGAATACTCTCTTTCAAACTCTGAAGGCGGCAGGGGTAGACTACAGGAGGCGGAAGGCTATTTACAAATCATACAGAAACCAAACGGCAGTTCTAAGAGCGAAGGGCACGAAAGGGAAGCAGTGACTGAGAAGGGAGTGAGACAGGGTTGTAGCCTATCCCCGATGTTATTCAATCTGTATACTGGGCAAGCAGTAAAGGAAAGAAAAGGAAAACTTGGAATACGAATTAATGTTCAGGGAAAAGAAAGAAAAACTTTGAGGCTTGCAGATGACAATTCTGTCAGAGACAGCAAAGGACTTGGAAAAAGAAAAACGCGGATAATGAAACGTAGGAGATTTAAATAAGGTGATGCTGAGAGAATTAGATTAAAAAATGAGACACTTAAAGTAGTAGATGACTTTTTCTATATGGGAAGCAAAATAATTGTTGATGGTCGAAATACAGAGGATATAAAATGTAGACTGGCTTTAGCAAGGAAAGCGTTTATGAAGAAGAGAGATTTGTTAACATCGAGAGTCAGGAAGTCCTTTGTGAAAGTATTTTTATATAGTGTAGCTACGTATGGAAGCGAAACATTGACGATAAATAGTTTAGACAAGAAAAGAACAGAAGCTTTCGAAACGCCGTGCTACAGATGAATGCTGAGGAGTAGATGAGTAGATAACGTAAGTAATCAGGAGGTATTGAATAGAAGTAGAAGAAGTGGAATTTGCGGCACAGCTTGAACAGAAGAAAGGATCGGTTGGTAGGACACGTACTGAGGCATCAAGGAATCACCGGTTTAGTATTGGAGGTAAGTGTAAAAGACGTAGAGGGAGACCAAGAGATGAATACACTATGCAGATTCAGAAGGATATAGGTTGCAGTAGTTACTCGGAGGGATAGAATAGTATGGAGAGCTGCATCAAACAAGTCCCAGGACTTACAACAACAACAACAACGACATTTAAAACTGATTTCCGTGACAACATTTCGAACTGTGCTTCACGACGAAATGGCCAACGTGGAACCTATTAAATGCTTAATAGGTTTCTAGAACGGACGTTAAGCGCAGCGCATCCCCCCCCCCCCTCCTCCTCCTCCTTTCCCCGCAAATCACCCACCTTGGTGCCGTTCGAGAGGAGCACGTTGTGTGCCGGAGCACGGTTCACGAAATGGCATATAAATACAAAAAATAAATGTAAGTACTAGAACGTAAATAAATGGTTTTTTTTTAGGTTTGTTATTATTAACCGTACGCCCCTGACAAGGGGAACTCCCCATCGCGCCCCTCTCAGATTTTGTGGTGAGATGGGCCAGTGGATTGCCCGTCAAAAACGTGAAAACAGATCATGCATGAAAACAGGAAGAAGGCGTACTGAACTGTGAAAAAAGAAGCAAAATAGAAACAGTTAACGCTCCAGGCGCAAGATGTGGAACATCGAGTGAATTTGAATAGCTAAGGCGTCGTTGTTATGCGGTCACGGTGTTGGAATTGGGAAGCAGGGAATGCTGTTTAAATCTCTCTCGTACCCCCCTTTTTTCCGCAAAATTGTGAACTGTTGACCCGATAACTGACGTGTCTGTTCGCTATATTCAAGTTTATGTATGCGTCTTGGTGTAACATCCATTTGCAACAGCGGGGTGAAACGAAAGAACCTGCTGACTTACATACTTCCTATTCGTTCTTCACAAGTACCTCATGTTACTACTCTTTCTTTCCGGTTTGGAAGTTTTGACTCTTGAATTCTTTTGTTGTAACATAGTTCACACCCGTTTACTTCTTGTTTTCAGTTCTGTGAGAGATCTATGCAGCATCTGGCCTGCTTTCAGTATTCTTCATATTTACTTGTGGCGGTAATATATTCTCACCACGTGACTCACGTTCTGTAACCAATGTACGAATATAGTATGACAATTGCCAAGACTATAGAAAGAAAACAGACACGTCAATGACGGACGGACAGTTCATAAAGTTGTGAAAGAAAATGGAGCACGAAGGAAATATGAACACGCGTCTTTTGTTTGATCGTCCAATACCATAACCACACAACCACGACGCCGCGGCTCTGGCATTTCGCTACATGTTGCACATCTTTAGCTTGGATCGTTCACTATTTCTATTTTGCTTTTTTTCCACATTTCAGTACACTTTTCCCTCCCATTTTCATGCTAGATCTGTATTCATTTTTTGATAGGCTATCCACTGTGCCATCTTACCATTAAGTCTGAGCAGGTTGCGATGGGGAGTTTCCTTCGTGAGTAGTCAGCGAGCGTACTCTTCATCCCTTCAGATAATGACACGATTTCTATACAGCAATATTGAGAAGTCCATTGGGTCATTTATTCCACAGATTGTGCTTTTGAAACTTACTCCTACCACTCGCCGCTCCTCTCAGTGACACAGCTGTTCTCAAATGAGACTACAGGTTTGTGAAGTTCTAAAAAATGATTATAGTTGCAAAAGATTACATACTGGGTTACTAGTCCGTTCTCACTGGGTGAATTGTTACATAAACTTTAGTTGCGTAAACGGCTCCGTAGAACTGAAATTGCAATGTTGTCTCCAGCTACCAATTTCATGCGGATCCCAATTACTGTTTACTTCGCTTGCCAGCGCCTAAGGTCCTCCCACGAGGAAGCCTTTCGTCATTATATAAGGAGTCTCCTTTCAAAACTGATGCTCAAGGATGGACCTGCCGCTTAAACACAACAATACTACTAACGTTTATAAGAGTTCCTTCTTAGACAGTTGGTACAACTGCAGTTTATTTTATTAGTATAGATTTCTGCCTCAGGTAACGTAAGTTGCATCATTAGCAGTTTGGGCTTATTACCAAGGCATCGTCAGAAACTGGACATGTGCGACTAGGAAGGTTCCGTAAAAACATAATTATATATACAGACAATCCATGGATTCCGGGAATCGGGGATCTCAACGACTTTTGCCTGTTATCGACATTGTTACTAGCAGTGTATTGATCCCAGGGATTCCAAGAGGCTTTAGAATGTTTTAATTTTAAGTTTGAAGTCGGATAACAAAATAAAAAAAGAAACATTTTTTCGTGTGATATAATTAAAAATTAATAATTTTCTGATTTTTTCCCCTTTACTTTTACTGTGAAACCTCTCTTCTCGCCAAAGTTCTTGATTCTACATCAAGAGGAAGTACCCATAAATTATTAATGAGTGACTTTGCAAGTATCAAAATAATGTGAAATAAATTACCATATCTTTTTGTTACAATGACATAGAAGCTTACATTAATTACAGCACAGACAAGCGACATAGATTTCAACTTGCTCTCCGTTCTTGGGAAAAAATGAGGCTTAAGAGACACACGGGCAGACAGACAGTCGGATAAGAAATGGCCATGTTTTCTTTTTGTTTTTTTTGTGATATAATTACAGATCAACGATTTTCAAATTTTTTGTTTTGGTTGTAGTGTGAAACCTTGCTTGTTCACAAATTTTATGGTTCTAGACTAACGAGAAGTACCCTACAGGTTTTGAGGAGTGAGTTTGAGACTATAGTCGTATCTTTTGGTTTCATAGATTTAGAAGCTTCACTTTTTACGTCGCCCAGGGACCGCAGGCCTTAATATGTGATATAAATTTCAATTTGATATCTCTATCCACCCCTGAGGAATGGGGTTTGAAAAGTCGCACAGACAGAGAGACAGACGAATTACGAAGTGATCCCATAAGGGTTCCGTTTGTATTAATTGAGGTACGAAACTCTAAAACGTCGGATAGTAAAACACCAGGATACTAAATTAGATGTCCAATTAACTTTTATACACAACAATGCCTACTTCAATACGTTACAGAGTAAGTCGACAAATTAATAAGCCCACAGAGGCTGTCAGAATGTAGATATACACTGCATACATGCAGTGATTGAGCGTGGCATGGTTTACTCAAATCCTTGGTGGGTTTCTGAAAGAATATGGCATCAGATGTCTACATACGGATTGCGCAGTTACCTCAAATTAGAGACAGTGATTTGAGGGTGTGAACCTGGCGCCCAATAGCATTCCAGATGTTTTCCACCCGGTGAATTTGGTGGTAGAAACGCCAGCGTGAGTTTGTCATCATCCTCCTCTAACATTCGTAGTGTTATTCAAGGTTTTTGAGACTGACAATCACCCTGTTAGAAGATGGCAGTGCCGTCGGGAGAGATATGAAGCGTAAAGAGATTTTATGTGACTCCTAATATTGTTCACGTCGTGCACAACTGCAAAAAATGGTCCAAATGGCTTTGAGCACTATGGGACATCTGAGGTCATCAGTCCCCTACAACTTAGAACTACTTGAACCTAACTAACATAAGGACGTCACACACATCCATGCCCGAGGCAGGATTCGAACCTGCTACCGTATCGGTCGCACGGTTCCACTCTGAAGTGCCTAGAACCGCTCGGCCACACCGGCCGGCTGCACAACTGCCATTCTAGGTTAGATTATGACCACAGTCCCTATGGAAGCCCACCAGAACATCTGCAATAACATACTACTGTACTCGCCAATCTGGCTTTGTAGCGCGTTGCATGTTTCGAGCAGCCGTTTGCCTCGATGACGGCGTATCCCGACACGACATGGTGTAACAAGAAACGTGACTCATATGAGCAACTGACACGTTTCCATTGATTCTCGTTCCAGTCCCGTTGATCCCGTGCCCACTGCAATCGTAACTGATGATGTCGTTGGATCAACACGGAAACACGCAACGTTTGTCTACTGCAGAGGCCCACGATCAACAATGTGCTCCGAAACCTTTGTGCCTGCACCAGCACTGTACTCAGCCGTCGGATCTGTCACAAATCGCCCCCTGTCCTGCTCTGCAGAGCAGGCAAGCCTCCAACCTCCACATTCTGGAGGAACCGTGAACGTCCAAAACACTGTCGCCTACTCTTGATTTCACTGTTGTGTTGTGTACGAGTTCGTACACAACGGCAAGGAGAGGCGGGCTGCAGAGCAGTCTGGCAGCTGGACGGGAACAGAAATGATTGACGAAAAAGTCAACACAATGAGCAGAAGATTTGCTTAACTTGTATTTCGCCAAGTCCACCTCATACAACAGCAACTAGGATGAGAGTCACTGTCTTGGCACAAATGAAAGTGGCGTAGCGTAGTGCCTCCAAACACGAGTGGGCTGAGCGGCTGCTGCCGGCCCTCCTGTGTTGTGGAGGCAGAGGGAGCTCGTGGTACGGAGCTGTTGGAGGTGTGGCTCAATGGGCGCGCGCGACTGTGTCTCCCAGATCCCGCAAGACCCATGTCTGAGGCAGATGGAATGCAATTCCGTTTCTATGGCGCACGTTGGGTGGTACCACGTGCCCATCAACCACCTTCCCAAGACACTCCCCAACAGTAGCATACTAGCAACAGACCATCTCCCCCATTTCCACGATGCTTGTTTTCAAACGTTGGACCTTAACAATCTGCCATTTGTTCAAGATGCTACGTCAATGGATTTCCCATTTGCAATCCATACTCGCCCGGGGTAGCCGTGTGGTCAGGGGCATCTTGCCACGGTTCGCGTAGCTCCACCCGTCGGAGGTTCGGGTCCTCCCTCGGACATGGGCGTGTGTATTGTCCTTAGACTAAGTTACTTTCAGTTAGAGTAAGTAGTGTATAACCCTAGAGACCAATGATCTCAGCAGTTTGACCCCACAGACCTTACCACAAATTTCCAATTTTGCGATCCCTATCGCTGCTAGAATGATTTCCCATTTGTCTATATTCCCTTTATAATCTTCCATTCCCACGTCACGGGCCTACAACGCCACCAAGACAGTGTTCAATCTTGAAGCAAGCAATGGTCATATTGTTTTGGATCAACAGAGTAACCACGATCTTACGTCGTTACTTTTCTGCCGTTTTATTACCCAGCTTCTCTTTCCTCTTAACAGATCATGCTTAGTATGCCTCACCTCCAACAGTAAAATTTCGTACTCGTAACTGTAAAACAACAGTGCATAGTCATAGTACGTATATTGTGTGCTGCTCTACATCAGTATTCAAATCGTAAAATGTTGCGAAGAGCAGACGGAGTGCTGGGTTGACTCCATGTAGACATATACATACACAAGACCCCTTGTTACATCTTTGTTCAACCCAATTGAAACTACTTTTAATAACCTGCTATCTACCTTAAACTTACTTTTCCGGCACCCACCCTTAAAAAATCACACAAATGATTGGACTTTAACTCACAATGACGAAATAAATGGACACATAATATGCCATTTCAAATCGAATCGAAACTTGCTTTCTGTACTTCACAAGACACACATATCAGATCCATTGCATTAAAAAAATAATAATTAAGCGAACTACGCATCCAGTAGAAGTGAACCGATAAGCGGTGAATTAACAGATCATTTCTTCAAAAATGTAGAAGATGCCAAGAAATGCTTCTGTAGCAGTTTTAATAGTCAACAAGCAACCCCTCCGCATTTAAAGATTCTAGCTTCCATGTATAAAACAGCTCCATTTTCAGAAATGCTAGTTTTTCACACATTTCAGTCTTCCGAATATCTTGTTTACTGAACAATGTATCGCACATAAATCTAATTTTTAGGTACATTCAGAGGTATATGTGGATACCGTCTGCAAAACGTGTTGCGAATAGGGTTAGTAGTAAAGAAGTAATAAATTAAAACTCCATACCTAATGCTGAAGTTTCACTGCGTGGACGGCGAAAATGTACCGAGCGATAAATTTTTAGTTTTTTTAACTTTTAGTATGGGTACCAGTGGGGGAAAATTTTGAAAATGTTTTGAATGATGTGTAAAGTCTGTTGGGAGTTGCTAAGCACTCTCATTCTCATATAAGGGATTAATATAGTCTGCATAAATTGCGTGCTGCCTCAGAACAGATTCATGCTTTATTACTCATCTTAGTGCGTGAAACTTTAAACGGAAAGCTACATATATTAAGACGAGTGCAGCAAACACTACTGTTTCTGCAAAAAGCACATACAGGATGTACATAGAGTCCGGGAACACTTCCATTTATTTATTGCACAAGAACCAAACATTGTACAGATATTATACATATGTCATTTTGAAGAGAAACCGTGAGAAGTTTTTTTCATGTATACCGCCACATCGTAGTTTGGTAATTTGCCTGTAGCGTTAGTCGCAAACACGGCGAGTTCAGGTGCAGAGCGAGCTTTCTGTGTGTTGGAGTTCGACAAAACAAGTGTGCTGCAGCTGTTCAGCGGATGTTTAGAACCCAGTACGGTAAGAAGCCACCAACAAGTAAGGCCATTTATCACTGGCACAACGAATTGGTTACGATGGGTTGCTTGTGCCGGGCAAAGAGAAGCGGCCCCGTGTGACTGAAGTGAATGTGGAGTGCGTACGAGAGACATTCATAAGGAGTCCAAAGAAATTGGTGCGTCGTGCATCCCGTGAACTCTAAATGGCTCCAACGCCAGTGTAGAAAGTCCTGCGACAGAAGATGTCTATGGTACCATTCAAACTGGAGCTAGTGCAGAAGCTCAATGAGGACGAGAAAGACAGGCGTTTTGAGTTTCGTTCCCAGTTCCCACTTTTCACAGTAATGAGAAAGTGAACAGGCATAATTATCTAATCTGGAGTACAAAGCATCCACACGAATGCATTGAATTTGAGCGTAATTCCCCAATGTTTTTGTGCCTAGTCACGTCGAAAACTGTACGGGCCATTCTTCTTCGCCGACAGCACTGTCATTGGATATTCCTGCTTGGACATGTTGCAGCAAAGGCTGATGCCTCAAATGCAACCGGACTCTCCATTCATCTTTCAGCAGGACGGGGGTTCACCCCAAGTTCGTGGGTAACTGAACACGGAACTGCCGCACTGATGGCTCGGCCGTGCTACAGAAGGGGACAGCTGTTTCACGAAATGGCCTCCCCGATCACCAGATCTCACTGCACGTGACTTTTTCTGTGGGAACACATTGAAGATCTGGTGTAAGTATCGCCTCCACGACGTGATGTATCAGAGCTCCGAGAGAGAATGGGGGAAGCGACTGTCCACGATGCCATGCTGGGACGGGTACGGCAAGAATTAGATTACCGTATTGACGAATGCCGGGCCACTCATGGTTCTCATACAGAATGTTTGTAAGAAAAACTTTCAGAGTTCCTCTTCAAAATGTAATATATATGACATCTATACAAAGTTTAGTTCTTGTGCAATAAATAATTGAAAGTGTTCCAGGACTTTATGTATACTCTGTATAAAAATGGGTCGAAAGGTTTTAGTACAGACAAGTCACCCACTCACACATACTCAGTAAGACTTATATCGAAACAAGATAAAACTTAAACAAAATAGCAGCGATAGCTAGGTAATAACAACAATTTAAATTTAGCCAATAATTATATGAAATAATAAAAATCAAGTTTTTGCTGCCCCTGGAATCTGTTAGATAGGCAATCTGCAACTCATGTGGGTGACCGGGTGAGCGTTCTAGGCGTTTAGTAATATGGATGTTGTTGCCGTCACCGCTTTACGAGGGGAAAAAAAAGCAGGCATGTTTCATATTATTATCATTCCCTACAGCTGAACGCTGAAAACCAGTGAGATATCAGTAGTTTCTTGACTCATTATGATTTTGTCGAAGTGTACTTTTTCCATGTTCCTATATAACAGAATACACATGCAAAGGTTATCAGTTCATGTCCTAAATTGGAAAAAAGTGGCAAAGTTTGGCCGGCTAAGAAAGGGTTGATGAAAAGTTCATCTTCAACAAGAATGTGCGACAATTTTCTGAGTGAAACTCCAGACCACTGCACAGTTCCTCATGAAGCAAGGGTGCGTGGGGACTCGCCTGTACAATCAATATCTACTGATTCCCATGGATTGTTTCACAGACATAAGACGTGTCTGTATCCAGGAACACCCTTTCCTTTCCTAGAATTTTCACAACAGAAATATAGTACTACACTTCACAACTACAACTGTCACATGATTCTCATATACACTCGACCCTCTGAACGAAGGAAAGCCACCAGCTTCTACCAAAAGCGTTCATAAAAGTGTGTCAAAATGTCTCAGCACAAACTAGACATTTGGTCCCACAAATACAGTAACACTTATACTGACAGACCGTAAAACTGTAACAAAATGGCAGCAACAGCTAGGCTAGTGCACAAAACATGTAGACGGTAAACCAGTTTAACATCTTGTTAAAGTCATGAAAATCGTTGCCCACGCATTGCTGGTTTATTAGAAGTGAAAGAAAAGTAATCGTTAGGTGATAAATCATGCGGTTACGGGCAATGAGACAAAAATCAATGGTACTCCCGAGAATGGATATGCTGCCTGGTTTATCGTGTCCAGTAGGCACAACATTTTGGCGACCAGACTCCGCGTCATCGTTAGGTGCGCTGACGAGCTGACTATTACCGCAAAGATCTGCACCGTCAAGTCTTAATGAACTCCCTAACGTCCACAAATATGGGGTGGGTTACTTTCTATTGTCAGCAGCAACAGCGTTATTAAACACATACTAAAAACGAACACCACCCATACAGGCCGTGAAGGCCCGAGAGTACTGACCGACCGCCTTGTCATCCTCAGAACTTAGGCATCATGGGGTGCAGATATGGAGAGTTGTCAGAACACCATTTTCCCAGCTATTCTCGGTTTGCATTACTGTTGCCGCTACTCCTCAATCAAACAGCTCCTCAAATGGCCTTACAATGGCTCAGTGCACCCCACTTGTTAGCAGCACTCCGCAGACCCGGACGGTAAACCATTCAAGTGCTAGCCAAGCTCGACAGTGCTTAACTTCGGTGATCTGACGGGAACCAGTGTTACCACGGCAGCAAAACCGTTGTCTCTTACACACTCACCGCCTGGAAATATTTTGAAGTGCCCAGAAAGAGAGGACGAAAGTAAACGGAAACATCACTGTTACTTCAGTAACTATAAAGCTGAGTCAAATTTGCAAAGAACGTGACACCTCACTTACCAGTATGACGTTTGACCCCCTCTGGCCCGGACGCGTGCACTGATTCGATGAGAAAGGGTGTTATTAAGCATTTATATCCTCCCCTGAGGCAAGCCACCCTACAACTGTTGTTACTGTTCCTTGATAACCTGGATACTGGCGCTGGGACAGAGTGATGCTCAATCTGGTCCCATACACGTTCTAACAGGTACAGATCCAGGAATCTATCTGATCATGAGAGCACCACAACATCACACAGACAGTTAACACAGGCATATGTCATGGTTCGATCAGCGTGGGCGTCGTTCTGTTGAAAAATGGCACCACGTCGAACAGAATGAGGGGCCATTCATCAGCAGTCCAGTCTTCTTAGTCACAGCACCACTTCAAATGCAGCCGCTGGTGTTGTTGTACTAACGGCAGCCTGTGCGTACGTTAGTAATTCCCTAGTCTGGCTACTTTCCGACCACTGTACGAAGTACTCAGTACAGCGCGAGATTTCATTTAGCACTGCGGTGTGTCATTTTTCGGTCGGCACGTCAGAATCGTGGCGTCATCGTTTGTGCTATAAGAGAAGTTCACAGGTCCAGTGGCTGTTTGTGCGTAAAGAAGGAGTCGATCTATCTACCATTACAAGCCTTTAAAATGAATGGGAATGACAGAATTGAAGGATAAGAATTCTCAATATCTATTATGCGATATACTGTCGCAAACCGATAGGTATTGTAAAGGTGACATGTAATAACATAACAACACCATGCAGAAAGATTTTACAAAATTTGGTTGACGGTGAAATAGAAAAAAATTACAGCAATGACCAGACGGGCTTTATGTTCCATACAACAAGAAGCACTTTGCGTTAAATTTGCAGGCGTGGAACACTTGATGATATTGTTGGTACGAATAATAAATTTTCTGAAGTCGTAGGCATTATTCCGCTGCGATTTGCAACAGTTTTCGGTGGAATTGTACAAATAGTATGGAGACTTCGTATATTACAACAAAGTGCGTCGTTGGTTAACCCAATGGGCGTGCCTGAAACGATTTTCAATTTAAAATCCAATGCTGTTGAATTTATAAGGGGAAAATGGGAGCAGGAACGATATTTGGAACATCCCGAATGGATTGCAGACATAGCAAATGGCTCAAATGACTCTGAGCACTATAGGACTTAACATCTGAGGTCATCAGTCCCCTATAACTTAGAACTACTTAAACCTAACTAGCCTAAGGACATCACACCCATCCATGCCCGAGGCAGAATTCGAACCTGGGACCGTAGCGGTAGCGAGGTTCCAGACTGAAGCGCCTATAACCGCTCGGCCACCAACGGCCGGCCAGACATAGCATTTAAGTGGATTTGACTGCACACCGCCCATAGTAAGACACTGCAAAGTGATAAACAGCTTGCTTCCGCTTTAATGGGGATGCATATTAAAAAAACGCGTAACGGAAGGGACGAACGCTTACAAAAGAAAACATCCGTTTTCTTAGGTTCACCAGCGTCAAAGAAATTGCGACTTTTTACGAATCCATTGCGACTTTGAGAGAATTACAAGAACAGTTTCGTTAACGATTTTGGAGGCTGAGGTTGGCAACACTGCGCCGACGCGGACTCGTCGAGTATTTGCTGCACTAAATAATTATAAAAAGCGTTGTTATTAAGCTATTTTTAAACGTCTACAGGTGTTATAAATATAATATAAGTGTTGTTGAATTAGTGGAAGCGTTAGTGAAGTATAAAATAAGATTAAACGGTGTAAGAAGCGTATTTTTCTTCTCGCGCCTGTAGCACGAATCCTAGGCCTAATTTCACGTGCGCGAATCGTAAGTAAGCAGTGAATTAAACATATAGGTAAACGTTACCAGTTGGTATAAATAAATCATAAGTGTTGTTACATTAGTGGAAGTGTTGGTGAAGTGTTAAATAAGATTAAACGGCGTAAGAAGTTTATTTTCCTTCTCGCGCCTATAGCACAAACTTTAGCCTTAATTTTACGCGCGCGTATCGTAAGTAAACAGTGACTTAAACTTATATGTAATCACCAGTGTTTTTTATTCATTACGCTTTCAACTTATTTATATCTGCCTGAATAGTCTCTAGGGTCCTTTGTTTACGTATTAGCCAGTACTTAAATCAGATTATATGATTTCTGTTTTTGCCATGAGTGTGTGACATGCCGTAGGATCGTTAGTTCTGGGCTATGGTGTGATGGGTGTTGTAGTTTCTTTCATTGGGGCGAATGTAGTGGCGTGGGAAATGGGCACATAAATGAGGCTCACCAGTGGTATTGTAGGATCTGCAGTAGAGATAGGAAAATACTGGAACAGGAAGGGAAAATTGCAGCTCTTCAAGCTGACCTACACAAGGCAAGGGAGGATCTGGACAGGTTAAAGAGGGAGAAGGGTGAACAGAGGTGGGAAGTGGCAACAGGTAATAGGGGGAACAGGCAAAGGAGAGCATCAGACAGCTTTGTGATAAATCTTGAAAATAGATTTGACCTGTTGCCTCAGTCAGAATCGGATGAGCCTCATGTAGCTGAAGCTGTAGAAAGGGCACAACAAGCTTTCAAGGACTTGAAAAAGGTAGGGAAATTTGTAAAGAGAAAGAAAGTTCTGTTGTTAGGTAGTTCCCATGGTAGAGGTGTTGGCCAACTCCTGCAGGAAAATCCAGGTCCACAGTACCAGGTCACAAACTTTTTCAAGCCTAGTGCAGATCTGGGTCAGGTAACAGAGAATATAGGTTCTCTATGCAAGGATTTCACGAAGGAGGATGCCGTGGTTATAGTGGGTGGTCCGGGAAACAGCATTGACAGAGACTCTGAATATTCCATAGAGAGTGACCTGGTGAAGATAGCATCAGCAACGAAGCATACGAGTGTGGGATTTGTGTCTGTGTTGAGACGCCATGATCGGGCTCATTTGAACTCTTCTGTAGGGAGGGTGAACTTGGAGTTGGAGTGGCTGCTTCGGACGGATATAGGGTCCCATATTGGTTTGATTTCTGTGGATGCTATTGATAGGAGGGACTACACTAGGAATGGCCTTCACCTCAATAGGAAAAGGAAGGGAAAACTGTCTGGCTTGATTGCAAAAAATTTAAGGGGGGCCGCTGTCACAAGTGGTAAAATACCAGTGGTCACAGGTGTCAGAGGGATGCCTTTTTTAGGATAGGGAAGGGGGATAGAAAACGAGTTTTAAGAGAGATTGGCAGACTGACTCAGTTTGAGAAAATAGATGAACAGAAGTCAGATTTTAGCATACAGCCTCCATTTAAACAATGTTTAACAGAAAGTAATCAGAAACTGCCAGTTCATCTTCACCAAAGCAGTTATAATCGCATTAGTATGCAGTATCAGTTATCTTTATTACACCAGAACATTCCGGGACTCAGAAATAAAGTTGATGAACTACCCATTTGTATCGATGAAATGAATTCATCTAACGAAATTGACATAATCTGCCTCTCTGAACATCAAGTGACCACTGGTATAGATATGTTAGACATTTCAGGATTTAAGCTAGCTTCCTACTTCTGCAGAGTAGATATGGAGGGAGGAGGAGTTGTCACATTTATTAAAAACTGCCATGAATTCAAGAACATTGACATTAATAAATTCTGTTTAGAGCAGCATCTAGAAGCATGTGCAACAGAAGTAGAGTTCCATAACAGATCCTATATAATAGTAACTATTTACCGAGCACCTGCAGGAAATTATAATCTATTCATAAATCATCTAGAACCTCTTTTGGGTTATTTAACAATAAGAAACAAAGAAATTTTGATTGCTGGTAACTTTAATAAAGATTTTCTAATTCAATCTTGCAGTAAACATTTACTGCAGTTAGTAATGTTGTCTTTCAATCTAACTGACACTGTAAACTTTCCAACTAGGACCACTAAATCGTCAAGGACAGCCATTGATAACATTTTTATAGACAAATCAAAGGGACAAAATCATATCATAAAACCTGTAATAAATGGACTATCAGATCATGACATGCAGCTCCTTGTTTTAGATGTAAATTCTAAGGAGATTATCAAGACTACTAAATCTGAGTACAGGAGAGTAATCAATCAACCAAAAATTGAGTGTTTTAGAAAAATGCTCAAAGATATGAACTGGAAAGATGTTTATAGTGCTCATGACATGAATGAAAAATATAACACATTCATGAACAATGTCAGTACCATGTTTGAAAACTGTTTTCCTCTAAAAGTTACTCAAATTAAACAGAAGTCTATAATAAAACCATGGATCACACAAGGAATAAAAATTTCCTGTAAGACAAAAAGGAAAATGTATTTGTCGACCAAGAATAGCTCCAATGCTGATAATTTAGCTAAATACAAGGAATACTGTAAAATATTAAAAAAAGTAATTCAGGCATCTAAACAAATACACTACGAGAAGAAGATAGCAATGTCAGGGAACAAAAATAAAAACAATATGGGATATAGTGAAAGATGAGACTGGTAGAACCAGAAAGGAACAGGAGCAAATAGCACTAAGGGTAGATGACACATTAGTAACCGATGGGCATAGTGTGGCAAATCTATTTAACAAGTACTTTATATCCATTACTGATAGAATGGGATTGTCAGGATCAGCAAATAATGCCCTTGAATATCTGAAACTAGCCTTTACATATAGCTTTAGGGATATGAATATGTCACTCACATCACCAAAAGAAATAACTTCCATAATAAAATCTTTAAAAACAAAGCATTCCAGTGGTTACGATGAAATATCAACAAAGTTAATTAAGGGATGTTCTTGTGAGTTTAGTACAATTCTAAGTTACTTGTGTAACCAGTCAATTGTAACTGGGACATTTCCTGACTGGCTGAAATATGCAGATGTTAAGCCTGTATTCAAGAAAGGGGATAAAGAGATGCCATCAAACTACAGACCGATTTCACTTTTGCCAGCATTCTCAAAAATTTTAGAAAAAGTAATCTAGAGGCAGCTTCTCAACCATCTGACCACAAATAACATATTATCAAGAACACAGTTTGGATTTCTGAAGGGTTCTGATATCGAAAAGGCTATTTACACTTACAGTGAAAATGTAATTAATTCATTAAATAACAAGTTACAAGCAGCAGGTATTTTCTGTGATTTGTCAAAGGCATTCGATTGTGTAAACCACAACATCCTTTTAAATAAATTAGAATTCTATGGTGTCACAGGCAGTGCTGCAAAATGGTTCAAGTCATACCTCGCTAACAGGAAACAAAGGGTGTCAGTGCAAGGGACTAATGAATTAAGTCATCAGTCATAATCAGAATGGGAAGAAATTACATGTGGTGACCCACAAGGATCCATCTTAGGGCCATTGCTTTTTCTTGTATACATTAATGATCTCTCATCAGTTACACTGCCAGAAGCAGAGTTCGTTTTGTTTGCAGATGACACAAGTATTGCAATAAATAGTATGTCGAGTGTAGTTCTAGAAAGGTCTGCTAATGATATTTTCATGGATATTAATAAATGGTTTAAAGCCAACTCACTGACATTAAACTTTGAAAAGACTCACTATATGCAATTCAGAACCGGTAGGAGGTTTCCAACCAGCATATGCATAAAGTACGAAGAAGAGCAGATAGAAGAGGTTGACAGTCTTAAATTCCTGGGATTACAACTTGATAATAAATTCAGTTGGGAGGAGCACACCACAGAACTGCAGAAACGCCTTAACAAATCTGTATTTGCAATTCGAGTGTTAGCAGACTTAGGCGACATAAAAGTGAAAAAGCTTGCATACTTTGCCTACTTTCATTCCATAATGTCATATGGTATAATATTTTGGGGTAACTCTTCAAGTCAAACAAAATTTTTCAGAGTCCAAAAGCGTGTAATACGTATTATTTGTGGAGTAGACTCAAGGACGTCTTGTAGAAACCTCTTCAAAGAACTGGGTATACTAACTACTGCCTCTCAGTGTATTTACTCCTTAATGAAATTTGTCCTAAATAATATATCTCTTTTTCCAACAAACAGCTCAGTTCATACATACAATACCAGGAACAAAAATGATCTGCACAAGGACTTAAAAGCACTTACTTTAGTTCAAAAAGGGGTCCACTACTCAGGAACACTCATCTTCAATAATTTGCCAGCAAACATAAAAAATTTACAAATAGAGATCAGTTTAAAAGGAGCCTGAATGACTTACTAGTAGCCAACTCCTTCTACTCCATTGACGATTTTTTTTTAAAAAAAACCAAATGATTTGTTGTATATATTTATACTATTAGTATTGTTATTTCAGCTTAAAAAATAAAAAATAAATAATAAAAAAGTGACATGTTCCACATCCACGAGGATCTCCTCAACACGGATCTATGGAACGAAAACTAATCTAATCTAATCTTAAGGACACTGCCGATCTTACACCTGTAAAAAACCATCCGTTTTCTTAGGTTCATCAGCGTCAAAGAAAATGCGACTTTTTACGAATCCATTGTGACTTTGAGAGAATTACAAGAACAGTTTTGTTAACGTGATGAGGACACTGCCGATCTTTCACCTGTCTTCGGGTTGTTTTTGAGAGCGTTTGCTGTCTCGATTGAAAACGCTCCTTTGCATGTGAAGATGAAACTGATTATGTTAAAACTGTCCAGGAGGTCTACACTGCTCTCCTCAGGAAAAGTAGCACATAATGTGGTTACAAACGTGATTAAATATGTTATTCAACATATGTGTATGAAAGGCTTATTTCGATTATGATAGTACGTTATGATCACATGGCAACCTGAGTGCCAAAAACCGTGGAACTATTTGCGTCTGTCCACATGCCGACGGCTGGTACCAGATAAAAATTATTTTATGCCTTCAGTCCGCCAAAAATAATGAAAGTGTACTGAAAATTTATTTTCTGTGCGGTCTATACCACTCAACAAAAGTTTGGAATACTTGCGTAAAATGTAGTCTACGATAGCAGAGGTCTCATTGACCAAGGCACTTCATGCATTATCCATTTAGAGACCACATACGGAATGGTGTTTACTACTGGCATGATTTGTGGCCGTTTCCCAGCCATGTAACATACCGCTGCCGCAGCGGTACACCGCGAGCAGTCCAGTATCGACAACAGTTTCATTAGTTTGTGTTCGGCACTGCAGTAACATGCACGTAGAGGCATACAACACTTTGACAGACTCAGGATGTTGCTTTACTTTCAGCAGGTCATACACAGCACGATGTTGCCGACAGGTCACTCAAAGTGGTGTGTGTAAGGTATGCAGAAAGTACAGAGAGATGGGAAACATCAACAATGGACCTCGCAGAGGTCGTCCTCGGATGACTACACCATTGCAGGATCTTTTCGTCCAATTGTAGGCAAGCAGGCGCCCAATATCAAGTGCCACAAATATTGGAAATGACTTCCCCCGGGAAACAGAGATTCGTATCTCAGACCAAACAGTGTGTAGAAGATTTAATCAGTGTGGTCTTCACTCCAGAAGACCAATGAAAAGTTTTGCACTGAAGCAGCGGAACCGACGCATTCGAAGGACCTGGACTCTTGCAGATCAACATTGCATTATTGTAGAATGGAGTAATGTCATGTTTTCTGAGAAGACCAGGATTGGTTTGCGACCAGACACTAGATGTATTATGGTTTGGAGAAGCACTAGACGACACCAGGAACGCCGTTACGTTCAAGAAATCCATCCGTTTACGGGTGGAAGTGTAATGTTCTGGAAGACGATATTGATTGAATGGCGGACTCCTCTAATTCCCATATACGGAAATTTGATTGGCCACCGATACCTCCAAGAGGTCCTACACACCGTTTGTATGGCCCTATGGACGTGAAGGCGGTGACAACCTCATCCTAGTCGACGACAATGCAATGCCGCACAGTACTCTGGCAATGTCTCGGTATCATGCAACATCAATCGAGTGCATTGGCCAGCACAGTCCCCAGACATGAATGTAACTGAGCATGCAAGGGGCCACCGCACAGCGCCTGAATCCACCTGACAGTCTTCAGGACGTCAATCAAGCTGTCATTGAGCAGTGAGACCTCACACCCCAAGATAAACTTGATAGTCCCATCCAGAGTATGCCTCGCAGAGTAGAAGACTGATCCGTTGTCTGGGAGGACATACTCACTACCAAAGACGGATAATCATTGCCACGAGATAAAGACTTTCAATGCTTTTGTTTTCAAGATTACACTTTAGAGTTCTTGTTTTCAGATGGAATTATATTTGTTTTGTTAAAAAGGTATTGTGCAAACTTCAATGGAAGTACTATAGGAAGTCATTGTAGTAAACTCTAGGGTATTCCAATCTTTTGTTGAGATGTGTACGTTGTTGACAAATTTAAAATACGAAATCAAGTCGTATGCTGTGCGATTGCTTTGCCGCCGGCCACCTAAATGCGACACTTTGTCATTTTCGCGCTCTTCTCATCCTCACGCTCAGACAGTGTATCGTGGCTGTGGAGAAGTGTGAAGCTAGGCGGGAAAGCTATAGCACGCGAGCAACATGCACGCATCCCGACTTCTTGTCCATCACTGCTCTACACATAGTCATGGGATAGCGATATGCACGTACGCAGACGACGGCAGTATCGCATGCAGAACGTATAAAAGAGCAGTGTGTTGGCGGAGCTGTCATTTGTAATCAGAGGATTGATTTGAAAAGGTTCCCGACTTGATCATGGCCGCACGATGGGAATTAACAGACTTCGAAATCGGAGTGGTAGTTGGAGCTAGAAGTATGCCATTTGAGAAATCGTTAGGGAATTCAGTAGTCCGAGATCCACAGTGTAAATACATCACACCGCAGTAGCTGACAGCCTTCGCGTAACGACCGAGTAGCTGACGGTCTTCACTTAACGACCGAGAGCAGCAGCGTTTGCGTTAAGTTATCAGTGCTAACAGACAAGCAAAACTGTGTGAAATAAACGTAGAAATCAATGTGGGACGCACGATGACTGCATCCGTTAGGACAATGGGTGAAATTTGATGTTAATGTGCTATGGCAGCAGACGACCGACGCGGGTACCTTTGCTGACAGCTTAACATCACCTGCAGCGACTGTCCTGAGCTCGTGGCCACATAAATTGGACCCCAGACGACTGGCAAATCGTGGTCTGCTGAAGTGAGTTCCGATTTCAGTCGGTAAGAGCTGACTGTAGGGTTCGAGTGAGGCAGAGACCCCACAAAGCCATGGACCGATATTCTCAACAAGGCACGCTGCAAGCTGATGGAGGACTGTGTTTACACGGAATGAAAATGGTTATGCTTGGCTACTTGGAGACCATTTTCTGTCAACCATGGAATTAATGTTCCCAAACAACGATGCCATGTCACTGCACCACAATTATTCGCGACTGGTTTGAAGAACATTCTGGGCAGTTACAACAAATGGTTTGGCCACCCAGATCGTCCGACACGAATCCCACCGAACATATATGGGACATCGAGAGGTCACTTCGTGCAGAACATCCTGGCAAAAAGTTTGAAATTATGGACTGCTTGTAGAGGCAGCATGGCTCAATGTTTTTGCAGGGAACTCCCAAAGACATTTTGAGTCCATGCTACGTCAGTTCTCTGCCCTACGCCGGGCAAAGTAAGGTCCGACACGAATTTTGGGAGGTATAAAAAAAATGGCTCTGAGCACTATGGGACTTAACTGCTGAGGTCATCCGTCCCCTGGAACTTAGAACAACTTAAGCCTAACTAACCTAAGGACATCACACACATTCATGCCCGAGGCAGGATTCGAGCCTGCGACCGTAGCGGTTGCGCGGTTCCAGACTGAAGCGCCTAGAACCGCTCGGCCACTACGGCCGGCTGGGAGGTATCCCATGGCTTTTGTGACCTCAGTGTACATCGTGCAGTGTCCTCAAAAGGCACCGAATAAAAACTGTCTTCTGCCGACCAAACAAAACACGGGCATTATTGGGGAGCTAACTTTGGATCAGCTTCCGATGGCAATAAATGTCCTAAACAAAACCATTTTTGTTACAGCATGGTTTGGCAATTCGTCAGGTTTTAGGGAAAACATGCTTTTCAGATAACTTAAAAAGCCACAAAAAGTAATACTACTCTTTATCTACGTTTATAGTCTACAAATCAGAGTGAAGCTCATGGTAGAGTGTACTGCTTATTGTACTAAGTATTAAATTTTCTTTGTGTTCCATTTACGTGTGGAGCGTAGGAAGAACCTACATCTACATCTACATGATTACTCTGCAATTCACATTTAAGTGCTTGGCAGAGGGTTCATCGAACCACAATCATACTATCTCTCTACTATTCCACTCCCGAACAGCGAGCGGGAAAAACGAACACCTAAACCTTTCTGTTCGAGCTCTGATTTCTCTTATTTTATTTTGGTGATCATTCCTACCTATGTAGGTTGGGCTCAACAAAATATTTTCGCATTCGGAAGAGAAAGTTGGTGACTGAAATTTCGTAAAAAGGTCTCGCCGCGACGAAAAACGTCTATGCTGTAATGACTTCCATCCCAACTCGTGTATCATATCTGCCACACTCTCTCCCATATAACGTGATAATACAAAACGAGCTGCCCTTTTTTGCACCCTTTCGATGTCCTCCGTCAATCCCACCTGGTAAGGATCCCACACCGCGCAGCAATATTCTAACAGAGGACGAACGAGTGTAGTGTAAGCTGTCTCTTTAGTGGACTTGTTGCATCTTCTAAGTGTCCTGCCAATGAAACGTAACCTTTGGCTCGCCTTCCCGACAATATTATCTATGTGGTCCTTCCAACTGAAGTTGTTCGTAATTTTAACACCCAGGTTAAATCACTGTCTGAATGCATCTGTCCACTCTGTAGGCTAAGCTTGTCTTAAGGGCGCCTATGCAAGTGGTAAGTAAGAGACTGTAGTGTGTTCCTAGGTAATTCAGTACTGGATCTTGAAACTCTCTAAGCAGCATTCCTGGAATAGTTGCCGTCTATTTTCAAACGTTTCTCATTTCAGTACATTCAACGTTTCCATGATGCTTTCCCATGGATCAAAGAACCTATAACCAACTGTGCTGCCGTCCTTTGTATATTTTCAACATGAACTATTATTTATGTTTGGTATGAGTTCCACACACATCCACCATACCAATGAACTGAAGTATCGCACTTGTTTTTCCCATCACTTAGCCTACCTGATCATTCAGTTAGGTATTTATGTTTGAAGACTCCAACTGTGACTCATTATTATTGCAGTCATAAAGTACTATGGCTTAGTTGTGTGGAGTTCTGTGGTCCTGTTTTCATCTGCTTCCTTGACTACAGGAAAGCCTTTGACTGTGTTGTCTGCGAAAAGTTGTGGCAGGTGCTTGCAGTGTGCGGTATCCCACCCCACTTGCTGGCATTGATCAAAGGTTTATACAATAATCACTTTTCAATTGTAAAGACAAGTGCTGGCACGTGTGATTCCTTCAGAGTATCAAAAGGTGTGAGAGAGGGTTGTGTCCTATCCCCACAACTGTACAACATCTATTCAGAACATGTCATTACTAAAGCTCTTGATTGACCAAAGGCATCTCAATTGGTGGGAGAACTACCAACAACCTCCGTTTTGCTGATGACACTGTGCTTTTAGCCAACAGCGAAGATGAACTTGCTGAGCTACTAAAAAGAATAAAGGTCATTAGTCTAACATATGGCTTAGACATCAACCTCAGCAACTCCAAACTCGTGATGGAACGCAGCATGTCATTCTCAATGGAGAGAAGTCTTCCGAAGTAAGAGTGATTTCAGGTGTGCCGCAGGGGAGTGTCATAGGACCGTTTCTATTCACAATATACATAATTGACCTGGTGGATGGCATCGTAAGTTCACTGAGGCTTTTTGAGGATGATGCTGTGGTGTATCGAGAGGTTGTAACAATGGAAAATTGTACTGAAATGCAGGAGGATCTGCAGCGAATTGATGCATGTTGCAGAGAATGGCAATTCAGTCTCAATGTAGACAAGTGTAATGTGCTGCGAATACATAGAAAGATAGATCCCTTATCATTTAGCTACAAAATAGCAGGTCAGCAACTGGAAGCAGTTAATTCCATAAATTATCTGGGAGTACGCATTAGGAGTGATTTAAAATGGAATGATCATATAAAGTTGATCGTAGGTAAAGCAGATGCCAGACTGAGATTCATTGGAAGAATCCTAAGGAAGTGCAATCCGAAAACAAAGGAAGTAGGTTACAGTACGCTTGTTCGCCCACTGTTTGAATACTGCTCAGCAGTGTGGGATCCGTACCAGATAGGGTTGATAGAAGGGATAGAGAAGATCCAACGGAGAGCAGCGCGCTTCGTTATAGGATCATTTAGTAATCGCGAAAGCGTTACGGAGATCATAGATAAACTCCAGTGGAAGACTCTGCAGGAGAGACGCTCAGTAGCTCTGTACTGGCTTTTGTTGAAGTTTCGAGAACATATCTTCACCGAGGAGTCAAGCAGTATATTGCTTCCTCCTACATATATCTCGCGAAGAGACCATGAGGATAAAATCAAAGAGATTAGAGCCCACACAGAAGCAAATTGTCAATACTTCTTTCCACAAACAATACGAGACTGGAATAGAAGGGAGAACCGATAGAGGTTCTCAGGGTACCCTCCGCCACACACCGTCAGGCGGCTTGCGGAGTATGGATGTAGATGTAGATGTATATAACTGATCGAGAAGAACAGATCCTGCTCACAGGTCGACTAAAGGAACTGGAGGTCGCGCTTTCCTTCATTTATCTTGGGTCAAGAATCTGCAGCATGGGAAGTTGTGAAGATGAGATAAGAAGACGGATCACGCTAGGGCGAGTGACTATGAAGAAGCTCACCAAGATCTGGCAGAGCAGAGCAGTAACAAATAGCACAAAGATCAGGCTTGTTGAAACACTCGTGTTTTCTGTCTTGTTTTTTGGTTGCGAAACATGGTCAAACAGCGCATTGATGCGTTTGAGCTTTGGTGCTGGGGTAGGAAGCTACGCATAAAATGGAACGAAAGAGGAACAAATGTGTCCGTTATTCAACAACTCGATATCCCGAGACGTCTTTCTTTTCTTCGGCCATAGTGAGAAGAGATGGAGAAAATCTAGAGGAAATAATCTTGCAAGGAAAGATCGAAGGCACGAGAGCAAGAGGAAGAGCAGCGAGCAGACCGATGGATCAAATCAAGAAGATCTCTGGTCTACCTCTTGAGCAGGCAGTAAGAGAAGCTGGCAGCCGTCCGGGATGGAGACGCTTGGTTCATGGGGTCACGACGCTTAGCGATGAGCATAACGACTTATGAAAGAGATCGTTTTAAATTTTTGAACAATTAAAGAAACTTTCTATTTTGTATACCATTGTGAAACATTATCAAGATCTGACTGAATAACAGATAACTTTTTTCAGATAGTACTTCAGCATAGCCAACTGCATTATCTAAGGTTGCTAATTATATTATTTCTGTCTATGTTCTACAACAAATGGATGTCAATGATACTGGACGGTAGTTTTGTGTGTCACTTCTACCACCCTTACTGTAGACGGATGTGAGCTCCATTTTCTTCCAATCAGTGGGTTTTTGTTAGAGGAATCTACAGTCTGTCGTTATTAAAACAAGTGCTAAATCCGTCGGAAATTCTGTATAGCATCTGACAGGGATTGCATCGCGTGTTGGAGCTTTATTCAGTTTCAGCAATTTTAGCTGTTTCTCAACATCGCTTACTATAACAGTTCCATAACTTGTCTTTGCAGTTGCGAGTTCAGTGTTTCTGCTTTTGCTTTGATACCCCTTATTCAGTCAGATCTTGATAATATTTCAAAATGGTATATAAATTAGCAAGTTGCTTTAAATGTTTACAAATTTAAAATTGTACCCTCCAAGAAACTAAACCTCAGTATTCTATGAATACAACAGCAATGAGTCACAATCGGAGTCTTCAAATACAAATACCTGAGTGTGGGATACAAAACTCAGTGATCATATAGGATCAGTGGTGGGTAAACGAGTGCGAGACTTCAGTTCATTAGTATGGTGGATGTGTGTGGAACTCATACCAAATATAAATAACAATGCATGTTGAACATTTACCATGGACAGCAGCACAGTTATAGGTTCCTTCACCCACGGGAGAGTGTCATAACAAACGTTTGGAAATAGACGGCAATTGTTCCGGGAATGCCTGCTTACAGAGTTTCAAGACCCAGTACTAAATGTCAGTTCCTGTGTCATCCACGAGTGTCTGTACATAAATTTGGTACTACTGAGAGGTTTTACAGAAAGCCAGAACGTCTTTTAGTTTTGTAAGAGATTCGATTATAGATTCTGCTACGATAGTCTATGAACGCTTCACGTATTTCTCTTCGGACAGCGAAAAGTGTTTCATACAGCATCTGTATGCATACTGTACAGCCCAGTGATTTGCTTTACAACTGTAATCCAGTAGTCGCTTTTTCTTTAGAATTTTCTTTGCAGATACTGTATGAGGATTACTTTCCAGTTAATACTCACACTCGACTTGAGTGATCTTATACCACCTGGATGGAGAACGCTGGTTTGTGAGCACTGAACTTAGTGCGCATCCACAATCCTGTGGCCTGCATCTTCCGCCATACTGTACTCGGGCAAACAGGCTCCATAGATCTGTACATGATTAAATATTACTTGCTTATTTCTGGTTAATGAACCCGGTGTAATATATCGTAACACTATCTCAAGCAGGTAATTAATAAATCAGCACTATGCTGCAATTAGAAATCTCCCTCCTCTGCCCCCCCCCCCCCCCCCACACACACACACAATCAAACATCTTCCTTCCCTCACGTAAGCTACGATGTTTACAATCTCTACTGCGTCTTTGTCGCTGAAACTGTAACAAAACCTAATGAATAGCGTATTGCATTAATGTTGTGAAGTTGCATTTATTGTGTATATCCTGTCGGGAACTGATAAAAGTTTGCAACACTAATCCTGAAATCCATTTTATGTCACTTTGCACACATATGAAAGACTTATTTCAATAGTGGTACAAGTTCATTACCTCCACTTGTCTGCCTATAATGCTTCTGAAATTAATGGTCCAAACAAACAGAAAGAATGGTTCATCTCTAGCAAGAAGCCATTTGCTTAAATATTTCTGGTATCTCAACTGCAGATTTTTCAGCACTCATTTAACTTTAGGTCGCTGTATCTAAAAATGAACAAAAATGGACTTTCAGCACTATTGAAATAAGTCCTTCATATATGAGTAGTCAAAATATGCTATTATTAAAATGGTTCAAATGGCTCTGAGCGCTATGGGACTTAACTTCTGAGGTCATCAGTCCCCTAGAACTTAGAACTACTTAAACCTAACTAGCCTAAGGCCCTCACTCATCCATGCTCGAGGCAGGATTCGAACCAGCGAACGTAGCGGTCGCACAGTTCCAGACCGTAGCGCCTAGAACCGTTAGGCCTATTATTAAAACCCAGAAGCAGATAATATTCCTGAAAAATGACATTTAACGCTCTATTGATTGACATACAGTACACTGTCATAATTGCAGTATGTAGCTTACGATACGGAATTTCAACGTGAATGCCGGCACGCAGTCCATCACTTCAGAGACCATAACGTAAAAATGTATTTCGCTTTTGTTACCATCAGCAGTCTGAATAAACAATTTCAACAGTTTTTTCTTTTTTTTCTAAAATTTTGATATTATAATAAGTAATTTATCTATTTGTACTGCATCCTACTGTGTTATTTTGCACGACAGACCGTAAGCGCAAAGGATTTGAGAACTGAAACAGAAACAGGTTTCTGGTCATCCTGCCAACGCCCGCATCACACGAGAGTTTTGAAATTGTAGCAGAACTATCACCATTATGCACTAGTTTTGAAATAATTTATTTTGTTCTTCTCCAGGAATGTGAAACATCCTACGTAACAAGTTGATGTTCGGATGGTAAGGGGACGCGACATGAAGTCAAACATGAATCACAAGAGAATTCATCATGTGCTTCATAAAATCTGCATTCTTCATGCCACCATTCGGATCAATTATATATACTTAATCCAGTCTTCCTTCATAGGATCCTTGTACACTTCACCGCACCCTGGGCAAATCAAAACATAAAATTCCTCCTTGGATTTGGATCTGGTTGTTCCTGAAGAAGATGGCGCATTTAAGTCCAGATTAGCCCTAGATGTTCTGCGTTGTTCGTTACTGTATTTTGTCTCTTCTTGGTTTTGTCTCGTTTAGCTTATTTTTCGAGCAATCCATTCTTTTAAGGAGATCCAGGCAAAATCGTGGATTTTTTTGCCATTTTCTTCTTTGTTGTGGGTCGATCATATTTTGGCAGCCAATAAATACTGGATAGGCCTACATCTGTTCGTATATCAAGACTCTGAGGTTCATTTGTGTCACGTTATTGGTTTTTCCCTAGTGACTGCACAGATAAATCACCTGTCACTGAGGACCGGCATTTGTCCGTGGGCTCCTGTTGAACTCAGTGATTTCTGATGGAGCAAAGTCTGCTGCAGTGAAGACATCCGGAGTGAACAGGAATATTCCTGTTGACTCGAAGGATTTCTCAGCTATTTGGCTAGACGCTGAGTCCGGAACCGCGCGACTGCTACGGTCGCAGGTTAGAATTCTGCCTCGGGCATGGACGTGTGTGATGTCCTTAGGTTAGTTAGGTTTAAGTAGTTCTAAGTTCTAGGGGACGGATGACCACAGATGTTAAGTCCCATAGTGCTCAGAGCCATTTGAACCATTTGAACCATCAGCTGTTTGGATCGCGGCTACTCCCGAATATTCAGCTCGAGATAAGGCGTTCACATCCGTCTGCCTAACAGATCTTCCTGAATTAGAAGCGTTAGAAACAAAGGCGGAGTGGGAGAGGGGGGGGGGGGGGTCGCCGGGGGGCAAGGTTAAGAGTACGCGCCTAGTATTCCCCGCTGTCTTACTCTTAACCAATGCGCCTCCCAGTTCAAAGAAAATACCACAAATGGCAGTCACTGCTTGGTTCCGCTGTTTGTCGTGCCGTGTTTTTTCCTCAGACAACGGCGATTCTTTTGGCAAATAATTTTGTTTTCTAGTGCATACCTAGATAGTGATTACTGCGTACGATATACAAAGTTTACGTACTTTGAAACAAAAACCTAAATTTACCTCTTACAATCTATAAATCAGGCGGAGTTCTTCAAGATTACATGTGACGGGGTCGCTATAGAAGCAATAACTTTAGGTAATTTTTCGTTGTCGATAGTGTTGCCAAAGTAGTGAAAATGCAACTGCGAACTCTTAACAGATCCATAGTCTTACTCGATCTTGCCCTATTATTATTTTAAGTTTTGTTGTTGTTGTTATTTTGCGAGCAAGTAATACTCCATGGCCGCCATGTTGTATGTACGAAAGAAACACAAACGGAGAATTCGGCCGGCAGGTCCTGACAGCGGCAATTCGATATCCATTTCATTTAGAGGTCGCCGTATGTGTGACGTTCTGTGGATGTGCCAACTCTGTAAAAACAAAACTTCGTTCATATAACTGCTCTCTACCAGGACGCGCACAAAATGTTGGCACTAACGATGGAAGAAAATGGAGTGTTGATCTGTGTCATTCACATGCTGCTGACAACTTTCGCTAAGCCTCACGTCTTCAAGACACGACAGTTTGCATATGTAATTTTCACCTGCTAAGTAGTTGTGTCAGTCGGAGGAATCATTCACAGCACGCTGTCTTGTACATTTCTCTCCAGAGTCCCTGTGCCCTTGCGCTCTGGTATAGCTGCTGTCTTTACAGGTCTCTGTTCTCGATTTTCTCCAATAATCATTTGCATCTCACTTCTACATAGCGATGTATTTTCCTTTTTGTTACGAACGTTATCCCTGAAGTAAAATAGAGAGAGCATTTTAACTCTTGAGTGGAATTCACAGTCGTATAAATCTTTTCCAAGGACGGCTTTGTCGCCTTCGTTTGTTAAAATGATATATTTATGAAGTAAATTATTGCATTTTCCGGCCTGTGTGACCGAGCGGTTCTAGGCGCTTCAGTCCGGATACTCGCTGCTGCAACGGTCGCAGGTTCGAATCCTGCCCCGGGCATGGATGTTTGAGATGTCCTTAGGTTAGTTAATTTGAAGTAGTTCTAAGTTCTAGGAGACTTATGACCTAAGATGTTGAGTCCCATAGTGCTCAGAGCCATTTGAAGCATTTGAAAGACTTGCACCAGGTGACCGGTCTACCCGACGGGAGGCCCTAGCCACACGGCATTTACATTTACATGTTTTAATAAGTAGATAAATATTTTATTAAATCTTCTCTGACTATGTACATAAACTGAAATCCCCTGCCCGCTTCTTTTTGTACGTCCGGGCTATTCTTAGGAATTACTTGGAGATTTTGATACTGTCTTCAAAATTCCCGGGACCGATATCTTCACACTATCTATATCGATAACAGGCAAATATTGTTGAGATTCTTGATTCCTAGGACGGATAATCAATTTGTAAGGAATCCGATTCGCACTTGGCCAACCTATTTTTTTTTTTAAATTTTCATTCTAATACGTAACAGGGAAGCTGCTCTTTGCTTTTTATACATACAAAAAACTTTAAAAAAAATTTTTCTAGAAACGTTATAAACACATGCTGTGGTTTTACGTTTTAAACACATGCTGTTATTTTACGTGTTTGTTTCACAGTTTGTCATCTGCAACCATAGACAACTTAATGTAAAATCTGTTTATATCGAAAAATTACGGCTGGGAATGTAAGACTGTTGTGGTTAAGATTATTTAACTATGCGTGAAAGATTGTGTGTGTGTGTGTGTGTGTGTGTGTGTGTGTGTGTGTGTGCAATATGTTTCCCCTTACTTTTCCGGTCTCCCCATATGTTCCCTGTGAAACTGCACTTTTAAATTTGTACTGTGTCATTATTCGCAACCTACGAAAACAAGACGGCGAACGACTGAATGTGATACTGTAACTTCAGCGTCACATGTGTGAGTACAAAGAAGAAATGATGGTGGAACCTACCCAAAAACAAATCAAATTTGTAAGGACACAGGGACACAGGAATGAGCTTCAACCTCAAGATGAATAAACGCCGTTTGGCTGCTTTCAAGTGGAACACTGCGAAAAATGTAGTGTTTTAGCACTTGTGAAAATTTAAAATATCAAACAATATATCATTCTCATTGTCACTTCGTCTATATCGGACGTTACACACACAACCGGTGTTAGAGTGACATGCATACATTTTTTGAGAGTTATAAATTTTAATATGCACTAAAGCCCTTTTTTGCTAAGTATCATTTGAAAAGAGTCAAAGAGGCATATTGTACCGTGAAGTTAATAAATAATTTTAACATTGGAAGAACAATAATGATGTCTTTAAGAGAACATAAAATCTTCTTCAAGATTTACTATGCAACTTTGATAGACGACATTATTACACACAAATCAAACAGCTGCCATACATCTTTACGTTGATGGAAGCAATTACTGTACGATTGTTTCGCAATCTTCTGGCACACTATAAAATATAAAAAGGTACAATATATACACTGAGATGACAATGTTGTTGTTGTGGTCTTTAGTCCTGAGACTGGTTTGATGCAGCTCTCCATGCTACTCTATCCTGTGCAAGCTTCTTCATCTCCCAGTACCTGCTGTAACCTACATTCTTCTGAATCTGCTTAGTATACTCATCTCTTGGTCTCCCTCTACGATTTTTACACTCACGCTGCCTTCCAATGCTAAATATGTGATCCCTTGATGCCTCAGAACATGTCCTACCAACCGGTCCCTTCTTTTTGTCAAGTTGTGCCACAAACTCCTCTTCTCCCCAATCCTATTCAATACTTCCTCATTGGTTACGTGATCTACCCATCTAATCTTCAGCATTCTTCTGTAGCACCACATTTCGAAAGCTTCTATTCTCTTCTTGTCCAAACTATTTATCGTCCATGTTTCACTTCCATACATGGCTACAATCCATACAGATACTTTCAGAAACGACTTCGTGACACTTAAATCTATACTCGATGTTAACAAATTTCTCTTCTTCAGAAACGCTTTCCGTGCCATTGCCAGTCTACATTTTGTATCCTCTCTACTTCGACCATCATCAGTTATTTTGCTCCCCAAATAGCAAAACACCTTTACTACTTTAAGGGTCTCAATCCTAATGTAATTCCCTCAGCATTACCCGACTTAAGTCGACTAGATTCCATTATCCTTGTTTTTGTTTTGTTTATGTTCATCTTATATCCTGCTTTCAAGTCATTGTCCATTCCGTTCAACTACTCTTCCAGCTCCTTTGCTGTTTCTGACAGAATAACAATGTCATCGGCGAACCTCAATGTTTTTATTTCTTCTCCATGGGTTTTAATACCTACTCCGAAGTTTTCTTTTGTTTCCTTTACTGCTTGCTCAATATACAGATTGAATAACATAGGGGAGCGGCTACAACACTGCCTCACTCCCTACATGACAATAGTCATGGTATATCTCCTCATATTGTGTCTGACGTCCTTTTGCCCGGCGTACTGCAGAGACCCCACGTGTCATGGACTCAACAAGTCGTTGGAAGCCCCTGCAGATGTATCGAGCCATGCTGCCTCTATAGCCGTCCACAACAGTGAAAGTGTTGCCAGTGCAGAATTTTGTACACCAACTGACGTCTCGATTATGTCCCATAAATTTTCGGTGGGGTTCATGTCGGGCGATCTGGGTGGCCCAATCATTCGGCCGAATTGCCCGTAACGTTCTTCAAACCAAAAGCGAACAATTCTTGCCCAGTGACATGTCGGACTGTGATCCATAATATAAAGCCCATGAATGACTACAAATGGTCTCCAAGTAGCCTATCATAACCATTTCAAATCATTGATTGGTTTAGTTGGGCCAGAGGGCCCAGTCCATTTCATGTCAAAACAGCCCACACCATATGGAGCCACCACCAGCTTACACAGTGCCTTCTTGACAACGGATGTCCTTGGCTTTGTGGGCCTTGCGGCACACTCGACACCTACCATCAGCTCTTACCAACTGAAAGAACTGGGCTCTCGATTATGTCCCATGAATTGCGGCCAAGTGACATGCTGCACTGCCATCCATAAAAATCCCATCTCTGTTTGGGAACATGAAGTCCCTGAATGGCTGTAAATGGTCTCCACGTAGCCGAAAATTATCATTTCCTGTCAATGATCGGTCCAACTGGACCAGAGGACCCAGTCCGTCCCATGTAAACACAGCCCACACCGTTATCGAGCCAACACCAGCTTGCACAGTGTCTTGTTGACAACTTGGGTGCATGGCTTCGTGGGGTCTGCGCCAAATTCGAACCCTGCAGTCAGCTGTTACCAACTGTAACCGGGATTCATCTGACCAGGCCACGGTTTTCCAGTCCTCTAGGGTCCAAATGATATGGTCACGAGTCCAGGAACATGAAGGCACTCGTGTCGGTCGTCTGCTGCTGTTGACCTTTAACGCTAAATTTCACCGCACCGTTCTGAAGAATACGTTCGTAATACGTCCCACATTGAATCACGTGAGTGCAAATCACTGCTTCGGAAATGCACTTCTCCTTTATACCTTGTGTACGCGGTACTACCGCCACCTGGAGGACGTGAACAGCGTTGTTCACTGCGTACAACAGAGGAATACTCCGGAGACGATGATTGTTTGTATGCACGTAACAATGCACGCTGTGAAAAAACACCACTATTAAGGAAAGGTTTGTGGACAATAACATTCTTGAAACGGACTGGCCTCTCTAGAGTTTCGACCTGGAACATCACTAGCATGAGTCAGAACGTCGACTTCGCTCCAGACTTCAGCGTAAAACATCACTACCTTTTCTGGTTTCTGCTCGTGATATATAATGGGCTGGAATTCCTCCACAGACATTCAGACGCATCACTGGAAATGTCCCCAGCAGACTTCAAGCCGACAATGAAGCGAACGGTGAACACAACCCGTTTTACATTCAATAACTAGGTGACCGGATACTTTTGATCAGATGCTGTATCTCGCCAAAAGTGTACAACAATGATTTTCATCGTGATTATTGTTCCTTTCCGAAGAAAAAAAGTTCGCTGTAGCAATATAAGTATTTCACGAAACATAAGTAAACAACAAAAGGACGTGACTCTGACACAGATTGGTAGGACTCGTAGTCTGACACCGTTATAAGATGGTTGCGCGAAGGCCGGTATTACATTATCGTATTTCTTTGAGAAAGAAATGTGGTCAAATATTCGTCAAAATTCTTTGACAAATATCTTTGACGTGGAGCTAAAAACGCGTATTTACACTGTCGTCATATTTTTCGTCAAATTTCAAGACGGCGGACAACAACTTGTTATTTTGCGCTGCAGTTGCTACGACACACAATTGCACTGTGTGCGTATTTGAAAGAAAAACAGTAAACATACTTGGTTGAAGCCATAGTTATTACGTCGAGATAATAAACGCATTCAGCAAAATTTGTTACGAGAGCTGCAAGTGGAGGACGTCAAGTTTCATACATAAATTACTTACGAATGGATGAGAGTGTATTCAGTACTTGCTCAGAAAAGTGGCTTTTCATATTACAAAATAGAATACTCTCTTGAGAAATGCTATATCTGCAGAAAGCAGAAAAACTGCAACACTGGCATTTCTTGATACAGGAGAGAGCTACTCTAGTTTACAACAATGTACTCTAATATCACATTGCACATTAACCAAAATAATTCTAGAATTATGCGTGAAGCGATTTATAATGCGCCGAAGGAAGAATATGTGAAATAAATAAATGCTTAGTACACTATATGGGCAATAAGACATATTTTTATTTTTGCGTAATTTAATTAATGGAATTAGTGATCAAACGACTAAAAAATTAATAAGAAGTACGAAACAGATGAAGCACTTTTTAGCTTGTGGCATCCAGCGTTCAAAAACAGACAAAGTAGAATGGAAACATAAGAAAGAATTTTTTATTTTAGAGTGCGACCACATCCTGCATTCCGTCTTGCTGAAAAGCACCCTGGGTGTTTCCAGATGTAGAGGTTAGGGTTACCAGGTTGTACGTTTTCCCCTTATTCTTAAGTTTTTTTACTGTTAATTTCGCCTTACGTTTTTTATTTCCCCGTACAGCACTTTCTTCCGTTACTTTAATATTTGGTGCTAAACTATCGCAGAACCCAACACAATTCTTCCCCTTAATATACATATAACAAAAATTCACAGTAATTTGGCTATATTTGTTATTATTACCGTTCAGATATAAATTTTAGGCTGGTCTACGTTTAAATTGGTACTTCTGACGATCACTCGATCGCATAATCGATAATGTTGTCGATATACTTATCTCTGATTCTGATGTGTACAACTACAGAATTAATAAACTTCGTTGCAGTGATAATTTCGTGAATCCATACAGTGGAATGTCTAGTTTTCTTAATTTACTTTTGTTCAGCAATTGTAATGAGTTCACCAGCGAAGAAGAAACGCGGCAAGCAACAGCAGTACAGTCAAGTGTACTTAAAGAAATGGGAAGACACTTTCGCGGGGGTTAGGCATGGTTTAACTTCTGATAAATATGCTTTTTGCACGTTGTGCTGGAGTGAATTCAGCGTTTCTCATGGTGGACAGTTTGATCTCAAGCAACACGCTCAATACAAAGGACATCAGTTAAAGGGGAAAGCAAGTAGTCAAACCATGAAAGTTTCCAAATACTTTGTGAACTCTAAGAAATCTGAACCTAGCGTTGTCATAGCTTGTGAGTTAGGACTTTTGTATCACAGAGTCAAACACAACCTAAGTTATTCAAGTTTGGATTGTAGCAATAAATTTACGTCATGTATATTCACAGATTCAAAAACCGCTATAAAACTTACCTGTGGCAAGACGAATGCAGAAATGTTGGTGAAATACGTATTAGCACCTAAAAGTGTCAGTCATGTTGTTAATATTCTAAAATCTCCTGAAAATAGTAAGTTTTTCTCAGTAGCAACAGACGCTTCGAATAGAGGCAACAGGAAGATGTTCCCAATTTGTATAAGATACTTTGAACCTTTAGAAGGTGTACAGAACAAACTGTTGACATTTATTGAGCAGCCTGATGAAACTTCAAATGCAGTGGGAAAGTTAATTTCTGATAGTCTGGAGAGCCATTCACTAAATACTAATAATTTAACTCCATATAGTGTTGACAATGTGCTAATGTGAATTTTGGCAGGAAACAATCTGTTTATCAATTACTGCTTTCCATAAATTCCAACCTGCAGAAAGCCAGTTGTTCAAACCACATGGTTCATAATGCGATGAAGCATGCTATGGAAGTGCTGGAAATGGATGTAGAGAATCTTGTTTTGAATATCTACAATCATTTCTCAGTATCAGCTAAAAGGCGTGAGGAACTGAAATCATTTTTTGAATTTATGGATTTTGAGTGGTCTGAGATATTAAGCCATGTGCCCACAAGATGGCTGTCGTTAACTCCTGCCATTAACAGAATGATTTAGTGCTGGTCAGCTATAAAGAGCTATTTCAGGAGCATTGATGCCTGTCCAAAGCAACTTGCATCAGTATTTTTAGCTGAAGACCCAGTGAAATGAATTATTCCTGAAATTTACTTATATTTTATGTCAAATACAGGAGGTGAAATGCAAACATTATCCAAATACCTGGAGAAAAGGGAGCTAAGCATCACTGAATCACATAACAGTCTGTGCATGATGTATAAGAAGATTACACAAAGAAAGAAGCATAAATTCTATGGGAGTGAAACAAAGAAATTCATGGGAGAGATTTCATCAACATCTCTTAATAAGATTTCAGGTGAATTTGATTCTTTCTATGACACATTGTTGAGATATCTTGAAAACCATTATGACTTCTCAGCTAGTAATACGTATGCAAGGTCGGAACCTCTTTCTTTGAATGGGGAATTACAATATTGTGATTTTGAACTTGCAGTGGAAACAATCTACAAGATAGGATCAACCTGAATCAGCTATATGAAGAATTTTGTGAAGTGAAAGATAACTTTACTAGCTGTATCACTAAGGATGGTGATGTTGCGTCTAAGTGGGTAAAATTCTTCATACTAGTGCCGCAACAAAAAGTGACAAATATCTCTCGGCTCATGTGTTTTATACTAAGCATACCAGGTTCAAATGCATTTGTGGAACGAGTGTTTTCGATGATGAAGAACGAGTGGACTGATGTTAGGAACAGATGTTCACCAGAACTTATAAAATCAGAGCTTCAAATAGTAATAAATTTTGACATGTCATGCAAAGATTTTTTTAGCCAACTAAAGAATGACAGTACATTCCTACATAAAGCTAAATCAGTTTCAAAATACCGTAGTTATATGAAGGAATAGGGCTTAAGATGTAAATGTGAGCTATTTTTGATCGAAAATGGCATTTAATAAAAGGAATGCACTAACCATTAAAAAATATGTCCATGAAAAATCTTCCTTTTTTTGTGAAGAACTCCCTAGTAGAGGTGCATGGCTGTAGCTGTGATTGTGGACGCGAAGTCACCTGCAGCATGTTCCATCTGCCTACCAACACACAATAAACAGCATGCACTGGGATAAGCTGACCTTGTAAGAGAAGCAAAACGTCTTCTGGCTTTTTAAGAGTACTACAGCCATTATGATGTGGTAGAACAAAACTGTACTGCATTATTCCAGTCTGTTATAAGGGAGGGTAACAAAAACGCTGGTGTAAATGAGTGGCTTTGTAGAAGGAGACTGTCGATAACAATATGGAACCCATGTCTCGATTTTTTCCGTCGGAAGTCGTCCGGGGAACGAACTTACTGCGGGTGCTTCGAAAGTTGGAGGGTGTAGCAGTGTTCAACAGGGCCCGAGGTACCGTTCACACGACAACGCGTAGTGAACATGTACGAGCGGTGTGGTCAGCTGCGTCCGGCCTACAGCGAGAGCCATCCCAGACAAAAGGCCGCTCTCACATCCGGTGGCATAGCAGGTCGCGGGCGACGGTTGCGTAACGCCCGCATCAACTGTGTGACCTCCGAAACGCTTCAGATACCGTCGACACTCTTCCGCAAGCACGAACAGCGTCGGCAAAAAACTGTCGGCTCACCTCCTCACTGTGGTGCTTGACGGATTACTGCCGCCTTCGTGTACACCCCACGAGTATGTGACACCAGTGCCGAAAGATCAAGTGACATCACCTCCAACCGACTCTTTAAAGAATAAAAGAGCCGCATTTCTTTCACGTAAATATAACTTGTTTTTACTAAGTGATGTTGCAAATCGATATACACTACTGGCCATTAAAATTGTTAAATCAAGAAGAAATGAACATGATAAACGGCTATTCATTGGACAAATATATTATACTAGGAGTCACATGTGATTACATTTTCACACAATTTGAGTGCATAGATCCTGAGAAATCAGTACCCAGAACAACCACCTTTGGTCGTATTAACGGCCTTGACACGCCTGGGCATTGAGTCAAACAGAGCTTGGATGGCGTCTACAGGTACAGCTGCCCATGCAGCTTCAACACGATACCACAGTTCATTAAGAGTAGTGACTGGCGTATTGTGACGAGCCAGTTGCTCGGCCACCATTGACCAAACGTTTTCAATCGATGAAAGATCTGGAGAATGTGCGGGCCAGGGCAGCAGTGGAACATTTTCTGTATCCAGAAAGGCCCGTACAGGACATGCAACATGCGGTCGTGCACTATCTTGCTGAAAAGTAGGGTTTCGCAGGGATCGAATGAAGGGTAGACCCACGGGTCCTAACACATCTGAAATGTAACGTCCACTGTTCAAAGTGCCGTCAGTGCGAACAAAAGGTGACCGAGACGTGTAACCAATGGCACCCCATACCATCACGCCGGGTGGTACGCCAGTATGGCGATGACAAATACACGCCTCCAATGTGCGTTCACCGCAATGTCGCCAAACACGGATGCGACCATCATGATGCTGTAAACAGAACCTGGATTCATCCGAGAAAACTACGTTTTGCCATTCGTGTACCCAGGTTGGTCGTTGAGTACACCGTCGCTGGCGCTCCTGTCTGTGATGCAGCGTCAAGGGTAACCGCAGCCATGGTCTCCGAGCTGATAGTCCATGCTGCTGCAAACGTCGTCGAACTGTTCGTGCAGATGGTTGTTGTCTTGCAAACGTTCCCATCTGTTGACTCTGGGATCGAGACGTGGCTGCACGATCCATTGCAGCCGTGCGGATAAAATGCCTGTCTTCTCGACTGCTAGTTATACGAGGCCGTTGCGATCCAGCACGGCGTTCCGTATTACCCTCCTGAACCCACCGATTCCATGTTCTGCTAACAGTCATTAGATCTCGACGAACGCGAGCAGCAATGTCGCGATACGATAAACCGGAATCGCGATAGGCTGCAATCCGACCTTTATCAAAGTCGGAAACGTGATGGTACGCATTTCTCCTCCTTACACGAGGCATCACAACAACATTTCACCAGGTAACGTCGATCAACTGCTGTTTATGTATGAGAAATCGGTTGGAAACTTTCCTCATGTCAGCACGTTGTAGGTGTCGCCACCGGCGCCAACCTTGTGTGAATGCTCTGAAAAGCTAATCATTTGCATATCACAGCATCTTCTTGCTGTTGGTTAAATTTCGCGTCTGCAGCACGTCATCTTCGTGGTGTAGCAGTTTTAATGGCCAGTAGTGTATAAGGAGTTCCCCTGGGAAGTGTGATAGGACCAGTCTTGTTCTCTGTATAGCTACACTCTAATATGAAAACAAAATTACACACCACAGAGTAATTATTCTATTAAGACGGAAATCGGTGGATCTGATGTTCGTGTACAGACAAACAAATCATTACAATTTCAGGAAAACTGGATGATGTATTCAAGAGAAAGAGCTCGCAGATTGAGCAAGACTTTACTGTGTTGTTCCACGCATGGCCCTTATGCAAAGAATTATTCTGTTTGACACTGACTGCCAGAATTGATGGATGTCATCCTGGGGATATCATGGCAAATGATGTTCAACTGTCCCGTTAGATCATCGAAATCAGGGGTTAGTTGAAAGGCCCTGTTCATAATGCTTCAAATGTTAAATGGGAAGGGTCCGGCGACCTTGGCCACGGCAGGGTTTGGCAAGCACGAAGACAAGCAGTAGAAACTCTCGTTCCTGTGCTGATGGGCATTATCTTGCTGAAATGTAAGCCCAGGATGGCTTGTCGTGAAAGGCAACAAAACTGGGTTTACAGTATCGTAGACGTACCGCTGTGCTGTGAGGGTACCGTGCATGACAACCAGGGGCATCCTGCTACGAAAAGAAACTTCACCCCAGAGCATTACTCCTGGTTGTAGGCTCGCATGCTGGGCGACGGTCGGGGGTTGGTGTCCTACTGCTGTCTAGTGCATCTACAGACACGTCTTCAGCCTGGAATCTCATTCACTAGGGTAGAATCGTCTTGAGTGACGAGTCATGTTTGGAAATGACCAGCTCCGTATGGAAGCATTCACGGTGATTCAACTGGCCCCACGTGTGTTGTTGTCCGTCCCCAGTAGCTGAGTGGTCAACGCGACCAAATGTCAGTGCTAAACGCCCGGGTTCGATTCCCGGCTGGTTCAGAGATTTTTTTCCGCTAAGGGACTAGGTTTTGTGTTGTCCTAATCATCATTATTTCATCCCCATCGACGCGCAAGTCGCCGAAGTGGCGTCAAATCAAAAGACTTGCACCCGACCAACGGTCTACCCGACAGGAGCCCCTAGTCACACGACACGTATGTTGTTTTATGTGGCCTTGAACGTCTTCAAATACCACACACAAGATTTTCATATTCTCTCTCTCGCTACGCACAAACTACTAGTCCTACGTAAAAAATTAACAGGTTCCCTATACAGGAAATTTGTTGTTGTTGTTGTGGTCTTCAGTGCTGAGACTGGTATGATGCAGCTCTCCATGCTACTCTATCCTGTGCAAGCTTCTTCATCTCCCAGTACCTACTGCAACCTACACCCCTCCGAATCTGCTTAGTGTATTCATCTCTGGGTCGCCCTCTACGAATTTTACCCTCCACGCTCCCCTCCAATGCTAAATTTGTGATCCCTTGATGCCTCAGAACATGTCCTACCAACCGATCCCTTCTTCTACTCAAGTTGTGCCACAAACTCCTCTTTTCCCCAATTCTGTTCAATACTTCCTCATTAGTTATGTGATCTATCCATCTAATCTTCAGCATTCTTCTGTAGCACCACATTTCGAAAGCTTCTATTCTCTTCTTCTCCACACTAGTTATCGTCCATGTTTCACTTCCATACATGGCTACACTCCATACAAATACTTTCAGTAACGACTTCCTGACACTTAAATCTACACTCGATGCTGACAAATTTCTCTTCTTCAGATAGGATTTCCTTGCCATTGCTAGTCTACATTTTATATCCTCCCTACCTCGACCATCATCAGTTACTTTGCTCCCCACATAGCAAAACTCTTTTACAACTTTAAGTGTCAGATTTCCTAATCTAATTCCCTCAGCGTCACCTGACTTAATTCGACAACATTCCATTATCCTCGTTTTGTTTTGTTGATGTTCATCTTATATCCTCCTTTCAAGACACTATCCATTCCGTTCAGCTTCTCCTCCAGGTCCTATGCTGTCTCTGACAGAATTACAATGTCATCGGCAAACCTCGAAGTTTTTATGTCTTCTCCATGGATTTTAATACCTACTCCGAATTTTTCTTTTGTTTCCTTCACTGCTTGCTCAATATATACATTGAATAACATCGGGGAGAGGCTACAACCCTGTCTCACTCCCTTCCCAACCACTGCTTCCCTTTCATGCCCCTCGACTCTTATAACTGCATCTACTTTCTGTACAAATTGTAAATAGCCTTTCGCTCCCTGTATTTTACTGCCTCCATCTTCAGAATTTGAAAGAGAGTATTCCAGTCAACATTGTCAAAAGCTTTCTCTAAGTCTACAAATACTAGAACCGTAGGTTTGCCTTTCCTTAATCTTTCTTCTAAGATAAGTCGTAGGGTCAGTATTGCCTCACGTGTTCCAACCTTTCTACGGAATCCAAAGTGATCTTCCGCGAGGTCGACTTCTATCAGTTTTTCCATTCGTCTGTAAAGAATTCCCGTTGGTATTTTGCAGATGTGACTTATTAAACTGATAGTTCGGTAATTTTCACATCTGTCAACATCTGCTTTCTTTGGGATTGGAATTATTATATTCTTCTTGAAGTCTGAAGGTATTTCGCCTGTCTCATACATCTTGCGCACCAGATGGTAGAGTTTTGTCAGGACTGGCTCTCCCAAGGCCGTCAGTAGTTCTAATGGAATGTTGTCTACTGCTGGGGCCTTGTTTCGACTTAGATCTTTCAGTGCTCTGTCAAACTCTTCATGCAGTATCGTATCTCCCATTTCATGTAGGTCAGCTCTGTATAGCTAGTTATTTTTCCCTAATCCTACCTTGGAGTGGAAGAGCAAAGGGACTGACTAGTAGAAGATACCCCTCACCCATCCACTGTATTGTAGCTTTTTTAGAATGTATGTAGATGCAGATTCAGACTCTTTTCACAGCGGCGGATGGCTTCGCAAGGACTTCAACTGTACATGTCTGCATTTAGATTCTTTAAAAAAAAATTATTGGCGTCATTCTGGAACTGCCTTTCTCACAATGGCTTCTTCATCCGAGCTAAGAGAAGGACGGCACTATATACTCCTCTACAGGAGCAAGTCGAAATTTGATAGCCGGAAGAGACAGCGAGTGTGACTCTTTGTCCTAATCGGAATGGCTCTACCGTTCAGGTGGGGCAAAAACATCCCCTCGGACAAGCTTCTCCCAGCACTTCATCTTTAAAGAATCTACAACTTCGTCAGCCAGTAGGCTTCTGTGAAGATTTGCTCGTTGTAGCCATAAGCTGTTAGCACTACTCCATGCTAGCCCCAGATACACCTAACATCACCTTGTCGGCGTTCACCATTTTCGGTGGTGATGAATCCACACGTTTCCACTGGTTGCCTCTCTCCTTTGTCTCGCTGCAGTAGTAGCCCATACAGCACTCGTCCATGGTGATTAGGCGACTGAAGGGGTGCAGCATCCATTCCTCCCGAAACCAGGTACGCTAATAGGTGACGAGCCTAATGGCCTGCGGGTGATAGCCCCGAGACCTCCCAGCAGTTTGCGGGATCATGTCTCAGTCTAAAGCAGATCATTTTAGAATGCACGTGTCCTCCAACGCGCTTGCAGTTTCAGTAAGCATAATGGAAGGGAAAATGTTACTTCTGGAAGGTAACACTTTCATGTTTAAAAAAATTGTAGAAAAATGGTGTAGCGTGATGGAAGTGCACCATTAAGGGTGTCAGAAGCTTTATTAAAACTGTTTATTTTAAGGAGCTGGATGTTGTGAAATTTCAGGAAGATCAAAATCAGACAGGAATACCTTGTGACAAAAGTCAGAACTAAAAACTAATTTGTAATCTGAAGAAAAAAGTCACAGAGGATAATTGTGAGAGACCATCAAAGCTAATTTACAATCAGTAAGAAGGAGAAGATACGCATGAAACAACAATCTGGGACATCGACATTTTTTGTAAATTTATTTACAAAGCTAGGCCGAAAATTGCCGACTAGTGTTTAAGAGGTTCACGATGTTAGCAACTTGCTAAATGTGGAAATTACAGACGAGACGAATTTACTGCTAGAAAATAATGCCGAGAAAAAAGTTGTAACATGTTGCGAGGCTGAAGGCCTTAAAATACTTAATCAGTGTTACACAACACATGTTGATTGAGCCTTCAACTACTGCACCAAATTTTGTCCGCTGTTTACAACGCTCGGGATAGTTAATGGAAATTATGTTCCAACAGATAAGACAGTTCTTCAGGGTTGTAAGCTCACATTTATTACAATAAATGACATACATGAAATGTTACCACTCTCATTATTTCGTCAGATAGGTAATTCACGTAGTAAGTTCGTCGTATTCATGATTTCCTCTTCAAAATAAAATACCGTACTTATTATTTAACACAAAATGACATTAAAAATTTAAGTTATTCACGAGCAGCTAGTTGAGAATAAGTATGAACTCCAAATGACTCGACGAACCGTCTCGTTCTGCATATGGATTCAAACCCAGGTCATGTAGACTAAGCAAAGACTTCGTGACTGACGGAAACTAACAGTCATTTCAGACTAGGCATAAAGAGAATGATATACCTCGATTTTAGACAGTATCAGTTAGCAAATACCGATCGAGATGGCGCAGTGGTTAGCACACTGGACTCGCATTCGGGAGGACGAGGAGGACGACGGTTCAATTCCGTCTCCAGCCATCCTGATTTAGGTTTTCCGTGATTTCCCTAAATCGTTTCAGGCATATGCCGGAATGGTTCCTTTGACAGGGCACGGCCGATTTCCTTCCCAATCCTTCCCTAACCCGAGCTTGCGCTCCGTCTCTAATGACCTCGTTGTCGACGGGACGTTAAAACACTAACCACCACCACCAGTTAGCAAATATCAACTTTACATTACATAACGTAAACATTTTTAACGGACGCGAATTCCTACCCACCATCTATTGTCCCTGCTAACGAACTACGAGAGGTGTTAAATATTGCTTCTTCACAAGTAACTAACTTGAAATGCGATGAGGTAAATTTTTGTGTTAAACAGAGATTCGAACCCAGAACCTAATCGGATTGTTATCGATGCACAATCAACGGTGACACAGCGGATTTTCCCGGCAGTAGCTAGATGTTTTAACTGAAATGACGAGACGAAACATTAATTTTTTTCCTTCCCAGGACTTCCACCCGGCACCTATCGCTGTTATATTCTAGAGAAAACGAACCTTAAATATGGGTTTGTTACACCAGCAGCGACATGTGAGCATGTTTGAACTAGAAATAATATGACAAAGAGTTCAGTGCTGACTGGGAATAGAGCCCCACACATATCGTTGTTGACCACACACAAAGAGACGTCAGCTACCGAATTTTTCTCCAGCAACAGTTCGGAATAACATCCTTGAACTTACAGTGATCTCGCATATAGTTATATGTCTCACTGGGAGTCAAAAATGTCAGATATCGTTAGTGTTGACACGGAATGAAAACATTAAAAATCATAATTATTATCCACCAGCAGATAGGTGTTCTCATGCTAGAGCTTGATAATTCACAATGAAAACCTTAGTGCCGGTCCAGGATTCGAACCCATTCACGCGCAGTATGTGGAGATGTTGAGGAATCTGCAGTTTTGAACAAACAACAAATTGTAGTCGAGCTGTATTGTCACGAAGGGATCAAATTCCGCGTTAAGGGCGGTCTGAGTTGCTTTCCCAGTTCAGAACTAATTTTATTGACATACAGAAGCTCAAATAAAAAATGTAATAAGTGTCCTGTGACCCTACATAGCTTTGTTTTATCACTAGAAATAAATAACTGGTATAAGAAAGGATATTTGGCTCAAATGGCTCTGAGCACTATGAGACTTAACTTCTGAGATCATCAGTCCCCTAGAACTTAGAACTACTTAAACCTAACTAACCTAAGGACATCACACACATCCATGCCTGAGGCAGGATTCGAACCTGCAAACGTAGCGGTCGTGTGGTTCCAGACTGTAGCGCCTAGAACCGCTCGGCCACTGTGGCCGGCGAAGGATACTGGTGATAGAGTTTCTACATGTCGCCACTACTGACTTTATTGTGGTTCAACCTAATGTCTACTTGGTAGAGAAGGAATATCATGTTTAATATGAATTTCAGACCACAATGTCATTATACCTTCTTCACTTGGCATAGCCAGAAGCGAAGAGAATCTGTCTCTCCCTATCAAAAAGCATCGGCAAAAATTGGAATCGAACCTAGACCGTCATTACATGAACCTATCATTAATCCTACAGACCACCACATCTTTAACTCGCTCTCTCATTTTTCTATCATAACACCGATGCGGCACACTCGATGAGAATTCAGACACACAGGCTTCCTGTAGTGGTTTGCAGCATCTTCAGTACATTCATTTACTTGGTTGACTGTATCGCCATGAACTAGCTGTCTCGGCTATCCAGTGCATACGTTCGACTCTATTTTGCAATCAACGAAATAAAATAACGAAATTGCTACCTACACAGAACTTTCAACAGTGTAGGCTGCAGAATTTTGAATAGGAAGCGTTCCTTTCCATTAGAGCTATTCTATTGTGTAAGTGTTTGTTGAAACCGTCGTGCAGTGCAAAAGAAAAGCTGTAACTGTCTGTCTCTCGGAAGCCTAGGTCCGACCATATGCATTATCTCACAGCACTGTAGAATGCGGAAGTTCTGGAGTAACTGTTGATGTCTTCTGGAGGTGCTGAAGCTATGTGACAGCTAGTAGCGTAACAGTAAGCGTCGCGCGCTGTGTGTAAGAGGTCGCGAGTTCTATTACATTCGCTGATACATTTTTTTAAATGCAATTCTGCTCTCTCCTGAAGTTATCAATCTAATGGAACTTTGAACATAATTCGCGTCACTTCTCAACACAAAATAGTCACATGTGGAAAAAGGGCTAACTTCTGCGACGTTTTGTTCTTTTCAGGTTTAATAGACGGCCAGGCAACAGATGCATCCCGAAGCTTTTGTATTATGTATGGGGAGAGCGCATCGTGCCAAAATACGTCAGAAAATTATTTTCTACATTAGCTGTCGTCTGGTTGCGGCATTTTATTCTTCTTCAAACCTTGTTTGACAGATTTAACTCAGAACAAGTTTTCTACATGCATGTAATCAATAAACTGTTTGTGCATTGTCAGACTGTTATGGATAACATCAGAGAATTCGCATGTCGTTGATGATTAATATCTCTCTCATGTTTAGTATTGTTTTAACAACACTAAAAGAAACCTTAGGAAAATTGTGCACTGTATTATAAGGAATGAAATAAAACTACCCACGATAACCTTATGACGAAAGTATGTTTTAATAAAACTGAGTATCTGTACACAAGCGTGCCTCTATCGGCACGAATTGCAGCATCATAAGTTTTTCACCATTGCACTATGAGCTGAAAGTATTTTCTTGCGATTTGTTTATCGATGTTTGATCTGACTGCTTGTAGCTCTTTCACAGAAGGGATAAAAACAGTGGAGTCAGCGGAACTGGAACCGCGAACCATAACAGACGCTTTTTTTTCCCTTCTTCGAGAAGAGCACGCTACAACACAGCTAGCGCAGAGGTAGGTGACGTAGACTACTATTACTACGGCAATAGGGACTAGAACTCTTAAACCGCTATTTAAAGGACGAGATTAGTTGCGATTTCCACGTGCACCGGTTTTTCTGGGCTGAAAACCGTAAGTTTAAAATCTTCTGTTACACCTCGAGCGATAATAAGTCAGATTCAATGGTAATGACATGAAAAATCAAGTGAACTTTGAGGTTTAATTCCGTGCTCACCAGGAAGTAACTTGTCGAGCATAGTGTTGCCAAACATACCTTGCCTTGTTGCCAAATCTCAGTTACAGTACCAGCAGGAAGAAGACGAACTGATGTGATCCTACAGCTGGGAAGCGACTATAGCTGGCCTCTCAAAGACGCGGCTGCTACGACCTGGGATACGTAGTGCGCCTGATTCGCATTTCTGTAACTAGGTTTAGGGACTGGAGCGTAGTTACTAATAATACTCAGAAGTGACTGCTGACTAAGCATCATAAATCAGTAACTCTCATAGTTGTTTTTATATTTCTTTCATAACTGTACTCAAAACAAAAAAACTCATTCACAGACGTTTTCGTGCCTTGCCGATATTCGAGCACAGCAAACAAATAAAAATAAAAAGGGAATGTGTGTGTGTGTGTGTGTGTGTGTGTGTGTGTGTGTGTGAGTGAGTGAGTGAGTGAGAGAGAGAGAGAGAGAGAGAGAGAGAGAGAGAGAGAGAGAGAGAAGAGAGCGAGAAAGAGATAAAAATGAAAATGAATGAGAGAGAGGGTAAAAAATTGTTGTAAAGAAATTGAATACTGGTATGTAAAGAAATCTTTCATTAAAATGACACGTTCCACATCATTATGAAACGTCGTATTCAGGATCTATGGAACAAGTATTAATCTAATCTAATCATATTGCTGACTAGCCATGAAGAGTCATGAATTACCGAAATTTTCGCCAACATCAGTAACCCAATCTAAACTTGAAAATAAAAGACGTCCGTTTTTGTAATAAACCGGGACTCCTATCAAGACCCTTTCATCCCTGTTAACTAACAACGAAAGATGTCTGATATACCTCAATTCAGAAGTAGCAAAGTGTGTATACATTTAAAGATGAAGCGCATGATGTGAAGTTCTGTGATAGAGATACGAACCCAACACGTAATCAGATTGTTAAGTAAGTAAAATCAAATGTTACGTATCGGTTTTTCTTACCAGCTGCTAGGTGTTTGAATCAAAAATAAGGATACAAATTTTTGTGCCTGAGCGACAGTCTAACCGCACTTCTATCGTTCTTCTTTATCGTCCACGAATATTGCTTAAGTATCAATTACGTACTCACCAACAGTAAGATGTGTGCGTGTTTGGCCAGAAATTGTTGGCAACATGAACGGACATTAAAAATGCACGTTAATTATCACCAGCAGGCCGGTGTGCACGTGATAGGGCTTGAAATGAAATTATTAATATTTTTGTACTGTATCAGGATTCGGACCCACATACTTACCTTTGGAGGAGTCCTAGAGAAGATCGCAGTCTTGGGAAAAGGAACGAAATGGTTGAACTATACTGTTCAGATAAATTCAGAGCCTCGAAAGAGGAGATACGAATTCGAATCACAGTCCAGTACAAAATTTTTCAACGTCTTTAGTTCAGTCAAGTACAAGTAAAATAAGAGCAGTGTTCCTTTAAATGGCTATCGGTTCATCAAGTAAAATAAAATTTTCTAATGTAAGTAAGTTTACTGGAGACAGTATTTCTGTTTACCATGACCTCCACCTATGTCATTTCCCAACGTAAACTGGCTGTGACCAGTTGGGAAGGAAGGAATGTGATGTTTAATGCGGGTTCTGGATTATAACATCTTTCTCTTGAGATTACCAGAGGTGAAGTAAATCTGTTTGTGACTCCTAAAAGTAAATGCCTGAACACACGCATTGCACTTGTTCCTTCCATCAGACCATTGTGGCCACATTTTCCAGCCGCAGGAGTGTGCAGTAACGGATGATGTGCTTAGCTTACAAAATTAGTCACGCTGGAAAAAATGCGAGTCTATTAAATGGTTAAGTAGAAGCAAGCTTCTGACGTGGAGATTATGCTATTCTCATGTCAGCAGGATGTAAAGACTCTTTTAGGTATCATAGCCTCGATGTGAAGCCATTTTGAAATTTTCACTAATTCGGAAAATTTCTTAGTTCGAGAAAATCCACTATGAAGTGTGAATTTAAAGGATAATTCGATCATTACCGTTATTATTACTATCATGTTCTTCATACTGCTGCTAGAACACATGTGCTTGAAGATCATTTAAGGCCTTTTGGTCATTATAGAACTAGTTGCCCAACAACAGGTTCTTTGCCTGTCTGCGGAATCCTTTTCATGTTAATATCAAACATCAGCAATTACTCGTAGATCACATTAAAACTAAAGTAATTGATGAAGACGTTACTTGATAGCAAAAACGCGCTGACATTTTTCATTTACTTGCGCCTACAAACGGCTGTCGAATACTGCCATACCAAAAGCCAAGGGATCTTACTGCCTTCCGATATACGTCGCTGTCAGTTCTTCCATATGATTTGGTCGACGTGACCTGTTTCAAGTTGTGTATAACAGAGAATGTTTTAGAAAATCAATTGTGTTCCTTTGCAATAAACAGAAATATTTTCATTCTAAGCTATCCAAGTGCAAAATTTTCGCAAGATTAGTTCAAATTTAATATTCGTTTTTATAATGTAGGAAAGTATTTCACAGTTGCAAAACCCGCATCCGACTCTTTGTCCTTACACTTAGTCGCTGGCCATAAATTCTAGCTCAGAGTGACACCAGTTTAAGTAACCTAACGTAGCGAAGACTGTTTTCCAGTGCTCTTTCTCACCGGAGAATATGCAGTTCACTCATTGGGCTCCATAAGTACACTTTAACAGTAATTTATGTTGTATGCAATGCATACGGAGTGTAGAATTTAGTGGTGCTCCCTTCCACTTCTGTATATAATATTCCTGACCTAAACGGACCCTTTATCGTTACAGGCCCCAGACGGTGCAACATCATATTGACAACAGTAATGAGCTTATACTGACAACCTCACTGTTCGTGTTACCTGATTTTGTAATCATTTAAATAAAACAACATGACCTTCCAGTGGGAGACATTTCGTCCCCCTTTTCCTTCTTTGAAATTTGTCAGTAAGCTTTTTGCCTTTCAACCAGCGAAATGCGGCAGAGTACGGCCGGTAAACGATTCACAAACCACGATTTAATGCCGTTAAGACGATTTCTTTAAACAATGGCGTAGCTAAAGGAATTTAGTTTCTTCTTAAATCGTCTTCTGCAGCAACGTTCAGAGATATCTCAAATAGGAAAAGCTCTTTATCCAGGTACGAAGGTCGTAAAACAAACTTCCCACAGTTTGTGTCAGGTTGATCTTTTCGTCTGATAGCTCTGCGTAACTATTTTATCTAAGAGGTATCACAAGTAGTGTTCCTACAGCTGTGAGCATCATTGGTTGAAAACGAGTTTAACATCAATGGGTACAGTACTGCTAAATATTCAAAATGATTATCAAGCTAAGTCTGCGTTCATTCACAAACTGAGGCGTATTTGTAATATTGAAGCTAGACTGTGTATCCTTGTCTTTCTGGAGCGGGCATTGGAAGGCGTTTACACAAACGTATACGAGGGTAATCCCAAAGGTAAGGTCTCCTATGGGACACGAAAGTGCCAACGCAGGCACAAACGAGAGACACTAATTTTAATTCCAATCAGAAACCAAAGTGTTAGCTGCATGGTGGCAAGGTGATGAAGAGCAGGACTACGGATACGAACGTCTCAGGTTCGATCCCTCGTCCGTGACATTTTACACTTATTTCCCATCTGCACTGTTTGTTGACGTGAAAGATGTCGAGTTGCACTGTGGTCCAAAAGCCACGTTAAACTGTAGGTTCCCCTATTAACTGGCTAGGTAAGTCAACTCAAAGGTCGGAGCAAAGCAACGGCATACCACCCCCAAGTCCGTGCCTATTAAAGCACTGTGGTGTTCAAACCACTCTTCCGACTGATGACTGCTTTACTTTCTATGGGTTCAAAAATTAATGATCTTAGGGTTATTAACATTTTTGTGTTTTCATGCTGTAGCTTTGATACCAGTAAACGTAAGTAACCGGCAGAGCACTGTCACTGTTCGAGTTTTCAAGGTGTTAGACGACGATGCTGTCGACCCCAGTTACAATCTTGGTTTCAGTCGAATACCTCTATGCCTACTTGCTTATTATCGCGCTTCTCGATGCTTTCCACAAAAAATTAAAATAAAAATAAAAAGAGAGAGAGAGACAGAGAGAGAAAACGGAAATGTATCTCAAATATCAGCTCAGTACGCCATGTTCGTCTCGTGATGTAAAGCAAGGATAGTTGATAGGTAATATCTCGTTGTACTAGCAACATGTATGGCTACAGGGTTCTTTGTTTTCTCTCTGCAAACAACTAGAACAGAATTCAGTAACAAAGTGGTAAGAACACCTACACAGTGCGCCAATTAAACACTCAGCATTTCTTTGTTATTTTGTTAATCGTCTGAAATGCAGTAAACATCATTATTGATTTGTTATTACTTCCATTGTTATTGTTATTCGTCACCTCACAACAGCTTTCCTATCACTCATTGCCGCCGATGCAAGTAATGAATGGGTCAGGATGAATGGAATGTGAGATGTTTCGTCACGGAGAATATACACATTTATATCGGGGTCTTGTGTTCAGAGTAATACGAAAATCTCAATAAGAGAAGACGACAACGGGATGCCGATGATGCACGCAATAACACCCAACTATTTCTGTCGGCTTAACACCATGACGACAGATAAATTGGCGTCTCACTGTATTTTGATATCGTTAGCCTTCTCGCGACCTCGTTTTAATACCTCGTGGGAGCAGGCATAATATTTTGCTTTTTGAGCACTGAACAATAACACACAAAGATAGTAGTTGGAAGGATACAAAGAAACAATCAGACTCATGGGTATGGATGCAGTTCATCATTAGAAGACTAAAATAGAGGGATACATTACGAAAGCAATGAATACGCTGATAGTATACATTATTTGTATAGATCTGAAGATGAAAAAGTACAGATCTGCACAGTGCCGGCATCTGCACTTTAGTTTCTGTCTTAATGAGCATAATTTTTAGTGTCTTCTCTCTTCTGATTTTTCAAATGAATTGATTATTAAGTGGTACAGACTAATTAGTTAACTGTGTTTCCTACAGCTTCCATTCGCACCAACATTTTTCTACATTCTCGTGAAATTCATGAAATTCTACTTGTATTATCACAAGACTGCATATAGATGCAATCGATTTCGAGGTGCAAAGTGTTTGTTATCTTACTTTTCGTGACAGGTGGGCAAAGTTGATTTCCAAAGACTTTTTATTGTACTGAAATAATCTTTTGTCACACAGTAAATGGTAAGTGTTTTATTCGTATATATTTTGTGGGAAACTGTAATCTTGATGGAAGATTACACACCTGAATGTTTGACATAACTGGTAGGAGAAAACGCTACATATTAACCAAATCTCGCGCCTCCTCTCTGTATCCTCCTATGACACGAGCACAGGATTCTCCTCCTATAACGCTACAGAGCTGTACCTAACACAGCTGAGAATTGACAACATCGTCACAAACATTTGGCAACACTGTGACAGTGTAATCACTTTCGCGTATGGTACTGAATTGACTTACAAAATTCACTTGATATTCCCTTACCATTTGAATGAGTCATGCTGTATAATCCTCATGTAAACTAACACAATGAGACAGAAAATTCAAAAATGGTTCAAATGGCTCTGAGCACTATGGGACTTAACATCTTAGGTCATCAGTCCTCTAGAACTTAGAACTACTTAAACCTAACTAACCTAAGGACATCACACACATCCATGGCCGAGGCAGGATTCGAACCTGCGACCGTAGCTGTCCCGCGGTTCCGGACTTTAGCGCCTAGAATCGCACGGCCACCGCGGCCGGCTACACAGAAAATTCAATTTTTTGACTAGAGAAATACTATACTTCACATAAGTGACAACTTTCATTATCTTTCACGATGCGTTATGAGGCTGAGCGACCAATACCATGATGAGAGTGGGGTGCCAGCAGCAGTGTGTCCGTAGTTCCGTAGTACCGCCCGTGTCTCGTGTTGCAACGGTTCAAGGATACGTCAGTTCGAAACCGTCGTAGGGGCCAGCGTGTGCGAGCTTTTTTTGTGTTTTTTTTTTTTTTTGAGCTGCGAATTTCCAGAAAAAAATGTGTAACGAAATCAGAAGAAAACCTTCACATATCAAATCCTCTTGGCAGCTCGACTCAGTGAGTTGTGTTAATCGTCATAGATCTCGGCTTTCTGACTGCCAAGCTGCTTCACAATACAAGCAACTCTGAAGAAATCCGAATCGACCGTCAACGATACGAAATTCAATATTGTTCTTCACTTAAGACTCACATGCCAGGGTGATAAGTATGAAGGAAATGAATTGATAAGCAAATCACAAGAAAATACTTTCAGCTCATAGTGCAATGGTGAAAAACTTAGAATGCTGCACAACAGGTAACGCCTCTTTCCGCTGCTGACAAGTAAATTTTGAGTTCTAGGAATACGTATCATTATCTTGAGTATGACACAGCATACCAATTAAACACAGACCCAATCGAAATCTAAGTGAGTATTATTTCACTAATTCATGCCGATAGAGGCACGCTTGTGTACAGATACTCAGTTTTATTAAAACAGACTTTCGTCGTGAAGTTATGGTGGGTTATTTTATTTTATTTCTTATTATACAGTGCACAATTTTCGTAAGGTTTCTTTTAGTGTTGTTAAAACAATAGTAAACACGAGAGAGAAATTAATCATCAACGATATATGCGAATTCTCTGATGTTATCTGTAACAGTCCGTAAATGCACATGCGGTTTATCCATTACATGCATGTAGAACTTGTTCTGAGTTAAAGCTCTCAAACAAGGTTTGAAGAAGAATAAAATGCCACTACCAGACGATAGCTAATGTAAAAAATACTTCTCCGACGTATTTTGGCCTGCGCTCTACCCATACATAATACAAAAGTTTCGATATGCATCTACTCTCTGGCTGTCTGTAAAACCTGAAATGAACAAAATGTCGCAGAAGTTAGCCCTTTTTCCACATACGGCTATTTTGGGTTGAGAAGTTTAGGGAATTATGTTCAAAGTCCCATTAGACTGATAACTTCAGCAGACAGCAGAATCGCGTTTTAAAAAATTTTGCAGTGAATGTACTCGATCTCATTTCATCGTACCTTATCTTACATTCAGTTACAGCAGCTCCAGAAGTCGATAACAGGTCCTCCAGAACTTCCGTATTCCACAGTGCTGTGAAATAATGCATATGGCCGGATTAGACTCCTGAGAGACAAACAGTTACGGCTTTTCTTTTGCACTGAATGACGTTTTCAACAAACAGATAGCGCAATAGAGTAGCTCAAGTGAAAAGAAACACTTCCTAATTAAATTTCTTTGTCCTACACTGTTGGCAGGTCTGTGTAGGTGAAAGTTACATGATTTTATTTGGGTGATTACAAAATAGAGTCGAATGTATGTGGTAGGTAGCCGAGGCAGCTATTTCATGGTGATTTGGTCAACCAAGTAAATGAATGTACTGAACATGCTGCAAACCACTACAGGGAGCCTATGTGTCAGATTCTCATCCAGTGTGGCGCAATGGCGTTACGATAGAAGAATAAGTCGCAGCGAAGATGATTCGTTGGTCCGTTGGATTGATGTTAGGTTCGCTTTCTTGTGGTCTGGGTTCGATTTCAACTTCTGTCGATGATTTTTGATAGGTAGAGAGAATTTTATTCTCTTCTGGCAACGCCAAGTTATGAAGGTATAATAGTATTGTGGTCTGGACTTCACTTTAGACGTGATATTCCTTCTCTACCAAGTAGACGTTAGGCTGAACCACAATAAAGTCAGGAGTGGCGACATGTGGAAACTCTGTCACCAGTAACCTTTCTTATACTAGTTATTTATTTCTAGTGACAAAACAAACGCTGTGTATGGTTACAGGACACTTATCCCATCGTTTATTTCATCTTCTGTGTGTCGATAAAATTGGTTCTGAACTGGGAATGCAACTCAGACCGCCCTTAACGCGGAATTTGATCCGTTCGGGACAAAACAGCTCGACTACAATTTGTTGTTTGTTCGAAACTGAAGATTCCTCAACATCTCCACATATTGGGCCTGAATGGGTTCGAATCCTGGCCCGACACTAAAGTTTTCATTATGTATTATCAAGCACTAGCATGAGAATACCTATCTGCTGGTGGATAATAACTTTGATTTTTAATGTATTTTCATTCGTTGTCAACACCAACTATATCTGACGTTTTTGACTCCAAGTGAGACACAGATCTATTTGCGAGATCAATTTAAGTTCAAGGATGTTATTCCGAGCTGTTGGTGGAGAAAAACTCGGTAGCTGACGTCTCTTTGTGTGTGGTCAACAACGATATGTGTGGGGTTCGATTCCCAGTCAGCACTGACCTCTTCGTCATATTATTTCTAGTTCAAACATGCTCACATGTCGCTGCTGGCGTAACAGACCCACATTTGACGTTCCTTTTCTCTAGAATATAACAACGATAGGTGCCGGGTAGGAGTCCTGGGAAGGAAAAAAATTAATGTTTCGTCTCGTCATTTCAGTTAAAACATCTAGCTACTGCCGAGAAAATCCTCTATGTCAAATTTGATTGTGCTTCGATATCAATCCGATTAGGCCCTGGGTTCGAATCTCTGTCCAACGGAAAACTTTACCTCACGGCATTTCAAGTAAGTTACTTGTGAAGAAGCAATATTTACCATCTCTCGTAGTTCGTTAACAGGGACAATGGATGCTGGGTAGGAATTCTAGACCGTTAAAATGTTTACGTTATGTAATTTATAGTTGATATTTGCTAACTGATACTGTCTAAAATCGAGGTATATGACTCTCTGTATGCCTAGTGAGGAATGAGTGTTAGTTTCCAACAGTCACGAAATCTTTGCTTAGTCTGCATGACCTGGGTTTGAATCCATACACAGAACGAGACGGTTCGTCGAGTCATTTGAAGTTCATACATATTCTCAACTAGCAGCTCGTGAATAACTTAAAATTTTAATGTCGTTTTGTGTTAAATAATGAGAAAGGTATGTTACTTTGAAGAGGAAACCATGACTACGACGAACGTACTACGTGCATTATCTATCTGACGTAATAATGAGAGAAGTAAAATTTCAGGTATGTTATTTATTGCAGTAAATGTGAGCATACAAACCTTAGGGACAGTCTTACCTGTAATGAGGTGTTCCCTGATATTTGTGGTATCGTGGTATTACTTTACATCCTGGGTTATTGCGATACAGAGCAGTGTTTTCTATTTGTGATTTGTTGGAATCATTTTCAATAGTCAAACGACCGTACCGAGGAGAGATTATAGCACCTACTAGATAGCTGCGTTATGTGTGTTGCATGCGAATCAAGCTAAATGCAATTCAGGTCGTTCGGATACTTTTGAGCACGACTGTACCAGCATTCCACGTCTGCAATGGATTATCTCGCACTTACATTAAACTGTGATCTTGCACCGTTAAGCACTAAAATATGTTACCTAGACAAATGTATTCCCGAAATTTTTATTACTCTACATTAATTATTTTTTGGTGTTTCGATTTTTGTTTTGTCAGCGTAATAATTATTGGTCACGAAAATTATGTTAAGTTTCAGGAAAAAGTATCTGCAGATCTGGCAGCAATACATAAGCAGATGAATAACTTGAGTGTTAAGATTTAAATCTCCCTAACTGAAATAGAAAGGGAACAACTTAAAGCCATTTGTTAAGTTAACGAAGAGGTCCTGAGTTAAAAAGGCTCTTGGCTTTTGTAACACAAGGTAATAATCCCAATGTACAACAACCGAGGACATATCTATTGGAAATACTATAGATTCATCATCCGTCCAGTGGCCTTGTACACTCCAGGAAATGGAAAAAAGAACACATTGACACCGGTGTGTCAGACCCACCATACTTGCTCCGGACACTGCGAGAGGGCTGTACAAGCAATGATCACACGCACGGCACAGCGGACACACCAGGAACCGCGGTGTTGGCCGTCCAATGGCGCTAGCTGCGCAGAATTTGTGCACCGCCGCCGTCAGTGTCAGCCAGTTTGCCGTGGCATACGGAGCTCCATCGCAGTCTTTAACACTGGTAGCATGCCGCGACAGCGTGGACGTGAACCGTATGCGCAGCTGACGGACTTTGAGCGAGGGCGTATAGTGGGCATGCGGGAGGCCGGGTGGACGTACTGCCGAATTGCTCAACACGTGCGGCGTGAGGTCTCCACAGTACATCGATGTTGTCGCCAGTGGTCGGCGGAAGGTGCACGTGCCCGTCGACCTGGGACCGGACCGCAGCGACGCACGGATGCACGCCAAGACCGTAGGATCCTACGCAGTGCCGTAGGGGACCGCACCGCCACTTCCCAGCAAATTAGGGACACTGTTGCTCCTGGGGTATCGGCGAGGACCATTCGCAACCGTCTCCATGAAGCTGGGCTATGGCCCCGCACACCGTTAGGCCGTCTTCCGCTCACGCCCCAACATCGTGCAGCCCGCCTCCAGTGGTGTCGCGACAGGCGTGAATGGAGGGACGAATGGAGACGTGTCGTCTTCAGCGATGAGAGTCGCTTCTGCCTTGGTGCCAATGATGGTCGTATGCGTGTTTGGCGCCGTGCAGGTGAGCGCCACAATTAGGGCTGCATACGACCGAGGCACACAGGGCCAACACCCGGCATCATGGTGTGGGGAGCGATCTCCTACACTGGCCGTACACCTCTGGTGATCGTCGATGGGACACTGAATAGTGCACGGTACATCCAAACCGTCATCGAACCCATTGTTCTACCACTCCTAGACCGGCAAGGGAACTTGCTGTTCCAACAGAACAATGCACGTCCACATGTATCCCGTGCCACCCAATGTGCTCTAGAAGGTGTAAGTCAACTACCCTGGCCAGCAAGATCTCCGGATCTGTCCCCCATGGAGCATGTTTGGGACTGGATGAAGCGTCGTCTCACGCGGTCTGCACGTCCAGCACGAACGCTGGTCCAACTGAGGCGCCAGGTGGAAATGGCATGGCAAGCCGTTCCACAGGACTACATCCAGCATCTCTACGATCGTCTCCATGGGAGAATAGCAGCCTGCATAACTGCGAAAGGTGGATATACACTGTACTAGTGCCGACATTGTGCATGCTCTGTTGCCTGTGTCTATGTGCCTGTGGTTCTGTCAGTGTGATCATGTGATGTATCTGACCCCAGGAATGTGTCAATAAAGTTTCCCCTTCCTGAGACAATGAATTCACGGTTTTCTTATTTCAATTTCCAGGAGTGTATATCGTGATGGCACATGGGTGTCAAAAAATGGTTCAAATGGCTCTGACCACTATGGGACTTAACATTTGAGGTCATCAGTCCCTTAGAGCTTAGAACTACTTAAACCTAACTAACCTAAGGACATCGCACGCATCCATGCCCGAGGCAGGATTCGAACCTGCGACCGTAGCAGTCACGCGGTTCCGGACTGAAGCGCCTAGAACCGCTCGGCCACCGCGGCCGGCATGATTGTCACAAGGCTAAATCAAATGAAAACGAACATGTAATGGAACAGTTAAAATTAACACCAACGTACCTTAGTTGGTATTGGCACATAACTGAAAGGGACGAAAACTTCACACGATCCAGGAGAAAGTAACACCATATCCATCGATGGTACGACAAAATCAAGGAGATGTTCTCGACAGAAAGCTGTGACGATAGGCAACCAGGCACATGAAATTTGCATCCGTGCAGGACATGCGGTACGAAAGAAGAAGAAAAAAGCGTCTACGGATTTAGTTTTGTTGGTCGGAATACTATGCTTGTCGCCATCATGCAGAATTGACGATTGGCCTTTCCTGAGGACACTTCGCTATCAGCAACCACGCAAAGTAACAAGTGGCCTCATCCAACCGACAATTGTTCTTTCAATTTAAAGTAAGTCAGATGAATTCCATTGTAGTCTCTCTTAAGAATTATTAAATTAAATACTGTAATCTAACAACTGGTCTGTTGTGAGTCAAAACTGTTCTTTCAATTCACAGTATTTTGCACAGGTTCAAAGAAAGTGCGTTCATTGAAAGTCGTCACTCTGAAAACGCACCAGTTGTTTCTACCGAACAACAAGACGTGTCACAAACCGTAAAACAGTCCTGAAAGTACTCGCTAAAGTACCATTCCGCATTCTGCGCGCGGCCTACGGTCTGTTAAGAGAATGGGCAAGAACAGTCGAATCAACCGCAGCCAACTTTCTCAGCCACGAAAAAAACACCGCGCCCGCAGCCTCGCGCTTCGCAGCTGTAGTCTCTCTAATCTGCAGAGCGAGCAGCCCTTGTGGTAAGGGAAGGCTACAACGTCTGGGAATGAAAATCTCCCACCGAAAGTGTTTCTTTACGCTATTGGTGCAAGGTCAGAACGAGTTAGTACATCACACGGAACTTTGTCCTCACACTGAAGTGCTCTTCACCAGCGGTTGCTGGGTGTTCACGGCACAGGCTTTCTTTCTTTGTTTTTTTTTTTTTTCAAAAATGGATCTTTGTAAAACAGCTAAGTTAGCTCCTTCAGCGACTGTCTGAAAATTAGCTCTTCTGGCTCCTCTTGCTGTGACTTCCTTCTCTGCTTTCATTTTATGCATACACTATGCGATCAAAACTATCTGGACACCTATTAGTACACGTTTATGTGGAGTGTGTCCACCATTCGCCTTTATGACAGCATGAACTGTGCTAGACACTCTCGGTGAGATGTCTGAATGGCTGCCCCTTCTTCTACAAGAGTCGAAACCAGAGAAGGCAATAATGTTGAACGCTGGGGGCTGGAGCGAAGGTTCTAACTCATCCCAAAGGTGTTTCGCTGGATTCAAGTCAGGACTTTTCGAATGACAGGGCATTTCAGCAATGTTACTGTCTACAAACCATTTCCTCAAAGACTGTTTCTCTACTGCACACAATACACAACGCTGTAAAACGAGCTCATACTCTTTCGAATTTACTTTCGCATTTAGCGTTTTCTTAAGCGTAATAAGAGGATCACATGGTAAGAACGAAAAACAACCTAATTTCGTAACACTACCAGCCCCATACTTCGCTTTCCACACTACACCTGACGGCAGGTAATGTTCTCTAAGTATATCCCAAACCCAAACTCTTCCGGCGGATTGCAGCACGGTGTGGGGTCGTTCAATCATTACAAATCATTCGTTTCCAGTCATCTTCTGTTTTATGCCGTTTCATTGTCTCTGTAGAGCGGTACCATGGGAAACTAGGAGAGGATGTTGTTTGGTAACCAGTATCCTCTTTCTATAACACAAACTGCACGCATATATTAACTAGGTCCTTTATTCATAACAATACAAAATTACTTAACGCAAGATAGTCGTTGTGGGACAAGCTCTCTGTAATCACGTTAGCCTCGCTGCTGGTGAAGTACACGATACTGGTCGCTATGTGTTGTGTGATTCTGAGCTAGGGGCTGTGACTGCGACTCCGACTCGGTGAATCCTGGATGACAGACTCGATCTCAGACGGTGTAACAGACTAGCCCTCCAGTCGCAACGATCTAAATACTGGCGGCCGAGAGAGCGTTGGCGGCACGTTTCCTGTGAGTCTGTCGTTTGCGTCTATCGAACTTCTCACAACCTCTTTGCCGCATGGTGTTTGCTTACGCCAGCACATTCTGTCCAATAGCATCGCTCTTTACACCACCTCAAGTCTCGGTCAGCACTGACCACAGAAATGTGTGGCTTATGAGCTGCTGTGCCATTGTACTCCATCCTTTTTAACGTATTATGCAGAGTCATTGTGCTAGATGGGTTGGTGGTAGCACTTTGGAACTCACAACTGTTTTATCCTGCTGATTTCTCGCGTTTTTAGGGTTCCGTGTCACAGTCTGTAAAGATCGAACGCTTATAGGATCGCACTTCTGTCCATTTGTCTAATTGTCTGTGCGAGTGTCCAGAATCTTTTTTCTCAAGAATGGGTAAATGCCTCAAGGCCAGATTTATGTCACATTTTGAAATAGTCCCTTCGAAGTGCAAAAATGTTAAGCTTCTAAGTTACTTCGATCAAAAGATACGGCCACTTCTGTCACATTTTTGATACTCGAAAACCTATAGGGTGCTTCCCGTTGACTTAGGATCATGAAATTTTGCAACAAGTAAGGTTTCCCAGAACAAATAAAGGGAAAAAACCCGAAAATTGTTGATTTGTAATTACATAATAGTAAAAAATACTCTTGTAATTTTTTATCTGTCCGTCTATTAAGAGACTTTTTCTCTTGAATAGGTTGGCGTATCAAGTTCAAATTTATGTCAGATACAAAATTCTACGGTCCCTTGGCGGTGTAAAAAATTTAAGCACCTAAGTCGACACAATCAAACAATTCGGTTACTTACGTCAATTACTTTGATACTCGCAACCTCACTAATCAAAAGTTATAGGGTACTTCACGTTGCCCTGGAATCATGAACTTTGACAAGAGGCATGATTTGACACTGCAAGTAAAGTGAAAAATCTGTAACTAGTGAAATTGTTATTATATCACATAAAAATATTTTTTTTTATTTGAACATATATTACATTCGCCACCCGTCAAAAGCATAACAGACGAACATTACTGCATCCAATTATAAAACTTAAGTTGGCAGTCACTTTTAGTAAGTATAGTAACTAAAAAAAATGTTTTAATAAATCTTTCTCTTTCTACATATGTACACTGAAGTCCCCTGTACCCTTCTTTTTCCTTTTTTTATCTCTGTTCTGGTCTGAGGACCTACTATTGTATAGATTTTGATACGGTCTTGGAATTTCCAGTACTCGTATACAGTTAAGTTTGTATGGAACCCTCACTGCGCGAGTGTTGCTCATACTTGGCCGATTTCACACCTACCGCATAGTTCACGTTCGAAGTCACTGACCTCTCCTGTCTGCTGTTGCTGCTTTTCTTCTGACAAGAAAATATTCTTTTTACACTTGCGGTTCCGGAGTCAGCAGAACTTTTCCGGCGGTCTCTACTGTGCCTCTTTAGTAATGAGGAAAATCTGACTTAGGTGATCCAAATGGTTTGTCACTGAAATGGTTCGACGCCCAAGACAGGAAAAGGCGCTTTCAAGTTGAAAACATGAACGATGTCATGGTGGTGTTCGCATACCAAGCACTTGCTTGACTTTCCTTAATGGCTGCCTAGCACCAGTTGATATAAAATCACTCAAGTGGGCATGACTTGAGTCTCCACGATACAGGTACCTCGAGTGTACCACATGTGTCGTGGAGATTCTAGTCATACCGAAGAGGAACTAGTTCCTTCCGAACAGAGCTCGTGTGAAGGAATCTCCATCTGAGAGATGACAGATAGGCGCAGTTAGACGCCAAGGCCGCAAGTTCTGTCACGGCCGCCACATACGTAAAATCCATACTTAGGGATGCAGAACACACAATGGAGCCACTCGAAAGAGAGAAACGAGGCGAAGAAGCACGCCTAAACATCCATTTTGTAGATACAATAATGCCTTAAATACTGGCGGTAAATTATATAACTGCACTTAGTAACTTCAAAAATAATAACTTCCAAACTCCTCAAGTGGCCTTAAAGCACAAGTGTCTCTAGGTAGCACTTGTACAGCACTACCGAAAAACAGCTTCAACTTTTGTTAAATCAATAAAATTTGAGTTTTGAACCGGAATGTTGATACTGACACATTTTTATGCAAAATAAATTGCAAAACAAATAAATGCGGCAGCAGTATTAGATGAAAGGCGTCAATAAACATTTGTAGACACTTAAGCCCATTATATTTACTATATAATAATGGTAAGTGGTGCTAACGTAGACTATCTAACCGAATAGGAAGTAAATAACTCAAATCCATACACGTTCGCAAAACGCTAATGTAACCACTAAAAAACTGGCGAATTCTAGCCCTAATTCATGTATAAGCGCCAAAGAAACTGGTATAAGCATGCGTATACAAATACGTAAACAGGCAGAATACGGCGTTGCGGTCGGCAACGCCTATATTACAAAACAAATGTGTGGCGCAGTTGTTAGATCGATTACTGCTGATACAGTGTCAGGTTATCAAGAGTTAACTGAGTTTGAACGTGGTTTTATAATCAGCGCACGGGCGATGGGACACAGCATCTCCGAAGTAGCGATGAAGTGGAGATTTTCCCGTACGACCAATTAGCGAGAGTACCGCGAATATCAGGAATGCAATAAAACATCAAATCTCCGACATTGAATCGGCCGGGAAAAGATCCTGCAAGAACGGGACGAACGACGACTGAAGAGAGTTGCTCAACGTGAAAGAAGTCCACCCCTTCCGTAAATTGCTTCTGATTTCAATGCTGTACCATCAACAACTGTCAGAGTGCGAACCACTCAACGAAACATCATCGACATGGGCTTTCAGAGCCGAAGGCCTCTCGTGTACCCTCGATGACTGCACGACACAAAGCTTTACCCCTCGCCTGGGGCTTTCAACACTGTCATTGGACTGTTTATGACTGGAAACATGTTGCCTGGTCGGACGAGTCTCGTTTCAATTTCTATCGAGCGGATGGACGTGTACAGGTATGGAAACAACCTCATGAATCCATGGGCCCTGCATGTCAGCAGGGGACTGTTCAAGCTTGGGGAGGCTCTGTAATGGTGTGGGGTGTGTGCAGTTGGAGTGATATGGGACCGCTGATACGTCTAGATACGATTCTGACATGTGACACGTACGAAAGCATCCTGTCTGATCACCTGCATCCATTCATGCCCACTGTGCATTCCAACGGGCAATTGCAGCAAGACAATTCGACACCCCATAGGTCCAGAATTTCAACAGAGTGGCTCCAGGAACACTCTTCTGAGTTTAAACACTTCCGCTGGCCACCAAATTCCCCAGACATGAATGTTATTGAGCATATCTGGGATGCCTCGCAAGGTGCTTTTCAGAAGAGCTCTCCATCCCCACGAACTCTTACGGATTTATGGACAGCCCTGCAGGATTCATGGTGTCAGTTCCCTCCAGCACTACTTCAGACGTTAGTCGAGTCCACACCACATCGTGTTTCGGCACTTGAGCGTGCTCGCAGAGGCCCTAATAACCATTTAACTAGTTACAGACTTTTTACTTTACTTGTAATGTGAAACCCTTCTTCTTGTCAAATCTCATGATTCTAGGTCAACGTAAAGTACGCTATAAGTTTCGTCAAGTGAGTTTGCGAGTATCAAACTAATTGACATAAATGACTAAATCTTTTGATTACACTGACTTAGATGTTTGAATTCTTTACACCACCAAGGGACCATAGACATAAATTTGAATTTGATACACCAACCTGTTCAAGAGAAAAAGTGCCTTAGTAGACATATGGATAAAAAATGACAAATATTTTTTCGTATTATATAATTAAAAATAAACAATTTTCGGATTTTTTCCCTTTATTTTTCCTGTGAAACTTCTCTTTTTGCAAAATTTCAGGATCTTAATTAAACGAGAACCACCCTATAGATTTTGGTGAGAGTTTTCGAGTGTCAAAAATGTGACAGAAATGTCTGTAACATTTGATTGAAGTGACTTAGAAGCTCAAAATTTTTGCATCTAGAAGGCACCATTTTTTTGACATAAATCTGATCTTGAGGCATCTACCCATTCGTGAGAAAAAAGATTCTGGGCACTCGCACAGACAGATAGGCAAATGGACAACAGTGCAATCCTACAAGCTTTCCATTTTTACAGACTGAGACCCAAAACCCTAAAAACAGATGAAATCAGCAGAAGAAATCAGTTGCGAGTTCCAAAGTGCTACCACCAATCCATATAGCACAATGACTCTGCATAATGCGTTAAAAAGGATGGAGTACAATGGCACAGCAGTTCATAAGCCACACATTTCTGTGGTCAGTGCTGACCGAGACTTGAGGTGGTGTGAAGACCGATGCCACTGGACAGAATGTACTGGCATAAGCTGGCGCCAGCACACCATGCAGCAAAGACGTTGCGAGAAGACCTATAGAGGCCAACGATAGACTCACAGGAAACGCACCGCCAACGCCCTCTCGGTCGCCAGTATTTAGATCGCCGCTGTGGACTGGAGGGCCAGTCTATCGCACCGACGGAGTTAAAATCTGTCATCCAGGAGTGACCGAGATGGAGTCGCAATCACAGCCTCTAGCTCAGCATCAGACATCATATAGAGACCAGAATACTGTACACAGCGGACTTGTACTTCACCAGCAGTGAGGCTAACGTGGACTACTACAGAGAGCTTGTACCACAACGACTATCTTCCGTTAATTGATTTTATATTCTTATGAATAAAGGACCCAGTTAATATATGTGTGCAGTTTGTGTTACAGAAAGAAGATACTGGCAACCAAACCACATCCTCTCCTTGTTTCCCATGGTACAGCCATATAGAGACAATGAGGCGACATGAAACAGAAGATGACTGGAAACGAATGATTTGTAATGGTTGAACGACCACACACCGTGCTGCAATCCGACGGAAGAGATTGGGTATGGGATATATTTAGAGAACATTACTTGCCGTCAGGCGTAGTGCTGAGAGCGAAGTATGGGGCTGGCCGTCTTACGAAATTAGGGTGTTTTTCGTGTTTACCATCTGATCCCCTTATTACGCTTAAGAAAACACTAAATGCGAAAGTAAATTAGAAAGTTTATGAACTCGTTTTACAGCATTGTGTACTGTGTGAAACAGAGAAACAGTCCGGAGACGAAGGTTGTTTCTGTTACCATGGCAATGCACCTTGTTTTAAAGCAGCATCTTTGAGGCAATGGTTTGTGGATAATAACATTACTGAAATTCCCTGGCATACGAAGAGTTCCGACTTGAATCCAGCGAAACACCTTTGGGGTAAGTTAGAACCTACGTTCAACATTACTGCCTTCTCTGGTCTCGACCCTTGTGGAAGAAGGGCTGCCATTCAGACATCTCACCGAGAGTGTCCCTAGCACAGTTCATGCTGTCATCAAGGCGAATCGTGGACACACTCACATAAACGTTTACTAATAGTTGTCCAGATAGTTTTGATCACATAGTGTGTGCATAAAATGAAAGCAGAGAAGGAAGCGACAGCAAGACAAGTGTAGCCAGAACAGTTAATTTTCAGACGGTCGCTTATTACGCTGGTCTGCAGCCTTACGTTACACAGTAAGCCGTGGAAGTACAACTGAAATATCTACCTTATTCAAGTGTGAGTGGTTGAGTACAGAAGTTAGGGTTTTTAAACAATTTACCATTCTTTTTTGGGTGAACTGAGGCTAGAACAAACTACCATTTCTAAAAAGTGAAACAGTCAGAAGCAATGGTCTGCAACACGCCACGATAAGAGGACGTGTAGAACAGCCGAAACATAGTAAGTGACTTAAATGGCAGAGAGGTGGGGTGCGCTTAGGCCCTACAGCGTCCTCTTTTGTGAGACTAGACAGGCCAATGTTACGCAACCTCAGTCAGTATGGAAACGTCATGGAAACTTCTAACCAAGTGCCATTATGCCTCGCCGACATCACTTGAGTGCGTTCGAACGGGACAGAATGACTGGCCTCCGGGAGGCGGGTCTTTCATTCCGTGACATTGAGGCTTATATACGGCACGCTGCTTCAACAGTGAGGCGTGTGTGGAATCACTGGAGTGAAGAGGGGCCTTCGACCATAGATACTAGTAGACTGGCCTTGCTGTGCAGAAGCTATAGGGCTCATGTAGCTCCAACATAAACCACGTGACTATTGGCAAAACGGGGCGGGTTTTCAAATCAGCGGTCTGCCATCCTATGTCTGTATCGTATTTTACCCACATTTCTCAATTGACTGCAAGGCGCTTCCAACAAAAATTACTTTTTTATTTGCGAAAAATTATGTCAGAACTACATTTGACCTGGATTTGTTCACAGTACCATTTGTAAAATCTTACAAATTCATCGGACGCGCCTCTGCTGGGCGGCGGGACGAAATTACTATAAACTATCAATCAAAGTAAAATGTCGTTAAAAGAATTTTAAACAGTAAGAGTGGGCTGATGTCAAAACTTTAAATATTAGATTCGCCGCGTTTTGAGCTCTAGTCACTTATAAAAGAGAATGGGATATGGGAATTATGTCAACTATAGGTGCCAAAATTGTCGACGTTAGGAGCAGGTCCATTTTAGAGTATCAATTTTAGGTGCACTTGAAAGGTTCAGTTCCTACTATTTTTACAAAAGTTTAAACTATCAGTTTTTTTAAAATAAATGATATTTTGGATGAAAGGTGAGACTTTGAAGTTTCTGAAAATAATTTTGGAGCCTACATTGATTTAATAGTATTAGAAGGTAGAAAATTCTCTCCATGTGTCGACAATAGGTGCTCTTACCTCATTATAATCTCACTTGTATATACAAAACGGCGTGTATGTGCAGATGGCTTACAGTTTTTCTGTTTCGGGGCCTGTATCCAAAGCTGCCATCGGTTTTCATCCTTAAGGAACCTATGAGTAGGAGCGAGAAACAGTTATACTTACTTCTGCAACAGAATTATCACAGATACTTTCCAAAATGTAATATGAATCTCACTTTACAGGCATCACTTTCAACTCTTTACTTTACGTGATACTCTATTTCAAGTGTAAAAAACATATAAAAGTCACTTCAGCAGATTTCAATAAACGCATCTGTACTATCATAGAAACACACGGGAAATGTAATGCCATTTCCCCGAAAAAACGCTGAGTACAGCCACAAGCGCAACACGAAACAACCATGTTTTGCCAACATTCACGTGACTTTAGCCCAGAGATGTTGGAGCCACGAAAATGACGTCAGGGCCAGTCTATTATATTTATGGTCGAAGAGAGGGGCATACACAGCGCCATCAGGATACTGCACGGCACAATGTGAACACAGCGCGACACGACCGCCATCTTGCCCACTTGGCCGTAACGGACAGAGCAGCTTCGTCCACAGTGCTGGCGCAACGCTGGAGCACTGCAACGGCTGTGGACGTGTCTGCGTGGACGGTTCGACGCCGTCTCCTACAGGTTAGATTGATGGCACGTGTGCCACTATGTCGGCTTCCATTGACCAGAACCCACCAACGTCACAGACTGCAAAGGGCAGGTGAATGCCAACACTGGGGTGCTGAGTGGCAAAATGTAGTGTTTACGTATGAGTACCGCTTAAACCTGTTAACGTGGGTTGATGGCAGCATATGAGTTCGGCGCAGCAGTCGTCAACCCAGCCCGAGAGATTCTATTGTTGAACGGTACGGCAGATAAACGTAAAGTGTGATGGTTTGGGGCGTCATAGCCTATGACAGGAGCTCTCGCCTACTACGTCTTGATGGCAGTCTGAAGAGCCTCTGCTACATCAGAGAGGCACTGCCCCTCCTGTAGGCTATTCGCCATGCCATAGTTCAACAGGACAATGCCCAGATGCATGTGGCGAGGAATATGCAAGCCTTCTTTGAAGAACGATAGATACCACCGCTTCCCTGATCTGACCGTTCGCCTGACACGTCGCCCATCGAATATGTCTGAAACATGGTCGTTCGGCATCTTGTTCGTTTAGGTCCTCCTGCAGCCACAGTTGGCCGGCCGCTGTGGCCAAGCGGTTCTACGCGCTTCTGTCTGGACCCGCGTGACCGCTACGGTGGCAGGTTCGAATCCTGCCTCGGGCATGGATGTGTGTGATGTCCTTAGGTTAGCTAGGTTTAAGTAGTTCTAGGTTCTAGGGGACTGCTGACCTACGAAGTTTAGTCCCATAGTGCTCAGAGCCATTTAAACCAGTAATTCTAAGTTCTAGTGGACTGTTGACCTCAGATGTTAAGTCCCATAGTGCTCAGAGCCATTTGAATCATTTTTGCAGCCACAGTTTATTCTTTGTGGACACACCAACAAACCGCGTGGCAGAGTATTCCTCAGCAGTACATTCAGATGCTCTCTGATTCCATGCCACGACATCCAGCTGCTCGGATTGCAGGACGTGGTGGCGCTACTCCATACCGGACAGGTGTGTAATGCTAATCATTTGTGTCGTGTATGTCCCTAATCGGTGATCTAAATTTCATTGTGAGTGAATCTCTGGGTCTTGCTGTTTCGCTTTTTTCCAAACAGTAGTCTATATACAGAGACTGACAAAAAAAATAAAATTAAGAGGCCCAGACAATATTGTCGGATGTCAGTTTGACTGCTCATGTACACACTATCAGCTGGTGTGTAAATGATTAGAGTTCCAGTTCTCTGTGACAGGTGTTGCACTACACAAGCACCAGAGATGGTGCCTATCCTGTGTACTTGCTGCTGGCCGGTGAGGCCAATCGGTTCTAGGCGCTTCTGTCTGGAACCGAGCGACCGCTACGGTTGCAGGTTCAAATCCTGCCTCGGGCATGGATGTGTCTGATGTCCTTGTGTTAGTTAGGTTTAAGTAGTTCTAAGTTCCGGGGGACCGATGACCTCAGATGTTAAGTCCCATAGTGCTCAGAGCCATTTGAACCATTTTTTGTCTACTTGCGTTTTGAGCAAAACATCCCTCTGCACAGAGTAGTGGCAGCTGCCTCGACGCAGGTTTCCTTCCAACATAGGCTGTGACCCATGGTGCCACCTGCTCATCTGTTGAGTATAACTTCCAGGAATGGTAGTCGCCCCTCTGCCTTGATCTCTGTAGTGAATTTGGTGTTGTCATGTATGGAATTTAGATGTGCGAAGAAGAAATGGAGATGGTCTCTTCCACAGAGCCATATGACAAACGTATCAGCTCTGTAATGGAAAAAACAATAACGTTTCCATCTGGATGGCTTTGCGGCTTCTGTATCGAAGTACTCCATATAACTACTGGCAGCCATAAGGGAGCGTAAACCACTCATTGCGGTTCCTTCCCTCTATTCGTAGTATTTTCTGTGAAGTCAGGGTATTCCTTGAAAGGCCGGCAGTGTTCGTGTTAAATATCTGAACAATAAGTTCTAGTGACTCTCGTAGAGACACCCTGGCGAATAGAAGAGCCATATAAAAACTCACCAGGGTGTCGGAACCCTTCGGCCAGAAGTAGTTGAGGCTGGTTGGTTGGTTTGTGGGATTAAAGGGACCATACTACGGGGCCATCGGTCCCTTTTCCCACGAACTTGAAACACCCACAAAGAATAAGAACAAACACTGGAGATGACAAGAGACGACACAGGACAAGAAGACACAGACAGAGACCAGAAAAAAGGAATTAAAATCACACCGTGTGTGACAGTGGTTGGCCGACTATAGAAACAAAAAAGGAAAAACCAACCACCAAGAAAAGCACTAAAAACCCTAGTCTAAAATCGTAGGCCAAAGGCCAGATTCAACACAAATATGTCTGTCAGGTATTCTTCCTTCATGCCTAACAAAGAAAGTGAAGCACCCAGAAGACATGTAATTTCGTGAAGATACACAATTTTGACAAGTATGTAAATGATTAACACCATATTCTATATGATAGGTAGAGTGGCCACCAAGCCTGGTAGTGTCTATAAGCAGCGTGAATAGCATCAGATGAGTGATCACTGCCGTCATGTGGCTGGGGCCTCCCGTCTGGTAGACCGGTCGCCTGGTGCAAGTCTTTTGAGTTGACGCCACTTCGGCGACTTGCGTGTCGATGGGGATGAAATGATGATGATTAAGATGCACAACACCCAGTTCCTGAGCGGGGAAAATCTCCGACCCAGTCGGGAATTGAACCCGGGCCCCTTGGCATAACAGTCGAAGGACCTGGAGGTGGCGAGTACTTGTGTGAGACAGCGTTGACAGACCTGAAAGAATCTGACAGGAGACTTACTGTCAGTCTCTATTTGGACAGCTGGTCGAATCGTGCAACATCCAGATTTGTGGGGCTTCCAGATGTGACAGTGGCGCAATGTTGTTCACCAAGCACATTCTGACCCTTTGACATTTACGCCTTACGTCCAGAAACAAATAATGGACACGCTGGAACATTGTGGCACCCAACATCATGGGTCATAGACTAGCAGCAGCCGGATAGGGAATTACTGCCCCTGCATAGGCTACCTTTGATACCACAACACAAAAGGCTGCGTTTGGAGTGGTGCCGCAACCTCGAAGCATGGACTGCTTACGAATGGTGTCGCATTGTTTTCAGAGGTGAATCACAGTTTTGCACTACCCTGGAGTTTGGTGATGACGCAGGAAGATGTGCCATTCTCCCAATGTTTTGGTACAGCACAGCCCTTTTACTCCTATCATGGCGTGGGGAGCCATCGGTTATGACTTCCGGTTATGGCTGGTAGCGGCTGAGGGAACTCTCACACCACAATAGTAAGTCACGGACATTCTGCGTCATTATGTGTTTCACCTCAGGGAACGGTATATTGGTGCCATATTTCAGGCCTCTGCATGAATTACCTCCGTGATGTCAAAGTACTCCCGTGGCCAGCAAGAGCCCCAGATCTGTTCCCTATTGCCTACTGAACATTTTCGGGACCAGTTCAGACATGAACTCCATCGAGTGCGAGTATCCATGGTATGAAGGACCACTTACAATAGTTGGGGGTCAGCTTGTCTCAGGAGAAGATAAAACAAACAAACAGCGTCCGAGCAAGTCTTGATGGCCCAGCGGTACCGACCGGCTGCGGTGCCATCCTCAGCCCTTAGACGACCCCGGATGTGGATACGGAGAGGCATGTGGTCACCATGCTCTCACTGGCGTTGACAGTTTTCGTGACCGTTGTCGCTACTTCTCAGTCAAGTAGCTCCTCAGTTGGTCTCACCGGGGCTGAGTGCACCCCACTTGCCAAATGCACTCAGCAGACCCGTATGGTGACAAATCCCAGTGCTAGCCAAACCCGACAGCGCTTAACTGCAACGATCGGGCAGGAACCGGTGTTACCACTGCAGCAGGATCGTTAGCTCTCAGGAGAAGATACAACGGCTGTTTGACAACCTTCCCCACCGGATCAGTGCATGCTTCGAGACGAGAGAGGGTGCAATGTCATACTGATAACTGGGTTGTTACAGTCAAGTTCGTTATGAATTGGAATCGACATCATACACCGTCCCATTTCGTTTCATTTCGTTTCTTCCTTCCCATGCAAGTGTTTCACTTTTTTGTCTGTCATGGGTTGATATTCAAACTATTCTAAAAATTGTTATGTGCATATACTTAAATCAGTAAATTGTACACATATAGACATTACAGTTATTCATCGTTTGGTTTTGAAGCTCTAACAGAGGGCGTTTTGGACACTGTTATGGGAATTCAGATCCAGCTTTATGCAAATAACTGATCCTTTTAATGCGCAAATGTATTTAAAATAATATTCGTTTTCATAATATGTAGACTGATTTCGCATAATATAATGGTTTAATTTGGCCTGATAACATCTAATTTTATAACGCATCTTTGTTGAATTACATTTTTATAGCATTTCCTGATAGATCTCAGAGGCTCGGGTGAGATAGCACGTCCGCAGAGTACATTTCCGTTAGCGGCCTTACCACACCCACATTTCCGCGACACCATTGCTAAATGGTTCGCCATCCAAAAGAATTAAATACGAAGATCGGTAAGATTTTTGGGTTTAATCTCGCAGCGCGTATGAATGAAAATAATAATAGGAATATGCGCAAAAACGCACTGAGATGAACAGTGCTTCACGTGGGGAACATGTCATCATGCCAGTCACGCGATTGCATTCCTTTAGATCATTGATCAGCAAACTGCGGCCTAAGGGCCGCATGCAGCCCGAATTAAGTATCATTGTAGCCCGCGGTTCTCAGCCGTATTTTACAATATTATGCATTTAGCAGCTAACAGCCGAGTCCAAGAACGTCAACTAACGTTAATAGCTTGTAAAGAGTGCAATTTTCCTCATCAATAACAATTACAAATACTTACGAAAGCAGTAATATTTTAAGCAGTTTACAATTGCTCAAACTTTTTTTTTCTTTTTAGGCATGAGGCAGTGGTCGTCAAACCTTTTTGCTCAACAGCCAATACTGACTTTGTGGATGTCAGTTGAGTCCATTGGGTGCATCCGGCTGAAAATCGTGACTCATACAGGCATAAGTGAGGGTGCCTTAAGCAAAACAACCACTGCGGGATTAGAGGATGTGAGAGGGGGAATGTTTTATTGTTTGTCTTCGAATACTCAAGAGCGTGTGCGACCCGTGCCTATCAGCTGCTATGGCATAAATTTTGACACGGAAGTAACATGTATTCCCGAGTGCGCATTATAGAGACGGTCATCTTCAAATGCGGTCCACACACTGCCGGGAAAAAATTCAACACGCTCAAGAAATGTGTTCTGGGCCACCATTCAATGATATGCGCTATCTGAGGAGTTGTTGTGTTAGTGATTTATTCGTCGCAGTTATCGGCAATCAGAAAGGCTGTGTGTGCACCCTCTGTTTTGTCTCTGCAGGCAGTAAATGAGCTGAGCTTAGGTGCGAGCAGTGTCTGAGACATTCATTCCGGGCTACAACCACGCCGCACCGACGTGTACGGAGTACTGCATATGTTGGGCACAGTGTATCGGTTTGTGTCGCGTCTTTCAGCAGTCTACTCCTGTAGACCAGGTTCTGGACCTCCACACTGCACACACGCACGTCCAAATCGACGACTGTGCAAGCTGCAGCGGCCGACTGAACATCATCCAGAGACGAAATCTGGGCACACGTTGCACCTGCTTTGTCATTAAGAACCAATGGGATCCTTCTGCTTGCAGCAAGATTAAGATCACGTGTACCTCTGGCCAGGCTCCTCTGACACATATCACCAAGCACGGCTACTCTGATGTCGTGAAACAGTCCCCTGGAGAGTGGACTGCTGCTGTCTTGTCTTCATTGCTGAGTATCTACTGTCACAATGTGAGTGACGGATCTACACGTGTACGATGTAGATATGGTGAGCTGCCTATTCCAGAATTCATTCGCCCACGGCACAGGTCTCATCCCTGGCTTCATGGCTCGGGGGGGGGGGGGGGCGGGGAGGGGGGAGGTAGAGCGAAGGGTGGGGGGGTGGGCACCATCAGTGACAGATACATCTGGTGTTTCTGCAGGGTACAGTAACCACTGCCCACTACATTGCACAGGCTGTTGTGCCGTGCTACTGCCATTTCTTCCACAGGAAGCTGGGGTGTCTTTTCAGCAGGGCAATGCACGCCCACATACGACTGCGGCGGCGCAACATGCTCTTCGTAGTGTAGAACAGCCCTGGCTAGATCTATCGCGAACTGAACACGTATGAGACATGATGAAGTGGGAACCTACTCGTTCTCCAGAGCCAGCAAAACCATTACTGCATTGCAACAAGTGGCGCAAGATGCTTGGGGCAATTATTGCACCTTAATGACACTGATGACATTGCTATCCTGAGTGAAAGTGAAGAAGAATTAAATGATCTGCTGAACGGAATGAACAGTCTAATGAGTACACAGTATGGTTTGAGAGTAAATCGGAGAAAGACGAAGTTAATGAGAAGTAGTAGAAATGAGAACAGCGAGAAACTTAACATCAGGATTGATGGTCACGAAGTCATTGAAGTTAAGGAATTCTGCTACCTAGGCAGTAAAATAACCAATGACGGACGGAGCAAGGAGGACATCAAAAGCAGACTCGCTATGGCAAAAAAGGCATTTCTGGCCAAGAGAAGACTACTAATATCAAATACCGGCCTTAATTTGAGGAAGAAATTTCTGAGGATGTACGTCTGGAGTACAGCATTCTATGGTAGTGAAACATGGACTGTGGGAAAACCGGAACACAAGAGAATCGAAGCATTTGAGATGTGGTGCTATAGACGAATGTTGAAAATTAGGTGGACTGATAAGGTAAGGAATGAGGAGGTTCTACGCAGAATCGGAGAGGAAAGAAATATGTGGAAAACACTGATAAGGAGAAGGGACAGGCTGATAAGACATCTGCTAAGACATGAGGGAATTACTTCCATGGTACTAGAGGGAGCTGTAGAGGGCAAAAACTGTAGAGGAAGACAGAGATTGGAATACGTCAAGCAAATAATTGAGGACATAGGTTGCAAGTGCTACTCTGAGACGAAGAGGTTAGCACAGGGGAGGAATTCGTGGCGGGCCGCATCAAACCGGTCAGTAGACTGATGACCCAAAAAAAAAGTGACACTTTGTACATACGAGAATATACAGTGTATTAATGCGACTTTTTGGATACTCTTTGCTGTGACGAGTGTGTACCACTTGGTATGAATTTAACGTATACGCCTACAATGATGAGCTACCTGTTAGTAAAATGCACTTGTCCTTGACTGTGGCCGGCCTGAGTGGCCGAGCGGTTCTAGGCGCTACAGTTTGGAAGCGCGCGACCGCTACGGTCGCAGGTTCGAATCCTGCCTCGGCCATGGATGTGTGTGATGTCCTTAGGTTAGTTAGGTTTAAGAAGTTCTACGTTCTAGGGGACTGATGACCTCAGCAGCTCAGAGCCATTTGTCCTTGACTGTGTTGCACTTTCTTTCCGACATCGTAGTTGTAGGAAGGGTTATGAAATTAAATTAACGCTCTTGTAATATAACACAGCGAGTTGAAGAAAAACGACGTTCAAAACGTTTAGTACACGTTTTTGATCGCATCTCAGATTCAATAATGCATTTAAATATAATTACAGTTATTAATCAATTAGTCAGCCGCTCGCACGGACAATACAACAAAGCTTCGTCAGGTAATTGCAGCGTTACACCATTGGGATCGGTGCAATAAGTAGCAATCTTAAACAGAGAACAGTCGACACGAAGTGTTCCGATTGATGCTGACTTTAACCAATCAGTATTAGAACACCGGCGGCCAACGTATTGCACCCTTATTATATCTAGTGTATTGGGGGCTCATAACATACTACATTATCAAGGTTAAGAGTTAATAATAAGATGGGGTCATAAGTGACCTCAGGCGCCATCGACAATGTCAGTATTGGCTCTTGAGCATTACTTTAGATGAAGCAATAATTAACAGGAATCAAGAAGATTCATTACACGAACTGCATACCTCAAATGGGAATGATCGTCGCATTAGATTTTCGCAACGTAACTGTGCAGTGTGCAATTCACTCGGCGATTCAAGTGCAGAATGAAAATACATTATTTACTTCTCTAGAGTGACATGAGTGTTATTTTCTGTACAGTTACGCAATAGAGGTTGTTAAGGCTCCTAAATCAAGGCTTCGGCTCTCTATAATAAAACAACGGGCCTACTGAACGTATTATTACACTTTCTCACGTCTCTTACGAAAGCTGAAACCTTCACGAAATCTCCTGACGGTCATGGTTACTGTATTTTTCCTCTGCGCACTGCACACGGCCAAGGCAACACATCGACGTGCGAAATCCAGCCGTTGTCCTCTTTCACAAGATGCTGCACGAAAAGCGCAGTTTGTTGCGGTTACTTGGTTGGTAGCACTGGAATCACCCAATTGCAAACCCATGTTATTCACCAGAGGAATATATGTATCACAGAGGACATGCCGATGACTTTTATAAACTACGCATTAATTCCTGTCCTTGTCTTTTAGAAAGACTTCATTATCACGTTTGGTGTATAGTTGTACCTCATTTTCGATTTACTTTGTGTTTCACACGTTCAGCAGATTAGCGCGAATAGTTTCAATTGAATTACGTAACAAATGATATAACAGTGGTTAAACAAATTGGAAATTAGGAGAACAATCACGCATTATGCACCAAGGAAGTTTTTAATTCGCTCTGGTGTATTGCTTAGGATGTATTTTAAAGCCGTGACGTTATTTGATTGTGATTCTTCTAATTTTTGCATTTATTCGTAGATAATGAATGTTCTGTGCAGAGTAGTCAGCTTTTGACCCTATTCAGAAAGCTGCACAATAACTCAACTGCTGATCCCAGCGACTGACCAAAAAAGTGGCACCGCAAAGCAATAATCATCAGATTAGGGCAACTCAGTATTTTCGTTCTGCAAGGTATTTTGCACAACAGAATTTCCAACACTCACTTAATGATTATCACGAGCAACAGCGCAATTAGCATATGATTCAAATGGCTCTGAGCACTATGGGACTTAACATCTGAGGCCATCAGTCCGCTAGAACGTAGAACTACTTAAACCTAACTAACCTAAGGACATCACACACATCCGGCAGGATGCGAACCTGCGACCGTAGCTGTCGCGCGGTTCCAGACTGTAACACCTATAACTGCTTGACCACGCAATTAGCATATCATCCGTAGAAGGATATTTATTTGAACACATAGCTACGAATGTCACATAACAGCTGCTAAAACCAAATGACGCGCAGCTTTCCGATGAAAACAATGAGGCGTACTAGAAATACTCCAAGTTACGGATCACATAGCGCTCAGTATAAAGAGAGATAACTGGGAAAAATACATTTTTTCGTGACACTGCTACGGAATCCATGGCTCGATTAATTACCCGGGAAGTTAACAGGAAAGATAGACATCGCGAATTGTTACATGTGACATTGGAAGAACTGCCAGAGGTAGCCGACAGAAGAACAAATATTGGAACTCCAAATAACAACGGAGAACCCTCCGAAGTGTACCGCACACTTTTCAACTTTGACATAATGATAATAATAATAATACTGATGAACTCAGTTAACACAAGACAGTGCAAAAGCTTTTACGTTACTCAAATTCTACTTATAGTGTATACAAGAAAACGCAAGGAGTTAACAAACATATAGTCGCGACATTACACAAGAAACTGACGCATAATATATTTACTTCTTCACGTGCAAAGAACTTGGCATGATACAGTAAGCTGCGATCTCACAGATGCACACAATTACGTTACAAATAATTCTTCTGCAGAATGTCAAAAGAAAACAAAAATGTAAAATTAATAAAATACCCATCCTAAGAAAAACGGGAGTATTGAAATCAAACAGTAATTATATAAACAGTAAGAGCAACTGATGCTATGGGGTTCCACATCTAACAACTGACAAAGCGAATCTGAGAGTGCAATTGATTAATTTGATGGAACGAAATATATTATTGTACAAACGGAGGAGCACTCTCACCCTCTAAGGTAACGTAAATAAAAAGAATGAAGGCTGGAAGATTATGGTTCAATGTCCCAACACTACAAAGTCATTAGAGTCGCAAGATAAACTAGCTTTCGCTAGTTATTTTATCATTCGTCCCGTCACTACAAGCTCATTGGAGGCGCAGCATAAACTCGCTTTCACTAGTTATTGTATCATTTTTTTACGTAATGTTGTTAACTTCATGCTGTGATGTAGCTATTATTACTGATTACCTTAACCTATCGGAATAGTGCTTCAGCAGTCGGCATCACATACTGTCACTTACTTATTTCCTTCACAATAATTTTTAAAAGATTAATTCATTTGCGTTTTTAATGCGCTTCGTTTTATTACTGTAAAACTTATTACACCACGTAATTCCAGAATACTTTCACATAATTGCTCGTTTCTATTTAAATACATATTCGTATATCGGTAATATATGTATACAGCAACGATATCATACAAGTTTTACGTCAGAAATATATTTTTGTCGCCACTGTACCCTAGCTTGTAGTGAAGAGTGGTACCGCTGACGTGATCACTCTGCCGGCACTGCGGCCTATATTTTAAGTTCTGTTAAATGATGCCTAGCTAATTTTTATTTTGTATCTCTTGACGATACCACCTCGAATCTATTATACTTGGATATGCTTTAATCAGACATGTATTAAAGTAATACCTTCTCATTACGTCAGAAATATTTGTTTTAAGATTAAGACTGTTTGTTAGTTGTATCTAGTGCCCTCTCTTTCTGATCTGGAAATAGTCACCACTCACCGAACTCTATAGTCGGAGGACAGTCTTTGTGATGAAAGACTGGAATAACACAAATTCTATACTTAGTAGATCACTAACGAAAAGGTATACATCCCTTCACTATGACTCTGACCTTTGTCTTCTCTACTCCACATACAAATGATTGTCAGAGATCTCACCTCACATGAGTATCGTTTGCAGAAAGGTAGATATCGGTCGCTGGTGTCAATGAATTTTCCATGTATTGCCTTTTGTTCATTTTAATATATTCTTACATGCTACAAAATTCCTCCGTTACCGGTTTCGAGACAGACATCGATTTTGAAACTACAACAGTCGTACGTGCTCGATGTCTGTCCTTACGTTCGTCGATAATTGGTCCGCAAGTGATTGGATAGAGGAAGGAAGGGTGGGAGGGAGGGAGGGAGGAAGGAAGGAGGTTAGATAGAGTTCAACGTCTCGTCGACGACGGCATAGTTATATTCGGAGCACAGGCTCAGACCAGAAATGGATGGGGAAGGAAATCCGCCGCAGGTTCTTCCGTTAAGTGACGCAAGAAAACCATGAAAAACTCAGCTGTGGCCAGCTGGACAGGAATTTAGACCGACGTCCTCCCGAATGTGAGGCCAGTGTCTTAATTACAGCCCCAACTCACTCGGTCCGAAAGAGAAAAATCGACAGTAGTTCTGTTTACTTCAGAAGATCCGCACTGCCAGAGACACTTTTATTTATTATCTTCTGGGATGTGGTGTCCCGTGCGCTGACACCTTATTTCGGAGCGCCGCTTACTTTCTTGAGAAAATAGTGCGCAACATAAATTTTCAATATTTCTTCCATGAGACTCATATTTTATGTCAAAACGCGGAATTAAGTAGAGTTCCACGGTTTTTTAACCACTTTTCTGACTGGTTTGATGCGGCCCTCCACGAATCCCTCTCTTGCACTAACCTCTTCATCTCAGTGGCACTTGCACCACACGTTATCAATTATTTGCTGGATGTATCCCAATCTCTGTCTTCCCCTGCATTTTTTGCTCTCTACAGTTCCCCCTTGTGCCATAGAAATTAATTCCTGGTGTGTTAACACATGTCCTGTCATCCAGTCACTTCTTGTTGTCATGGTTTTCCATATGTTCCTTCCTTCACAGACTCTGCAGACAAGCTCCTCGTTCCGTATCTTGTCAGCCCACCTGATTTTCAACTTTCTTCTGTAATACCACATCTCAAACGCTTAGTTGCTCTTTAGTTCCGATTTCCCACTGTCCATGATTCGTGCTCCACACGTACATTCTTAGACATTCTTTCTCAAATTAGTGTCTATGTTTGACATCAGTAGACTTCTCTTGGTCAGGAACGCCCTCTTCGCTTATATAAGTATGATTTTTATGTCCCCCATGCTTCGTCCGTAGTGAGTAATTTTACTTGCAAGATAGAAGAATTCCTTAACTTCGTCTACTTCCTCATCACCAATTTCTATGTTAAGTTTCTCGCTAAACTCATTTCTACTATTTCTCATTACGTTTCTTTTTTGCATCTCAAACCATATTCTTTACTAATTAAACTGTTCATTCCATTCAACAGACCCTGTAATTCTTCTTCTCAATCACTGAGGATAGCAATGTCATCAGCATATCACATCATTGATATCCTTTCTCTGTGAATTCTAATCTCACTCTTGAACCCTTCTTTCATTTCCGTTACTGCTTGTTCGATGTACAGATTGAACAGTAGGGGTGAAAGACTGCATCCCTCTCTCAGGTCCTTTTTAATCTGAGCACTTTGCTTTTGCTCTCCCAATCTTATTGTTCCCTATTGGTTCTTTTACCGTACCCGCTTTTCCCTGTTGCGTACTCCTGCATTTCTCATAATTTCGAACATCTTGTACCATTTACATTATCGAATGTTTTTCTAGGTCGACGAATGCTGTAAGTGTGTCTTGATTTTTCTTCAACCTTGCTTCCATTATCAAGAGGAACGTGAGCACTGCCTCTCTGGCTGGTACCTTAACCTTTGACAGAGCGAAACTGATCGTCATCTGACTGTTCCTAAGATTTCCTTTCCATTCTTCTGCACATTATTCTTGTCAGCAGCACAGACGCTTGAGTTGTTAATCTCATTGTGTGACAGTTTTCACACTTATCTACCCTTGCTGTTTTCAGAATTTTGTGTATGATATTTTTTCCGAAATTCAGGTGGTGCGTCGCCAGTCTCATAGATTTTACACACCAACGTGAGCAGTCGTTTTGTTGCTACCTCTACCCAATGATTTCATAAATTCCGCTGTACTGTTGTCTACCCATTCTGCCTTATTTGACCTCAAGTCTTCCAGAGCTCTGTAAAAAATCTAACTGTAATACTGGATCCCCTGTGTCATCCCTTCATATCCCTTTTGTGTGTGACTTTTTTCCAGTAGTTTCACGAAAATGAGATATCTGCGTATGAAGTGTACTATTTCTGGACTGCAATCGCCAAATAGCGAATGTAAGTCTCAAAATATGCACTATAACAACAGAAACATCGCTTTCAAACACAAATACGTAAATTACCAAATAACCGGCAGTGAATATAATAACATAGTTCTTGGAAACGGATGTATAACGAAATAAATTATAAATCTGAGTGTTAGGATGCTTGTTTTGAATTAGTTTTATCTTATTTATAACTGTAAGTTTCAAAACGCTAGTCTAGTAAAAATCCGGTAAATTGCAAGTAGGGCTCGCACACAGAGGGTTTCTTACAAACTTAATTATGAATTTAGGTAATTCATCCATCCTGGAAATCGAAAATTTCGACGATTTTTGCCCGTTATCTTATTGATCCAGGCAAGATATTCGTCTAGGCATTCCTGAGAGAAAGGGTTTTTAACTGAAGGACAAACGGAGTGTCGGATTCAAACAAACAAAATATTCTTCGTGTGATATAATTACAAATACACAAATTTTGGATTTTTTTCCTTCGCTTGTACCGTGAAACTTTGTTTCTTGCCAGATATCATGATTCTTGGTCAATGGGAAGTACGCTGTAGCCTTTGATGAGTGACTTTGCGAGTATCAAACATGTCACATAAATGGCCGTATCTTGTCATTGCATACATTTAGATTAAAAGTTTATACACCGCCAAGGGACTACAGACCTTAGCAGGCGACATAAATTTCAACTTAATACACCTACCTGTTCCTGATGGAAAGACGTCTTAACAGCCGGACGGGCAGGCAGACAGTCCGATAACAAATGATCAAAATTATTTTTTCGTGGGTTAAAATTACAAATTAACAATATTCGGATTTTTTCCTTCACTTACGCTGTAAAATCTTGCCCAATTTCATGGTTCGAGGTTAACGGCAACTACGCCAAAGCTTTTGATGGGTGACTTTTCGAGTATCAAAATATCTACATCTACACCCATACTCCGCAAGCCACCTGACGGTGTGTGGCAGAGGGTACCTTGAGTACCTCTATCGGTTCTCCCTTCTATTCCAGTCTCGCATAGTTCGTGGAAAGAAAGACTGTCGGTATGCCTCTGTGTGGGCTCTAATCTCTCTGATTTTATCCTCATGGTCTCTTCGCCAGATATATGTAGGAGGGAGCAATATACTGCTTACCTCCTCGGTGAAGGTACGTTCTCGAAACTTCAACAAAAGCCCGTACCAAGCTACTGAGCGTCTCTCTTGACGAGTGTTCCACTGGAGTATATCTATCATCTCCGTAACGCTTTCGCAATTACTAAATGATCCTGTAACGAAGCGCGCTGCTTTCCGTTTGGATCTTCTCTACCTCTTCTATCAGCCCTATCTGGTACAGATCCCACACGGGTGAGCAGTATTCAAGCAGTGGGCGAACAAGTGAACTGTAAGCTACTTCCTTTGTTTTCGGACTGCGTTTCCTTAAGATTCTTCGAATGAATCTCAGTCTGGCATCTGCTGTACCGACGATTAATTTTATATGGTCATTCCATTTTAAATCACTCATAATGCCTACTCCCAGATAATTTATGGAATTAACTGATTCCAGTTGCTCTCCTGTTATAGTGTAGCTAAATGATAAAGGATCTTTCTTCCTATCTATTCGCAGCACATTACACTTGTCTACATTGAGATTCAATTGCCATTCCCTGCACCATGCGTCAATTCGCTGCAGATCCTCCTGCATTTCAGAACAATTTTCCATTGTTACAACCTCTCGATATACTGCAGCATCATTCGCAAAAAGTCTTAGTGAACTTCCGATGTTATCCACAAGGTCATTTTTTGTGAATAGCAACGGTCCTACGACACTCCCCTGCGGCACACCTGAAATCGCTCTTACTTCGGAAGACTTCTCTCCATTGAGAGTGACATGTTGCGTTCTGTTATCTAGGAACTCTTCAATCCAATCACACAATTCGTCTGATAGTCCATATGCTCTTACTTTCTTCATTAAACGAGTGTGAGAGACTGTATAAAACGCCTTGTGGAAGACAAGAAACACGGCATCTACCTAGGAACCCATGTCTATGGCCCTCCGAGTCTCGTGGACGAATAGCGCGAGCTGGGTTTCACACGATCGTCTGTGCTGATGCCTACAGAGTAGATCTCCAGTCTGCAGAAAAGTCATTATACTCGAACATAATACGTCTTCCAACATTCTACAACTGATCGACGTTAGATATATAGGGCTATAGTTCTGCCCATCTGTTCGATGTCCCTTGTTGAAAACGGGGATGACCTGTGCCCTTTTCCAACCTTTTGGAAGGCTACGCTCTTCTAGAGACCTACAGTACACCCTGCAAGAAGGGGGGCAAGTTCCTTCGTGTACTCCGTGTAAAATCGAACTGGTATCCCATCAGGTCTAGCAGCCTTTCTTCTTTTGAGCGATTTTAATTATTTTTCTCTCCCTCTGTCATCTATTTCGATATCTACCATTTTGTCATTTGCGCGACAATCTAGACAAGGAACTACAGTTCAGTCTTCCTCTGTGAAACACCTTTGGAAAAAGACATTTAGTATTTCGGCCTTTAGTCTGTCATCCTCAGTTTCAGTACCATTTTGGTCACAGAGTGTCTGGACATTTTGTTTTGATCCACCTACCGCTTTGACATGAGACCAAAATTTCTTAGGATTTTCTGCCAAGTCAGTACATAGAACTTTACTTTCGGATTTGTTGGACGCCTCTCGCATACCCCTCTTCACACTACATTTCACTTCGTGTAATTTTTGCTTGTCTGCAAGGCTTTGGCTATGTTTATGTTTGCTGTGACATAAATGTGACAAAAAAATTGTTCAAATAACTCTGAGCATTATGGGACTTAACATCTGAGGTCATCAGTCCCCTAGAACTTAGAACTACTTAAACCTAACTAACCTAAGGACATCACACGCATTCATGCCCGAGGCGGGATTCGAACCTGCGACCGTAGCAGTCGCGCGGTTCGAGACTGTAGCGCCTTGAACCGCTCGGTCACACCGGCCGGCTTAAATGAGACATAATGTGACATAAATGGCCGTATGTTCTGACTTCATTGACTTATAATTTCTTACACCTCCAAGGAACCGTAGACCTTAATATGTGCCATGAATTTCAAGTTCATACGTCTACCTGTTCCTTAGAAAAACGGTTTTTAAGGCTCGAACTTCGGAGAATCGAACTGAAACCTTTGCCTATTAAAGTATAGATCTGTGGTCAGTACACTGGCAGTTGTATCACTGTTAGTCGTAACACGTCATTTTCGGAAGTAGGTGGATGGCCCGTGCAGCAGCAGTGGTGGCGTCAGAGCCGTTTCCCGGGCAGGTGCTGGTAGCAGCCCCGGCTGTTTGCGGTGGGCGATGCGGACACGCCACGCTCAGGCCGGGAGCCGCTCAAGGCCGATGCTGCGGTCACAGGAAGTAACTCGGCGTATCGCGATCCTCTGTGGCTGCAATGGGACGACGGCCGCCAGCGCTCTGGCAGAGACGTGGTGCGCTTACCGGCGGACAACTGAACTAACAATAAGGTGGAACCACCCAGAAAGAGAGAAGGAAACGAAATGAAACTTATTGAGAGGGTATTTAATGTTATTTCAGTGATTGCACAATCGTGTCGAATTTAGAAAGACCTTTTCAGTATGGGTCCACTTAGTAGTAGGAGGTTACACACCTTCGGCCTGCATGTGTGTTCTGATTCGGTATGGAAGCATGTCATAAAGCGGTTGTATCCTCTCCTAGAGGGAAACTGTCTCAAAACTGTTGTAACTGATCCCTGGCATCCCGGATACTTGTAGCGGGACGGAGTTGACGTCCGAGCTGGCCAGACTTGTTCTATTGGGTATAGATTTGTGGATCTCGCAGTCCGCGGGAGTATCTCAGTACCACGAAGAAAGTTCGTAAGGACACGTGCCAGCCGCCCGGTGTTGCCGAACGGTTCTAGGCGCTTCAGTCTGGAACCGCGCGACCGCTACGGTCGCAGGTTCGAATCCTGCCTCGGGCATGGATGGTTCAAATGGCACTATGGGACTTAACATCTCAGCTCATCAGACCCCTAGAACTCAGAACTACTTAAACCTAACTAACGTAAGGACGTCACACACAGGATTCGAACCTGCGACCGTAGCGGTCACGCGGTTCCAGGCTGAAGTACCTACAACCGCTCGGCGACTCCGGCCGGCGGGCGGGCATGGATGTGTATGATGTCCTTAGGTTAGTTAGGTTTCAGAAGTTCTAAGTTCCAGGGGACTGATGACCTCAGATATTAAGTCCCACAGTGCTCAGAGCCATTTGAACCATTTTTGACACGTGCCATGCGTGGATGAACTTTGTCCTGCTGCAAAATAGCGCCACAATACTGTCGCATGAGAGATAGCATGCCGAATGTACATGACATAAATTTGTTGTGTACTACTTCGTACACAACGCTAAGAAAAGCTGGTCAGGCGCAGAAATAATTACCGAACGAGGAAACACAGTAACAGAAGCTTTACTTAACTTGTAGCTCTCTTCAAACGCATAAATACTCTTGACAAATGACCAAGCAGCAGCAAAATTCAGCTAACAACAATAGCAACAAGAGCATCGTAGGCCCGCATCTCGTGGTCGTGCGGTAGCGTTCTCGCTTCCCACGCCCGGGTTCCCGGGTTCGATTGCCGGCGGGGTCAGGGATTTTCTCTGCCTCGTGATGACTGCGTGTTGTGTGCTGTCCTAAGGTTAGTTAGGTTTAAGTAGTTCTAGGGGACTGATGACCATAGATGTTAAGTCCCATAGTGCTGAGAGCCATTTGAACCATTCTTTAGCATCGTAGGCTGCGCCTCTTAAATAATTCAAGAGCGACAGTGACAGGGCCGCGACTGGGATGTGTGTCGGTAGAAACTTCGTTGCGAATGGGCTAGGTGGCTGCCGCCGACCACCCCATATCGCGACTCCAGGGGACACTCGTGGTATGGAGCCGCTGGAGGCTTGGCTCAGCAGGGGTGCTCCACTGGGTACGCTGGATCCCGTACGACTGCTATCGGTGTCTGATGGAAACTGTGGGATGCCAGTGGGGTAGCATCGATCTATGATACCGCACCACTGCGCTGTGAGAGTTCTCTCAGTCACTACCTGCCGTGACATGGAGTTATACCAGATGTGTCCCCATGCCATGACGCTAGAAGTAACACCGTTGTGCCTCTCTAAAACATTAGGAGAACGGGTCTCTCCCCAGGTCGCCGCCAAACTCCCCGACGACGGTCATCCAGGGTAGCACAGCAATGCGAGCCATCAGAGCTGCATGGTTTACCCTAGTGCGTCTCCATCCCCTATACAAAATCCAGTTCATGCCTCAGCCCACTGCTATTCCCCTTATACACTGAAGTGACAAAAGTCATGGGATACCTCCAAATACTGTGTCGGACCTCTTTTTGTCCTGTGTAGTACAGCAACACGTCGTGGTATGGACTCAAGTCCCTGGAAGTCCCCTGCAGAAATATAGGGCCACGCTGCCTATAAAGCAGGCCATAATTGGGAAAGTGTTGCTGGAGCAGGAATTTATACACGAACTAACCTCTCGATCATTTCCCATAATTGTTCGGTGTGATTCAGTCCGGTGACCTGGGCAGCTAAATCATTCATCTGAATTGTCCAGAATGGTCTTCAAACCAGTAGCGCACAATTGTGGCCCGGTGACATGGTGCATTATCATCCATAAGAATTCCGTCATTGTTTGGGAACATGCACTCCATCAGTGCCTGAAAATGATCTCGAAGCACCCGACCCTAACCATTTCCAGTCAATGATCGGTGTTAACACAGCTCTCACCTTTATAGAGCCACCATCAGCTTGCACAGCGCCTTGTTAACGAGTTGGCTCCATGGCATCATGGGGTCTCCGACGCACTCGAACCCTACCATCAACTTTTACCATCTGAAGTCGGACTCATCTGACCAGCCCATGGTTTGCCAGTTGTCTGGGGTACAACCGATCTGGTCACGAGCTCAGGAGAGGCGCTGCGGGTCGTCCTCCAGAATGAGATTTTCACTCTGCAGCGCAGTGTGCGCTGATATGAAACTTCCTGGCACACAGTTTTAATCTGCCAGGAAATTTCATGTCGTCCTGTTATCAAAGGCACTCGTGTCAAAAATGGCTCGGAGCACTATGGGACTTAACATCTGTGGTCATCAGTCCCCTAGAACTTAGAACTACTTAAACCTAACTAACCTAAGGACATCACACACATCCATGCCCGAGGCAGGATTCGAACCTGCGACCGTAGCAGTCGCGCGGTTCCGGACTGAGTGCCTAGAACCGCGAGACCACCGCGGCCGGCTGCACTCGTGTCGGTCGTTCTCTGCCGTAACTCATTAATCCCGAATTTTACCGTCCTGTCCTAACGGATACATTCATCATACGTCCCACATTGATTTCCGCGGTTATGTCACGCAGTGTTGCTTCTCTGTTAGCACTGACAACTCTACGCAAACGCCGCTGCTCTCGATCGTTAAGTGAAGGATGTCGGCCACTGCGTTGTCAGTGGTGAGAGGTAATGCGTGAAATATGTCCTCGGCAGTCTCGGCACATTATGGATCTTGGAATATTGAATTCTCTAGCGATTTCGGAAACGGAATGTCTCACGCATGTAGCTCCAACTACCATTACGCGCTCAACGTCCAAGAATTCCCGTCATGCAGCCGTAATCACAACGGACAGCTTTCCATATGAAACACTTGACTACAAATGCGAGCTCCGCCAATGAACTGCTGTTTTTTGTCTCGTGTACGCGATTTTTCTGCCATATGTACATTTTCATTTCCATCTCCGTCTAAACTCGCATCAGTATTGCAGAGGTTCTCCAATACTGGAATAGCACCTTAGCAATTAAGGAAATGGGCTTAATCCTGCCTGTTGCTGAGCCGTAGGTGACATATTAATTCATTGCTTCAGCCAACATCATTATCGTTCATAAAGGTGGGACTCAATATATCTCAGCAACAGCAACTGTATATACTTAAATTGATATTACATGATAACAAATTCTTCTTTCCCAAAAACGCTTTTCGCACAATAGCCAGTCTGTTTTTATATCTCCTCTACTTCGGCTATTTTCAGTTATTTTGCTGCCCAAATAACGAAAGTCATCTACTACTTTTAGTGTCTCATTTCTTAATCCAATTCCTTCTGTATATACTGATTTAATTCCACTACGTTCCAACAGGCTGTTCCATTACACTGTCCATTTCATTTAACTGCTCTGTCGTTGACAGAATTGCAGTATCAGCGCCAAGGCTCGAAGCTTTCATTTCTTCTCCCTGAATGGGAACACCCTTTCCAAACCACTCTTTCGTTTTCTTTACTGCTTGCTCATGTGCAGATTAGATACCACGGGGAAGGGTCTACTACACTTCTCAATCACTGCTTCCCTTTCATTTTCTTCGAGTCCTTTAACTGAAGTCAGTTTTCTGTACAAGTAGATACCGTTTCGCTTTCTGCATTTTATCTCCGTTACCTTCAGAATTTTGAAAAGTGTGTTTGCTAACAACATTTTCAAAAGCTTTGCCTAAATCTAAGAATGCTATAAATATATGTTTGATTTCTTCCACGTTTCTTATAAGATAAGTTGTACAGTGGTGCAGCATGTGCATAAAAAATATACCGGCTGTAAATTCCCCTTTATTTTAGCCGCTCGCAGTGCCAGCGCAAGCCAATATTAGCTAATGTTACGAGGTCACGTCAGTCGACCATTCAGACTGTTGCTCCAGCAACGACTGTAACACCTGCTTCTGGCGTATCAAGGGGTAGTCAATTTTGTAATGGAAAGAAGTAGGGGAGACAAACCAATGCTTGAATATGGTAAGCATGTTGAAATGGATTTAGGTTACAAAGACGAAGAGACTTGCACAGAACACACAAGTGTTCAGAACTGCCTCAAACCAGTCGCTGGACTGAAGACATGTGCAATACTTTGTATTATTTTAATTTTTTTACAACTTCATTATTTTTTAATTTTTAATCATTTTATTATTTTCATAATTTGAACACTGTCACTGAAAATCATTTTTCATATATACCCTTACCTTTTTAATTATATTATTTCCATATTATACCTGTAAAAACCTTTGGACTGCAGAGCAGGTTGATATTACCAGTGATGGTACCACCAACAGCACATCGTCACCCATATGAGGTGGTGGCGATGACGGAACCAGGATAAAAATATCTAACTCTCCGGTACACCACTCATTGATAGATTAATTACGCAGGGTCCTTCTTTTGTTTCTGCTGTCTGTGAAACCTGTACATTCTTTTAATAAAGTTTCGCAAAGCCGTCCCTCAAAAACCTCATGATTTCCTCTTTTTGCTGTGCAACTTCCAGTTCTAACTGTAATAATGCTTTTGAAATCTTTCTATCTCAACTTTCAATGTTTCTGACCACCTAAATTTTAGGATAACGGCTTCAGAAATAATTCTTTAGTTGCTGTATGTTATAGTAGTGTGATTTTATACTTTCCCTTCTCTCTTCGTCCTTTGATTTTCCATGCTTTCTTTACCATACAAATCTTCCACTTATCTTCCAGTTTTAACACATTGCTATCTCTTATAATAATTTTAGCTTTACTTTAGTTTCAATTTTTTAAATTTTCCTTATTGTTATTTTTGTCTGTAATCCAGACACTTCATGAAGTAACTTACTCAATCTGTTTAAGAGTCACTTCATAGTTTTATCATTTCTACTGCAACCACAATGTTATTGTAAAATTTCATAATCATACGCTATTTCCTAACGTCGATTCACTTTTCTTCACATTTCTCCTAATTCCTTCATTGCTTCTTTTTCCCATAAGTTACTAACTGCAGGTCCTAGTCACATATCAGTTGTGCTCCAATTTTGGCCATCTTTCTTAGTATTTCCATTATTAGTATTTGGTGCAAGTAATATGAAAATTTACTCGTCCGTCTTCTGCTTATTCCTATCTTCCTTCTTAGTCCGTATCTTGAAAAGCTTCTATATATACATATGGTAAATATCACAAAAGTATAATGAGTCACATTAATTATTTGTTTAATTACTGCATGTGACCTTACATGTAGAGGGTATTCGGACGTCTTTACCTTTCCTAAGAAGAAATGAATTATAATTGTGTAATGCTTACTGGATTGTTTCTGGTCTATACGTGAACAGCGCTTCAAACAAAACATGAAATACGTTATTACCTAACTTTGATTCACATTTCTTTACAGCTGAGTAGCTCCAATCCATCTCCCACATACAGCAAAAGTGAAATACCCCTAAGAGGAGGAGGATACGAAATGATATTTCCATGTTCTTGATAAGATTTGCACATTTTCTATCGAGATGAGGAGGGAAGGGTAATACATGTTTTGGTTGCGTGTGTATGCTTACACAGTGGCAAATTTGCAGAGTACTAAGTATAACGATTGCTTAAAATTTACTGGTACTTTATGTACTACTCCAGAGATCAACTTTTATACTGTGGCATACATGACTTCACCATATTGACTACTAGCATATGTAATATACGATCGTTTTCCTTATGGCTTTAATGATTTCACGGCGTCCGTGAAGGGGTGGATGATAAGAGATTAGCGACTTCTAAATCGATCGCTTTTCATACATGGTCATCAGAATGTTAATGGGAAATCAATGTTATGAACAGTGAGGAATGAGTATCATTACAGATGAGTTGCTCCAGTCCGTCTCCCAAAGGCAGAGAAAGTGAAGCACTCATAAGAGGAGGAGGATACGAAATGAAATTTTACGGGTTGAAATGTTACTACAGTGATTACAAAACAGATTCAAATTTATGAACAAGTTGGCAGCACAAGGCCGCGTATCAGTATGACACGGCACCTGCCCATGCCTTGATGTTCTCACAGATTTGGTAGGGAGGCCGTGGTATCCTCTCATGAGGCAAGCCGGCAGTTGTGCTGTAGCTGGTTGTTGATGTTCTGGATACTGGCAATGGGACAGCCCCAAGCGTGTTCTGTCGCTGACGGGCCTGGGGATCTTGCTGTCCACGAGAGTACCTCAACATATCGCAGGCAGTTCATATAGACATATGCCATGTGCCCTGTGTGAACGAGGATTGTCCAGTTGAAAAACGGTGCAAGAACGCCCCACTCGTACTAAACCTCCAGAAATGTTTGAATTTAGGCCATTGAGTCCGTAGATGGTGGTACACGGGGCGTAAAGTATAACTGGCCACCCTTTCCCATCCGAGTTTTGCGATAATTAAGCCAGCCCGTCCTTGAACTGACTTAGTGTGCTGCAGCACAGGAATTCTTCCTACCTGGTATGTGGAGATACTCTCGCAGTTTCATGTCCCCTTGTAGAGGCGTAGTAGCGTCGTCGGATTCTCAAAGTTTTACATAATGAAGCGGGAAGAAGCTTTTTTGTGCAAATAATTTTTACGTGGCGTGCCATTATGCTGCGTTTATTTAAGAAATGCCGTAAAATGAACTTGTTGTCGCTAATTATAAGCTAACTATTAACGGTACGAAAGCATGGTCTACCGCATGACTAGACTGAAAAGCATCCTACAGACGACTAGCGACTTTGGTGCACAGTCTGTAAACTGAGCACAGAATAGGTAGTTCATATAAATTCGTACATCTTCGGTTATGCGGAATTTATTCATTTATTTATAAATACCAACGTTTCCTGGTATTGTAAAATTACTGAATGGTAATATTTATGACTTGTAGACTCTTCCTAATATCTGAGCGGCAAAAGGAAACTTTTGTTCGCAAATATTTCTTAATAACAATTACTTGATTCGCTCCACTTATCTGTTGCCTGACGTCACAAGCGATTTTTCTGCATCGGCACCCCATCCCACTGGGTCTGAAAGCGCCAGATGGCCAAGCGCCTATGCTAACCAGCGTGGGAACCTACCGCTCTTTCCTTACTCTGTACGTAGATGAAACAGCGAAACTGCAGATAAGAGGTACCTTACTAGCATCAGGATTTGTAGCACAGAGATGACAGCTGAGGACGCCGGATGTCCGTGATGTACCGTACATAACTATTTATCATCAGTCCACCCTTCCTGGTCACGGAAACACTCCAAACGCAACCTTTCGTGTTGTAGTGTTACTGTCGGTCTGTGCATGGGATGGTAATCCCATAGTCCAACTGCTGCTCGTTTCCCATAAAACACCGAATGTTTAAGGTAACTCATTACTTGTCCTAGTATGGCAGGTTGTCATAAATTAATTCTTGTTGTTTGATTAAGTACCATGTAGAGATTTACGTCCATCCTTCATCTCCATGGATTAATTCTGCTCTTCTTTTATATGAAACAAAGGAAGTTCATTAGAGTCCTACTTACTTCCCATTTATTAGAGTAGACGCACCAAATAGCTGCTAATAATAAGTAATCTTTATTCACGACATACTGTTTTGGCTTTATCGCCATTTTCAACTACCTGCGATTACAATTTTGGTGAGAACATGTATGAAAGTGAATGTCATTTATACGAAAGTAGCTGTATTGTACTCACGTCTAGATTGATGTGATGTCCATATTACGTCGTTAGTGGACTGTCTTATAACTTCACTGTTTTAATAAGATGGCAAATGATGTCAATATGTTGAAAATAAAATGTCAGTTACGATGTGACACGGTTTGACAGTTCCACTCCTACGATGCTATATGTTTACAAAGATTGTGCAGATGAGCAGAGATATTATTTTTTTTTAATCTTATGAGACTTAACTGCTAAGGTCATCAGTCCCTAATCTTACATACTACTTAAGCTAAATTATTCTCAAGACAAACACACACACCAATGCCCGAGGGAGGACTCGAACCTCCGCCGGGATCAGCCGCACAGTTCATGACTGCAGCGCCATAGACAATATTATTTTACTAACGAAAATTTGTCACAATTGTCTTTGGTTATTACGTAATCTAATAATATAATCGTAACAAATGTCAGTTTATAAAATATTATCGCTGTTCAGCTGCACAGTCTTTGTAAACATATAGCGTCGTAGGAATGCAACTGTCAAACTGCTGTCACATCGTAATTCACATTTTATTTTCAACATATTGACATCATTTACCATCTCATGAAAACAGTCCACTAACGACGTAATATGGACGTCACATCAGCCTAGACGTGAGTACAATACAGCTATTTTAATATAAACGACATTCACATTCATATATCTTCTCACCAAAATTGTAATCCCGTGCACTTGAAAATGGCGATAAAGCGGAAACAGCCTGTCGTGAAAGCAGCTATTTGGTGCATCTCCTCTAATAATCATGTTATCAGACAGGCTTCTGGCCCTAAAGGAGAAGAAAATAATACTCCCCATTTCTATTTCTGCCTAATTATGAGTAATGAACTTGATACTGAATTAAAATGATTTAATATTTATTTAATATGTACCTTAAATATAACTGTCAGTGAAAGTTTGTTACATGTTTCAGCAGCTTAATTCCGCTGGGAGGCGAAAATTTTTCTGTTTTTTCCTCCATTTATTGACTTCAATTGGTGCCCTTACGGTCATCTCAGTAGGGGAAAGACGATATGACAGTATTTTGAGGCGACTTTCGTGTCAGTAATGACGATACGAAGTAAGGACAATACAATATCCAGTCCCCGAGCGAAGAAAATCCCCGACCCTGCCAGAAACCGGACCTAGGGCAGTTTGGTTAGGACTCTCCCGCGCTGATCGCGTGGCTAACGAAACGGACGAAAGCGCAAGGTCGGTGATGTGACGATTACACGCCATCAGCGCGTTTATCATATGCATATTCGTATCCATCCTCTTAGAACCTGCAGTCTACGTTGCTTGTTATACGAAGTCCAATTATTCTTGTTGCGCACTGCGACAAATTTCATCCAATTGTGATACATTTTAACACGGTCACCAATCCCCCAACTTGGAGCTCTCAGGGCATGAACACAACGGGAAAATATGTGGTAACACCTGCGGAATCAGTTACAGTGGGAGTTTGTTCACATTATATCTGAACTGTAAAAGTAGATAAAATCAGTGTCACTCCCGCTGCAGGCTTTGCGATTTTCCCACCTAAGAACAATTAGTATTCTGAGGCACAATGCAATCTAGCATTCCATCTATACTCTGACTACACATTTTGTATGGGAAATGGGAAATATCACAAGATCCGATCCTCCCTAGTGGTCGTTATAAGTGGCCGACCAGAACCATTGCAAAAGTGTACATCCGAATGCCTCACAAATCTACGTACTGCACGATTCGACCAGTTAGCAAAATGAGAACACACAATGAGGCCTCTTTCACACTCTTTCATGCGCTGATAATGACGTCTTAGACGAGTACGTGGCATCTCCATATTCTTCACGTTGATCACTCAACACCCAACGTGGTTCACGCCCCTTTTATATCTTGCCTCTACCTAACACGAACAACATTAGTTCTCTCTGATGATAGGATAGTTCTACCAGCTACACAGTACTGTAACTCTAAACCATTTACATGTGCGCCTACGGTATTTATGTATACTAAATAACATTGTGATCTGATCGTATCTTCTGGGCGCTTCACTTTCTTGTCAAGCAATGTATTATAAAAGTTCCTGGTCGATCGTATTGCATCTGATTTCTTCGCAAAAGCACTCGATCATGTAGCTGCATCAACCCAAGTCAAAGGTGGAATCTGCTGAACAATAATCGCGAAAAAATGGCACGGCACGATGATAATAAGTATTGTTTCTAACCTACATACGTCTATCTTTTTTCATATTCCATTATGTCTTCATGATAATGTCCCCAAAAGTCCTGACACACATATCAATCAAAGACAACACGATTTTCACACGAAGCAGGAACGTTAAAATAAATTAAATAGCTTTCTGTGTCCACGGATCAGCTACCTTTCACGCAGTGGTTTCCGCTGTTTTTTTGTATCCGTGTGTAGTTCCACGCCGGAGATTCTACCTTTTGTTGGGCGCTTTCCTATGACCGGACGTCCACAGTACTTAACTGCTCCACTTATCACGATACGGTAGGCAGATTGAAACACCAGTCCCCAGAGTCTTATCTGTTAAAACGAGCTGCTCCATGTGAACTCACTTTACATCTGATGGGGAATGCGAACAGTTCTATATTAGCAGCCCCCTCCCCCAGGGTACGTAACCTGTCAACAACCCGCCATCAGTAGGTTGCGGAATAGGTCTGTAGCTCACACACTACGTTTACATTGGGCTCCCAAATTTAGGTCCCTGTAAACTGATTTCTCAATGCCACACCTGCTTGGTCATGTAAACATACTAGTATTGGTTCTGGATATGCGGCTTCAGTTGCCAGATTTCAGATTCCATGATCAGTATTCACGCCATTTAAAGAAATGGTTCAAACGGCTCTGAGCGCTATGGGACTTAACTTCTGAGGTCATCAGTCCCCTAGAACTTAGAACTATTTAAACCAAACTAACCTAAGGACATCACACACATCCATGCCCGCCGGCCGGAGTGGTCGTGCGGTTCTAGGCGTTACAGTCTGGAACCGAGTGACCGCTACGGTCGCAGGTTCGAATCCTGCGTCGGGCGTGGATGTGTGTGATGTCCTTAAGTTAGTTAGGTTTAATTAGTTCTAAGTTCTAGGCGACTGATAACCTGAGAAGTTAAGTCGCATAGTGCTCAGAGCCACACATCCATGCCCGAGGCAGGATTCGAACCTGCGAACGTAGAGGTAGCGCGGTTCCAGACTGTAGCACCTAGAATCGCTCGGCCACAGCGGCCGGCTTGCATAATACACATGAATTGATGCAGGTTATCAGACAGGACGCTTACACACGTGTTACCTGTCAAAGTAGTATCTAGAGGTATCAGGGTTCCATATCACTCCAACTCCACACGCCCCCCACCATTAAGGGCCTCCAACAGCTTGCACAATCCTCTGCTGACCTGCAGGGTCCATGGATTCATGAGGTTGGTTCAAATGACTCTGAGCACTATGGGACTCAACTTCTGCGGTCATTAGTCCCCTAGAACTTAGAACTAGTTAAACCTAACTAACCTAAGAACATCACACACATCCATGCCCGAGGCAGGATTCGAACCTGCGACCGTAGCGGTCTCGCCGTTCCAGACTGCAGCGCCTAGAACCGCACGGCCACTTCGGCCGGCCTCCTGAGGTTGTCTCCATACCCGTACAAGTCCATCTGCTCGATACAATGTGAAACGAGACTTGTCCGATCAGGCAACATGTTTCCATTCATCAGCAGTCCGGAATCGGTGTTGACGGACCCAGGCGAGCGTAAAGCTTTGTGTCGTGCAGTCATCAAGGGTACACAAGTGGGTCTTCGGCTAAGGAAGCGCATTTCGACGATGTTTCGTAGAATGGTTCACACGCCGACACTTGTTGATGGCCCAACATTGAGATCTGCAGCAGTTTGCGGCAGGGTTGCACTTCTGTCACGTTAAACGAGTCTCTTCAGTCGTCGTTGGTGCCGTTCTTGCAGGATCTTTTCCCGGCCGCTGCGATGTCGGAAAATTGATGTTCTTTTTTTAGCACATTCCTGATATTCACGATACACTCGCGAAAAGATCGTACGGGAAAATCCCCACTTCATCGCTACGTTGGAGGTGCTTTGTCCCATAGCTCGTGCGCCGACTATAAGAACAATTTCAAAATCACTTACATCTTGATAACCTGCCGTTGGAGCAGTAGGAACCGACCGAACAACTGCGTCAGACGCTTTTCTAATATACGTGTTGCCGACCGCAGCGCCGTATTCTGCCAGTTTACATATCTCTGTATTTGAATACGCATGCCCATACCAGGTTTTTTTTTTTTTGGCCTTTCAGTGTGGCCGTAAAATGTGAAAATGTGTTTATATCCTTATCAGGTAAGCGTTTTCTTATGCGCAATAAGGAAACCATATACTTATCACGAGAAACACCCCCATACCTTAACAGCATCTCCTCCGTACTTTCGTGTCGCCACTACTCATGGTGACAGGTAACGTTCTCCAGCCATTCGCCAAAACTAAACACTTCCACGGGATTTCCACAACGCGTAGGGTGATTCATCACTCCAAATTACTCGTTTCCTGTCGTCCATTGTCCAATGGCATCGGTCCTTGCCCTATCTCAACCGCCGCTAAGCATTCACTACACCAATGTTTGGCTTATGAGGAGCTGTTGGACCTCTGTACAACATTATTTTTAACTCAATAATGCTGGTCAACTGTTAACACTTTGGCATTTACGAGGGATTTCTTCCACTGACTTCGTGCGACGTTTTACAAAACCCTCCGCAATGCTCAATGGCCCCTGTCGGTCACAGTACACAGTCATGGGCTAGCGATATGCACGTATACAGATGGCGGTCGTATCGCGTACACATGGTATCAAATGCCTTCCATTGGAGGGAGCTGACATTCGTGATCAGGTGACATATGAAAATGGTTCAATCGTGATTGTGGCCGTACGACGGGAACTAAGACATCGCCTGCAGCTCCTCTCCTGGGCTCGTGACTATATCTGTTGGTCCCTAGACGATTGGAAAACCTTGGCTTGGTCAGATAAGTCCCGATTTAAGTTCGTAAGAGGATTTGAGTGTGACGCTAGCCCACGCAGCCATGGATACAAGTTGTCAACATGGCACTCAGCAAAATGATAGTTGCTTCGTAATGGTGTCGGCTGCGTTTACATGGAACAGAAGCGATAGTTGACTGTAATTGGTTTCTTTCGGCTACTTGGATACCGTCTGCAGCCAAACAACAATGGAGTTTTTATGGATGACAATGCGCCACTTCACCGGGCCACAATTCTTTGCGACTGGTCTGAAGAACATTCAGGACAATTCGGGTGAATTATTTGAACACTCAGATCGCCAGACATCAGTCCCACTGAACATTTATGGGACATACTCACGAGGTCAGTTCGTGCACAAAATCCTACACCGGCAACAGTTTCGCAAATATGGATAGTTATAGAGGCAACAAACATGGCTCAATATTTCTACAGGCTACTTCCAACGACCTTCCATACTATGTCGAGATGCTGCATTGTGCCGGGAAAAATGCGGTCCGACACGATATTGGGAGGTATTGTCACCTCAGTGTGTGTTGGAATGCCAAAATCTTCCTCCAAAAGTCATTTACTACATTTTTTCACGGTGCATATGATTTTGGAAGATATAATAAAACAACAACAAAATTTGATCACTTCGTGCCTCTGCGGCTGAAAAACGTGAATGTTAATAAAAACCGCCACAGCTGTTAGTTATTACATGTGCATTACGTCAGAACGTGTTTCGTTCTAAAGGACATCTTCAGATTGCAAAATGTTCCTGTGTGATGACTCACAAAATGCCTAATCACCACTCAAAATGCTAAAAGATACATACTAGAACAGACGAGCGCAATGATTCACTTCTCCAATCGGTTGATACACGCACAGCCAGCATACGTGCAAGGATTGTAACAGCATGTGTACTGGATAGGTGAAATATGGGCTCCATTCACTAGCTCGCTGTTGAGACGAATCAGGTAACTTCTGACTGACTTTTTGTCATGTCTGTAATGAGCAGGAAAGCGATCAAGTCTCACAATAATAATTGCAAATCATATGGCTGTGATCCTCGTGGTTCAATCATGACGCATTCACACTAGCAATAGCTCATTACACTCTTTCTGGTTACATACATTATACGCACAAAACACCACATGAATTCAGTGGCGCTATTTGTGTTAACAAACATGCTATGAAAAAAAATCGTAGATTATTAGGGCCCATTAAATGGCCTGAGGTGACTTATTAATGTTTGAAATGGTAATTATGTAAACGAGGAAAAACTGAAATATGTAGAATATTTAAATAATTCCGTCCTAGTAATATCGATTGACGCTTTTACTGTAAAAACAGTAATCGACAGTTAATATTAGTAACTGAACGGCCTTTTGTCTGTAAGTTACATAATACTCTGGCTGACAGAAATGAAAATAAATTGAATCGCACTTAACTTTTGTTGCTGGTATTTCGTTTCATTAAGACATAAAGGTTTATTTTTACTTCACTACCGTTTTAAATCACGAAACGTCACAACTGAAACAGTTACCTGTATTTGGAGATGGAGTCGTATCATCATGTTAACTGCACAGAAACATTTCTCTACCTCCGGCGGCAAACGCACTATTCAAGTACAAGAGGAGCTGGATAGTCAACTGTGGAGTTTTACAAATTCAGTCCAATGGTATGGAACTTACTGCGGAGAAAGATCGTCACACAATGGAATGAGAAAAAAACATAGAGATTCTCGAGAAATGAGAAATTAGTATTTCAATAAAGGCAGATAAATGAAAAAGAAATTTACTTAAGAAATCATAAAAGAACTTAGCGATTTTGTAATATGTCACAACCGGCGAATGTAATCAGCACACTGGAAGTAAATAACATTTCACAAGCTGTCTTCTACGCAGCCTCCTACAAGACGTTCATTCTCCCTTGTAACGAGGTTACATCGCGCATTAGTCAGCATTCTTCCGCGATGTTCTCAAAAAAATATGACTGAACGCACGTTTCCAATCAACAATGACCATGGTGACTCCATAACAGCATTGCGTATTGTGTAAAAAGGCGAAATAATCCGCAGTTGTTCCTGCTTTTGGTTTTTCCATAGCATTTTTTTATTTACTTATTTATTTATTTATTGATCGATCAGATACTGAATTGTTCTTACAACGCGTCTCGCCAACTTTTCTTGCACGAGTTTTTCAGAATTATAAGAGAATTTTTAAGATAGTATCTGTTATAACAGCGCTAAACATTCAACTTACTACAAAGTAATACAGATCACACAAAATATATCGTTTTTTGTCATAGATCAACCAAAGAATAAAATTATAAAAGTGTACATTGAATATTCGAGAAGTTATAAGTAGCAGTTCCAGTAAATATTTGCAGATAATGTCATCTTGGAGTATCTAGTCTATTGGTGTTGCTGTCACCAATGATTTGCATTAATTGCAAGGTGCTCACGCAGCTAGCGCTGCCATGATGTAAGCTACCAGAGCTCCACACGGAAAGTGAGTACATTTAACGAACTTCCACTCTTAAGAACATAAATGAAAGAAGACATGAACTTTTTTGTTACCAATATGCCCTAGTTATTACTGGAGAGTTACAAATGCTGTCATGTGCCTCTAAGTGAAATTAAATGTAGCTGAAGAGGAGATGGCGGATATCAGTTACAAAACTGCTGGTACAAACGGGATTATACAGCGTGGCGCACGAAATGTGTTACCAATTATTTCTTTCACAATTTACGACGCATATTAGATATCCCTCTGGGATCTCTACAGCAGTACCAGCAGAGCTTGGAAAAACAAATGAGTTACGAAATGACGAGTAATTCACGATACTGCCGCTAGTAAGCAGCAATGGCTGACAATGGAAGGCTGACGACACAGCAACGATCGGCAATTGTCACTTTTACGTGAAACGAAAAGCCTTGTTGTGACTCAGAGGCGTTTTCGACAGCAGTTTAACACACGATGGGTCCCTTGCAAGAAGACCATACACAGGTTGTACGATAAATTTGTACAGGAAGGAACAGTATTGGAAGCGAAGCGACCTCGGCCTAAGCCAGTTTGTTCGCCGGATAATATTGAAGCGGTACGAGTTGCTGTACAGAGAAGTCCCTGGAAATCGTGTAGAAAGGCAGCAGTGCAACTGGGAATATCTAGACGCTGTTCAACGCATTCTTAAAAGTGACCTCCATATGTACCCATACAAGATGACCTGTGCACAGAAGCTCACTAAAGAATACAAGTAGCAGAGACTACTGTATGCTCAGTGGTTGGAGGATAGGGAAGAAACTCTCAACAACGTTTGGTTTCCAGACGAGGCCTATTTTCATTTAGACGGTGTGGTTAACAAACAAAATGTACGCTTTTGGGCCACTGAAAACCCACAAGTGCTTCATGAACGACAACATTATGCTCCGAGGATTAGAGCGTGGGCAGCAATTTCCAGTCACGGACTTAATGGACCCTTTTTCTTTGAAGAAACTGTGAACAGCGAGCGTTATTTGGGCATGTTTCGCAATAGCTTCATTCCACAGCTTCTTGCTACTGCCTTGCCCTTCAACACGCAGTGGTTCATGCAAGATGGAGCAAGGCTACTGTGTTGGAGTTTTTACACGAGCATTTCGACATGCGGATCATTTCACTCAGGTATCCAGGTCGCTTCAATGACGGACTAAATTGACCCCCCGCCCCTCCAATAGTCCAGACCTCAATTTATGTGACTTTTTTCTTTGGGAGTACCTAAAGGAAAAATTTTCCCGAAACGTCCACGTGATTTAATGGAGCTCAGAAGACTTATTCTTCAAGAGTGCAGTGAAATTACGGAAGACGTGTGCCGTAGGGTAATCACTATCCTTATTGTTCGTTTGAAGGAAGTTAGGGAACGAAATGGTGGACATATTGAGGATGTGCTCAGTTAGAACAAATCTCCATGGACAGCTCTTCATTGTAGTATATGTTCCTTTCAGATTGTATTGACAATAAAGTTTATATTCAAAAACAAAATGGTAACACATTTCGTGCGCCACCTTGTATTTGAGGTTGCTTGTGATACATATATTTTACTCAAAAGTTTCGTTCCCAGAAAGCGAAAGCACATATTATAGTGTAACAAAAAAAGGCTGATATGGCTAAAATCCTATTTCATAGAGTGTCTAGATTACTTGTACAGTATACTTATGCAGGAGCGCAACAAGATGATCATTCGCCCCTAACTGAACTGCCAAAGCTGTCCCCGTGCCACAACAATCCCACGACAAAGCTACCTTCCTGCAATATTTGCTACGCATATTTGGAAAATTTTGGAATTTTGTAAGTAGATTTCAAAAAAAACATCACTGAAAAACTTGCTTAAACGAACTACATTGAATAAAAAAAATCCCACGCAATAAATAAAACGTGCCACCGCGTTAACTTTCGGAAAAAGTAATGTAAATCAAAATCTGTATTTTATTGTGTATAGCAGCTTCCGTGCACTGACTGTAGTTAGATGTATGCTAAACAACGGGTTTATTTGTTCCTCATAAATTATTAATAATGCATAAGCTACTAATCTAAAGAATAAAAATGTAAATATTTGTTTGTTCAAAACCTCCGGTAGTTCGTCCGATTGATACGACATTGCATTCGAATACGAGCGTGTTTCTATATACCTACTGAAGCACTGTGTACATAAATAATAATTAAGGCGACACGTTGTCAGCAGAAACCTCTAATATCGTGTTAGGGCCCCCGTGAGCACGCAGAAGTGGTGTAACGCGACATGACATGGACTCGACTTATGTCTGAAGTAGTGCCGGAGGGAACTGACACCATGAATACTGCTGGGCTCTCCATAAATCCCTAGGAGTACAAATGGGTGGAGATCACTTTTGAAGAACATGTTGCAAGGCATCCCAGATATGCTCAATAATGATCATGTCTGGGAAGTTTGGTGGCCAGGAGAAGTATTTAAACTCAGGAGAGTGTTCCTGGTGGCCACTCTATAGCAGTTCTGGACGTGTGGGGTGTCGCACTGCCCTGCTGAAATTGCCCCAGTCCATCGAAAAGCACAATGGACATGAATGGATGCACGTGATCTGACAGGATACTTACTGACGTGTCACCTGTCAGAGTCGTAAATTGATGTATCAGGTTTACCAAATCACTGCAACTGCTTGAACAATCCACAGCTGGCAGGCAGGATCCATGTATATATGAAGTTGCTTCCATACACTTACACGTCCACCCGCTCGACACAATTTGAAACGAGACTCGTCCGATCACGCAACATTTTTCCAGTCGTCACCAGTAAAGCTTTGTGTCGTGTAGTCACCAAGATTGCACGAGAGGGGGCCTTCGGCTCCGAAAGCCCTTATAGATGATGTTTCGTTGAATGGTTCGCACGCCGGCACTCGTTGATGGCCCAGTATTGAAATCTGCAGAAGTTTGAGAAAGGGTTGCACTTCTGTCACGTTGAAAGATTCTCTTCAGTCGTCGTTGGAGCCGTTCTTGCGGGTTTTTTTCCGGCTGCAGCGATGTCGGAGATTTGATGTTTCACCGAATTCCTTATATTCATGGTACCTCGTGAAATCGTCGTACGGAAAGATCCCCACTTCATCGCTAACTCGGAGATGCTGTGTCCCATCGCGCCTGCGTCGTCTATAACACCACGTTAAAACTCATTTTAATCTTGAAAACCTGCCATTGTAGCACCAGAACTGATCTAACAACTGCGCAAGACAGTTGTCTTGTATAGGCGTTGCCGACCGCAGTGCCTGTTCAGATATCTCTGTATTTGAATATGCATGCCTATAACAGTTTGTTTGTCTCTTCAGTGTATGTATATTACGAGGTGCATTTAAGTTCTAAGGCCTCCGATTTTTTTCCTCCGGACTGGAAAGAGAGAGAAACATGCGCATTGTTTTAAAATGAGGCCACGTTCATTGTCAATACGTCCCAGAGATGGCAGCACCGTACGCCAGATGGAATTTTACCGCCAGCGGTGAGAATGAGAACTGTTTTAAATACTTAAAATGGCGACGTTTTCCTCACTTGAACAGCGTGCAATTATTCGTTTTCTGAATTTGCATGGTGTGAAACCAATTGAAATTCATCGACAGTTGAAGGATACATGTGGTGATGGAATTCTGAATGTATCGAAAGGGCGTTCGTGGGTGCTACAGTTTAATGAAGGCAGAACATCGTGTGACAACAAACCGAAACAACCTCGGGCTCGCACAAGCCGGTCCGACGACCTGATCGAGAAAGTGGAGAGAATTGTTTTGGGGGATCGCCGAATGACTGTTGAACAGATCGCCTCCAGAGTTCGCATTTCTGTGGGTTCTGTGCACACAATCCTGCATGACGACCTGAAAATGCGAAAAGTGTCATCCAGGTGGGTGCCACGAATGCTGACGGACGACCACATGGCTGCCCGTGTGGCATGTTGCCAAGCAATGTTGCTGCGCAACGACAGCATGAATGGGACAGCATGGATGAGACGTGGATGCCATTTTTCAATCCAGAAACAAAGCGCCAGTCAGCTCAATGGAAGCACACAGATTCACCGCCACCAAAAAAATTTCGGGTAACCGCCAGTGCTGAAAAAATGATGGTGTCCATGTTCTGGGACAACGAGGGCGTAATCCTTACCCATTGCGTTCCAAAGGGTACTACGGTCACAGGTGCATCCTACGAAAATGTTTTGAAGAACAAATTCCTTCCTGCACTGCAACAAAAACGTTCGGTAAGGGCTGTGCGTGTGCTGTTTCACTAAGACAACGCACCCGCACATCGAGCTTACGTTACGCAACAGTTTCTTCATGATAAAAACTTTGAAGTGATTCCTCATGCTCCCTACTCACCTGACCTGGCCCCTAGTGACTTTTGGCTTTTTCCAACAATGAAAGACACTCTCCGTGGCCGCACATTCACCAGCTGTGCTGCTATTGCCTCAGCGATTTTCCAGTGGTCAAAACAGACTCCTAAAGAAGCCTTCGCCGCTGCCATGGAATCGTGGCGTCAGCGTTGTGAAAAGTGTGTATGTCTGCAGGGCGATTACGTCGAGAAGTAAGGCCAGTTTCATCGATTTCAGGTGAGTAGATAATTAGAAGAAAAAAAAAAACGGAGGCCTTAGAACTTGAATGCACCTCGTACATACATAGAAAATAAAAATCGGTGTGTTTCCTACTAAAAGCCTTAGCGGTATAATAATACTAGATTTTTTTCACATCAAAAATCGTATTTGGAATTTATAGAATTTTGCTTTCAACAATTAATATATTTTAATGTGAAGAACGAACAAGATGGTAATTTTTAAGAAACCTTTTTTTTTTTTTTTTCCGAACGTGCAATTATAGTTTTCCAAATGTTTCCAGAATTGAACAACTTACGTTTTTTAAACGACTGTTCGCGATGGGCAGGAAATAATAAAAACAAAAGGGATATAGCGATAATATTCACTGACTGGCGACTAGCGCGTCACTGTTTCGATCTAACAACTTGCAATAATTTAACATTCGTGATATCTGATCGGGTCTGGGGCTTGCTTATTAAAGAATTATTGGAGCACCTTAGAATATTCTTTGTATTTATAAGCAGGACCACTTTCTGCGGTTGAGCTACGCGTGTATATCCCGCGTGATCAACAAACGAGGGTCTCTGTGAATTGTTAGTATTCGTTTGCAGTCCTGTTATCGTAACTAGAACTTGATTCCGGATTCTGTGTGACAATAAAACACTAGTGAAATAGATGGAGTAAAGGAGAAAGGCAGGTCGAAGTTTAACGTCCCGTCGATTCTGAACTTATTAAAGGCGGAGCACGAGCTACGAATGGGGGACAGGCTGGGTTAGGAATTCGGCCCTGTCCTTTTCGAAAGAACCATTACGGCTTTTGCCTTAAGCGCTTTGAGGAAATCACGGAAAGCCTGAATCGACGTGGTCCGACGGTGATTTAAAAGCCATCCTCCCGAAAGCGAGTCCAGCGTACTAACGAGAGAACCAGCTCGTTCCGCCGAAATTGAGGAAAGTCATGGGTGGATGGGGGGGGGGGGGGGGGGGGTTGAGAGGTCGGATGTGGGAGGTAGAACGAAGGGTAGGAGGGAGGGGAACACACACCTCACCTTCACGCCATAGGAGACCTTACGACGACGTTGAGAGCACACCATTGACGCATATCTCGCATTGGTTCTCTTCGTGAAGACTTCTTACCAATGACAGCGAAGTCAGCGGAGAGTCTCTCTTTCACATTAGCGACAAAATGCATCACATGGCATTCTATCAAATGCGTTCTGGAGACAGGAGAAGCAGATATAGTGCTTTGCATAAGTGAATACAGAACATTAAGCCGTCGAGAACGAACATTCTTCTCCAGACATCGTGAACATGGTCATGAGGAGCTATCGTTTTCGCCAGATTTCTCCAGAAATTCAATTTTCAGCACCGGTTATTCTCATAAAAAAGTACTATTAAGGCTTTGAGTTCGTTCACCGTGCGTTCATTATTGTTCTGATGACTTCAGTTTCGGTTTTAAATGTGCGTTACTGTTCACAGTAAGCAGCACCGCAAAGTCTGCACTGGAAAATTTTGCTGCCAGAGGACAATCGGTTAAGATTCTGAAGAAACGAGTACAGAAATTAGCACGTTGAGCTGGTCATTGTCTTTAATCTCTTATGTGCACAAACAATCGCAAGCTGCTAACGCACTGCTTGACAGTTTCTAAGGAACAGAGGCGTTCTTGGACCGGAATAATAACAGGCAGTGCTGGACGGCATGAAACGAAGTACATACGCAATAAAGGGGGAGTGATAATTTGTAACGAAAAATGGTACACGTTTCATCAGATAGGAAAGGAGGATAACAGCCATAAATAACGTTCATGTTTGATACAGGTCAGACGCCCAGCATAAAGGTCGATATCGAACACTGTAAGGAATATACCCTCCTCGGGCTCTAGTTACACTTTGCACCTGTTCCTCATGCTCGCTGCTAAACAGTTGAGCAGTCCTTCGGGAATATTGCCCCAGACCTCTCTCGAGGCAGTTTTCTATTCTTGTACGGTTCAGGGAGGGGGTTTTCTTCGAGAAACACGTCAGCCAAGAGAATCGCAGGTATGTTCTATGTTGTTACGTCCGGGGACTACGCAGGCCATTTCATGCATTCTATACTTTCACTTTCCAGTGTGTCCGACAACTCAGCGGTCCTGTGTGGATGGGCACTGTCGTCTATAAACAGAAAATATGGACCAACCGCACTCACAGACCGACTAGTGTGATCCAGGATAGTCTCCCTGTAATATCGCTCTGCTGTAACGTTCCTCGCGGCAGAGATATGCAGTGGTGTTTGGCCACTATGCGTAATGTCCGTCCACACCATAGCGTCTAGGGCATACTGATGACGTTCGTGGTGGTCCCCTTCCTCCAAGCTAACTGGATGGCAGAATTACTTGCTACAGTGAAGCGGGATTCGTCGGAGAACATCAGTCTGGACCAATGTTTCTGATCCCAAACAACGTGCTCCGTGCACCCTCGAATTTTTTCTCGGCAATGGCTCGGTTGAAATAGAATGCATTTAACAGGCTTCTGAGCATGCCGCGGAATGGTTCTGGTAGAGAAAGGTGTAGCGGTTGCAAGGTCTGCAGCGATCTGCCTAGGAGAGAAATGTCTGTCCCTTTTCGCCACTATCGACCCTCTTGCGGTGTTGTGGTCCGTCTACAACCACCGGCGTGCCTTCTCATAGCAGTTTCAGCTTCAATGGCCTTTAAATCGAGATGAGACTTTTGGACACCCCCATTACTGTGGCCAAAGAAGTGACTGTTGGACCTTCGTGCCGTCAGCTGCTCGTTCACAATAGTAAGCATTCAAATATTGACTTGGAGAGTGTTGCCCTACAACAAGGAATGTTCCTTAGCAATTGTCAAGCAGTGTATTTTTGTCTGGGGCATAATGTCTACGTCTAATAAATACATCTATACTCCAAGAGCCACCTTATGGTGTGCGGTGGAAAGTACTTTCTGTGCCACGTGCTTTCTTCCTAACCTATTGCAGTCGCGAATGACGCACGGGAAGAGTGACTGCTGATAGACTTCCGTGCGTGCGAATCTCTCTAGTCTTTCCGCCATTGTCAATTTGCTAAATATACGTAGCAGGAAACTGTGTATTCGTTGACTATTCTAAGAAGTTACGCCCTAGGAATTTCGATAGGAGATGACGTCTTGATGCACAAAGCTTCTACTGTAGCGTTTCCCAATGGAGTTTGTAGAGCATTTCCGTGACTCCAGAACGAGATTTTCACTCTGCAGCGGAGTGTGCTCTGATATGAAACTTCCTGGCAGATTAAAACTGTGTGCCGGACCGAGACTAGAACTCGGGACCTTTGCCTTTCGCGGGCAAGTGCTCTACCATCTGAGCTACCCAAGCAGATGGTAGTGCACTTACCCGCGAAAGGCAAAGGTCCCGAGTTCGAGTCTCGGGCTGGCACACAGTTTTAATCTGCCAAGAAGTTTCATTTCCATGACTTTTGCGCCTACTGAATGAACCTTCTTTGAATGAAACTTCTTTGGATCTTCTCTGTTTCATCAACTATTCCTGATCACTCCCAGGATGAGGAGCAATACCCAAACAGTGCTCAAACGGGGGTTGTGTACGCTGCCTGATTCGTGAATGCATTACACTTCCTAAGAATTCTCACAATAAATCTCAGTCTGGCATCTACCTTAGTTGTAATTAGTTTTATGTGTCTGTTCCACTTGAAATAGCTCCGTATCCTTAGTGTAAAACAGGGATATATGGCCACACGAAAGAGATGGCCAACGTTGCAGTTCTCCAATCCCTGCTTTACACCACTTCCCAGTCAGTTGATAGTGAGTGTTTGTCGCGACTGACACACTGATGGTTTGCTTAACTCTTTAGTTCAACAAAAAGTAAGTATTTTTCATGATCATAGTTTCTGATACACCTTGATATTATATAGAATTTCAATACTTCTCTATTTTTCCATAAATTCAACTTTGAGTACCAATCCCTGCTTTACACCACTTCCCACTCAGTTGATAGTGAGTCTTTGTCGCGAGTGACACACTGATGGTTTGCTTAACTCTTGAGTTCAACAAAAAGTAAGTATTTTTCATGATCATAGTTTCTGATACACCTTAATATTATATAGAATTTGAATACTTCTCTATTTTTCCAACTTTGAGTACTTAGGAAAACTTACATTTTAGGGCTTACAGACCTAGCTGCATACCGTCATGTTGTTTCACTTTGAGTTTTCGTCAACATGTTTGATGACGCGGTATGTCCATCTCTCCCTGACGACTGGAAGAGATGGCCATACCATATTTGGGATAGTTAGCCACTGCGTAAAACTAAATTTATATTTTAGTTTTGACGGAAATTCGTTAGATGCCAACTAAGTACGTTCTACTAGAATGTTTCTAATAGAGGCAGATGGAGACACCTTCAATTGCTATTACTAAAGTAAAAAATGAAGGTTATTCATTCAGAAAAGCATCTATGGAGTTTGATATTCCAAGGAAAAACCTTGAGTAAAAGATAGGTTGAGATTTCTGTTTGGGTTTGGTTAGTGAGGAACGATTTATCCATCACAAAAAGAAATGCAACCGCACGGACTTTCTGTTATAAGGGACAGTCTACGGAGGTAAGCTTCTAATTTTGCAGTGCAGCTCCACCTAAGACATACTTTAATGTTGAAAACATAAAGCAGGTAACGACTGGTTACAGTTTTCCTGTCTAGACATCCCGAGCTATCTGTGTGGAAATCGGTCATGGTCAGAGTCCACGGGACGAGTCGTAATGAAATCAAGGAACATTTTGGTTTATTTTCCAGCCTAATGGAAGAGAACGATTTGTTCACAGCACCAGGAAGTATATTTAATGCGGATGAGACGAGACTTCAGTTAAACAAACGATCAGGCGCTATTATAGCTCAGACAGGATCGAAGGAAGTCCCTATAGTTAGTTACAACGTCTGAAAACGGAGGAGCTATTACCTTACTGGTATGCTGCAATGCTGAGTGGATGTATGTTCCTCCTTACGTTATGATGAAGGGACTTAATAAGGAAAAAGGTGTCTTCCTCCTTACATTGTGATGAAGGGACTTAACAAGGAGAAAGTGTGGGGGGAGAATATTACATGGGGTGGTGAACTAGCGACGTCAAGGGAATATCCCTGCTTGAGAGTTGGGTCCGTTTTCCAACGGGTAATGGATCATTTTTTGCCTTGTAAACCAATTATTTGAATGAAAACATGTTAAGATTATTGTATACTCGTTTAATACGATTCCCGATTTGTTTTTAAAGTGTTTCCTCAGCTGGCCGCCTATTCCTTGCTAGTCTGGCCTTCTAACCCTGGTACATGAGTGAAATGGCAAAGTGATACGTAATTTTAAAAAACCGGTGTTAGTTTGAAATGGATCTAACTTTATAGTCGACGTCTTATTTTGCTTTTATGAAGATGTAAAGCGATATCTGTAAATTTTCCCACCTGTTTTGTGTACTGTGGTTTGGTATTTGCTTATAATGGCCATATATTCCCCCAATGAACCATGGACCTTGCCGCTGGTGGAGAGGCTTGCGTGCCTCAGCGATACAGATGGCCGTACCGTAGGTGCAACCACAACGGAGGGGTATCTGTTGAGAGGCCAGACAAACGTGTGGTTCCTTCTCAGTAGTTGCAGGGGCAACAGTCTGGATGATTGACTGATCTGGCCTTGTAACACTAACCACAGCAGCCTTGCTGTGCTGGTACTGCAAACGGTTGAAAGCAACGGGAAACTACAGCCGCAATTTTTCCCAAGGGCATGCAGCTTTACTGTATGGTTAATGATGATGGCGTCCTCTTGGGTAAAATATTCCGGAGTTAAAATAGTCCCCCATTCGGATCTCCGGGAGGGGACTGCTCAAGAGGATGTCGTTATCAGGAGAAAGAAAACTGGCGTTCTACGTATCGGAGCGTTGAATGTCAGATCCCTTAATCGGGCAGGTAGCTAAGAAAATTTAAAAAGGGAAATGGATCGGTTAAAGTTAGATATAGTGGGAATTAGTGAAGTTCGGTGGCAGGAGGAACAAGACCTTTGGTCAGGCGAATACAGGGTTATAAATACAAAATCAAATAGGGGTAATGCAGGAGTAGGTTTAATAATGAATAGGAATGCGGCTAAGCTACTACAAACAGCATAGTGACCGCATTATTGTGGCCAAGATAGACACGAAGCCCACGCTTACTATAGTAGTACAAGTTTATATGCCAACTAGCTCTGCAGATGACGAAGAAATTGAAGAAATGTATGATGAAATAAAAGAAATTATTCAGATAGCGAAGGGACATGAAAATTTAATAGTCGTGGGTGACTGGAATTCGTCAGTAGGAAAAGGAAAAGAAGGAAACGTAGTAGGTGAATATGGATTAGGTCTAAGAAATGAAAGAGGAAGCCACCTGGTAGAATTTTGCACAAAGCACAACTTAATCATAGCTAACACTTGGTTCAAGAATCATAAAAGAAGGTTGTATACGTGGAAGAAGCCCTGGAGATACTGACAGATTTCAGATAGATTATGTAATGGTAAGACAGAGATTTAGGAACCAGGTTTTAAATTGTAAGACATTTCCAGGGGCAGATGTGGACTCTGACCACAATCTATTGGTTATGGCCTGTAGATTAAAACTGAAGAAACTACAAAAAGGTGCTAATTTAAGGAGATGGGATCTGGATAAACTGAAAGAACCAGAGGTTGTAGAGAGTTTCAGGGAGAGCATAAGGGAACAACTGACAGGAATGGAGGAAAGAAATACAGTAGAAGAAGCATGGGTAGCTCTGAGGGATGAAGTAGTGAAGGCAGCAGAAGATAAATTTGGTAAAAAGACGAGGGCTAATAGAAATGCGTGGGTAACAGAAGAAATATTGAATTTAATTGATGAAAGGAGAAAATATAAAAATGCAGTAAATGAAGCAGGCAAAAAGGAATACAAACGTCTCAAAAATGAGATCGACAGGAAGAGCAAAATGGCTAAGCAGGGATGGCTAGAGGACAAATGTAAGGATGTAGAGGCTTATATCACTAGGGGTAAGATAGATACTGCCTACAGGAAAATTAAAGAGACCTTTGCAAAAAAGAGAACCACTTCTATGAATATTAAGAGCTCAGACGTAAACCCAGTTCTAAGCAAAGAAGGGAAAGCAGAAAGGTGGAAGGAGTACATAGAGGGTCTATATAACGGCGATGTTCTTGAGGACAATATTATGGTAATGGAAGAGGATGTAGATGAAGATGAAATGGGAGTTATGATACTGCATGAAGAGTTTGACAGAGCACTGAAAGACCTGAGTTGAAACAAGGCCCCAGGAGTAGACAGCATTCCATTAGAACTACTGACAGCCTTGGGAGAGCGTCCTGACAAAACTCTACCATCTGGTGAGCAAAATGTATGAGACAGGCGAGATACCCTCAGACTTGAAGAAGAATACAATAATTCCAATCCCAAAGAAAGCAGGTGTTGGCAGACGTGAAAAATATCGAACTATCAGTTTAATAAGTCACAACTGCAAAATACTAATGCGAATTCTGTACAGACGAATGGAAAAACTGGTAGAAGCCGACCTCGGGGAAGATCAGTTTGGATTTCGTAGAAATGTTGGAACACGTGAGGCAATACTCATCCTACGAGTTCTTAGAGAATAGATTAAGGAAAGGCAAACCTACGTTTCTAGCATTTGTCTACTTAGAGAAAGCTTTTGACGATGTTGACTAGAATCTCTCTCTCTCTCATATTCTGAAGGTGGCAGGGGTAAAAGACAGGGAGAGAAAGGCTATTTACAATTTGTATAGAAACCAAATGGCAGTTATAAGAGTTGAGGAGCATGAAAAGGAAGCAGTGGTTGGGAAGGGAGTGAGACAGGGTTGTAGCCTCTCCCCGATGTTATTCAAACTGTATATTGAGCAAGCAGTGAAGGAAACAAAAGAAAAATTCGGAGTAGGTATTAAACTCCATGGAGAAGAAATAAAAATTTGTGGTTTCTCCGATGACATCGTAATTCTGTCAGAGACAGCAAGGACTTGGAAGAGCAGTTGAATGGAATGGATAGTGTCTTAAAAGGAGGATATAAGATGAACATCAACAAAAGCAAAACGAGGATCATGGAATGTAGTGGAATTAAGTCGGGTGATGCTGAGGGAAGTAGATTAGGAAATGAGACACTTAAAGTAGTAAAGGAGTTTTGCTATTTGGGAAGCAAAATAACTGACGATGGTCGAAGTAGAGAGGCAATGGCAAGGAAAGCGTTTCTGAAGAAGAGAAATTTGATAACATCGAGTGTAGATTTGGCAGGAAGTCGTTTCTGAAAATATTTGTATGGAGTGTAGCCATGTATGGAAGCGAAACATGGATGATAAATAGTTTAGACAAGAAGAGAATAGAAGTTTTCGAAAAGAATGCTGAAGATTAGATGGGTAGATCACATAACTAATGAGGAGGTGTTGAATAGGATTGGGGAGAAGAGAAGTTTGTGGCACAACTTTAGAAGAAGGGATCGGTTGGTAGGACATGTTTTGAGACATCGAGGGATCACCAACTTAGTACTGGAGGGCAGCGTGGAGGGTAAAAATTGTAGAGGGAGACCAAGAGATGAATACACAAAGCAGATTCAGAAGGATGTAGGTTGCAGTAGGTACTGGGAGATGAAGAAGCTTGCACAGGATAGAGTAGCATGGAGAGCTGCATCCAAGTTTTCGAAAAGAATGCTGAAGATTAGATGGGTAGATCACATAACTAATGAGGAGGTGTTGAATAGGATTGGGGAGAAGAGAAGTTTGTGGCACAACTTTAGAAGAAGGGATCGGTTGGTAGGACATGTTTTGAGACATCGAGGGATCACCAACTTAGTACTGGAGGGCAGCGTGGAGGGTAAAAATTGTAGAGGGAGACCAAGAGATGAATACACAAAGCAGATTCAGAAGGATGTAGGTTGCAGTAGGTACTGGGAGATGAAGAAGCTTGCACAGGATAGAGTAGCATGGAGAGCTGCATCCAACCACTCTCAGGACTGAAGACCACAACAACAACAAACTTGTTTTTAATGGATGTTACTTCTTCGAGTGTGTGGTCAGCAAACCGTGAACTCGTACAGTTATGGGTCTGAAGGAGATTTGAACACGGATCTCCCACTTTGCAGTCCAACACCATTATCACACAACCACGACGGCGTGGTTCTACAGTTTCACTCGATGTTGCATATGATGAGCTTAGATCGTTCAGTGTTTCTATTTTGCTTCTTTTTTCACTATTTAGTACACATTCCTCCTGTTTTCTTGCTTGATCTATGTTCGGGTTCTGACGGGCTATCGATTGGGCCATTTTACCACTAAATCTCAGGGAGACCGCGCGGGGTAGCGGCGCGGTCTAAAGCGACTTGTCACGGCTCGCATGGCTCCCCCCGGCCGAGGTTCGAGTCCTCCCTCGGGCATGGGTGTGTGTGTTGCCCTTAGCATAAGTCAGTTTTAAGTTAGATTAAGTAGTGTGTAAGCTTAGGAACCGATTACCTCAGCAGTTTTGTCCCAGAAGACCTTACCACAAATTTCCCAAATTTTCTCATGCAGGTCCGATGGGGAGTTTCCCTTGTCAGCAAATTTTACCGCTCTTCGCTACAATTCTCGTATCTTCCCAAGCTATCTACTAGATGTTGGCGAAAATACATGTTCAAATCCGGTGGTAGACAGAAAATATCTTCAGAAATTGTACTAAATTACTTTGAACAATTAGTTCATGAGCCCACGCGAACTGTAAATGGTTGCGGAAACACACTTGACCTCTTAGCCACAAATAATCCTAATCTAATAGCGAGCATCATGACGGATACAAGGATTAGTGAACACAAGGTCATTGAAGCAAGGTTCAAAACCATATAAACCAAAACCACTAAAAATAAACGCAAAATATATCTGTTTAAAACAGCAGATAAAAATTCGCTTGCCGGCCGGAGTGGCCGATCGGTTATAGGCGATTCAGTCCGGAACCGCGTGACCGCTACGACCGCAGGTTCGAATCCTGCCTCGGGCATGGATATGTGTGATCTCCAGCAGGTTGTTAGGTCGTGCAAACTGCCATTAGTTAGACGTAAGTAGTTCTAAGTTCTAGGGGACTAATGACCTCAGATGGGGGACTGATGACCTCAGATGTTAAGTCCCATAGTGCTCAGAGCCATTCGAACCATTTGAAAAATTCGCTTGATGCCTTTTTAAGAGAGAATCTCCATTCCTTCCAAGCTAATTATGTAAGTGTAGACCAGATATGGCTCAAATTCAGAGATACAGTGTCAACAGCAATAGATATATTCATACCGCATAAGTTAATAAGAGACGGGACTGATTCACCATGGTACACAAAACACGTCAGAACACTGTTGCAGAAGCCACGAAAAAAGCATGCCAAAAACAGAAGAATGCAAAATCCCCAAGACAAGTTTCACGGATGCTCGAAATTTAGTGCGGACGTCAATGCGAGATGCTTTTAATAGTTTCTAATATTGCCTGAAAATATGGTAGAGAACCCAAAGATATTCTGGTAGTACGTAAAGTACACCAGTGGCAAAAAACAGTCAATACGGTCACTGCGCGGTAGCGATGGATTTGTTACCGATGATGGTCCCACTGAAGCGGAGTTAATAAATACAGTTTTCCGTAATTCCTTCACGAAAGAAGACGAAGTAAATATTCCAAAATTCGATACCAGAACAGCTGTTAGCATGAGTGACACAAAAATAGATATCTTAGGTCCTGCAAAACAATTCAAATCACTTAAGAAAGGCAAGTCTTCCGGTCCAGATGGTATACCAATCAGGTTCCTCTCAGAGTATGCAGACACAATAGCGCCTTTCTTAGCAATCATATACAACCGCATCCTAGCCTTACATTTCGGCAAGATAATGTCAGCGGGCACACATCAAGAGTATCAACTGCTCGTGTTCATGCTGGTCAAATGTATATTAGCCAGCAAGGTCGCCGGATCTCTCCCCAGATGAGAACCTTTTGAACATTATGGGCAGGGTGCCCTAGTCAGCTCGGGATTCTCGCGATCTAACGCTCCATTTGATCAGAATTTGGCCACCCATCTACTCTGTCAATCATTGCCAAGCTGATCAAACGGCTTGCACAATGGCCAAACTTTCCGCTGACCCACAGTCCTAACTCGATGACCCGTGTCCACTGTAATCGTCACTGACGGTATCGTTGGAGCAATATGGGAACATTTAGGTCTGCTGCGAAGCACCATGCTCGAACACGTGCACTGAGCGGTATGTTCAGAAACACTGTACTCTATCGACAGATATGCCGCAGATCGCGCCGTCTATAATGCTTTACAGAATTGGCAGGCCTCCGGCCTCCACGTTATTGGATGAGGCGTGGACGTCCCACAACACTTCATCGCCTACTCGACTTTCACCATTCTTCAACCACACTCCACAGACGCTCACGACATTGTCACGTGAACAGCCGACCAGCTTCGCAGTTTTCGAAATGCCCGTTCTTAGGCACCGCACCACAATATGCTCTTTGTCAGAGTCATTCCCTATTTGCGGCCGATATAGAATGATTCCCCCCCATTCGTCTGTGCTCTGCTTGTACAGGTTCTACATCTACATCTATACTCCGCAAGCCACCTGACGGTGTGTGGCGGAGGGTACCTTGAGTACCTGTATCGGTTCTCCCTTCTATTCCAATTTCGTATTGTTCGTGGAAGGAAAGATTGTCGGTGTGCCTCTGTGTGAGCTCTAATCTCTCTGATTTTATCCGCAGGGAACAATATACTGCCTGACTTCTCGGTGAAGGTATGTTCTCGAAACTTCAACAAAAGCCCGTACCGAGCTACGGAGCGTCTCTCTTGCAGAGTCTTCCACTGGAGTTTATCATCTCCGTAACGCTTTCGCAATTACTAAATGATCCTGTAACGAAGCGCGCTGCTCTCCGTTGGATCTTCTCTATCTCTTCTATCAACCCTATCTGGTACGGATCCCACACCGGTGAGCAGTATTCAAGCAGTGGTCAATGGTGGCCGAGCAACTGGCTTGTCACAATACGCCAATCACTACTCTTGATGAACTGTGGTATCGTTCTAACATTCATGGTGGTGTCTGTTTGTTCTATACCGTGTCTCCCTACTAATTTCGCACAACGACGCTCTGAGCGTGTTTTTTAGGGAATTGACTAGTTTGATCCTGGGACCTGTTGCTGGTAAGGAGACGCCAGACCACACATGGCGTGTAGAATTCAGAAGAGTTCAGTAGGACTAGCGATGATACGTATAACCAAATACTTAATGATCTCAGCGTCAGCTCCACTGCAATCCCTGTAAAAGAATCTTAATACTAACTAAATTTAGTGGAAGAGGTTCAAGGCTTTCCTATTTTTAGTTAGATGGTAAAATAACATCGAAAAAGCAGTTAAGTTTACCATTGGAAATTTTTTTCTACTCACAAAACATTGTTTATAAATTGCACTATTGTTAAAAGGAAGTGTTTTAATACAGGATGGTAAAAACCAACTGCGTTCAACAAAAATGTGAATGAATATTCCCTGAATGGGTTTCCAAGTTCTACAATGGATCAAAGGATGACCTATGCCATATCACATCTATAATCTAGGTTTAAATTAAGTTTCACAAAAGAGAAAACTATCAAAATGGGCTACAGCGGCCCTCAATTATCTTTAATTACTTATTTAAGTTGTCGTAAATTACAATGGCTGATGTGGCTTCTCAATAATTACATAACAGAGAAATCATCGTGTTTCAGATTTTTACTTCAAGTGGCAAATGTGAACACCATGAGCTTTAATTTACGATCGACACTAGTATTACGCAAAAAGGGGGTGTAACAGATGAGACTTCCGCAGTTCTGAGTGAAGCCTTATGCGCTCAAAAATGCGGCATCGCGTGCGTTCATTACCTTGTCGGTGTTTAGGCAGCGTCAAGGCGGCGGCGGGCAGCACAGCTCCGCTCACCTCGCCATCTCGGAAGCAACTCCTCACCTAACTTCTCCTTACTACCATTTACCGAATTTGGTTTAAAAAAAACTATCTGGCTGTGTTTTCATCTGACCAATCAGGGTCTCAATGTTAACCGTAAGCTCCACCTACAAAAATTATGTCTATCCAATGAGAAACGTTATACTTTTCGTGGTGGGGCAATGTTTTTAAATTTTGCAACGTAACAGAGACGCAAAAAAGTCTCACGCTAAAACTTGCAGCTGGTGTGGTCCTTTTAGCGTTATCGTAAAATCTATACTGTTCTTCTGCAGGGCTCTATCTTTTAACATGGGCAGGGAGGATGGTCCTAACGTAACAGAGACGCGAAAAAGTCTCACGCTAAAACTTGCGGGTGGTGTGGCCCTTTTTGTGTTATCGTAAGATCTATACTGTTTTTCTGGAGGGCTCTAGCTTTTAACATGGGCTAGGGGGTGGTCCTTGTAACAGAGACGCGAAAAAGTCTCATGCCAAAACTTGCAGCTGGCGTTGTCCTACTGGTTAGCTGGCGACGTGGGTGTCCAGTCCGTCCCTTATCGTAGTTTCAAGCTTAACACGGTTCTGCTCTCGGCTTCTGTTCTCGTTTCTCCCCTCAGAACTGCGTCTGTCTCACGGTGGGAAGGTATGACATGCATTTAGGCATTCTTGTGTTAGTCTGTGGTATTCCATTTGCTCACTCGTTAGTCGTATTACTTTGGTTAATTTAATGTCACGATTTATTCGGAGCTATGTGACACGCTACTGGATTTGCTTATCATGTCAGGGTTTTCATGGAAGGTGTTGGATTTGCCTGACACCTTACATCGTGTTGAAGCTGCATGGGCAGCTGTACCTGTACACGCCATCCAAGCTCTGTTTGACTCAATGCCCAGGCGTATCAAGGCCAGAGGTATGTAAACACATGTCAGTTCTAGTATAATATATTTGTACAATGAATACCCGTTTGTCATCTACATTTCTTTTTGGTGTAGCAATTTTAATGGCCAGTAGTGTACGTAGCGTCTAGCCTTCTTCGTAATGTTTAAAATGTTATGCCTCCTGAACTATGGATCGTACAATGATATAATTTTGTAGTTACATTCAGCGGCATACGTGGATACTGTTTACAAAACGTGTTGCGAATGAAGTTTGTAGCAACGAAGTAATAAATTTAACCGCCATGCATGATGCTGCAGTTTTTCACGCATCTCATTGTCCATAAGAGATGCGGTCGGAAAGTTTCTAGCCCGACGTAGTTACCGGAATGTCTCGCACAAACACCACCACCTACTCTTACTATCTGGGTATGCACGTCAAATTTCGCGGCTCCAGATTAGTTAGTTTTACCTCTAGAATGCGTTGTATACCGTAGTGTAAGCAAAATGGCGAATATTGAGAGAATCAAGAACCGTGCTGTGATTGAATATCTTCAATTGAAGAGAATGACGCCCAAGGAAACTGCGCAGGCCAGGCAGAATACAATTAAGGACAGTGCTCCGTCTTATGCAACAATGAAAAACTGGGTGTCCGACTTCAAACGGGGAAGAACGGATGTGGAAGATGCGCCAAGGAGCAGAAGGCCTGTCACCGTTGTCACGGATGAAAGAGTGACTGCAATTCACGATACGATTTTGCAGGATCGTCTAACAATGTTGCAACACATTGAAACCGCATTTGGAATCTCCTGTGGGCGTGCTCATGACATTGTTGTGGATATTTTGGGAATGCGGAAAGTTTCATCTCGGTGGCTCCCGAAAAACTTGATTGCAGATCAGAGATGGGAGCGTGTGAAGCGGATGAAGACGTCTTTCTTGCAAGAAATGTGACAATTGACGAAACGTAGGTTCACCACTTTGATCCTGAGGCAAAACAATAGTCAGAACAATGGAAATATCCTTCATCCCCAAACCCAAAACATTCCGGGTGCAAAAATTAGACGCTAAGGTGTTGGCATCGGTCTTCTTGGATGCAGAAGAAGTTAATTATGGTGGATTGCTTGCAAAAGGGCTTAACTATCAATACGTCATACTATTGCACCCTCCTGCGCTGTTTGAGAGAAGGGATAAAGAAAAATAAATGCGTGGGAAACTGGCGAGCGGAGTTTTTATGGATCAGTACAACGCACCAGCGCACAAAGCCCTTACAACATTGGAAACTCTGCCGAGACTGCGGGTTTGAATTGTTACGTCATCTGCCATATCCTCCAGATCTGGCTCCATCAAACGTTTTTCCTTTCCGTTTACCTAAAAAAGACGATTTGACAATGATGATGCAGTGATTGATGCTGTGAACGCTTGGTTGGACTCGAAATCGAAGACCTTGTATTTGAGTGGTTTGCAGAAGTTACCTGAGCGTGCCCGCGGGTATATTAGTGCTCACAGGTATCATATTGAAAAATAAATTGGTATTATGAAAATTTCTGTCATTTTTTATCTGTTAGACTAGAAACTTTTCGATTACTCCTCGTACTTCATATCTCCTGAACTAAGTGTCGTACAGTGATATAATTTTGCACTTACGTTCCGTGGTATATATTCACAGTGTCTGTAAAGTGTATCGCGGATCCCGATAATAGAAAATAGATAATAAATTTTAATGTCATGCCTCACGTGGTACTTTTACTGCATGAACAGCGCAAAAGTGATAAGCGCTAAAGATTTGTCCCTTTTGTACAGGTTGTTAGCGAGAAATATTTTTGTAAAGGTTTGAAATTACATTTAAAGTTTGTTGCAAGTCGCTACTAAGTGCTCTCGCTCTCAAATACTGGATGAATAAAGACTGGGAATTCACGCGTTGCAAGCTACGGCCCTTTATCATACCCATTCGAACCCTTTAATAGGCAGGTGGGTCTTACTTCCATAGCGACTGTCGCCTGACAGTAAGACATATGTGTACCAAGATTGGCTGAAATCGATCCAGAGGTTTAGAAGGAGATATGGAACATATACACACACACGCATTCGAACATACTTTTTTATAATATATACGGATCTGGATAACACAATTAGCGCTTCCGACTGCGAGAGACATAATTAGGAGAAATGCAACGCGGAGCACGTTCGAGACTCAGGACGTTAAGTAAACGACGAATTAACCTCACCTTGTCTCCATCAGTGACATGGTTTTTCCCGTTGTATCCGTACAGCAGCAAAGTCACTCCTCAAGGGCGAAGCGTGTGCTTCTAACTAGCAATATTATGTGTAAAATGGAGAGGGATGTTGCAATATCCACATTATCTGCCAGGGCCATTTATGAGTGACAACGTTGCCAGCACTGTTCTCCAGCCGACATTCACGCCTACACTAGAACAACATGTAGCAGATAACATTACAAGACCAAAACTGTTAAAAGCCCTGCAGGACAGTTACACACATGAAGAGCTTCGCACGTGAGTAATGCCGCTCAGAACGACGAAGGTTACGAAGCTTGTTCTTCCTTTTGATGTGTGGCGGCAGTAAACCTGATGACGTCAGTAAGATACGTCATTTGTTTTTCGAGACCACAAACGAGGTACTGCAGGCTCCGGTAAATAAATTTTCCCCGTTTATCTGCGTCACAGATGGTCAGCGTGCAGAGCAATTTGCCTTCACATCATCTCACCGAAGGAATTCTCATACAAGTATAGGACGGTAAAAGGATACTTTCCCATTACGTCCAATGCTAGGGTGCTATTCTGAAGTCGGAGAGCCCTGGAAGTAGTGAGAATGTAAGGGAAAAAAGCAGAAGATATGGATTGAAGTTTGTGTTGGGGAGGACAGTCAACTTGGGTAGTTTGTGCTGCAATATTACCGGATGTACTGCCGCGATGAAATGGTTAGTATTTCCGCCTAGCAAGCAAAAAGACCCAGGTTGGAGTCCCGGCCGCAGCACAAATTTTAATTGATTGCTTCGGTCATTATCGTAGAAAATGAAACTCGTTCGAAAATTGCTAGCAGAACATTTATATTAGTATGCAACACCTGTGCAACGTAATGACGAGGATTTTTTGACGTATATATAACCTAGTGGTCTATGAGTTTACGTTATAGGACAAGCTGAAGCAGGCTGCATCTGAAGAAATGAAATATGGGGGATCCAGACACCCAGCTCAGAAACCATTGGCAGCTTTGAAAATGGACAGACAGAAAATTTGATAAAGATGCAGCTGCTTTCTGACAATGTTCTGACACGAACGGTCTTCCAGTTTCTACTTGGATATTTTGTCGGACCTTACTGCGTGCTGTCTTTTACTCATGAACATCAACAAAAATAAATCATGGCTAAAGGAATTCGGCTGAATTAAACCAGGCGATGCTGAGGAAATTGTATTAGGAAATGAGACACTAAATGTAAATGGGTTTTGCTACTTCGGGTGCAAAATAACTGATTGTGGCTGAAGTAGTGAAGCCATGCAGACCGGCAATAGCAAGAAACCATTTTTTAAAAAGGAGAAATTTGTTAAAATCGAATATAAATTTAAATGTTGGCAAGTCTTTGCTGAAGGCATGAGGGACGTTCAGTAAGTAATGTCATACATGGCTTTTTTTCTGAAAGTAGGCTAGTTTTGTTCAGGATTCCAGGACACCATATTATTCCTCACAGAACACTATTTTTCAACATAATCTCCGTTCATCGCGACGACCTTACGCCACCTTACTGAGAGGGCCTGTATGTCTCCAAGACCCCCGCACTTCTTCCCGCGGAATGCTTTCGTCATTACGATAAACAGATGGAAGTCGGATGGTGCGAGATCCGGGCTGTAGGGCGGGTGACGAAGCACAGGCCAGTGAAGTTCTGTGAACTCCTCTGGGATGCGCAGACTTGTGCGAGGCCTTGCGTTGCCATGGTAACGAATACTTGAAGTCGTTTCTTCAGTTTCTTGGGGGTAGCACAATACACTTCAGAGTTGATTTTGCTCCATGAGGGAGGACATCAAACAGAATAGCCCCTTCAGAATACCTGAAAACCGTCGCCATGTCCTTACATCTACATCTTGAAATTTCATGAGAAGATCCCGTCGCAAAGAAAAACGCCTTTGTTTTAATGACTGCCACTCCAATTCACGTATCATGTCTGTAACACTCTCTCCCCTATTTCGCGGTAATACAAAACGAGTTGCACTTCTTTGTACTTTTTCGATGTCATCCGCCAGTCCCACCTGATGCGGATCCCACACCGCACAGCCATACTGCAGAACAGGGCGGACAAGCGTGGTGTAAGCAGTCTCTTTAGTAGACCTGTTTTACCTTCTAAGTGTTCTGCCAGTGAATCGCGGTCTTTGGTTTGCTCTACCCACTATATTATCTATGCGATCGTTCCAGTTTGGGTTACTTGTAATTGTAATCCCTAAGTATTTAGTTGAATTTACAGCCTTCAGATTTGTGTGACTTATCGCGTAATCGAAATTTAGCTGATTTCTTTTAGTAGTCATGTGAATAACTTCACACCTTACTGGCTGAGGTTGCAGCTTTTAACATTTTTTGCGGGGGAGAGGTGGTGTGGCGCCAATCCATGGATCGCTGTCTTGTTTCCAGTTCGAAGTCGTGAACCAATGTTTCATTGCCCTTGACGATGTTCGACAAAAAGTTGTAACGCGCAAGCAATTCCGCACACACGGTCCTTCGTTGCACTTCACGGTCTTCCGTCAGACGGCGAAGAAGCCAGCAGGCACACGTTTGAGTGTCGCAACTGGTGGACGAGAGTGCAGGCGCTAACAGCAGAGACCCCCAGTTGAGCAGCGAGACGTTTGATTGTGACCCGTCGAATCACCTCGAATGAGAGTGTACGGACGTTCAAACATTGCTGGCGTCACAGCTGTGTGCCGCCAACCGGCATGTGGGAGATCCGGTATGCCTGGCGACCTACCCTATTGGCCATTAAAATTGCTGCACCACGAAGATGGCGTGCTACAGACGCGAAATTTAACTGACAGGAAGAAGATGCTGTGATATGCAACTGATTAGCTTTTCAGAGCATTCACACAAGGTTGGCGTCGGTGGCTACAAATGGTTCAAATGGCTCTGAGCACTATGGGACTCAACTGCTGTGGTCATCAGTCCCCTAGAACTTAGAACTACTTAAACCTAACTAACCTAAGGACATCACACACATCCATGCCCGAGGCAGGATTCGAACCTGCGACCGTAGCAGTCGCACGGTTCCGGACTGCGCGCCTAGAACCGCGAGACCACCGCGGCCGGCAGGTGGCTACACCTACAACGTGCTGACACGAGGAAAGTTTCCAGCCGATTTCTCATACACAAACAGCAGTTGACCGGCGTTGCCTGGTGAAACGTTGTTGTGATGCCACGTGTAAGGAGGAGATATACGTACCATCAATTTCCGACTTCGATAAAGGTCGGATTCTAGCCTATCGCGATTGCGGTTTATCGTATCGCGACATTGCTGCTCGCGTTGGTCGAGCTCCAATGACTGTTAGCAGAACATGGAATCGGTGGGTTCAGGAGGGTAATACGGAACGCCGTGCTGGATCCCAACGGCCTCGTATCACTAGCAGTCGAGATGACAGGCATCTTATCCGCGTGGCTGTAACGGATCGTGCTGCCACGTCTCGATCCCTGAATCAACAGATGGGGACGTTTGCAAGACAACAACCACCTGCACGAACAGTTCGACAACGTTTGCAGCGGCATGGACTATCAGCCACGGGTGCTGTTACCCTTGACGCTGCATCACAGACTGGAGCGCCTACGATCGTGTAGTCAACGGCGAACCAGGGTGCACGAATGGCAAAACATTATTTTTTTCGGATGAATCCAGGTTCTGTTTACAGCATCATGATGGTCGCATCCGTATTTGGCGACATTGGAAGCGTGTATTCGTCATCGCCGTACTGTCGTATCACCCGGCGTGATGGTATGGGGTGCCATTGGTTAGATGTCTCGGTCACCTCTTGTTCGCATTGACGGCACTTTGAACCGTGGACGTTACATTTCAGATGTGTTACGACCCGTGGCTCTACCCTTGATTCGATCCCTGCGAAACCCTACTTTTCAGCAGGATAATGCACGACCGCATGTTTCAGGTCCTGTACGGGCCTTTCTGGATACAGAAAATGTTCGACTGCTGCCCTGATCAGCACATTCTCCAGCTCTCTCACCAATTGAAAACGTCTGGTCAATGGTGGCCGAGCAACTGGCTCGTCACAATACGCCAGTCACTACTCTTGGTGAACTGTGGTATCGCGTTGAAGCTACATGGGAATCTGTACCTGTACACGCCATCCAAGCTCTGTTTGACTCAATGCCCAGGCGTATCAAGGCCGTTATTACAGCCAGAGGTGGTTGTTCTGGGTACTGATTTCTCAGGATCTATGCACCGAAATTGCGTGAAAATGTAATCACATGTCAGTTCTAGTATAATATATTTGTCCAATGAATACCCGTTTATCATCTGCATTTGTTCTTGGTGTAGCAATTTTAATGGCCAGTAGTGTAGTTGCGATGTTGACAGACGCCTCACCCAACGACTCATCGTGCTTTAGTCCACCGCCATCTCCTCGCAGACATTCTACAAGCGCCTATGAATATACCACCTATCGCAACTTCATGAGATTATAGAGGCTGAAATGGGAATATTCCACGATGTCCCATAACAAATTCCACGTTTTTGAATCGAAATTGACGGAGAAAAAGAAATGTTGCATAATTACTGAATGCCCCTCGTATTTCATTTTGGACCGTAGCCTTGTTAGGGCCGAGCGAGGTGGCGCAGTGGTTAGCACACTGGAGTCGCATTCGGGAGGACGACGGTTCAATCCCGCGTCCGTCCATCCTGATTTAGGTTTTCCGTGATTCCCCTAAATCGCTCCAGACATATGCCAGGACGGTTCCTTTGAAAGGGCACGGCCCACATCCTTCCCCGTCTTTCGCTAATCCGATGAGACCGATGACCTCGCTGTTTGGTCTCTTCTCCCAGAGAACCCAAACTTCTCCCCCACCCCCACCCCCACCCCCCACCATTGTTCGGAAGTGGAACGTGGACGATAAATGATTCAGACACGAACAGAACAGAAGCTTTTGAAAGGGGTGGCAACAAAAAAATACAAAAGATTGCACCTAAAATACAGAAGATTGCACCTGTAGATCGAATAACTAATGGAAGGATACAGTATCGAATTTGAGAGAAATAAAATTTACGTCACAAATTGACTAAAAACGGGATAATTTGACAGGATACATCCTGATGCATCTATGAATAGTGAATTTGTCATTGGTGGGAAGGGGGGAAAGAGGGGGAGTGCTTAAATAGAGTAAGCAGGTTCAGGCGGATTTAGGCCACAGCAGTTGTGCAGAGATGAAGAGGCTTGCAGAAGACAAACAAGCGTGAAGAGCTCCATCAAACCATTCTGCCAGCATTAACTTTATTTATTCAGAGTCAGTATTACTTACTCACATGGCCACTTCAGACACTCATCCTGTTTTAATACTACGAGGGTTGGAACTTAAATTGTGGCAGCTATTTATTCACAGCCGATGCAAAATAGTTACATGTTTGCACCTGTTACTGTCCTTCAAAGTAGCCACCAGCGTTGTGTAGAACCCGTTGCTAGCGATGTGGAAGGCGCAGTAAACCGTCAGCAGAGTCTGTTCTGTTGATGGTGCGAATGGAGCGGTGTACTGCCTGTCGAATCTCTGGAACAGTTCTGAAACGAATGCCACGAAGCGGTTCCTTTATCTTCAGAATCAAATCAAAGTCACAACGACTTAAGTCCGGGGAGTATGGTAGACGGTACAGTGCTTCCCAGTCCCATCGACTGAACAGATCAGCCACAGCTTGCGCTGTATGCGTCCGCGCATTGTCGTGCAAAATGATGGGTGGGTTGCGCAGAAAGTGTCGTCGCTTCTTTCGCAAAGCTGGTCGTAGGCGATGCTTCAAAAACGAACAGTAATACGAGTTAAATCCTTGTGACTTTGATTTGATTCCGAAGATGAAGGAACCACTTCGTGGCACTCGCTTCAGAACTGTTCCACAGATTCGACAGGCAGTACACCGCTCCATTCGCACCATCAACAGAACAGACTCTGCTAATGGTATACTACAACTTCCTCATAGCTGGCAACGGGTTCTACACAACGCTGATGACTACTTTGAAGGATAGTAACAGGTGCAAACATGTAACTCTTTTGTATCAGTTGTAAATAAATAGTTGCCACTATTTCAGTTCCAACCCTCATATTTGCCATATTAATATTGTTATTTCTAAGGAAACCATGATGTAAAAAAAAGGTATTGTGTGTGTGAAGCCCTGGTCCGATGTAAGATAGCCTTAAACAGATCAGATTAAATAAGTGAAATATATTCTGAACCGCACTGATATTAACTAAGGAAAATACGTTAGTACGAAATATGTAACGAGGTTTGCCATTGGTCTGAAATCATGTGGACAGCGTGAGCAAGTTATTCTGAATGGACAGTCAGTTACGGCACAGAAGCTATTTCAGGATTCCATAAATTGACTACGTATTCCGTTGGTTCTAGGCAGAATATTTTATACATTATGAATTAAAAACGGACGGTATTGGTGTAATATTGTAGAATATTACACCAGTGTTGTGTTTTTTCTTTTTTTTATTCACACTTTCACAGTTTCTCTTCAAGATGTGACAGCAGAAGTATTACCGAGTTACACCGGGTGTTCCAAAAAACAGTTGAGCGTCTTCACGGAGGTGAAAATCGACAGTGGCAGAGGAAATCCAGCAGCTAGAACAGTATTTCCATAGTCGATGATGCTGTTTACAAGACCATTCAGACGCGGTACTGGTAAATCGATGTACAAGACTGGTTTCTGTAGCCCCGTAATAAAGTAGTAATGAAATAACTGAGTAGGACAAGAGATTTTTAATGGTCATTTTGCATTAACATGGACTCACCGCCAGTGATGAGATGATTACTGACTGATATTGTATGTCAAACGGGATGCTGGAATGTTATGACCGCATTCGAAGTTTAGCTTACAGTTTCTTGACCTTACTGCTCTGTGTAGCACAACAGCAGTACGGACAAGTTTGTATGTGTTTGCATGAACGTGTGTGTGCGCAGATACCATCGCCGCCCAGTCATCTGGAAGGGATTTGAGAGAGTAAACAGTCGGTACATCAGTGATAGTGTCATGTAAACTCGCTTCCCTACGAGGCGTTGACTCTCAAGGACATACAGGGCATGAGATGCGAAATGTGCGTACCTCCCATATGGCTTGCGAATGCAAAACACATAAAAAGTTTTTCTTCACGTTAACCTACAGTCATAGTCGGATTTACAGACGACGGCGCCCTGGACCAGATATGTTTCGGTAGCCCTCCCCCACCCCCACCCAAAAAAAAAATCCGTTCCTTTTCGAATTTCGACGTCTTTGTTTTTCGTCCACTCTTCGTTGCCTTTCAAAATTAAGATTATACGCTACAAAAACTGTAATCAATACTGAAACTACTTTAAAAAAACTCCGTACTTAAAATATTTTTCTGCTGTGAAAAGCAAAACCACATCAAAGCAGAGAAAGGAACAAGCCCGACTTACGTCACGTCGCGTTTTGTGTGGGAAGAAGGTACGCTAGAGGGAGATCCAAGAATGCTTCTCAGCTCAAATAACAACGAAAAAACTGAAACGTCCAAACTTGCGTTTGCACTCGTAATGCACCTTTCTTTTTTCCCGGCGCACTCTTTTTGCCACCAGATGCGTCCTTTTCTATTTCCAATTTTCGAAATGTTGCAATATCCATGCTACCATGACGACCATCATCTTAAATGCCGCTTCAACATCAACGCCAGTAACCGTATCGCTTCCACGCGTAATTTCTAGCAACATACGTTTCATCGCCATCAACGCCTTATTAAATGGCGTTCAAATCTAACATTGACTGTAACAGTTACTACTTCCGATCTAGAGGTTCAAATTTGCATTTACATGCTTCGAGAAATATTCGCCAAATCTTTTAACTTGAACTACATCTTCCTTTCTCATTCAGTAGTTCGTTATCTATATTACAACCACTTAGGCCAACATGTAAAAAAAAGCACAATAGCTACCATGCTCAGGGATGACAACTGACAACCAAAATAATATCAACTCGAACACGAATCGACTCGAAACAATTATACGGCATACATAACCAATCCCACTCCTGGTCCAACTGAACTCAACAATAGACCAAACGGCGTCAGAGATGTTACAGTACATACATAAACATTGTTGTTCTTGTTGTGGTCTTCAGTTCTGAGACTGGTTTGATGCAGCTCTCCATGATACTCTATCCTGTGCAAGCTTCTTCATCTCCCAGTACCTACTGCAACCTACATCCTTCTGAATAGGCGTCGCGCCGGATTAGAGGAGCGGCCTGAGGCGCTGCAGTCATGGTCTGTGCGGCTGGTACCGGTGGAGGTTCGAGTCCTCACTCGGGCATGGGTGTGTGTGTGTTTCTCCTTAGGATAATTTAGGATAAGTAGTGTGTAAGCTTAGGGTCTGATGACTTTAGCAGTTAAGTCCCATAAGATTTCACACACACATTACAACATTTTTTTCTGAATCTGCTTAGTGTATTCATCTCTTGGTCTACGATTTTTACCCTCCACGCTGCCCTCCAATACTAAATTCGTGATCCCTTGATGCCTCAAAACATGTCCTACCAACCTATCCCTTCTTCTAGTCAAGTTGTGCCACAAACTCCTCTTCTCGCCCCAATCCTATTCAATGCCTCCTCATTTGTTATGTGATCTACCCATCTAATCTTCAGCATTCTTCTGTAGCACCACATTTCGAAAGCTTCTATTCTCTTTTTGTCCAAACTATTTATCGTCCATGTTTCACTTCCGTACATGGCTACACTCCATACAAATACTTTCAGAAACGACTTCCTGACACATAAATCTATACTTGATGTTAACAAATTTCTCTTCTTCAGAAACGCTTACCTTGCCACTGCCGGTCTACATTTTATATCCTCTCTACTTCGACCATCATCAGTTATTTTGCTACCCAAATAGCAAAACTCCTTTACTACTCTAAGTGTCTCATTTCCTAATCTAATTCCCTCAGTATCACCCGACTTACTTCGACTACATTTCATTATCCTCGTTTTGCTTTTGTTGATGTTCTTCTTATATCATTTTTAAGACACTGTCCATTCCGTTCAACTTCTCTCCCAAGTCCTTTGCTGTCTCTGACAGAATTACAATGTCATCGGCAAACCTCAAAGTTTTTATTTCTTCTTCATGGATTTTAATACCTACTCCAAATTTTTCTTTTGTTTCCTTTACTGCTTGCTCAATATACATAAATATAACAATAGAAAATTCACAAGACATAAATGTTTCAGCACATGCAATCTATAAGGGGCCATCAAAACATTTCCGTTTGAGGGCGTTGCTGCAGCATATATTCAACACAGTCTGTGCGACTATATAAGCACCGACATGTAGGCAAGGAATTAGTGTGGCATTCGTGTCTTTCCGAGGTGCGTGCGGTAAATGGGGGTAACGTGAAAAATTGCGACGTTATTACCAAATGGTTCCAGATAAGACCAACATGTTGTTATTGTTTCCTTGGCTGCCGAAGAATGTGTATGGGGCAGTCCAGGAAAACTACGTCAGGGGTGCTGTTGATTCATGATCAAACAAGTCCCCATATCGCAAATGTCGTAACGCTCACGTTATGATATCTTAACTGGGAGACACTCCAGCACTCGTCCTACCGCCCTGACCTATCCCCAGACGATTACCGCGCCTTGGTTCCTTAAAAAGGACCTTGAATGGTCGATGATTCCTATCGGGCAAGGATATGCAGTACGTAGCTGACGTTGTTACACCAAACAGATATCTTCAGCAAGGTGTGTCGATGGGATGATTGTCTCAATGGTCACGACATTTTCGCCCGATTGGTATACCGATTCTGGAGTGTATGGTCTCCGGACATAAACTTTTTGATCATCTCTTATACACTGAATGACCATTAATTATAAAGAATCGTAACAAATAAAGAAATCTACCTTAAACTTTTCCATATTACCCGTCACTATTATGTCTTGTGCTAAGTGGTGCAATTCCAGCAACAATGTTGCTTTTGTCAATGAATGTCGGCTTAAGGCACCTTGTAATTAATCTAGAGGTTCATCTAATGTTGTACCCAGTGTTTTTGTTTTTGCCACCTTATGTCAAAGAGCTAGAAAACTCTGCAGCTGCATTGCAGGATTCGTGATCGAAAAGCATTTGACTCAATACCACAGCTACGCTTGTTATCGAAAGACAAGGGCATACTGAAAAGTAATTACTCCGAATTCTTTATTCTACAGGGTGTTTCAAAAAGGACTTTACAACTCTGAAAATTCATATAAATTAATACATAGTACCCAAAGAGCTAATTGTAGTGTCAATTTGTAGGGAATTGTACATTAAGTTTTGTCTCGCGTAGTTCGCTAGTGCCGAATCGCACCGTAAGGAGCGCTAGCGGCAGTTGCGTTAAAGATGGCTGTCTTCCCTGGACCCGAGCGTGCTAGCTGTGTGTTTTGGTTTGAAAAATCGAAGTCGGCTACAACAGTTCAGCGTAATTTCCGTACCAAGTACGCTAAAGATCCTCCTAGTAGGCCTACAATTTATGTGTGGCACAAATCTTTGTGGAAACAGGGTGCTCAGTAAGACATGGGAAGTCATCAGGTCGTCCAAGAACAACTGACGACGTCGTTGAGCGAGCGAAACAACGTTTTGTCAACAGCCCTACGAAATCGACCCGCCGTGTATCCAACGAACTGCAAATCCCACATACGACTGTTTGGTGTGAGTTGAGAAACCGTTTGCATCTGAAACCGTACGGAGTGACAATCGTACAAGCAATAAAAGACACTGATAAAATTGCTCGCAAAAACTTCAATGTGGATATGTTAAATCGATTACATTAGGATGAACACGTCTTGGCCAAAATCGTGTTTTCTGATGAGTCGACTTTTCACACAAGTGGCGTCGTTGACACACATAACTGTAGGATTTGGGGCAGTGCAAATCCACATCAAGCATTGCAATATGTTCGAGATAGCCCTAAACTGAACGTCTTTTGTACATTGAGCAAAAACAAAGTGTACAGCCCCTCTTTTTTTCCGTGAAAGAACCGTCGACGGTATACTGTATATGAATATGGCACAACAATTTTTGATACCACAGATCGATGAGGATGACCAAGAACGAAATGTTTACTTCATGCAAGATGGTGCACCACCCCACTACCTGGCTGACGTCTGGGATTTTCTCAGTAACTGCTTTCCAGGTCGACGGATTGACCGTGATGCGCCAATTGCATTGCCCCCAAGTTCCCCAGACCTGACACCACTCGCTTTTTTTAGTGAGGATTCATCAAGGATATTGTGTTTGTATCTCATGTGCCGGCTTCTCTACCTAAACTTAGAGCAAGAATTTACGTCGCCAATGTGCAAGTTACACCTGCAATGCTACACTGAGTTTGGAAAGAAATTGACTTCCAATGGAATGTGTGCAGGATAACCAAAGCAAGCCATATACAACATCTTCAGTTTAAGGTAAGAAAGCTTGATGTGTTTCCCTACAAAACAACACTAACCCCAGCCCTATATCTTCTTTTAATAAATTTATATTTTATGAATTTTTAAAGTTGTAAGGTCCTTATTGAAACACCCTGTATTCTTAATATCCGTTGAAGTATTACAAATGATGCCAGTACTCGGTCGACTTTCCTGCTTCGATGAGGCAAGTTGCAGCATTCTGCTGCTACAGGGCTCCGCATTCTAACGCGTAGCTATGTCGGTGCGCGAGAAACACACCCTGCTCAGCAAAATAAAAGCAGGAATTCGAATAGTTCGTCCGCACATGGAGCATCCCCTCCTTCAGCATGATAATGCCAGACCATGTGCGACATCTTTATCAATCCGACGTGTTGAGTTCACTCTCATCAATCATCCTCCATATAGTCCCTACTTGGTCCCATCCGATTTTTATCTGTTTCCAAACTTTAAAGGGCTCCACTGTGACAGTGATGAAGCGGTGCAATCAGAAGTGAGGTTGTGGCTCTGTTAACAAAATCAAACACATCAACAAATTGGTCTCTCGTTGGGAGAAATGGTTCAAATGGCTCTGAGCACTATGGGACTTAACATCTGTGGTCATAAGTCCCCTAGAACTTAGAACTACTTAAACCTAACTAACCTAAGGACATCACACACATCCATGCCAGAGGCAGGATTCGAACCTGCGACCGTAGCGGTCACGCGGTTCCAGACTGACGCGCCTAGAACCGCACGGCCACACCGGCCGGCTTCTCGTTCGGAGAAATGTGCTCGTGGTCTTGGTGACTAAGTTGAGAAATAAAAAAGATGGCATGAAGAATAAAGATGTAGAATGCTAATAAAGTATTTTTTATTTAGAAATCTTTAAGAATTTTTACATAGTAAATTAGGAGGCATTATTTTTCAGCATGCTCTCGTACAATCGTATGGATTAGCAGGCGAAATTTATGACTGGATTGAGAATTTCCGGCCGGCCGCGGTGGCCGTGCGGTTCTGGCGCTGCAGTCCGGAAACGCAGGACTGCTACGGTCGCAGGTTCGAATCCTGCCTCGGGGATGGGTGTGTGTGATGTCCTTAGTTTAGTTAGGTTTAAGTAGTTCTAAGTTCTAGGGGACTTATGACCTAAGTCCCGTAGTGCTCAGAGCCATTTGAACCATTTTTTTGAGAATTTCCTGGTAGGAAAGACGCAGCATGCTATCTTGGATGGAGAACCATCGACAAATGTAGAAGTAACTTAGGTGGCCCCAAGGAAGCGTGTTAGGACCATTGTTGTGCATGTGTGTATGAGTGACGTTGCAGACAATATAAATAGTAACCCCAGACTTTGTGCAGATGATGCAGTCTGAAGAAAAGTGCACAAATATTCAGTTAGTTCTTCATGAGATTTCAAAGTGATGGAAAGATTGGCAACTTGCTTTAAATGTTCAGAATTCTAAAACTGTGCACCTAAAAAAACGAGAAAAAAGTCGTATCCTATATCAACGAGTCACAACACATACCTATCAACTTACACAAAATACCTCGGTGTAATTTTGTAGGGATATGAAATGGAACGATCACATAGGTAAAGCCGGCGGATCATTGCTAGAGTACTACTAGGGAAATGAAATCAGCCTACAAAGTGAATGTTTACGAAACACTCGTGCGACCCATCCCACAGTATTGTTCATGTGTGTGGGACCCGTACTAGATACACTAGCGGAAGATGTTGAACGTATATAATGGTCAGCGCGAATGGCCATATGTTTGTTTGAGCCGTAGGATAGTGTCACAGTAATGTTTAAGAAACTGAACTCGCAGATACTTGAAGAACGTTGATGCAAACTATTCCGAGAAAGCCTACTTACAAAATTTCAAGAAGGAGCTTTAAATAACCAATCTAGGAATATACTACAACACCTCCCCCCCCCCCTCACCCCTTCCCATCGTATGTATCGTTTCCGTAGTGATCACAAGGACAAGATTAGGTTAATTATACACTCCTGGAAATGGAAAAAAGAACACATTGACACCGGTGTGTCAGACCCACCATACTTGCTCCGGACACTGCGGGTGGACGTACCGCCGAATTGCTCAACACGTGGGGTGTGAGGTCTCCACAGTACATCGATGTTGTCGCTAGTGGTCGGCGGAAGGTGCACGTGCCCGTCGACCTGGGACCGGACCGCAGCGACGCACGGATGCACGCCAAGACCGTAGGATCCTACGCAGTGCCGTAGGGGACCGCACCGCCACTTCCCAGCAAATTAGGGACACTGTTGCTCCTGGGGTACCGGCGAGGACCATTCGCAACCGTCTCCATGAAGCTGGGCTACGGTCCCGCACATCGTTAGGCCGTCTTCCGCTCACGCCCCAACATCGTGCAGCCCGCCTCCAGTGGTGTCGCGACAGGCGTGAATGGAGGGACGAATGGAGACGTGTCGTCTTCAGCGATGAGAGTCGCTTCTGTCTTGGTGCCAATGATGGTCGTATGCGTGTTTGGCGCCGTGCAGCTGAGCGCCACAATCAGGACTGCATACGACCGAGACACACAGGGCCAACACCCGGCATCATGGTGTGGGGAGCGATCTCCTACACTGGCCGTACACCTCTGGTGATCGTCGAGGGGACACTGAATAGTGCACGGTACATCCAAACCGTCATCGAACCCATCGTTCTACCATTCCTAGACCGGCAAGGGAACTTGCTGTTCCAACAGGACAATGCACGTCCGCATGTATCCCGTGCCACCCAACGTGCTCTAGAAGGTGTAAGTCAACTACCCTGGCCAGCAAGATCTCCGGATCTGTCCCCCATTGAGCATGTTTGGGACTGGATGAAGCGTCGTCTCACGCGGTCTGCACGTCCAGCATGAACGCTGGTCTAACTGAGGCGCCAGGTGGAAATGGCATGGCAAGCCGTTCCACAGGAATACATGCAGCATCTCTACGATCGTCTCCATGGGAGAATAGCAGCCTGCATTGCTGCGAAAGGTGGATATACACTGTACTAGTGCCGACATTCTGCATGCTCTGTTGCCTGTGTCTATGTGCCTGTGGTTCTGTCAGTGTGATCATGTGATGATGTATCTGACCCCAGAAATGTGTCAATAAAGTTTCCCCTTCCGGGGACAATGAATTCACGGTGTTCTTATTTCAATTTCCAGGAGTGTAGTATGTACAGTGGCATTTAAATAACCATTTTTTCCACACTCCAGACGTGAATGGAATGTGAAAAACCTCTAATAACTGGTACAACGAAAGTTCAAAATGGTTCAAATGGCTCTGAGCACCATGGGACTTAACTTCTGAGGTCATCAGTCCCCTAGAACGTAGAACTACTTAAACCTAACTAACCTAAGGAAATCACACACATCCGTAACAGAGGCAGGATTCGAACCTGTGACCGTAGCGGTCGCGCGGTTCTAGACTGTAGCGCCTAGGAACCGCTCGGTCACCCCGGCCGGCCAGCGGTAAGTACCCGCTGTCTTGCACTTCACTGAGTATAGATGTAAATGCAACTGTAGTGTTGCTGGCTGCTGGTTTACTTTCAATGCTTTCAAATTACATGCAACGCTTTTCCTTCATGTTTGTCCAAGTCTTTGGAATATAAACGCACAGATCGAGGTCTTTCGGTGCCTCTTTCTTCTGGATATCCTAGACTCGTGCATACCTTGCCTAGGCGTAAGTACTATCCCGTATACAGTGGCACTTTCATTTTAGTCAAATGTCTTCCGGTTTCGGTACCAAGTGCCATCACTGAGCCATCTCTTGGCGCGCAGTCATCAAACTCGCTTACGCAAGTAGGTGCATCGTTACGCTAATAGGTAACGGTCAGTGTTGGAAATGTGAGAGGACGTCACACAGCGAGCGAGCAGTCTTCTGTCATCTCTCCACGTAAGCAAATGGACCTCTTGCCACACGAGAGTACGATGTTCTACAAGCGGAAATTAATACAGCGTCATGAAAGATGCAACAGTGAGGTTTATTCAGCAGAAAGCAATATATCTCGATTTGTGATTGTTTTACTGCTAATCGGATTTCCTAAGAGGCGAGATGAGGTACGATACTCTAGGCTACCTACTTGCCGGCCGCTATAGCCGAGCGGTTCTAGGCGCTTCAGTTTGGAACCGCGCTGCTGCTACGGTCGCAGATTCGAATCCTGCCTCGGGCTTGGATGTGTGTGTTGTCCTTAGCTTAGTTAGGTTTAAGTAGTTCTAAATCTAGGTGATTGATGACCTCAGATGTTAAGTCCCATAGTGCTTAGAGCCATCTGAACCATTTGAGCTACCTACTTCCTGTGTGGCTCACTCAGTGATCTCTAAACCATCTGGTTGGTCTCTAAGCGTTGAACTTCCGCGCGCCTGATTCACACACACTCCGCCATTTGTAGTGATGCAAAATACTTCGATCAGTCTCATAATTAGGGATTATTATCTTAATTCGAGTTACAAATCTTTTTATTTATTGCAACTGTCCCTCAGACAGGCCACTATCACAGCAGCACAATATTTCAATACTTCATTAGAAGACGTCCACATAACCAGAATAGCTTCTTCCTTCATATCGGAATAGAAAGTTTAATCCTCCAGGGATATTTTGTGTGTTCCGCATATTTATAGTGGGTATTATGCAGCAATGTGGCAAGTATTGAACATTATTCGCGAAATTATGAACTGTTACGTGTCTTATCATGTTCAACAAAAGTCTCCGAACGATCTGAATTGCGTTCCGTCTGATTTGCATGCAGTCTACATAACGAAACTGTCTTGCACGTCCATTCTTTTCCTTTCGGTAAAGTCGTTTGACTATGCAAAATGGTTACCACAAGTCACCACTAGAAAGAAATGCTCTGCATGGCTGTGGCCGATAGATTCTAGGCGCTTCAGTCCGGAACCGCGCTGCTGCTACGGTCGGAAGTTCAAATCCTGCCTCGGGCATGGATGTGTGTGATGTCCTGAGGTTAGTTAGGTTTAAGTAGTTCGAAGTTCTAGAGGACTAATGACGTCAGATGTTAAGTCCCATAGTGCTTAGAGCCATGTGAACCATTTATTTGCTCTGCATGGCAGTAACTTCCGGTGTGGATTACTGCCAAGATACTGCAAATACGCCCGTAATTCTAACTTGTCAATCATTCCGTAAAAATGAAATGATCGTATGGCATTGCCTGCCGGGAGGCCCCATACGGGGAAGCTCGCCGGGTGCGAGTGTTGTTTCTGTCGACGCCACACTGGGCGACTCGCGTACTGGCGATGATGGTGAGGACAACACAACACCCAGTCCACGAGCGGAGAAAATCTCCAACCCGGGCGGGAGTCGAACCCAGAGCCGCTGCATGGGAGGCAAGCACACAGTCACTCAACTAAGCAGCGGGACAATCATTCCGTCAACCTTACTCAAAATTAAGCTTTTGGGCGTAAGAGAATATCTAGACTTCCAAATCTCTATGATAATGCGAAATATTCTAGCCCTCTAGATTGCTTTCCAACCACCTATTAACCATCGTTCACTAACTGAGTGGATTTTCATAAACTGATTAATGAACTAAGCAATCATAAAAACCATCGAAGTCTCACCATCAACAATGTATCACTTATAATTTCACGATAGTCGTGATGGTGCATTGATCTGGGTGCAGTTCGAAACCCACCCATCATACTTGTTATCTAACACACAGTGACATTAAAAATGAAATTTTGTTAATGAACTTTAAATGACATGTCGAACTGTTTTATTCTGGATGCGGATTGAAACCCAATATTAAATATGTAACTTATTCGTGCCTGACCGAGACACGACCACGGCACTGATGGCCATTGCTGACTATCCTTAAAGAGACGTCGTAAACACATTTTTAGCCTACATCACGTAACAAATCTAAACTTGAAATCACATGCGAAAATTCTTGTACAGGCTTCCAGGTAGATGCCATTTTCCTTGACTTCCGGAAATCGTTGGATACAGTTTTTCACTGTCGCCTGATAATCAAAGTAAGAGCCTACGGAATATCAGACCAGCTGTGTGGCTGGATTGAAGAGTTTTTACCAAACGGAACACAACACGTTGTTCTCAATGAATAGACGTCTACAGACGTTAAAGTAACCTCTGGCGTGCCACAGGGGAGTGTTATGGGACCATTGCTTTTCACAATATATATAAATGATCTAGTGGATAGTGTTGGAAGTTTCATGCAGCTTTTCGCGGATGATGCTGTAATATACAGAGAAGTTGCAGCTTTAGAAAATTGTAGCGAAATGCAGGAAGATCTGCAGCAGATAGGCACTTGGTGCAGGGAGTGGCAACTGACCCTTAATGTAGACAAATGTAATGTATTGCGAATACATAGAAAGAAGGATCCTTTATTGTATGATTATATGATAGCGGAACAAACACTGGTAGCAGTTACTTCTGTAAAATATCTGGGAGTATGTGTACGCAACGATTTGAAGTGGAATCATACTATAAAAATTAATTGCTGGTAAGGCGGGTGCCAGGTTGAGATTCATTGGGAGAGTCCTTAGAAAATGTAGTCCATCAACAAAGGAGGTGGTTTACAAAACACTCGTTCGACCTATACTTGAGTATAGTGGGATCCGTGTGGGATCCGTAGTGTGGGATCCGTACCAGGTCGGGTTGACAGAGGAGATAGAGAAGATCCAAAGAAGAGCGGTGCGTTTCGTCACAGGGTTATTCGGTAAGCGTATAGCGTTACGGAGATGTTTAGCAAACTCAAGTGGCAGACTCTGCAAGAGAGGCGCTCTGCATCGAGGTGTAGCTTGCTGTCCAGGTTTCGAGAGGGTGCGTTCTGGATGAGGTATCGATTATATTGCTTCTCCCTACTTATACTTCCCGAGGAGATCACGAATGTAAAATTAGAGGGATTCGAGCGCGCCCGGAGGCTTTCCGGCAGTCGTTCTTCCCGCGAACCATACGCGACTGGAACAGGAAAGGGATGTAATGACAGTGGCAGGTAAAGTGGCCTCCGCCACACACCGTTGGGTGGCTTGCGGAGTATAAATATAGATGTAGATGTAGACCACGACTCCTATCCAGTAACTATTGTTCCTGTTAAATAACCACGAATGATGTTAAATATGGTTTCATTCCCAAGTATAAAACTTGAAATAACGTAATGTATGTGTTGGGTGGCGAATCGAACCCAGCATCTAATCCAGTTACTATGTAAAAGGCCAGATATCGAATTTTCTCAGCAGTAGCGAGATGTTTAAACTGCGATGATGAGAAAAATGAATAATTTCCACCTTCGCAGGATTCGAATCGGGCTCCTATCGCCGTTATTTTCTAGCCACGAATGAACATAAAATATAGGTTTCTTTCACCGTTAGCGAAATGTGGGCATGTTTGAACTAGAAAGAGTACAGCGAAGGGAATCGAACTCCCCACATATCGTCGATGACTACAGTCGAAGACACGTTAACTGCCCAGTTCTTTTTCACCATTAACAAGCAGTGGTATTTTTTAACTTGAAATTATGTATTGAAAAGACCTGTGCCTCTCTGCTCTGGCAGTCGAAACCGTAACATATCATTATTGACAAAGAATGAAGAGATGTTAAAAATCAAAATAAATTTCCACCAATAATGTGGTGCGCTCATGCTAAAGCCCGAAAGGACATTATAAAAATTTTTGAGTCAAACCAGGAATCGAACCCTGACATGCACATTACGTGGAGAACTTGAGAAGTTTGGTATCTTGAGCAAACAGTGAACTGATTTAAGTACGTCGTCACGAAGGTATCAAACCCCACGACAGGCAAGATCCAAGTACGAATCCCAAATCAGAACCAATGTATTCAACACCTCAAGCTGAAATAAAAGTAGAATAAGTGCCCTGTGACTAGCGTTGCCCTCCGTCCCGATATATCGGGACCGTCACCGTTATGGACCTTCTCGTTCCGAGATACCGACAAGACCCAACTCTGCCCCGATTTTGTAAAACACTGTAACGAGCTTGACTCAAGTACTGACTCTGCCCCGATTTTGTAAAACACTGTTACGAGCTTGACTCAAGTACTGAAGTAACGCCATCTGTTAGCGCAACATGTAAATGAAGCCTCACTTCGTTTTATTTATGTCAACAAGTTTATGTTGACAAGGTCGTCTCAGAGATGGCGTTGCATGTTGCATAACCTATATCGACGTTGCAAGCATCTTCTAAATCTAGCGCCATCATTCGAGAAAATACCAGACTTTTCCAGTAGTGCGGGGTTGGAGCTATTTAAGCAGCGCCTCGCAGAAGAATCAAGCCTTTCCTATTTGAATAGCGATCTGATAAGACGAATCTTTCTAAATGTAATACGAACCAAAATCCCGAACGCAAATGCCAACCGCTAAAATTATGCAAGAATTTGATTTCTATTCCCGCACACAACGCCACCGTGGAAAGTGTATTTTCGCTGATGTCGGCCCAGTGGACTGATGAAAGAAATCGACTGCTGCCGGTGACTGTGGAAACAATCTTACAGTGCCAGTTTATCCACAAGCTCAGTTGCGTGGCGTTTTATAAATACGTAAAAGAGAAAAAAGACTTGCTGAAAAAGGTGAAATCTTCCGAAAAATATGGTGTACTAACTACTTCCATATATTTGTGTTCTAAATAAAACGTAATTATATTAAATATATATTTTTACTTCATTTCTATACCCCCCATCTCAGAGTGTCCCGACGAGGTCCCAGCTAGATTTGGGAATCCTGCCTGTGACCTATAACTGGAGTATGTTGCTTTCACTAAAACAAAAATACAAGTGTAACATAGGTTATTGGTGATAGTGTTCCTGCATGCTGCCACTTACACTTCTATACCTGTAGTCAGTAACGAAGGGACATCATGTTTAATGTGAATATGGGGTAAATAGGATCTACTAATACCTATTAAAAACCATCGGTTGAAGTGGGAATCAAACCTTGACTGTACATATCAAACTAACATCAAGAGCCCAGACGACTGAACTCCATGTATGGCTGCGCCACGATTTTGTTGTAACTCAACCAAGCAAGAGCTCCCAATCAATCGATGAATCCTAGAGTACAGCGTGCGCAATCTGGGACTACGAGAGATTCTTCTGAAACTGAAAAACACTGAATTAGAACGCTCAATAAAACGTCGTATTAGACCAGTTCCTGACTTGGTCGCAACAGATGCCCAGCACGACATCAAATGCATGAAGATCCACCACGAATATCCAAAGCAGGTAGGAAAAGAAAAATAAACGAGGTCCATATGCCACTGAAAATGATGTTGCTATGCAATAATTTTTCTACTATCTGAATGAAAATTATGAGGTGCGTCAATTTTTCTTTCAGCACGTAGCAAAAGAGATTCACAGTGACTATCATCTTGCTGTCAGGACAGTGGAAGCTCAGTTGTTGAAGTGATTGGCTCATCTGTGAAGAAATCAAGCATTGTTCGTTCCAAAAACAATGGGTACAAAATTCTTACAGATGGTTGGTGTCAGCCAACGTCATCTCCGAACGTCGAGGTGTGCCTGAAACAGCGGCAGACGCACTTGAAGATATTCGACAGCAGGTTTACAATACGTCGGAATATCCCCGTCCTGACCAGTTGCTTATAAACCAAGTCCTCATCCTTGATACTGTCCAATATTTCGCTAAGAGATGAGAGATAAAGAAGAAGTAAGTAAACTTGAATGAATGGAAGATGAAAAGTATGGCCGTAGCATGCGGCATGGTGGCAGCTGCTTCTCTTCTCAGCAGACGAAGGTAAGCCGTATTTCAAACTGTTGTTACTATAATTCCCCCTTATGAGATCTCATAACCTCGTTATAATAACAAAACACTGTATTACCCGTTCAGTTTACAATCGCCGATACAACCGGTTGAGCTGCGAACTGTTGACGTGTGCTGCTGTTTTGTTTCTGATGTCGTACGAACGATATAACTGCGCTCAATGAAAATGTAACACGGTTTGTGAACTGTAGTAGGTATACGTGCAGGTAAAACCAATATACATTCTTTTAACTCATTCTTGTACAGAAAGAAATCGAAATCAACAATAATAATATAAAATTGTAGTTTTACGATAGAACAAAGCAATAGTGCATACGTTTAGGAGACAACGGTACATTCGCTTTTAATGTATTCTTCTACAGGAAAACGTAGAAAATGAAAAACAAAAACGGTTGAGTTACTGTCTAATATCTGAACTAAACGCGTAATACAATTGCTATTAACACGTTCTTCTACAGAGAATCGTCCGAAACTAAAATAAAACTGTTGTTTTTGGATCTAATAACTTGGGTTGGGCGGGCAACAGATGAAAATGCATTCGCTGTTTAATATATTATTCTACAACAAAGCACAAGAAATGAAAATGAAATAGAAATTTTCGTGTACAATCTGACAACTATGAAAGAGGAGGTGCCTACGGGTATGGGGGGGGGGGGCAAAATCGTCTTGAAACTATATATACGGTGGTGTAAGTAAGGGTCCCCCCCCCCCCCCCCGCCGCTCCCCCCTATAAGATATTCGCAGTTTTTCACTGATTTACTGTTTTATTTAATAAGAAGAGCTGTACGTTGCCTCGTGTCCTTGTTTCCTGAGACTAGTATGACCTGCCCCCCCCCCCCTCCCCTAGTTCAGATCCTGGGTACACCCTTGGTTCCAGGTATCACATCCTGGAGCGATGCATCCTAGTGGGCCCACGTTTGCAACTAATGGACGAAAAAAAAAAAGTTTCGGAATTTCTCGCGAGAATCTATACCATTAAAGCAGAAAGCATATACTGTCAGTTGAAGTAGTGCAGTGGACAACATGTCTCCTTGCTTCGCATGAGGCTGTCAGTTCAAATCTTGTTAGGTGCTGTAACTCTTTTTTATTTCCAAATCCTTATCGAAATGATTTTGATCACTATATTATTAATTTTTGTAGCTAAACACACATTTTTGACAGCAGTGCACAACTAATCAATACATCAGCATTTTCAAACGTTTAAATATTACGATGCGTAAATAAAAATGTTGACTGGAATACTCTCTTTCAAATTCTAAAGCTGGCAGGGGTAAAATACAGGGAGCGAAAGGCTATTTACAATTTGTACAGAAACCAGATGGCTGTTATAAGAGTCGAGGGGCATGAAAGGGAAGCAGCGGTTGGGAAGGGAGTGAGACAGGGTCCCCGATGTTATTCAATCTGTATATTGAGCAAGCAGTAAAGGAAACAAAAGAAAAATTCGGAGAAGGTATTAAAATACACGGGGAAGAAATAAAAACCTTTAGGTTCGCCGATGACATTGTAATTCTGTCAGAGACAGCAAAGGACTTGGAAGAGTTGTTGAACGGGATGGACAGTGTCTTGAAAGAAGGATATAAGATGAACATCAACGAAAGCAAAACGAGGATAATGGAACGTAGTCGAATTAAGTCAGGTGATGCTGAGGGAATTAGATTAGGAAATGAGACACTTAAAGTAGTAAAGGATTTTTGCTATTTGGGGAGCAAAATAACTGATGATGGTCGAAGTAGAGAGGATATAAATGTAGACTGGCAATGGCAAGGAAAGCGTTTCTGAAGAAGAGAAATTTGTTAACATCGAGTATAGATTTAAGTGTCAGAAAGTCTTTTCTGAAAGTATTTGTATGCAGTGTAGCCATGTACGTAAGTGAAACATGGACGATAAATAGTTTGGACAAGAACAGAATAGAAGCTTTCGAAATGTGGTGCTACAGAAGAATGCTGAAGATTAGATGGGTAGCTCACATAACAAATGAGGAGGTACGGAATAGAATTGTGGAGGAGTTTGTGGCACAACTTGACTAGAAGAAGCGATGAGTTGGTAGGACATGTTCTGAGGCATCAGGGGATCACCGATTTAGTATTGGGCGGCAGCGTGCAGGGTAAAAATCGTAGAGAGAGACCAAGAGATGAATACACTATGAGGATTCAGAAGGATGTTGGTTGCAGTAAGTACTGGGAGATGAAGAAGCTTGCCCAGGATAGAGTAGCATGTAGAGTTGCATCAAACCAGTCTCAGGACTGAAGACAACAACAACAACAAATAAAAATAATTAAAACCACATTTACAGGGATTCCAAATTAAAAAACAAAGACAGGAACAAAAAAGTGACCTATTGAAAAACGTTAATACAATGTTTACAACACCCTTTAATCCATATGTAAGGGCTGAACACCTAGCTCTTCTGCACACAATTCTACCTCATCTTCTGACTCGGTGGAGCTTTTGCTGATGTTCGAAGCAGATATCTCTGTCGATTCTGAATTCGCTTCGTCCGATATATCCTCAGAACCACGCCACGAAATTTCATTCTCACTGTCTAATTGAAGTAGAATAATTACGTCTCAGTAGCTTCGTCCATCAGAGCGTCTCTGTGCCTGTATTCGTCCGTAACAGTTTTCACTTTATCACACGTCGTCTTCCAGTCGTCTTTCGTAATGCTATGTATTTTAGCCATAGCCATTTGTTTAAGTTGGGAAACTGTAACGCTGTTAACGTTATTCGATGAAACTTTTTGTTTCTTTAAATTCCAGATAGGTTCGATGGGTTCAGATCACAGTTGCAGGGTGGAAGACGTAATACTGTTAAGTTCTTACTTGTATTCTCTGAGTACTCTATTTATGGTATATTCTGCCTCCAATTTGTAACGTTTCGGAGCTTCCAAAACCTCGTTGCGCGTTACATCCGCAACGAACGGAATTTTGTGCTTATTCAGCCGTTAGTTTATATCCGCTTTACGAGAAGATGTGTTAGGCGGTTTATTTTCGAAAATACATTGCTAGGGTGCTTTGTCTAATACCATAATACCTCCACCTGGAATATTTTGTATTAGGCGCTCGTGCAACCATTTTATATCATTTTCACTGGTTTTCTCATAGTCAGATCAGTCTTTTTAAAATAAGTATTCGAGAAATCGAAAAGCAGAATGCCTGACTTATAGAGATAATACCTTATTATGAACTACTCATAAAAAAGATAAAAAAAACGCGATAGAAAATAATTTCGTGAGCTTTGAAGTTCATTCTGTGTTGGAGGAATTTTATGATGCTTATCAAGCTGTTCATAATAGGTTTCATTCTCCTCCTCCTCCTACTGCTACTCATTCAGTTTATAATGTAGCACTTGAATATTTCGTTTCATGCGGGAAGCAGTTTTGAGATTGTAATTCACTTTGCTGGGACTGTGCGAAAAAAGAGGCACAAATGAAATGTATAGAATCAAGTATACCCTTGATTCAGTAGGTAATCAGTGTAGAAACTGGTAGTGCAAAATGTTTGAACAATATCGTATTGTCAAAGCGATTGAAGCTGAAAAATAAGTTACTGGAATGATTCGAAGGAAGAAGTGCGTAATAGGTGGGTTGGAATACTTATGGTGTTAAACGAAAAATGCATAACAGTAAAATTTTTGCCTAAAATTGTGGAACTAGCTCTGTGCTTCCTGGAGTCAAATAATGCAGTTGAGAGTTTGTTTCCAAAAATGAATCATTATTGGTCATGTGATGAAACAAATGTTTTAGGTAGTGGAGTTCCAGTGCAATGATTCTCAAGAGTAATGTAGGCATTTCATGTGCACACTTGTACAATAGATGGTTACGCAATAAGCAGTTATGTGAGGAAATTTACTCAGGCGAAAAATACAGACAAAATTCTACTAATAATAAGGATTTGTAAGTGCACTTAACTCAGGCTATTAATAAACATTGTTTTGATGCAAAGTGCAGTAATTCTCACAACATGCATGCCAAAAACTGTTCGGTTTTTAATTTAGGAACACAGTGTCAAGAAAATACGGGACCTATTCGCGCCCCAACAAAAATTGTGTTTTGATTCTCCTGACAAATGTGAGATTTGGTTCATAGAAAGTTTTCCATTTCCAGTCTCCAGATGAACTTCCTAATTATTGTTGCCTAACGCCGTGAGAGTAGTTGCCTCCAATGGTTCATTGTTATGCAGGGAAGAGAGGCCTATACTTTCTGGATAACGCTCTACGGGAAATGGGCAGTGTGCATTTACTGTGCTGAGACTAGTGGGTAGGAAGGGTGTTGGCACATTTTATTACACGATAAACTGACGTATATGTTTGTAATCTTCTTGTAGTATTTAGTGAAATATTCTTCCCATCGTCGAAACTAGAGCACACTTATTTCAGTTGATTCGCAGCCTACTGATTAATATTATGGTAAACGGGACGACAAGAAACTCACGTGTTCCTACATATACAAATGCAAAAATGCTGTCCTGTATTCCTGAGTGAACACAGAAAAGCAAGTTACTATGCAAAAAATGAAATAATTTTGTAGACTCCATCTTTCCAGACCAATGTGGAGGGTGTTTCAATAGTATTTTGTTAATCACATACCGAGTAAATTTCCATTCAGCTGTCTTCCTTTTAAGATATTCATATTACATGATGGATTTCTAGATTAGACAATCCTATCTTCAGACGTCCGTGTAGTTGTTCTGATTAATCCATAACGATACAATATGTGATTAATACGTCCGGTGTTAAGAGTTCTAGAGATGGGCTGAATAATTGCTAAATAAATCATGCAATATGAATATGGTTGGAGTTTTTTAACTTTTCATTTTCTACATTTAAAAGGCAGAGAAGGATGTTCGAGGTGGAAGAAATTGTCGTGAAGTCAGGTTCTCTTTCTCCAAGTACCATGGCACCTGGTACTGGGGGGAGGGAGTCCCAGTTGTGAATACTTGGGAGGAGATCTCCATTTCCAGCATTAGCCTTACAATCAAGAGAAATGTGTGGAAAAGCTTAGACCGATCTAGCGGGTCGGAACTGCTACAGATTTTATTAGAAAATACACGAAAGCATAGTGTATGTGTGTGAGTGAAATGGATGACTTCGGCGAACCAAAGTCTCAGCCTGCAGTTGGAAAGGAGACCGAAGGCGACGTTGAGAATGAGTGGAAATTTATTCAGCATACCAATGAACGAAGCGGAACAAACCGATAACGAATGGAATCGCACCATTCAAAAACGAGTGGCTCTTCTCTCTTAAGTACATATCCAGCCAATCTGTAGTGTGATTTCATCTAAAAGTGATGGTTGCCAGGCAGTTGGACTCTAGCCTAATGTAACTTGGCTCTCGACGACGTTTAAGGCCCCAATTGGCGGCGTTTTCGTAACTAGCACTGTATGCAAGCAAGCACCACAGAGCTCCGCTCTGCGTAGAGTTAAAGAAATCAGTCTCTTTCTACTACTAAACCCACGTTAAAAATGTTCAAATGCGCGTATGGTAAACGTATTCGTCGGCGATTCCTTACAAACAGGAACATTTCTTCGCGAGTCCACTGTTACAATTGTTTATATGTCATGCACTTAATTTACCTATAAACAGAGAAACACTTTGAAACTGAGCATCTCGTTAAATAAATTAACACAACAGGTCACAAATTGTTATTAAGCATTTGACACAACTGCCATACACAGAAATATACCCTGTTCATCGTACAGTTGCGTTTACACGGGCCATATTTTATGGCAATGTTTGGCCGCAATAGCTTTGTCATCAAGAACGCTGCAATGTGGCAGCAATACAACCAATACTGATAATGCTGTGAGCGTTTGTTTTTGCTTAGTTGCCGGCATATTGTAGGGAGCGGGCTGGTGTTGTCCTCCAAGGATGGAGAATATTTTACATTTGAGTACAATATCTCCAAGGATGGAGAATATTTCACATTTGAGTACAATATTTACTTTTGTCCTTGTCTGTAAATACTTCCACTCGCTCTCGCCTTTGTTTCCTAGCTCTCTCACCGATGGCGATGCAATCAAGTGTATGAGCCTTACAGTCACGGGATGAGCGTAAACAATATCGTTTCGCTTTCGTTAGGAAGCTGCCTCCCGTACATATGCCAACCTGTTATGGTAGTTGTGAGTTTGTTGTGTACAGCTATGGAGAAGTGTCCGAACGAGAGAGCAATGAATTTCATAAATCCGATTCGTCTAACACTGGAGCTGTGAGACTTCGAAAGTAAGACATACAGGCAACACAATCTAAAAAAGGACAAGTGGCACGCTCTTTTCCTCGAGCTCGGATTCACACTCTATGGAGCACACAAAAACTTCGGAAGTCTTCGAACCTATTCCAAATGCATGCAAAAAAGTTTCATAGAGAGGGACAAACCGCAGATGGTTCTGCATCTGCATGATTTACTTTCTGGAGACGTATCTGAAGCTGGAATTGACAGTTCAAATGGCTCTGAGCACTATGGGACTCAACTGCTGTGGTCATTAGTACCCTAGAACTTAGAACTACTTAAACCAAGCTAACTTAGGACATCACACACATCCATGCCCGAGGCAGGATTCGAACCTGCGACCGTAGCAGTCGCACGGCTCCGGACTGCGCGCCTAGAACCGCGAGACCACCGCGGCCGGCAGGAATTGACAGTGTAAAAAGTGATGTGGGCTGGCGAACAAAAATAAAATGTAAATAAAAATTTAATTCTTATTTCAAACTAACCTTAATAAAATCCTTCGACCCTTCTACCAAATCGTCACACACAACTGGTAACAAGGGCTGGCTCTGAACACTATGGGACTTAACTTCTGAGGTCATCAGTCCCCTATAACTAAGAACTACTTAAACCTAACTAACCTAAGAACATCACACACATCCATGCCCGAGACAGGATTCGAACCTGCGACTGTAGTGGTCGCGCGGTTCCAGACTGTAGTGCCTAGAACTGCTCGGCCACCCAAGAGACTTATTGATGAATAGTTTACTATAAAGAGGAATATTAGCAGTAGCTGAAAGCCTGACAATGAACAACAATCGGGTTGTAACTGAAATACACGCTCTCATATTTGTATCGGACTACTAGCTTGAACGAGATGCGAGTTAAAATTTCTGAAGCATTCCGCTAACTTAAAAAGGAATATATCCACACAGCCCGATTTCTCTTGTTCTCTCTAGCTTTTTTCCTTGTGTGATGTAAAAGCAGAAGAGGGTCGCACTCACTCCCACCACCTCGCGTTGGACCATTTTGTGCCAATAGTGTAAACACTTCTGGCTGGAAATACATTGTCGCAAATATTGCCGGGCCATAGTGCCAGGAATGTTGTATTACATGTGGCTGTATTCGTGTGCAGCCGGACTATAATGTTGGGATATACTGCCGGCAAAACCGAATTTTCATGGCTTGTGTAAACGCACCGATGACCAAGCTATATAAATTGCCGCACGGACTCGTCAGTTCTGATCGGTAGCAGTCGGGAGACTTCGTGCCGTAGTGAAGTCGCAAATGTTTGTCGCAACTGTGCAGCGTACCCCTAGCCGGTGTTACCGGCATTTTGTCTGCTTCGTTGATGAGCTGTGCGTTTCGCCGTCTGTATTTCGTTGCCATTTTCATGGTGAGTTTTTCGAAGAAAATGAGTGGTAAAAGTAAAGCAGTAAGGCATGAGTGGCTGGGAGACCCCGAAGTAGGGTGACCATATTTTCTTCGGACAAAGGTGGGGCTTTCATACATTTTCTTGGCCAAAAAGTGGGACAATTTTTATTTCTCGTTAAATATCACTTTTAATGATAACATTTCATCTTCCTCTGCAAATATAGCCATCACTGATATTTGTGTGTGTGTGTGTGTGTGTGTGTGTGTGTGTGTGTGTGTGTGTGGTGTGTGTGTGTACAAAACCAAACAAAGAATGGAAAGACTGGAAAGAAGTACATTTCAAGTTTTCAGAAATTTACTTATTAAGAAATGTAACATTTATAACACAGAATGTAGAAAGACATACAGTAACAATCACTACAAAAAAGTTCTTGGTGAACACAAGGAATTTATGGTTTTGTGGATTCCACACTGCAATCATACTTTTTCTAAGATGAAATTTCATTCAGCAACTCAGGTTTGCCTAATAGGTATGCATAGAAGTCAGTGCAATTGTATTTACTGAAGTTTAAACAGGTCAGTAAAATACACTTAACGCTCCTAGCCGTAAATCTATTCCTCTCATCTGTCCACTGTGACGATAGTATGCTGTAGTCTCTTTCAATATTTGCATTGTGGGCAGGGAGTGAAAAGAAGTAGTGCGCTATATTAAGCGATTCTCTGAACTGTTCATGACACTGGCAAGATCTGAAAAACCTACACCATTTTTCATGTGCCATCAACAGATTCCATTGTTCACTGTCTGTTTCCACTTGTTGTTTTACAAATGGCTGTATATGAACTATTTCATCAAATAAGAGGCTGTCATTTACTAGAATGCCCGTTTCATTTAGCCACATTAAAGTATTTTCAACTACTGACCATTCTGGTGGTTCTGTGAGCATCATCCATGAGAATACAGAAAACTCAGCTATTCCCTGTAACCATGAGGATAGTTAGTCTACTGAAGCATCATAAAACGTCGATACTGCTACGTCAAATTTCTTAACAGACTGGTCATCACAATCATTCAGCAGTTTTTTTACACCTAGTGGTACAAAATGTTCATGCTTCCTTGAATTTAGACTTGTCAAAGCTTTATTTAAGACTGCTAATACTTCACATATGGAATTATTCTGTTTCTCAATTGTTGGAAAACACTCATTTGTGAATGTACAAAAAGTAAATAACATTCATTTATAGGATCACTGAAAAAACTCTTTAAGATTGCAGGGCACTTTGAGTTAGACTGTGACAAAAAGTTAAGATTTCAAAGGTTCATACATATTCAAGATCCTTTCTATGGCTGGCAACAATGAAAGCCATCTTGTTTTGGAAAAGGAAGCAAAATTTTTGTAAGTGTCACCAACAAATTCACAGAATTCAGTGAGTTCTGAAACACGAATAGAAAAAATATGAAAATGGTTCTACAACTTCACGGCAATGCAGTCAATGTCAACAGGTAAAACATCACAAGCACTTTGAAGTGTGTTATGAACAACATGTGCTGGACAACCTATGCCAGCAATGTTAGAGTTTTTTTAATTTTTCTCTCAGATGTATGAAAACATTTTTATCCTCTTTCTTCATTAACCCCCCAAAATTACCGTTAGTATTGTCTGCACCAAATGCAACAAACTTTGAGATGATACTGAATGACTGTATAACATGAGAAAGATAATTGGAAACTGTTTCGGACTTTTCGTTCTGCGCAATTCATCAAGATCAAGCAATTTCGTCGGCAGTCCACCCTTACTTACAGAAAAATACTGACCTATCATAGGAAAAATTTTCTGATGCCCATGGTTGCTAGCATCAGTAGATACTGAAAAGTATTTTGCACTGTTTACAGCAGTTATTACCTGTTTCTTGGGAATGCAGAGCTATAACATTGTTGATAATTGCTTCACACATTGTTCTTCTCCACGAAACATTTTGTGCAATCTTAGAATCAGGAATTTTTTTTGTTTAGTTGAACACTGCAGTCATTAGAACGATAGCTTTGGTGGTGTTTAACAACATGGAATGACAGGGTTCCTTCTGCTGCAGCTACGTTTTTCTGTTCCTGTGTATTTGAAGTTACAAAATATCTCGTCATTTTTTGCGAGGAACCTGCCGATCGAAGATTCTTCCTGTGTTTCTCTGATTCCATATGATGCTTGAGATGTGCAGCATCACCATGAGACACGGACACAGCGCAGTTACATACGTTACATTTTGCTGAACAGCCATTGTCTGTAGCAGTGAAACAAGGAAATTTCCTCTGAAGCTCATCCGTCGTTTCGGTATCGCCACGACATGCTAGCACTTCACGAAACTGATACTGAGTGCTGACAACAATGGCAAGCAAAAGCAAAGAAAATAAGAGTACGCAACAATTATAGTGCTTAAGCTGTACATTATCAGCGGGAACCAACGTACGGAATGTAAGTTTCAATTGATAGTTTGTAAAATCGACACTCAGAAAATATTTTAACCACTTTGTAAATGTCTGAAAATAATCCTTGAAAATCGGGAAAAATTTTTGAGCCTCAGAAAACGGGACAATCCCGATTAATCGGGACGTATGGTCACCCTAGCCCGAAGGGCAGGTTCAGCCCCCTAATTGGAAAGTTTTTTCCTATTCGTCGCGCCCGGCAGCACCTTTCCTCGTAAATGAGTGATGACGCACTTGCTGAAACATCGCGGTGGTTATTTACTACTTCAGGTGGAAAAGGAAATCGATTATCAGGAGCTCGTGGAAGCTCAGAACACGGCGTAGTTCAGTACAGGGAGGCGGAGTTTGTCTCTTCCCCGACACCCTCGTCACACGTCTCCCCGCAACATATAACACATGCTCTGCAGGCACCCGCTACCCAAGCTCGCACTGCGTTTGTTGTCAAAATACCTAATTGGACGCTCCTTCCTGCAGAGCTTATTGGCGGTTCATCGCCGGCTTGAGTGACCGAGCGGTTCTAAGCGCTACAGTCTGGAACCACGCGACCGCTACGGTCGCAGGGACGCATCCTGCCTCGGGCATGGATGTGTGTGATGTCCTTAGGTTAGTTAGATTTAAGTAGTTCTAAGTTCTAGGGGACTGATGACATCAACAGTTAAGTCCCATAGTTCTCAGAGCCATTTGAACCATTTTTTTGGCGGGTCATCATGCTTACGGTTACTGCGGCACGTATGTGCTGCAGCCTCGCAGGTCGCACATCGTCTTACCTGCCGACGCATTTAACCTACATGTGCAGCGCTCTTACCACCGCTGGGACCCACTCAAGGCGAGGATTAGGCGACAGCTGTAGAATTAATGTATCGTAACAGCCGAACGCCCCCACGGACCTTGCCGAAGTGCACTGACTTGCAACCTTCAACTACACAGATGGCCACAGAACCTCGAACGACGTGTAAACCTTTGATCTGGCGATCCGCTTTATTTCACAGCCTTATCTTAATTTTTTCAAGTCCTGCAAGTCGCCAGCCAATTAACCCATCACCAAAATGTTCTCACTTTTACTTATGAAACATCAGGTTTATATAACCGAAGATACACATTTTAACTACATATCCCCGTATTTCATGTATCTAACGTTTTAGTTTACACAGTCTTTTGGCTGAAGAGCGGCGAATTGTGCCGCTGCCAGCTCACCCCTGCCCACGTGGGGCACCAGTATGAAATAACAATAAAGGGAAAAAATAGCTATATCTTTCCGTAAGGCTGAAGTTAGATACATTTGGAGTTAGCAGAATGTGGTCGTGTGAGTACAGGGTTATAAATACGAAATCACATAGGCGTAATGCAAGAGTAGATCTAAAGATGAATTATAGGATTGCCAGTAAGCCACTACGAAAAGCATAATCATAATGCAAAATTATATTTAACACTGAATAATTAGAACGCGAGTAAGCTACTACGAACTGCATTGGGAACACATTACAATATCCAAGATTTAAGATTGACGCAAACCCAAGAATTATCGCAGGAGTGCAACTTTATATGCCTACTAACTCCCCAAACGATGGAGTTTCAAAGAATGTATGATGACATAAAAATATTATTCAGAGAGTTCATGGAGACGAAAATTTAATTGTGATAGAACCATGCACTTTGAAAATAATAAAAGTAAGAGAACGGAAAAAGAGCAGGACTGGGGGAAAAGAATGAAAGGGGAAGCTGCCTGGTATTATTTTACATGGAGCATAATTTAGGTTGCCAACACTTGGTTTGAATATTAAGAAAGAAGATGGTGCCTGTGGAAAAGTTAATTGTATAATGGTAAGACAAAGGTTCTGAAAGCGCATTTCAAAGCGCAAATCATATCTAGGGTCAGATGTTGACTCTGACCGTAATTTATTAGTTATTAACAGCAGCTTAAAATCGAAGAAAGTAGAGAAAGGTAGAACATTAAGGAGACAGCCCGGGGTAAATTCAGGGTACCAGAAGTTGAAAATATGAAAGGGAGTAGCATGCAACGATTGAATGAAACAAGAGAAAGGAACGCAGTAGAAGATTAATAGATAGCTTTGAGAGATGGAATAGTGAAGACAGCAAAGGATCAAATACGCAAAAACACGATGCGTAATACATATTTTTTAATAACACCGGCGTTACTGAATTTAATCGACAAAAGGAGAAAACGAAAAAATCCAGCAAATGAAGCTAGAGTTAGGGCATACAGACGTCCAAAAATGAGACTCACAGAAAATGTAAAGAATTTGCGTATGAATGGTTAGAGGACGACTACAAGGCTGTATAAACATGCATGACTAGGGAAACAATAGATGCCGCCTACAAGAAAATTACAGAGACCTTTGGGAAAAAGAGAAGCAATTGTCTGAATGTTAAGAACTGAGATGGCAAAACAATACTAAGCAAATAGAGAAACTTGAAAGTTGGTACGAATGTACACTGATCAGCCAGAACAATATGACCACCTATCTAATACTCGGTATGTTTAGCAAGGAATATCAGTGGCGACGCGTAGCGGCATGGAAGCAATGAGGCTTTGATTGGTCGCTGATGGGAGATGGCACATCTGCACACACCAGTAACCTAATTCCCGTAAATTCTGCGAAGAGTGGAGATGATCTCTGACGCCACGTTCAATCACATGCCAGATGGTTTAATCGGGTTCAAATTTGGCGAGCTAGGGGGCCAGTACCAGCACATCAATTGGAACTCGCCATGTCTTCCTCGAACCATTCCATCAACACACCTCGCCTTGTAACATGGCGCATTTGAAAAATGCCACTGCCGTCGCGAAACATGATTGTCATGAAGGGACGGACATGGTCTGCAACCAGTGTACAATACTCCTTGGTCGTCATGGTGCCTTACATGAGGTCCTCTGGACCCGTGGATGCCCAACTGAATGTTCCCCAGAACATAATGGAGTCGCCGTCAGTTTGTCCCTGTCCGCAGTACAGATTTCAAGGAGCTGTTCCCCTGGAAGGAGATGGATTCGCGTCCTCTCATGGGCACGATGAAGAAGATACTGGGATTCACCTGACCATGCAACGCTCTGCCACTGCACCACTGCCGATGGTCACGTGCTAGTGTCAGTCGTAATTACCGATGTCGTGTGGTGATAACATTGGTACATGCATGGGTCGCCGGCTGCACAGGCCCATCGTTAGGAGTGTTAGGTGAACCGTGTGTTTAGACTCTGTCCAACATTAAAGTCTGATATTAGTTCCACCACAGTTCGCCGACTATTCTGTTTTACCAGTCAGCCCAGCCTACGACATCTGGCATCGGTAATGAGAGGTGGATGCCCAATCCTACGCCGTCTGGACGTGGTTTCACCTCGGTTTCGCCATTTGTTGAAGACGCTCGGCACGGCATTCCTCGAGCACCCGATAAGTCTTGGAGTTTCCGAAAGTCTCGTGCCGAGCCTCCGGGTCGTCGAGATGTGTCCTCGGCCAAACTCATACAGACCGCGCTCCTTCCTCGTTCCACACACGGTCAGCTCACAGATACAATGATTACGTAGGCTTTCCCGGCGTAATAAGTCTTGAAAGTCTCTTCGGGTTTGACTCGTTATTTCGGCGATCCAACTGTTCGCCATCTTCAGAAATGCTGCTTCTGCTAATGAGTCCCGCTGAGAGCTGACGCCAGGTTGCAAATCGACGTCCTATATAGGCCACCATTCAGTACACGGCGCATGCGCCGCCCATCACGGTTTCTGCCTGCCAAAACAGGGAGGTGGCGCCGCCCTTAGTGAAACACTGCTGGCAACCATATATCGCAATCAAGGTCGCACCGAAGAACGTCCAGTTTTGATGCGAGAATACAGGAGTCCACGTTTTGCTAAGAGGAAACCCATTGTCTCTGTTCATTAAATTATCAGCCAACTTAATTTTAATCGCCTCTTTATAGATACTGTTCCAAAAACCAGGAAATGTTGGCAACCACAAAAGTTTCCTCAAATTTCATTTTGTGTCCCTCATTTAGGCAGTGTTCTGCTACCGCCGATTTTTCCGGCTGTTGAAGCCTCGTGTGACGGCGATGCTCCACACACCTGTCATGCACTGTACGTAAGCTTTCCCACATTTACACGGGATTTTGTACACCCCGGGTTTCCTAAGTCCCAAATCATCCTTCAGTGAGCCGAGCAGAGCCCTAATCTTAGAAGGTGGACGGAACACACTCTTAATGTTAAAATCCTTAAGTATATGGAGGACTTCGAGGCCATAGCACTGAGGACTTCAGCTTTGCAACCAACGTGCTTCTGGGGATACGTGGCCGATACCTTTTTCGTCTGGCCGCATGGACGTGATGCTCTTAACAGATTTTTGGACCACTTGAACTGTCTTCATCCCCGTATCAAATTTGCTATGGAGGTTGAAAATGATGGGATGCTTCCATTTTTAGACGTAATGGTTTATAAAAAAACCAAATGGAACTTTGGGACACAGTGTTCACCGAAAGCCGACACACACAGATTGGTATCTGCACCCTAACAGTTTTCATCCACCACACCAACGTAGTGGCGTCCTTAGGACTTTGGTACGGAGAACATAGGCCATTTCCGACGCAGACAGCTTAACCCAAGAACTTGAGCGTTTGATGACTGTTTTGAAGGATAATGGATACACCGAGAAACAGATTCGCGAGGCTATGGAGTTTGGACCATCTCTGGAGGTGTACGAAGAGGAACATAGATCTGTGGCCTTTCTTCCTTATGCTGGAGGCTTATCGTTTAAGATTGGACGAATTTTAAGGATTTTAACATTAAGAGTGTGTTCCGTCCACCTTCTAAGATTAGGGCTCTGCTCGGCTCTGTGAAGGATGATTTGGGGGCTTAGAAAATCCGGGGTGTACAAAATCCCGTGTCAATGTGGGAAAGCTTACGTACAGTGCATGACAGGTGTGTGGAGCATCGCCGTCACACGAGGGTTCAACAGCCGGAAAAATCGGCGGTAGCAGAACACTGCCTAAACGAGGGACACAAAATGAAATTTGAGGAAACTGTTGTGGTTGCCAACATTTCCTGGTTTTTGGAACAGTGTCTATAAACAGGCGATTGAAATTAGGTTGGCTGATAATTTAATGAACAGAGACAATGGGTTTCCTCTTAGCAAAACGTGGACTCCTGTATTCTCTCATCAAAACTGGACGTTCTTCGGCGCTGCCTTGAGTGCGATATATCGTTGCCAGCAGTGTTTCACTAAGGGCGGCGCCACCTCCCTGTTTTGGAAGGCAGAAACCGTGATGGCCGGCGCATGCGCCGTGTACTGAACGGTGGCCTATATAGGACGTCGATTTGCAACCTGGCGTCAGCTCTCAGCGGGACTCATCAGCAGAAGATGGCGAACAGTTGGATCGCCGAAATATCGAGTCAAGTTGATTTTAGGATCCGGCAGCAAACCCGAAGAGACTTTCAAAATCACAGATACAACATGGGCCGTGCGCATACCTGACTAGCTGTCAATGCTCGCCAGGTGGTCCTACTATCACTTGGACTGGTTTATGTCGACAGTAGATCGGAGGTCATAATGTTGCGGCTAATCATTGTAAAGGGCTATACGAAAGAAATGAATTTCATGACAATATTACAGAAAGGTTAGAGGAAGTAGATGAAAATGAGAAGGAAGGTATGATACTACGACACGATTTTGTCAGAGCACTGAGAGATCTAAGCTGATACATGGCACCTGCAGCAGATGACGTTACCTGTACACCTACATCTGCGTGATTTATTCAGCAACTCACACTTAAGTGTTTGACAGTGGGTTCATAGAATACCTTTCAGGCAATTTCTCTTTTATTCCACTCTCAGATAGTACATGAAAAAAATGAACATCTAAATCTTTCCGTGCGAGCTCTGATCTCTCTTATTTTAGTATGATGGTCAATTTCCCCTATGTAGGTGGAAGTTGATAAAACATTTTCGCATTCAGAGGAGAAAATTTCGGGAAAAGAACTTTACACGGTGAAAAAAAATCTTTGTTTTAATGATTTCCAACCCTAACTTGCTTATCATATCCGTAACACTCTCCACTGTTTCACAATAATACAAAACGAACTGCCCTTCTTTGGACTTTTTGGTGTTCTCCGTCCATCATATGTGTTAAGGATGTCACAGGAAGTCTCTTTAGTAGATTTGATGCGTCTTGTGTAAGTCTTCTGCCAAAAATACTTGGTCTTCGGTTCGCCTCCACACAACATTTTCTATGTAATGGTTCCGATTTAAATTATTTGTAATTGTAATTGTAATTCCCAAGTATTTAGCTGAATTTGTGTTAGTTATCGTGCACCGAAATTTTATGGAATTTTGTTTAGCACTCATGTGGAGAACCTCACGCCTTTTGTTCTTTAGGATCATTTGCCACTTTATGCATCATGCAGAAATCTATAGATTTTGAGCAACACTTCCTTGGGGAACTCCAGAAACCACTTCCATTTCATCAGATGACGTTCCATCAATTAGTACGAGCTTTGACTTTTCTGAAAGAAAATCACGAATCCAGTTGTACAACACTGATGATACTCCATAGGCGCGCCATTTGATTAGGAACCGCTTCTAAGAAATGGCGTCAAAAGCCTTTCGTAAATCTATAAATATGAAATCAACTTGATATCCTCTGTCGATAGTATTCATTAAGACACGTGAATAGAGAGCTGGTCACAAGAATAATATTTTGTGAGCCCCTGCTAGTGATACGTCAATAGATCGTTTCCTTTGAGGTATTCCATAATTCGGCGCATTACTCTTATTTTCTTTCTTGTTTGTTGATGTGACCTGTCTAACTCTCCGTTCTCTAGGTAAGAATCTTTCATCTAACGACCGTATGACTGCTAAAAACAAGCTTTTTCAACACCGCACTCCGAGAGGAAACTAACTTATATGCAGTTTGAAACGGAAGACGAACCTTTACTAAGTCGCCAAAGTTGCTTTGCTACAACAAGGGTATCTACTTTCAAGCTATTCACGTCGACAGCGGTTCTTGACTCGAATTCTGAAATATTTCCTTAATCTTATTTGGTGAAGTATTGCGGAAAAAACGTGTTCAGCATCTCCGTTTTAGTGACGCTGTAGCAGAAAACATTAGCATTGTCTTCAAGCAGTGAAGGTATTGATTGTCTTGCCGTAGTATACTTTACGTACGACCAGAATCTATGGATTTTCTACCAGATTTCGAGATAGAGTTTCGTTGTGAAACTCATTAAAAGTATCTCACATTCTGATCCGGTGGCGTGCATTTTTTCGTTTATTCTGCAACAGTGTCCTGACCGGTTTTGGGTGTGATGGACGAACTGCTCTGCCTCTTATTAATTTACTTGGTATAAAACTCTCAATTGCCGTCAGTACTATTTCTCTGAATTTAACTCAGGTCCGGTCGACGCTTACATAATCATTATGGAAGGTATGGAAACTGTCTCATAGAAAGCAACCAAGTGAATTTTTAATTGTTTTTATAGATATATTCTGAATTTAATTTTGGTGGATTCTAATATTACGATATTCAATCTCGCTACAGCGATCTTGTGGTCACTGATTCCTCTATGCGTCACGACGCTATTTGCTCCTGGCGTTTTGCAATTAAGATGTAAAGCATGTTATCATAACTATTTACACTTGGTGCGTACTCAAAATACTTTTCGGCGAAAGCATTTAGTACAATTTCGGACGATGTTTTGCGTCTACCACCGATTTCAAACATGTATTTTCCCCACCATATCGAGAGTCAATAACAATATCTGTATGAGTCGGGCACCTATTCAAAATGAGGTTCAAATTTTACATGTTCCTTTCAGCAAGCTGTATCATATAAGCCGGGGGTCGATAAAGGTAATCGTTTATTATTTTATTCCGGTAGCCGAATATAATCTCTACCCTTACTAACTCACTGAAACTATCTACTTCTACTTTTACTACAAGATAAGCTACTTCTAACAGCAACAAACATGCCACCACCAACTTAATTTAGTCTGTTCTTTCTGAACAGTATGCGGTCCTTGGTAAAAACTTCGGCTGAACTTATCTCCAGCTTCTGCCAGCTTTCAGGTCCTTATAACTATTTCAGCTTGAATGCTTGCTATGAGCGCTTGGAACTCTAGTTCTCTCCCGACACAACTATGAGAATTACAACTATAATACCGATATTTCCTATGTGCTCTATCATTCTGTGTTTGACGTGCTCCTCTTGAGACTGTATCGCTGTTTGTGTTTTCCTGAGACTTCCTAACCGAAAATATTGAGATCCTTCAGAGAGCAAACCATGACGAAACTACTCCATCTGGTTTGCAAGATACGTGAGACTGACGAAATATCCTCAGATTTCAAGAAAAAAGTAATAAGTCCAATTCCAAAGAACTTCACTTTCACAAGTGTGAGTACTACAGAATCACTAGTTTCATAATTCATTACTGCAAAATACTATCACAAATTGTTTGCAGAAAAATGAAAAAACTGGTAGAAGTTGACTTGGAAAGATCAGCTTGGGTAGAAAATGTGAGTCAACATTGCCCATACAAGATATCTTAGGAGATAGGTTGAAGAAAAGTAAGTTTACGTTTTCAACGTTTGTGGACGTAGAGTACGCTTTTGACTCTGTTAGCTGGAATAACCTCCTTCGAACTCTGAATCTAGCAGGGATAAAACACAGGGAGCGAAATGTTTTCTGCGTACTGTAGAGAAACCAGACTGCAGTTATAAGTTTCGAAGGAAATAAAAGGAAAACAGTGATGGATGAGGGATGCAACAGTGTTGCAGCCTCTCCTCAATGTTATTCAGTCGGTATATTGGGCAAGCAATAAATGAAATCTGAAAGAAATTTGTAAACGGAATTAAAGTTCAATGGGAAGAAATAACAACTTTGAGCTTCGCCATCCTTCAAAGGATTTGGAAAAGCACTTCTATGGAATGGATAGCGTCTTGAAAAAAAAAGGTATAAGGTGGACATCAACAAAAGAAAAACAAAGGTAATGGAATGTATTCGAGTTAAATTCGGTGATGCTAATGGAATTACACTGAGGTAAAAAAAATCATGGGATATCTCCTAATATCGTGTCGGACCTCCTTTTACCCGGCATTGTCCAGCAACTCGACGTGGGATCGACATTTGTAAGCCCCTGCAGGAATGTTGAGCCATGTTGCATCTGTAGCTGCTCATAATTGCGAAAATGTTGCCCGTACAGGATTTTGTGCATCTATATCTACATCTTACTCCGAAAGTCACCTAATGGTGTGTAGCGGAGGGTACTTTTGGTACCTCTATATGATCCATCGAACCCTGTTCCACAAGCGAATAGTGCGTGGGAAGAACGATTGTCGGTAAGCCTCTGTATTGGCTCTAATTTTCTCCTCGTGGTGAATACGTGACATGTATGGGGGAGGGGGGGGGGGGGGGGAAGTAATATGTTGTCCAACGCCTGCTGAAAAGTGCTGTCCCCTAATTTCAATAGTAAATCTATCCGTGATCCACAACGCCTCTCTTGTAACGTCTGCCAGTGGAGTTTGTTTAGTATCTCCGTAACGCTCACTCACATGACTGGGCCAAGGTTTCCCAGCCGCCTATGGTCCAACCGATATGGCTACGAGCCCAGGAGAGGCGCTGCAGCCGATATCGTGATGTTAGTACAGCCACTCGCCTCTATCGTCTGCAGGCATAACCACTGACGCCAAATTTCGCCATACTGCCCTGACAGATACATTCATCGTGCATCCCACACTGATTTCTGCAGTACGCAGTGTTGCTAGTCTGTTAGCACTGACAGCCCTACTCAAACGTCACTGCTGTCGGTCGTTATGTTAATGCCGTCGGCCACTGCGTTGTCTGAGGAGAGACAGTGCTTGAAGTCTCGTATTCTCGGGTGACTCTTGACATTCTGAATCTCGCAATTCTGAATTCCCTAACGATTTCCGAAATGGAATGGCCCATGCTTCTAGTTCCAACTACCAATCCGCGTCCAAAGTCTGTCATATACCGTCGGGCGGCCATAATACATCGAAAACCTATTCACATGAATCACCTAAGTGCAAATGATAGCTCCGCCAATGCATTGCCCTTTTATACTTTTTGAACGCAAAATTACCACCTTCTGTATACAATATGTGGTCAGAAGTATCCAGACACCCCCAAAAACATACGGTTTTCATATTATGTGCATTGTGCTGCCACCTACTGCCATGTACTCCATATCAGGGACCTCAGTAGTCATTAGACATCGCGAGAGAGCAGAATAGGGCGCTCTGCAAAACACACGGACTTCGAACGTGATCAAGTGATTGGGTGTCACTTGTGTCATACGTTTTCACAGGAGATTTCCACACTCCTAAACATCCCTAGGTCCATTGTTTTCGATAGATGTGAAGTGGAAACGTGAAGGGACGCGTACAGCACAAAAGCGTACACGCCGACCTCGTCCGTTGACTGACAGAGACCACCAACAGTTGAAGAGGGTCGTAATGTGTAATAGGCAGACATCCATCCAGATCATCACACAGGAATTCCAAACTGCATCAGGATCCAATGCAAGTACTACGACTGTTAGGCTGGAGGTGAGAAAACTTGGATTTCATGGTCAAGCGTCTGTTCATAAGCTACACATCACGCCGGTAAATACGAAACGACCCCTCATTTCGTGGAAGGAGCGTAAACATTGGACGATGAACAGTGGGAAAACGTTGCGTGGAGTGACGAATCACGGTACACAATGTGGCGATCCGATGGCAGGGTGCGGGTATGGTGAATACCCGGTGAATGTCATCTGCCAGCGTGTGTAGTGCCAACAGTAAAATTCGGAGGCGGTGATGTTATGGTGTGGTCGTGTTTTTCATAGAGGGGGCTTGCACCCTTTGTTGTTTTGCGTGGCACTATCACAGCACAGGCCTGCATTGATGTTTTAAGCACCTTATTGCTTCCCACTGTTCAAAGGGAATTCGGGGATGGCGACTGCATCTTTCAACATGATCATGCACCTGTTCATAGTGCACGGCCTGTGTTGGAGTGGTTACACGACAACAGCATCCCTATAACGGACTGGCCTGCACAGAATCCTGACCTGAATTCTATACAACATATTTGGGATGTTTTGGAACGCCGACTTCGTGTCAGGCCTCACCGACCGACATCGATACCTCTACTCAGTGTAGCCCTCAGCGAAGAATGGGCCGCCATTCCCCAAGAAACCTTCTAGCACCTGAATGAACGTATGCCAGCGAGACTGGAGGCTGTCATCAAGATTAAGGGTGGGCCAACACCACATTGAATTCCAGCGTTACCGACGGAGAGCGCCACGAATCTGTAAGTCATTTTCAGCCAGGTCTCAGGATACTTTTGATCACATAGTGTATGTGCATTTCACTCTCCCATGACCACTCAGACAAGAAGAGAGGAAATGTGTTGCTGCAGATGAATTATTAAGACAGATATCTGAATCGAATAATTAATGGTGAGGTCTGAATTTAACTGAGGAAAAAGAAATTTATAGTATAATATGGGATAGGATGATAGTACATGTCCTCAGGACTCGAGGTATCGTCAGGTTTGCAATGGAGGAAAGCATGGATGGTAAAGCTGCATATAGGTTGGAGTAGTTATACAGAAATGAAGAGGCCTGCACAGAATACATCTACACGGAGAGCGGCATCAAATCAACAAGAGCAGCCAAACAATAAAACGTCAAATTCCCTTAACATGTTACTCTTGATGAACAGCTGGAAAATAGACCTCTTCAGATTACATTTAGTACAACTTGCAAAGATATCAATACACGGTCTAGTAATATTAAGGTGACCAATTCCTACTTTCAGCGTCAACGTACAATAACAACTCAAGATCGGTCCATAGGGGTACAATCATTGGCTTTTGGGACAAGCGAGGAAGCATTTCTAAAACGGCTATGGTTATAAACTGTTCGCGTGCCACTGTGGTTAAAGTAAACCGTGCATGGCAACACAAGCATGCGCCTGTCCTTAGGGATCATGTCCGCCCCTACATGCACCTTGTTTTTCCTGGACACGATGGCATCCGCCACCAGAGCATGTACTGCATCGTATAGCTGGCAGAGTACTTGCGTGGTTCGAAGAGCACCAGTATGAGGTTACCATACTCCCCTGGCCACCAAATTCGCCGGATTTAAACGGAATCAAGAATTTGTGACATCACCTCAGTCGGGCTGTTCGCGTCTTGGTCTTCAGTCAAGAAACCTGACGCAGCTGGCCGTGACACGGAGTCAGCATAGCTCGACATCCCTGTTCGATGTCTTCCAGCACCTCACTGTCTGTATTCCTGCGCGACTCACGGCGGCCGGCGCTGCAAAAGGTGGTTTTACAGTTCTGTGACTCGCAGTGTTAGCAGGCTAGTGTGGCAAGGTTATGATAGCTCCAAATGAAGGAATCTCCAAAGACTCTTAGAGGGTATTGAGAAAGTACTAAGGGATAAGTAACAACCGGAAATTAACTAAATCAAACAGATCACTCTTGTGTGCTTAGGATCCAGAATGAGTAAACATTATTATTAAAGGAAACAAGATGAACCAACCAAGCTCATAAATATACTTCTGAAGTTAACCCTCTGAAGACGGAATAAGTAAAGAACACGTAAAACAAAAATTTAGAGAAGCAAATAAAATGTTTAAAGGCCGGCCGCTGTGGCCGAACGGTTCTAGGGGCTTCAGTCCGGAACCGCGTTGCTGCTATGGTCGCAGGTCCGAATCCTGCCTCAGGCATGGTTGTGTGTGATGTCCTTACGTTAGTTAGGTTTAAGTAGTTCTAAGTCTAGGGGACTGATGACCTCAGATGTTTAAGTCCCACAGTGCTCAGAGCCATTTGAACCGTTTAAAATGTTTATACGTAAGACAATAATACTTTTTTCTAACATAATAGGTACTGAAATGAGAATGTGGCTAAGAGCTGCATTCGGTTCATAGCACTTACGGCACTGGAACAAGGACAACAGGAAAAACTTTAAAGAAATCTCTTGAAGCGCTTGAGACATAGTGCTGCAAACAATGTGAACAGGTGAAATCACTAACCACGAAGCCTTGCAAGGAACAGGTGAAATAAGGTCTTTTAGGAGAGCAATAGACAGATGAAGATACTAGGGGTTGGTCACACAATACGACACTACCATTTCCTTGTAGATGTTCTAGGAAGACTGCTACTGGTGTTTTTACAATAAGTTAAAAATAATGCAGCAGATATCTTCTAATAACTCAATATGGAGTGTTGCCAGCTGATCGAAAGATTAACGATTAAGGAGAAAACTTCGTCATAAGATACGCAAGAGATCAAACGGAAAACGGAAGTTAGGAAGGGAACGAGCAGCAGATAAACCTGTCACAAACATAGGACATTTCATTTGTATAAGGTATGTGTAGTGCAACAGCGAATTATTTTGGTATCAAGAGTTGACATTTTACCTGCGTTCCGTTTCTCTTCCCGTGTATCTAATATACTCGACACTAAACTTTGATCTTATTTCTGAAATCTGATGTATCGGTAGTGATGATTTTTCTTTTTTTTCGGAAACATGTTGAAGACATCAAGCACAATTTTTACCGATGATTTATAACAGTTTTTCACGCCGTTTTTCTCTACAGAACACGAAGCAACACTACACATTTCCTCAGTGCATACGAGCGACAAGACCAGATCACGCCTGGCGAAACAGAGAACGGGACTGTTCAATGAGATCTGAAATGGCGATAAACTCGTGACAGTTGCAGCTATTAAGAAATGCCGTCCTTCACAGCTGTGAAGAACAGTTCTAAAATAATTTCGCGACCCTCTCACCAAATTGCTCTAATTCTCGCAGTTATCCGCAGTTAGACGTAATTACCATATCAACACGATATGCGATGTATGAAATCACAAATTTTCGATCATGAGCGTGCAGTGTTATCGGATTTTATTCACAGTCCACCTGTACTTCGTTAAGGCGATGTATTTCATGCGATTGTTGTTAGACTATACCTATGATTATTCATCGAACCCAAAGTGCGCCGGTGTGAAGGTAACGAAAAAATGTATAAAAGTTATTTACTTGATTCGTTAATTAGAAAATGGATCTGTATTAAAACAAATATCATACTTATTAATTGCTGTTTATTACTAACTACAAATACAGCGTTCTTAAAATTTTCACATGTAAGTAAACTTAAAATAAACTAAGATACAGTGTTCACGTTTTTCATCACATTACCAGTTATCTTTTGTTCCCATATCACGTTTTCAGTCTTTTCTGCAGTATAATTACACTTTCGTTAGTTCAGTGTAGGTCTAGAACCAATCAACATTACTCCTTCATAAAACTTTCCTGAGTCCATCGTTGTTCGGTGTAAAATCCAAGCCGCGCGGGATTAGCCGAGCGGTCTTCGGGCGCTGCAGTCAAGGACTGTGTGGTTGGTCCCGGCGGAGATTCGAGTTCTCCCTCGGGCATGGGGGTGTGTATTTGTCCTTAGGATAATTTAGGTTATGTAGTGTGTAAGCTTCGGGACTGATGACCTTACCAGTTAAGTCCCATAAGATTTCACAAACATTTGAACATTTTGTAAAATCCAAAATTCCGCTTCCGAGATCAGTTTTCGCCCTTTCTATTACAGCTCTCTGCTGGCATTTATTCTCGCCAGCGCTGTTTGATCACATTATTTAGAGTGCGACTCCATCGTCTAATCAAAACATCTTCCGTCTACCCATGACCATGCAGTTATATATCAAACAAAATTATGTATTTTTGTTTTCCATAATTTCTGAATATTCATTCGTAACTCAGCCCCATTACATTTCAAAATAAGTTGTGCGATTGACAAAAGAAAGAAAGAAAAAAAATTACGTTGGGTCTAGTTACATCTTAACAGTATGCCCTGACAAGAACTACGCGAGTTAAACATTGAACTCCGTGATTGGCAATAACAGTGGAGACTTTGCATGTCTTAGCGTACCTCATTATGTCATTCACGCAAGAATAACGATGAAATAACTGATACATAAGTAGGCCCTATGTCCACAGGCGTCACAACGTCCGACAGTTGCACTGCACGCAACAACTAATCTCTGAGCGGGATTTTGTTTACGTGAACGAGATACAGTCAGCAAGCGACATTGTTGGGATCCGACAGAGATTTGCCACTCGCTACTAGCAAAACTTTGGTCGAAGTAGAGGCAACAGAATGGTCAGCCACCACGACAGACTAATTTGGATGCTCATCACTGCTAACTATTGTATTTGCAATCAAATGTGAAAAATCGCTCTTACTAGCGATTGGTTAGAGTAAGTGCTGCCAAATCAGCTTTTTAGAGTTAACTCTGGTTTCTTTAATACCGTTTAGCTGGCAAATGAGTGAGTTAATTAGGTTCATTTGGCGTTTTCTCTGGTTTCCTTTTTCTTGACGATAGGAAAGCACTAAAATCCATGTTGGTTAGATGAAAAGTACTTGCCTCGACCTAAGATTTCAAAACATGCATTAATATCTCATGAAAATGTAGTATTAGATGGAATTAAAAAGAGCAACAAATCAAACTATAGCTGTGTTGGTGTGCGTTTCCGGCCGTCTGAATACAAATACACAAGAAGAAAAACGTAACTACCTAATATAAACAGTTAAGAGCGTTACTGGAATTCAAAGCATCGCAACTTCGCAATAATGAAGGACGTTGTTGTACGCAAAGCAGACTGATGAAAGATAAATCAGAAGTCGACCATTTCACACATGTAATAAACAATGGGCCAACGACTGTACTGCGGAGAGGAGCAAAGAACTTATATTCAGTGCAATAGTTTGCTAAGATGTCAACCTCACTACAATGTACATATGAACTGAATGAAGCAATATTAAATATGGCGATCACGGACACAAATTACAATTACACATATAGTGTTGCATATCATCTGTTTTGAACTTCTAAAAATGCAGTCTGTTGTTTCCGTATTATCAAGGATATGTAATTCAAATTATATTTTCACAGTTAATTGTTTGTATCACTGCAGTTCCAGCAGACTCCAAATTAAAATAAATATATATTAATTCTTGTTTCTATCTACTCCTGAGAGGAGACGTGGTCAGATGGGATGCGGGATTATATTGTTTTCATTCTACATTTAAGAACAGCCCCTGACTTCATTATTTAGAAACTGTTACAAAGAATAATCATTGCAAACTGCACCACAATATATATTATATTTCATCTTTTTCCTGGTTCCTTTTTGTAGACACATTTAGCTTAATTCGTTTTGAAGAGCTGGCAACACTGGTTACAGTTCTACAAGTTTTTACTGCATATTAACCTGTGTTAGCACTGCTGTCGAAAGTTAAGATTAAAAACTACGAAAAACTGTTAATCTGTATCATGAAGCGACCCACCTGGGACTCGTAAGACCTAGTTTCAAAAGCCTTAATATAGATTCCTACAGTGTCTGTAAGTATGCTACAATTATGTCTGAAATGGATGAAAATCTTGCGTCCGTTATTCCTATTTGGTAAGTGGCACGCACAGGATTTGCATTGCGGTAGCGGCAGCGCAATGGCAACGGACTGCGAGTCTTCTGTTCTTGTATGCCCTTTTACACTAGCGAGTTTGTTGTCTCAGTCGACTACTCTTGGCAAGTACTCCACTGCAGCGCCCTGCCTTTTTATTCCTCCTGTACTGAGTATTGCCCGTCACGAGTGGGCTTTCCTGTTTACGTGTCAGTTGCAAGCGTAGAGAAGAGTTCTCTGTATGCCAGAATTAAGGAACAAGCAGTGGCAACAGATTTTATTAGTGACCTAAGCAAAATTCATGCTTTTGGCAGAGGTCGTACAGTAAATTCTCTTCTCTGCTAAGAACACAAAGAAGAGGATACATGTCGTACAAACATGTCAAAACATCAAGTATCTTTTGCTTAAGAAAATACATACACACAAAAACAGCAAACAATGTGTTTAGTTTCGAAATCTATGACCGATGATGGTTTACTAACCTCTTTTTTGACGTTACGTCAACACGAGTAGCTGGCATTGTCAGAGGTTCACCCTCCATTGTTGCCTTTGACGATGCCAGCCACTCGTTCTGGCGAAACGTCAGAAAAATCACTAAACAACGTCGACTGAAGATCACGAAACGAAAGCCAACAGCCGATACATCAATAAGTGGGCTCTAAAGGCTTAACAGTTTTGTTCACCAAACAATATTCAGAAGACAGTAGCTAGCGCATTTTTACTTTACATTTTTACTTACATTTTTACTTTATCCTTTGTACCTTTCAAACAGCCAGTTAACACACAAAATTATTTTTCTCGTTCAATAGACCTGGCATTTTTAGCTGCTGGAACAATTACACTTCTTACTTATGGATAGTGTTGGCTTTTTCTTTGTCCAAGTACGGCTACTGTAAAACCAAAATGCCTTTTATTCGATTTTTGGTCTCTCTCGTGGATGACCACCAGTACGAAGGATATTAGGCCCACATGCAACCTTTGGAACGTGCCATTAAAACAAAGCAAAGAATAAAATAAAGATTAAGAAGAAACAAAAGCACATTTACTATAACACGAATGGGAACGGCGAGAATTGGTTAACTTCCGGTGTTAGCTGACGACGCCACAGTCCTTCGTTTCTGCGATACTCGGAATTTCAGAACTCTTGTCACAATCAATAGATCACTGACGGCACTCCGACAAACGAGACGTGATTGGCGGCTGATTTACTAGCAGGTACGTGACGCGCTCCCACCAGAAGCAGTCGATTTTGAGCAAGATGTCGCTCGTCTAATACGGGCTGTGTTGCTGGCGGGAGCAGTCCGGTCCGGTGGCAGTCAAATGTCACTGGTTTGAAATAAGAGAGCAGCAGTAGTACGCGTAGTACTCACCGCGCCCGCCAGTAGCGCGCCGGTGCTGCCCCTCTCGGCCATCTCGTTCAGCCTGCAGACGGCGGCCGACTGACTGGTCGCGAAACCACGGACTCCGTGAGTCCGCGGGCAGCCGTGCGGAGCGTCCGCGCCTCCCACCAGCAACCGCTGATTCACGCGCTCGCTCCGAGACACGCCGCCGCTGTTGCGTACATCGTGAGCAGGAGTCAAGGCCGACGGCCGGGCCACGCGCCTTGGCCGCTACTCAGGCAAGCCGACTCGCTGTGAAGCGGCCAGCCAGGTGCCGCAGTGGTCTTCCTTCTGTCAGCACGCTGACTGTCGTTGATTTGCGTTAGTTGTGGCCATCAGTCCGGGGACCGGTTTGATGCAGCTCTTCACCCAAGTACATGATGTGCAATCTTCATCTCTGCATCAATTCAAATTAGAAGAAAACGACTGCTCTTTTGAGGAAAGACAATGTAGTTCTTTTCTCGTGATGCGAATCTAACAGAGACACACTTACACACACACCAACTCATTTTTGTGTATGGTTAGGATGAAATGCACTTATCCTTTACTCCTATTAGGTATGTTGAAAGATGAGTACAAAACCTAGCTTGTGAACACATGACCGTCTACCCAGAGGAACCAAAAACATCAACAGAACCATTCAACACAACTGACGTTTGACAAATGACCTGGAGAGACAAAAACAAAAAGCGGGATTTTTGCCTCCCTAGGCACTCAATTCATTTAGCTTTACCCAGGGTTCACCACGGGGAGGTGAACTAGCTTTTAGCACAGTGGTTCCCAATCTTGCTCAGACCATAGCCCTGAGTGCAATTAGACATTAGCTAGTAACCCCGCCCTCACCTCCCCCCCCCCCCCCCCCCCGGGCCATCTGCTGCTGCGCCTCCTCCAATATTATCACCAACTTTAGCACCTCATACACGGTAGAATGAGATACTTTTCTTGGAACACTTTTGAAAGACGAGTGATATTTAGTTCGTGTGCGTGTCAGAATGAATGACGAAGGAATTCGTGGTGCATCGCAAGTGCTAACCACAATTCATTCAAAACAGAAAATAAAGCTAAGTATCAGCAAACTTCCCCCTCGTCTCTACTGTGGCATTTGCTTGACCTGCACACTGCAGCCTCATTTAAAATCAACCAAGTTAAAATGTGTGCACTGTACTTATTGTTTACAAATCATTTCATTGTTGCACTCCTTACTTCTGAACTGTCAGACATTGAAAGACTTCAGGCTGTTAATGCTTTGCGTCTGACCACAGCCACTAATAGTAATAGTAATAATAATAACAGCTCTATAGTAGCCCTTGTGTAGTTATTGCTGCGTCGTGGTGTCAATTAATTCATGTATCTGTTTCGAAGCGAGAAATGATGCAATCTCTGGACTACTGCGGGTACCATCTACATCTCGGAAAAGACATTTTCTTGAGATCTTTAGCATTTGTTACGTATATGTCTCACTCTTATCATCAGCGCTGTACAGGACAAAGCACAACATATGTGTGTGTAGTGGGTTGACTATGTCAGGAACCTGTAACCTCCAATGCAGTACTAACTGAGAGAAAGTAGTTATTGAAACTTTCTGTTAGATTAAAACTGTGTGCCGGACCGAGACTCGAACTCGGGACATCACAGAAGCTCTTCTGCGAAGTTTAGAAGGTAGGAGAAGAGGTACTGGCAGAATTGAAGCTGTGACGACAGGTCGCGAGTCGTGCTTGGGTAGCTCAGTCGGTGGCGGCACGGTAGCTCAGCGTGTTCGGTCAGAGTTGGCTGGCCTCTGTAATAAAAAACTGAGTGAAAGGACCAACAACGAACTTCAACGGATATCATGTGACGTTCACTACAACCAAATGCAAAAAAGTCTCGGTAGAGCACTTGCCCGCGAAAGGCAAAGGTCCCGAGTTCGAGTATTGGCGCGACACACAGTTTTAATCTGGCAGGAAGTTTCATATCAGTGTACACTCCGCTGCAAACGGAATATTTCATTCTGGAAAGTAAATATTGATAACTTATATAATCAAAATCAGCATCTTGTAAAATTGTGATAATATTAATGATCTTTCAAAAATAATTTAGTTTCGTGACTGAAACAGAATCAAATTGTTTAGTTCTTACCCCTCAGAAAATTCCATTTTACCTCTCAGGGAGTAGTTACCTCCCGGTTGGGAATCACTGCATGTACATCGCTGATATGCCTGAAATCTTTAAAATTTGTATATGCTGACGATTAGGCTCTGGTCACACAGCATAAAGACATGGAGGAAACTGAAAGCACACTGACATACCCTCTTACCACCACGAGTAACTACTTCCGGAATTGGAGGCTATTACCAAGCCCAACAAAGACAGTACTTACGTGCTTTCACTTGAATAATAAGACTCCAATAAAGAGCCAGCGATAAAACCATTTGCCGGCCGTGGTGGTCTAGCGGTTCTAGGCGCTCAGTCCGGAACCGCGCGACCGCTACGGTCGCAGGTTTGAATCCTGCCTCGGGCATGGATGTGTGTGGTGTTCTTAGGTTAGTTAGGTTTAAGTAGTTCTAAGTTCTAGGGGACTGATGACCTCAGCAGTTAAGTCCCATAGTGCTCAGAGCCATTTGAACCATTTTTTTGATAAAACCATTTACTCTCCCATAATATGACATCGAAGTATCTGGGGACATAACTTGGATAGGACCCTCAGTTACAAACAGCAGCTGACAAAAACAGCGGCTAACTCCGAACCAGAAACAATTCACGGAGAATCATCTAAAACGTGTCCCGCAAATATTGCGGAAAAGGAAAGTGCTATTTATGTGCAGTTTTCAGAGAATGGACATATAGTTAGGGGTTCGTTTGTTACCCAACCAACAGATTGTAATAATACTTAGAAAGTGTATTTTTTGTGGAAACATACACTTTTTTAAATGGATCAATTCCTACTGACCGCAGGAAACTAAACGTAGGGTAAAGTAGATTGACAGCGGTGTTTGTTGCAGGAGTCTATGGGAATTAACTGCTAAGGTCATCAGTCCCTAAGTTTACACACTACTTAACCTAAATTACCCTAAGGACAAACACACACGTCCATGCCCGAGGGAGGACTTGAACCTCCACCGGGACCAGCCGAACAGTCCATGACTGCACCGCCTAAGACCGCTCGGCTAATTCCGTAATAATATCCTATTTTGAAAAGTTTCCATACCGACACTTCTACAATACCTGTAGTAGCGCGCACTAAAGAACAACACAAGTGCATACACTAATTATGTGGATTCTGACCAGTAACGAGACGACTGAACATCACAAGTTGTGTTCAGAATGACCACCGGCAGCGGCAGTACACACTTCCAGCCTGGCATGGAACGACCACTGCACACGTGCTAGCTTTTGAGTGGAGATGTGTAAGCAAGCTGCAGTGACACGTCGTTGCATATCGTCGGGGGCAGCTGGAACACTATGTCATCAAAAGTATCCGGACACCCGCAAAAACGTACGTTTTTCATATTAGGTGCATCATGCTGTCGCCTATTGCCAGGTACTCCATATAAGCGACATCAGTAGTCATTAGACATCGTGAGAGAGCAGAAGACGACGCTCCGCGGAACTCACGGACTTCGAACGTGATCAGGTGATTAGGTGTCACTTGTGTCCTACGTCTGTACGCGAGATTTCCACACTCCTAAACTTCCCTAAGTCCATTATTTCCGATGTGATAGTGAAGTGGAAACGTGAAGGGACACGTACAGCAGAAAAGCGTACAGATCACCTCGTCTGTTGACTGACAGAGACCGCAGACATTTGAAGAGGGTCGCAATGTGTAATAGACAGACATCTATCCAGACCATCACACAGGAATTCCAAACTGCATCGGGATCCACTGCAAGTACTATGACAGTTAGGCGGGAGGTGAGAAAACTTGGATTTCATGGTCGAGCGGCTGCTCATAAACCACACACCACGCCGGTAAATGCCAAACGACCCCTAGCTTGGTGTAAGGAGCGTAAACGTTGGACGATTGAACAGTGGAAAAAGGTTATGTGCAGTGACGAATCACGATACACAATGTGGCGATCCGATGGCAGGGTGTGGGTATGAACGTCATCTGCCAGTGTGTGTAGTGCCAACAGTAAAATTCGGAGGCGGTGCAGTTATGGTTTGGTCGTGTTTTTCATGGAGGGGGCTTGCACTCTTTATTGTTTTGCGTGGCACTATCGCAGCATAGGCCTACACTGATGTTTTAAGCACCTTCTTGCTTCCCACTGCTCAATAGAGATTGCATCTTCAAACACAATCGAGCACCTGTTCATAATGCACAGCCTGTGACGGAGTGGTTACACGACAATAACATCCCTGTAATGGACTGGCCTGCACAGAGTCCTGACCTGAATCCTATAGAACACGTTTGGGACGTTTTGGAACGCCGACTTCGTGCCAGGCCTCACCGACCGACATCGATACCTCTCCTCAGTGTAGCACTCCGTGAAGAATGGGCTGCCATTCCCCAAGAAACCTTCCAGCATCTGATTGAACGTATGCCTGCGAGATTGGAAGCTGTCATCGAGGCTAAGGGTGGGCCAACAACGTACTGAATTCCAGCATTACCGACGAAGGGCCCCACGAACTTTAAGTCATTTTCAGCCAAGTGTCCGGACACTATTGAGCACGTAGTGTATGTCCTTGTAGACAGCGCCTTTCAGCTTTCCCCACAGAAAAAAGTCTACAGGCTTCAAATCCTGGACTGTGCGACAGGTCCCGGCGGAGGTTCGAGTCGGCCCTCGGGCATGGGTGCATCTGTTTGTTCTTAGGATAATTTAGGTTAAGTAGTGTGTAAGCTTAGGGACTGATGACCTTAGCAGTTAAGTCCCATAAGATTTCACACGCATTTGAACATTTTTGCTTCAAATCCGGGGAAATAGGACGGCCAAGGTCAGGTCCTCTGCGTCTGATCCAACGATTTGGAAACAATTTTTGAAGACATGCTGTAATACTTGGTGCACTATGGGCCGGACAGCCACCACGGTACCACAGGTTCCTCCTAGTCTACAGAGGAGCGTCTTCTAGCATTGTGGAACATGGTCTGTTAGGAGTCTTCGATACATCGGCTCCCAGTCCGGCACAAATTTTCATCGTCGTCATTCGATTACGCACATGATGGTTCTCCATATTCGCAACTGCGAATACATTTCATGCAGGAACAGTACAGTTCCAAAACTATGTAGCACAACCTGAGGCTCTACGGCATCTATTCTACGTGCATCTGCCCTGGCACTCGTAAAATCGACGTGGAATAGAATATATCATAGTATGAAGGCTTTCACGACCGGATGACATATCTTCTGGTAAACCTTCCAGGATGTAAGGTCGTGGTCCATGAACTCTTCAGCTCCTATCGTTCGTCCAGAGCTGCGCTGGACATCTTCAGAGGGGTGTTTCTCCTCCGGTGAGTCTTGCCGACTGACGGGTCTGACGTCTGAGAGCGACTTATACATCGTAGAAAGTGGACGTGGCCAGAGTTACACCTGATATGTAGAGATAATCTTTGTCAGAGATAAAACTTAACTATCGATCGTAATCTCGTCACAGATAAAACAGTCTAGCAATTCTGTAGTGCTACTGTCCAAATATCACCAAGTTTCATGGTCTCTTCTTTCCGATTAAAAGTATCCCTATGTTTATATATTTCAATTGCTTCTCTACAAAGCTGTGGGTAATAGTTCGTCATCGTAGGTAAAATTTTTGTTTCGGAAAACTTCACTTACGATTTCCTGACAGAAAAGCGTGTTCTGCTACAGCCGATTTGTCTGTTTTCCCTAATCGGCAAAGACTTCTGTGTTCTTTTAACCGTGAAATTACGCTTCTCTTCGTTGTTCCAATATAAACTTTACCACATGTACACGGAATTTTATATACGCCACTGGTTGATAGAGGAGCGCGTTTATCTTTTACAGACCGAAGAACATGACAAATTTTCTTCGTTGGTCTAAAAACAGGTCCAATATCATATTTACTTAAAATCTTTCCAATCTGATCCGTTACTTTCTTTATAAAAGGGAGAGAGACTGTATTCTTCTGTCATTTTTTGCTTGTCTTTAGGCTTTCTGTTGTTTGGGTGCAGAATTCTGCTTACTTCTTTGAGTAGCCATTTTTCTCAAAAGCGTGCTTCAGATGTTTTAATTCGGCGTCTAGATACTCCGACGTGCAAATCCGTCTGGCTCTGTCAACGAGACTTTTAATCACACCTCTCTTTTGTTGTGGATGGTGGTTAGAGTTTTTATGTAAGTATCGGTCTGTGTGCGTTATTTTTCTAAAAATCTGTTGTTTCAATCTTCCATCTGTCTGTCTCATAACTAAAACATCCAGAAACGGTATTTTGTTGTCATTTTCTCTCTCCATGGTAAACTGGATTCTTGGATTTATATTATTAAGATAATCAAACAATTCGTCTAAGGCTTCTCTACCATGTGTATCGTCTACATACCGATACCAGCGAGATGGTTTCTTATCTGCTTTTTCCAAAGCTGACTGTTCGAATTTCTCCATGTAGAAATTAGCTACTGGAGGACCCAATGGGTTACCCATTGCTACGCCATTAAGTTGCTCATAAAATTCATTATTCCACTGGAACTGACTGGAAGTAAGACAATGTCTAAAAAGAGCAGTCAGATCTTCTGGAAAAATATCCGTTATAAAATCCATAACTTCGTTAACTGGTATCATAGTAAATAAAGATACTACATCAAAACTTACTAAAATATCTTCAGGAATCAGAATTAAACCTTCAATTTTCTCTACAAAATGACGTGTGACCTTTATAGATGAGTCAGTTTTATCTGTGACGAGATTACGGTCGATAGTTAAGTTTTATCTCTGACAAAGATTATCTCTGCATATCACGTGTAACTCTGGCCACGTCCACTTTCTACGATGTATAAGTCGCTCTCAGACGTCCGACCCGTCAGTCTGCAAGACTCACCGGAGGAGAAACCCCCCTCTGAAGATGTCCAGCGCAGCTATGGACGAAACGTTAGGAGCTGAAGAGTTTCATGGACCACGACCTTACATCCCGGAAGGTTTACCAGAATAGAATAGAACCAAGAGAATGATATCTGGGACAACAAAAACTGGACCCGTCCATTGGCTACTACCTGTACTTACCAGCAGATGCCGCTACGTTGGGATCACGCATTAGTGCAAACTTTGTTTACCTTTAGTAGGCCATTAAAACACCATAATCTGCAAGCAGTAATGTGCACCACTCTGGCAATTCTGAGAAAGTCGCTAGAGAGGTTTTACGCGTCTGTCATGTGAGTGAGGTATCTGTGCGTAGGTGCCGGATGTTAAGAGTCCATGGTGGTGAAGTGGAAACCGGCACGGTAGCTGAGCGTGTTCAGACAGAGGGGCATCTGCTTCCTGTAATAAAAACACTGAGTGACTGGATCAACGATGAAGCCGAAGAAATACAATGAACAATAACGAACAAAATGAGTTTCAAAAAAAGAGGTTAGCGTTCGAGCTTCGTAAGACGAACGTGTATGATGCGACGGTTCGGATCCCGCTCAAATCTCCATTTTTTTAGTACTAGTGTAAATTGTTTGATACTAAAAAAATTGCACCTACAGTATTCGTTCTTGCTACGTTAGCAATGCTCACCGCTAAGTATGTTAACTGCGAAATGGGTCCTGCCGGTGTGTCTACAGCTCGAAATGTTGAGGTACAAGTTAATTCCGGGTACCTTACCAGATTACATGGATAAGGGATATCAAATCACGACAGACATTCATTTTCAGGAAAACATCTATGCGTTTCTTCATTTACTTGTCGACAGTTATTTAATTAATTAAAAATAGTAAAAAGTCAAATAACATGAAGTTCCCCAAAACTTCATGCAAATACACGTGCTTTTTTAAAATTATATTACCTCTCAAATGTCATATAAATTAAATAATATGACCAGTGATGAAAAAAGTATAGATTAAAAATTAAGTTAAAGAGGGAGTCAAACCGCTGCTCATACACGTGCGTATTATGTAGCTCGAACACTAACCATTTTATTACCTTTTTTCTACATCTGCATCTACATATATACTCCACTAGCCACCAAGCGGTGTGTGGCAGAGGGCACTATTCGCACCATAGTCATACTTCCCCTCCTCTGTTCCACTCGCCGATAGCGCGAGGGAAAAACGACTGTCTGAACGCCTCAGTATGAGCTCTAATGTCCCTTATCTTTGAATGGTAATCATTGCGCGATTTGAAAGTTTGTGGTAATAATACACGCTCTACATCCTCGGCGAAGATCGGATTTTTGAATTTAGTGAGCAGCCCCTTCCGTTTAGCGCGTCGTCTATCTGCAAGTGTGTCTCACTTTAAACTTTCTATGAGATTTGCAACGCTCTCGCAATGGCTAAATGTACCAGTCACGAATCTTGCCGCTCTTCTTTGGACCTTCTCAATCTCTTGAATCAGACCAACTGGTAAGGGTCCCATACAGACAAACAATACTCTAACTGGACGAACTAATGTATTGTAAGCAATTTCTTTTGTTGAAGGATTGCATTGCTTCAGGATTCTACCAATAAACCACAATCTAGAGTTCGCCTTGCCCGTTACTTTCGTAATCTCATCATTCCATTTGAGATCATTTCGAATAGTCACAGGCCGGCCGGTGTGGCCGAGCGGTTCTGGGCGTTTCAGTCCGGAACCGCGCTCCTGCTACGGTCTCAAGTTCGAATCCTGCCTCGGGTATGGATGTGTGTGATGTCCTTAGGTTAGTTAGGTTTAAGTAGTTCTAAGCTCTAGGGGACTGATGACCACAGATGTTAAGTCCCATAGTGCTCAGAGACATTCGAATAGTCACACCCAGATATTTGACGGATGTTTATTTTGGACTCGCACATTAATGGGGATTTTCGCCTTGTTATACACAGTAGGTTACACTTACTAATATTGAGAGATAACTGCTAGTCATTACACCACGAATTTATTTTCTGCAGGTACTCATTGATTTGTTCACTACTTTCGTATGATACTACTCTCCTGTAGACTACAGCATCATCGGCAAACAGTCTAATGTCGCTGTCAGTACCATCAACCAGATTGTTTATGTAAATCGTAAAAAGCAGCGGACCTATTACGCTGTCCTGAAGTTACGCATGTTCTGTTGAAACCACCCTATTCAGGAGGACATACTGCTTTCTGCCTGTTAGAAAACTTTCTATCCAACCGCATATATCATGGAATAGACCGTAAGCGCGATTTTTTGGAGCAAGCGACAATGCGGAACTGAGTCGAACGCCTTTCGAAAGTCGAGAAATATGGCATCAACCTGGGAGCCGGTATCTGGAGCCTGTTGTATATCATGCACAAAGAGGGCCAGCTGTGTCTCGCATGACCGCTGTTTCCTAAAACCGTGCTGGTTTCTGCAGATGATCTTCTCAGTGTCTAGAAACGTCATTATACCCGAACACAAAATATGTTCCATGAGTCTACAACAAATCGATGTCAGTGAAATTGGCCGGTAATTATGTGCATGCGATTTTCTACCCTTTTTATATAGATTGCAATGATCTGGGCCTTCTTCCAGTCCCGTGGAACTTTCTGCTGTTCCAATGAGCTCTGATAGATGATGGATAAGAATTGTGATATATTTGTAGCGTAGTTAACATCAAATATTACGGGGATACCGTCTGGGCCAGATGCCTTCCTGGCGTCTAATGATCTTAACTGTTTTACTATCCCAGATACACTAAATACTATGTCAGCCATCCTCGCGTTTGTTCGATAATTGCAAGGGGGAATGGTGCTGCTGTTCTCTACCGTAAACGAGTGTTTGAAACATAGGTTTAGAATTTCGGCCTTCTGTTTATCATCATCCGTTACGTTACCCGTACTGTCAGCAAGAGAAAGTATTGAATTATTTGTAGCGTTCGTAGATTTTACGTACGACCAGAATTTTTTGGGGTTATTTTTAGAATCTGCAGATAAAATATTGCCTTCAAAGTCATTAAAAGAATCTCTCATTGACCTTTTGACAGCTGCTTTCATTTCGCATAATTTCTGTTTGTCAGCGGGGCAGTTAGTACGTTTAAAACGACTGCGCAAAATTCTCTGCTTTCTTAGCAACTTCCTAATATGTTTGTTGTACCAAGGTGGACTCTTTCCCTCCTCTGAATTTTTGATAGACACATACATCTCTAGCTCGTGGTGGACAATACCTTTAAATTCCGACCAAAGATGTTCAATATCTTTGTGTCCCGCGGTGAATGCTTGGAGCTGACTATGAAGATATTCAGTAATGACACTTTTACTTGCTTTTCCAAATGAGAAAACTCTACGCTGGTTTTTTTTCTTTTTTTTTTTTTTTTTGCAACTTCCACTGACATAGAAGCCATAACGACATTATGGTCGCTAATACCTTCTTCTAGATTAACTTCCTCAAAAATATGTTTCCATCTCGAGGTGGTTTTCTAACCTATTGCTCCTAGAATAACTTCACACGAGTCTTTGCTTCTGCCTCCTGTGATAAACGTGTAATTTTCCCAGTCAATGGATGCTAGATTAAAGTCTCCACCTATAACTAAGGGATAATTTGGACATTTATTTCCTATGTACTTAAGACTATCCCTGAAACGTTCTGCGACGTTTGTTGCGGATGCTGGTGGTCTATAAAAACATCCTAATACGTTGGCCAACCCTTGTCTGATGACAGCTTTATCCAGACTGTTTTACAGTCCGATCCACTATCGATCTCAACTGCGTTTGAACAGCTTTTAACTGCAATGAACATACCACCTCCCATGGCATCAGTCCTATCCTTGCTAAACATTGTCCAATCCGAGTTCAAAATTTCACTGCCATTTACGTCTGTTTTCAACCAGCTTTCGGTACCTAATACAATATTGGCATAGCTACTGTTTATTTCGGAGATGAACTCAGGGATCTTGCTACAGACACTTCGACAATTTACTAACATGAGATTAAGTATATTTAAATCCTTTGGAATTACCTGTCTAGGCGAACTAACGATTTTTACTGTTGGCAGACTCACATCAGTGTCATGAACTGGTAATTTTTCAGGCCAACGGTTTGTTTCCCGTGGGGAGGAACCTAATCTAAAAATCCCCCATGTGCACGTCCCAAGTACTGTGCTACCCATGTAGCTGCTTGATCTCATTTAATTCGTTATCGGTCGTTGAATTTGGTCGGGGAGGACGTCCCATGACACTTGTTCAAGTTCATCGTTGATCCATTCACTTACTTTTTAGCTGTAGAGGGCAACTAACCTTCTGACCAAACACTCTCAGCTACCGTGCCGGCTCTCCCTTCACCACCATGAATTCTGCAACATCCATCATCTACGCACAGATATATCCGGTACATAATAGACTTCTCGTGCGATTTTGTCGAAGTTGCCAGAGGACTGCACCTTACTACTTGCAGATTATGTTGTTTTAATGGCCGACTGAAAGTGTACAAGGTTTGAAGTAAATCGATGATCCCAACGTCGTGGTGTCCCCTTGGTAGTCATATTCTATCCACTCACTCTAGACCTGCAACGAGATGACGTCGACATGATAGAATGTCGGCATAGAGAGTTTGGAAACTGGAAATTTGTGTTAAGTTCTTATGGGACCATACTGTTGAGATAATCGGTCCTATATACTACTTAATCTACCTTACACTAAGAAAAACACACACTGCCATGCCGGAGGGAGGACTCGAACCTCCGACGGGGGAAGCCGCGCGAAGCGTGACAAGACGCCTAGACCGCACGGCTACCCGCGCGGCATAGACAGTTTCATTTTGTTTATTTACAACATACGTCATTTCACTATTTGTAATACTACATGTATGTATTGTGTATATGTTTGTGGAGTGTAATGTAATGCTTGTATTGAAGGATCATGATGAGAGAAGGGATCTGTCTATTACTTTCATTTTTATTCTTCTTTCACATTTACGGATTATTGAAATTAGTGCCCTTTGAACATTGTAACTTACCCCGTCTATTAAATAAATTTACCTCCCACACTTCCCTCCATTACTGTTAAGACTCCCCAACTGTGTGACAGACTCCCCACTACGTGACACTCGCAGTTTTTGAAATACAGAGCTCTCTAGCGGTTGTGGTGGTCAAGCTAAAGTTTCGTAAAAAGTCCAGGCACTTGCTGCGCCTGGCTGAAAGATGTGGAACAGATTCCACTGTCGCATCTGCCCTAATTATAAATTTCGACAGGTTTACAAAATTCAGTGAGAGCTGTTCCTGTGTTAACATAATTGATACAGTCATCTCTAACATCATCATATCCAGAGAAATGTGGTAAGTTGGTATTATCATCTCAATAATGTCAACTACAAAACGCGAACTTTGGTAATTTGTGTTGTTTGTTCATTGTGGTTTTGTGTCCTTTTGTACGAAAAATTGTTCATCTCATCCCCGAAATCATTGTACCTGAATCAGCTGCTTCGAAAGACAAGTTTGTACGAGAGGATGGAACCAACATTTTGTAGTGTCCATTGCCATCACCACTCTTGCTGATGAAGAAGCTTCTGCTTCACCCCGCTTAAACACCAACCACGATCTGATGCTACGAAAGAGATTTACCTCTACGTAGTAGTGAAATACTGCGGGAAATTATATCCGAGGCACAGGCTTTCTACTCCCGATGAGACAGGGAAAGGACCGGTGTCAGCCATGGCTATGGTAGGAAAATTCTGGACGTGGCCCAGGATTTCTGATGGTATAAGGCGTAACAAACTGTTTTCCGAATGGACCCACCCATAAAGTAGAAATGGAGTGAGCATTCTGTCCGCAACATATCCTGCAGCTCAAGTCACATAATTTTGGGAGGACGCATTTTAACTCGTAAAACACTTAACATATTTGTAGTGTTATTACTTTGCTACTACGGGTAGATCACCTACAGACGTACCTTGAATATTTGTACAGGCGTTCTACAGACATCTTAATTTTATACCAAGAACTGAAGCTGGCTTAAAGATGTGAAGGGCAACGGCATTATACTTTTTCGCCACAGTATCATAGCTCAGATTCCACTTTATTCACGTTTTAAGGTAACAGGACAGAAGTGATAGCCAACAATATTTTTTTGCGTTTTCTTTTGCACTTCTTGAGATTGTCGAACCTCGTTTCTAATTAATTACATTGCAATAACACTGCAAACGGCGTCGAAGTGTCATCATAAAACGAGGTATTTGAAAACTACGAAATTGTTACAGTAAATTCGGTAAGCAATTTGCGCCACCTGCTTGTTCATTACTATTTTCAGTTTTTCTTTATTTAACCTTCTGCTTTTTGTACACAAGTACGATGGTCGTCCCGAAAGTAATGGCCCCTATGTCTGTTCATGGAAACTACAGACGGTACGTAAATCACAGCAGCACAGTCAAATAGAGCAATATTTCAGCCACAGATTGTAATTTTTCCACATTGTCACCAGTATGCATTAGGCACTTTTGCCAGCAATGAACCAGAGCCTTCATGCCGAGCCTGTAAAAGCTGGAACAAGCTGAGGGTAACCGCTTCCCTATAGCTTTGATAATAGCATCCGAATCTTGAAAATGTTCGCCACGTAGTCCATCTTTCAGAGGCCCAAGAGATGGAAGCCTGAAGGCGCTTTATCGGGGCTGTACGGTGGATGTGAGAAGACAGCCCAGCCGAATTTTGCAATGAGTTGTGTGATCACAAAGCTGGTGTCTCTCGGTTCAAAACAGTTGCATTAAACTAAGTACTACAGAGAGAGATTATTTTACCGTTAACTATGTTTTTCCACTTTCACTTCCTGTTTAATTCTTCGTGGCGTGTGTCGGTTTTTTGTGCTTATTTTTATGTGGTACGATTTTGTTTGCCTCTGTGTCCACAATATACAAAACATTTCGCCATCTTGCTGTTCGCGAAATTAAGGGAGACAGTTTTGCTTTTCTGTGTATAAAATTAGCTGCATGCCGCCCAACGAACGGGAGTTCACGACAAACTAAGTAACAGCACTGTACACACCAAAACTGGACCCACAACACTACCGCATTCCCAATTGTATAAGCTGACATACGTAACCTCACGTTATAGTATTTGTTTACTAATAACCGCTTACACAGTTGCAGATGACATGATGTACACCGAGGAAAACGGCAACGTAAAATTCGGTAACGTACAATATACACTCCTGGAAATTAAAATAAGAACACCGTGAATTCATTGTCCCAGGAAGGGGAAACTTTATTGACACATTCCTGGGGTCAGATACATCACATGATCACACTGACAGAACCACAGGCACATAGACACAGGCAACAGAGCATGCACAATGTCGGCACTAGTACAGTGTATATCCACCTTTCACAGCAATACGGGCTGCTATTCTCCCATGGAGACGATCGTAGAGATGCTGGATGTAGTCCTGTGGAACGGCTTGCCATGCCATTTCCACCTCGCGCCTCAGTTGGACCAGCGTTCGTGCTGGACGTGCAGACCGCGTGAGACGACGCTTCATCCAGTCCCAGACATGCTCAATGGGGGACAGATCCGGAGATCTTGCTGGCCAGGGTAGTTGACTGACACCTTCTAGAGCACGTTGGGTGGCACGGGATACATGCGGACGTGCATTGTCCTGTTGGAACAGCAAGTTCCCTTGCCGGTCTAGGAATGGTAGAACGATGGGTTCTATGACGTTTTGGATGTACCGTGCACTATTCAGTGTCCCCTCGACGATCACCAGAGGTGTACGGCCAGTGTAGGAGATCGCTCTCCACACCATGATGCCGGGTGTTGGCCCTGTGTGCCTCGGTCGTATGCAGTCCTGATTCTGGCGCTCACCTGCACGGCGCCAAACACGCATACGAACATCATTGGCACCAAGGCAGAAGCGACTCTCATCGCTGAAGACGACACGTCTCCATTCGTGTGTCCGCTGTGCCGTGCGTGTGATCATTGCTTGTACAGCCCTCTCGCAGTGTCCGGAGCAAGTATGGTGGGTCTGACACACCGGTGTCAATGTGTTCTTTTTTCCATTTCCAGGAGTGTATAAGGCAGTGTGAAAATATCCAAGGAAAACAATATTTAAAAAACAAACAGTGCAATGTAATAATGCGTTACAGCGTTTTATAACTAAGCTTTTTCTGCATATTTTAGATTTAAAGAACCCACTGATGATGGCGATATTTCTCGCTGAAACTAATTTGGGGAATAAATAAGTAAATAAATAACAAAAAGTGTTTTCCATCTAGGCTGATTCCCATTCTCATATTGTTTCTTTTCTATGAAAGCATGGACCAAATGGAAGAGTTCCAAGATAAAGTTATTTCTAATTTTTTCATTGCTATTATTTACACACAAAGTAAAAAAGCAAGAGCTGGTAAGGTACAAGAAAACTGGTATTTTCTAAATTTAAACAGTTTATTTTTGACAAATTGACATCTTATGTGTTATGTACATCACTGATTAAGAAATAAAATATATTTTTTCAGTGCCTGCCTGATTGTCTTCCTGTGCAAATTGACATTGCATGTATTTGCAATGCAGAGACAACGAATTTTAATATACTGCTTTACACTAAGCGTTTACGATCAAATAAGCATGTTTCTCAGGGAAACATTTTCAGTTAAATGCTCTTTCAATTCTGGGAATAAATCTCGGTGCATCACTACTGACACAACATTTAACATTACATCATTGACCACACTGACTTTTGAAAGTACGTTACTAGATGACAGAACTCGTAACCGTATTAGCTTTTCTGTCTCTCTGCACACAGTAACAACACCTGTTGACGGCATTATCAAGGCATTATCACCTTTTCTTCTTAACAAATCTGTGTACTGCACATGTTCCACATTAAATAAACTACAGGGTGTTTCAAAAATGACCGGTATATTTGAAACGGCAATACAAACTAAACGAGCAGCGATAGAAATACACCGTTTGTTGCAATATGCTTGGGACAACAGTACATTTTCAGGCAGACAAACTTTCGAAATTACAGTAGTTACAATTGTCAACAGATGGCGCTGCGGTCTGGGAACCTCTATAGTACGATATTTTCCACATATCTACCATGCGTAGCAATAATATGGCGTAGTCTCTGAATTAAATTACCCGAAACCTTTGACAACGTGTCTGGCGGAATGGCTTCACATGCAGATGAGATGTACTGCTTCAGCTGTTCAATTGTTTCTGGATTCTGGCGGTACACCTGGTCTTTCAAGTGTCCCCACAGAAAGAAGTCACAGGGGTTCATGTCTGGCGAATAGGAAGGCCAATCCACGCCGCCTCCTGTATGTTTCGGATAGCCCAAAGCAATCACAAGATCATCGAAATATTCATTCAGGAAATTAAAGACGTCGGCCGTGCGATGTGGCCGGGCACCATCTTGCATAAACCACGAGGTGTTCGCAGTGTCGTCTAAGGCAGTTTGTACCGCCACAAATTCACGAAGAATGTCCAGATAGCGTGATGCAGTAATCGTTTCGGATCTGAAAAATGGGCCAATGATTCCTTTGGAAGAAATGGCGGCCCAGACCAGTACTTTTTGAGGATGCAGGGACGATGGGACTGCAACATGGGGCTTTTCGGTTCCCCATATGCGCCAGTTCTGTTTATTGAGGAAGCCGTCCAGGTAAAAATAAGCTTCGTCAGTAAACCAAATGTTGCCCACATGCATATCGCCGTCATCAATCCTGTGCACTATATCGTTAACGAATGTCTCTCATGCAGCAATGGTAGCGGCGCTGAGGGGTTGCCACGTTTTAATTTTGTATGGATAGAGGTGTAAACTCTGTCGCATGAGACGATACGTGGACGTTGGCGTCATTTGGACCGCAGCTGCAACACGGCGAATGGAAACCCGAGGCCGCTGTTGGATCACCTGCTGGACTAGCTGCGCGTTGCCCTCTGTGGTTGCCGTATGCGGTCGCCCTACCTTTCCAGCACATTCATCCGTCACGTTCCCAGTCCGTTGAAATTTTTCAAACAGATACTTTATTGTATCGCTTTTCGGTCCTTTGGTTACATTAAACCTCCGTTGAAAACTTCGTCTTGTTGCAACAACACTGTGTTCTAGGCGGTGGAATTCCAACACCAGAAAAATCCTCTGTTCTAAGGAATAAACCATGTTGTCCACAGCACACTTGCACGTTGTGAACAGCACACGCTTACAGCAGAAAGACGACGTACAGAATGGCGCACCCACAGACTGCATTGTCTTCTATATCTTTCACATCACTTGCAGCGCCATCTGTTGTTGAAAGTAGTAACTACTGTAATTTCGAAAGTTTGTCCGCCTGAAAATGTACTGTTGTCCCAAGCATATTGCAACAAACGGTGTATTTCTATCTCTGCTCGTTTAGTTTTTATTGCCGTTTCAAATATATCGGTCATTTTTGAAACACCCTATATGTATCCAAGTGTTGCAATTTAACTTGTTCGCCATATGTCTGACGTCAAATACTTGAGTATAAACAATCGCATTGCTAGTGTATTCAGTTAGGTTCTGGGACAATAAGAAACAATCATGATCAGACAGTGTCTCCACATTTCCTTCTGTATTGTAGTACCTTCTGTTATTACGAAACTCTTCTGGATCATGTGAAGCAGATTTGTTTTTCTCAGTTATCGTAAATCTGACAATTACCACTTGCATTATGTTTAACTTCATTTGAAAGAAGAAGATTTTTGTATTCTGCTCTAAACTGGAGGTGAAATGGATTGTTATTCCAACCTAATCTAGACCTAGCTAAATAAAAATACATTTACAGATGATCATGGCTAAACGTTTAGATCAGCAAATATTTCATCTTTTTTTGTTTTTATTACACCATTAAACAATCCTTTGACAGTTTCACAATGTGCTAAAATCCCTAGTCTTGCTGTCTTTCTGTTACCTGTGCACAAAAGCTTCCCATTTGAATCCTTGAGGGATGGGGTGATTTGCATCGCTGAGCGAATGGATTTTTGGAGTTACAAACTTTTGGTCAAAAATAAGACAAACGTCTGCAGTTCCTTCAGTCGCTGAAATTGTTGTAATTTCAAGTCACAGCGTAAATGGTGTAGTGCACTACTAACTGAAGCACTTAAAACTTGAACAACCAGCTTTACTTTCGTCTACTGCTGCTATTTGCAAGACGAAGCCCCTCTTTGTCTTGTATAGAATGAAGTTTTTCAATGTATTCCCAAATACTTTTCTTCCACTCCTATCAACTAAACATGTACCAAACATATTTCTAATTTACTTTATCAAATGGCATGGATCAAAAATAATATATAAGTTGTTACCTGAAACATGATGAGAGAAATACAGCTTCATATTGTCAACTGCAATAGTTGCACCTAACTCCTTGGTCATTCCAATATTTGTTGAAAGGCCATCACAAGTGACAGCTAATACAGTCACATTTGCATCACGTAACAGTGCAATGGCCATTTCAACAATGGTCTTCTTCCCATAGGCAGAAACACTATCAGTCACAAAGTATCCTGCAGAGGTCTTCCAATGGCCCTCGACTCCTATTTCGACTATAAGCCCGTCTTGTGCGAGCGACTTCCTGATCAAAATCGACTGCCCCGCAAAAGTGCGCGTCACGTTCTTGCGTGTAAATTATCAGCCAACCACGTCACTAGCGGGTCAGTGATGTCAGTGATCAGTTGACTCTGCCAAGGGTGGAGTTCTGACATCTTTAGTATGCTACAGACTGCGAATGTGCAGAAACAGCGGACTGTGCAGCCGTGTTGGTAACATAGAAAGATAACCTTTTCTCGTCGACATCTTTCCTGTTATACGAAGGGCGTTCACTAAGTACTTCAACACATTTTTTCTCGGCCAGTTTCGGTTGAACAAAACCGGAATTGTTTTGGGTCATCGCGGAATATTCTCTCTCCAGCCCCTTCAGTTTCATGAAATTCTGATAGGTGGTGGCGCTATACCTGGCCTTCAAAATGGCGTGTATAACGGAGGTGCATTCCAAGCAGAGAGTTATCTTTGAGATTCTTTTGGCGGAAAATCACAGCGTCGCAGATATTCATAGACGCTTGCAGGAAGTCTACGCAGAGCTGACAGTGGAAAAAAAACGGTGAGTCGTTACGCGAGGCTTCGGTCACCATTGCAACAAGGCCTTCAGACCTATCCGATCTGATGTGAGTCAGCCGGCCGCACACAGCTGAGACTCCTGCAGTGGTGCAACGTGCGAACACTCTCATTCGATGTGATCGACGGATCACAATCAAACATCTCGCTGCTCAACTGATGTATGTGTTGGTAGAGCTCACACACTCATGTTTCGACCTTTACAGATGAAAATCTGTAGAGTATATAGCAGACTTACAGCTACCAACATAAACATTCAACAGCTTCATGCATGGTACGTAAAATAATGCATACTTATCTTTTTCCAAATTACGTGTAAACGCACAATGCATCACCCCGGTAATACATATCTCAACTGTGTACGGAAAACTAACAATGTATAATATTTGACAACAATCACTTCAGCAGAGAAGTAGTCCACTTCCCAGCAAAGAAAAAAGTCTCCAGAATCTGTCAACACATCATCTACACATGTCATGTTGTCGTCTCCCGTCTCCAGGTCAAGTGGGTCAGTTAAAAGGAAGTTTTCAGTCAGTGAATAAGAACATTCAAAGAGCAGATGATTTAAATGTAGGTGTTCAGCCAGTGAGTGTAAGGAATCAAGCTGTAAAAGTGAGAAAAGCAAGTACGCAAGACATGAGTGAAAACAAACAAGCTACTGTACGTGCATCTTCTAGAGTGAGAAAAGTTCCACAGAGGAGCAGTGGCACCAGGGAAATCATCTCGTCATCATCTGGATCCAACACGGTCAAGAAACTAGCCAGAGATGTAAGTACACAATCAACAAGTGACAGAAGAATGTACAAGCAAAGTGAACAAACTGATATACTGCTACAGAGGAATCCAGACCTACCCCTTTGTCAGGATGACTCATTAGCATTTGTATACATAAATATCAGGTCATTAAGAAACCAAGCTGATGACCTGAGTTTTTTTGTTAGGAGTAAACAAGAATATTATATTATTTATCAATGAACACTGGTTAAGTGAAGACCAACTGCAGTTAGCCGGCCGGAGTCGCCGTGCGGTTCTAGGCGCTACAGTCTGGAGCCGAGCGACCGCTACGGTCGCAGGTTCGAATCCTGCCTCGGTCATGGATGTGTGTGATGTCCTTAGGGTAGTTAGGTTTAATTAGTTCTAAGTTCTAGGCGACTGATGACCTCAGTAGTTAAGTCGCATAGTGCTCAGAGCCATTTGAGCCATCCAACTGCAGTTATATGTACTCCCTGGCTTTTATTTAGCAATAGGTTATTGTAGACCAACACACAACTATGGGGGAGCCTCTATATATGTTAGTAGTGGTATAGACTTGGATTACAGCGCCCTTATTGTTAATGATTACTGTATAGAAAATGTACTGGAAATAGCAGCAATGTTACTGCCCATGTTAAAACTAATAATTGTGTCTGTATACCGCACACATGATAATGATGTTGGAGTATTTGCACAGGCCTTACAGAAACTGATACTACACTGCGATAAGTGGCCTAAATATAGGATTTTAATTTTTGGTGACATAAATATTGATATAAGGCAGAACACACCTAAACATTCACAAATGTAAATATTTTGTACCAAATGTTTTCTCTAAATGTTAATATGCGGTAACAGTTTTACAGAAACGAAATAAAGTAACCCACTGAAGATAGCACAAGTGCTGAAACATGTCGGGGTAAAACAAAACTCCAAAGGTGTCTTGCATTAGGCGTAATTGCTCACCCAACGCCGTGTAAGTTTTACAGTGAAACAGGACTCAGTGTAAGCGGTTAAGCATCATGCTAGTACTAAGACTCATATTGATGATGTGTGGGATGTTAAGAAACTCCACTGTTCTGAGGTATTTCGTGCCAGCAGGAACTACCCAGGAAGAGCAAGTGTCAGCAAAGGAACTAATATTAACATACCATGGAGTGAAACATCATCACAGTTACCTTTCACAGGACTGTGGAAATGCTTTCCTATCTCACTTTTTTTCAAGATTCGAAACTATCATCCAAAATTCGCTGCAGACGGACTAAAGCTGAAGCTATAGTAGAGAATGTATTAGCTCCACATTCTCTGCAACAAAGTCTGAAAAAATTTGGTACAACTCCACTCTCGACTGCCCGTGATGCTTCAAATAAAGGAAATATGTAACTATCTCCAGATGTTATCCGGTACTTCGACCAAGAAATAGGAACGAGTTTAGCCGTTATAGATTTTTACGAAGACGCTGACGAAACATCAACTTCCATGGCCAAGAAACTTAAAGAAAGCATCATTAATACTGGTCTAGTTGCTTCAAACTGGCCATTGCTGAAGTCCTATTTTCTAAGCCAGGGTGAAGACAATAGCGCCAAACTTATTTGGACATTCGTAGTCCATGAAAACGACAGTGAAGTGGACGATGAAGTAACATTCCCGGAGATTTACATTGTAACTAGAAAAATGGTTTGACTTCAATGAAGATTCAAATTTCAAGATTAGCTCTCAGATAAATTTTGGGGAGCTACTTAAGGTGGGGAACGTAATGAAACTTATAGATTATTGCAACATAAATATAAATGGTGACGAACTATTTTCTGAAATATGTTCACTGAATAACGTCTTGTCACTCATTAAGGACTAAACCGACTCAAATATTTCACATAAACGGGTGACATTTTTTAAGAGATCCAAAGCACATAATTTTCTGAAAGTTATTCAACATGTGGTAGCAGTGCCACCAACCAATGCGTTTGAGGAGTGGACCTTCAGTGTGATGCTAAATATCTGGAGCAATGAAAGAAACAAACTGAAAGCGAATTTTAACTACCATATGAAATTTGCTGAATTTGCTAAATTTATCAGGTCCCTTAATGGGAAAGAACTTGTTAAAGTTGTGAAGTCAGAAAAGAAGTATAACTTCAAAATATAACTAGCAAAGAAACTAGAGGCTCACAGAAATGGCTTAATTCGCAGTATTAGTAATGAGTACCATGTTAAGTAAATTCAGGCTTTCTGTTGTAGCAGCTGTAATGCATGTGTGGTGTAATGTGTTGTGAATAATAATAGTAATAGTAATATAATGATAATAATGATAATAATAATACATTTTTGAGTTTGCCTGGTTTTCGCTTCAGTTAAATTTGGCAACCCTGTGTCCAATTGTTGTGATAAGCAGAGTATAACGTGCGTGCACTATCTTGTGCTGACAAATTGAGCAAAGTATAACGTACCCTTTTGTTCTATCGTTTTTCTCTGATATGGTAAGCCAATTATAATATTCCTGCTATCTTCCACTGGCATACACTGCAAGCAGACCGGGGTTAAAAGCATCATATATAAAGTCACTGTTGATGCAGACAACGTTACGTATCACACAGGCATGTGAATCAGATATTTTATGATACGCGAATAAGTAATACGCACTTGGTTCCCCATGGCGCTCATTCTCTTGCTGCTGCCACCGCCAACTAAACCCTGTAATGTTCATTAATTATACTCTGTTCATCATAAGAATAAATCTTATGTAAACAAACACAAACGCGATGATTCGTCGAAAACCGTGGCACACGTACAGTGATGTTGTTATGCTCTTGGAAGAAGGTTCTACTTAGGTATTATATATCTTATTACTAAGTTACGTTAAATGAGACTTTAAGATATACTAACGTATCCATCAACGTTTTTCTTAATCACTTTTTAGCTATGTACTTTTTATTTCAAAATCGTATACAGTCACAGTCTCTGTGCTGTTTGTGCTCTGTTATCACGCTGTTAATATGCAGTATGAAAATGGCTGAGGCTGCTTCCTGCTCCGTTCTGAAACACGCGTGTGGAACACGGTTAAAAAGAGCCGAAAAATAGGTTGTTCTTAATGTTTTTCATAAATTTACAGAAAAAAATCGGCTTTGAAATTTTCTGAGGGACTGTATTTGATGCAGTTGATATAAAAATGCATGTATTGCAGAATCGGTAGCTTAGTGGCCTGATAATGAGATGGAGCTCGTGGTTCAAATCATGCCTTGGTCATCCTTTTCTTTCAATTTGAAATGCCTACATCTCGTAATTGTAAATTTCATCATCATTTTTTATGAAAAGAGCACGTCTTCTTGTTTCTATTTGCACATCGCACGCAAAATTCCTGTTTTCATTTCAAATATAAATTCTTAATTACCAATATTTTATGAAAGGTTGTTAAGAAAACATAACAATTTCATTATTAGTACAAAAAAGAAAAACCAAACACTCTTTATTTGGACTATGTCCATTGTTCTATACCACAGATGAAGTCTCACACGAACCAGAATGTTAAGTGCCTCAGAAACATGTAAAAAAAATCATCTTCACAGTACCGAGCACACCACACAAATGGTGCATATTTTTAACATTTGCCATTGTACCATTGCAATATGAAACAAACAGAACTGATGATAAGGGATTTGTCGCGAGAAATAACAAGATCATTAAGCTGCTAGACGTAATGGAACCAACGCACGCAGCTTTTTCACATGTCACTGACGAACGCTGGCTGGATACAGAACCGCACGTCATAAAACGAGAGAAGAAAATGCGGCGCCTGGGTGGCTTCGCGGATTTTGTTGTTGATCGACTCGTTACCAACGTAGCACATGTCAGTTCAAGAACTGAAATGTACTTCTCGGATTCGGATAAGAAAGGAGCTGACAGATTACCGGACGACTGACTGTAATTGATATATTCAGTAGCTTCAGTATTCAACAATGCGGTGAAAAACCTGCAGTATGCTTTTGCATCACACATAGCTTGCACAGAAAAATTACCCTGTGTTTAAGTAAGAAATTTTCATCGCTCTGGTTTGTAATTAGAATACTATGTTGGGTGAGAACGAGAGAATTGATGCTTCCCGTCTGGTCACATAAGAATCGTGCGGTAGTGCTGAAGTTTTGCTTAACATTATTTCATTCTCTTTAAAAATGATATGGCATTCGAAGCTATACTGTTTCTCTGTTCGTCTCTTTTTACGCCTGAAATGCAACTGCTCACCTGACTGCAGGTTAGTTGGACAAGCTGCCTGGGCAGTGCTGTCCAAGTTTAATGCGCCGGCAAAGCTGTTGTCCCGCATTATCGCTCAGTCTACGTTTGTGTAGCACAGCATAAAACGTATCCTTATGGTCGTACTTGAGTGTACAGGACACAGCTTGGCTTCTGCTCCGCGTGAAACGAAATCCAGTGACATTCAAGCAAACGCTGAAGAATACATGGTGTAATGTTTACGTCAGGTTTGGCTCTGAGCACTATGGGACTTAACTTCTGAGGTCTTCAGTTTCCTAGCACTTAGAACTACTTAAACCTAACTAACCTAAGGACATCACACACATCCATGCCCGAGGCAGGATTCGAACCTGCGACCGTAGCGGAAGCGCGGTTCCAGACTATGCCGGCACGGTAGCTCAGCGTGTTCGGTCAGAGGGTTACGTACCCTCTGTAATAAAAAAACTGAGTCAATCGATCAACAACGAACATAAATGGATGTCTTACGACGTCCGCCCCGAGCAGATGCAACGAATTAAAAAAGTCTGTGGCGCCTAGAACCGCACGGCCACTATGGCCTTGTTGTTGTTGTTGTGGTCAACAGTCCTGAGACTGGTTTGATGCAGCTCTCCATGCTACTCTATCCTGTGCAAGCTTCTTCATCTCCCAGTACCTACTGCAACCCACATCCTTCTGAATCTGCTTAGTGTATTTATCTCTTGGTCTCCCTCTACGATTTTTACCCTCCACGCTGTCCTCCAATACTAAATTGGTGATCCCTTGATGCCTCAGAACATGTCCTACCAACCGATCCCTTCTTCTGGTCAAGTTGTGCCACAAACTTCTATTCTCCCCAATCTTATTCAATACTTCCTCATTAGTTATGTGATCTATCCATCTAATCTTCAGCATTCTTCTCTAGCACCACATTTCGAAAGCTTCTATTCTCTTCTTGTCCAAACTATTTATCGTCCATGTTTCACTTCCATACATGGCTACACTCCACACAAATACTTTCAGAATCGACTTCCTAACATTTAAATCTATACTCGATGTTAACAAATTTTTTTATTCAGAAACGCTTTCCTTGCCATTGCCAGTCTACATTTTATATCCTCTCTGCTTCGACCATCGTCAGTTATTTTGCTTCCCAAATAGCAAAACTCCTTTACTACTTTAAGTGTCTCATTTCCTAATCTACTTCCCTCAGCATCACCCGACTTAATTCGACTACATTCCATTATACTCGTTTTGCTTTTGTTGATGTTCATCTTATATCCTCCTTTCAAGACACTATCCATCCATTCCGTTCAACTGCTCTTCCAAGTCCTTTGCTGTCTCTGACAGAATTACAATGTCATCGGCGAACCTCAAAGTTTTTATTTCTTCTCCGTGGATTTTAATACCTACTCCGAATTTTTCTTTTGTTTCCTTTACTGATTGCTCGATATACAGATTGAATAACATCGGGGACCCTGTCTCACTCCCTTCCCAACCGCTGCTTCCCTTTCATGCCCCTCGACTCTTATAACTGCCATCTGGTCTCTGTACAAATTGTAAATATCGTTTCGCTCCCTGTATTTTACCCCTGCCACCTATAGAAATTGAAAGAGACTATTCCAGTCAACATTGTCAAAAGCTTTCTCTAAGTCTACAAATGATAGAAACATAGGTTTGTCTTTCCTTAATCTTTCTTCTAAGATAAGTCGTAAGGTCAGTATTGTCTCACGTGTTCCAGTATTTCTACGGAATCCAAACTGATCTTCCCCGAGGTCGGCTTCCACTAGTTTTTCCATTCGTCTGTAAAGAATTCGTGTTAGTATTTTGCAACTGTGGCTTATTAAACTGATTGTTCGGTAATTTTCACATCTGTCAACACCTGCTTTCTTTGGGATTGGAATTATTATATTCTTCTTGAAGTCTGAGGGCATTTCGCCTGTTTCATACATCTTGCTCACCAGATGGTAGAGTTTTGTCAGGACTGGCTCTCCCAAGGCCGTCAGTAGTTCCAATGGAATGTTGTCTACTCCGGGGGCCTTGTTTCGACTCAGGTCTTTCAGTACTCTGTCAAACTCATCACGCAGTATCGTATCTCCCATTTCATCTTCATCTACATCCTCTTCCATTTCCATAATATTGTCCTCAAGTACTTGTATAGACCCTCTATATACTCCTTCCACCTTTCTGCTTTCCCTTTTTTGCTTAGGACTGGGTTTCCATCTGAGCTCTTGATGTTCATACAAGTGGTTCTCTTATCTCTAAAGGTCTCTCTAATTTTCCTGTAGGCAGTATATATCTTACCCCTAGTGAGATAAGCCTTTACATCCTTGCATTTGTCCTCTAGCCATCCCTGCTTAGCCATTTTGCACTTCCTGTCGATCTCATTTTTGAGACGTTTGTATTCCTTTTTTCCTGCTTCATTTATTGCATTTTTATATTTTCTCCTTTCATCAATTAAATTCAGTATTTCTTCTGTTACCCAAGAATTTCTACTAGCCCTCGTTTTTTTACCTACTTGATCCTCTGCTGCCTTCACTACTTCATCCCTCGAAGCTACCCATTCTTCTTCTACTGTATTTCTTTCCGCCATTCCTGTCAACTGTTTCCTTATGCTGTCCCTGAAACTCTGTACAACCTCTGGTTCTTTCAGTTTACCCGGGTCCCATCTCCTTAAATTCCTACCTTTTTGCAGTTTCTTCAGTTTTAATCTACAGGTCATAACCAATAGATTGTGGTCAGAGTCCACATCTGACCCTGGAAATGTCTTACAATTTAAAACCTTGTTCCTAAATCTCTGTCTTACCATTATATAATCTATCTGATATCTTTTAGTATCTCCATGATTCTTTCACGTATACAACCTTCTTTCATGATTCTTAAACCAAGTGTTAGCTATGATTAAGTTGTGCCCTGTGCAAAATTCTAACAAGCGGCTTTCTCTTTCATTTCTTAGCCCCAATCCATATTCACCCACTATGTTTCCTTCTCTCCCATTTCCTACTGACGAATTCCAGTCACCCATGACTATTAAATTCACTACCTGAATAATTTCTTTTATCTCATCATACATTTCATCAATTTCTTCATCATCTGCAGAGCTAGTTGGCATATAAACTTGTACTACTGTAGTAGGTGTGGGTTTTGTGTCTATCTTGGCCACAATAATGCGTTCACTATGTTGTTTGTAGTAGCTTACCCGCACTCCTATTTTCCTATTCATTATTAAACCTACTCCTGCATTACCCCAATTTGATTTTGTGCTTATAACCCTGTAGTCACCTGACCAGAAGTCTTGTTCCTCCTGCCCCAAACTTCACTAATTCCCACTGTATCTAACTTTAACCTATCCATTTCCCTTTTTAAATTTTCTAACCTACCTGCCCGATTGAGGGATCTGACATTCCACGCTCCAATCCGGAGAACGCCAATTTTCTTTCTCCTTATAACGACATCCTCTTGAGTAGTCCCCGCCCGGAGATCCGAATGGGGGACTATTTTACCTCCGGAATATTTTACCCAAGAGGACGCCATCATCATGTAATCATACAGTAAAGCTGCATGCCCTCGGGATAAATTACGGCCGTAGTTTCCCCTTGCTTTCAGCCGTTCGCAATACCAGCACAGCAAGGCCGTTTTGGTTATTGTTACAATGCCAGATCAGTCAATCATCCAGACTGGTGCCCTTGAAACTACTGAAAAGGCTGCTGCCCCTCTTCAGGAACCACACGTTTGTCTGGCCTCTCAACAGATACCCCTCCATTGTGGTTGCACCTACGGTACGGCTATCTGTATCGCTGAGGCACGCAAGCCTCCCCACCAAAGGCAAGGTCCATGGTTCATGGGGGGGACTCCGGCCTTACGTCAGGTTGATTGTTACGATGAACACAGTATAATCCTAAGTTGGAGGAGAAGTCCGACAACGAAGTCCACGATTATCTGGTACGATCTAAATCTACATATACATTTATACTTCGCAAGCCACCCAACGGTGTGTGGTGGAGGGCACTTTACGTGCCACTGTCACTACCTCCCCTTCCTGTTCAAGACGCGTATGGTTCGCGGGAAGATCGACTGCCAGAAAGCCTCCATGCGCCCTCGAATCTCTCTAATTTTGCATTCGTGATACCCTCGGGACGTATAAGTAGGGGGAAGCAATATATTCGATACCTCATCTAGAAACGCACCCTCTCGAAACCTGGACAGCAAGCTACACCGCCATGCAGAGCGCCTCTCTTGCAGAGTCTGCACTTGAGTTTGTTAAACATCTCCGTAACGCTATCAAGCTTACCAAATAACCCTGTGACGAAACGTGCCGCTCTTCTTTGGATCTTCTCTATCTCCTCTGTCAACCAGACCTGGTACGAATCCCAGACTGATGAGCAATACTCAAGTGTAGGTCGAACGAGTGTTTTGTAAGCCATATCCTTTGCTGGTGGACTACATTTCCTTAGGACTCTCCCAATGAATCTGAACCTGGCATCCGCCTTACCAACAATTACTTTTATATGATCATTCCACTTGAAATCGTTCCGTAGGCATACTCCCAGATATTTTACAGAAGTAACTGCTACCGATGTTGCTATCATATAATCATACAATAAAGGATCCCTCTTTCTATCTATTCGCAATACATTACATTTGTCTATGTTAAGGGTCAGTTGCCACTCCCTGCACCAAGTGCCTATCCGCTGCAGATCTTCCTGCATTTCGCTACAATTTTCTAATGCTGCAACTTCTTTGTGTACTACATCAGCATCCGCGAAAAGCCCCATGGAACTTCCGACACTATCTACTAGGTCATTTATATATATTGTGAAAAGCAATGGTCCCATAACACTCCCCTGTGGCACGCCAGACTGAGAACAACATGCTGTGTTCTGTTTGCTAAAAACTCTTCAATCCAGCCACACAGCTGGTCTGATATTCCGTAGGCTCTTACTTTGTTTATCAGGCGACAGTGCGGAACTGTATCGAACGCCTTCCGGAAGTCAAGGAAAATGGCATCTATCTGGGAGCCAGTATCTAATATTTTCTGGGTCTCATGAACAAATAAAGCGAGTTGGGTCACACACGATCGCTGTTTCCGTAATCCATGTTGATTGCTACAGAGTAGATTCTGGGTTGCCAGAAATGACATGATACGCGAGCAAAAAACATATTCTAAAATTCTACAACAGATCGATGTCAGAGATATAGGCCTATAGTTTTGCGCTTCTGCTCGACGACCCTTGCCGAAAACTGGGGCTACTTCTGCTCCTTTCCAATGATTTGGAACCTTCCGTTCCTCTAGAGACTTGCGGTACACGGCTGTTAGAAGGCGCACAAGTTCTTTCGCGTACTCTGTGTAGAATCGAATTGGTATCCCGTCAGGTCCAGTGGACTTTCCTCTGTTGACTGATTTCAGTTGCTTTTCCATTCCTTGGACACTTATTTCGATGCCAGCAATTTTTTCGATCGTGCGGTGATTTAGAGAAGGAAGTGCAGTGCGGTCTTCCTCTGTGAAATACGTTTGGAAAAAGATGTTTTGTATTTCAGCTTTACGTGTGTCATCCTCTGTTTCAATGCGGTCGTCCCAGAGTGTCTGGATATGCTCTTTCGATACACTTACTGATTTAACGTAAGACCAGAACTTCCTAGGATTTTCTGTCAAGCCGGTACATAGAATTTTTCTTTCGAATTCACTGAACGCTTCACGCATAGCCCTCCTTACGCTAACTTTGACACCCAATAAAACACAGATATTAGTACATTGGACTGCACTGTTCACATCTGGTTTGATCGTACGAGGGGCGTTCAATAAGTAACCCAACACTTTTTCTGGAAGCAGTTTCGTTTTACTCAGGATTCTAATACGCCTTATTATTCTTCACACATTTGGCTACAAAACCGTATTTTTGAACATAATCTCCGTCCAGTGCCACCTTATTGGGAAGACCTTTATGCCAGCATGGTAACACTCTGCTTGTCTCAGTCGGAGCCAACATCTTGTTGCATCAGTAGCTTCCCCATCATCCACGAACTGCTTCCCGCGCAGTGCATCCTTCATTGCACCAGGCAGGTTGATGATTTCTTTAGCAGTGGGGAACCCAGTGGATACATACCTGTGAATACCTCAACTGGCGTACGAGAGTAGAGATAGGCAAACTCGTTCATCCTTGGGAACTAGTTCACTGCTGATCGTTCTTTTTTGGGAACCGTTCATTTTTATTCGTTCAACGTTCATTTGTGCTTGGTATATGGTTCTTATGAAATAGTGAAAACTAGTACTGTAGGTGACTGAAGGATGGAGGGCACCAAGAGGGGGCACTTGCCTCTCCCCTGGAGTATAGAGTTTTTATTCATTATAGAATTCTTACACACTTTTAGAAGTAATTTCCGTGATTCTGCAGAACCTCTCGTTTAGCCAACTGTAGTGCTGTGTGGCTGATCGCAGGGAAATAATACACTCCTGGAAATTGAAATAAGAACACCGTGAATTCATTGTCCCAGGAAGGGGAAACTTTATTGACACATTCCTGGGGTCAGATACATCACATGATCACACTGACAGAACCACAGGCACATAGACACAGGCAACAAAGCATGCACAATGTCGGCACTAGTACAGTGTATATCCACCTTTCACAGCAATACGGGCTGCTATTCTCCCATGGAGACGATCGTAGAGATGCTGGATGTAGTCCTGTGGAACGGCTTGCCATGCCATTTCCACCTGGCGCCTCAGTTGGACCAGCGTTCGTGCTGGACGTGCAGACCGCGTGAGACGACGCTTCATCCAGTCCCAGACATGCTCAATGGGGGACAGATCCGGAGATCTTGCTGGCCAGGGTAGTTGACTTACACCTTCTAGAGCACGTTGGGTGGCACGGGATACATGCGGACGTGCATTGTCCTGTTGGAACAGCAAGTTCCCTAGCCGGTCTAGGAATGGTAGAACGATGGGTTCGATGACGGTTTGGATGTACCGTGCACTATTCAGTGTCCCCTCGACGATCAACAGAGGTGTACGGCCAGTGTAGGAGATCGCTCCCCACACCATGATGCCGGGTGTTGGCCCTGTGTGCCTCGGTCGTATGCAGTCCTGATTGTGGCGCTCAACTGCACGGCGCCAAACACGCATACGACCATCACTGGCACCAAGGCAGAAGCGACTCTCATCGCTGAAGACGACACGTCTCCATTCGTCCCTCCATTCACGCGACACTACTGGAGGCGGGCTGCACGATGTTGGGGCGTGAGCGGAAGACGGCCTAACGGTGTGCTGGACCGTAGCCCAGCTTCTTGGAGACGGTTGCGAATGGTCCTCGCCGATACCCCAGGAGCAACAGTGTCCCTAATTTGCTGGGAAGTGGCGGCGCGGTCCCCTACGGCACTGCGTAGGATCCTACGGTCTTGGCGTGCATCCGTGCGTCGCTGCGGTCCGGTCCCAGGTCGACGGGCACGTGCACCTTCCGCCGACCACTGGCGACAACATCGATGTACTGTGGAGACCTCACGCCCCACGTGTTGAGCAATTCGGCGGTACGTCCACCCGGCCTCCCGCATGCCCACTATACGCCCTCGCTCAAAGTCCGTCAGCTGCACATACGGTTCACGTCCACGCTGTCGCGGCATGCTAGCAGTGTTAAAGACTGCGATGGAGCTCCGTATGCCACGGCAAACTGGCTGACACTGACGGCGGCGGTGCACAAATGCTGCGCAGCTAGCGCCATTCGACGGCCAACACCGCGGTTCCTGGTGTGTCCGCTGTGCCGTGCGTGTGATCATTTCTTGTACAGCCCTCTCGCAGTGTCCGGAGCAAGTATGGTGGGTCTGACACACCGGTGTCAATGTGTTCTTTTTTCCATTTCCAGGAGTGTATAAGGTGGCGCACGGAAAACCGGCCCCGAGTACAGACTGCTTGCCAATTACGGACGATGTGTTGCCCGTTACGAGCAGCTACAACAATCAGACAAACATATAATAATTAGGCAGAGAAGAAATGACAAGCTAATGCAAGCAACCATTGCGAAACAATCGAAGACGATGTGTGGAGAAATGGAGAAGAGAACATGAAAATCTCACGCGACGAACATGGGCTTCAGCTCATGTAGTCTTGTAAACCTGTTGGTGGCTGTTCCCCAACTTAATAGACCACAAGTGTCTTGTATAAAATTCTTCGTTTCGACTTCCACTACATAGCTATGTTACGTTGCAAACAATAATCGTTTACACCCTATATATACTTCACGTTGTCTCTGAGTTCTAGACGAAGTAGAGACTTTATGGAAGCATAAAATAAAATGTGGTTTTCTCATCATACTTGCATCACACGCTTAGTAAAAATTAGGTTTTTATGTTGCATTACTAAAGTTAATGCAGCAGTAATAATAATAATAATAATAAAGTTTGCAGCAATAAAGTTTTTAGTTTGGAAGCTCCTTCTGAAGAAATGTTTTTGAGATAATAAGTAAATACGATTTTATGGCAATCAATGTCTTTTCAAACGCAGAGGCACCGCTTTTCCTACTGAGCCAAAATGACCCACAACCCACTTTTTTTCCCCAGAGAAACCTAACTAGCAGGTAATGCAAACTGGAAACAACTAAACTTAAAAATAATTAGAGACTTCCTAAATGTAATATTTTGTGTATGAAAGATACACTAAAATCGTTTTATATGAATTTTCTTACACTAAAAATTAAGCAAAGTATTGAAAGTTAGTTGCTAAATCAAGTCGATGAAACTAAAAAATATATGAATAACAAAAAAAATCTTGCCTTGTTCTGTCTTCTGCTGTTCATCGATATAATGAAGTGAGCTGATATGCCCTTTTGTTTCCTGAAAAGACGTACCTATCAGATACAAAATAATTTTTATGTGATTTACGTAACTATAAAATACTTTTTGATTACCGGTCGTGGACGCTGAATAGCCAGAACCAAGTACAAGAACAGTTTGGAACAGATGTAAAATGGGCCAGTGCAGTGAACGAAACGAACAACTGGATACTGAGCTAACTAGGAGCAGTCAGCAGTGGAACCGAGACAGGTGCTCATGAGAAGAACGAGTGCGGCCGAGGGAGACCGAGACTGAGACGAACACGCGACCGAGGCTGGAACGAGAACTACCGAAGTGAACTATGAACTGATCGTTCCTCGTTCCCGGGAACTATAAGTAGACCGCCATTACCGAAGTGAACTATGAACCGATCGTTCCCCGTTCCCGGGAACTATAAGTAGACTGCCGTGACCGAAGGGAACTATGAACCGAGTTTGCAGGCCGCTGTGGCCGAGCAGTTATAGGCGCTACAGTCTGGAACCGAGCGACCACTACGGTCCCAGGTACGAATCCTGCATCGGGCATGGATGTGTGTGCTGTCCTTAGGTTAGTTAGGTTTAATTAGTTCTAAGCTCTAGGCGACTGATGACCTCAGAAGTTAAGTCGCATAGTGCTCAGAGCCATTTGAAGCCATTTTGAAATTCGTTCCTCGCTCCTTTCGTTCATCTTGGTGAACCGTTCCTTTGCACCCGTTCGGTCACAAACTACCCATCTCTCTGCGAGTGTGACAGCACTATTCACAGAGACATCCAGTTGTACAGCGAGATGATGGTGGTCCGTCGATCACCTCGAATGAGAGTGTAGGCACGTTCCAACACTGCAGAGTTACAGCTCTGTATGGCCTTCCGGCACGCAGGAGATCGGAGAAGTGTGCGAGGCCTTGTTGCGATGATTGCAGATGCCTCGCCCAACGACTCGCCGTTTTTTTGTCCACGGCAGGTCACAGAAGACATTCTGCAAGATCCCAATGACAGCTCACTATCTTGGAACGCACCTTCTGTACAGGCGCCATTTTGAATCTTACATACGGCGCCGTCACATATCGGAACTTCACGAAACTATAGAGGCTGAAGCGGGAATATTTCACGATCTCCCACAACAAATTCCGCTTTTTTTTAACCGACACAAGCCGAGAAAAATTAAAAGTGTTGCATTACTTATTGAACACCTCTCGTACAAACTATGTAGTCATAAATTGGCACTTCAGCCACGTAATCTGTTTGGACTACGATGACATCTACTGTGGTGCTGTTTAATCACTCTGTTCGATTACTTGCACAATAACCACTCAGAATTCACTGTTTGGATAGTTCGTTCTGAATTTTACAGGCTGTACAGTTCTTGCAATTGACGTTAAACCACTCTAGCGGTGCTGTCACGATTTTCACGAGTGCACACGTGATCGCGACACGACCGGCTGTTGATCTCACGATACGATATGCGAACAAAAGTACCTCCACTTGCGTAGCCTGTTTAGCAATGGTTACTGCATTCGAGCAAAATCAACGTTAATGGTCCCATAACCGTTGCGGCATGGCTGGTTGTTGATTACGCGACAGGACACAACAATGTAGAAATTTCACATTTCTTAAAAACTCATTGATGTTAAAAGTCTTGCAATTAATAACACACAGATACACACCGCAGAAGCTGACTCACTATACCCTCTAGCAATCAATCTCTGTGCCCTACAGAGAGGCGACTGTCGACAGTGCGGCAGCATGGTTAACGATATAACAGTATGCTTACAGACACAACAAGTATAATACGCCTACGGTTATCATTCTGTTAAATGTTAATGTTTGTGCGAGGGGGGACCCGAAAGAAACCGGACTCCGAGGGCGCTACCACTCGTAGACGTAGTACAGGGTTCTCACACTAGATGGTGTTAGTAGAGACCTTCATGAAATAGCTGTGCAGACGGCGTCAGTGTAGAGCTGAATGTGCAAGTGTGGTATTGTTTTTCTCTGACTGTTGGCGGGTTGCCTCTGCGAAGTCGTTATGGCAACTTTAAAGGAACAAAGAGTGTGTGTGAAATTTTGTTTCCTGCTTAAAAAAACTGCAACGGAGACACACCAAATGCTTCAGGAAGCTTTCCAGGAGGACGCTATGAGCCGTACACAGGTTTTCGAGTGGTTTTTGAGCTTTAAACGTGGTGAAATGTGTGGTGAGTACCAAGCTCGTTCTGGACGCCCTTCAACATCGCGAAACGAGGAGAACATTGAAAAGGTCCGCCAAAAGATCAACGAGGATCGTCGCCAAACGATCGACCAAATTTCAGCAGAGACAGGAATCAGTTGGAGCTCGTGCCAGCGGATTTTGAGTGAGGATTTGCACATGAGACGTGTTGCTGCTAAATTTGTTCTGCGCCTTCTCACACAGGAGCAAAAAACCATCTGCATGAATGTGTGTGAGGACTTGACGAACAGAGATTGCACGTGATCCAAACTTCTTGAACAAAGTGATTACAGGGGATGAGATTTGGTGTTACGGGTATGACCCAGAAATCAAGCAAGCGTCAAGCCAGCAGAGGACTCCCAGCTCTCCCAGACCAAAAAAAGCAAGGCAAGTGAGGTCAAATGTGAAGACGATGATCATTGTCTTTTTTGATGTTCGTAGAATTGGCATCAGGAATTCGTACCCCCTGACCAGACTGCTAACTAGCACTTTTACTTGGATGTTTTAAGGCGTCTGCGAGCGGACAGGTGACTGGTTTCTGCATCACAACAACGCTCCACCACACACGGCCTTACGAGTGACCCACTATTTGGCATGTCAGAAGTGGTCTGTCGTTCCCCACGCTCCGTATTCGCCGGACCTAGCTCCGTGCGACTTTGTCCTATTTCCACGAATGAAAAAAAGCTAAAAGGGGAGCGTTGTAACGATGTGGAGGCGGTAAAAACAGCTTCGTAAAGGACACTGGACAATATCAAACTTGAAGAGTTCCAAACATGCTTCCAACAATGGGAAAAGAGACTTGACAAGTGTGTCGCATGTAATGGAGAGTATTTTGTAGGTGACTGAAGTAATTTTGTAAAAAGATTCATCAATAAATTTTTTATAACAACAATCCGGTTTCTTTTGGGTCCCCTCTCCTATGCCTGTCCACATTATTGAAACTGACTGCGTTTATACACTGTGGTGACACAACACATGGTATGCCTCCTAATATCGTGTCGGACTTCCTGTTTTCCTGGCATAGTACAGCCACTCGACGTGGCATGGACTCAACTTGCTGGAAGGCACCTGCAGAAATATTGAGCCATGCTGCCTCTACAATTGCAAAAGAGTTGCAAGTGCAGGATTTCCTGCACAAACTGACCTTTCCATTATGACACATAAATTTTCGATGTGATTCATGTCGGGCGACCTGGGTGGCCAGATCATTCACTCGAACTATCCAGTATATTCTTCAAACCAGTCGCAAACAGTTATGGCCCGCTGACATCGTTGTTTGTAAATGTGAGGTCCATGAATAGATGCAGAGGGTCTCTAACTAGCCGAAGTCAATGATTGGTTCAGTTGGACCAGAGGGCCCATCCATTTCATACAAACACAGCCCCCGCCATTATGGAATCACAATCAGCTTGGACAGTGCCTTGTTGACAACTTGGGTCCTTGGCACATTCGGACCCTACCATCAGCTGTTACCAACTGTAATCGGGACTCATCTGACAAGGCCACCGTCTTCCAGTCGTCTTGGATCAAACAAATATAGTCACGAGCCCAGGAGACGCGCCGCAGGTGATGTCGTGCTCTTAGCAAAGGCACTCGACTCAGTCGTTTGCCGCCAAGCCCATGGATGCCAAATTTCGCCGCCCTGTCGTAACGAATACGTTCGTCATATGTTCGACATTGAATTCTGCGGCTATTTCAATCAGTGTCGCACGTCTGTTGCACTGACAACTCTTCTCAAACGCTGCTGGTTTCGGTCGTTAAGGAAATGCCGTCGACTACTGCTTTGTTCGCAGTGAGGTGTAATGCCAGAAATTCAGTATTCTCGGCACACTATTAGCACTATGGATCTCGGAATATCGGATCCCCTAACGACTTCCGAAATGGAATGTCCCATGCGTCTAGCTCCAACTACCATTCCGCGTTCAGAGTCAGTAAATTCTCGTCGTGTGGCCACAATCACGTCAGAAACATTGTTCATGTGAAACACCTGAGTACATGCACTGTCCTTTTGTACCTCGTATTGAGAGATTCATACCTCATAAATTGGTAAGAGATGGAACTGATCCCCCATGGTACACAAAACAGGTCCGAACGTTGTGGCAGAGGCAACGGAAAAAGCATGCGAAGTTCAGAAGAACGCGAAATCCCGAAGATTGGCTAAAATTTACAGACGCGCGAAATTTGGCACGGACTTCAATGCGAGATGCCTATTAGGTTCCACAACGAAACATTGTCTCGAAATTTGGTAGAAAATCCGAAGAAATTCTGGTCGTATGTAAAGGACACAAGCTGCAAGACCCAGTCAATACCTTCGCTGCGCAGTGTCGATGGTACTGTTACCGGCGACTGTGCCGCTAAAGCGGACTTATTAAACGCAGTTTTCCGAAATTCCATCACCAGGGAAGACGAATGAAATATTCAAGAAATTGAAACACGAACAGCTGCTAGCATGAGTTTCTTAGAAGTAGATACCTTAGGGGTTGCGAAGCAACTCAAATACGGGCAAGTCTTCAGGTCCAGATTGTATACCGATTAGGTTCCTTTCAGATTACGTTGATAATAGCTCCCTACTTAGCAATCATATACAAACGCTTGCTCACCTATAGATCTGTACCTACAGATTGCAAAATTGCGCAGGTCGCACCAGTGGTTTAAGAAGGGTAGTAGGAGTAATCCATCGAACTATCCTATATCATTGACGTCGGTTTGCAGTAGGGGTTTGGAGCATATACTGTATTCAAACATTATGAATCACCTCGAAGGGACCGATCTATTGATACGTAATCAGCATGGTTTCAGAAAACATCGCTCTTGTGCAACGCAGCTATCTCTTTATTCGCACTAAGTAATGACCGCTATCGACAGGGGACCTCAAGTTGATTCCCTATTTCTAGATTTCCAGAAAGTTTTTGACACCGTTCCACACAAGCAAAATCTAATCAAGCTGCGGGCCTATGGGGTATCGTCTCAGTTGTGCGACTGGATTCGTGATTTCCTGTCAGTAAGGTCCCAGTTCATAGTAATAGACGGCAAATCATCGAGTAAAACTGAAGTGATATCAGGTGTTCCCCAGGGAAGCGTCCTGGGACCTCTGCTGTTCCTGGTCTATATAAATGACCTGGGTGACAATCTGAGCAGTTCTCTTAGGTTGTTCGCAGATGATGCTATAATTTACCGTCTAGTAAGGTCATCCGAAGACCAGTATCAGTTGTAAACCGATTTAGAAAAGATTGCTGTATGGTGTGGCAGGTGGCAGTTGACGCTAAATAACGAAAAGTGTGAGGTGATCCACATGAGTTCCAAAAGAAATCTGTTGGAATTCGATTACTCGATAAATAGTACAATTCTCAAGGCTGTCAATTCAACTAAGTACCTGGGTGCTAAAATTACGAACAACTTCAGTTGGAATGACCACATAGATAATATTGTGGGGAAGGCGAGCCAAACGTTGCGTTTCATTGGCAGGACACTTAGAAGATGCAACAAGTCCACTAAAGAGAGAGCTTACACTACACTCGTTCTTTCTCTGTTAGAATATTGCTGCGCGGTGTGGGATCCTTACCAGGTGGGATTCAGGGAGGACATGGAAAGGGTGCAAAAAAAGGTCAGCTCGTTTTGTATTATCGCGTAATAGGGGAGAGAGTGTGGCAGATATGATACGCGAGTCGGGGTGGAAGTCATTAAAGCAAAGACCTTTTTCGTCGTCGCGAGATCTATTTACGAAATTTCAGTCACCAACTTTCTCTTCTGAATGCGAAAATATTTTGTTGAGGCCAACCTACATAGGTAGGAATGATCATCAAAATAAAATAAGAGAAATCAGAGCTCGAATAGAAAGGTTTAGGTGTTCATTTTTCCCGCGCGCTGTTCGGGAGTGGAATGGTAGAGATAGTATGATTGTGGTTCGATGAACCCTCTGCCAAGCACTTAAATGTGAACTGCAGAGTAGTCATGTAGATGTAGATGTAGATGTACACGATACTACCGCCATCTGTATATATTCATATCGCTATCCAATGAGTTTGTCATCTGAGTGTGGATAATAACTGTGTATGAAAGTTCATGCCATAATATTACAGAGGAAATAATAAGTGATAAGCTAAAAGGGATGAGTGTAGATCTCTCTAACTTCGATAAGTCATTTGCCCACAAGTCTACCTCAAGAAGGGATCGGCACTCTCCACTGCAGAACTCCCGCGCAGATGGTGAGTGAAGCATTGCACTGCTAAAAACATTTGGCGCTCGGTAAGAAATAAAACTGATTAGTCATGGACCGTGTCGGATAAGGCATTGGCACAAAAGCGCTCAAAATTCACACAGGGACGGCGTGAGAAGCCTTGAAATTGCTGAGAGAAAGCTGACTGCATAAAAAGTTTGGCGGACAGTGAAGCAGATGCGTGCGTGTAAATCACGAAATTCAGCAGACACTTGGATGAAGCACAGACAAGGATGCTCAGGTCTTACATAAGACAGCCATTACGAACAAGAGTGTCTGTTGTTCCACAGCTGCTTTCTGGACAACTTGGGATTGTAGTCAGACATCTGAACACTGTGCTGGATTGATAGCGAACAGCCCTGGGAATGACATCAGACCAGAGCACGCGAGAAAACCGTAAATTCCCGAGTCAAATACCAGCCCCCACAAGATAGAAAATTTCCACTCTGCGTTGGGAGGCGCGATTACGAGTTGGCAGTCATCCACTGGATGGAACTGCAAATTCAGTCCGCCAATGGCAACGCTGAGATGACGAAAAATTCGGACAGTGTGAGCTAGGAGAAAAGTGAGGAGATGCCAGAAAGGGCAGTTGATCAGACAGCCGGAAAACAAGAGTACATGGATAAAGCAAGAGTACATGGATGGACGTCAACCCACTACCTCAACCCGCCTGGTGACTTTCATTCAGATCCTTACTCCCATCAGAATGTTTATCGTCACTTATTCTTTTCCCGCTCCATGTTGAATAGCCGAATCCTTGGAGGCCAGTGCTTGGGTCTGAATGACAGGCTCCTCATTGCATTTTCGTTGTCTGACATCCACCCTCAAACACGGCTATAACGCTACTTCTGCAATGACACCATCACCTTCGAGTCAACGCAGAAATCGGCCCGGGTCTTAACCGTAAAGCCATTGTTTAACTTCTCTCCCACTGAAATTGAAGTTAAATTATCATGACTGAATAATATCTTGTTACTTGAATCGAAGCTTTAGGGTGAGAGGTCGCTCTCCCAATATTTTTATATAATTATCTCCCACACTTCCAGGTATAAAATTAGTTATTAGTTAAATTCTCAAGTGCATAAAACAAAATGATTACATACTCTGCCTGACGCTCGTTGTCGAATTTAGTACCAGGAATAAAATCTCTATGGTCTGCAGAATTTAGGCGATCGTCGACTCTGAGAAATCTTAATACAATGCTGTCTTTGGTGCTGTGACGTACTCATTCTGCAGCATGGGAATCAGTGTCCAAGTTGTGTATCAATTTCGATAAAATCCAGAAGTTAATCTTCTAAAACAGAGCATAAACGACCGTGACGCAGACTGTACTGATTTCCCAGGATACAAAGTTCCCTACGAGCTACGTCACACCATATAGTGTTCCGAGCCTCAAACAAGGAACAAGTTAAAATAACCAAAGAATTGAACGTACCTTTTCTATTCATGAAATTATAAATTTTCGTAAACGATTTTCCTAGCTTCATTCCAGTATGCACCAACCTCTTGCAAGAGATGAAAAGTTGTCACAATTAATCAAATTTAATTCCGTATTCGAGATGGCAGCTTACAACAATGCCGCTAATTACAGTTCTATTCCCCGCAGTTCTCAAACAGAAGCAATTAGTCCATTGTACACGTAATGTTCCGCATTGTATCCATAGAGTAAATATCTCTGGAGTGAGCATTGCGTTCTGCGCATGTTGTCAACATTAAACCAGGATTGTCACATGTTTTCGGGAATTCGCTGTGCGTGTGTGCTTTCTGTATCGTTCGAAGTTTATAATATAAAGAGCTTTTGTTGTGTTTCACCGTTTGTTGGTAATGTAATAGCGATGGTGAATTACTGTTGTTGCTACGGATGCAAAGCAAAATATGTGAAACGAGGGATGATAACTTCTCATGGGTACATACCATGTAGCTCTAATTATAGTTATCATATTAGTAAGAGACACTGTGTATGTTTAAAAATTTCGAGACGCATTATAATTAAGGCTTGATTCTGTAGACCTATTTTTCTACGATTTTATGACTACATAATAGATATTACGGCTCGTACAAAAGCTTACAAACAATCGCTTCCTCTCGTAAATTTGCTAGTGGAACAGGAAAGGGAATGGTTAGTTGTTTCACCAAATACTATCCTCCGTGCATGTATCAGTGACTTGCCGATTACGTATATAGAATACTCAGTCTACTATTTATTTAATAAACTGGGAGCAAGTACGTAAAATGCGTTAAATAAATACTTCAAAGTGTCACCAGCAAGAAAGATTGTGCTTTAGGTCGCAAAAACGATAAAATAAATTCGCAGAAATGCAGAAAAAAGGATGAATTAGCAGGGATATAATCGCTAATGTGTGACAAATTCGGTGTTTTTCGCACACCTGCAAAAGTACTAGCGTACTGCCAAGTCGTTTTGCAAGACTATCACTCCAAAAATGTACGTCAGGCTCTGTAATACTATAAAGTGTCGTATCATACCGAAAACTACCAAAAATCGAGTGCATCTGAACTGTGACACCTATCGCAAAGAAGCAGAATGTAATATCACTTCCCCTTGAAAGTTACGTAGCTGGTTTATTCCCGGTATCAAATGGATACTGTTAAAATGTCTGTGCCCCGGTATCAAATGGATACTGTTAAAATGTCTGTGCAACATATATAAATAATCCACGACACGTACGAAAAGAATCCGTCTGTACTAGGGGTGTAGTGAAATTCTAAATATAAAGGGCGCTATACGGACACACAAGACATCCCGAGAACACGTGACCAGGCCGGCAATGCATGTTGACAACACAAAATTTATTCTGCGCATGTGAATGCTCACTCCAGAGATATTTACTCTATAATCGCTCGCTCGCTGTAAAACGCTGGCTACATATGCCAGGTGTAGGGGCAGGTTAAGCAGCGGGGCTGCTGCTCCTGCAGTGACATCTTCGGGGGTGCGGTGTGTCCTAACGGAGTGAGCTGTCCTCACTAGGCGTCAGTTATGGCGACGCCATATTGTTTTTCCGACATCGGGCTGCGAGAGAAATTACTCTCGCAGTAGGTCTGGCCAGCGAGTCGTTGGCCTGTGGTGGACGTGGCGACCCAGACCACGAATCAGGCGACTGGCAGAGTGTTCTGCATTGCTGTAGAACACTTGCGATTTGCCGGAAGCGATCCCGTAGGAAAGGGATTCCCGCTTCCTCATGGAGCAGCCTTGCCGGGTAGCGAGGCGGCTTGTGGAGCGAAGTCGCAGCGCCCTATTTTGCACGCGTTGGAGCGTCGCAATGTGCGTCGCTGCCGCGTTACCCCACACCACGGCCGCATATTCCAGTACCGGTCGGACGAGGGACAGATACATGGTGAGGCCGTGGCGTGGAGGAAGCGTCGATGAAGGATTGAGCAGTGGGTAAAGCGCACGAAGGCGCCCCACTGCCCGCCCTCTGACGTCGCGGACGTGTGGCAGCCACGTCAGGTGTTTGCCCAACGTTACCCCGAGATATTTGCCGGTCCGCAACCATGGGATGGGGCCCCCCATGATCGTGAGCGGCGGTAGGTCCGGTGGCAGCCTCCTTCAGCTAAAGATGACAGCCTGGCTCTTCGCAGCATTGAACTTTAGGCGCCATTTCGTGGACCAGGCACCCAGGACGTCACATCCGAGCTGGAGGCGGCGGCGCATCTCGGCTGCGTTCATGCTGCGGGTGAACAACGCCGTGTCGTCAGCATAAAGTGCCAACTCCACGCGTGCCACCCGCGGGGCGTCGGCGGTGTACAGGGAGTACAGCAGGGGACCGAGGACCGACCCCTGCGGCACTCCCGCCCGAATCTGCCGGTCGGTTGAAGTGCCCCCATCAGCTCGGACGTGGAACGTGCGCCCCGAGAGATACGAGCGCAGCAGGACCACGTGCGACGTCGGTAGCCCGTGCACAAAAAGTTTGTACACAAGGCCGTCGTGCCACACGCAGTCGAAGGCCTTGGAGACGTCGAGAAGCACCGCCCCTAGGTACTCCCGCGTCTCCAGCGCTCGCATCGCCTGCTCCACGAGGCGCAACAGCTGCTGCGTGGTAGAGTGGCCCCGGGAAGGAGTTGCTGCTCTGTCACGATGCGCAGCAGCCGCTCCACGTACAGCCTCTCAAACACTTTTGAGAGGGACGGGAGCAGACTGATCGGCCTATAGTGCGCTGCCTGACGCGGATCCTTGCCGCTCTTGGGGATGGCAACCACTTCCGCATGTTTCCATGCGGAAGGGAAGGTCCCAGTGCGGAGGATGCTGTTAAAGATGTCCGCCAGAGATTGGTGTACCTCCGGCGGTATCATCCTCAACAGGTGGTTGGTGACACCATCCGTGCCACCCGCCTTCCTCGGGTTGAGGCGACGGAGCTGCAGTTCCACTTCCTCAGGAATGATCTCCTCGATCGAATCGTCTTCCTCCCTTGCAGCGAGGAAGACCGGCAGGCGGTCCTCCACCAGACGAACATGATCGGGATCGACCACACCATCAACGGGACGAAAATTTTCCGCGAACCTGTTCGCGAGGATGCTGGCTTTAGCATCTGGCTCGCAGACAACGTCCGCGCCCGCATGGAGAGGCGGGACTCGCTGGCGACGACGAAGGAAACGCTTGGCGGTCCGCCAAGCACTACCATCCGTCGTAGTTAGGGTGGCCACCAAGCCCGCCCAGTCCCGATTCCGATGTTCATCGATGGCGGCACGAATCTCGCGTCGCGCCCTGTTGAGGCGGCGCTTCGTTTCTGGCTGCCGTGTGAGCTGCCACTCCCGGAACAGGCGATTCTTGTTTGTTATCGCCTCCAGGATATGCGGCGGGAGTTGGCGCGACATCTCTCGCGGCCGCTCCGGTCGCCTGGGGGTGGCCGCCTCCGCCGCAGCTAGTGTGTGCCGCGTGAAGAAGGCTAACGCCTCTTCAGCCCCATGCACAGCGAGATCTGGCGCGCCCTCGAGGCGGGCAAGGACCTCGTCACGAAAGCACGTCGGCTTTTCTTCCTTGGCAAGCCCGCAAGACTTGCTCTCGTGCTGTCCCGCGCACTTGACGCAGCGGGGCAACATAGAGCAGTAGCGGGAGACATGGTCGAGCCTCTGGCAGGAAAAGCACTGGGCCCTCTTGCCTTTGGCCCGGAGAGGTTCCACCGCGACCCTGACCCGGCCGACCCGCTGCACCTGGAAAATCTTCCGACGAGGACAACCTGGTACAGCGGCATGTCACGGTGCGTGCGTGGGGACTTCATCAGTCCGGTGGACCGGACGCCGAAACCCATGTCCTCGAGTTCTTCTCGAAGATAGTCCGCACCAAACTTGAGGGGAAGGTGGCGAAACACCACCTTCAGAAGTTTGAGCGGCTCAGAGGGGTGCGTGTAGCACGGGAGGCCCTCTTTGCAGATGGTGTCCATCACCGCGAGGTACTCCTCGTTCGAGGACACCGTGACCTTGTAGAGGTCACGGCCAGCGTTCTTGACAGTGGCGGACGTGGCCACCCTGTCTAGTTTTTGCTGGAACTCCTTGTACTCGCCCGCCCATTGGATGACGATATACCACGTAAGTGAGAAAGTATGATATGGATATGGCAGTAATAGCAGAACTTACTCTATGATTGTATCCACAGAGTTTTTATACGCTGAATCTCCAAAGAAACTAGTATAAGCTGGCGTGTTCAAATACAGAGATATGTAAACAGGCAGAATACGGCGCTGCGGTCGGCAACGTCTACATAATATAGCAAGTGCAGTTCTTGGATCGGTTACTACTGCTGCAATGCCACGTTATCGAGATTTGAGTTTGAACGTGGTGCTATAATCGGCGTACGAGGGATGCGACGCAACACCTCCGGGGTTGCGATGAAGTGAGGATTTTCCCGTACGACCATTTCACTACCGTGCCTTGAATATCAGGAATCGGGTAAAACATCAGATCTCTGACATCGCTGCGGCCGGAAAAAGATCCTGCAAGAAAGGAACTAACGACGACTGAAGAGAATGGTTCAACGTGACAGAAGTGCAACCCTTCCGCAAACTGCTACAGACTTCAGTGCTGGGCCATCAACAAGTGTCAGTGTAGGAATCTTTCAACGAAACATCATCTTTGAGCATCGGTCTGAATATAGACACTTCAAACGCTATTGGACGACGCGATGTATAAACTGGGTAACTGTTTCACTGTCTTCCGTGAAATAGACATTTAAAATGGCTGCAACACAAAAACAACGGACGTTCTGTGTACCTACCTCTACACATCAGTTTTCAATCTCAACGTGGCCGTAAATTTGGCAAGAGCTGTAGACGGAGTCGATTCGCCAAAGAGACACACTGGAGTAGCCAGAAAGCCGCGGTTTGCCGATCACTGACCTATACTAAACAGATTTGTGGTTATCTGCCCCGCTCTTTCATCTCTCGTAGGCGTATGAACACAATTCGTTGATACTAGTAATATTGTCTTTCTAGTGAAAATGTAAGTGGATCTAGCACGTTATTAAATCGCAAGAGTGTCATTTCTGTCAACTAAGACTCAAAAAATTGAAATTACCTTTCAAAAACTATTGGAAAGAGGGGGGGGAGGGGTATGGGGGACAGGCTCTCTCTTTTCTCCCAGGTGGTGATGCCCATGATACAAACACATCTATCAGGGTTAATAAATATCATACGTTCCTGTCACAGGACGAAAAACAACATTTTAATAAAAAAGGATATCCGTCTTGCTATGGCTGCTCTCAGTACCAGGATAACTTGATCTGCATCTCGTGTCCTCACCTTTATCTTTGCTTAGTCGCTATGTTATTGACTGTCTACTCATACTGTCAATAATATAACATCCTTTGAAGGCTGTAACATATCTTTCCGTGGGGCACGTAAAAGACAGACAAATATTTAATAAAATTTAAAAAAATGTACTGTGCACGAATATGACACGTTACAAATGTGATGGCCCGATGTGGTATGACGTTCAACTCAATTCGGTATGTATATGTTGCCTTTAGAGAACTTTTAGTCACTATTATTTTTTAGGTTTCTGTGCCATCGATGATTATATACCTTCGAATCATCGGGCTCTGATGGCTATTGCGCATTATCATTGTTTGAAGAGTTGCTGAACATAAAACACTACTATGTCTTCCACATAAAAGTTGGCAACGAATATTCGATCGGACTTTGTGAACGCAGATTTGCAGATGCGACTTGTAGATAATAAAATACTTAAACGACACGATGCGATGAGCAACGGTCGCTTTGCCTTCAAGCTGTGTAGCATAATTTCGCGATACATCCATCTGTAACATGTACATTGATGAGCCAAAACATTATGACCACCTGCTTAATAACATGTTTGTCCGTGTTTGGAATGAGATACATCTCTGACGGACCGAGCGAGGTGGCCCAGTGACCAGCACACTGGACTCGCATTCGAGAGGACGACGGTTCAATCCCGCGTCCGGCCATCCTGATTTAGGTTTTCCGTGATTTCCCTGAATCGCTCTAGGCAAATGACGGGATGGCACGGCCGACTTCCTTCCCCCTCCTTCCCTAATCCGATCAGACCGATGAGCTCGCTGTCTGGTCTGCTCCCTGAAACAACCCAACCATCTCTGATGCTGCTTATCACGGATCCAACAGTTTGTTGGTAAGTTTGTGGACGTATGTGGCATTAATGTCTACGCACAGGTCACATAATTCGAGTAACTAACGGGCCGCTGATTTGTGTAAGCAATGTTGGCGCTCGATAGCAACCCTAATGGGTTCCATAGGATTTGCATCTGGCGAATTTGGTCGCCGAGACATCAACGTTTCCCCATAATGCTCCCCAAGCTACTGTAGCACGGTTCTGGTTCGAAGAAACGGACAATTACACTGCTGGAAGATGACAAAGCCATCGGGGAAGACATCAAGCATGAAGGCATGCATTTGGTTCGCAGCTGTCAGCGTGTCTTCAATTACTACCACAGGTCCCATGCAAGCGCTGCAGAATGTCTCCCATAGCACAATACTGCCCCCACCAGCCTGCGTTGTGGAGGCGACCATCGACCTAGTGTAGCAAAAATGAGATTCACCCAAAGGGATGACCCGTTTCCATTGATCGACGGTCGAATCCCGATGGTCCCGTGTCCACTGCAATAGTAATTGACAATATCGTTGGATCAGCATGTCAACACGTAGGGTGGGTGGTCTGCTGCGGAGTTCCGTGTTCAACAATGGACGATGAACGGTGTGTTCCGGAAAGCTTGTGCGTGAACCAACATTGTGCTCTTTTGGCAGGGATGCCACGAATCACCACCCATCCTACTCTACAGAGTAGACAAGCATAGGAACCACACATTCTACGAAGAGTCGTGGACGTCCAACCATTTAGCTCCTAGTGGTAGTTTCATCGTCCTTCTACCTCTTTCCGTAGATGCTCACGGCAGTAGCAGGTGAACGTTCGAACAGCTTCGCAGTTTTCGAGGTACTCGTTCACAAGCTTTGCGTAATAATAATCTGTCCTTTGACAAAGTCGCTTATCTCAGTGGATGTCCCCGTTTGTAGCCCATATCTTCGCTAGGATGGTCCCCCAACCGTCTCTGCTGCGCTTGCATACTTTTCATAGCACGCCACGTGTCTGCAACTTCACCAGGCGGCATCCAGCATCGCGATGGGCTGTGGCCATAACGTTTTGTTCATCGGTGTGAATTCATTATTGTGATATCAAAGGCAGATGCTTGATCCGTTAGACTGAAAGCATTATTGTTTCAAAGAAGTACAAAATATGGGATTCGACAAAATAAGCTCTTACTAGTTCGACGGTGAAGTGAAAGTAACTGACAAGATGAAGAAGTCTCTGATTTCCTAAAAATCATTTGTTTCTTTAAGAAAAATGAGTGTGGCTTTTCGATGGACGTCAGTGTTACCCTTCCATATGCATAGTTTCTGAATTTTCTTTAACGCTTGTTAATAGAGCATATACACTATACACTGTACGTAACACATAACAATTACATGCAGTCATAGGAGCAAAGACGTACATGTCATAATACACAATTAAAGAACTGTCCATGAAGTAAGTTATAGTTCTCCTAGTATATCTTGGGATATAATTAGTTCCTGTGTTAAATTCAAAGTGATAGTAATGCATCCAATGTATAGTTACTCCGTTTTAGATAGATGAAAATGGCCTAAGGCCAAAGTTTTACAAACGCACATCAAATAAAGAAAAGTCAGCTAAAGGCATCACGAAATCATTTAAGAAAGTTTTTTATAGGTTTGAAGTTCTTCGCATTTTTCATATAGATTTTAAGTCACGTTTCTATTTTGGTCAATCAGGTTTGATTTATGAACGTTTCTTTTCTCCCACTCTTCTATTACCATCTTAGCTGCACTTAATTACCTTTTCACATCAGCACGTTTGGATTTAAATCGTTTATTTTCTTCATCTCTCCGTACCGCTTCCACTCTTTCCTTTTCATGTTTCTTTTGAATACTCTGTAAATCGATTGTCAAAATTTTGTGCACGTCTTTCAGTAGGGAGACTCTTCTGACTCACTGTAAACACATCGATCCGTTTCCGCTTCATCAGCCTCTTCTACTTCCATATTCTTCCAGTTACACGCTACTGTTAATTGTTCTTCGGCCTTGTAGGTGATTTGCAAGATCGTTTCTCGTCCTTGCAAAACTATTTCGTCATGAACGAATGCACTAGCCATTTCTCACAGCGAATCTTCGCAGCTTACTTCATCTCGCAAACACAGTGGTTCCAAGGTCGTCTTCTGGTTTTCTACAAACCGTAATACTCTTTCCTGATGCTCGTTTCCTAACACCAGAACTTCCACTATTCAAATCTATTCTTACCTTATTTTTCTTTAAACAATTGATGCTCATTGTGACAACCGCATTAAGACCTTCCACTATCAATAAATTTGACTTCATTACAGACCGTTGGCATTCCATAACTATATCGGCCTGCCCAACACTTTCAATTTCGCTCTCGGAATGGGTACTATCATACATGACTTGACAGCTTCACATTCTTCAAAGCATTCCTTGAAATTACTGTAGCTGCAGTTGAAGTGTCTACAGTCATCACCATCTCCACGTTGACAAAAATTGAACCTCTCTCTAGATAGAGAACAGATTTCTTCGAAGACTGACGCTTTCTCGAATATTTTAACTTGCTACCGTATTTATAAAAAATGTTCTTAGTTTTCTTCTACACTGTTCGAAGTTCCATGACTGTTAAATAAATTCTTTTCCTTTAAAACACTCTCTTCTCGACGTCTACCATCTTTAGAAGTTATTTTTCAAGTACTCATTCGCTCGTAACACAAGCTATCACCGCCAACGCTGAACCCATTGCAAAACTTTATTCTGCAGGTAATCCTCTATTCTCTTCTGTCCGTGTTCCTGTGCACCTTTAATCGCTTTCGTATTGTCAGTATCAGTTCGTTTCGAAGTCGTTCTATTAATGAGTTTCCTGTTCGACCATCTCGATCGTTTCCCTAAACACGGCCATCGCTCTTTATCTGCTGGTGGAGCATGAATTGTATTTTTACAATATTATTTTGTGAGCCTCTTATTCTCCATTGTTGAGGTCGGTTGTTAGAATAACGGTTCTCTCCTCAAGAACCATTTCCATTCCTCGGCCAGTTAATCTCAAATCTATTCATTTGATTTCTTGTGTCCCTATCATTATGATTCCATTGCGGGAAATTCCTTTTCGATCGATCAGTCTCTCTGGCGCAAAGCGTTCCCTGTTTTAACTGCAGTTCGTAACAATTCGATAATGGTTGTCGAAATGTTCTAGCGTCAGGATGAACTGTTTCATGTTATCTCTTCTACTCGTAATAGCAATCACTTTTATGTGCTGCGGTGAATTTGGGATCAATGAACTTAATGTCCAAGTCTCAGTGACTGTGAAAAAAGTAAATTCTTGGCGTAATAGTAATTGCAAAATTCCTGCATAGTTTTATATTTGCAGCCAACCGGACAAATACATCCACTGAAAATTTCAGCCATTTGCTTTGGACAGACGACTTCAGGACCAGAACATAGACTTGCTTGTAAATTCTTCTGCACTATGGTAATTTTGAGCCATCGGCACTGTCTGAAGTTTTGTGTGTCCCTCTAGACAATTTCGTGTAAAATCCATCTTCCTGTTTTCCACCCAGTTTGATGCCAGTACTCTACTGGAGTTGTTTGCCCATCTTATTGGGTATACCCTTCCGTCGCTGCCGTACTTTAGAAATCGTTGGTGTTTCCAAAATGTGTACCCGTGAGATCGTTGTTCCTTATAGCGATTTATTGACTCAGAGTTGTCTTCTCCGGTGGTCAGAAAAAGAATCCTTACTGCATGAACAGTATCTGCATCAGGACCTTCCGTCACATGTTGCTGGCTTTGCTGAGTTTCATTAGTAGTGCCAACTGCTACAGGTTGTTCCAAATTAGCATGCGCCGACTGGTATTTTTGACACTTTTCACTTATTATTTTGTCCTACGTCTCGTTTAATTTCTGTAACTGTTCGCTAAAATGAGTAGTCTGCTCTTGTACAGTATCTCCTGTTTACTGTTTCATTTTTCCAGATGCTGTACTTTTTTGCCTACCTCAGTCGAACTTCAATGAACTAATTCTATAATGGAATCCTCAAGCGCACTTTTCAATTCTCTTTACGTCGCAACTGTCGAGTCTTGTGTCAAGATCATGTAAAGTCAATTTAACGCCTCCTACTGCGTTCTCAATCTTAAACATCGTTACACGTACTTCTCTAAATCTCTCTTCTCCCGGCTGCTTTAACTGGAATAAGATCTCTTTAGTAGTTAATCTATATTTTATTTTCTTCCATTGCTTCTCCTTGTTTTGTCACTGCTCGTAGCCAAAAATGCACTGGTCAAGGGCAAACCCTACGGCTTCCACAAGTATGGCCCAAAAACTTTCACATCGTCATGCTCGCCCCGTAGAGCAATATCCTATGTGGGTTGGGTCCCTGTCATGTTGTGTGGTCTGTTGTTTGATTAAGAGAACTAACTGCTGAAGACGTTGTCTTGCTTACGTTCTTCCGCTGCCTGTGACATCTTTTCTGCCACGTCACATTCCTCTGACGTCTTTTTCGGCTCTTCCAACTTCGCTCTTAATTGCAGTCGCTATTATCTGTTCCAATAATTTACCGTTCTTCAATTCCTAATTCGGTATTCCCACTCTCAAATGACTCTGAGCACCATGGGACTTAACATCTATGCTCATCAGTCCCCTAGAACTTAGAACTACTTAAACCTAACTAACCTAACGACATCACACAACACCCAGTCATCACGAGGCAGAGAAAATCCCTGACCCCGCCGGGAATCGAACCCGGGAACCCGGGCGCGGGAAGCGAGAACGCTACCGCACGACCACGAGCTGCTGACTTCCCAGTGTCCTTACGACTGCGTAATCTGTATTGTCTTTACATTCAACATACACAATGACGGAAAAAATCGCGACACCAAGAAGGAGTTGTGCGACCTAAACGAAGATGATCTCTTCAAACTTCGCATCAGACTTACAAAAGTAGCGCTTGTAGCACCGCTACAAGGCAGCAAATCAGGTTTGCTTTAAACACACTCTGTAACGGTCGCAAGCGCTAGTACCTTTCAGACTGGACGTGGCGAGTTGACGTTAGTCAAGAATATATACCTTTTAAGGCGACAAAGACGCCATTACCAACACGTTACTGAGTTCGAGCGATGTGCAATAAGGCTACGAGAAAAAATGGTTCAAATGACGCTGAGCACTATGGGACTCAACTGCTGTGGTGATCAGTCCCCTAGAACTTAGAACTATTTAAACCTAACTAACCTAAGGACATCACACACATCCATGCCCGAGGCAGGATTCGAACCTGCGACCGTAGCAGTCGAACGGTTCCGGTCTGCGCGCCTAGAACCGCGAGACCACCGCGGCCGGCGGCTACGAGAAGCTGGATGTTTCTTCTGCGATACTGCAGAAAGACTTGACAGGAGTTTAGCCAATGTACATGATTGCTGGCAGCGGTGGTCACTAGAATGTAAGCTCGAAGGATCACCGAGCTCTGGACGGTCACGTGGCAGTACCAAGACGGGAGACCATCGTATCCGGCGTATGGCTCAGCCGCATCGTACGGCATCTGAAGCAGCAATTTTAGCAGCAGTTAGCATCACACTCGCACAACGAACTGTTACAAGTCGATTACTTCAAGGCGAGTTCCGAGCCAGACGCCCTGTAGCGTGCATTACACTGACCCCACCATTCGCAACTTCGGTGTCGTGAAGCGAGAGCTCATTGGAGGGCAGGGTAGAGGTCAGTTGTATTTTCTGATGAAAGCTGGTTATGCCTCGGTGCCAGTGACGGCCTTTTGTTGATTAGGGCATCAGAGCCAGACGCCCTGTAGCGTGCATTCCACTGACCCCAAACCACCACCATTTGCGACTTCAGTGGTGTCAAGCGAGAGCTCATTGGAGGGCAGGGTAGACATCAGTTGTGTTTTCTGATGAAAACTGGTTCTGCCTCGGCGCCGGTTGAGGGCCTGCAACCAACCTGTCTGCGTGCTGGACGCACTGGACCTAAGCCTGGACTTATGGAGTGTGGTGCGATTTCGTATGACAGCAGGCACACTCTCATGACTTGCAAATTCACACGTCAGTCTGGTGATTAGACCTGTTGCGCTGGCATTCATGAACAGCATTCCACAGGGTGTTCTCCAACAAGATAATGGTCGTCCACGTACCGTTTCTGTAACCCAACATGCTCTAAAGCGTGTCAACATGTTGCCTTGGGCTGCTCGATCACCAGAACTGTCTCCAATAGAGCACATATGGGACATCCATAAGACGACGACTCTAATGTTACTCACAACCAGCATTAACCGTCCCCGTATTGACCAGCCAAGTGCAACAGGCATGCCACACACAAACTGACAGCCGGGCCCTGTACGACGCAATGTACGCACGTTTGCATACTTGCACTGAACATTCTGGCTGTTATACCGGTTATGAATGTACCAGCATCTCACATTTGCAACGGCTTAGGATTCAAATGGTTCTAAGCACTATGGGACTTAACATCGGAGGTCATCAGTCTCCTAGACTTAGAGAACTACTTAAACCTGACTAACCTAAGGACATCACGCACATACATGCCCGAAGCAGGATTCGAACCTACGATCGTAGCAGCAGCGCTGTACCGGACTGAAGCGCCTAGAACCGCTCGGCTACAGAGGCCGGCTGCAACGACTTACCTCGCGCATACATTGATCTGTGATCTTGCAGTATTAATCACTTAAATATGTTACGTGGACAAATGTATTCCTGAAATTTCATTACTCTATATTAATCAACTTTTGGTGCTGCGATTTTTTTCCCGTCCGTGTACATTATAAACGCGAAATTTTATGTGTGAGTATATTGCTTGCTCCTTCATGCTGAAACGGCTGGACGGACTTGAAAGAAATTTGGAATGGAATTAGCTTATACCCTGCCTTAACAAATACGCTGTCTTTAAATATCCGTAGTGAAAGATATTTATTGATTTGAGGAATATAACGCGAAATGAGGAATAATAATATCGCTCTTACGTTAGTAAAAGCTATTTAATCTTTAACTGTTAGACTGTATCATATTTCTGGAAATGCTTTTAGTGTTTAATATGAGTTACACAAACGATTTAACATACTGAATACAATGCTTATACTACCCTCAAAGTGTTTAATCCATACATCCATACAACGTTATTGCACCTCATCCGCTGAGCCTCAGGCATATCTTACAGCTTCTGAAACGCTTGAAGATGGCGTCATTTAAATGCTGTACGACAGAGAGACATTTTGCCGTTATATGTACAAAGTGGTAGGCCTTTTAGTGAGGCTGTATTTGATTGTGATATGCGAGGCACACACGTTAGGAGAGTGACGTTGTTGCTCGTACAGATGTTATAAAATTTGCGCTTCACCAAAGTAGAAATAGCTTATTTTCTTTCTTTTTTCGAGTTCTTATGTTTGTTGCTCCTTCACGCCGAAGTGGCTGGACGGATTTGGACGAAATCTGGAATTGAGAGAGCCTATATCCGAATTAACATATAGGCTATCTTTCATTCAGAAAAAAGACCACTGTTCTCATGGGATGGTCAACGTGACTACTGTTCCCATGCATTACGTGACTAAAAAGGTCATCCGTGAAAGTTAACTACCTGATGAATGCATTAAGTTTAGCTTAGGGATTAGTTTTTTTCCTTAAGTAAACGAGTGAGTTGTAAGCGATATCCATTCCATCAGATTCTGCCATTGTCTAAAAATCTGGTATCTTCTTTTCCCGGTGCCACGTGGTTGCCGTTAGTGTTTCTCCAAACGACAACTTTTGTGCATACTCGTGGATAGTGAGCTTCGGCATTAACACTTCTTTATAACTAACTCTTTAACCGCAAGTAATACTGCGAGACGCTGCTAGTTTGATCAATAGTTTCTAATCTAGTTTCAATATTTCCGGCAGTGATATTATTCTATAACATCCAATAAAAAGTAACACTACTGGCCATTAAAATTGCTACACCAAGAAGAAATGCAGATGATAAACGGATGTTCATTGGACAAATATATTATACTAGAACTGACATGTGATAACATTTTCACGCAGTTTGGGTGCATAGATCCTGAGAAATCAGTACCCAGAACAACCACCTCTGGCCTAATATGGTGGCCTTGATACGCCTGGGCATTGAGTCAAACATAGCTTGGATGGCGTGTATAGGTACAGCTGTCCATGCAGCTTCAACACGATACCACAGTTCATCAAGAGGGGTGACTGGCGTATTGTGACGAGCCAGTTGCTCGGCCACCATTGACCAGACGTTTTCAATTGGTGAGAGATCTGGAGAATGAGCTGGCCAGGGCAACAGCCGAAGATTTTCTTTATCCAGAAGGGCCCGTACAGGACCTGCAACATACGGTCGTGCATTATCCTTCTGAAATGTAGGGTTTCGCAGGGATCGAATGAAGAGTAGAGCCACGGGTCGTAACACATCTGAAATGTAACGTCCACTGTTCAAAGTGCCGTCAAAGCGAGTAAGAGGTGACCGAGACGTGTAACCAATGGTACCCCATACCATCACGACGGATGATACGCCAGTATGGCAATGATGAACACACGCTTCCAATGTGCGTTCACCGCGATGTCGCCAAACACGGATGCGACCATAATGATGGTGTAAACAAAACCTGGATTAATCCAAAAAAATGACGTTTTGCCATTCGTGTACCCAGGTTCGTCGTTGAGTA